>NC_060149.1:618047510-619418760 GCF_021461385.2 Schistocerca piceifrons
TAAAAGTCCATTGACAAATGCAGCTGTGGCGAGAATGATTTTGAAGCTCGAAACCACGGGTTGTCTAGACGATAGACTCTGTAGTGGCCGACTGAGCACAAGGCGTAATGCTGCTGAGACAGTTCAGGGAGAAATTGAGACTGTAACAGGTTTGCCTATGCACGGGGAAGTCAGCGCTTGTGCAGTCTCATGTCGCAGCGGCATTCCATACGCTACTGTTTGGTTGGCACTGAGGTGTACCCTCCGATGCTATCCGTACAAAATCCATCGGCATCATGAACTGTTACCTGGTGATTTAGTGAAGTGGAGGGCATTTGTGGTATGGGCGTTTCAAAAGATGGCGGAAGATGACGATTGGTTGAGTAATGTGTTGTGGTCCGACGAAGCTCATTTCACGCTCCAAGGGTCTGTCAACGCCCACAACTGCAGAATTTGGGCTACCAAAAATCCTAGAACTGTTGTGGAAACTCCATTGCATGACGAGAAAGTCTCGATATGGGTGGGATTTACCACATCTACCATTATGGGGCCTTTTTTCTTCAAGGAAATGCGTGATTCTGGTTTTGTAACTGCTACCGTGGCAGGTGAGAGGTATGCCGATATGTTACAGAATCACATCATCCCCAGCCTGGCTGATAAACACCTACTGGAATGTATGATGTTTATACAGGATGGCGCTCCACCTCATATTGCTAGACGCATGAAAGATCTCTTGCGATCGTCGTTTGGTGATGATCGTGTGCTCAGCCACCACTTTCATCATGCTTGGTCCCATCATGCTTGCTCCCAGGTCCCCAGACCTCAGTCCATGTGATTATTGGCTTTGGGGTTACCTGAAGTCGCAAGTGTATCGTGATCGACCAACATCTCTAGGGATGCTGAAAGACAACATCCGACGCCAGTGCCTCACCATAACACTGTACATGCTTTACAGTGCTGTTCACAACATTGTTCCTCGACTACAGCTATTGTTGAGGAATGATGGTGGACATATTGAGCATTTCCTGTAAAGAACATCATCTTTGCTTTGTCTTACTTTGTTATGCAAATCATTGCTATTCGGATCAGATGAAGCGTCATCTGTCGGACATTTTTTGAACTTTTGTATTTTTTTTTATTCTAACAAAACCCCATGTCATTCCAAGCATGTGTGTCAATTTGTACCTCTCTATCTACATTATTCCATGATTTATTCACTTTTCAAATTTATACTGACTTTTTGATCACCCAGTATATTCAGTTGGTACAGATTAGCTGAATGTCTCTCTCTCTCTCTCTCTCTCTCTCTCTCTCTCTCTCTCTCTCTCTGTGTGTGTGTGTGTGTGTGTGTGTGTGTGTGTGTGTGTGTGTGTGTGTGTGTGAGTGTTCTTTTCGTGTGTCTGTCAATGCCCCTGCGGCAATGCATTACTATGTGTTCATGCCTACCACCTGTCTGCTCTAGCAGATGCTCTTGCACTGTAGCAGATGATGCACTGCCTGGCAAAAACTGCATCACAAACTGTATGCATCTGAGGACAAAAGTTTTCTCTGTCATGTGACTCTTTGCTGAAGCATGTGAGGTTTCTCCCAAAAGCATGCTATGGGAAGCATCCCAGACTCCGATCACTTTCTGCGTGGATGCCAAAATGTCTACATGATGAGTGCAGTGATTTAATGTTTCTTTGGTATTAAGTTTATGTTAAAGTTATTGCATTCAACTTAACGGCTGGCTGTGGATCAAGCGAGGTGGTGGAGTGGTTAGCACACTGGACTTGCATTCAGGAGGATGATGTTTCAATTCTGTGTCCGGCCATCCTGATTTAGGTTTTCCATGATTTCCCCAAATTGCTTCAGGCAAATGCCAGGATGGTTCCTTTGGAAGGGCACTGCCGACATCCTTCCCTGTCCTTCTATACTATAATGAACTGATGACCTTGCTGTTTGGTCTCTTCCACCAAATCAACCCAACTCTTGCTGTCGTGCTACCAGATAGCTGCATGACCCATGAAGACCTCAAAGGTGAGTCAATTTTGTGTGTCTATAAAGCAAACAGCATTGCAGACTCCCATGACACCTATGGAGAACTAGTAGGTGAGATTGATGCCATACTTCAGGGCAACATTATTTAGCATCGACCTCAAAGTCTCATGTCCTGAGTGTGGAGTACCTGCTTCACAGAGCCTGTTAAAATATAACAAGTGTGGCAAGACCCAACCTCTTTTTGTGAACTACATGCAAACCACTACGGTGCCACATGTGCAGCCATTAGAGACTGAAATCCACAACTGTGCTAGATTAGCTTCACCTATGGTGTGTCAAGTTTGTTTGTATTTTGTATTTGCTTTAGTCACTGTGCTAAATTAGCTCCACTTAAGGTACATTAAGTTCATTTGTTATATGTTGTATTTTGGTTTGATCATTGTGTTAGATTAGCTTCACCCACGGCACCATAAGTTCATCTATTTGGACTTCTATTTTGCTTTGATCACTGTGTTAGGTTAGATACACTCACAGTACCACCAAGTTATTTATTTGCATCTGAATATTTCCTTCATCACTGTGTTAGATTAGCCCCATTTACCATACCTCAATAACATTAACAATGTTTCTCATGTTGTCTAAAAACAAATTGTGTAAATTGATTCCCCATACACAGATGGTGGGGATCGCTCATGTGTACTTGTAATACCTTCATGACAGGTGGAGATTACTGGACTGACTAGATTGAGAGTTTTTGTTCATAGACATTTTTGTGACAATCTGCCTTTGTAAATGCATTCTGTAATCAAATGGGCCTGTTAACATCTATTTGTTACATTGTTCCCATGCATTAATTGTCTGTTTAACCATTCATGCCTAGCAAACACATGATATTTGCCTGTCGTGTTCAGTGAGGAACACAATTCCCACACTGGTGATCCCAACCTAACTCACTCCTGCAGGCTAAGCTCTGCACCACAGCCATCTGCATCAAGTGGCTGCTGACATCATGTTACCCAACCATCCAGCTAATTCATGCCACACTGGATCATGTTCACATGCACTGAATGACTGCCAGTACATGTTCCCCCACCACCTGGATAGCACTCACCACACCAAGGTGCGTTTGTAGCACAGCACTCTAATCCACCACTCCAGTGGCAATACAGCAAGTGAAGTGTCACATCAGATGGCAACTCTGATTCTGGCTTACTGCTAACTTTGAATTTGGGCCTAGCTGATAAACAAACCCCACCACACCCTCCAAATCTACAAGTGCATATTGCTGGGTTTCACACTTTCCTTAGCCACTGCACACAGCTCACAGTGACCTGGCGAATACCATCCCTCCCACCCCTCAGCTTGGCCTGTACCGCCACCAAGCTGCTAACTTTCAGCTCCCCAAATCCTCAGCTGTGGGCTGCTTCTGCAGTGGCAATATTTTCAGGCTTCTCAAATACCAGCGACTCAACACAACTTTCCCTACCAGTTCTGCAGCTTGAGCCTTTAATTGCTGTGATGGCACATGATATCATCACAAGTGAGCCACAGTCTGGCAGATTCAGTACCCTGAAAGACCATCAGATAGCACGGCTGGCCATTTGACAAATGCAGTGGAAGTGTGCAGTATTTTCATCAGAGGAATGCTCTGACATGCTGCCTTGCAACTCCTACAGCACGTCTGTTCAGTTGCCGAGCCTGTGACCATTTACAAAACACTGCTACTGGCAAGTTGGCTTGTACATCTGCTCACTGCAGTCCACATGGTGTTAGCTGTGCATGACTGTATGAATGTTGACATGGCAGCTGACATGGTGGACAGGGTCTTTGAGTTCCTTGAACTGCACACCATTGCTGCTGCTCTGCAGTGTCACAATATTCCTTTGCACAGTCTCCCACATGTACTGCCCGCATCATGCTCCCACCCCTCACTGCAGGGTAAATGAAGAGCAGCACAGACTGAAACAGAGGTAGCCACTACTGCTGGTGGGCTTTGGCCCCTCAAAGAGTACTGCCGTCACCTCCAGGAGGTTATCGTCAACGTGGAGAAGTATGTTTTCAAGGATATGAGGATTGACTTCCTTGGACACAGGATATTAATCATGGGCTCCCTCCTGCTGGACCAGAAAGGCCAGGCCATTGCTGAATTTCTATGCCCCACAACTCTCAGAATGGAAATTTTTTTCCTGCACCAACTGGAGAATGCTGCAAGCAAGCAAGCAACACTCACTGCAGCACTCCAAGGCAACTGCACTAATGGCATCAGGCACATTCTCTAGATGGCAAAAATGACACAGAGTTGTGCACAAACAAAACGTGACCTCTTGTATGCAGACCTCCTGCCTCGTCCCCATCCAACTGCCCTGCTTGATCATTATCAGTCTGTGCTAGGCATTGTCCTTCAACGACATACTGAAGGTTCCTTGAAGCTGCTGGCATTCTTTTCCATGAAGCTCTCTATGCTGTAGCGGAGTTGGACTGTGTGCATCCGAGAGCTCCTCATTGTATATGAGGCATTGAAGTCTTTCTGCCCTTCAGTGGAAGAATGCCCTTTCATGGTCTCACCAACCATTGCCCTCTTATGACAGGGTTTTGTTGAAATTAAGACACACAGATTTTCCCTAAGCAGTTCAGTCAGTGGAAATACATAGTGTAGTTCATAACTGACTTAACGATACATGGTAGACATCGAGACTATTGTTGTCAACTGTGTCAGCTGCTCTTGTGCCCAGCCTCTCCCCCCCCCCCCCCCCCTCCTCCCTCCTCAAGGAGACTGTCCCGGGTGCTGCCTAGGTAGCTGTTCCCAAGCTGCTAAGAGTTTTCAGTGATCCAAAAACCAGCCACAACCTCATGCTGTACACACTACATGGTGTGGACTTACATGTCTGGTGTGATGTTTGTGCAAGTCCCGGCCACTCAGGTTACTTCAGGGAGTGCATCTGCCCCTACCTTTCCCCCTACCCTCCCTCAACTTCTGCAAGGCAGCTTTCAAACAGCTCCATGGTCTGTTCCAATGTGATGCCTGCGCATCTGTGGCCCTCAAGCAGGAGCATTTTGTCTGACCTGGTATTGAGCAGGACTGCACAAACTGGACCCTCACCTGACTCCTGTGCCAGTGCTACAAGGTAGGGCACCATGCGCATGCCCCTATCACTTCTTACCTCCAGGTAGACCATCATTTTCCCATGTCCATATTAATATTGTAGGCCCATCATAAAATGGCCACTCGTACATCCTCACCACCATCAACAGGTTCATTTGGTGGCTGAAGCCCATGCTGCTGGCTGACATCACAGCATATTCAGTGGCCAAGGCTTTCGCAGATACCTGGGTTTCACGTTTTGGCTGCTTCCACTGTGTGACAGCAGACTGTGAATGACAGTTCACATTTTGCTTGTTTAAAACTCTCACTGAAACTCGCAGTACGCTTATCGATTTCACAACTAGTTAACACCCTGCTGCTAACGGCATGATGGAGAGATTCCCCAGGACCCTAAAAATTACCCTTCCCTTTCAGTCCATAATTTGGTCTCCCGCTCTACCACTAGTTCTCCTAGGCTCGTGGGTGGCCCAAAAAACTGACCTGGGTGTGTCGGCCACCAGAGTTGTGTATGAGCAATTGCCCACCATCCCAGGTGAATTCATCAAGCCGCAGCCCTTGCTGGCCCCACCTGCACTCTGGCCTTCGTACAGCAGCTGCATGACTTTATTGTGTGCCTACTCTTGGTGCCCCTGCAAGACCACAGTCAGTGCAGGTACATTGTGCATCAAGACCTCTGCACATACACACATCTCTGGGTGGATGCCAGCCAATGCACTGCCTTCAGTATTCAGGCCCACACCTTATGCTCAAGCACACAGAAAAGAACTTTTCTGTACATCGTTGTTTGTTGTCAATTGAAGCTGAAATATATGCTCAATCTCCCTGCCAATACCCAAAAATGAGTTGCCATTGAGCAGAGACAGCTCCTGAAAGACAAATAAGACATGACCTGTATTGTGATGCTAAACAGAAATACAAAAAACAACTAGAGACAACAAGACGAGACTACTGGACCAGTTTTGTCAAAACCCAGCTACCGAAGGACATCTGGGGACAAACATTCAAGATAGAAACAGAATGAGTTAAGACACCGACAGTTCTGTCAACCCTAAAACAAGTTGATGGCACAACGACCAGAGGATGGAGAAGCACAGCAGATATCTCCTGAACAGGCTCCTCCCAGATGATGACCATACACAAGACGAGCAACACTGCGCTCACCTAAGAGAGAGAATGAGGCAGCCATACATCAGTGACAGTGTAACCATGCCATATGCGGAAGAAGATGTCATGACAGCAATCAGCAGGCTTAAAAACTGAAAAGCACCCAGCCAGACAAAATACTTTCAGAAACATCAAAACAATCAGTAACACAAATCACACCTTTTCTAAGTAACATGTTCAACGAGGCACTACTAACAGGCAGAATTCCAAACCTCTGGAAAACTGCTAATGTAGCAATACTCAGAAATTCACAAGACAAAGAGCCAGCCAACTCCAAAATGTACTGACTGATCTGTCTCTTAAACACTCTCAGCAAGGTACATGAAAGGCCCCTGTGTGACTGTTTACAATTGCACAGATGCCTCCTCGGCCTAACGTCCCATCAATTTAGCTTCAGGGAAGGTAGATCAATAGAAGATGTAGTCAACCAAGGACTGACAGTTATAAATTGAATCAGCAACAAATATGTGACTGCCATATTAATCGACATAGCTGGGGCTTTTGATGACATGTGGTGGCCACCCTCTTTGTCAGGTCAAGGGAAATGAAGCTATCAGCTTCTTCTACAATAGCCTCCTCGACTACTGCAGAGGCAGAGTGGCAGAGTGGAGGGCTGGTACACTAATGGTTGTCAAGAGAATAACAAAGGGATGTCCACAGGGCTCGATCTGCAGACCAATATTCTGGGACATCACAATTGAGGCCTTGCTGAACACTCTGGACAATGACAACAGGGTAATAGGTGTGGTGGTGTATGCAGATGACCTGCTCGTAGTGGTGTCAGCCAACTTGAGAACAGCACTAGAGACAAAAGGCACGCAACTGCTTCAGAAAATTAACAATTGGTGCAAAGAAAATAAATTAAAAATAGCTCCCAACAAAACTGTATATTTACTGCTCAGAGGGACACTACAGAGGAATTCAATTCTAAAATTAGACAATACAAGCATACAGAGGAAGCAAGCCACACGTTATCTAGGACTGCATCTTGATGAAAAACAGATTTTCAACCATCATATCAAATTGAAAACTCACAAAGCCTTGAAAATTATGCACAAACTAGCAAGACTCTACACAACTCACTACAAATTACCTATTAAGATGATAAGGACCTACCATATTGTGATATCTGAATTGATCTCATGCTTTGCCACAAGTGCTTAGGCTCACAGACTGAATATACAGATTAACAAGACAACTGTAAGACAAGGTCAACATAGTGTACTCCTGAGAATGAGCAGAGCCTTTAACACCACGTCACTAGAGGCACTTTGCATTGTGATGGGGACCTGCCCTATAGACATAACAGTATGCTATAGAGCTGCACTTTACTGGCTTAAGAGGGGCATTCTTGATAACGTCACTGAAACTATGGGAACCAACACTGTGAACAAAACACAAATGAAAAAATGGCGGATTCAAACATGGCAGAAAGAATGGGATGCATCTGACTAGGGTCACCGAGTACACTCTCTCTTTCTGACATATGCGAAAGACTACAACTGAAACATGCCGACCCAAGGTGGGGGATGGTCCAGTTCCTGACAGACCACAGGCCGTATCCAGTAAATTTAAACCACACAGGACTAACAAACGATGAAGTACACATTTGCAGAGAAATTGGGACACCAGAACATGTCACACTCTAGGCAACACACTAGGTCAAGTGAGACCTATACTGAACGACAATGACATTGCCAGAATAATATGTAATCCCAATGATTGGAACACAATAAATAGCATAGCCAATATTGTATTGAACACTCTGCATGAAGAATACAAGTGCTAAAACCCATATGGAAGGAGGCATAGACAAGCACAAACAACACAACAAACCACATGGGAGGACACAAGCATGGCCACAGATTCCAGAACCAAGGAAGGAATGCTAAGTGAACATGACTCAGGACGGATCAACATGTAAGAGACCCAAACCAACAACTCATGACACTGCATGCCACAACATAATCACAAACAATACAACAATCATATAACAAACAAACACCAACACCACATACTAAGACTGTAGTAATAAGGTAATGTCACTTGGCAGGAGAAGGCTTGAAGAACTTTTATTCTGAGGCTCCTCCTCCCCAGTGACATACTGCATAGTGTTTAAAGTATATTGCACACAAGCAGTAATATTTTGCTTGTCTTATTATGTGTAGACAGAAGTATATTCTCTTGTATATTCAAAACTACAATCAATGAATTTTATGTATCAAAGGTATTTTCTGTATAAAGTATGTATAAAACTAAAAATATAATGTATTAATTTATTTAAGGAATAATGCTTTCAAGTAGCAATGAACTACATTCTGTTTCTACTAACAAATTTACAAGCATAAGTGTATTTCTCATGTAAAGCTAAAATTCATGTATTCCATGTATGAAATGCTAAATTAGTATTTAATATCTATAATACCAGATGCATGTCTCTAAGGTATCACATAGAATATACCACAACTACCAACAGTAGGACAAACGAACAGCTACTGAATATCATGTAGTGTCCTGACTTACAACACTCCCAGTAATATACCAATACACACAGACACAGCAAACATACATAAGCACAAACCATTTCAGATGAGAATAGTTCGAGGTTCTACTGACACCTTCTCATCTGAAATAGGTAGAAATAGGCCATTATCAACCAACTTGCTACTTAGACTATATTACACATCCAGATGCAGTATATGACTTCCCTGTACATAATGCACCTTATTGTCGCCACACTCATTGTATTACATTTTCTTTTTTTTAAATTTTATTTTTATGTGTATATGGGCCCTGACATATCACTCATTACATTTATGATTTGCCTTTCTAATAGCCCATATAGCTTTCATTCTTTTGCTATGTGCTTGCTTCCTTTCTTCTGACCACTTGGTCCCTGATCTTTTAGGGACTTCATTCTCTGGCTTTACTATCCATCTATTTATATTCTGACAGTAAAGTTTCCTGTCTAGTATGTCCAATGTTCCTATCTGTGACTTTTCCAAGTCATATTTGACTTCTTCTATCCATGGAATGTTCTTCAGTTTTGCAGTGTATGTCAAAATCTTGTGCGTTAGCCTTAAAGATGGGAGTTTATGAATGTGCCCATAGAATTTCAGCCTTGGTTTCCTGATATCTGTGGCAAGGTTGGACAGTTCTTCTGTTGCTTTGTGCAATTTGAGTGTATACCCCTCTTCTGTTCTATCTGGTCCCAGTATTCTCCTCATGATCTTTCTTTCCTTCTTCAAGATGTTCTCCAGATCGCCTTTTCTATAAAGTACCAAGGTTTCACTGACATACAGCACTTCAGGTTTAATCACTGTATTATAATATTTGATCTTTGTGTGAATGGACATACATTTCTTGTTGTAAATTTCACGTGTTCTGCCATATGCTCATTTGAGCTTTTGTAACCAAACTTTCTGTGCTTCCTTTTCCAACCCTGTTGGTTCTATGATTTCACTGAGATATCTGAAGGTGGAACTCATTTGATCTGCCTGTATTTTGTGTTCAGTTCCTGAATGTCAAATTTAGTGCAAATGAACTTGGTCTTCTTGAATGAAATTTGTAGTTCAGTTTTCTCAGCGTGTTCCTTGAGGACTTCAATCTGTTTGATCGCTGTATTTCTGCAGGCAGCTAGTATCACTAGGTCATCTGCAAAAGCTGCAACTGATCTTGATGTCATCATTCTTTCATCCAAGTTGAATGGATTTTAAGTGATCCTGGATTTTCAATTGTTTCTCGGACTCTCGGATGACTTTATCCAGAACATGGTTGAAGAGCAATGGTGACAATCCATTGCCTTATTGTACACTGGTCTTTATCTCAAAGAGCTCTGACACTTTGCCCATGAATTTCACTTTTGACTTCGTGTCCGTGAGTGATTCCTTGATGAGTCTTAATGTCTTTCGATCAAGTTCTTGTTCTTCTAAGGTGTTTCCTTGAGGAGACATAATGTCTTTTGATCAAGTCTTTGTTCTTCTAAGGTGTTAAAGAGTGACTCTCAGTCGACTGAATCATATGCCTTCTTGAAGTCGACGAACATACAGATGGTCGGAGAGCTTCGGGTTGCTCTATAGTTCAATAGCATCTGCCCCAGTCAGAAACTGGCTTGATAGTCCCCAGTTTTGTTTTCAAGCTGTTCTTGTGTTCCTTGAAGAAGGCACATGGATAGAATTTTGTAGGTGACTTCAAGAAGAGAAATCTCTCTGCAGTTATTGACATCTGTTCTGTAACCTTTCTTGTGTAATGGATGGATGAGTGCACATTTCCATTCTTCAGGTACCTTTTCCGTTCTACAGATGTCTATGATGATTTGTGTGAGCTCCTCAAGCGTATTTGGGTCTATGTTCTTCAATAATTCTGCAACTATACCATCGTCTCCAGATGCCCTGTTATTCTTGAGTCTGAAGATGTGTCTATGGATGTCTTCTTTGGTAGATGGTGGAGTTCCTTGGTTTACTTGTGTGGGAGTCTCTTTGGGCCATCTTGATGTGGGCTCCTGGCAATTGAATTGAATTTTATTTGATCCTGTAAGATTATATTGTGTACAGTAAATGTACATGTAATATGGGACATGTCAAAGTAGTAACATTCATTATCACTTATTTTTCTACCCCTTTAGCTTACATTTTTATATAATTGATAATGAATAACAATATATACAAATTTAATGGCATAAGTATTCTGCAACACTGTAAAACTCTTTTTCAGTGAGATAGTCTTTAAGTTTCTTTGGAAAGTCATTGTCAAGTACACTATCTTGCACGTTTTTAGGCAGACTTCTTAGTAGTCTGATACCAGAGTACTGGGGTCATTTTTCTAGCATTGCCAGTCAGTGGGGCATTCTCCATACTCCATTCTTCCTTCTTGTATTATGGGTGTGTACACTAGCATTTGTAATCCAGTCCTCATTACCTTTTGTGATGTACATTATTGTTTTGTATATACACAAAAATGAAAAAGTTAAGATACGTAATTTCTTGAAACAGTTTCTGCATGTGTCAGAGGTCTTTCTTCTTAAAATGGTCCTAATTGCTTTTTTTTTAATGTGAACACTTGTTTTGTCTCTTGTTTGTTTGAGTTTCCCCACACAGTCACTCCATACTGTAAGTATGGTTTGAAAAGTAAATGATACACTGTACACAGAAGGTTCTTGTCTGAATACTGTGATAGCTGCAATTGAGTAGCTGTGAGAAATATCAAGCCATTTCTCTACAATTATCTCGGTTGGTCAGTGCGGGTTTGCCATCTGGTTTTCAGAAACATAAGTTTTGAGTGATGTATCCTTGAATCCTCCCTGTGAAAGTCCTGCAAAAGTCTTGAGTACTGTGATTTCAGAAGTCTTTTTCTATCGAGTCCAACTGGTCCTTCATGTGCCTCCTCTTTGTTTGTCTGATAATTTTTGAGGCTTGGTCTGAAGATAATGTTGTTGAGTCTCCAATGACTTGTTAGAGTTATATTTCAGGAAAGCACACTTTCATTCTTCCAGTGCTTCTTCACATGCAGTTTCCCACCACAGGGGTTTCGTATTCTTCTTCAGTGGTGCTGTCTCTTTGGCTCTCTTGATTATCTTGTTACATAATTGATGCCAGATGCCTGCCTTTTCCTTTTCCCATTCTTCTTTGATCTTTTTGGTGTTGAATTTTTGAAGATGAGTTTTCTTGTGGTGGATTCTTTTCACAGTAAATTTCACTTTGATCCACACTATATAGTGGTCAGAGTCAATGATGGCTCCTCTTCGGACTTGCACATCATGAATTTCGTTCTGTGAAGGGTGTGTAATGGCCACATGGTCGAGCTGATATTCTCCAAGAGACTGTATAGAAGATCTCCAAGTCTTCTGTTTTTGAGGATATTTCCTCAGGGAGGTGGACATTATTTTTAGAGTGTTCTGTTGGCACAGTTTAATGAGTCTCATGCCACTCTTGTTGGTGAATTTATGAGCTGGGAATTTGCCTATGGTCTTTTGGTATTCCTTCTCTCTACCAATCTTGGCACTGAAGTCATCTGGTAATATCTTTGTGTCTTCTTTGGCAACTAGTGCCATGATCTTCTCGAGTCTAGACCAGAACTGCTCTACCTGCTGCAGATCTCTCTTATTTTCAATGTTTGTGGCTGCATGTACATTAATTAGTGTGCATTTTTTGTTTTCACATTGTATACACATTGTCATTAGTCCATTACTTATGTGGGTGACTTCTTTAATCATATCAACTATGCTGTTGTGAATGACAAATGTCGTACCCAGGAGTGGAGTGCCACCTCTTCCTATTTGTTTCTCTGTTTTACTTCTGAAGATACTTTTTTTATTTTTTTGACATTTGCATTATATAAATCATATTATCATCAACTAGGCAGAAAAAAATTATGTGGAACCATTTTAACAACTGTTAAGCATTCAATTCACTGTAACTTTAGAGAAATCTTTATATATTATGTTCTTTATATTATTTTAAAAAAGCATTAACAACTTTATACCAATAGGACTGTAACAGTGAGAAGTCTTTGGTGTTAGATTTAGAAGCATCCAACCCACCTTACGTTTCAAGGCAATGGGTTACTATGTACTGTTAATGAAATAAATGAAATGAAATGGTACCCTGTCTGACACCACCATTCCAGTGTTAGTACTTGTGAAATGAGAGCAGAAGTCACCCTGCTGTTTACATCAGCAGAACTGCCCCCACCTTAGTCATGAGTTACCTATACCATGTCTTTGACACCGAGGCACCTGCCCCCAACCCCATGACATTGGCAAATCCGAATGCTGCAATGTGTGACCCACTCTACTTGTATGAGGTGGCAAAAGTAGGTGCATATGGTGCTGGCACAGGACGATGCACATTATGATACCTGCATGCTTGCTGTCCACTGTGCACAGCCTGCCCAAGTGTCAGCATGCCATAGCACGGTTGACTCCACTTGCTAACCACAGTGCATCACTGGCCCCTGACCTGGCTGGTGGCATGGCAGGGTGTTGCTCTCACACTGAGCTCATGATGTGACATCCCACAGGCTGCTGCGTACCATGCTGCTGCCGCCACTATTGCTAGTGGCCCCAGCCCAATACTATGCTGCCACCTGTGGCAGTCCACTGATCAAAGCTGGGAATGGCCAATGCATTGTGCAGCCTGCCCACTTCTTCTCACAGGGATGGGTGGATGGGGGTAATGCACTACTATGCTTTAGTGCCCACCACCGGTCTGCTCTAGTAAGTGATTTCGTACTGTAGGAGATGACACACCACCCAGCAAAAAATCACTTCACAAACCATATGCATGTGAGGACAGGAGTTTTCTCTGCCAGGCACCTCTTTGCTGCAGCGCATAGGTTTTTCCCTAAAGCATGCCACAGGAAGCGTTTCCAACTCTTGCCACTTCCCTCAGTGATGCCGAGCTGTCCGCATGATGAATGTAGAAATTTAATATTCCTTTGTTGTTGAGTTTATGTTCATGTTATTTCATAATCATAAATCAATGGCTTGAAGTAGTGCCACCAGATATATGCATAATCTATGAAGACATCAATGGTGAGTCAGTTTTGTGTGTCTATAAAGCAAACAGCTTGCAGGCTCCCTCTATACCTAAGGAGTAGGCAAGATTAATAACATACTTCAAAGAGACATTATCCAGCACCCACCTCACTGTCTCATGTCCTATGCATTGAGTACCCATTTAGCAGAGCCTGTTACATTGTAGCAAGTGTGGCAAGATCTGACTTTGTTTGATGAATTATAGACAGATAAATGCAATTCCACACATGCACCTGTTAAAGGCTGAAATCTCCAACTGTGTTATTTTAGCCTCACCTACAATACCTCAAGTTTATTTATTTCTGTTTTGTATTTGCTTTAGTGACTGTGCTAGATTAACTCCACTTACGGTACCTCAAGTTCATTTATTATATACTGTGTTTTGCGTTGAGCAGTTTGTTACATTAGCTTCACCCATGGTACCTTGTGTTCATTTATCTGTAAATGTATTTTGCTTTGATCACTGTGTTAGATAAGATAAACTCACAGTACCTCCAGGTTGATTTACTTGTACTTGCAAATTTCCTTGATCACTGTGTTAAATTAGCCCTGCTTACCATGCCTCAACAACATCAATGATGTTTCTCATTTTTAGTTTTTTGAAAACTGGATAAACTGATTCCCTACTCATGGACAGTGGGTACCTCTCACCTTTGCTTGTAACACCTTCATGAGTGGTGGGGATTACCAGACTGATTCAACTGAGAGTTTTTTTCATAGGCATTTTTGTGGCAAGTGACTTTTGTAAATGAGTTCTGTAATTAATTATGCCCTTTAATGTTTCCATGAAGGAACTGCTTACTACTCAGACTTCTTGTTCTTATTATCTTATCAGTACAACTAATTTTCAGTATATTTCTATACACCACATCTGAAATGCCTCAGTTCTCTTCTTTTCCAACTTTCCAACAGTTCGTGATTCACTTCCTTACAACATTGTGCTCCAGATATACATTCTCAGAAATATCTTCCTCAGAATAAGGTCAATGTTAGATACTAGTAGACTTTTGCTGGCCAGGAAAGCTCTCTTTGGTTCTGCTAGTTTGCTTCTTATATTCTCCTTGCTTCATCCATCATAGGTTACTTTGCTTCCACGGTAGCAGAATTCCTTTACTTTGTAGTCTCCAATTTAATGATAAGTTTATTGTTAATCTCATTTCTGCTATTCCTCATTACTTCCATATTTCTTTGCCTTACTCTCAGTCCATAGTACATGCTCATTTGACTGTTAATTCCATTCAGTATGCCCTGTAATTCTTCCTCATTTTCATTGAGGGTAGAAATATGATCAGCTAAGCTTATTGATGATATTCTTTCACCCTGAATTTTAAACCCACTCCTGAATCTTTCTTTTATTTCTGTTATTGTTTCTTTGATGTATAGATTGAACAGCAGTGAAAAAAGACTGCAACCTTGTTTTACATCTTTCAATCAGAGCACTTCATCATTGATCTTCCATTCTTATTGTTTCCTCTTTTATCTTGTACATTTTGTATACTGCCCACCTTTCCCTATAGCTTACTCCCACTTTTCTCAGAATTTCGTACATCTTGTACCATTTTACATTGTATAACACTTTTTCTAGATAAAAAAGTCCTATGAGTGTGTGTTGCTTTTTCTTAAGTCTTGCTTTCATTGTCAAGTGCAATGGCAGAACTGTCTCTCTTGTGCCTTTACCTTTTCTAAAGTCAAACTGATCTTCATCTGACAGATCATCAATTATATTTCATTCTTCTGTACATAATTCTTGTCATCAACTTTGATGCATGAGCTGTTACATTGATTGTACAATAATTATCACACTTATCTGCTCTAACTTTGTTTTTGAATGTGTGGATGATATTTTTCTGGGAGTCTGATGATATATCTCCAGTCTCATAGATTCTACAAACCAACTTGAGTAACTAATTAATCTTGTATAATGGCAAATGTATAATATAAAGCAATGAATAAATCAGTTGGGCAGAGGCGCAGGTGGAAAAAGTTGTAGAGTATAGCATTAGATCGAAATTTGTGGCAGTCCAACAAGCATAATGGACAGCAGCAAATTAGGTAACTCAATGGTAGTAAATAAGTCAGTAGGACAATGGCAAAGGACATGTAGTTAGAATCAAGTAAGGTAAATATTGGCATAATACATTCTGCATCATCAGACAGATGAATAGAGCAAGTGCAAAAAGACCATAAGAATATTTACAAATAAGTCATCAAGGTAACATGGTTACTGGCAGTAGAGTAAATGAGATAGAGATAAATACAGAATGAGGCATCAAACAGCTGGAGAGGCCAGTTGTAAAATGGATGACTGTGGGAGCTATGAAATGGATAACTGGAGTAATGGAAAATTATGCCCCTAGGTTATAGAGGCAGAGCCATGTGGCTAACAGGACAAGTGGCAGATTGATTCATAGGGGAATGATACACACCGAAGCATCAAAGAAACTGTTATAGATATGCATATTCAAATACAGAGATACGTAAACAGGCAGAATATGGCACTGCAGTCAGCAATGCCTATATAAGACAACAAGCATCTGACGCAGTTGTTAGATCAGTTACTGTTGCTACAATGGCAGGTTATCAAGATTTAAGTGAGTGTGAACATGGTGTTATAGTCGGCGCACGAGTGATAGGATACAGCATCTCCAAGGTAGTGATAAAGTGGAGATTTTCCCATACAACCATTTCATGAGAGTACCGTGAATATCAGGAATCTGGTAAAACATCAAATCTCCAACATTGATGCAGTCAGAAAAAGATCCTGCAGAATGGGACCAACGATGATTGAAGAGAATCATTCAATGTCACAAAAATGCAACCCTTCTGCAAATTGCTGCAGATTTCAATGCTGGGCCATCAACAAGCGCAAGCATGTGAACCATTCAATGAAACATCATCAATAAGGGCTTTCGGAGCCAAAGGCCCACTTGTGTACCATTCATGACTGCTTTACACCTTGCCTGGGTCTGTCAATACTGACATTGGATGGTTGATGACTGGAAACATGTTGCCTGGTTGGACGAGTCTCATATCAAATAGTATCGAGCAGATGGACATGTGTGGGTATGAAGATATCGAGACACCCTCATGAATCCAATCCAATAATCCTGCATGTCAGCAGGGACTGTTCAAGCAGGTGGCGGCTCTGTAATGCTGTGAGGCACGTGCAGTTGGAGTGACATGGGACGCTTGATACATCTAGATATGACTCTGGTAGGTGACACATAGCATCCTGTCTGATCACCTGCATCCATTCATGCCTATTGCACATTCTGAGAGACTCGGGCAATTCCAGCAGGACAATGCAACACCACACACATACAGAATTGTTACAGAGTGGCTCCAGGGATGCTCTTTTGAGTTTAAGCACTTCTGCTGGCCACTAAACTCCCCAGACATGAACGTTATTGAGCGTATCTGGGATGCCTTGCAACATGCTGTTCAGAAGAGATTTCCACCCCCTTGTACTCTCAAAGGTTTATGGGCAGCCCTGCACGATTCATGGTGTCAATTCCCTCCAGCACTACTTCAGACATTAGTCGAGTTCATGCCACACCATGTTGTGGCACTTCTGCCTGCTCACGGGGGTGTACACAATATTAGGCAGGTGTACTAGTTTCTTTGGCTCTTCAGTGCAATGTAAGATTAAAAGTTTTGAAGTCAAGATCGCAAGACACTTTATTCTGATTACTAGTTTGAGCTACATGTGAGCCAAATAATTTCCACCCTTTTTATTGCTCATGAAAACCAAACATTGCATGTTGCACCACCATACAGTGAGACCTTCAGAGGTGGTGGTCCAGATTGCTGTAAACACCAGTACCTCTAATACCCAGTAGCATGTCCTCTTGCACTGATGCATGCCTGTATTTGTCATGGCATAAAATCCACAAGTTCATCAAGCACTGTTGGTCCAGATTGTACCACTCTTCAATGACGATTCGGCGTAGCTCCCTCAGAGGGGTTGGTGGTTCACGCTGTACATAAACAGCCCTTTTCAATCTATCCTAGGCATGTTTGATAGGGTTCATGTCTGGAGAACATGCTGGTCACTCTAGTCAAGCGATGTCATTATCCTGAAGGAAGCCATTCACAAGATGTGCACGATAGGGGCACGAATTGTGGTCCAAGTAGATGAATGCCTCGTCAATATGCTGCCTATATGGCTGCAGCCATATAGGCTGCACTGTTGGTCAGGGGATGGCATTCACATATCGTACAGCCATTACAGCACCTTCCATTACCACCAGCGGTGTATGTCGGCCCCACATAATCCCACCCCACAACACCACAGAACCTCCACCTTGTTGCACTCACTGGACTGTGTGTCTAATGCATTCAGCCTGACCGGGTGGCCTCCAAACATGTCTCCAATGATTGTCTGGTTGACAGCATATGTGACACTTGTCGGTGAAGAGAACATGATGTCAATCCTGAGTGGTCCACCCAGCATGTTGTTGGGCCCATCTGTATCGCGCTGCATGGTGCCATGGTTGCAAAGATGTACCTCGCCATGGACGTCTGGAGTGAAATTGCGCATCATGCAGCCTATTGAGCACAGTTTGAGTCATAACACGATGTTCTGTGGCTGCACGAAAAGTATTATTCAACATGGTGGCATTGCTGTCAGGGTTCCTCCAAGCCATAATCTGTAGGTAGCAGTGATCCACTGCAATAGTAGCCCTTGGGCGGTCTGAGCAAGGCATGTCATCGACACTTCCTGTCTCTATGTATCTCCTCCATGTCTGAAAAACATCACTTTGGTTCACTCTGAGACGCCTGGACTCTTCCCTTGTTGAGAGCCCTTCCTGGCACAAAGTAACAATGCGGATGAGATCAAACCGCAGTATTGAGTGTCTAGGCATGGCTGAACTAAAGACAACACGAGCCGTGTACCTCATTCCAGGTGGAATTACTGGAACTGATTGGCTGTCGGACCCTCTGCATCTAATAGGTGCTGGTCATGCATGGTTGTTTACATCTTTGGGTGAGTTTAGTGACATCTCTGAACAGTCAAAGAGATTGTGCCCGTGATACAATATCCACAGTCAATGTCTATCTTCAAGTTCTGGGAACTGGGGTGATGCAAAGCTTTTTTTGATGTGTGTGTAATCAATTACAGCAAAGGTCATAGACTGAAAAATTTTAAAGTAAGACAAGGAAAAGACAGTGAAAATGAGACAAATAGTTACGTAAGTCAAAACTATCCAATGGAATATGAATATTTAGTAAAGCATCATCTTGCCTAAGGTTATCAGCTTAGTAACAGACTTTTTTTTTTTTTTTTTTTTCTTTATTGTGATTTTAACACCTGATACAAAGGCGGGCTGGCAGCAGCACAATACGCCGCTCTTCAGCCTTGAGTGTTACAACAAGTAGTACATAAAGGTGGCACAGAGTAGACAGTAAAAACGGTGGGCAAAAAAATGTAGACACTAAAAATCGAAAAAACATGGAGCCGTTCACGCTGGACGAGAAACATCACTAACACTGGGCGACACGATGCACAGAACATGGATGATGGCGACGGCACGTGAACGGTGGGGGCGTGACGGCGAACAACACTACACACAAACGAAGGCACACACACGAAACACTGACGGCGATGATCTCCGGCGCGCGAATGTTCACTGAGCGTGTACGAGTCCGGGGACCTGCCAAGAGAGGAGGTGGAGGAGGAGGAATGGGAAGGGGAGTGGGAGAGGGGGGAGCAGAGATGCCATGGGCAAAGGAGAGAGGGGGAGGGAGGAAGGGGGAGGGGAAGCCCGGTGGAGAGGGGAGGAGGGAGGAGGGAAAGGAAAGAGGAGGGAAGGGAGGGGAGGGAGGGAGGGTGCCTAAAGGAGAGGACACAGGAGGTGGGGGGGGAGGATCAAAGTTGATAAGAGGGGTAGATGGAGGGGACGAGGACATCATCACGGAGGGGGAGCTGGCGGAAGCCACCTTGGGAGAGGGTAAGGAGGGTGGAGAGATGGAGACCGGGTGGGACGTGGGAATACAGGCGCGGCAGCGGGCGGGGGTGGGAGAGGATCGGGGACACGAGCGGGTGAGGAGGATCAAGTTTACGGGAGGTGTACAGGATCCGTAGCCTTTCAAGGAAAAGGAGGAGGTGGGGGAAGGGGATGAGATCATACAGGATCCGCGTGGGGGAGGGGAGACGGATGCGATAGGCAAGGCGGAGAGCATGGCGTTCAAGGATTAGTAACAGACAGATTCAATCAGTACTTGTTTTGTCTGGTAGCAGAGATCATTGTGAGTGCATCATTATAATGTGGTATATGAAGATAGTATTGCAGTGGCTTACCAATGCAGAGAGCAAGTAATATAATCTTTGTAATACACATCATGTAAAAATGTGTGGCCAGTACTGCAGTAAAAAGCAAACTGATGGCCACTAAGTTTTATATGCTACTTTAGACAATGATCACTAGATGGCATTAGCTGTTGACTTTGTAATTTACAGAATGTCTTAATATTATAATAAATTTAGATGACGTACAGGATAAAAAAGTACTTATAGCCGTGTCACTGACAACAGCATGGTCCCTATTGATAATAAAGGAACAGGGCATTAACTGATAATAACGTAAGTTAACAAGATAATAAGGACCATCAATACACCATACTAATGTCACATAAACCAAGTGGTCCTATTCTACATAATATTCTATCAAGCTGGTAATTTACAAACATTTTCAGGCCGTAGCCACAATTTTAACATATTTTACAAAAATTCAGCATGAGAAAAACATCAGATTTCATGTCTTCATAACAATCCAATGTCTGTGAATCATCATTAACATACAGTACTATGGTACATACTTTAAGTCAAAATAACATTAAACAAAATTCATCATATCAATGGCAATAAGTAATAATGAAAACATATTACTCAACTGTTGGAAAGGAAATAAGATCTAAAATGTGTAATAACGCAAATGATATGAAAGTAGCCTATTACAAAAGTAATACAAAATGCATGTAGTTCAATAGCTAGATGCCTACCATACATATACATAAAAGTTACTGATTGAGTGCTGAAAAGGTATACATATGTAGTGGCATCTACAACAGAGCAATTCACAGAACAATAACTGCAGTTGTATTCTATCATCTATGCATGAGTATAAAGGATAAAATTAATAAAACTGGAGAATGACACAAATTTAAATGTAGAGGCTTATTTCCTTTGACCAATTAAAAGACTAACACATAGAAGGTACTTCCTCAAGGACTATGTCATAGGCTATTATAAATCTGAGTTTGAGCCACATATTGTATATATATATATATAATATAGATAATAAAGGAACAGGGCATTAACTGATAATAACGTAAGTTAACAAGATAATAAGGACCAACAATACACCATACTAATGTCACATAAAACAAGTGGTCCTATTCTACATAATATATATACACTCCTGGAAATGGAAAAAAGAACACGTTGACACCGGTGTGTCAGACCCACCATACTTGCTCCGGACACTGCGAGAGGGCTGTACAAGCAATGATCACACGCACGGCACAGCGGACACACCAGGAACCGCGGTGTTGGCCGTCGAATGGCGCTAGCTGCGCAGCATTTGTGCACCGCCGCCGTCAGTGTCAGCCAGTTTGCCGTGGCATATGGAGGTCCATCGCAGTCTTTAACACTGGTAGCATGCCGCGACAGCGTGGACGTGAACCGTATGTGCAGTTGACGGACTTTGAGCGAGGGCGTATAGTGGGCATGCGGGAGGCCGGGTGGACGTACCGCCGAATTGCTCAACACGTGGGGCGTGAGGTCTCCACAGTACATCGATGTTGTCGCCAGTGGTCGGCGGAAGGTGCACGTGCCCGTCGACCTGGGACCGGACCGCAGCGACGCACGGATGCACGCCAAGACCGTAGGATCTTACGCAGTGCCGTAGGGGACCGCACCGCCACTTCCCAGCAAATTAGGGACACTGTTGCTCCTGGGGTATCGGCGAGGACCATTCGTAACCGTCTCCATGAAGCTGGGCTACGGTCCCGCACACCGTTAGGCTGTCTTCCGCTCACGCCCCAACATCGTGCAGCCCGCCTCCGGTGGTGTCGCGACAGGCGTGAATGGAGGGACGAATGGAGACGTGTCGTCTTCAGCAATGAGAGTCGCTTCTGCCTTGGTGCCAATGATGGTCGTATGCGTGTTTGGCGCCGTGCAGGTGAGCACCACAATCAGGACTGCATACGACCGAGGCACACAGGGCCAACACCCGGCATCATGGTGTGGGGGAGCGATCTCCTACACTGGCCGTACACCACTGGTGATCATCGAGGGGACACTGAATAGTGCACGGTACATCCAAACCGTCATCGAACCCATCGTTCTACCATTCCTAGACCGGCAAGGGAACTTGCTGTTCCAACAGGACAATGCACGTCCGCATGTATCCCGTGCCACCCAACGTGCTCTAGAAGGTGTAAGTCAACTACCCTGGCCAGCAAGATCTCCGGATCTGTCCCCCATTGAGCATGTTTGGGACTGGATGAAGCGTCGTCTCACGTGGTCTGCACGTCCAGCACGAACGCTGGTCCAACTGAGGCGCCAGGTGGAAATGGCATGGCAAGCCGTTCCACAGGACTACATCCAGCATCTCTACGATCATCTCCATGGGAGAATAGCAGCCTGCATTGCTACGAAAGGTGGATATACACTGTACTAGTGCCGACATTGTGCATACTCTGTTGCCTGTGTCTATGTGCCTGTGGTTCTGTCAGTGTGATCATGTGATGTATCTGACCTCAGGAATGTGTCAATAAAGTTTCCCCTTCCTGGGACAATGAATTCATGGTGTTCTTATTTCAATTTCCAGGAGTGTGTGTGTATATATATATATATATATATATATATATATATATATATATATATATATATATATATATATATGTGTGTGTGTGTGTGTGTGTGCGTGTGTTTCAAAAATGACCGGTATATTTGAAACGGCAATAAAAAATAAACGAGCAGCGATAGAAATACACCGTTTGTTGCAATATGCTTGGGACAACAGTACATTTTCAGGCAGACAAACTTTCAAAATTACAGTAGTTACAATTTTCAACAACAGATGGCGCTGCAGTCTGGGAAACTCTATAGTACGATATTTTCCACATATCCACCATGCGTAGCAATAATATGGCGTAGTCTCTGAATGAAATTACCCGAAACCTTTGACAACGTGTCTGGCGGAATGGCTTCACATGCAGATGAGATGTACTGCTTCAGCTGTTCAATTGTCCCCACAGAAAGAAGTCACAGGGGTTCATGTCTGGCGAATAGGGAGGCCAATCCACGCCGCCTCCTGTATGTTTCGGATAGCCCAAAGCAATCACACGATCATCGAAATATTCATTCAGGAAATTAAAGATGTCAGCCGTGCGATGTGGCCGGGCACCATCTTGCATAAACCACGAGGTGTTTGCAGTGTCGTCTAAGGCAGTTTGTACCACCACAAATTCACGAAGAATGTCCAGATAGCGTGATGCAGTAATCGTTTCGGATCTGGAAAATGGGCCAATGATTCCTTTGGAAGAAATGGCGGCCCAGACCAGTACTTTTTGAGGATGCAGGGACGATGGGACTGCAACATGGGGCTTTTCGGTTCCCCATATGCGCCAGTTCTGTTTATTGACGAAGCCGTCCAGCTAAAAATAAGCTTCGTCAGTAAACCAAATGCTGCCCACATGCATATCGCCGTCATCAATCCTGTGCACTATATCGTTAGCGAATGTCTCTCGTGCAGCAATGGTAGCGGCGCTGAGGGGTTGCCGCATTTGAATTTTGTATGGATAGAGGTATAAACTCTGGCGCATGAGACGATACGTGGACGTTGGTGTCATTTGGACCGCAGCTGCAACATGGCGAACGGAAACCCGCGGCCGCTGTTGGATCACCTGCTGCACTAGCTGCGTGTTGCCCTCTGTGGTTGCCGTACACAGTCGCCCTACCTTTCCAGCACGTTCATCCATCACGTTCCCAGTCCGTTGAAATTTTTCAAACAGATCCTTTATTGTATCGCTTTTTGATCCTTTGGTTACATTAAACCTCCGTTGAAAACTTCGTCTCGTTGCAACAACGCTGTGTTCTAGGCGGTGGAATTCCAAAACCAGAAAAATCCTCTGTTCTAAGGAATAAACCATGTTGTCTACAGCACACTTGCACTTTGTGAACAGCACACGCTTACAGCAGAAAGACGACGTACAGAATGCCGCACCCACAGACTGCGTTGTCTTCTATATCTTTCACATCACTTGCAGCGCCATCTGTTCTTGAAAATTGTAACTACTGTAATTTCGAAAGTTTGTCCGCCTGAAAATGTACTGTTGTCCCAAGCATATTGCAACAAACGGTGTATTTCTATCGCTGCTCGTTTAGTTTTCATTGCCGTTTCAAATATACCGGTCATTTTTGAAACACCCTGTGTGTGTCTATATATATATATATATATATATATATATATATATATATATATATATATATATATATATATATATATATATATGTATATATATAATGCGATACATACTTAAGAGGAATTTGGTAATGACACAAGGGCTAGATATTATCATTGCCAGGATCTTGGTTATGAAAACTTGTCTGTACACACTTATTCCCTGTGACCAGTTAGGTGTTGAACTGTAGAAGGTAGTCACTCAAGGGCCCAGTTGCAAACTATCAAGTGTCTCTGTTTAAGAGCTCGTGAAAGAAATTTCAACCAAGAGTCACATGCTCAGCATTATATATCGTGCAATATGTACTTAAGAAAACTATAGTGTTCTTCACTTGAGGGCTAGGTGTAGTATTACATAGTGTCTAATTATTGAAATATATTGATTTTTAACTAACGTTACAATATTTTTTTTAGCAAGGTAATATTACCACTTCTAGGAATAAAACTATGCAGAATTATATGTTATACAGGGTGCAACTGAAGGGATGAATCATAGTTCTTGCCTATGGTCTAGGTGCTAATGTTAGCTGAGGTCTAGGTACAGTAGGTATGAGCTAGGAACTAAAATGATTAAATTTTCCATCTAGGACAACGTATAACAGAAATGTCAACAGCATAGAAGACTGCCATGTGGAGGATCTGGGTTCGATTCCCTGTATTGCCAAGGATTTTTCACTGGTGGGAGGGCTGGTACGTGCTGCACTGACCCTTTTGATACCAATGAAAGAGGTCCTTGAATGAGAATCAGTGGCTTCATGGTCTGGAAAGTCAGCAAAATAGCCAGGAGAGCAGTGTGCTGACCACATGCCCCTTCATACAACACAACATCAAATGACAGAAGATACCATGGTGGTCGGTTGACATTGCTTGAGCCTCCAGGGCCTGGATGAGGAGCTCATTTTTAAAATGAGTATTGGCAGTATTTGTGATGGCCACAAGGTAGAATTGGGGTAGTGACAACAGGATTAAAGCTAACAACTCATGAAGCATACTGGCATTGATTCATCAACAGGCATATAAACAGGTCTGAAAACTAGCCAGTAGAGCACTACAACCACAAGCCTGATCCCTGTGCTGTTCACTCAGCTGTAGTGGGTGAGAAAGAGGGTGAATAAACTTTGTACTACTTAGCAGGAGTTGACAATGATCACTGACGCTACCTTGTATAATGACACAATCTTTTATGTGTCTCGCATAGGCATGTGCAAATCATGTGGGTGTTCAAAGACCACAAAATTACAGTGGGCATAGTCTAGATGCTCTTCCAGAAGCCTTTTCACTCTGTTGTGACTTAGCTAACCACCATGTTTCCTTAGACACATGGCACAGGCCACATGGCCGTTGGGTCACACTTGCCGAGTACTTATCCGCTTGGAAGCGAGTGAGACCAAACCATGTTGATAGTGAGATTGCCACACAGATTCAGTGCTCCCCTTGCTAACTTCCAGATTAAGCCTTTTTAAATTTTTTAATTAATTAATTTAATCTTATTATTATTTTTTTTAAAAGCAAGATCACACATGCACAATACATAAATATACGCACAAACCTGTACAGCTGTATATATTTGTATTCTAGCTTATAAATTATTAATCTGAAAGCCCCCAAGTTTTCTGTGTTGCATATGTGCCTGTCAATGAATGAATGCCTCTACTGTTAAATAAATAGTACTAATAAATAAATAAATAAAATTCAGCGAGTTATTACCTTTACTCCTCATTGTCGGATAACTTGATGTAGGAAACACTATTGGGTGAACACTTATCATGCATAATTATGCAAGTGGCAAAGGAGATTTTTAAAAAATGTACCTTCTTCAAACATTATTACACCAAAGCTTAATGTGTGATGTCCTGATAGCCAGTAAAAAGAATACAGTTCTGTAATGCCTGCTTGATGATCACTGTACATAACATGGAGTGCTACACATGCAAATAACTGTAATATATGTATTTCGTATATGGTGCAGCAGAAGACAATTCTCAGAGTGCTCTGTGTATGTATCACAAACATTGTAGGTTGGTACCCTTGACAACTACCTGTTTGGGACCTGCATGTTGCCTCCTCAATATCAGTGGCCAATGCACAGACTGTTCTTTCAAGACCCCATGCGGAACTTATTTAATGAGCTGCCCCTATGTGACAGAGGGAGGATGCTGTTCCAGCACGATGGAACTCCAGTGCACATTGCAGAACCAGTACATGCAGCATTAACCTGTACTTCTTCCTCTGGGCTACATGAAAATCAATGTGTATACTACTCTTGTAGACTCAAAGGAGGATTTAGTTGCAATAATTCTTGCAGCAACCATTCACATGAAGAACATGCTGCATATTTTCCATGGAACATGGGATGCCCCGCTATGCCGAATAGGTGCTCTACATTGAACATAACGAAGCTCATATGGAACATTTATTGTGATGTGGATAAGAACATTAAAGTACTGGAGTGCAGTTATTCTCTATCCCATCTAATTACCTCCTGGATACTCTGCATTTAATCAATCTGCATTTCCTGTTTCTGACATCTCGTTGCTTAATGAATTGCTTTCGTTGTTTTTTCCACCACCATACATTATGTGTATGTATATTATATGTACAGTAAATGAGTAAGTAGGGTAGTTGCAAAATGAGTAACTGGGGTAACACAGCCCGTAGCAATTCAGCAAATGGCCCAGTGACAAAGGAGCATTTGGTGTAATGGAAAATGTTTATCAGGGCAGGAAGGTGATAATCACATAACTGAGCTGTATCGACAGTAGAAGCAACAACATTATAAATGTGGATAAATCCTGTAAAGTAAGTTGTCGCATGGAAACTCTGAACAGGTATAATATTACTCACTCAGTATTTTTATGTGAATGTGGGCTATTGAAGTTGCTGTAGTTGCACGGGTAGTAAAAGAGAAACTGAGAAGAGGATGCCTGGCATTGGAAAAGGAAATGGTTGAAACTGTGGATATGCAACTGGTGTAAACAGCATAACATGGTCAAAACTGTTACTATCAAATAATTAGTGCAACCTATCATGACTACATTCAGAACATAATCTGGGATTATAACAACACAGTGCAAGGAATGCATAAGTAACACAATGTCAGTCATAACATTTAAAAGTTCATAAATGAATGTTAACATAATAGCAGTACACCAAAAAATGTGAAAAAGATAAACAGCTGACAACAAGAGGACAACATACACAGGATAAGATAATTGAGAGAAATGGATAAGATAGTTAAGGAAGCAATGTAATTCAAAAGAATGAAAAGCAGAAAACAGAGAAACGTAGCTTGGGGCCCTGTGCTTATCAGGCACTGAACTCTCAAGGAATGTGAGAGCCCACTGAAGGATTACATTTGTGTGAAAATAAAATACCACAGGGCAAAATTTAACAATTCATATTTTCTATTGTTTACTTGTATTCCTTCCTCATTGTCCTTTTCCATGCCAGGTCTGTCTTCCTTCATCTGTACGGCTTTACTTTGTAGAAGTTTTGCAACAATTGTTTTTTACAGAGCAGGCTGTCAACCCTGCGTCCAACCCCTATCGGGGGACGGGTGATTTTTAATCAGGGTGTTATTCCCTTAGCCTTTGGAGACCCAACTCATAAGGAGGAAAAATAAGGAAGAAGAGAAATATAACGTGTAGATCAGATCTATAGATTGGTACTTGGAATGTGAGATCCCTATATCACCCAGGAACACTGAAAGTAATGCTGGATCAAATAATGAATCTGAAGCAAAGTATAATAGCACTACAAGAAATTTGATGGACAGGGAGTGGAGTTTTAGAAAAGAAAGAAGCAAATATATTCTATAGCTGCAGCGAAAGAAATCATGAGCCAGGGACAGGATTTGTTGTACATAATCAATTAAAAGCATTTGGTAATAGGGTTCACACCCATTAGTCCAAGATTACCAATACTCAGGATAAAGGGGAAATTCCTTAACTATTACATAATTAATGCCCATGCACCATCACAAGAATCCGAAGAAGAAGAGAAAGAAGTATTCTATGAATCTGTGGAAAGAGCATATGATGAGTGCCCAGGGCATGATATTAAAACAACAGCAAGAGACGTAAACACTCAGGTGGGGAAAGGAAAGATTTATAGAACAATAATTGGCCACCAGAGCGATCATGCAACAAGTAATGAGAACGGAGCACAGCTAACACTGTTTGCAGCATCTAGAAGCATGGTAATAGGATCAACACTGTTCCCATATAAAGAAATACATAAGGGAACATGGACCTCACCAAATGGAAACACAGTAAACCAGACTGATCATAGGTTGATAGATGTGAGACACAAATCAGACCTATTGGACATGAGGAGACTCAGAGGCCCAAACATAGATATGGATCATTTTCTGGTATGGGCATGGGTGAGAGTGAGGATATCTAATGCAGCGAAAGGAGTCCGACCCACAGAAATATAATATAACAACCTTAGAATCAGTGGAAGTTAGAGAACAATATCAGGAGAAGATAACTCGGATTCTGGAAAATGTTGGAGAAGATAACTTCGAAGATTAGTGGGAAGTGATAAAAAAGATGGTAGAGACATCAGCACGAGAGATACCTGGAATTGGAACAAGACAAGTAAGACCATCATGGTTTGATACTGAATGCAAAATAGCAACTGAAGAAAAGAATGAAGCATACAGGACACTGTGAGCACACTGTACGATGACGATAGTGGAAGAATACAAAGAAAAATGGAGGATTGAAAAGAGGACTCACCAAAGAAAAAAGAGAGAATGGATGAGAGCAAGTGTCAAAGAACTGGAGCTCATGAGAAGCAAAAATGAAATAAGAAAATCCTATAGAGAGGTGAATGAGACACGGAAGCCTTTTGGTAGTAAAACAAGCTTAATAAAAGATGAGACAGGGAATATAATGAGTGAAGAGAAGGGAATATGTGAAAGATGGTGCAGATATTTTGATAGACTCCTCAACCCTAGAATTTACCAAGGCATCCAATAGAAACAAGTGAGGAAGAGGACCCAGACAACAACACTGCCCCACCAAATATAGAAGAAGTGAAAACTGCCATGATTAAATTGAAAAACAGCAAGGCGGCAGGGACAGATGGTATTCCAGCAGAAAGACAGTATTCCAGCAGAAATGTTTAAGCAAGGAGGCAGAGAGCTGGAATGAAGCCTCCTGAAAATGGTCACCTGAATATGGGGAGAGGAGAAAATGCCCCAACAATGGAAAGAGGGTATCATATGTCCGATATACAACAAAGGAGATCAGATGGGGTGAGAAAATTACAGGAGGATCGCACTACTTAATTTGGGATATAAAATATTCTCTAATATGCTATTTGACAGAAACCTCCCAATCATACAGTGGGAGACAGGGCTGTACCAATGCGGATTTCTCCACAGGAAGTAAACTATGGATCAAATATTCACCTTAAGACAAATCCTGGAAAAACAAACAAATACAGGGTTGGCACGCATCAAATCTTTATAGATTTCAAAACAGCTTATGATAGCATAAATAGAGAGCAGTTACATCAAGCTCTAGATGAACTAGGACTCTAGAGAAAGTTGGTAAGGCTGGTGAGAATGACAATGAGCGAAACACAAGGTAGTATAAGAATAGGAGGAATGATGTCTAATATACTGAGTATTAAAAACAGAGTGTGACAAGGGGATGTGTTGTAGGAACATGTGGTTAGTTATTAATGAACAAAAAACAAAATATATGGCAGCTGGAAAAGCACATAGAGAAAATATGTCAAATGCAATAACACTGGGCAATTATATGTTTGAGAGAGTTGAACATTTCAAGTACCTGGGCTCGACAGTTACCCATCTAAATGATACCTCCTATGAAATTAAGCAGAGATTAATGCTAGCCAATAGAGCCTATTTTGCCCTAACAAGACTTCTATCCTCAAGGCTCCTGACTCATATCACTAAATTAACTATCTATAAATCACTTATACGACCAATGCTTACATAAGCCTTTGAAACCTGGACAGTAACGACTAAAGATATTGAAATACTGGATGAATTTGAAAGAAAGGTACTTAGATGAATTATCGGTCCAACCTGTGAAAGAGGAAGATGGAGGAGGATATACACCATGAGTTGTATATCATATACAAAGACCAACCCATCACAAGGATAGTGAAATCATCCAGACTGAGGTGGGCAGGACATGTTGCTCGAATAAATGATCCACAAGTACCAAAAAGGATATTACAAGGAAAGTCAGGGGGGCAGAGAGGACGTAGTCGAAAGATAGCCAGATGGGAAGATGGAGTAATCGAAGATCTTAGGAAGATGGGCTGTAGAAACTCGAGAGTATTGGCAAAGGACCGAGAGAAATGGAAGGAAATTGTAGAAGAGGCAAGGCTCATCATGAGGTGTAGAGCCAAGAAAGAAGAAGTAGATACTTCCTATCAAATATTTTGTGTTTTAAATTTAATTAAGTCATAACCAGAGAAAAGTTTTTCTGGGTATTTTGAACAGATGTACCTTGTTTCTACATTTTGGAAAGATTAATCTATATGCATTAGGCTGTGGATTCTGAAACACTTCAAAAGAGCGCATGTAAATATAAAAAAAGACAGTATGGTAATTCAACAATGAAGAAAAAGACAGATTGCTATGCACCTTGAACAAGATACGTCAAATTGCAGGCAACCACAACTAGAAGTATGCTAATTCAAATTTTTCATGAGTTTTCATTAAAACTGAATCTCTTACTTTAATACATCGACTGCTGCAAACATAATGATGGATGTTTCACTGTCAGCTGGAGGGCACATGGTGTCAGGTGTACGTAAACCTTTGCCGTGGCCACAAGCATGCACATGGCACCAGATCCGAGACTCTGCTGTGGCTGCTGGTGTCTTGTGGCAGTCAACATTTTGAACCAGGTTACCTTCATCTTTGAGTCATGTCACCTCTTTCTTTCATTTCCTTGTTTCTTCATAGTTTCTCTCACAATACATTAGTGTTTTATTTTGTGACTACTTTCCAAGCCAGGTATTCTGTGAGTTCTGCGAGTAAGTTAGATGGTTTATTATTGAACATGATCTCATACAGGGAAAAAGCTGTTGAAGTATGCTGTAAATTGTTCATTATGCCATCAAAATTCATACTCTACCCATGTGACATGCTTATGACTGCAGAAACTCACGAAGAACCTACCTTTTGTCCTGGGAATACACCTAACATCATTGTAGATGGAGTAACTGAATATTATTTTGTATCACTTCTAGTAGTAGTTCAGCAAACTGGGATGGCATAGAGATTTTGTGTCATTATGTGTTACCTCTCATACCTCTGGTACCACACTTCAACAGGAAAGCACAAATGGCACAAGTTACCAGTAACTGCCTCCATAATACTGAGCCCTTTGGTAGCGAAGTCCACTGATATACCCTGACAGAACTAGTATGAAACCAGTCTGGGTGTGAATTTCATCCCAACTCCAGCTACAGCAGCTGTGGCCAACTTACTGCAGGAGAGGGTATAATGGCTGTGTGAAACCCTTGCCTACAGAATCAGTGCGTATATCCAGGCCGAAAACTGTGCAACATCTTACAGTCAAGCGATGAGCAATGCCCTTGTACTGCCAGTTTCATTATTTATTTAACTTAATTTTTTAATCCCCGGAATAAAACCAAAACTTCTGTATGCATAAAGTTACATATCACTTCCCTCTCTCCTCCTACATGACTACCTTTTTTTTATCAGTGAGTGTAATTTCTCCACATTGTTAAGTAAAATATGTTGACATAAATAATGATATTAATACTATGAAAATATATACTTGGTATATATTGATGATTCTTGTGCACCTTCTAGGTACAATAGTACCTGCAAACTTCATCTACCTGCAAACATGAAGTAGTTAATTATCATTCATCTGGGGTACTATAAGTTCTGTATGTCTTCAGTAAAATTTTCTTGAGCCATGAGACTGCTTCAAACTCATGCACTAACTTGCATAAAAAATGATAATGTTTGCATCTACACCCTCTTGGACAAATTTCTGTGGACATTCACATGTGTATAAATTGTGTGTGTGTGTTTTGTCCCCTTCATACAGATACTTTCACCATAAGGAACAACATCCAAAGAGTTGATTATACTGTGATGCATGAAATGAAGGTAAATACAACCTGTAAGTCAACAAAGTAGGAAATGTGGCACCATCAACTGATCACTAACAGCATCAGCCCAAAAGCTAATGCAAAATCTCTGCTGGTGTACCATCTCAATGGTAGCATGTGGCTTCTCACAAGCCAAAATATGTGTGTTGTAGATGTTCATAATACCACCTCGAGTAAAGCATGCTGTTTCTGTAAAAAACACCTGGATCATTCCTAAGTTGTGTAATGATCCGTTGGCAGAAGTCAACCCAGGCTGAAAAGTCAGGCGTGCACACTTGTATATGATATGGGTACAACTGTCCCTCAGGTAATATATGCCATGTGGTGGAGCAAAATGCATTCTGCTCCAACCAAGGATACCCGTGCAGTAGCAAGGAGGGGTCACTCGCCCCCCCCCCCTTTCCCTTGCTTTCAGTGAAAGGAATAAATATAGTGCTAACAGTGTTAGTCAGGTCAGGTGTTTTTCTTTCAAGAAAATGTTTTAAAAGTTGGTATTACATAGTTTTTTAACAGGGACAGAACTGGAACCTTTTTATGGTTACTTGTAAGTCGCCATTTTTCTTCCAGAATATTAAAAATGGTCAATAGCCCCAGGTATAGGCCTCCCCTCTACAAACTATTGTATGGGCACCCTTGACTGCCGCAGGGCAACTCATACTTGTGCCCTGTACGGCATCCACTTATTGTAATACACGCTCCTACAGTCGGGTGTGGAAAGTGTCCTTGGTCTCCCTTCATGTTGCATGTTAGGTTCAGATGAACTGGTCTTGCACAGGTGCTGATGGGACCTAGTGATCACTCTGCTGTTTGGCTGTCTTCTCTGAGGGAACATTTCATGAAACACTCTTTCTGCCATCCATGCATTGCCATTACGACTCCTGTGCATCAAGTGGTTGTCAGCTACTTCTTCATTTAAAAATGTGCATGGAACCATGGAAACTGCTTCAGAAGCTAACATAAACACTGAGTTTTCTGCTCTGTGGTATTTGAGGTGTGATTAGTTGCTCAAAAGCCACTCTTCACTTCACACAGTCACATACTCAACTAATTGACAGTGATGTGCTAGCAGTAAGCTGCAGCACAAATGTAGTCTTGACATTAACAGTGTTGTAACAGTGGCATAACTGCACTTGTGCATATGTTATATCATGGAAACCATTGACTCTCAGACATGTTGCATGTTTCATTTTCTCTACTCACTCCTTCTGTTTGCAACCACGATAGTCAAACATCCTGTGTAAGGAAAGATTACACTTTGGGTTTCTCATTCAGAAATAGCATCTTAATGTTGTTTGTTTATGAGAAGATCGTGTTATGCTTTACGTAAGGAGGAGAAATATCTACTGGCATGTCTCAGAATTAAACTGCAGCAGTATTGTGGCCTATCGAGACTGTGATACTGCTGCCCACATTGGCTGGGATCTTATGATTGCCACACAAATATGTAAGTTATGGGATCAGGAGGACCATACCCAGTGCCATGTAGGTTTTCAAAGTCCCCACACGTCTAGTGCCTGTGAGGACAGACATATCACGTTTTAGACCCTGCAGGATTGCACAGTAAGATGAGTACACACACATACAGTGTGACAGTACCTGGAACAGCATATAATGTCAACACAGTGACCACAGTTGTGGTTTCCCCTGATGGTGTAAAAAATGGAGGTGCACTAACAGCGGTGCACCAAATGGCAACACTGGACAGATGTGTGACATCTTGACCTTTTTACAGGCGAGTGCTGGCTCGGTGTATAGCATTACAATGGATGTGTAGGAGGAGGGTACAGCTAGATTGCACTACTTGAGCCTGTTGAAGACATTAATAGATTTCATGTCTGCCCCCAGTAGCTGAATGGTCAGCATGACGGACCGTCAATCCCCTGGGCCTGGGTTCGATCCCCGGCTGGGTCGGGGAATTTTCTCCGCCCAGGCACTGGATGTTGTGTTGTCCTCATCATCATCCTATCATCCTCATCGACTGCAGGTCGCCGAAGCGGAATCAAATTGAAAGACCAGCACCCGGCGAATGGTCTGCCCGACGGGGGCCCCTAGCCATACGATTAAATAAATAAATAGATTTCATCAAGGTCTCCTAATACATAATTTAAAAGATACTGAAATTGTGAATATGTGGTGATTCAGATGAAGGTGTACCTACAGGGCAGAACACCTGGGGTATGGAGATGGAAATTCTCCCATGGAAGGTGGACGTACGTCAGTATTAATGTATGCTCAAATATTAGATTGGCTCTATGGTATTCACAAGGTCCGAGCTAGAGGAGGGGGAACGGATTACATTTAGCTTCATGGCAAATGACAAAATAGTTTTTGGATATCACAACAAATAGCCATAGGTACACTTACTACTAGTCAATACCCATATGTAATACATCTGTATGTTTCACAAGGCAGGATGTGAGTTTGGTGGATGAAGAGATGTTAAAATTATGCAGGAAGACCTTGCTACAGCTGAAAAATGAGTTAATAAGGACGTGATAACCATTAACTAAAAAAATTAAAATAAATTTTGGTAAGCGTCTGCTTCCAAAAATTCAAAGTAGCACACAATTGAAATATAAAAGTATAACATGTAACCAGCGGCGACATTTGACAGTAAACTACAGTACATTGCGATCTAAAGGGAAGAGCTGTAGTCTGCAAGTCAAACAAGGGCTTCTTCCACGAAATGAGGCTTTTAATAGGCTGCTGATGGAATATTAAGCAAGAATCACACTGTTTGTTGATTAGGCTTTGTATGGGTATGATAACTGACAAAAAGTGCAACGCTTATTGTTCCTACCACGAGAAGTGCAGCAAGTTAATATGAATTAACATTATGGTGGCATACCAGATAATATACAGTTTATGAATGAGATATGTAACTTTTATATGACGACAACTTTTACCATAACACGATTTAATTTGACATCCCAATGTTGGGAAACTTCACCACAGAAAAACTCGCAAAATCCGCTGCATTACGTAAGAAAGTTGGAACTTATGAAACGTATCAAGAATAGCCGGCCGAAGTGGTCGAGCGGCTCTAGGAGCTACAGTCTGGAACCGCACGACCGCTACGGTCGCAGGCTCGAATCCTGCCTCGGGCATGGATGTGTGTGACGTCCTTAGGTTAGTTAGGTTTAAGTAGTTCAAAGTTCTAGGGGAATGATGACCTCAGGAGTTAAGTCCCATAGTGCTCAGAGCCATTTCGTTTGTATCAAGAATATAACAGGCTATGTTGTATTAAAAGGTGAGAATTGCAAATGGGGGTAAAGTACTCGGGTAGGCCTCCTTATAGATACTGTGTAGATGACAGGCTATGTTGTATTAAAATGTGGGAATTGCAAATGGGGGTAAGGTACTAGGATAGGGCTACTTACAGATACTGTGACCTCTTCCCATATCTACATGTCCTATTTCAGGCCTTAAGAGTGTATAAAGATCATAAATATTTGTCCAAGATAGTTCTGAGCGTTTTATTACCGTCACTGTTATGACATAGAACTACATGGGACTGATTAGTAAGCTGTTGAAAGTCATGGGTTAGGCAATATGTGTAGAGTTATTGCATGTGCTTTGCACAGGAAAATATTAGAAGCACCATAATCTAAATGTGGAGGAATGGAGTGGAATCCGGAAGTTAAGCCATTCACATAAAAGAACTGTGACACATTGTAACAAGCCAATGGAATGGGTGTGGAACTGGTTACCACGATAGTTCTAAAAGACCTGGCTGCTGCTTGAGACACTAGGCTACATGAGATTAAACACTGCGTGCAGTAGCAACGTTACAGAAATCTTGTCAGAAACAGTTCAGTCTATGTGATATTCAGTCAGTGTAATAGTTAAAATAGAAAACAGGCACAGAAGCATGACAACTTAACTGCATTGCATTGATGATAATTTTAGTAAAATTAGACTAAGATCTTGACGTCTGTGTAGAATCTCCAATGATTTGATATTCACGCACTACCCCTCTTTCTGGACTTTATTTTGTTCGCTTATTGTTGTGGTTCATAAATCTGGTGACGATGCACGAAATACAATGTAAGTATTGGACAAAATCAGCATTGGTGTATTTCAGTTATTTATGTCTCTCTTATTTGTCGAAAATGGGCGCTATGGAAACGAGAGAGGAGACAGGGTTTGTAAATCATTTTTTTTATGTTAAACTGGATAATGAATCGCAAAGATAACTGCTAATGCTACCGTAAGTTTTCCTTGGATTGGATGCTGCTCGCTTGCTGGTGTGCTAAACAAATGTGGTAACGCTGCGTGCGAGGTGATCTGACAACAGTGCAGCTATTGGCTGGCGCGTGTTGATTTTAAACGTGTATCCAATTAAGTCTGTTATACCGGAATTGATATTCAGCTGGATAATTAATGGATACATTTGCGGATTGTATCTCTCCATAAGCAGGATGTGAGCATCACTCATATGGGTAAGAACCAGCAGATTGATAAATTTATGTTGTTTGTTAACTTGTAGTGTTCCGAGAAAAACGCGAATTCATTGTAAATGTACGGTACTAAACATTTATAGGCTGGAAATGAATTTCGGGAATGTTTTTTTGTGAGTAATGTGCCATATGGCTACCGTTTATTTCAAACAATATTTCGACCTATATGAATTTTTTTGCGTTATTAAAAGTAGTCCAACGGCAGCATGTTCGAAATTAATGTTAAATGGGTTGATTTTCGACTTGGGATTTGCACCGACAATTTCATTTCTGACACTAGATTTTATGTTCTTACTAACATCTGCTTAGCTATCAAAAAGGCAGGCGAGAATGTGAAAATAGTAAGCCTGATTAGAGTAGCCTAATTCATAGACAACTGCATTGTGACTTTCAACATTTCTAAACGAGGGTGCTGCCAGACACAACTGTTTCGTTTGCATTACCAAGAAAATATTCATTATAGTACAGAAAGTGTCTAGGTTTTCCCTTAAAGACGTCAACGCCACTTTAAATCTAGAGAAAAGTTAAAAAACGCGAATGTAGGCAGGAATGTTAGTACTGTATTACTTATATATAGTTTGCAGATTAGGTCATTCTTCCAGTCTGAAAACTGATTTACACTGTGAAGCGAAAAGGAAGATTCGAATTTAGGTCCAGAGCAGTTGCTTTGGAGGGAGGGGCGGTAGGCAGTCTGTGGTATAGCTTAAAAGGCAGTCGTTTCATTTGGTTCAAATGAATTAGTATATCCGTTTCGAGTACAAAGAATTGAGTGCCAGATAGTCTGATCTCAAATTGGAGCAACGTAAATTTATATACTCTCTGTTCCCGCGTTCGTCATTCGCAGCCACGTGATGCGACGACTGGCTTATTTATTTTTGAATGTGTGGTGTTGGATCGTCAGCGTGCTTGTGAGACAAATAGCTGCCACTTAAATCGACCATCATTTCGAGTAATGTAAGTTGAAAAGTGGACGTTGCAACGTAAATTTATATACTCTCTGTTCCCGCGTTCGTCATTCGCAGCTACGTGATGTGACGACTGGTTTATTTGTTTTCGAATTTGTGGTGTTGGATCGTCCGCGTGCTTGTGAGACAAATAGCTGCCACTTAAATCGACCAACATTTCGAGTAATGTAAGTTGAAAAGTGCATGTTGCATGGTGGTATCTAGTAGTCGTGCCAACGCGATGCAATGATTGAGACGATGTTTTAATGTGATAATTACTATTATTGCACTGCGAGTCGCTTCGATCTTTTAAGTCTGTTGCTTCGGTAAGAAAGTGGACAGTTGTCATGTTCCCTTGGTTTAATTTTGAGAACTGTAATTCGTAGGTTAGTAACTTCTTGCTTTTAGCATCCGAATAAAGAAAGAATTCCAGAAATTTTTTCCTCGCGCACCAAGAAAATAGTCGCACTTAGGTTATCACCATTTCGTAGTAGGCGCTAAAGTCATTTTAGTAGCCAACAAAACCATTAAAAACGCAGACAAAGCTATTGGTCCTATACTGGTATTTAGTAAAATGAGTTTGTAAGCGATTTCCGTACATCGTGTCTTGCAGCTTTTAAAGGGGCCCTCACACGTTCAGCACTATTGTCAATATATGACAATGCGCCAATATATTCACCATCCGTCTGTATATATTGACGTATTGTCAATACTGGAAATATTGACAGATCAATATTGATCGCCACAAAAATATTCATCTGTTTGACAATATTTGCTGTTCAGTTGTTTACCGTATTTCGCGAAGCAGCTGCAGGGTGCTAACGTGTATCACAGATCTACTGTTTACGTTTGCATTTACTTGGATCCACGTTGAAAGTTAGGTAGAGATTGTACACGTAATTAACGTTGCAGATTGTTAATGTTACAGGAGTAATCCTTGCCAATAGAATCAAAGGTCACCATATTACATTGTTACATGGTACAGGATTGATGGGTATCAGCAGTTATTAGACATTTATCGCTTGCGATATCCGGAAGCGAAAATAGAAGATATGAAAAAGAAACTTAATACACTGCGTACAAATTTCTGCAAGGAACTGAAAAAAAGCGGAGGATAGCAAGCGCACAGGTGCCCGACCGTCAGACATTTATACACCGAAGTCAGCGAGCTTGTTTTTCGATTTGGCCCGTATCATCATAAGTGATAGAAATTTTTCGAGTCAGCGATTCAGATTTTCGTCAACAGATTCACGTATGGAAAGACATTCCTTTTCTTTAACCACTCACGAGCCCATTTCGTAGCATCATTGTTTTCGGTTGTTTGGTTTTGACAGCTAATGCTAATATAATTATGGCACATACTTTCACCTGGTTCGACATGTTCTCTTCAAGAAATCGTATCGCCAACTGAAAATAATGACAGTACTACTGATGGTGCGAAAGTCACTAAAAGATATTGAAAGTTTGACATTATATTGTTGACAGTATTATTTTCAGTAAATATTGTGCGTGCGAGTACCTCTTTAAATATTTTAAGGAAAACTTTTCATGTCCTTTGAATCAAAGGCAGCAAAACAAATAGTAGCTTCCGCTCACATGAAAATGCTGCAGTGTCTATTTCACTTAGAAATAAATACATGCCAGCTAATTGGACCACGAATGCATTTACCCACACTTGTATGACATTTGTTACACTCGCAAGTCTGCGAAGTGCGAACGTTTGATCCTGGATTCAATGACAGTCTGTTTTTTTTATTTAAATATCATTGTGCTCTTCTTATTCTTCAACCTTGCGGTCTGAAAACATTAGATTACGCGTAACAGTAAGTTGGTTATTTTATACAGATTTCAGTGCTTCCAGAATCGGCTGTGGTTACGGGTTAAGTTGCATCGAAAGGTCGTGGAGGTTAAGAAGTATTCTCTTGATCGCTAAGTCTGTTGATTTGTACGGATTGTACATTTCTCAGTAATTTGTGACTTCGTTTTTGTACGGAAAAAATTTTTTCGTTTCTGTTTTGTAATTATACAAGCAGGAGACTCTCGTAGCACAATTTGTCTATTTCAGAGAGCATTTTGCAATTACAGGACTGGATGTCGAGAAGAAAATAATAAATTTCTAAGAACTGTACATTTTGTTTCTAATTGGCACTGGCTGCTGGGAAGCATGGCCTTTGTCAGATATAGTTTCGTGCAATAAAATGAAATGTGTACGATGTATGCACGTTAAACATGAACGTTTGATTGAAATGTTACGTTTGGGGGAAAAATCACATAACGGAAGAGGAAGAACTCATTAAATTTGTAATTTTATCTGTGTTTTCAAGAGGCTAATGAATCAGAATTTAAATATCGACGGAACGCGTTTCTTGAAAATAACCGAGTATCAGGTATTTCGACAAGGATGTAAAGACATGTAGATTATCCATTAATATCGTTCGTTATGTGATATTTAAATTACAGCTATCTGACAGTATCTGATAGGAAGTGCGTGTATCCGTTACGCAACATTGAATTACTGGAAACTACAAATCGACGTATGTAAAAAAATTGAATAATGTGCTGTTTTGTTCGGTAATTACACTATTTACTCGTAATACCCATATTTACCCGAATGTAATAGGAGGATAATTGATAAGATTTTTAATGAAATGATGTAATAATTTATCTTGTGAGAGTTCTGTTGGTATGTATCTCTTACCTATAGTTAAATGTGGAAAAAGGAACAAAATCGGGGTTTAACGTGTCGTTGAAGAAAATAATATGAGGGGTGGAGCAAGTGTGGGGATTGGCTAAGGATGGGAAGCAAAATTCAGTCGTGTCCTTTTCAATGGAACTATCCAGGCATATGCCTTAAACGGTTTAAGGAAATTACCGAAGACCTAAATATGAATGATGGGACGGGGTTTTGATCCCTGAGTTCCCGATTTATTGTTAAAATTTTCTCATATTTATTACTTTTACCTCGTCTGTTACTCTGGGGTCAATCCAAATGAAGTGGTCCAATACAAATTAAGTTGATTGCTTGGCCACTTTTAAATATTTTAATTTTTTATATGTAATTACCCAATAACTGAGAAGTTCAAAAGTTTTCTAAAAAAATTTACCTTTCACCTTTACAAAATAGCGATCATTGTCGTTTGTAAGCGCGCGACGATGTTTCAGTTTAGATACATTAGCAAAAATATGAATAACTATGCACATTGCATTTGACATAATTGTTTATAGGAAAGTGTCCTGTACAATATTGTCTATTACACAAAATACCCTATTTTCAAAAATAACCAGTCAAAATGACCTCCAAAATTGGGCATCCAAATTCTCGAAAATCCACTTTTTAGGCCCAAAAATAACAAACAAGGAGTGATTTATGAGAATGTACGTTTTTCCTATAGTTAGATATCATACACTACTAACCTCATATAGAGCAAGAACACTAACAAATGTTTCCTTAAGTTTTTCTGAATTTTTGAAAATTTTCATGTTTTGTAAACTTTGGGGCTAGTTATCTTAGGTGGGACTGAATACAAAAATATGATTTTTGCACAGTTTATAGACTTATATGATAGTACGTACTGTAAAAATTTCAACACTGATATCTGACTGTGAACAAAGATATGAATTTTTGAAAATGAGGAGATAATTCACATTACTCTACAACTGATTGTATGGCTGTTGTCTATTCATGTGTGATATTGGCTGGATATAATCAATTATTATTGAAGTAAGGTACTGAATTATATACAAAAATTGGAAACATCCCTGAAATTAACATCTATATTATTTTGACTTACTTAAATTATATATTTTCAGTTAACATCCTTCGAGATGCGACTGTTCCTAAACCTGGTGGTGAATGTTAAGAACACATTTCTTCAGACAGCTTCTGAGATATAGAATAAGACCTCCCAGTTGCTGTGGTAAGTTCAAGCACCGAAAGTTTCCTTAAAACATTTTTCATTGGTATCCAAACTTTGTCACTAGTAGACTTCTTGAATGATGTTCTTGAGACAGCAGGGTGGTAAAAATGCACAAAAACATCATAGTTTTCCAAACTCATACACACATGCCACTATGTCATTTAACGTTAAAGACAGAAATGTAATTTTACTGACATAATGATCCTCACAAATTTCGGTTTCTGATGTTACACAGCATCGAACTAAATTTTCTGCAATGCCAAGGAATTTGTGGAAATGCCTTGTTCCATTTATTGCTACACAATTTTCCAATCTGGTTTGAAGTGTTGTTTTCATACACAGAACCACTTCTTCTTTCTTGATCAGAAAATAGGTAATGCTTTTAATATTATCCTTGCAAAAGACATACATGTCATGTACTGTGAGAATTTGGTCTGTGGTTGGTCTTTGTAGGCTGGCTTTACTTCACATTTTGTTGTACCTCCTACTCCATCACATGCATTTTTACCATGGCAAGATGCAAAAAAGTGCCAGTCAGCCTCCAACCGAAAGTCTACTTTGTGGTTGTACGAATTTGAAAAATTCTTTTTGTTCTTATACTGACTACCACTTCAATCTGAAAAGTATATCAAGTTCTCAACCTTGGGAAAATTTTCTTTTACATAAATTATTGCATACTTTTGAAACACATGTACAGCTAAAGTGTTATGCTCCAAGTAGTCGCTTAGAATGCAAACTGAATAATGGCAAACTTCATCTTTCTCATTTTTAAAGTAGAGGATAAATGGACGCACTGTTGCCTGGTCATTGACCCAATGGTACCCTTGTATTGCATCCTGAATCACAAATGTAAAAGTGTGTGAAAAATCAGCTAGCATTATGCATTCACTTTCATGAAGTTGTGCTTTTTTGTCCTTCACAAACTTTCTTTGGATTTTAGAAACATAGTGGTGACTTTTGATTTTTCTAAGTTATCAATTAAAGATTCCAAGTACTCTTCCTGAGATTTATCCACTGTTATCATTTCTGTCCTGTCAGATGTGGCCCACTGTTTGAAGGTAGTACTGTCTGGCATTTCCTCATCATATTCGTGAAACAATTCAATAACAGTTTCCTTACCAGGGCATTTATTACACAAACTCATCATGCAATCATAACTGTTAGTGTCACAGACCATTAAATCTAGTAACTCTTTGTAGTTAAGATCAGTGAGTCTTGCATCCACAATCACCAGTTTGACTTTTTGATGATATAAACAAACACATGTGGAGTGTGTCCTTGATGATCCAGCCAAAATACACCACTTAGGGTGGAGGTCACAAAATTTTGACATTCCAATATTGCATTCAGGATGAGAATTTTTGAAAGCTACATAAACTTATTTAAATTTGAGAGCACTAGTCGTTTCTGCTTTGTTACTTTAACTCCATTTATAACGACTCTTTTGCTATCTTTGCAACCTGAACACATTCAACTGTTTTCGTCGTCTTCAAAAACTGCTGGATCTTTTTGATTGTTTCTTCACTTATATCTACTCCTTTCTTCTTTCCTGAAACTGGAAGAATGACTTGCTATTTCACTAATTTTTGGGTTAGTTTAACCAAACGATGAGAAACATTGAATTCATCAACTATTCTTTTTCTCCTTACCATGAGTCAGGAAGCAAATTAAAATTTTAACTTTTCCTTCATTAGATGTCACTGAACATTTAATTTTTAATTTCTCTATTAAGCTCAAATATTCAGTGTCAGATGATGCTGATGGTAGGTTTTCTTCCTCTTTAGAAATTATGTTGGCATCTGTATTATTAAAGCATGATTCCAAATCTTTTGTAATTTTGTCTCAAATTTGTTGTACCCTATATAGCTCCTTTTCTTTTTCTGTTACTTAATTTTATTATTTTCGAAGTAGGAAATACGTCTAACTTAGAACAAGCAAAATCCAATATGCTAACAGCTTTCTCATTAGGAGTATAAATTTGATTAACAAGGTTACATGATTCTGGTTCTGGATTCACAACAAATATTTTTGAGTAACAATCAGGGCACAGAGAATTTCCAGGAATCACATTACGTTTCACTTAGTAATCTGTTTCACTGTCACATAACAAGGACAAATGTTTAAGTTTTATTTCCCCCAAACCCTTAGTTAGCGTCTTGTGAACTTTAAGTGGATCACAGCACTTTCTTCCAAAAATGTGGTTCTACTTCAGAATACATTTCTCCTCATGATACTCACATAGTGATGTTACAGAAGAACTTACTCAAAATTTAAACAAAGTTTGTCTAACTTTATCAACGTCATTGAAATTTTTCAATTTTTTGAAACTGAACTGTAAATGGTTTTGTGACACGCTTCACTTGCTATCTGTCCAACAGAGCACTGTTCATCTTTGTTATTGCATTCCAGTTAATGTCTCAAAATTAATTACAAATTACACACAGAACAAAGTACATAACACATTCTACACTCTCGATGAGGTATGTACATCCACTCCAACAGAGGTTTCTGAACAGACTGACTACAAAAATGACACACCCAGTAATAATGTACTTCTTTATTGACAATAAATCTAAACGTAAATGAGAATTTTTCTTATCATAGAACAAAAGCAAAAGCCCCTATTCTTTAAAACTGCATTATTAAAAATAAATAAACTAAATGAATATGGGGTTATAGTGTTAACTAAAATTATGTCACAATTAAATTTTATTATAATAAAACAATAAATCATTTAAATAGGGAACAGCCATAAGATCATTTGTAGAGTAATGTGAATTATTTCCTCATTTTCAAAAATTCACATCTTTGGTTACAGTCAGATATAAATGTTGAAATTTTTACAGTATGTTGCCTTCATATAGGTGTACAAACTGTACAAAAATCTTAATTTTATATTCAGTTACACCTGAGATAACTAACCCCAAACATAACAAAAAATTCATAATAAATTAAGGAAACATTTGTAAGTGTTCTTGCTGTATATGAGGCTAGTAGTGTATGATATCTAACTATAGGAAAAAATACACTCTCATAAATCACTTCTCGTTTGGTATTTTTGGGCCTAAAATGTGGATTTTTGAAAATTTGGATACAAACTTTGGAGGCCATTTTGACTGGTTATTTTTGAATTTAGGGTAGTTTGTGTAGTAGACAATATTGTAGAGGACACTTTTCTAAAATCAATCATGTCAATTGCAATATTGTAACTTAACCTAGTGCAGAGATATTCAAATTGTTGCTAATGTCTCCAGACTGAAAAATCATTGCTCGCCTACAAATAAAAATAGCAGCCATCCAGTAAAGGTGCAAGATAAATTATTTTAAAAATTCTTTTGAACTTCTCAAATACAGGGCTATCACATATAAAAAATTAAAATATTTGAAAATGGTCTAGCAACCATCACTGGACCACTTCATATGGATTGACCCACTGAAAAAGATTCATTTAAAGTGATAAATCAATTTTTACATTCTAGTTCTAATGTATTATACCATGTGATATATATATAATACATACATGCATAACTATTGAGTGCAAAACATAAATTTATATGCAAGAATTACAAAATTTTGCACTGAAAGAAATAAACATAAATACAAATTACAAATTAAAAATAAAAAGAACAGATTACTTGGTGTGATAGGCACAAAACATTTGATGCAGAGCCCCACAATACATGTGCATTGGATACGGGTTGATATTTTGCAGTTTATTGCAACATATTGTCACTTTTGAGTTTTTGTATTTTCACATCAAATGCTATATTCCATTAATCTGGAACTTATTTGCTACAGTACTGGCCTGCAGGATTTGTTCAGGTCTTTTTGGTCGTATTGCATATATTTTCAGGTACACTGACACGATTTTTCTTCGAAAATTTACATGAGGGATTAGTAGTAGTAGTAGTAGTAGTGGCTTTAATCATCCGTAGATCTCTTTTTACAAGGATATAGGACATTTCAAATTATTTACAAATTTAGATCAATTTAAAATAAGCTAATTCGTATACACATATATTTACACACTTCTAGTTAGAGACAATCATTAGAATAACTCCTGGTATACAATTCCTTTTTTACAAATAACTTATTAAATAATGTAATGCCACATTGTTCACTCATATCTCACTATCAGTCACTGCACACACTATACACACATTGTTTCATAACACTTCACTCACTACACACACACACACACACACACACACACACACACACACACACTGGTGATCTCTGGGCCATTTTCTGTACTGCAACCTCACATTTGCTAATTTGCTATTCTGAAAAACTGAGTCAGTATCCGTCCATAATGAGTGAGATGTTGAGCTCAGAAAGAGGAAGAGGTGTTAGTACTGTGCAATGCATAGCTTGGGAGTAAGTACTTCTAGAAATGAAAAAAAAATATAAAGTGAAGATGTTATGTGGGATGTTGGATATTTTATAATCATTATTATTATTTATTTGTATAACATTTTTAATCAAACCCCTACTCTGTTTTAGCTGATTAATCCTTCAATGTATAAAATATATTGCGTAACAGGTATTTTTAGCTGCGTTTTTAGATAAGTGTATCTTTGCAATTTCTTTAATCTCTTTTGGTAATTTATTGTACAGTTTTATTCCTTGGTAGAAAATGCTGTTTTGAGTTTTATGTTTATTTTTTATTGGTAAATGTAAGTTGAGTCTATCTCTTGTTGCATGGACAGAGCTGTTTGTGCAGTAATTACCAATGTTATTTTTAATGTGTACAATGGACTGGTAAATGCATTCACATGGAGAGTTAAAATCACCTGTGTTCTGAACAGATCTTTACAATGAGCTCGACTAGTATTTTTGGTTATTTTTCTTATGGCTCTTTTTTGGAGTTTGAAAATTGTGTTCACATTTTGTGCATTTGTTCCCCAAAAAAGTATGCCATAGCTAAGAACTGAGTGTACATATGAATAATATGTAACTAAAATACACTGCATGTTATACACTGATGATGGGATTCTAAGGGCATAACATATGATGACATTCTGTTTGCAAGTGCTTTTGTGTGTTCACACCACTTCAACAGAGAATCAATACTCATTTCTAGAAATTTGCGTTTGTTACACAGTCTGTAGAGGTGCCATCTACATTTAATTTAACATTGTCATTTTTCCTCTTCAAACTGAAACTCATGGCATTAGTTTTCTTTATGTTCAATGTCACTTTATTACTTATTGACCAGTCATAAACTTCCTTGAGATTTTCATTTGCTTTCTCAGCAACGAGTTCTCTTGTTTTCTCAGTGACTATAACATTGGCGTTAGTGAAGAGGATTTTTTCACCATGCATAACACTACTGGGAAAGTCATTTATCTATATCAGGAACAGTATTGATCCTACTACGCTACCTTGCAGAACCCCTATATTAATTTATTTTGGTTCTGATAAGTGTTGAACTAAATGTTTACATCTATTTGAGGTATGTGTTATATCTACTCTATGTACCCTATCTGTTAGCTATGATCGAAACCAGTCATTAGCTACCTCTCTTATTCCTAATGCTTCTAATTTATTTAATAGAATCTTGTGGTCGACTGTATCAAACGCCTTAGAAATATCCAAAAATATGCCTGTGACACACTCATCTTTATCAAGAGCATCAAGTACAACTTTTGTGAATTCTACTATGGCTGACTCCGTATTTTTGCCACTTCGGAAACCAAACTGTGATTCACTTAAAAGATTGTATTTATTCGGGTAATTCATTAAGCTGTGTTTTATAATTGCTTCAATTATTTTTAAGAATGCTGACAGCAGGGAAATGGGTCGGTAATTTTCTATATCTTCTGTATTATCTTTCTTAAGTAAAGGTATAACTGTTTCCCGTTTTAACTGCTCTGGAAATGTCACTGATGTGAAGGATTCATTTATTATATTTGTTAAGGGGCCTTGTACGATCCCCATGCATTGTTTCAGTACACACATTGGTACTTCATCTAAGCCTACTGACTTTTTATTTTTTAGTTTTTCAATTGTTTTACTGACTTCATTCTCTGTAGTTGGAAGTAACATCATTGTATTTGGTGCAACATTATTTACAGGTGTTATATTTGTTTGGGGAAATTTTTGCTGTAACTTCTCTGCAGTACTTGAAAAATGCTCGTTTAGACAGTTTGCTAAGTTTCCAGAATGAGATTTTCACTCTGCAGCGGAGTGTGCGTTGATATGAAACATCCTGGCAGATTAAAACTGTGTGCCCGACCGAGACTCGAACTCGGGACCTTTGCCTTTCGCGGGGAAGTGCTCTACCATCTGAGCTAAAGGCAAAGGTCCCGAGTTCGAGTCTCGGTTGGGCACACAGTTCTAATCTGCCAGGAAGTTTCAGTTTGTTAAGTGTTGTGAATCATTGATTACTTTATCCCCCTCCCTTAGCAGAATGTTATTCTCCATTTTTTAGCCTCTCCCTGTTTCCTTTTTTATAACATCCCAGACTGCTTTGCTTTTATTGTCTGTATTATGTATTATTTTGTCATTAAATGACTTTTTTTCAGTAATCAGCACATTCCTATAGATCTTTTTATATACATGATAGAAATTTAAGAATTCCAGATCATTGCGAATCTTTTTCATGGAACTGAGGTGTTTAAATGTTTGGGATGACTTCTTAATACCTGCTGTTATCCATCTGTTTTTGTGAGATGTCGATACAGACATGCATACTTTTGGAAATGCCTTTTCAAAGTTCAATTTAAACAATGTGAAGAATTTAGAGAATTTCATATTCACATTGGTTTCCTTATACAGTTCATCCCAGATTTGTTTTGCTAGTTCTTTTGAAAAATCTGTTATTTTGATTTCTGATGGATGTAGTTTGTAGGCTTGTAGTTTACAGAATGATTAGTGGCATGACTTTACTGTTGTTATTTAACAGAGATGGTCTGATAGTCTGAGATCTTTTACACCTACATCACATTTTTTCCTATCCGTATTTGTGGCCACATGGTCAATTACTGATGAAGTTGTTGTGGTAACCCTTGTTGCACTTTTGACCAATAGGGACATGCCAAAACTTTGAAGGATGTTTATGAAGGTGCTGCTTGATTCATTTATGATGTTAGCTAATATCCCCACACAGAATTATGTTGACCTTAGTACTTGAGCCTTTATCTAGAACTTCTGTTAACTTATTGAAAAAAGTGTCCACACCACCATTTGGAGATCTATACACACACAAAATGATTAATTTCCTGGTGATGTCAAGCCCTGCTAATTCAATAGCTGATATTTCAAAGTGTGTCTCTTCACTTACACTACTGAGGTTATGTCTTGATTTGAACTGTGTTCCTTTTCTGATATAAACGCATGATCCTCTACCCCTTGAAGTAGTTAAATGCATTTGTATTTTACAGTATCCGGGAACTGTGTACAGTGACATTCAAAACCCAACAGACAAAAGAAGCCAGTACCATTTCCTTTTACATTTTGATCTATTCCATCATTCCACTCATGTGCTTGTTTTATTCTGCAGCACGGAGGGTCTAGGAACTTCAGTGTGTTTTATTGACTGCTGAGAATATCTTTAAAACTAGTTAGTGGGTTCACACCAGCTGTATGAGATGCTACCGGAATAATGAGGTTGTCACGGCGCTTACCCAAAATCCCGCCATTTCAGTTTTTATGGCAGACAAATAGTATCTGTTTCACCTTTCTCTGTTTGCTTCTTCTTTGGAAGTGGGAAAGTTTGGGGGATACAATTATCTCTCGCAGTTCCAATGCCACCAAAACCTTGTTCTCCAATAAAAACTAACACATTAAAACTTTTAAACAACTTTTCTAAAGTGCTCTCATTAGTGCTTAGCGTTGCTTTTCCATAAAGCTGAAAGTAAAAATTCAATTGCCAATTGTTCCCTATGATTGGCTGCTTCCCACAACTGCTCGGCCCGGCACTCAGTTTTAATCTGCCAGGAAGTTTCATATCAGCGCACACTCCGCTGCAGAGTGAAAATCTCATTCTGGAAACGTCCCCCAGGCTGTGGCTAAGCCATGTCTCAGCAATATCCATTCTTTCAGGAGTGCTAGTTCTGCAAGGTTCGCAGGAGAGCTTCTGTAAAGTTTGGAAGGTAGGAGACGAGGTACTGGCAGAAGTAAAGCTGTGAGGAGGGGGCGTGAGTCGTGCTTGGGTAGCTCAGTTGGTAGAGCACTTGCCCGCGAAAGGCAAAGGTCCCGACTTCGTGTCTCCGCCTGGCACACAGTTTTAATCTGCCAGGAAGTTTCATATCAGCGCACACTCGGCTGCATAGTGAAAATCTCATTAAGGTCAACTACTGCTTCCTTCAAAGCATTGAAACGCAATGTAATATTGTAATGAAAACGTAGTTTCTGTAAAGCCCTTCACTTTTATTTCTAATTAATTATTCATTTAGTATTAATAATTTACGAGGATCAAATAAATTCTGTTCTTCATTTCGTGTCATACTAAAACCAATGCACTTTATCTGCCGTAAACAATAGCATATAGAATTTTCTTTAGAAGGGTTATACAATTTCCAATTTGCTAAGGTTGCGACAGTTATAGATTTAATTGTAAGTTATGTTAAACCTACCTACTAAATCATCAAATTTGATAAATCTGCGTAGAAGAAATTACAGAAACGTAGTTTTACGAGCGTGTGGGGGAGATGGGGGTAGCTTTGAAAATTCTGGAGGGACTGCACAAGCGACGCTGAATTCAGTCACTCATCTCCTATTGCTTTGCACGGTAGGCGCCTCGTCAGCAACATCTACGTACATGTTCCGCTAGTCACCATACGGTGCATAGTGGAGGGTACTTTGCACCATTCTCTTTCCTGTTCCACTCGCAGATGGAACGAGGGAAGAACGACTGCTATGTGCTTCCGTACGAGCCCTGATTTCTCTTATCTTGTCTTCGCGATCCTTACCCGAGATGTACAACAGCAGGATCATTCCGCAGTATGTCGCAAATGCCACTCTATAAATTTGCTCAGTAGTGTTTCGTGGAAAGAACGTTTTCTCATTTGAGTTCACCTAGCATTTCGTAATACTCGCATGTTGATCGAACCTACCAGTAACAAATCTAGCAACACGTCTCTGAATTGCTTCGATGCCTTTCTTTAATCTGGCCTGGTGGGGATCCCAAGCACTCGCGCAGTACTCAAGAATGGGTGACACAAGTGTATTTAATTGGCGTGACTGTGTCACGCAGTACATCACTTATTCGAAAATTATAGAATTGTTTTTCCTGCTCATTTGCCTTAATTTACAGCGTCAGCAGCAAACAATCGCTGACTGCCACTGATCGTATCCTTCAGGCCTTTTATGTATACAGAAAAGAAGAGTGGTCGTATTACACGTCCCTGGGTGATAGTTTCGAATGTTATCAAGAACATTTATTAACTATGTTCATATATTTGGCATTAAAGAGTGGAAGAACTACTTATCATTTCTTCAAGATAATTTCCTAACTAGTATGATTTTAAAAGCACGACATGGTTTAGGAGAAAACCTTGCGAATAAGTCTCTCTCCGTAGCTGGAAGGCATTGCTGTTGTTCCTCTAGTCGTTTCGTCCGTGTTGTTTCAGAATGTGGACAGAAATAATCCCCGTTTCATCACGCCATACCACTTAATCGACATTCACCGTACGGATCTGTCTTGAAATTGCCATTGCCTCCCAGCTATAGCTTCTCTCTCCACCAGTAGCTTACAGCCACAGAAATATCCGTTGCGCAAAACTGTGAATATCAATGTTCAAATTACCTCGAGAGAGACCTGCTGCATTAAGTGTGGCAGGTAATTTGCTGTGTGTAGGTGTCACATGTTCTTTTCTGCGACAATAGTCATAAACATGACGACTTATCGCATTAGCTGAGGCAAATGCATCTATCTTGGTAATACACTTATCCATCAACGTTTCGCTTTGCGTTTTCAGCTTCCTCTTCTTTCCGGCACATTTTATTTCCAACTTTCCTAGAAGTATTTTCGTTTGAATTCGAAACTGCAGCAGTTATTTCGCTCAACTTGTTAACGGAGAGAAGTGAACCACCATTACGTTCTCCTTTGCGGAAGCTGGCTCTTATTAATCGTTTACTCTAAGAAGCCTCACGGTAGTAGCTGTTTCGATGGATATCGGATGACAGTGTGTGACTTCTGACCGATATTCACATGTTACTGGTCGCTACCAACTTAAACTTTGCATATCGAGTGCAAAAAGTATCTTCATTGAACTCAGCAATAAATACAGACCCTTTCAAACTCTAATATAACATTTCTGTGATTTTTAATTCCGCGTTTTACGTCTGCATTTTTTCCCCACAGATCCTAAATGAAACGGTCCACATGAATGAGGAATAAATAAAAAAGTCTTAACCATATTTTAATTTAAAAGATAAAAACCAACTTGTCACAAAACATGTAATCGTACAAGACACTGAGATGTGTATGACGATTCTTAGGCTGTTGTAGGGGAAGTCTTGCAGCAGGCGGCCAAACAACCTCGGCCAGTAAGGCCATACCACCATTTTTGTCACCAAGGACTAAATCAGTTTGCCACACGTATTTACATCGATCACGTTATCTTCATAAGTCAACAGAGCTAAGTGACTAAGCCGAAGAGGCTGTCGGTAGGCCCCTGCCGACGGAGGCATTCGATTTCTGTCGATACAATATTCCCTTCAGCCATCATGTGAATCTTGGCGTGGAAAACGAAACACACAACAAACGACAGTAATGGCACATAAGATATCAGCCCCAAAACTGTAAGAAATGAAGACAAACAAAATCAGTGCGCCAAAAACGAACGTGCCCTTAGCGCTAGGATTTCACCCGGAACAAGTCCCGTCCATTCACCCTCCTCCATGCCTATAAGGCCCACCCCTAAACAGCCGCCAGTTCCGCAAACTGGAAGCTACATCAAAGTTGTTATCGTCACAGTCCAACACATGTTACACTGTGATGAAATTCAGTAATGATAAGAAATTTAAGTTTTTCTGGATAGTAATATAATATGAAACTGCATTATTAAAGAAATAAAAATATTTATAGAGAATTGAAAGCATCGCCAGCAATAGAAAACAAAAAATAACGTGGTGTTATTTAATAATATGACAGATTTTCATTAACTAATTCACTTATTATAATACGTTTATTTGAGGGAAACAGCAGAGCAAACATACAATGCGAAAACAATGGTCTTGAATCTGTCATGTCGGTAGTAAAGCCATGGATGCAGTCTAATAACTCTGTTGTCTAAAATCAACGTTATATAGAAGTGTTTTGTTTATGTAGGCCCTCATAGTAGAGCACGAAAGTTAAAGAATATAAGAATGCCATAAGGTAGAAATGCCTAATGAAAGCAGTAAGATATTTGCTTAAATGACATATTTCGTTAGTATTTGCATGGGTAATGGGTGAATTTTAACTTGTAAATTTTTCTAATGCAGCCGAACGCGGTAAACCACATTGGTCAACTGAAACGATGCCCAGGCGCCGAACAAAAACCGTGAAAACCCATGGGGGGGGGGGGGGGTGAATGGGCGGCACTTGTTCCGGAGGGGTGAGTGGGCGGGACTTGTTCCGGGTGATATCCTAGCGCTAACAATTCCTCAAAAATCGACACCACAGGACAACAAGCTGCCTCAAGCATAGTACAAGCGGCAGGCGTGGTTGCTGCGGCACGTCCCCTCACATTGGTTGAATGCCGAGGCTACTTGCTGCAGGTCTCCTCAGATTGGCTGGATGCGTACCCCACTCCTCCCCTCACCGTCCCTCTCCACCAACAAACCATGTATCTCATCCCCCTACTTCCTGATTGTCTCCTTTTAGTAAGGAGCAGCTTCGGGTTTCCTCGGGGTTTCTCGGGAGCGGTCGGCTAAGCAGCTGTTGGCGGTGCTAGCGGATCCTCGCCCTGTGAACTAGAAGTCTTGAGTGTGAAATGAGCAGCAGCTCGGCTCAGCTAAATGGGCAAGCGACGCGCACACGTTGACAGCGCTCTGTCAACTACTATCACTATAGTAACTACTATCACTGTGCAAACCTAGCTGTCAGCATTCGTCCTTCAAGCTTATCGCTTCAGCGCGTAGGCACTGTGAACACTATAAAATAACACACGCTGCTTCATATACTCAACGAATAAAATCATAAAACAAATACACCACCCGTTTTCGTGTGTTCGACCAACCACGAGCAGCTCGCTGAAAGGTTGAGGTCTAGGGCTGCAGTTTTAATGGAGATGAAGACGCAGAAGACCAGCGGACAGAAACCGATGTTTCGATACATCTAAAAATTGTTAGGATGGCATAAGAAACGCGAAAACATCCGAAACAGGTAATCAGTTGACTTAAAACTTTTCAAAACATAAAATTGTAAGTACTTGTTGCATTATTCCTTAAATATTATTCGCATAATCGACGCATTCAGTATAGATAAATTCATGAGAATTCTAATTTGTGAACTCCGCGATACAGGCAGTACTGGACAAACGTATTTTGCTAACGTTGACAGCACTGACAGGCAAATTCTACACTACACCTTGGAGGAGATGAGTTTGTTGTAAGCTTGGTACTACACTAATATTTATCAACAAAAAAGAAAACGATTGTATGAGGTATCAAACAGAACTTGAGAAAGGATTTAGGATTTCATGGCAGGAAGGACGCAGCATGTCATCTTGGATGGAGAGTCATCGACAGAAGTCAGGTGTACGTCAGGGAAGTGACTTGGGACCCTTGCTTTGATGTTGAATATTTATCATCTTGCAGAGAATATTACTAGTAACCCCATACTTGCTGCAGATGATGCAGTTATCTACACGGTCCAGTCACATTAATATGACCACAGCGTATGTTCGATGTCAACGTGCCATGACCTCTCACAGACGGCTGGTGGCAGCAGTAGCGGTGAGGGGTATATAAAGCGTGTCGGGGCAGGGGACACGGAAAACACAGTAGAGGGACGCGTAAAACAGTGCAGTCGTTGTCGTAATGCGGAAACGGAGCAATTTATTTGACATCAGAATGGCATGATGATTGGCTTTCGGACCTAGGGCGGAAGCGGTGGAACGGCTAACTTTGTAAACTGTTCGCCTGCCGCCGTGGTTAAAGAATACCGAGTATGGCAAAATGGTGCTAGCCAAAACTAATGCTGAGACAACTGTGGTGCAACACAGGCCATAGATGACAGGAGTCAGCGGCGGCTGCGGAGATGTGTACGTGCGAACTGTTGAGCAACTGACGGCCCAAATGAACCAAACGGTCACCAACAGTGTTCCTCGATGACCGTTCAACGAACGTTGATGCAGCAGGCGCCTGGTTCATGCACCCGTGCTAACAGCTGTTCATCTGCGCCGAAGACTGGAATCTTCTGATTGACGACAGCTGGCTTCTTCAGATGAATGTATGACTATTGGAGTAAAAACAAAACAGAATAAATAGGCAAATCTGCAGTGGTGCACTTTTATACGGTTTTCACCTCCAGGTCTACCATACCTAATGCATACTAATAAGCTTGTTCAGTGCCTTCGTGATTTATCCCTTCTTATTTGATCCCAAGATGATGAACAAATGACAGATTCTTGTCACTGACAGTTGCTTCGAATCTGTTCAGAGATGTTCTCTTGTTTTGTTGGTCTCGCAATTTGGTATTTACGAAGCAGGTGATTATGGGTACTGCTGAGATGTTGCCAGGAGACATATGACGTGGAGGGTTGAAATTCGTCACTTACGCTTGTGCCAGTTAGCAGCTCCATTAAAACAGTAGCGAAAGGAAGTGGTAAAATACTGTTTCTGCAGCAAAACTGGAACTGATTTCGAAAGCAGCTATCATTTTAGGAAGTGAGAATTTTACAACTATTCACACAAGGCGTTGCTACAGTAAACACTCTCCCAATTCCATAATCGTAGCTGGAGTGGCTAGTAATTCCACGCTTAAATTGTAACTGGTTTTGTATTTCACGTTTCGAAGTGTCTGCATTAACTACCACCAGAGCAGTGGCAGAGAGTTAAATAAAATAGTGCCATGTTTGCTCCGTGGTGTCGTTCTCGTCTCGTGCACTAAGGGAAGGGAAATTGCTGGTGCAGATTCTGTTGGACAACCAATACGTATAACTTCATTATTTTTCGTTTTTTCTCTGCAAATAGTCAGAACGGAATTCAGCAACAAAAAGCTGAGGAAACCCTTGCATAATTCGTTTACTCGCAAGAGCATTCCTGTCCATATTTGGTACTGATGCACATAATCAATGAATCTGGAATAATGGAATGTTGGATTGCTCTCCGAGGACAATACGCACATTTACCCGTCTCGCTTCCCGAACAATAGGGTGGGGGTGTGAACTGAAAGAGGCTGGTGACGCAAAGAGAAACCTGCAACAATGTCTTTTGATTTAGCACTCTGACGACAGATAAATTCATGTCACAACATATTAATTAACAATATGGACTCTGCCACTGCTATAGATAGCTAAGAATTTGTGATCAAGACAATGACTTAACACTGAATCAGCAGCTGTTTATAATGTTACAACTGTTGATGGAAGACTATGTTTGATCATTTTGTTCTGCTGCTCTTCGAATGAGTCGTGTCAATGGATGAATTACGGTTTCTTCTTCCTTTTGTTTACACAGATACATAAATTAACAGAGAAATGCCGGAGAATTCAATGCATGCTTCACTTGTGACATTCGATTTCGAATATAATTCGTAAGCTTTCTGGCAACCCCGGTCCAGAACCTTGCGGGATCTGTCACAGTGATCTGCTTTCCGAGTGCCAAGTAAGAACAAACAAAAGAAGTCGCTGGAAAGATTCGAAGTAACCATCGCTGACATGGATTTGGATTCTAACAGTAAGGGACAAAACAAGAAGGTAACATTGCGAAAGCAACGAACAGGCTGGTTAGTATGCCTCATATGTATAGATCTCAAGGTGAAAAACATATGAAGATGCAGAAGTGCACACGGCACACTTTCACAGTATTGCTTCTGTGTTAATAAAAATAGTTTTCAGATTCTTCTCTTATGAATCCCCAAAAGAATTGATTACTGCGGGGCATTGAATACTTAGTTAACTGTCGTTCTTCTTGCGCCCAACCCCACCAACATACTTCTGTATTCTTGTGGTGGTATGTAGCAGACGAATAAAGGTAGTCACAGTCGATTTCAAAGTGCAGAGTGTTTGATATCTTATTGTTTCGTCATGTGTAGGGAAGATTGACTTTCAGTTACTTTTTATTCCATTGGAATAAGTTTCTGTTGCAAACTATCAAAGTAAGTGTTTTATTCCTTTATAATTTGAGAATTGTAATCGTAATGGAAAATTATATTCCTCAATATTGCACCTGCCATATGCAGCATGAATGAGAACTGATATCACTAACTTCGCTTCCCCTGTGCTGAAATTATATAACACCGGCGTTAATAGTTCTCTTCCACGCCCATAAGCTTCCAAGACACAGAATTCTACATTAAATGTAATTGAATGCCTCAAATACAAAATATATAGGCAGCCTGAAAGGCAATGTTGAGGTATCAGGAGTAACGCTGCATGAAAACGAAAAGCATCGGAGCCTCTTCTCTGAGAGCGCGTATAAAGGTGCGTCCAGGAACTTGACAGGCCCCGGTAGTAGACAACATTCCATTAGAACTACTGATAGCCTTCGGAGAGCCAGCCATGAAAAGACTCTTCCATCTGGTGAGCAAGATTTATGAGACGGGTGAAATATCCTCAGACTTCCAGAAGAATGTAATAATTCCAACCCCAAAGATAGTAGGTGTTTGCAGGTGTGAAAATTACCGAACTATCAGTTTAATAAGTCACAGTTGCAAAATACTGACACGAAATCTTTACAGATGAATGGTGAAACTGGTAGAAACCGACCTTGCGGAAGATCGGTTTGGATTCCACTGAAATGTTGGAACACGCGAGGCAATACTGACCCTGCGACTTATCTTAGAAGACAGCTTATGGAAAGGGAAACCTACGTTTCTAACATTTGTAGACTTAGAGAAAGCTTTTGACAATGTTGACTGGAATACTCTATCAAATCCTGAAGGCGGCAGGGGTAAAATACAGGGAGCGAAAGGCTGTTTATAATTTGTATAGAAACCAGATGACAGTTATAAGAGTCGAGGGGCACGAGAGGGAAGCAGTGGTTGAGAAGGGAGTGAGACAGGATTGTAGCCTATCCCCGATATTACTCAGTCTGTATACTGGGCAAGCAGTAAAGGAAACAAACGAAAAATTTGGAGTCAGAACTAAAATTCATGGAGAAGAAACACAAACTTTCAGGTTTGTCGATGACATTGTAATTCTGGCAGAGACAACAAAGGACCTGGAAGAGCAGTTGATCAGAATGAAGAATGTCTTGGTAGGAGGGTAGAAGATGAACGTCAAACGAGGATAATGGGGCTGTCGTCGAATTAAATCAGGTGATGCGGGGGGAATTAGATTAGGAAATGGGGCACTTAAAGTAGTAGACGAGTTTTGTTATTTGGGGAGCAAAATAATTGATGATGGTCGGAATAGAGAGGATATAAAATGTAGACTGGCTATGGCAACGAAAGTGTTTCTGAAGAAGAGAAATTTGTTAACATTGAGTAGAGATTTAAGTGTCAGGAAGTCTTTTATGATAGTATTTGTATGGAGTGTAACAATGAATGGAAGTGAAACATGGGCGATAAATAGTTTAGACAAGAAGAGAATAGAAGCTTTTGAACTGTGGTGCTACAGAAGAACGCTGAAGATTAGATGGGTGGATCACGTAACTAATGAGGAGGTGCAGAATGGAATTTGTGGCACAACTTGACTAGAAGAAGGAATTGGTTGGCAGGACATGTTCCAAGGCATCAAGGGATCACCAATTTAGTACTGGAGGGAAGCGTGGAGGATAAAAATCGTAGAGGGAAACCAAGGGATGAATACAGCAAGCAGGTTCAGTAGTAGTTTCAGCAGTTACTCGGAGATGAAGAGGCTTTCACAGGAGTAGCAATGAGAGTTGCATCAACCCAGTCTTTGGACTAAAGACCACAACAACAACACATGGAACTCATTTTATATCAGTCTTCCCCCATTTATACTAGGACAGAATTTACTGGCAGTAATAATACTGTTGTTAATGTTTTCAATTTAACGTCAGATGCAAATATAAGTGAACAAGAAAAATAAAGAAGGAAAGGAAATGTAGAGGGAAAAAATCGTGAAGGGAGACCAAGAGATGAATACACTATGCAGATTAAGAAGGATGTAGGTTGCAGTAGTTATTCGGTGATGAAGAGGCTTGCACAGGATAGAATAGCATGGAGACCTTTTCAAACCAGTCTCTGGGCTGAAGACCACAACAACAACAACAGGAAAGCATTCCCTGTCGACTTCGATGACTTATGCAGCATAATCGTCATGTAAGATGATATACTTAGCAAGAAAACTTAATTTTTGGACTCCTTGAATGCCGTACTTCACATAAGTGACAATTGTTCTCATCTTTAACGTTGTGTCATGAGTTTCCGCGAGCAATATTGTGATGAGAGGACCACCTTCCAGTAGTGTCTCGTAAGATCAATGGTTCCACACATGCTATATGATGCAAGGGCGGGGTGAGTTCTCAGTTTTTTATCGCGGTGCAGACCAGAGCAATGTAGGTTATCATTTTCGATTTCATTTAATGAGGTGCAAAATGTTAGAAGGAATTCTTTACCAAACTCTGAAGTAAACCTTTTCGCATTATTATGCCATGGTACAGTGTCTGTGCTGACAGCTCACGTTATACGGCGTTCCTTGAGACATGCATGCACAGATGAAGACATTTCAGAAAATGATTCTTAGAGCCAAAGCTGACACACAAATTATATGTACTTCGTGGCATCATGAGTTGTTTAATCACAGTTTCCTTAGGAATGAATGCATGGCACAGAGTGAGCTCCATACTCATTACAATGTCTTGTCACACTTTCCCTCTTGACAACAGCCATAAATAGATAATTTCATGTATAGCTGCCCAAGTGCTGATGTCACACACTACATGATTCCTAGAAAACAATTACAGTTCTTGACAGACATTGGGACTTTTATGATTTTTAATTATTCACTGGTTCGTGACTTTATTTACCCATTTGTTCTGTCAGTAGATTGAGATTTTCTGTATGTTACAGAGAAGAGGCTTCAAGTAGAAAGAAAATGGAGCAGCCAGAAAACCCTCATCACAAACCACAAAGAGGAAAGCCATCTAGCAGGTGAGTGCATAAAATAAATTCATTTCAGGATAAAGTGGAAGCAAAGAATGTATTCATTAGAAGAATCAGTCCAAACAATTAGGTTGCTGATACAAATTCATATAAAAGAGACTATGTAAAAATTTGTTTCCCTTTTTCTATGAAGAGGATGGGCATCCCCATTGCAAACATTTTTTAAAAACCCATGCCATTTAAATATTGAATGGGATATGCTTTCAACATTTACTTTTACCGCATTTACTACACTTAATTTATTTATTTGTTATATGCACTGATATTTGCGCCTGGCGTTAAATTCATAAGATTGTCAACAATGTTACTATTTCCAGAAGCTTGAGTATAGTATAAATGTGGGGAAGACTGAAATAAAACAATTTCCATGTACTTTGGAATAATCCAGAATTTATCTGGTGCCTAGAAATGTATAAAAATTCTGTACATCTGGAAGAAAATTTGAGTGTAAAGATGCAGTGGTCATGTCAGGTGGGGGAACTGGGGAGCAGAGTATTTTGTATGGGTGTGTGGAGATAGGTACATTGTGAGGAATGAATAAAATGGTGACATGCTTTAAAGTAATAAATATTATTAGCACTGGAGGGTGGTCATGGGGAAAGAGAGTAGTTTTGTATCAATGTAATGCAAGATCTTATTAACAACGAAGGTATATGCAACTATCCTGTACTGACACACCTTGGGTATTGACAATTATGTATGTCTAGTAATATTGCTGAGTTGCTGCTGTTACATAGTAAGTTTAAAATATAAAATTACTTCTCATTTTTACTACATATCTCTATCTTGCTCATCACAGTGTGGACATAGTTCCACTGCACTTAATATTACTATAAGTGTTTTTGGAACGGATCTGTTACTATGCACGGACATAAATAGGCCGACTAATACCGGTACAGTGAGATTTGTGCAGCTGTTACATGTACCTGATGTTCCCTTCAGAAATCATTTAAACAGATACCAGTACATATCGTGATGAAGACAAAATCAAATTACAAATCATTATAAATAATTTGACCCAATGTCATAAACCTAATAAAAAAATTCTACTCCATTATGCTGAACATTCCCATGGTAAAACTTTCTACAGCAGGGAATACTTCCACAATAGTCTGTGTGAATGTCATTCTATTTGAAGGAATTGTTTTATGTGACTTTGGTACAGAACATTAGACGTTAAGAACTTGTTACATAAGAATACAAAATTTGTGAATACTTCAGTCACAAACGCGTTTCAGCTAGCAGTCATGCATGGTGCAGAAGATTTACTCTAGAAAATGGTGAAAGATAGCAAAAGTAAAAGCACTCAAGGAGTTACAATTACAGATCCAGTAAGGGACAACATGTAACGACATTCCGTGTAGTTTGATTCAGCTACCACATTAAAGTAATGTATTTTGTCAGGAAGTGGAGCATTCTCTCTGAGAAATGCTAAAAATGAAATAGTAGCTACGACAGTGTGTTCACACGTTAGCAACAGAAACTAAAAGTAGTACACTTTTGCTGTAAATAATACAGGAGAATTATGGTCCCAATGCACTGAAAATTCCAAATCGGATCCATACACATCAAAAAATGGATATGTGTATGCATGCATTTATGTCCCATATCTCCTCAAAAACTGATGGAAAAATTTCAATCAAACTTGCTACATGTATCACTTACTGTCACGAAAGAGCCAGTGTGGGGATTAGAATCATTTCCCTCCCTAGGGGATGGAGGTGGGGTAAAAGATAACTGAACCTCATGACACAGTAATAGCCAGGATAAATTAATCCAGTATTTGAGGATGAGAGCACTTAGTGATTTGCAACAACAATTTAAAACTTTTACAAGACCTTTTTCTAGCTGACACCTCCCACAAGATGGTGAAAAAAAGGTTATCACTTACTACATTTTCGCTGTTCATGCAGTAAAATGGCTGCATCATGCATGACACTTAAATTAGTTATTTTTTACTAATAAGTCTATGCGCAACGCAAATTGTAGATATTATTTGCATATACCACTGAATGTTCTTGCAAAAATATAGTACTCGTAATTCAAGAGATACAATGTCGTAAACATTGAGATACATGACTTAATGCTATGCCATGGCTAATGTTTTGATTTATTACTTCTTTACTACTATCCCTCTTCGCAACACGTTTTGTAGACAGTATTCACAGGTAGCTCTAGATGTACCTTCAAAATTATATCATGATATATAATGATACTATATGTTCATGAGATATGACTATATAATCATCGAGCCGAGTGAAAACGAAACTGCAGAGTGAAATTTGCTACTGATACAGGTTAAATATGTGTAGAAATATTAGTGAAATATGTTAAATATACATGGTCCAGTGTAATTAATGTGACCACTGTCTATGTTTGACATCAACGTGCAATAACCGCTCACAGACGGCAGGTGGGAGCACTAGTAGTGGATCTTATGTAAAGCATATCAGGAGAACACAGAAATCAGTGGAGTCATTGTCATAATGCAAAAGTGCAGTGATTTATCTGCCATCCAAAATGGCATACTCACTGGCTTTTCTGCTGAAAGTTGAAGCGTTTCCACAACAGCTAAGTTTGTAAACTGTTTACATGTCTTCATGGGTAAAGTATGCAGTCCATGGTAAAATGGCACTATATAAAACTGGCGCTGAAGCAACTATGGTGCATTGTGGGCCATTCGCGAGAGGTGTGAACAATTGCTGTGGATATGTGTACGGGCGAATAGATGTGCAACTGTTGAGCAACTTACAGCCAAGGTGAACAAAGGGGCTACCAACAGTGTCTCCCTAGGACCATTCAGTGATTGTTGGTGCGTATGGGCCTCCGCAGCAGGTGCCTGCTTCACGCACCAGTGCTGACTGCTGTTCATTGTCGATGACGGCTGGAATTTGCACGCCAGTGCCGCAACTGGACGTCCACTCAATGGCTAGAGATGGCCTTTTTAGATGAATCACGTTTTATGCTTCACAGGACAGATGGCCATTCACTACCACCGCAAGTAATGTGCAAAAACTTACACTCTGCAGCAGTCATCGGAAAGGTCAAGTTTGGAGCAGGGAGCATTATGGTCTAGTGAATGTTTTTGTGGCATTGCCTGGTGAATCATAATTCTGGAAAGCACAACAGATCAACACAAGTATGCACCTATCTTTGGGACCATGTCCACCCTCACAAGTATTTTTTTTTTTTGTCTTGGCACAATTGCGACTACCAGCAGAGAAAAACAACATGCCACATGGCTCAAAAGTCATCATGCATAGTTCAGATAACACCAGAATGAATTTGCTATACTCTCTTCTCCACTGAATTACTGTGATTTAAATTCAATCGAGAAGCTGTGACTTCACTTTAAAGTGGCTGTGTGCGCCTTTGATCCTCAACTAAGAAACCTGGTGCAGCTGGGCACGGCACTAGAGTTGGCATGGCTCCACGTCCCTGTTGCTACTTTCCAGAAGCTCATAGCCACTCTACTTGTACATCTGGTAGCTGTGTGTGCTGGAAAAGTGGTTATTCTGGGTTTCAACAGGTGTATAGTGCATGTGACAAGTGGGTATGTGGGCAAATTGGTCGTTAAAAAGCTCCTCATAAACTGCTGGATTGATTTCATCCAAACTTTGAACATATATTACTTACACTCTGGAAGATATAGTGTGAAGGTAAGAACCAGCAACCTCCTATTGGGGTGGGAATGATAGTGTGGCGATCGAATGGGGAGGAAGAGAATGGGAGACAGAGAGGTCAAAGGAGGAGATGGACTATAGATAGGGGGAGGAGGAATTGGACAAGGGTGGGGAAGGCAAAAATGAACTGAGAAAGAGATGAGGAGGATATGAACAGCCAGAGAGGGAAGAGAAATTGGACAGAGAAAGGATAAAGGAAGAGATGGACAGAGTAGGGGGAGGAGAAGATGGACTGAGAGTTTGGGGCGAGAAGGTGTACAGAGGGGGAAGGAGCAGATAGGCAGAAGGGGAGGAGTAGGTGGAATGAGAGAGTGGGAATAGCAGATGGACAGAGAGAGGTGGCAGGAGCAATTGGAGAGAGAGGCAGGTATAGAAGGATATGGACAGGGAGAAGAGGAGGAGGAGGAGGAGGAGATGGGTGGGAGGGGACGGAGCAGATGGACAGAGGTGGGAGGAGCAGATGGAGTGAGAGGGGGGAGAAACAGATGGACAAAAGAAAGGGGGCAGTAGAGGGACAGAGGCAGGTGAAGGATTATATGGACAGGGTGAGGCTGAAGAGAAATTAGCCAGAGAGTGTGGCTTCGATGACATTTACAGAGAGGGGGGAAGGAGGAGGTGGACAGAGAGAGGTGAACGAAGAAATGGACATGTGGTTGGGAGGAGATGGCAGAGATAGGGGAGGAGGAGATAGATATGAAGAGGGAAGTGGATGAGATGGACAGAGATAGGGGATGAGGAGATGGACTTGGAGGGGAAGGATGGTACGGATAGAGGGGTAAGGAGCACGTGGACAGAGGGGGAGGAGCAAATGGAATGAGAGAGGGGGGATTAGATGGGGGGTTAGATGGACATAGTTTGGGGGTCGAGGGCGGACAGACAGAGGAGTCAGAGGAGTAGGAGGAGGAGATGGGTAGGGAGAGGTGGAGTAGAAGATGAACGACGAGAAGGAGGTGGCAGAGATAGACTAACAGACGATTAGAAGATACATAACAGGGTAACACCGAGTAATCAGCTACATATAAACTAAAGATACACAGGTTTTCCTCTCATAATTTTCATGTCTTTCATCATTTTATGTACCAGTGAATTCCGTATAGCTACATTTTACTAAATGCTTGAGCATTCCATGGAATATACAAACTCCAGCTTTAATGCAGTGTTTTTGTGTTGTAATAGTAACTGCACAATAATTGTTTATCCCATCAGTATTGTTTCAAAACATACTCATTGTCAAGAAGTAATATCGTTGAAAGTAAAATTACATACTGTGGCTACATCACCTTTAACTGCATAGCAAATTATTACATTTTTGTCTGGTCAGTTATAAAATGTCAGTGTGCGCCACGCTTTTCTCCAGTTTAAGGTATCCACTTGTTACTTTTTTTGTGTGACAGTTTGTCTACTGTTTCTGATTTGTGTTTTTTTAAACATTGGTTTGATTACAGTATATTCAGTTCCTGTGTGATAATCTCTTTGATTCTTGGGACTGTGAGGTATCTCTGAAGTGTGCATCTGTGCCTTGCTTGTTTGCATGTAATAGGTCAGTTATCTCTCAGTAATATTAGAGGAAAAACTGACACATAATTTATATCTACTCAGTGACATCATGATTGGCTTACAGGCTAGAAAGGAATAAGTATATAGCACAGAGCGAGCTCCACACTTATCACAAGGGCTCATCACACCCACCGTCTTGCAGCATACATAAACAGATAATTCAATGGGCACCTGCTAATATACTGACATGACATACTTCACTCTTCCACGAACACACTCACAGTTACTGACAGACACTGTTAAGTTTGATGGCTGTAATTATTCACTGGGTTCTAACCTTAATTACCTGTGTATTCTTTGTCTCAAGTGCTTGAAATTATTTGTATATTGCAGGGAAGAAGCTTCAAGCAGAAAGGAAATGCAGCGCCCAGTAAACCCTCATGGTAAACCACAAACAGGAAAGTCACTAAGCAGGTGAGTGCATAAAGCTAATCCATTGCAGAATATAGTTGGAGCAAAGAATCAACTCATAACAAGAGTTAGTCCAAAAAGTAAGTCAGTGACACACATTCAGATCAAAAGCACTATGTACTAATTAATGTTTGTTTATCTAATGTTTGCTCATGTAAACTTATTGGCCCTTACACATGCCACTTAAATTTTGAATGGAATATAATTTCAACATTTATTTTTGCTACATTTAGTAATTTTATGTATTTATTTACATATTTGTCATGTGCACTTTATTTGCATCTGACATTAAATTGACATTGTCATCAGCATTACTACAATGTCCTGCCACCTCCTTTCAAAAGTATAATCAAGCACTTTTTGCACCACTCTGGTGTAGGAAGAGTGTCAGTAAGGTTCTGGAAGGCACCGACAGGTATGTGAAGCCATACCGAGTCCAGTATCATGGCCAGATGCACTCTGTTTGCCAGATGATACATGGTGTGAACAGCCCGATTGAGATGGCCCCACAGATTCTCAGTTGGGTTTGAATCCAACAAATTTGGTGGGCAGGGGAGTATCGTAAACTCACCATGCTTCTCATTGAACCATGCATATAGACTGCAAGCTGTGAGACATGAGTTGTCCTGCCAGTAGGCGCTAATATACTGAGGAAAAACGAAGTGCATGTTGAAATGGACGTGGTTCTCAAGAATAGAAGCATGCTTGTGTTAATGTATTGTGCCTTCCAGAATGACGATATCACCCAGGGAATTCCAGAAAAACGTCCCCCGGAGCATAAAACTCCCTCCTCTGGCCTGAAACATTCTGTCAATTGTTGCAGTGTGCTTGCTTACAGATGTTTCATGCTGTACACAGTGTGAAAATTCCAGCCTTTGTCGCCGATGAACTGCAGTCAGCATAAGTGCATGAGCCAGCCACCTGCTGTGGAGGCCTATACGTAGCAATTTTCGTTTAACCGTTATTGAGGAGACACTGTTGGTAGCCCCTTGGTTCATCTGGGTGGCCATTTTCTCAACAGCTGAATGACCATTAGCTTGTACACATATCTGCAGCTGTTGTTCAACACTCACTCATGGCACATGGTGCACCATCATTGCTCAGCACCAGATTTTTTTAATAGTGATATTACGCTATGTAGGGATGCAAACAGTTTAACAACATAGCCATTTTGGAAATGCTTCACTCTTGGCCTGAAAACCAGTCATCATCTTCTTTTTGATGTCAGATAAATGACTTCGTATCCACATAACAATGACTTCACTGTGCCCTGCTACCCTCCCCACTCTGACACACTTCGTTTCCTCTACACTGCTAGTGCTGCCATTTGCGAGTGGTTATTGCACTATGACGTCGAACGTAGGCAATGCTCACATTAATACGACTGGACTGTGTATTTCCATTAACTTCTGTATGCTAAAATGGCAGGAAGGATGATACAAAACGAATCCATATACTTTGGAACAATGACAAAATTTGTTCTGTACCCAGAGAAAATTATAAATTCTGCTCGGGAAAACTGATGTACACACGTTATAATAACTACAGGTAATGTGGTCAGCTAAACTGTAAATTAATCACCGCTTTATTATTCTCTCACTGTTTGTTGTGAGTGGGCATTTATAGTAATATTTTTTCTGGTTCTTTGGTTTTTAAGATTTATCCCTTCTGCACTCATGAGTTTTTCAATTCAAACTCAAATGTTTCGTTCCTGTGTCATCCTTCTTGACTACTTTAAGATGTTGTTCAAATCATAAATTCCGAAAGGAGAAAATTCAGATTTGACTCACGCGAGTGATAAAGTAATTTAATGTTGAGTATTGTTTATTAAACATCCACCATGAAATTTAGTTTTTGTTTGGATTCTATAACTGTTCTACTTTGGTTACTATTATGAAAGGCAACACATCATTTAGCTGCATTAAAATTTACAGGAAATGAAGTACACAATATTAATATATTACAGAAAGATATAGTGTTGATGTGAGATGGAGGAACAGGGGTGCTGGTTATTATGTTCAGATTGGAGGGGAGTGATGCATTGTGGAGAATGAACAAAAAGGTGACATTCTTTAAAGTGATAGATATTAGTATCATTGGAGGGTGGTAAAGAGCAGATAATGGGTAAGGTTGTTTGCAACAATTTAATTCCGGAAGATTGTAACTATCCTGTATTGTACACGTAGGTTTCAGTCAATTATGTATGGCCTGTAAACTGCATGATGTGCTGTTGCGGTATAGTATGTTTAATCTATAATTACCTATAGCTTGCTCATCATAGTGTGACCATAGCTCCACTACATTTTAGATTACTACAAATATTATTGGAACAGATCTGTCATGCAAAGATACTGAATAGGTCAACTGATACAACTGGATTTGTGGGACAGCTACATGTACGTGGTGTCCACTCATTTCAGTAGGTACCAGTATATTACATGATGAAGACAAGTTCCAGTTACAAATTATAGCAAATAAATTGGCCTAATGTTGTAAATGTATAAAAAGACGTTCTACTAGATATGCAGAACATTCCAGTGTGGTAAGATTTCTGAAGCACTGAATACTACCACAACAATATCTGTGATTGTCGCTCCATTTGAATAATCTGTTTTGCGTGCTCTAGGAGCTGGGGATTAGGTGTCAACAACTAGTTATGTAAGTATGCAGGCTTTTTGAATACAGCAGTAACAAACACTTGTTAACTATAAAGTCAGTCATGTAGAGTGCACAAGATTTGCTCTATAAAAAGCAGATAGACGACAAAAGCAACAAAACTCAATATGCAACAATTACAGAGCAAGTAAGGGGAAACAAGTAACATCTTTCCGTGGATTTCAGTTCAGCTCCCACATTAAAGTAATGTTTTGCATCAGAAAGTAGAGCAGTCTTCCTGAGAAATGCTGAAAATTAAATAGTAGTTACAAAAGAGATAGTGTATGCCAGTGTTAGTAACGGGGGCTAAAAGCAATACACTTTTGCAGAAAATAGTTTAGTAGAGCCAGCCGGAGTGGCCATGCGGTTCTAGACGCTACAGTCTGGAGCAGAGCGACCGCTACGGTCCCAGGTTCGAATCCTGTCTCGGGCATGGATGTGTGTGATGTCCTTAGGTTAGTTAGGTTTAATTAGTTCTAAGTTCTAGGCGACTGAAGGCCTCAGAAGTTAAGTTGCATAGTGCTCAGAGCCATTTGAACCATTTGAAAGTATAGTAAAATTATGGTCCTACTGCAGTAAAAATTCCAGGTAGAATTCATATATATTATGAAAGTGGATGTAAGCACATATGTTTCACATCTCCTCATAAACAACTGGGTCAATTTCAACCAAACTTGGTACTCATATGACTTATTGTCACAACTGTGGGGGTAAGAACCACACCGTCTCCTTTGGTGGAGATGAGGGTGAGAGAGTATCGGAGCTTATGATGTGCAAATAGCCAGGCTGCATCTTGCCTGTATTTGAGAATGAGAGCACTTACTGATTGCAAGAAGCTTTGTTCTACACGTATACTGAAACCTTTGCAAGTCTTTCTTCCCACAGTCACCTCACAGAAAATTATGGGAGCAGCACTGAATAAACCTCCAGAAATGCGTGATTGTACGACTCATAATTCAGGAGATACACTGCCTGAAAAAACTTAGTATATCTCGCAAGACAATGTCGCCAATGGGAGCATATGCCACTTAGGGCATAGTGGATGTGCTGATAATGTTTTCAGCTCATAAAAGTAGGCTTTCATAGCTGGCGTCTTCATTAGTTAAAACTACCAGGTTGAGAGGCCGGGGTCGAATTGTAAAACTTCTTCGCTCTGATGCTTTGTTGCCAACTGCAGGCAACATCTTTCAAAGTGAGTCAACGACTGGCTGCCAGGTCATGGATGCTCCGTTTATATAGAGTGCATAGAGGGCACCACTATATGTCATGTGGTGCTGACTCTAAGTTTATCTCTGACTAACGTCATTATTCTTGATTGAAGATAATCGATTGTCACATTGTTGCTGCAAAGTCGACCGCCATATCTTGTCTAACTTTAAGCCTTCCTCTTTTCTATTACAATTATTGCGGTGTTTCTGAATCTCTATGATGACGATGAGGTCCTATACTCCGAGGAGTGTAGAATGATGTGGAAGACTCGCACCACCAACTGGACAAGGTCCTAGCGGAGGTGGTTTGCCATTGCCTTCCTCTGACTGTAATGGGGATGAATGATGATGAAGAAGACGACACAACAACACCCAGTCATCTCAGGGCAGGAAAAATCCCTGACCCCTCTGACAATTGAACCCAGGACAAAGTGCGCAGGAAGCGAGAACACTACAGCTTACCTATACATACGTGCATAATAATGCGATGTCCTGGCTAGCATGCTCATCTCATTAAATTTTATTTCATGATCACCGTCTTTAGAAACATGTTCCGCTACAGCTGACTTGTCGGTATGTCCAAGTCGACAGTTCCTTTTGTGTTTGTTAAGCAGGTGTTGACACTTCTTTTCGTTGTTCCCATATAAACCTGGCCACAGCTACACGGAATTTTAAACACCCCTTAGAAGTTCAGAAACATCACAATAATTTTAATAGAAAAGAGGAAGGCTTAAAGTTAGAGAAGATATGGCGGTTGACTTTGCACCAACGATGTGACAATCGATTACCTTCGATCCTAACACTTATAAAAACCTTGTAAATGATCCTACAATGAAAGTGTTAGGAGCTACCAATCGATTAATAAAAAAGTTTTCCATCCCTACAGAGGATAAAAAATATCTATGTAAAAGGGAAACTTACCTGCCTAGATTATATGTGCTACCGAAGATACGTAAGCCTAATGTCCCTTTGAGACCGATAGTGAGTGGTATTGGATCGTCTACTCAAGAGTTGGCCAGACATCTCGCCTTATTACTACAACCACATATTGGTAAAACTGATTATCACGTTAAAAATTCTGTGCAATTTACTGAAAAATTGAAGGTGATTATTGTCAGCCCAGGTGACAGGTGGGAGTCTAGGGCGTAAAGTGTATAGAAAAGATTCATGCACCGACCGGTACTTCCATAAGGAATCTAACCATGATCCCAGGCACAAGAGAGGTGTCATTAAAACATTGATGGAGAGAGATAATAAGATCTGTGGGTCAGTTTATTTGAAAGATGAATTAAATCATTTGCAAATGGCTTTTAAGAAAAATGGATACGCTGGCAACGAGACAGATCGAGCGCTTCATCCCACAAGAAAAGTGTCTGACCACATTCAGCAGCAACAACTGTCAGCTGGAAAAGTTTTTCTTCCATTTATTCGCAATATTACGGACCGTACTGGGAAAGTTCTGGCCAAGTTTCAAGTTGAAACAATGTTTAGACCCACCAAGAATGTTAGTGACTGTTTAAGATCGAAAGATGCACGACACTCCTTAGCAAATCCTGTGCTGTATAAAATTCCATGTAGCTATGGGAAGGTTTATATTGGAACAACGAAAAGAAGTGTCAATACACGCTTAGCCGGACACAAAAGGAACTGTCGACTGGGACATACCGACAAATCAGCTGTAGCGGAACATGTTTTTAAAGACAGTGATCATGAAATAAAATTTAATGAGGCGAGCATGCTAGCCAGGACATCGCATTACTATGCACGTATGGATAGGGAAGCTATAGAGATTCAGGAACACCACAATAATTTTAATAAGAAAGTGGAAGGCTCGAAGTTAGACAAGATATTGACAGTCGATTAACTTCAATCGAGAATAATGACGCTAGTCAGACATAGACTTACAGTCGGCCCACGTGATGTATGTTGGTGCCCTCTATGCACTCTTTAGAAACGGGACCTCCACAGCCTGGCAGCTAGTCGCTGACTCACCTCGGAAGATGTTGCCTGGAGTCGGCAGCAAAATGCCAGGAAGAAGAAGTTTTACAGATCGACTACGGTCTCTCAGCCTGGAAGTTTTAACTAATGAATGTTTTCAGTGCCGGTCGCCAACAGATAGCTTTGTGGGATAGCCATCAGAGCCACATCTGTGTCTATCCTTTGACAGGGAATCCTTACAGCCAGAGGGCTCAGTGTGGTGGAAATGTGTGAAGGAGGCAGACAACCATGCCATAGAGGTGCACTCATCCTTCCTACAGCCAACGGAGTGAATTTCAAAGGGGTCAAATAATGTCCTTCTGAATGGCCCGATGGTCCTTTTGGAGAATAGCTACACAAGTTGCATGTGCTGCATCAGTTGTGCTATGACGCTGGTATAATTAGTCATGTGAACATTCTCACACCAGCAGATGAGGTTCTGGATGTCCATGCAGCACAGATGCCCACCAGAATCGTCATGTTGCGAGGACAGCAGTGCCATATCGTTCGGCTAACACAGCACAGATAAGAGGGCTGGTGTCAACATTAAGCATCGCAAACCAGTTTTTGGCAGTGGGGCTACAGGCATCTCTTCCACTCACGACACAGCATTGACATGCATGACTGTACTGATGCCATCAGAGGATCCCTTGGAAGATGGGATGGTGTGCTGTGGTCTTCTGCGATGAAATCAGTTTCTGCCTGCCTTGAAGTGATGGTCATTCACGTGTGCAACAAACCTGGTGAGTGCTGTCCCATACAGTGCACTCATACAGGACACTCTGCGCCCATCCCAGGCCTTCTAGTCTGGGTGCAATAGCCTGCAACTCTCGTTCACCTTTGATGTTTCAGGAGGGGACGCTAATCAGTGCTCGGTACATGAAGAAATGATGCTCGGTGCTTGCAGAATGGTGTTAGACGTGTTCTTTTGCCATTCCTGCAATACGATGGTGATGTTTTGTGCAGAGAGGATAAAGCTCATGTACACACTGCCTGTGAAGCTCAATCTGCTCTGCAAGATGGGCAGAAACTTCACTGGCCAGTATACGATTTGTGCATTTGTTTCCAATTGAGCACATGTGGGATACGATGGACAAGAAGTGAATCTTGCTACTTGTCAGCCAACAACTGTTACAGAACTCGGTGAACAGGTCGATCAGGCATGTCATAACGTCTCCCAGGACAGTATTTGTCATGTGAATGACCAACTGTATGCCAGAGTCAGCACCTGCATTGCCTCCCATGGAGGCTGCACTGCATCCTAATATGGGTGTTTCAGCATGGGTCGATACCTGTTACCTCAGAACTGCCTGTGCTATTGATCTGTAAATGTAATCACTTCATGTACTCGATTTGCACTATTGCAACAGTATATCTTAAGTTGACTCGAAACCTCTACAAGGGTGCAATAATTTTTTCTTTTTTGAGTGTAAGATGCCACAGACACTGAGACGTATAAGAAACTTTTTACACCATGCATAACGTTTTAACTAACTACTTCTCTACTCCTACCACTCTTTGCAACAAGTTACACAGACAGTATCCACAGATACCACTGGATGTACCCACAAAATAACATAATTGTATGGCGCATAGTTCACGAGATATAACTGTATAAACTTGGAGCTGTGTGGAAGGGAAACTGGAGGGCGAAATTTGCCAGAGATACAGGTTAAATATGTGCAAAAATTTGACTGAAAGTTACTGAATATACTCATCAAGTGTGTATGCATACAAAGCCATGTGTACGAAGCTCCTATAATCGTGGATCGATATCAGCCAAACTTGGTACATATATTGTTTACAGTCGGATAAGAAATGTGGGTCTAAGAACCAGAAACCTCCTACTGGGCCGGGAGTGATAGTGTGGAGAGAGAAGGGGGAGGAGGAGATGGATTAACAGAGAAGTTGAAGGAGGAGATGGATAGATACAGGGAAAGGAGGGATTGACAGAAAGAGCGAGAGGAAGAAATGGACAAGGAAAGGGTAGAGGAGGGGAGATGGACAGAGAGAGATGGTGGAGGTGCAGATTGACAGACAAAGGCAAGAGAAGGAGATACTCAGAGGGAAGGTGTGGAAGTGATAGTCACAAAGACTCAGTAGAGCAGTTTGATGGAAAGGCAGGGAGAAGGAAGTGGACAGAGAAAGGAAAGCAGAGGAGATGAACAAGGTGTTGGAAGGGGGAGGGGAGGAAGAGGAGATGGACAGAGGAATGTATGAGGAAAAGATGGAAAGAGTGAGTGGGAGAAGGATATGGACAGAGGGAGGTGAAGGAAGAAATGGACATGTGGAGGGGCTGGTGGAGATGATAGAGAGATGGAGGAGGAGGAGGAGGATGTATACATGAACAGAGGATGGAGGACATGGACAAAGGGATAGGGGTGGAGGAGATGTACTTCAACAGGAAGATAATATGGACAGAGGGATAAGGAACACTAGGAAAGAGGGGTAAGGAGCAAATGAGCAGAGGGGGAGGGGGAAGTGCAGAAGGAATGAGAGAGGGGCAGGAGCAGATTTACAGAGAGGGCAGCAAGAGGAGATGGACAGTGTGTGATGGTCGAGAGGCAGATAGAGAGAAGAGGAGGAAGAGATTGGCAGAGAGTGGGAGGAGAAGATGGACAAAGAAAAGAAAGGGAGGATATGGAATAATAGACGATTGGAAAAAGTATGTACTAGGACAATGCTGAGTACTCAGCTAATTATACACTAAAAACATATGGTATTTTTCTCACCACTCTCATGTCTTTCATCATTGGATATACTGGTAATTTCTGTATAACTAAATGCAGGAGCATTCTGTAGAAGGAAAATGTGCCCATACTATGCTATACAATTCAGTGTATAAGCTTCTACTTGTATTAATTTCTTTGTTCGTTTGGACTGTGTGGAACCTCTGCAAAGGGTATTTGTAGCACAGTTAGATCTATTGTGAATGACTGTACAGATTTCTTTGTTTTTACTGAGAACTGATGTTGCAGATTTTTGTTTTTAGTTATGAAACACATGAAGACATTTGAGGAAATGAATACTGAGCAAAGGCTGACATACAAATTGTATGCACCCAGTTTATAAAGATTTTCCCTTAGTTTTCAACGTTAAAAATATTAATATTACATAGTATTGCTTTCAATTGTAATCAAGTTCATATGCAGTGTGTGTAGACAAAGTTCAAGAAAGGAATCTTTGTGTATATTATTAATTGTTTATGTAACTTGCAAATGGGGTCAGTGTCCAGGTGTGGCGGTAACTGAATAGCCTTTTACAGCTCAGTAGCTCCTTTATTGCAGAAATGACGTGGTCGAAGCATAATAACTTGTTTCTAGAATTTGTTTTATTTCCAATTATTAATAATTACCATAGACTCAGAAACACTCTCAATTTTATATGGAATCACAATCACTACAGAACAAATATTTTGTGAAATCGTAAATTGTTTTCTTAACCACGTCATCTCAAAGACCGTTATGAACCGTTTGTCATCGCAGTCGCAGCAGGAGTGACGCATTTGACACCAAAGAAAATTGGATATAAGTTGCGTATTGTTCCAGGAACTTCCGGAAAGTTTTATAAATCATATTAGTATGTAGGTGACTTCCTTTTTTAAGTTTTACAATCATTTCAGTTTAATGGCTATATTTCGCGTATGTAAATTCGTTTAGAGATTTACGAATACGATAGATAATGACAGTAGGCCTATCGCAAAAAGAGTGTAAATATTGGTTTTACGGTATATTGCCTCCTTAATCAGGTATGTTTTGTAAATAAATAAAAATATAAATAGTGACATCTGTCCAATAACTTTTCAAGTGATTTTGCAAAGTAAGAGTAAGTGATTATATTCTATTTTGTCTGCTTTTACTTTAATTTTCTTGAAAACAAATTATCATGGTAAAACATCGTTGCATAGTCGTATTTAAATATCGATGTACAAACGGAAATACGTATTTATTGCAAATTTTTGCCTGACTGCTATAAAACTATGTAAACGTCCAAATTCTTGAATGAAGCACTTTCCGTGTAATCTGTTCAAACATTACCAAAAACTGGGTGACATCAAAGATTTCCATAGTTTAAAGAACTGAGATCAGGTGTTGATTTATTCCACGTAACAAAGTGAGTTTTTTTAACAACAGATGAGTTAGGAATAATTATGTGGCACAGAGAGGTCAGTACTCATTACAAGGGCTTGTGTCACACTCGTAGTCTTGACAGTAGCCATAAATAGACTGTTCCATGCACTGCTGCCTATGTGCTGATGTGACAGACGGCATGCTTCCAAAAACACATTACAGTTCTTAATACACACTAGGAAGTTTGGTGACTGTAATTATTCAGTGGTTTGTAAGGTTATTAACCTACATACTATTTGTGTTAGATGGTTGAAATATTCTGTACATTGCAGGGAAGAGGCCTCAAGCAGAAAGGAACTGCAGGCACCAGTAAAGCCTCATGGCAAACAAGAAACAGGGAAGTCGTTAAGCAGGTGAGTGCATAAAGCAAGCCCTTTACGGAATAAAAAGTGGGAACATGGGGTGTAGTCATTTGAAGAGTTTGGTCACAAACTTAGGTTAATTACACACATTCAATTTTGGTTTTCTTTAGAAGAGGATGTGCTTCGCCATTGCAAACATTTCGGTAATACCCATGCCATTTAAATACTGAATGGGTCATAATTACAACTATTTTTTTGTGACATTTACTACATTTCCTTTCCTTCTTTATTTTTCTTGTTCACTTATATTTGCATCTGACGTTAAATTGAAAACATTATCAACAGTATTATTACTGCCAGTAAATTCTGTCCTAGTATAAATGGGGGAAGACTGATATAAAACGAGTTCCATGTGTTGTTGTTATGGTCTTCAGTCCAAAGACTGGGTTGATGCAACTCTCATTGCTACTCCTGTGAAAGCTTCTTCGTCTCCGAGTAACTACTGAAACTACTACTGAACCTGCTTACTGTATTCATCCCTTAGTTTCCCTCTACGATTTTTATCCTCCACGTTTCCCTCCAGTACTAAATTGGTGATCCCTTGATGCCTCAGAATGTGTCCTACCAACCGATTCCTTCTTTTAGTCGGGTTGTACCACAGATTCCTCTTTTCCCCAATTCTATTCAGTAACTTCTCATTATTTATGTGATCTACGCATCTAATCTTCAGCATTCTTCTGTAGCACCACATTTTACAAGCTTTTATTCTCTTCCTGTCCAAACTGTTTATCGTCCATGCTTCACTTCCATACATGGCTACACTCCATACAAATACTTTCAGGAAAGACTTCCTGACACTTAAATCTTTACTCATTGTTAGCAAATTTCTTCGGCAACACTTTCCTTGCCATAGCCAATCTACATTTTATATCCTCCGTACTTCGACCATCTTCAGTTACCGCTATTTTGCTGCCCAAATAGCAAAACTCATCTACTACTTTAAGTGTCTAATTTCCTAATCTAGTTCCCTCACCATTACCTGATTTAATTCAAGTACATTTCATTATCCTGCTGCCTTGCTTTTGTTGCTGTTCATATGATACCCTCCTGTCAAGACACCGCCCATTCTATATACTATGAAATAACTGCAGGCTTTGTCCTGTGCCTGGAGATGTTTATAAACTCTGCTTGGAAAACTGATGCATGCAAAATGATAGCTACAGTTAATATGTTCAGGTAAATCACAAATTAATTTCCATTCTATTAATAAGTCACTCTTTTTGTAGCTGGGCATTTACGATAGTAGTTATTCTGGTTCTTTGGTTTTTAAGATTATCCAGTTCTAGACGTATAAGTGTTTTCATCTCAAACACAAAATTTTCCTTTCTATGTCATCTTTCTTCACTTCTTTAAGATGTCATTAAACCATAAATTCTGAAAGCAAAAGAAAAAAAAAATCTGATTAAAGTCACATAGATGATAAAATAATTTCACGCTGAAGTTAGTTTATTAACCCTCCACAGTTAAATTAAATTTTTGTTTATTTGCTATGGCTGTTCTTGAAACTTCCTGGCAGATTAAAACTGTGTGCCGGACCAAGACTTGAACTCGGGACCTTTGCCTTTCGCAGGCAAGTGCTCTAGTGGTAGAGCACTGTGTGCCAGATCGAGACTCAAACGCAAGACCTTTGCCTTTTGCGGGCAAGCGCTCTCCTACTAGAGCACTTGCCTGCGAAAGGCTTAGGTCCCGAGTTCGAGTCTTGGTCCGGCATACAGTTTTAAGCAGCCAGGAAGTTTCATATCAGCGCGCACTCCGCTGCAGAGTGAAAATCTCATTATGGCTGTTCTTGTTTGTTTACTATTAGGAAAACTGAAACATAATTAGCTCCATTAAAATTTACAGTAAATTGACCACCCATTGTTCATATCTTACAAAAACATAGTTGTATCTGTGCTTAAAAAAACCAGTGTGAAGAAATGGTATAGAAGTGAGATGGAGGAATAGGGATACTGGTTATTTTGTTTGGATGGGTGGAGGCTGGTGCACTGTGGAGAATGAATAAGATAGTCACATGCTTAAAGTGAAAAATGTTGGTAGCGTTGGAGGGTTATTAAGGATAAGGTAATTTTGTAACAATTTAAGGCAACACGTTCTCAACACAGGAAGGATATGGAACTGTCCTCTACTGGCACACAGGTTTTGGCCACCTGTATTTGGCTTGTAACCTTGACGATGTGTTACTGCTACATAGTACATTTACAAAATAAAAATAATTTTAATTTGTGTTGTATATCTGTACCTTGCTCACCACAATGTGAGCGTAGTTCCATTGCATTTAATATTACTACAAATGCTACTGGAACACATCTGTTATCCCAATACACTGAATAGGCCAACTGATATGGTGGGATTTGTAGAACTCCTACATGTACCTGGTTTTCACTTCAGATATCATTTAAGCGAATACCTGTACATATCATGTTAAAGACAAAAGCCAATTACGAATCATAATAAACAATTTGACGTAATTCTGAAACGTATAAAAGAACACTATGCTACCATGTGCTGATCATACTAGTGGGCAGGGTGGAAGGGGAAGATTTGAGTCATTAACAAACATGTTTTAACAGGAAAGATAGTCATGTACGATGCAGGAGATTTCCCCTAGAAAAAACAGGAACAGAGCAAAATCAGTGAAATCAATATGTTAAATTACAGATCTAATAGGGGGTAAGTTATAAGAGTATTCCATGGAGTCTACTTTAGCTCCCACATTAAAGCAATGTGTTTTGTCGGAAAGTAGTGCATTCTTCCTTGATAATGCTTTGTGGTCACAGGTTTGTAACAGGGGCTAAAAGCAATACAGTTTTGCAGAAAATAAGTCAATAGATTAATGGTCCCAATGCAGTGAAAATTTCAAATTGGATCCATACATTTTATAAAAGAGCGAGCAGGTATATACGTTCCACATGTCCTAGTAAACTACTGCATCAAATTCAACCAAACTTGGTGCAAATATCAGTTATTGCCACGAAAGTGCCACTGTGTGGGTAAGAACCACACCATTGGCTTTGGTGGAAGTGGACGTGAAAGAGTATCAGAGTAAACAATGTGAAAATAGCCATACTATATTCATCCAGTATTTGAGAATGGGAACACTTAGTAACTTCAAACACCCTTTAAAAATATTTTAAAGCCTCTACAAGACTTTTTCCTCGCTGTCGCATTCCACAAAATGAGGAAAGGAAAAAAGTTTATCACTTACTACATTTTCACTGTTCAAGCAGTAGAAATGCTGCATCACACATGACGTTTTAATTTATTACTTCTTTATCTTTAACTCAGTTAACAACGAATTATGCAGATAGTATTCACAGAGAGAACTGAATGTATGTGCAAAAATATATAATTGTATTTCTCATACTTCAGGAGAATTGACGTCATAGACATGGAACTGTGTGAAAATGAAACTGCGGGGTGAAATTTGCTAGAGATACAGTTTACATAGGTGTGCAAATTGTGTGAAATATGTTAGATATATGTGAAATATATGTGACAAGTGTGTATGTGGTCAAAGCCACAAGTAAAAAGCTCCTCCTAGACTCCCGGATTGATTTCAGTCAATCCTTATACACATATTACAGTCTAAAAACAAATATTGTGGAGGTAAGAATAAGCAACCTCATATTGCGGTGGGAGCTAAGGTATGGAGAAAGAATGGGGAGAAGGAGACAGACAGACAGAGAGGGGTAAGATGGAGATGGAGACAGATAGGGGAGGAGAAGATAAACAGAGAGAGGGAGAAATGGGTTGAGAAAGGGTAGACGACAGAGAGAAGGGGGAGGAGGACGTCGACAGACAAATGGAAGAGGAGACCGACATAAGAATTGTGTGGAGGAGACAGTCACAGAGAGTAGAAGAGGATATTGATACAGAAGGGAAGAGGAAATGTACAGAGATGGGATCAAGAAGGAGAGAAACTCAGAGATGGGGGGAGAAGAGGGGATGTACAGGAAAGTAAAGAGGAGGAGATGGACAGAGAGAGGGGAAGGAGAAGACATACAGCGAGAGGAGATGGAAACAGAAACGGGGAGGAGGAGGTGGACAGAGGTGGAAAGAGCAGATGGGCAGAAGGGGGAGAAGCTGATGGTATGAGAAGCAGGAGGAGTAGATGAACAGAGAGAGGGGTGAGGAGCTGATGGACAGAAACAAAGCGAGTTCAGTACTCATTACAAGGCCTCATAACACTTGTCATTTTGACAGCAGCCATAAATATAGAATTCCATGGACAGTTACTGTTATGCTGAGGTGATGCACTGCATGATTCCAAGAACACAATCACAGCTCTTGACAGAAATTAGGAAGTTTTATGACTGTAATTATTCACTGGTTTTTAGCATTATTTTCCAACGTACTATTTGTCTCAGCTGGGTGAGATGTTTTGTATATTGCAGGGAAGAGACTTCAAGCAGAAAGGAAACGCAACCGCAAGTTACATTTAAGGACGAACCACATACAGGAAAGTTGTTAAGCAGGTCAGTGCATGAAGCATATCCATTGCAGAATAAAGAGGGAGCGAGGGATGTACTCATTACAAGAGATAGGCCAAAAAATTCGGTTAATTATACACATTAGAAGAAAATGCACTATTTACTTATTTGCTCCTGTGAAGATGGTGAGCTTCTCCCCTTGCAGGGAGTTTTGTCATATCCATTCTGTTTAAATACTGAATAGGATTTAAGTTCAACAACCATTTTTGACATATATAATAAAAATAGATAAAGAATCATCTTTTGACAATTTACACACATAGGTTTGTCAATAAAAAAAATTGCAGACGTGTCACTTCTGGTAGCGGCATGCAACTGAGTTACCATAAAAGTCTTGTATGCAAGAACATCATGAGGAGGAAAATTCTCCATACTAGTTGCCAAAGAACACATAGTTGCAACACTGTGGTTTGCAGACATGTCACTTCTGGTTGCAGCCCACGACTGAGTTACCATAAAAGTCTTGTATGCAAGAACATCATGAGGAGGAAAATTTTCCAAATTAGTTGGAAATGAACACATAGCTGAATCAACACAAACAATAGTCACAGTCTACCACACTTGTCCACCTTCAACAGCAATATTAGTTACAGCAAGATCAGTACATCCACCACAGAACACTGATGAAGCATACAGTACATCAGTCACCTTGGCTGCATCAGTATTCATATTATAGTCAGTCTTGGCATCCAAACAGTCTTGTAGATAGTTCAACGCCAACAATACAAATGATTCACAGAATGATGAGGCATCTGAGTGCATCAGTTAACAATTTTAAATTTAACGTCAGTCATGCTTTTAATTATTATGTATTATCACTGAAGTAACATGTACATTTGGCAAGCCCACGATAGACTTTATTTATTGCACTCTTCTTTTATTGTATTCTATACAATTTTATAATTGACAAATACATGTCGACTTACAGTAGTGATGTCTAACGAGCTTATGGCACAAATGTATGTAGGGACTACTGTACTGCAGTTTGTTATGACTATACCAGCACTATGGCATAGGTAACACCACATTTTATATCTGTCATGGTGCTAAGCTGATTTTGTGTACATTTTATTACAAAGTCACTATGGCTTTATTATATTAAGGCATGTTATAAAACAAGTATTCCTCGTCATATTGTAAGGGGATGTTCCCACATCCTTAAAGTAATAATTTTTTGTTGTGGCATTTTTCATTGTTTTAAGGAGTAACCTGTCGATTAGTTGTATTTCACTTCATGTGTTTTGCAGCAGATCTGAAGATGGTCATTGGCGACCAAAACCAGTAGTCTAAAGACCTAAATTTTTGTGATCATTAACAGAAATAAAAGAAATTTATTCTACACTTCCTGGGTCACTGTTTCAATCCATGACGACCTCACAGCTTGTGGAACATTTATTACATTTCAGTTTTTTATTTTTTCATCATGTGCATGTATGTTTGAATTTTATATTATTTGAAAACATTGTCAATAATATTACTACTTCTAGTAACTTATATGTAACATAAGGGCTCTTGCCTACGAAATTCATAGGTTTCAAATTCAAGTCTTGGTCCAGCACACAGTATTAATCAACCAGGAAGTTTCATGTCAGCGCACACTCTGCTATGGAGTAAAAATTCATTCGGGAGATATTAGGAAGTTTGAAGTTTGATGACTGCAATTATCTACTGGTTTCTAATGTTATTTACTCGTGTGTTATTTGTCACAGGTGGTTGAGATTTTCTGTATGTTGCAGGAAAGAGGCTTCAAGCAGAAAGGAAATGGATCAGCTAGTAATTTCTCATGGCAAACCGGAATCAGGAAAGTCATTAAGCAGGTGGGTGCATAAAGCAAATCCATTGCAGAATAAAGTGGGAGCACAGCATGTACCCATTTCAAGAGCTAAGCCAAAAATCTAAATTAGAGTTACACATTTAAAGAAATAGCACTATGCAATAAAATTATTTGGTTTATGAAGAGCAAGGTGGGACATTTTTGCTTTCCCTCTTGTTTTTCCATCTGCCTCCTTTTAATTCATTTTTTCACTTTTAACTAATTACCATTAACATACGTGAGTATAATCTGTGTTTTCATAAAAGAGAAAGGTTGGCCCTGAGTTTTAAACATCATAACACGAGATCTAATTTTGTGCTTAGTTTTATGTATGTAATTGATTTTCTAATTTATTTTGACTATTACTAGTTAGTATCTTTTGTTATATGGTGAAATCAGTGATTGATTCGTAACTTAAATTATATTGTTGACGTATAAACAACTATAAATTCTGTGCTAAGTATAAACATTTGTAGGAACAGCTGAGAGTATTCTTAAAGGATGTATTTAGCTCTATTTAAAAACATGTTAGCAGAGCCAGTGCTTGATTAATTCCAAAGTAATTAACAGTTTTGTCAAAAGGATTGTTTGCACAATGGTATTTGTTAATTTCAGGATTTAAACAATTAATTTGGCTTAACCCTCGTGGCAAAATAAACTATTAAAAAGAACCAGTTTTTCCATGTATACTGTTAATCGAATGAGTTAAGTTTGAATTGTAACCTTTCTAAATTAAACTTGGAACAATGTGTAGTTTCAGCACCTATTATTTTGAGGTTATATAAGGGCCCAATTTTTGTTTACAAGGCAGCCAGTCCACATCCGAGTTTCAGACGAGGAATGACAACAATGCATCAACTTAATAGTGATATAAGTTTTACACCAATGGGCCATGTGTTAAACCAACAACAGCGTCTGCTCCATATGTACGTGATTATTTCGAAAGAACTGTGGACTTTGTGGTTATTTTCTTACTGCAAATAGATACTCAACAGTAAAGTATTGTAGCAGTATGTCGATGTTCGCCTGCAAACTATTAATAAGGCTTATCGAAAGTTAAACAACAGTGCACTGACCATATAACTGTCCAATATTAGGAGGTTGTGAAAAGTGAAAGTAAAAGAGTGTGAAATGCAACTGTGCATCTGTCGGCTACATCATTTACAGTAAACAGTACTGTAGATCCACCCCCAGTTTTTCCAGCCAGTATGTTGACACCAAGGACGACAAAAAAGAGATAAACAAATAGAAGGCATACCGCTACAGCCCTTGCAGACGTTTTGGCCATACCCATGCCATTTAAATAGCGAATGGGATTTAATTTTGATACATTTATTACATTTTATTTATTGGTGACATACGCTTGTGTTTGGATTTAAATTACTGTCAGCAGTGTTTTAACTTCCTGTAAATTATGTATGGTATAAATTGGGGTTAAAATTGATAGACAATGAGTTTTGTATACTTTGGAAAAACCACAATATTTTTATGTGATTAGGAACATTTACAAATTCTGCTTGGGAAAGCTGACATATGTACAGAATAAAAACACTTAGCTTGTTCAGCTAAATTGCAAATTAATTTCCATTTTATTAATAAATTAGTGTTTTTTGCAGCTGGACATTAATAGATTTACATTAATATTTGTTCCAGTTCTTTGGTTTTGAAGATTAACCAGTTCTACACTCATGATTGTTTTAATCTCAAACTCAAATGTTTTCTTCCTGAGTGATCCTTCTCCACTTCTGTAAGATGTCGAAGAATCTATAAATTTGCAAGGAAAAGATTTGAATTCAACTGGCATGGATCATAAAATAATTTTACACTGAATATTGTTTATTAGACTTTCATTTTTGTTTAGATGTTGTGACTCCTCTGGTTTGGATACCATTATGAAAAGTAACACATCATTTACCTACAATAATCCTTACAGTAAATTAACTGTCCTATTCTAATATCTCACAAAAACGTAAATATATAGATAAACAAAAAAACAGTCTAAAGAAATAGTGTTGATGTGAGATAGAGGAACAGGGGTGCTGTGTACTTTGCTTTGTTACACTCCTGGAAATGGAAAAAAGAACACATTGACACCGGTGTGTCAGACCCACCATACTTGCTCTGGACACTGCGAGAGGGCTGTACAAGCAATGATCACACGCACGGCACAGCGGACACACCAGGAACCGCAGTGTTGGCCGTCGAATGGCGCTAGCTGCGCAGCATTTGTGCACCGCCGCCGTCAGTGTCAGCCAGTTTGCCGTGGCATACGGAGCTCCATCGCAGTCTTTAACACTGGTAGCATGCCGCGACAGCGTGGACGTGAACCGTATGTGCAGTTGACGGACTTTGAGCGAGGGCGTATAGTGGGCATGCGGGAGGCCAGGTGGACGTACCGCCGAATTGCGCAACACGTGGGGCGTGAGGTCTCCACAGTACATCGATGTTGTCGCCAGTGGTCGGCGGAGGGTGCACGTGCCCGTCGACCTGGGACCGGACAGCAGCGACGCACGGATGCACGCCAAGACCGTAGGATCCTACGCAGTGCCGTAGGGGACAGCACCGCCACTTCCCAGCAAATTAGGGACACTGTTGCTCCTGGGGTATTGGCGAGGACCATTCGCAACCGTCTCCATGAAGCTGGGCTACGGTCCCGCTCACCGTTAGGCCGTCTTCCGCTCACGCCCCAACATCGTGCAGCCCGCCTCCAGTAGTGTCGCGACAGGCGTGAATGGAGGGACGAATGGAGACGTGTCGTCTTCAGCGATGAGAGTCGCTTCTGCCTTGGTGCCAATGATGGTCGTATGCGTGTTTGGCGCCGTGCAGCTGAGCGCCACAATCAGGACTGCATACGACCGATGCACACAGGGACAACACCCGGCATCATGCTGTGGGGAGCGATCTCCTACACTGGCCGTACCCCACTGGTGATCGTCGAGGGGACACTGAATAGTGCACGGTACATCCAAACCGTCATCGAACCCATCGTTCTACCATTCCTAGACCGGCAAGGGAACTTGCTGTTCCAACAGGACAATGCACGTCCGCATGTATCCCGTGCCACCCAACGTGCTCTAGAAGGTGTAAGTCAACTACCCTGGCCAGCAAGATCTCCGGATCTGTCCCCCATTGAGCATGTTTGGGACTGGGTGAAGCGTCGTCTCACGCGGTCTGCACGTCCAGCACGAACGCTGGTCCAACTGAGGCGCCAGGTGGAAATGGCATGGCAAGCCGTTCCACAGGACTACATCCAGCATCTCTACGATCGTCTCCATGGGAGAATAGCAGCCTGCATTGCTGCGAAAGGTGGATATACACTGTACTAGTGCCGACATTGTGCATGCTCTGTTGCCTGTGTCTATGTGCCTGTGGTTCTGTCAGTGTGATCATGTGATGTATCTGACCCCAGGAATGTGTCAATAAAGTTTCCCCTTCCTGGGACAATGAATTCACGGTGTTCTTATTTCAATTTCCAGGAGTGTATATGGGGGCTGGTACATCATGGAGAATGAATGAGATGGTGTCATGCTGTAAAATGATAGAAGTTAGTAGCCTTTGGAGGGTGGTAAAGGGTAGATAATGGATAAGGTAGTTTTGTAACAATTTAATGCAGCAGCTTAAAAATGTAGAAAGAAGTATCCTGTACTGACACAAATGAGTTTTCACCATCTATGTGTGGCATGTAACCTTGGTGATGTGATGCTGCTACTAATAGGTTTAAAAAATAAAATCATTTCCCTTGTATGTACCTCATGTTCACTTTAGAACTCTAATAAAGCAGATGCCAGTATATATCATGATAAAGACAAAATCCAATTACAAATGATAGTAACTAATTTGATCTAATGTTATGAACCTATAAAAGAATATTACGTTGAACAGTCCAGCTGGGAAAATTTCCACAGCACTGAAAACTGCTATGAGAATGTTTATGAATGACTTTAAATTGAAGGAACAGTTTTATGTGACTGTGGAACAAAGGATTAGATGTTAATGACTTATCACATAAGAATACAATCTTTGAGAATATGTCAATAACAATTGTATTTTAACTAGACAAGGCAGCCATGTGATGTGGAGGAGATTTATTTTACAAAACCAAAGAAGAGTAAAAGTAACAACACTCATGTTACGAGTACAGAGCAAATATGGACAATATTTAACAGTGTTTCATCGAGTCCATTTCAGCTGTCACATCAAATTTGTATGTTATATTGAAAAGCAGAACACCATTCCTTAGAAATGCTAAAATTGCAGCACTAGTAATGGCAGTGTGCTTATATGTTATTTTGTTGCAAAAAATAATGAAGTAGTATTATGCTCCCAAAGCAGCAAAAATTCCAGAATGAGTAGTACGCTATAAATATACAGCAACTCTTCCCACCAGTCTTATATTATCCATTTTTGGTTCTACTAGTTAATTCTATGCCTTTCGGCTTTATGAAAAGCAGGAGCATTCAGTAGAATTAAATATGTCCATACTATACTGTACAATCCACTGTACAAGTTTCCACTTCAATGTAGAATTTTTTTTTGTAATAGTATCCAGCACAAGAATTTCTCATTCTGCCGCTAAGATTTGACACAAAATTTTTATACGCTTACATTTCACTTATGGCCTTCGAAATACTTTCGTCCAGAATTTATACACACCTCCCAACGCTGTTTCCACTTCTGGAAGTAGTCTTAATACACATCTTGTCATATTGTGCGAAGCACTCTCTGCAAATTTTCTTATACCTCGTCTATCGTTGCAAATCTTCGTCCTTTCAACGGGCTTTTCAACTCTGGAAATAAAAGAAGTCTCCAGGGGCCAGGTCTGGTAAGTATGGAGGATGAGGCAGCGGAGTGATCTCGTTTTTTGTGCAATTGTCACGCGCAACATGGAAAATGAGTATGTGCGTTGTCATGATGCAAGAATCATGAATTGTCTCAACATATTTCAGGCCATGTGCTTCTCACATTTTTGCGCCGGTGTCACTGTACGTTGCAATAGTATCATCTATTGTTTGTTCTTGTGGCACGAATTCATGATGAACTAATCCTTCAGAGTCAAAGAAAACTATCAGCATGGCTTTGACATTTGACCTGCCCTGACGAGGCTTTTTTGGTCTCGGACTACCTTTCCCGATCCATTTCGAAGACTGAACCTTTGTCTCAACATAATAACCCTAGACCCATGTCTCACGATACTCTTAACGAACATCTCGTTGTCATTTGCGCCATCTGAAAGCTCTCTAAAAATTGCGAAGCAAAGGTCATTCTGGTCTTGTCTCATGAGGCGTGGGACTACCTTGGCGGCAACACGATGCATTCCAGGATGCTGTGTCAGGATTTCATGACATGATCCGATGTTACATCATTTTGCAATCTCTCGGACAGTCAGCCTTCTTTTGGCACGCACAATTTTGTTGACGTTCCTGAAATGAGCATCGTCAGTAGACGTCGAACGGGGTCCTGAACGAGAGTCATCTTTACCTTTCTTCCGTCCATCTATAAATCGTGTGAATCATTTGTAACACCGAATACGGCTTAAGCACTCATTACTGTAGGCTTCCTGCATTTTTTGGTGTGATTCTGTAAAGGTTTTGTCGAGTTTCACGCAAAATTTAATGCAATAACAGTGCTCCTCTAACTCTGGCGTTTCGTAATTCACAAACTGTGCGACACAGCGTTCTATTCAATACAGCACTGAACAATAACTAACAGTCATACAACAATGAAACTTCTGGCAGTTACACACTAAACACAGGCGTGTCGCGGGATGGCAACCGTATTTCGCTCCAAGTCACGATTGGCTCGAAATTACGAATGTTCCGGAATTGTTTGAACAGACCTCGTATTAAATCATTGGGTCTGTAGGTAAATGTCAATGTCTATCATGCTTTTTTCCAGTTTAGGGTTTCCTCTTCTTATGCTATGTGTCGTTGCTACCAATATTATGATTATTAATGTGATATGTAGTTTCTGTCAAATTGTATGTGCCTGTTTTCCTTTTATTTATAGTTCGATTTGTCTGCTATGGTACCTGTATGTCTTATTTACAGTTGTTTTGTTCATCAATTTGACTATGTCCATTTCTTGTGTATTAATCTCTTTGTTTATGGGAACTATGCGGAATCTCTCCAAGTTATTTCTGTAACGTGCCTGTTTGTTTGTTGTAGAATGTTGGATGTATTGCGATGGATTGTTCAGATTTTTTTTTGTACTGAGAACTGATGTTGTAGGTTTCTGTTTTCACTTGTAACGTGTATGGAGACATTAGAGAGAAGGAATATTAGAGCTGACGCTGGCACATAAATTATATGTACTCAATAGCATCATTAGTTGCTTAACCACAGTTTTGTTAGGAGTCAGTGTGGTGGCATGCTGGAAAGTAATGCCTCAGAAATTTTTATTCTGTTATATCAGTTTACGTATTGCGTGATTCATATTAATTGGTCGAGTTTCCTGCAAGTTGCAATCCTCTGATGCTAGAGTGGTTCGAATTGTAGTGCACTGCTGCAGAAGAGTTCATCTAGACATGAATCACCTTTGCCTTCAGAATGACAAAGCTAGACCACACACTAGTGCTGTAACATGTACAACAATTTGACATCTTGGGTTCACCATCATTGATCATCATCCATACAGTTCCAACTTATTCACATGTGGTAGTCATCTGTTCCAAAACTTAAAGAACCCCTTCGAGGACTCCACATTGATAGTAATGAAGTGGTGCAAGCAGAACTGAACTTACGACTCTGTCAACAAGTTCAAACATTCTACGACAAGGCTATCAACAAACTGGTCTCTCATTGGGAGAAGTATGTTTTTTACAAGGGAGACTGGGTTGAGAACTAAATATGTACACATGAAGAATGCGATGTAGAATGTTAATAACGTTTTCTTATTGCGAAAGCATTAAGAATTTTCATATAAAAAATTCTTTGGCATTACTTTTCAGCATGCCCTGATACATGTCACTAAGTATGCTCCATACTCATTACAAGAGCTCATCACACTTGTCTTGACAACAACCATAAATAGAGAATTCCATGAACAGCTGTCTGTGTGCTAATATGACACATTGTATACTCCAAGAATACAGTCACACTTCTTGACAGACGTTAGGAAGTCTGTTGTCTGTAATTGTTCACTGGTTTCTTATTTATCATTTATTGTTTCTCTGCTAGTTGAGATTTTCTGTATATTGCAGGCAAGAGGGTTCAACCAGAACAGAAGTGCAGAAGCCAGTAAACTCTTGCAGCGAACCACGAACAGGAAAGTCATTAAGCAGGTGAGTGCAAAAAATAAATCCATTCTAAAGTGATGTCAGAGCAAAGAATGTACTTATGACACGAGTTAAGCAAAGAAATTAGTGTAATTATATGTATTCAAAGAAAATTCACTACATAATAAAATTTTCGATTTGTCTGTGTAGAAGAGGGGCTTCACCTGTACAGACATATTGGCCATGCCAATGCCATTTAAATATTGAGTTGGATATAAGTTCAACATTTATTTTTAACACGTTTATTAAATTTTATTTCTGTATTAATTATTTATCATGTGTGCTGACATTTGCATCTGGCATTCAGCTGAAAACGCTGTCAACAGTATTACTGTTTCTAGTAATTTCTGTATACCATACATGAGTGAATGTTGATATAAATCGAGTTCCTTCTGTGTTGGATTAACCACAGTATTTGCCCTCTACTTATGGATGTTTACAAATTCTGCATAGGAAAGTTGATGTATGTACACATGACAATAACTGGAATTAATGTGCTCATCTAAACTGCAAATTGAATTCCATTTTTTAATGTTTCACTGTTGTTTGTGACATTTACAGTAATATTTGTTCACCTATTTTGGTATTGAAGAGTAGCCACTTCTGCACTCAAAGAGTATTTCAACCACAAACTTAGATGCTTCCTTCCTGTGTGATTCTTCTTCACTATTTTAAGATGTTGTTCAAACCATAAATTCTGAAAGAAAAAATTAAGATTCAATGCACATGGATGATAAATTGATTTAATGTAGAGTTTTCTTTCTTAACTTTCCACAATAAAATTCAATTTCTGTTTAGATATTATGACAGTTCTAGTTTGGTTACTATTGTGAAAGGTCGCACATAATCTAGCCACATTAAAATTTACAGGAAGTTAACTATCCAGTGTTCATACATTACAAATAGATAGGTATAAAAATCTTGATGCTTGGTGCTCTGAGGATTTCAGATATTTATTTAAGGACATCTTTTCTATACCATGAGTTGCATTAGCGATTTTTATTTTCCAAAACCAGTTTTCGGGATTATAACACACCATCAGTCACTACTAAAAGGTACATAATGTAACTTACTGCTACTATATCTACAGTTGTCATTATGTAGAAATTTATTTACTTAAAAAATTGTTTCTTCCCGTGTAGGAGATACCACTGATGTTGGGTTGTAAGCTCTAAAACCAGTTTTGCCAAATAAACATTTCTAGTGCAACTCATGGTATTTAGAAGATGCCCTTTGATAGAAATAGATACACATGTACATCCAAAAACATAACCAGTATAAAGAAACAGTGTTGATGTGATGTGGAGGAACATAGGGTCATCGTGTTTTGTTTGGGGGGTGGGGTTGGTTGTATTGCGGAGAATGAATAAGATGGTGATATGCTTTAAACTGGTAAATGTTAGTGGCATTGGAGGGTGGGAAAGGGCAGATAATGGATCAGGTAGTTTTGCATCAGTTTAATGCAACAGCTTAATACAGAAAGGCTATGCAGCTGTCCTCTGCTGAAACACATTGGTTATAGCAAATTATGTATGGCTTGTAATTTTGGTAATGTACTACTGCTACATATTGGGTTTAAAAATAAATTGTTTTTCTCATTTGTACTAAATATCTGTACCTTGCTCACCACAGTGCGAGTATAGTTCGACTGCATTTAATATTACTACACATGTTACTGGAAGACATATGTTATTCAAAGACACTAAGTAAGGCAACTGTTTTAATGAGATATGTAGAACTGCTACATGTACCTGTTATTCACTTCAGAACTCATATAAGCAGATATCACTACATATCATGATAAAGACCAAATCTAGTTACAGATAACAATAAATAATTTGACCTAATGCTTTCTTACTTACTTACTGGTCATGGCTACAGTCCTTGTAGAACATTGGTCACCTTTGTCACTTGCCTTCATTCTTGTCTGTCCACAGCTTTCCTTCTCCAACCTCTACCTCCCATTGCTTTAATGTCCTCCTCCATAACTTCAAGCCACCTCTTCTTGAGTCTTCCCCTTCTTCTTTATCCGCCCCCAAGGGCAGCAAATGAACTCTTTCTTAACACTTTTTCTGGCATTTGTTGTACATGACCAGAAATCTGATTTTTTTCTTGCTATATTTCCACTACTATATTAACCTTTGAAAAAAGTGTCTATAGTTCTGCAGTTGTCCTTATTCTCCAGCTATCTTTCATCTCTCACTGCCCCAGATATGTTACTCAAAATCGTCCTTTCCCATCTCAATAACAAGCGTTCTTCCTTTGTAGTCAACACCCAGCCTTATGGTCCATACATTACTATAGATCTTAAGGTAGTCATATCTGGATTTTTGGATTCCTAACAACATTTCTCGACTTGAATGTACTCTGCATGGAACAGTAGCATCGGTTTCCACTTGCTGTCCTTTGATGAATGTCTATTGTTGTCCTATTATCTACTGTTTCTATTGAACCTAGGTATTTAAACTTTTCCACTCTTTGGTACTTTTTCATATTTATTTTATTGAAGTCTCTTCTCTATTCCCATAAAGATCTCCCATCACCATGGCCTTTGTTTTGCCTATATTCACTTCCAGTCCTAATGTCCATGCTACTCCTTCCAATGTAGTATGATTATCCTTCAAAACTCTGACATTCCTTGAAGTTCATGTTACATCATTAGAATACTGTACCTGCCAGTTAATTATTGTTCCTCCTGAGTTTGCTGGCGTTTGCCAAACTACGCGCTCTGTAGCTAAATTAGAGAGCAGTTTAGAGTTCACATCTCCCTGTCACAGCCCCCTTCCTACTTGGAACTTGAGAGGCAACTCAAGCGCTATTTTGATCTCGTAAACTGTTGTTTTCTCTGTAATTTCCATCAACTAGAGAGATGAAGCAAAAGAATTGAAGAGGCTTAGAAAAATGTGTAGAGTTTGTAAAAGAGTCACGCAGAGCCCCGGGTCAGGGGAGATGTACCGGATGGGATGAGAAGGAAAGAGTCTGACAGCAGGAGCATTCTTGTGGTTATCCCTGTATTGACCGGTCAAGGGTAACAAGCATGGAACTTCATACCACAAACTGACATCTGGCACCTGTATAACACAACGCATGCACGTTTACAGGCTTGCATTAAACATTCTGCAGGTTACAACCGTTATTAATGTGCAATGGCTTACTTTGCCCTTATCTTAACCGGTGATCTTGCAATGTTAATCACTTAAATTTGCTGCCTAGACGAATGTACTCCCAAAATTTCGTTATTCTACATTAATTATTTTTTGGTATTGCAATTTCTTTCTGTCAGTGTATATAACCAGTCTTTATTAAATGCAGGAGCGTTCAGTACAATGGAAGTGCATTCAAAGTATACTCTACAACCAAAATTACACACGTCCTTTATCGTGTAGGATGTTTTTGTTGTGTAATAGTATCTGGCACATTAATGGCTTATTCTGTCACTAAGATTTCAAAACATTCTCATTGTCAAGAAGTAATATTACTTAAAGCAGAATTACATACTGTGTCTCTGTGAACTTTGTCAGCATTTTCAGCCATTTAATTGTTGCCGGGTCTGTTATTAAATGCTAATGTATGCATTTGCTTTTTCTGTTTAGCATTTCCTTTTTTTATGTTCTCTATGTCCTGCTACTACCTTCTGTAAGATTCTTAATGTAATATGAGGGGACAATTAAAGAGTTTGTGCGCACTGATGGTTTTGGTTTTTTGTAGTAGTTTTGTTTATCTATTGCATCAAACTGATTATGTTCAGTTCTTGTGTGTTGTTCAGTCTCCTCAGTGTGTATCTGTTTGTGTTTTGTGGGATGGTTAGATCTGTTTCGGATGATTATTCAGATTGCATCTAGCTTTCTTCATACTTAGAATTAATGCTGCTGATTTTTGTTTTTCAATTGTGAAACCTGGGAAGACATTTGGGAAAAAGAACACTAGAGCAAAACCTGACTCACAAATTGTATGCACTCAGTGACAGCATGAACTGCTTAACAACAACGTTGTTAAGAATATGTGTTCGGCATAGAACGAGCTTTGTACTCACTACAAAGGCTCATCAGACGTCTTCTTGATAGTAGACATAAACAAGCAGTTCTGTGACCAACTGATCATGTGCTATTGTGACACACTGTGTGCTAATGAGACACAGTCGCTGATATTAACATATGTTATGATGTTTGATGACTAGTTTCACTGGTTTCTAACATTATTTTCCCAAATATGGTCTTTCACTGGTGGCTGAGATTTTCTATGTCTTAGATGGAAGAGGATTCAATCAGAAAGGGAGAGCAGCAGCCAGTAATCCCTCAGTGAAATCCACGAGTAATGGCCCCAGCAGTCTGTATGTTCAACACGTTTGAATTTATGTTTCTTAATCATTTCGATTAGTATTAGATTTGTATGGTTATCTTGTTCGTCTTTATATCTTTAAACTGTTATGTTTTTTGCTTACTGATCATTTAGTCTTACGCCACATTTGTCTGTTTCTTCTGCGAGTTCCACAAATAACTATCTAATCTTCGTTTCACTGTTTCAAATGAGCAGTAGGTCATCTGCATACACTAACAGCTCAACCATATTTGGAGGAATGTAGGATACTAGTATGAGTTTCCTAACAACTCTCTCCATGGATATATTACTGAGAAGTGGAACAGAAGACCTACCTGTCACAGTGTAGTTTTATTTTGGGCTTCAGGATTCTTGATTTCTTTCCAAGAAGTAATACCAATCAAGGCAGAATTAAATGCTTTCAGTATGTCAAGTTTTCCAGCATACTACATAATAAAATTCTTCCCAGATCTGTTATTAAATGGCAAGGGGTGTCATGTTTTTGTCTTCTATGTTACACTTTTCTTATTTTCTTTGTTTCTTGTTGCTACCTGTTGTACTGATGAGCTGTGATGGTTCAGTCAAATTGTGGATGCCTTCTGACTATTTTGGTTTTGTTTGTAGTTCAGTTTTTCTATTGTGTTTGATTCGTGACCTACTCTTCATCAGTGTGATTCTGTTCCATTCTTGAGTGTTGATCGTTTTGTTTATTGGAACTATACTCAATTTCTACAACATGTATCTGAATGTTTCCAGTTTGTGTCTTGTGGGTGGTTACATCTATTGTGGATGAATGTTCTGACAAGTGTTGATTTATTTGTAATGACAACAGATGTAATTGATTTTTGTTTTCAATTGTGGGGCTTAGAAAGACATTCAAGGAAATGAATATTAGTTCAAAAACAAACACACAGATTTCATGTAAGCAATACATCAGGAAATGCCTAACAGGCCACTCACATAAAGGTATATAGCACAGAGAGAGTTAAGTACTCTTATAATGGCTTGTCAAATTCATCATCTTGACAACACCATAAACACACAACTCTGGGGACAGCTACCTGTGTGTTGACTTGACACTGTCTACTCTTCCTACACAGCAGCCCCTCATAGAGAAATGTTTTTAAGCAAGTGAGTGCACAAAGCAAATTTACTGCAGAATAAGTTTGGAGCTGAGGATGAACTCACTGCAAGAGTTTAGGCGAAAAAAATTTTGCCTCTAACCAACTATAAAAGTATCAGTGGTAGTACTACTAGCAATAACATCTGAATAACACGAATGGATGGAAGGTTGATACAAAACCAGTTCCATATACTTAACAAAAACCCCAGTATTTGGTGTGTTCCTCAAAAGCTTTACAAACTCGTCATGAGAAAAATAATGTAGTCAGACATAATAACATATGCTGTTATTGTCTTCACCTTAATCGAAAATTAATTTCCTTTTCTTAATGCGTCACACTTCCATGTGGCTGAGACCTTATGGACAGTTCAATTATGTATTTTGGTTTTGTGTTTAGGCCTATAGAATAACCACATCTGCACCAATGATTATTTTAAACTAAGATTTTTCTTTCCTGTTTGTTCCTCCTTCATTTCTCTAAAATGTAACTGAAAATATAAATTGTAAAAAAAAAGTTCAGATTTTAAGTTTTGTTTTGATGTGATGGCTGTTCTGCATTCACTACTATTGTGATTGTTAACACTCCACTAAGGTAAAGGAATTGTCACAAGAAGCTAACCATCGTCTGCTGGTAGCTTACATATGAAACGGAGGAACTAGGCAGTAGTAATACTATATATTACGACTTTGGGGGATGTAGGATCATTGCACTTACGTTACCTGACTGTAAACGTGGTCATTGAGCTTTTCAAGGTCATCTTGACGGTCATGTATGATGACACCAATGAAGAGTGCCGTCCCCCGACTCACCTCCCCTCTTCCCCTCCGACTCCCCCAACTTCCAGCCAGTCAAAGCAGAATATTAAAAATCCAAATGGCGAAAATAGCACATTGTGTCAATAGAATATTATGAAACCCCTCTGCCTCCCATACCTCCAGCAAGTCACACTGTGCAGTTCTCCTTATCTCCAGCCAATCATAGTGTGCAAAATCTAAGCTGGCTGAAATAACCCAACTGTGTTAATTGCAAAGTAAAAGTTCTCACTCTCATATCTCTAGCAAACCATAGTACAGTATGCTTTAACTTCACAGATTGGTTGTGTGTATTACCCCATGCCCACCACACTTCCCAATCAGTTGGAGCATAATATTTGAATGATGTGTAAAAACTGTGCCAAGTTACATTATTTTCGACATACACTTCCTTATCTCCTAGCAATCAGAGTGTAGTGTTAAAAATAATATCAAATATTTAGTAACAAAATATGTAACTCTTACAGTAAGGTCAAAAATATTACTTATGTCCAAAAGACACTTATATAGGGTGTAAAAATAGTGTCAAGGTACATGATTTATATACATATATTTACCTCTGCTTTAATATTAAAGTGACTGCAAGATCAAAGATGTTCATTGTATATGAAAAATGGTGCACACAAACACTGCGTAGCGTTCTAAGTCCCTCTTCTTTCCTCTTTTCCAATCTGAGTGTAGTACCAACATGCAAGAGCCAATTGCAATGTAGACCTAACTGGTGTAAGCTAAAGAGTGTCCAAACTACCTGAATTCTCTATAACAAACATATCACAGACCTCTCTCTCCTCTTCTCCAATCAAAGAATAGTATTAATATTACAATAGAGCCCTATATGGGCTGTTCTCAAAAGTATGCAAAAAATTTGCTAAAAAGTATCAGAATTGCCGAAAATACTGGAAAAATTATCAATTATATTTGCATTATTGACTTCAAATAAATTGTTTATGGTCTGGCTCATCTCTTGCATCGGCAAATTTCATTTGGAGCTATATTCAAGGGTTTGCTGAATAGTAATATCTCAAAATTTTTTATGTGAAAACTCTTCAAGATGTTTCAATAAAATGGACACTATTAAAATTCTATAACTTTACTCATGTCTACATGTTGGTTTCCGAACAAAGTCATTCTGGCGAAATACACAGTTCTCTGAATGAGAGACCAGTTTGTTGATACTGTCACTGTAGAATGTTAGACTATGTTGATGGATCTACGATCTCACGTCTGCTTGCTCTGTTTCATCATTATCAAAACAAAATCCTCAAAGGACATTTAAGTTTTGGATAGAAACAAAAATTGGATGATGTTAAATCAGGACTACATGTAGGACGAACGATACCAGTGAATCCAAATCATTAGATGGTTGCAGATGTTGCAGCACTAATGCGTGGTCTGACATTGGCAGGCTGAGGGGCCGGGTCGTCCGTGTGTGGATGTACTCTTCGAATTTGTGCTTTCATTTTTCTGACTGTCGATCATGCACCAACTTAATCACATACACACTGCAGTTTTACACACTACAATTCGGAGCCCTCCAGCATCATAGGTTTCCAACCTGCATTAGTGAAGCAGGAAAGGTGCTGAGTAGTATTCATGACATGTAAACAGAATGCAAAATTTGGATGTATTATTTTTCAGCATGCCCTGATATCATTTGCTATGCAATTTTGCAACAAGTATATAATATGTACTCTATAAATATAAGTAGCAAATTACGAATATGTAGTTGTTGAACATGAGTTTTACCTTAAATACTATTTTGTAAACCCTGAAAACATGAAATAAAATCAGATACTGTTTCGCACTTCAGTTGCTTATTGTCACCATCACAGTTAAAAAGGGTCACAACTTTTAGATTTGAACCACAAGTTGTTCTCACAGTCACCAACAAGGGTTTTTACTTGTAAAAATGTTCGAAATTTAGCCTATGGACTACACCTGGTTTAAGACATGGCAGTCTTTGTTTAACTGTTTTCCATATATATGATTTAATAGGGTTCTAAAATGTCTGCAAAATACATCAGGAGCACAAAAAGTGCAATGTTTACAGCAGTTACCTCAGTGTTATTTTTATTGAGTAAGAGTGAAAATAATGAATCATTAGAAAAATATAATCGACAACAGTTATTGGAAATGATTAGAGACTTGGTTGAAGTTAAGTACAACAAAAACTTTGTAAGGCTCAAATTAATTATTTTACCTTGTCTATTATGCTTGCCAAAGACGATACAGTATTCTAATATGCACCAGAAAATATAATGTCAGCATTGCAACAGTAACCAAATGCATGAAGTGTATTAAAGTAGCAAAAAAGCGGAATGCTTATGTGGATTATCACTTAGAAAATTAATAAAATTGAATATTTTTCTCATCACGTTCACTTATTATAACATAATAATATTTTCATACATAAGGTGAACGTAAGTTAATAAATTTTATATTTTTTATATAATATATGCATTTATTTTTAATTCATTCTCACAGAGAATAGTTGATATTAAAATTTTACTGGCTCACCACTTCAGTGTATTTTGTTATTTAACTGGGCAGTTATTTTTCATACACATATCTGCTGCAACTGCGAGCAGCTATAAACTGTAGGTTGTAGGTAACTTGGCTTAGTCCTGGCTCACGCCAGGACCGACCCAAGTTACCTAGAACCTACACTTCTTAGGTACTATAATCCACAATTTTCGGTCTGACGCACTTAATTTAACTAATAAACGTCTACTTCATAATAAATTACTTACAAAATTAAAAAAAATGTGTAAGTAGATGTAGGAAACAGGAGAAAGCCAGCATTCAGCTTTATCTCATTTCCTCTGATTCTAGCTCTGACGACACTGTTGTGCTACATCTACAACTACATCTACATCCACATGACGACTCTGGAATTCACATTCAAGTGCTTGGCAGAGGGTTCGTCGAACCACAATCATACTATCTCTCTACCATTCCACTCCCGAACAGTGCGCAGGAAAAACAAACACCTAAACCTTTCTGTTCGAGCTCTGATTTCTCTTATTTTAATTTGATGATCATTCCTACCTATGTAGGTTGGGCTCAACAAAATAGTTTCGCATTCGGAAGAGAAAGTTGGTGACTGAAATTTCGTAAGTAGATCTCGCCGCGACGAAAAACGTCTTTGCTTTAATGACTTCCATCCCAATTCGCGTATCATATCTGCCACACTCTCTCCCCTACTACGTGATAATACAAAACGAGCTGCCCTTTTTTGCACCCTTTCGATGTCCTCCGTCAATCCCACCTGGTAAGGATCCCACACCACGCAGCAATATTCTAACAGAGGACGAACGAGTGTAGTGTAAGCTGTCTCTTTAGTGGACTTGTTGCATCTTCTAAGTGTCCTGCCAATGAAACGCAACCTTTGGCTCGCCTTCCCCACAATATTATCTATGTGGTCTTTCCAACTGAAGCTGTTCGTAATTTTAACACCCAGGTACTTAGTTGAATTGACAGCCTTGAGAATTGTACTATTTATCGAGTAATCGAATTCCAACGGATTTTTTTTTGAACTGATGTGGATCACCTCACACTTTTCGTTGTTTAGCGTCAACTGCCACCTGCCACACCATACAGCAATCTTTTCTAAATCGCTTTGCAACTGATACTGGTCTTCGGATGACCTTACTAGATGGTAAATTACAGCATCATCTGCGAACAACCTAAGAGAACTGCTCAGATTGTCACCCAGGTCATTTATATAGATCAGGAACACCAGAGGTCCCAGGACCTGGGGAACACCTGATATCACTTCAGTTTTACTCGATGATTTGCCGTCTATTACTACGAGCTGCGACCTTCCTGACAGGAAATCACGAATCCAGTCGCACAACTGAGACGATTGATTAGAAGTCGCTTGTGAGGAACGGTGTCAAAAGCTTTCCGGAAATCTAGACATACGGAATCAACTGGAGATCCCCTGTCGATAACGGCCATTACTTCGTGCGAATAAAGAGCTAGCTGCGTTGCACAAGAACAATGTTTTCTGAAACCATGCTGATTACGTATCAATAGATCGTTCCCTTCGAGGTGATTCATAATGTCTGAGTACAGTATATGCCCCAAAACCCTACTGCAAACCGACGTCAATGATATAGGTCTGTAGTTAGATGGATTACTCCTACTACCCTTCTTAAACACTGGTGCGACCTGCGCAATTTTCCAATCTGTAGGTACAGATCTATCGGTGAGCGAGCGGTTGTATATGAGTGCTAAATAGGGAGCTATTGTATCAGCGTAATCTGAAAGGAACCTAATCGGTATACAATCTGGACCTGAAGACTTGCCCTTATCAAGCGATTTGAGTTGCTTCGCAACCCCTAAGGTATCTACTTCTTAGAAACTCATGCTAGCAGCTGTTCGTGTTTCAAATTCTGGAATATTCCATTCGTCTTCCCTGGTGAAGGAATTTCAGAAAACTGCGTTCAATAACTCCGCTTTAGCGGCACAGTCGTCGGTAACAGTACCATCGGCACTGAGCAGCGAAGGTATTGACTGCGTCTTCCCGTTTGTGTACTTTACATACGACCAGAATTTCTTCGGATTTTCTACCAAATTTCGGGACAATGTTTCGTTGTGGAACCTATTAAAGGCATCTCGCATTGAAGTCCGTGCCAAATTTCGCGCGTCTGTAAGTTTTAGCCAATCTTCGGGATTTTGCGTTCTTCTGAACTTCGCATGCTTTTTCCGTTGCCTCTGCTACAGCGTTCAGACCTGTTTTGTGTACCATGGGGGATCAGTTCCATCTCTTACCAATTTATGAGGTATGAATCTCTCAATTGCTGTTGCTACTATATCTTTGAATTTGAGCCACATCTCGTCTACATTTGCATAGTCAGTTCGGAAGGAAAGGAGATTGTCTCTTAGGAAGGCTTATAGTGACACTTTATACGCTTTTTTAAATAAAATTATTTTGCGTTGGTATCTGGTGGATTTGGAAGAAACGGTATTGAGCCTAGCTACAACGACCTTAAGATCACTAATCCCTGTATCAGTCATGATGCTCTCTATTTGCTCTGGATTGTTTGTGGCTAAGAGGTCAAGTGTGTTTCCGCAACCATTTACAATTCGCGTGGGTTCGTGGACTAACTGCTCGAAATAATTTTCGGAGAAAGCATGTAGGACAATCTCGGAAGATGTTTTCCGCCTACCACCGGTTTTGAACAAGTATTTTTGCCAACATATCGAGGGAAGGTTGAAGTCCCCACCAACTATAACCGTATGAGTGGGGTATTTATTTGTTAAGAGACTCAAATTTTCTCTGAACTGTTCTGCAACTATATCATCGGAGTCCGGGGATCGGTAGAAGGGGCCAATTATTAACTTAGTTCGGCTGTTAAGTATAACCTCCACCCATACCAATTCGCACGGAGTATCTACTTCGACTTCACTACAAGATAAACCACTACTGACAGACACAAACACCCCTCCACTAATTCTGCCTAATCTATCTTTCCTGAACACCGACTGAGACTTCGTAAAAATTTCTGCAGAACTTATTTCAGGCTTTAGCCAGCTTTCTGTACCTATAACGATTTCAGCTTCTGTGCTTTCTATTGGCGCTTGAAGCTCAGGGACTTTCCCAGCACAACTACAACAATTTACAACTACAATTCCGACTGTTCCTTGATTCAAGCACGTCCTGTATTTGCCATGCATCCTTTGAGATTGCAGTCCACCCCGTACTTTCCCGAGGCCCTCTAACCTAAAAAACCGCCCAGTCCACGCCACACAGCCTCCGCTACCCGTGTAGCCGCCAGCTGAGTGTAGTGAACTCCTGACCTATTCAGCGGAACCCGAAACCCCACCACCCTATGGCGCAAGTCAAGGAATCTGCAGCCAACATGGTCGCAAAACCGTCTGAGCCTCTGATTCAGACTCTCCACCCGGCTCTGCACCAAAGGTCCGCAGTCGGTTCTGTCAACGATGCTGCAGATGGTGAGCTCTGCCTTCATCTTGTAAGCAAGACCGGCAGCCTTCACCAAATCAGATAGCCGCTGGAATCCAGAGAGAATTTCCTCAGATCCAAAGCGACACACGTCATTAGTGCCGACATGTGCCACCACCTGCAGCTGGCTGCACCCTGTGCTCTTCATGGCATCCGGAAGGACCCTTTCCACATCAGGAATGACTCCACCCGGAATGCACACGGAGTGCACACTGGATTTCTTCCCCTCCTTAGCCGCCATATCCCTAAGGGGCCCCATTACGCGCCTAACATTGGCGCTCCTAACTGCCAATAAGCCCACCCTCTGTGCTAGGCCTGTATTATCTTATGTGGAGGCCATATGATGTGGGATAAATACAAGATGGAATTCCCAGGTCTGTCAGTTGCCTGAGAAGGCTTATACAGGCAAGACCTATTTGTTTGCATGGATGAGTGGGGAACAAACATCGAACCCACATAAAATATTAACCGATTTTGAAAATTCAAAATAGGAATGTAATCTAAATAACAAGAGCTATCTGAAGTATCATATTCTGATTGAAATACTATTTTATCCAGTTTTAATTGCTCATTCTTTCTGAATATGTTTCAAAAGGAAATGCAAACATTAAGCTAACACTTCTATAACTTTTTCTATGTTTTTACTCATTTATATACTTAAAAATTTTCAGTAAGTACTCTGTGCTGTGCAATGTATTTTAAATTTTTCTCACCCTATGTTGTTACATACACTAAAGTGCCTGAAGGAATTTTTCATTAAAAGTTGCGCACAGTTTCATAGTCGTTTTCTGTGAAGTTGCAGTAGCCTTTTTACGAGTTATATTAATGACATACATAAGATACTTTGAAATTAAATTACGTGAAGATATGTCAGTGTCTGATTTGAGTAGTGTAACTCGTTTAAAATCGAGAAATGCATCGTATGCTTTGAGAAAATTATTTGGGGAATTAATATTCCATATCTCCTGTGGGAAAATGTCGTTTCTTCCATTTTTCAAGTATGTATGCTGTAGATTAACATTGTAGAATAATGAAGGGTCATGTAACGGTTTATTTTTAAGATTTTCTGAAATGTAACAAATATAAAATATGGCATATCATATTCTGCAAAGTTACAGTAATTTGTGAAGTCAAGTTCAAAATTTCTCTTACTCCTCAGTTCTGCAACTTCTTCAGTTTGTAGCTCATACAAAGAGATCTGAATTTTTCAGAATATTTTCTCGTTGTTCTAACTCGTAATTTGGTACATATGTAACAATTTTTACACGAATTTCCATTGATTCCATTACAGTTTTTCAGTTCTTAGGAAGTTTATCTTTAAATTCAGCTCCAGCATCATTATAATTGGACCATCTAAGAATTGCAACTCTAGAACTAGAACACCTTGTAAAAATTGCTGTTAAATCTGCTTGCCACAGAATATCTTTATAGTCCTTAAAAAGTCCTCCAAGTAGTTGAGATAGGTAAAGTACTTCGTTTTCCTTACTCCTCGTTTTTCTGTTATTAAGAATATGTCATCCCAAGCTTATTTTGTCAGTAACAGATGAAGTCAAATGGAACATAGTTGTTGATGAAACAAAAGGATGTTCTATTCTACGAGGGCAGTTCAATAAGTAATGCAACACATTTTTTTTCTTGGCCAATTTTGGTTGAAAAAACCGGAAATTTCTTGTGGAATATTTTCAAACATTCCCGCTTCGTCTCGTATAGTTTCATTGATTTCCGAAAGGTGGCAGCGCTGTACGGAGCTGTTAAAATGGCGTCTGTAACGGATGTGCGTTGCAAACAACGGGCAGTGATCGAGTTTCTTTTGGCGGAAAACCAGGGCATCTCAGATATTCATAGGCGTTTGCAGAATGTCTACGGTGATCTGGCAGTGGACAAAAGCACGGTGAGTCGTTGGGCAAAGCGTGTGCCATCATCGCCGCAAGGTCAAGCAAGACTGATCTCCCGCGTGCGGGCCGGCCGTGCACAGCTGTGACTCCTGCAATGGCGGAGCGTGCGAACACACTCGTTCGAGATGATCGACGGATCACCATCAAACAACTCAGTGCTCAACTTGACATCTCTGTTGGTAGTGCTGTCACAATCGTTCACCAGTTGGGATATTCAAAGGTTTGTTCCCGCTGGGTCCCTCGTTGTCTAACCGAACACCATAAAGAGCAAAGGAGAACCATCTGTGCGGAATTGCTTGCTTGTCATGTGGCTGATGGTGACAATTTCTTGTCAAAGATTGTTACAGGCGATGAAACATGGGTTCATCACTTCGAACCTGAAACAAAACGGCAATCAATGGAGTGGCGCCACACCCACTCCCCTACCAAGAAAAAGTTTAAAGCCATACCCTCAGCCGGTAAAGTCATGGTTACAGTCTTCTGGGACGCTGAAGGGGTTATTCTGTTCGATGTCCTTCCCCATGGTCAAACGGTCAACTCTGAAGTGTATTGTGCTACTCTTCAGAAATCGAAGAAACGACTTCAGCGTGTTCGTAGGCACAAAAATCTGAACGAACTTCTCCTTCTTCATGACAACGCAAGACCTCACACAAGTCTTCGCACCCGAGAGGAGCTCACAAAACTTCAGTGGACTGTTCTTCCTCATGCACCCTACAGCCCCGATCTCGCACCGTCGGATTTCCATATGTTTGGCCCAATGAAGGACGCAATCCGTGGGAGGCACTACGCGGATGATGAAGAAGTTATTGATGCAGTACGACGTTGGCTCCGACATCGACCAGTGGAATGGTACCGTGCAGGCATACAGGCCATCATTTCAAGGTGGCGTAAGGCCGTAGCATTGAATGGAGATTACGTTGAAAAATAGTGTTGTGTAGCTAAAAGATTGGGGAATAACCTGGTGTATTTCAATGCTGAATAAAACAACCCCTGTTTCAGAAAAAAAATGTGTTGCATTACTTATTGAACTGCCCTCGTAGATAAAATACTATTTCTTTTCTTTATGGTCACAAAACCAAACAGCTTTACTACATAACTATCGATTAATTTTTTATTGGATTTCTCATCATTTGTTGGATAATCTGATTCTAATCCATCTGGATTTGCTATAACAATTGTAAAGTTCATGTATAATTGTGCATGATTTGGATGAAGATATCTTTCATTAAAATTTATTTCAGTCTCTGGATCCTTGTTTGGTGCATTTAAATTACTTTTATTTTTCTCATTCACAGTGAATGCGTAGAACTGATAACTCTCGATATTGTTCATGATTTATTGAGGATAAAATTAATTAAGATATTTTGGAAACTACTGTTACACAAGGACTATTAAAGTTAATCAGATTCTAATTTTCATTGGTTTTAGTAATTTCTAAATGTTGAATAGGATCAAAAACCGGAATATCTACAAGACAATGTGTTTCATGAATTATTGGTCTCCCAAATTCTGCATTGGGCTTGAATGATGCAATAATATTAATTTCACAATGAAAATGATCAGTATGATTTACAACATTCCATCATCTAGATTAAAATATATTTTAATTAATGTGAATGGAATAATTTTAGGAGCATTGTTACTGACAATCTTTTTATTGGTTTCAACGATTTTTCCACTAAACACACTTCCAATGCTATCTTTTATATCCATATACAATTTTACATCTGTTTCAATAGCAATTCTGTGTAAAATTTCGTTTGCTGCAATTTGAATATTCGACTTCTTGGAATGTACAAATTTTTCTAAATTTTTAAACTATACTGACCTAATTGGTTCTGCATTGCAATATAGTTTATTAGCTTTCGATGTAATATTTGGAGTTAAAAAGATTTAGTAAAACCAACTAATGTAACATTTTTATAAGTTATTCTCACTGGAACAGTTAATCTTTTTTAAGAACAAATGATTTATTACTCACCAGAAATAGACGATCCATTTATTCTAATAAAAATGACTGATTGGGATCCAAAAAAAGAACTCCAGAATAAAAATAAAAAATAAACAAGGTAAATTTTTAACAAATCGTTTTCGATGTGCAACAACAGGATCAAGAAGTTGTGGAAGAACTACATTAATGACTGGCAATTATATATTAGCTCCAGGATGGTTGAACTGGAATAAAATTAATTGTTTGTATGTTTATGCCAAAAGTTAACATCAGCCAAAATACTCAGAATTTACAAAAAAGGCATAAAAATTGATGATATGTGTAACGAAAAAATTGCTGATTTTACTGAAAATAATGATGAAATAATTCCATTAGGTCAATGTCTAGATAATTGAGTAGTTATATTTTTTAATTTCCTTTTTGAAAGTCAGAATATAGCTAGCAATTATTTACTAGAGGAAGACGTAGAGCAGTAGATTGTTTTTATTTAGCTCAAACTTACTCAAAAAACAAAAACCGTTAGTTACAGATAATCAATTTTTTAAAAATATTTTCTGACATGATGACACAAATTTAAGTCATATTTATCATGAGTTTGTTGGATGTGATTTAAAGAAATAAGTAGGAAACATTGGAATAATCAATTTGTAATTTTTATGATAGACATATTTCAGATATAAAATACAGAATTTCATAACATCATAAATGTCAAACAAAAATTTTAAACATAACATAAGTGTTAAACAAGAACGTTAAATGTGAACATTAAATGTTAAAAATGTTTAATTAACGTTTTTTCATCTCTAATAATGGTTTACAAAATACAGTACAAAAGTTGTTAACAAAGCTAAGCAAATTCGAAAGAAAGCTGAAGTAATGGAAGAACATTTCAAGCTTTGGAAAGAACAACCAAGAACAGTGTATGAAAAATATGAAAAACAAGAAGAACCAGTTATGGATGCTATTGAACAAGTTAAACAAAGAACCGAAGCACTAGGTGTTAATGGGTTAAAAGCTCTTGAAGAAACTAGAGAATGTGTTAAAAGCTCTTGAAGAAACTAGAGAAGTTAAGAAACAAATGATTCCCTATCGTCTTCACACAGAAGATTTTGGGGATATATCCGAAATTAGATCTTTTGAAAGTCCACAAAGTGATTATACATTAAGTGAATCAGAAATACAGCATGCATCGAAGAAGTATGAAGAAGAGACTAAAACCAAAAAAAGACAGGTACTGTTAAATATAATATATAGTGATGCTAGTAAATAAATTATTGGTCAATGAATGTTAAAATTATTAATGATAATGAAAATTTTGGATTAACACGTGTTGGAATATTTAAACATGTTGGTAACTTACCAGTTCAATTCAATGGAGATAAATTAATTATTGGCGAAAAGACCTATGAAGAAACAGATGTACTAATCAATCCATTAACTGAAAAACATATTACTATAGATGATATGGGTGAAACATTTGATGAATTTGATTCATATAATTATAAAGAAATATTAACTCATTTGGGAACATCATATTCTGAGAATAACTCAAATAAATTAAAATCGGGTAGAGGTAATAAATATAATTATTTGATAAAAAAATTTGGTGACTATTTTCCAAACTTAACAAGATCAGCTATAAATTCTTCACATTATTAAGAAATAAGTTCACCTGAGAAAAAAGGTAAAGGTTTAATAAAGAAATATACTGATATATCATTGAGATATGTTTGGATGAAACATGTTAGAGATTTATTTGATACATTAGCAGTAACTCATGGCATAGAATCAGCTGGAAATAAAAGTTATCATAATGAAATGGTTGGAATAACAAAAATGTTAACAAATAAATTTTTTGACTTCATTATCAACAGTCCCAAAGGTATACTATATTTAATGAAGTTTATAAATAAATATGGGAAATAAGTAAATAAATATGGAAAAGGATTAGTATATGCACTTTAACTAATTTACCAGTGTCTGAGATGCAACCACCAGCATATTTGTACAGTGAACCTTTATAAAGCTAGAACAAAGACTAGCATATAGTAATGCATTAGATGAAAACTTGTAGAAAACATGACATTGCCTATAGAGATAATATAGATTTAGGATGTAGAAATCGAGCTGATAAAGAACTTTAATTAGCTGCAAAACAAAGAATGCATACAAGCGATGCTTCATTTGGTGAAAAAACAGCTGCAACTGGAGTTAGGCGAATAATGTATAAAAAACGATAATTAGGTGTCGGTAGTGAACTAAACGAAAATGGATGCGGGTTGCAAAATTATTAATCCCTATAAATTTCCTATCGATATAAATGAATAACTTTATTATTAATTATTCTTTGCTATCTGGTGATAAAAAGAAACCAAATTTATTTAAAATTGAATTAAATAATGATCAGTTACATAGTATTGATCAATTTTTACCTGATGCGCACAAAAGAAAGAGAGAAAAAACTGGTGGAGATTTACTTATTACGTTAGGTATTCATGTTGAGAAAAGAATTATTGAATATGTAAAAAAATGGAAGAAAGTTCTGGATTTACAAAAGATGAAGGTAGATTTCTTCCATTATTATTAGCTGTATTACCATATCTAGCAACTATTGGTGTACTCGCTGGTGATTCTGCAGCAATCACAAAAGCAGCAATAAACCAGAGAAAAGCTGGTAAAGAATTAGAACAACAAGAAAGACATAATTTAGCAATGGCAAAGAAAGGAACTGGAGTAAAAAACCTGTAAAAAATAACACGTCTCCTACTCCCTTAAGTAATTTTGATTTAGAAATCTCGAAAGTGAATAAAATAATTTTTTATTTATTTTGAGATTTATCACAAATTTTAAACACTGCTAACCTTCGACTTAAATTTTGCTGCACCTCAATTATCTGTATCACTTTTTAAAATCCTTGTAGCCTGTATATTGGCGCTACCGATAAGTAATGTAAGGTTAAGCAGCACACGCTTGTGACGGAACTTTGATATGTATATTACATTTGCGAGCTGACTGGAGATTTAAAAAAAATATTTTTCCACTTCTAAAAATGTCTGTCTAACTTATTAAAATACATGCAGCTTGCATGCTTATATTAACACGCAATATCTCTATGAACATTCGAGCAAAAATCAAGTTCTACTGTATGTAAGATTGCACATACTTTTCAACCAAAGTGAAGCTTCAAATGAAATATTTCTGCACCTAAATTGTCTTTATTGCTTATTAAAATACCCATAATTTGCTTATTACACTACTGATACAGATTTTAGGTTAAGCAGAACTCTTTAAGAGTAACGCCATTGTGTGTCTACATCTGCTTTTTCTCAGTTAGTTAAGTACAACACTGTGTATATTAATAACCCATTTTACAACTCAAAACTGTTCATTGATACTGCATTTATTACAACAAATACGAGGATGGTTTGAAAAGTTCTCGGAATCACCTGGAGCAGTCAGCACTGTCGCAATGATTTGTTCACGTGATATTCATTGGACTGTTGCCTGTAAACACGTGTCACGTCAGTTCTCTTGGAAGAGAGCTGTGGCAGTGATGTGGCTCTGATGTTGTTCCTGCGTAGTGATTTGCGAAAATGGAAAAAATCGTGATTCCAGCAGTGATTAAGTACTTCATAAAGAAAGGTATGAAAGCAAAGGAGATTCATGCCAATTCTCAGAATGCACTGGGGATTCTTCTCCTTCATATTCAGCTGTTGTCAAGTGGACAAATGAATTTAAATTTGGTCGGGAGAGCTTAGATGATGATCCACGCAGTGGTCGTCCAAGATGTGTCACTACTCCAGAAATCATTGTAAAAATGCACAAAACGGTCAAGGAGAATGAAAGCGCGTGAAGTTACTCACGCTTACCAGATGTCATCTGAAAGAGTATATCACATTTTAACTGAAGAATTAGAAACGAAAACATTATCTGCAAGATGGATGCCATGAAAAGACAATGCGCGCCCGCACACATATGCCGTCGCCACGGCAAAATTACGCGAACTAAGGTAGGAATTGTTGCCACACCTGCCTTATTTTCCTGATATGGCTCCGTCGGCCTTCCACCTCTTCCCAAAACTGATAATTTTTCTTGGTGGACGAAGATTCATTTCAAACGAAAGATTGGTAGTCGGAGTTGACAATCATTTTGCAAACCTGGAGGAACTTATTTTCGAGATGGAATCAAGGCGCTGGAACAACGTGTGACCAAGTGTATTAATCTACAAGTTGACTACATTGAAAAAAAAAGTTTCAGTGATGTAGGTACTTTTTTTCTGTTCCATTCCGAGACCTTTTCAAACCACCCTCGTATGTTCTTACTGTAGCTAAAACAGGTTCTTACACATGGTACATGAGGGAAGGCAATTTGCTCATTAAACAAATAGTGATGTGTCTATATGGAAAGAATACCACTCTGTTTTCTTCGTGGAAACAAATTTTGCACAGGTGGGTGCTGTGAAAAGCCCTCAAAGTCACCTGCTGTTCAGATGACGAAGCACTTGCCGCTTTTGGGTTAACAATCATTACAACTTCCTGAGGAGTTTTAGGAAGTTCACTGTCGTCTGCATCCTTCACTATAATTAACACATATTTGTTCTACATGGAGTATCTAGGAAGTCTTTGCTCTTCTGAAGAAACACAAACACTTGAAAATACGCAGATCATGTTCAGCCCATGGATCATCTGAATCTTCTCAATGTTTCAGATCTCCACCTCAATGGAAACACAGGTTTTCATCCTCATTACCAAGATAAAAGAACCAACTTCATGGAGTTTATCTGTTTAATTGTTGATGATGAATCAGGCACTTAATGTGGGCATGAGGATATCTTCCACACAGTGTACTGAACTGCACAATGGGGGGATGAACCTAGCATTTTATATTGAGTTAAAGATAAGCATTTCCCTATACTCAGCAAAACAGAGCATGCTTGGAGACTTTATCAGTGTGCAGGCACACACAGATGTCAGCAAGTCTTAAAATGATGTCAGCTAAGCTAGTTGAGACTTGTTCCAACAAGCAAAACCAAGTTGAGACTTATCAGATCAGTACTTGGAGGAAAAACTATTTACTGTGTTGTATAAACCAGAGTGATATAATTGCTAAACAGGTACGGAAATTTGTTTTCCGGGTTCAAGTCCAAGTCTAGCACAAGTTTTCATGTGTCACAGTAAGCGAATTTATTTCTGAGGAAGATGTGAAAATAATGTATGTAATAGTTTTCTTTAACTAAGTCAGTCTGAAGGGAGAAGTATCCAAGAAAGCTTGTGTGCCCTCACAGTATCTCGACTTGTGCATGCTCTTAGAGGAAGAATACTCCATTAAAAATTAATCATAGTGAACCAAATAAGAAAACTATATTTATCACACAAAATCTTAGAGAGTCATGTGTTGTGACACTGTGAAATAAAAAAAAAATACTGCTAGTGCGTTTGGAAAATAATGTAGCTCAACCTTTAATTTGTGATGGTGACTGATGTGGTCTTCCGAGAGGTGCAGTGTGAGCTGTCTTGTCAGTTGTTGTTTGGACATGAAGTGAGCAACATTTCACAATTAAGTACCTGAAATGTTGATTACACATCATAACAGTAAGTCCATCTTACTATCACACAGTTGTTTACTTAGGATTTTAAACAGTCAGGTTTACATCACTGATCCTGTAAAGAGACCACCATTGATCACTGTGTGTCATTGATCACTGAGCTTAATTGACCACTGACCATTAGTAATCACTGATGATCATTGATCACTTATCAGCACTGATCACTGACAATCATTGATCACTGAAAATCACTGATAACAGAGCATCATTCACCAGTGAGCGTCACTGATCACTGGCCACCATCATCATTGACCATCATTGATCACTGGCCATCGTTGATCACATACTGTCATTGACCACTGACATTATTGATCACTGGCCTCAGTGATTGCTGGCCATCAGCGATCACTAACATCTTATTGATCGACTTGCCCCACAAGTGTATCACTTGCCCCAATTGTATATCAGCTAGCCCCAAAGTGTATAAGAATACCTCAAACTGTATCAAATTACCCCTCAAACTGTATCAAATTCCCCTGAACTGAATTAACTTATCACAACAAGTGTATCAAGTTACACCTCAAATTGTATTGGCTTGCTGCAAAATATCTCAATTTTCTCTGTAACTGTATCAAATTACTTCTCATGCTGAATCAACTTGCCAAACTGTGTTTGCAATTGACCCCTCATATTGAATGAAACTGACTCAAAATTTCTGTTGTATCTTCACAGCTGTACTCATTGCTAGCTCTTGTGCATCCAGCTTCCAGGCCTCCATACCCTATGCTACCAAGTTCCAAGCAGCCCTTCCTCTTAAAAATCTGAGGATGTACCAGTAATCAAATCCAAATGTTTCAGCACTAAGCCGGCCAGTGTGGCCGAGCAGTTCTAGGCGCTTCAGTCTGGAACTGCATGACAGGTACTGTTGCAGGTTCGAATCCTGCCTCGGGCAGGGATGTGTGTGATGTCGTTAGGTTAGTTAGGTTTAAGTAGTTCTAAGTTCTAGGGGACTGATGATCTCAGATGTTAAATCCCATAGTGCTCAGAGCCATTTGAACCATTGTCAGCACTAAACATAGTGATGATAACATTATGAGGGAAGCATGTAAATCTTATGATAAGATGTTGAGTGCCTTTGACAACATCGCCTGTGTAGAATTTGTTTCGAAGAAGAAAAAGGAGTGCTCATTATTCTGTGCAGCCACATTGCGGTTGGTGCAAATGTACACATTCCCTTTCCTTGTGTACTTTGTGTCAGAATCTTGTTGCAGCTACAGTAAGAGCAACATGTTGCAATAAATTCAGATTCAGTGAAGAGTTTTGGCATATAAAATGGATTATTAATATATATATATATATATATATGTATATATATATATATATATATATATATATATATATATATATATATATATATGTATGTATATATTTGTAGTTTGTTAACTGTGAAAAATAACTTGCTGTTGTTAAACGAGCTTATCTCGTTTTTGTACAGTAGCAGACATAGATATGGCACACTGGTGTAACTCGTAAGAGTGCTGCTTAACCTAAAGTCCTTATCAGTAGTGCCAATAAGCAAGCTGTGAGTATTTTAATAAGTAATAAAGGCAATTTAGATGCAGAAATATTTAATTTCAAGCTTCACTGTGCTCATAAAGTTTGTGATGTCTTGTATATAATAAAACTTTATTTTTTTAGAATTTTCGAAGAAGTATTGCACATTAAGATAAACATGCAAACCACGTGTATTTTAATAAGTTATCCAGACAGTTTCAGAAGCGGAAAAATATTTACTTGAAAGTCCATAGAGCTTTCAAGTGTGTATGCTTATCGAAGATTCTTCATAAACAAGGGCTGCAGACCCTAAAAGTTCTTGTCAGTAGTGCCAATATGCAAGCTTTGAGTATGTTAATAAGCAATACAGACACTTTAGATGTGGCAAAATTTAATTTCACTCTTCATTGTGCCCACAAAGTGTAAGAAATCATACATATAAGGCAATTTTATTTTACTCGCATTTTTTTAGAAATAGTAGGTATTATTTACGCGATATCGGCTCTGACCTTGTCCTAGGAAATGTCACATCTCTCAACAAAAGAAAAAAAGTGTTTTACCAGACTAAAGTTCACTCCTCTTCGGTTTGCTCTGGGAAGTGCCTGTGTGGGTATTATAGCACTTAATATAGTAGCTAAGTTTATTAGAACATAAATAAGAAGAATTTCTTGACTTTGTACAACCCTTTTCCACAGGAATATCGTGAGTAATGACAACTGTCTCCAAACACTAACATATCACTTTGTGCTGAAAATTTACCAGTATCTCACTCACAGTACATCTAATAACTTTCACATAGCGCCTACCTTACACATCGGTCACACAGCTGGCCTATTAGAAGGCAGTGCTATCGTCTTACTTGATGACTGCATACTGGACTGAACAGTCCAGTGCTCGGCTGTATGTTGAGCAGATGTGGAAATGTAGTGAAATGTTTCAGGGCATAGCTACACCAGTGCTAATCATTTGTCAATGTGACTTACAGCGACTATCTTTTCCGGTGGTTGCGTTTAGATGTACCAACCTTGCTTTGGCACCTCGCTCTTTTGATGACACCACAAGAAATATGCTATAAGCCGTGTAAGACTGCCACTAGAAGCGAAAGAACTAAAGGAGAAAATGTGAAAATGTATATTACTTGGAATACGTATAAAGAATTCCCAGAGACATCAACTAGAGGCAAGTACTGTACATGATGAAAAGGTTATTAAGAAAAATATGGCACTAATAAAACGTCACTTCGATTTTCAGAAAGGCTTTTCAACATATGTTTTCCATGATCAAAATATTAAATACTCCGATTAACCGAACATCACCCACTGGAATTTTTTGTGATCTCTCAAAGGCTTTTGATTGTATAAATCATGAAATTCATCTAGATAAGCGTAAGTATTGTGGTATGAGTGGGACAGTGCACAAATGATTTAATTCATATTGAACTGGAAGAGTGCAGAAGGTTGAAATAAACAGTTCACATAATGTGCAAAAATGAGCAGATTCTACAAACTTTGGAGGCATCAAGAATGGTGTCTCGCAGGTTTCAGTCTTGGGTCCCTTATTGTTCTTAATATAAATTAATGACTTCCCTCTCTGTATTCACGAAGATGCAAAGCTAGTTCTATTTAATGATGAAACAAGTGTGGTAACCACACCCAATAAACAAGAATTAGCAGAGGGAACTGTAAATAACGCCTTTCAGGAAATTTTAAGTGTTTCTCTGGAAATGGAGTCTCATTAAATTTCATTAAAAACTGCATGGACAGTTCTGTAGTGTAAATGGCGTAACACCATTAATAAATATAGATTCTGAGCAGAAGTCTGTAGCTAAGGCAGAATCCTCAAAATTTTTTGTGTGTGCATTGATGAGAGATTGAATTAGACGAAACACACTGATGATCTGTGAAACTGTTTGAGTTCAGCATTTGATGCTATTAGGGTCATTGCAAATTTTGGCGATAAACATATCACTAAATTTGCTTATTATGCCTGCTTCCATTCACTGCTTTCTTATGGCATCATACATTCTAAGCAAAGAAACGACTTATCATGAAGCAGTTACGCAAATTCGTCACAAATTGATATTCATTCAGGTATCACTGGAAAATCCAAAATCGTAAAATTTGGCAGCTGATGGACGAAAGTGTGGTGCTGGAGGTGATGTCACCATGCAGCTAGCAAGACAAGCGGATGAACAATATACATAATTGATAACAATTGAGAGAGGACTGTTGTTGGGCTCAAGGAATACATTTGAAGTATTTGGTAAGTCACTCAACAACTAAATGGGAGCAGTAACAATATTCAACGATGTTGGCGGGAATGGCTGAACCACGGTTGAACACAGCATCAAGAAGGAAGCAGTCAACCTAGAGAGACGATAGAACATGAAGACTGAGTAATCATCAGAGAGGCACTCAGTGACCCAGATTCATCATTACTATCAATATGATGTCCAACTGTTGCTTCAGTGACCACAACGACCATTAACATGTGGCTCACAGAAAGGGGGCTGAGTTCACCATGCTCCTTGTACCACTTTGTACAACAACAAGCTCGTTTACAATGGTATGGGGCACATTTAGCCAGGAATCTCACTGACTGGAGCAGAATTATCTTCACTGATCAGTCACGCTTGGGACTGAGCCCTGATGACCAGCAAAGACGTGTCTGAAGACGCCCTGGACAGCAGTGGGATACCAACCTGATTGTTGCATGCCACACTGCCTGACAACCAGGTCTGGGGTGCCATTTCATTTCATAGCAGGATTCATTTGGTTGTCAACCGCGCCACCATTACAGCACAGTGGTACAGCAACGACATTCAAAAATGTAAAAGTGTGTGAAATCTTATGGGACTTAACTGCTAAGGTCATCAGTCCCTAAGCTTACACACTACTCAACCTAAATTATCCTAAGAACAAACACACAAACCCATTCGCCCGGGGAGGACTCGAAACTCCACCGGGAACGGCAGCACAGTCCATGACTGCAGCGCCTTAGAGTGCTCGGCTAATCCCATGCTGTAACGACATTCTATGCCCCATTTTGTGGCCCTTCATGGCAAGCCATCCTGAGCTTATATTTCAGCATGATAGTGCCCATCTACATATGGTTCAAATGGGTCAGATGGCTCTGAGCGCTATGGGACTTAACATCTGAGGTCATCAGTCCCCTAGAACTTAGAACTACTTAAACCTAAATAACCTAAGGACATCACACACATCCATGCCCAAGGCAGGATTCGAACCTGCGACCATAGCGGGCGCGTGGTTCTAGACTGAAGTGCCTAGAAATGCTCATCCACATATGGCGATAGTTTCGAATGCATGTCTTCATGCTTGCCAAAGTCTACCTTGGCCAGCAAGGTCGCCAGTTCTCTCTTCAGTTCAACTGGGGCCTCCAACCATCTCAGGATTTTGACTATCTAACATACCTGTTGGACAGTATTTGACACAGTATCTCTCAGGTGAGCATCCCACAACTCTATCAATCAATATCAAGCCGAATAACTTCTTACATAAGGGCCAGATGTGGGTCAATGAAGCTCCACTATACACACACACACACAGATATATATATATATATATATATATATATATATATATATATATATATATATATATATATATATTCTTACCGATAGATTTTTTTTATAGTATTAAGGAATTCCCTTCAGAGGAGTAGAATGCTCTCATTTGTACAAATAGTATTTATATCTACAAGTAATTAATTATCTAATGCTTTGTCTCTATTATTTGCAATTGTTCGCACAGAGTTATGAGAGGAAGTGTAAAGTATGTCCTCACTCCAACACAAGTCCCTGTATTTGTCTGTGGAGATTAAATAAAGAAAAATAAAAAAAACTGATGGAGGAACGCTTTGCAGAAACCGTTTTTGGTCGTCTGTTGTGAGTGTGTTTATAAACAGTTCATGTCTTTCAGCAGTTTGAGTGAGACGTCGTAATAAAACACCTCATTCTATTTTGAAATCAAAGTCTTTCCCACAAAGAAAACCGTGTTGTGGCGTGTGTGTGGTGGTACTTTTGTTAGATGCTTGTGTAGTTGATTACAGGTTTCTTTTCTGTTTTGTGAACAGTTGTTCCAAATGCAGAAGCAGTTTGGTTGTAATACTTTTCATCAACTCTATTGTTTCTTGTGATGGATTATCTCTGCTCGCTTCCTAAATTGATGGTGAAAGAAATGTCAGTTCATGGCAGTACACACATTATCAGACTGAATAGACTATAATTATTTAGGTACTGTAGCAGTATAAACATATCATTCAGTAATATGTTATACAACACTGTGACATTTCTTACAAGCGTCATACCTGAGGTAAAATAATTAATTTTTAACCTTCTAAGATTTATGTACTTAACCTCAAACGCTGTCCATAGATAGAACTTCGAACTTTTTTACCAATATAAACATCTATTGGTGACAGTGAGAACACCCCGTTGTGCAGAGGCTGAACTTGAGACGCTTTTTAACAGTGGAGCCATCTATTGGTGTTATATGTTATACACTCATTTCAATGTTGTGTTGCAAGTGATATCCAGCTTCAAATTAAATTTACCAGTGTGATCGGTGAACTAGTCTATATATTATTTTTTGCAAGTCAGTAATGCAAACATAGCTAAAACATAATCTTTGCTTTAAGGAATTCAGGTACTTTGACATATTTTCTTTCATAAATATTTTCGATAAGTTCGAGAACAGCTCAGATTGGCCTACACTTTTATAGTAATACTAGGTACTTATTGAATGAGATATATTTTTTTGATAAATAATTCAGCCCATTCAGATACTTTTAATCACAGCCCAGATGGGTATATATCATAATTGACTCTTGTCTTTTGGTACTAGGCACTTAATGGAGGAGAGGAGAGGGAGTTGGTACACTATGCAATGTGTGTGTGTGTGTGTGTGGGGGGGGGGCATTTTAAATACACAACTGATATCTTTGACTATGCAGTCATGTTAACAATATGTCAAATATAATGTAAATTGACACTACCTTTATGACAGAGGTAAGTGTCTTTCAGAAATGAGAAATATCTTTGATTTCAATCTGAGGGTTATGTAATTTTTTACTGCATGACATCATTCTTACACATGAATTAAATATTGTGCTCTTATTGGTTGAAGTGAGGAATGGGCATGCAGTATGATGCACAGGAATTTTTGACACTGTGCTTTGATTATCTGGAGATAGGGGGAGGGGGAGTGGAAGAGCAGAAGTGTGGAGAGGGATGTGCTCTTTGTCTCCAATTTCTGACTGATATTCTGGAGTTCAAGGTCGCTGATGAGATGATCCATGACCTTGACAATGATCTTGAAAAGGTCGGTGACCACATTGAAGTTCAGGGAGTGGAACTATAAGAATATGGGCTAGAGTCGCTATAGTTTACTACTGAAGGTGGCTCTTATTTTTATGGTTGGTGTTGAGTTTGTTGTGGCGAATGACTAAGATGTTGTGATGGTGCGACCATACAGTTAGTAGATTGAAAATTACAGATATTTCTCATTTGTGTTACATTTCTGTTCGTTACTCATTATAGTGCGAATGTAGTTACACTACATTTAATATTTCTGCAAATATGTCCAGAACAGACCTGTTGTGGATCTATGCTGAAATGCCCTACTGATGCAGTGAGACTTGTAGACCTCCTAATAGCACATGGTGTTAGGTTCAGAAATCATTTATGTCAGTAGTACTTCATTTTAAGATAAATACCAAACCCAGCTACTTATTATGACAAGTAATTAGGCCTAATATTATAAACATATATTAAACCATTGTAGTACATTGTGCTGAGCAGCATCATAGGGAGGGAAGAGATTTCTGCTATACTGCAAGAATGTTTGTGAATGTAATTCTGTTATAGATTTTGTCTTATGTTTTTTCTGACTTGTTGCTACCTATTTATGTGATGTGAAATAATTTTTGTTCTTACTATTTTGGATGCTTTTATAGTTGGTTTCGTCCACTGGGTCTGATTTGTAATCTTTCTGTGCATCAATGTACAGTATGTTCAATCTTTGTATATTGATTTCTGTGTTCACTAGAACTTATTAAACCTCTGTAATGTGTATCAGAAGCTTGTCTGTTTATTTCTTGTGGGCTGGTTGGATCTGATTTGGATAGTCGTTTAGACTGCTGTTGGTTAACCTGTACTAACTACTGATGTTGATATTTATTTTCAATTTTGAGGTCTAGAGTGAGATTCAAGGAAAGGAACATTTGAGCAAAAGCTGACCCACAAATTGTCTGTACTCAGTAACATAATGTGCTGCCTAGCTGTGGGCCACTTAGGAATAGTTATATTGCACACGGTGATTACTATATTCATTACAAGGGCCTGCCACACTTATCGACTTGACAGCAGTCATAAATACACGATTCTGTGCACAACTACTCATGTGTTGACATGACAGTGCACACTTGCTATGTCACCATTACAATTCTTAGAAGACATTAGGATATTTGATGACTGTAACTGCTGACTGTTTTCTAGTGTTATTTCTCCGCACAACTGTTTTTCACAGATGTTTAGGAATTTCTGTGTCTTGCAGGGACGAGGCTTCAAGTAGGAAAGAAATGGTACAGCCAATTATCGCACAAGGCATCCCTTGTACAGGAAAATCATTAAGCAGGTAGGTGCTTAAAGCAAATAGATTGTAGAATAAGTTTGGAGTGAAATAAGTACTCATTACAAGAGTGTAGTTCAAGAATTTGGTCAATGACACAAGTAGCATGACTATGAACATTCCAGTACTCCCCTCAGCCCTGGGTTAAGATCTAGAGTTCCTGGCCTCGAGACACGATGAAGGGAGTTTTGCTAATTGAACGTTGACATCTGAGTCGAAAGTGGTGGCGGCCAGAAATGTGGAAAATCAAAGAGAGTGGAACTAATCGAATTGAGCTAGTGGAAAATTAAAAGTGAAATGCAAGATGGACGCACCAGCCCATTACGATATGCAAGCCTACTGACGTCATAATGGAAGATGGCGCCATATTTAAAAGTATCCAAACAGCCTAGATTTCTTATGAAGTGCTACAGTATTTTCGTGTCAAAAATGAGTAAGCATCACCAGAACTGCTCTGAATTTCCTCCATGTTCAAAAGCGCCTGCAAGACCTGATGTATTTATAAAAAAAATACATAAAGTGTGTAAATTACAGTACTTTTTGCCAAACACACACAGACACACATACATACACACACGCAGGTAATACATGCAGAGTTTGCCACCTGTAGACAGCCCAGCACTCTATCTTTGAAATTATTTTGTATCATTGTGACTACATATTTGAGTTTGGGATGTATAAAGACCCTTCAGAGCCAAAGTTTAACGCTACTGAAGAAATAGTTCGAGGAATTATTAGCTCTTTGTCAGAAACTGAGATAACTGAAGCTGTGACCATTAAAATTACCCCATGGATTTGTACAGTTAGTGTACATTCAAAAAACAAGTTTCAAATACTTTTCAAAACCAGACAAACTTTACAGGAATCTGTGCTCGGCTAAAAAAATTATTTTGCAGTCCAAAATATTTGTCTGCTGATAACGTTAACTTATAGTGCTGTACAGTGGAGACGACACGACATTTCACTGAAATAATATAGTGAACACTAGATGGTGACTGCCGGTTCTCCGCCGGCCGAAGTGGCCGTGCGGTTAAAGGCGCTTCAGTCTGGAACCGCAAGAGCGCTACGGTCGCAGGTTCGAATCCTGCCTCGGGCATGGATGTTTGTGATATCCTTAGGTTAGTTAGGTTTAACTAGTTCTAAGTTCTAGGGGACTAATGACCTCAGCAGTTGAGTCCCATAGTGCTCAGAGCCATTTGAACCATTTTTTTGCCGGTTCTCCTCATTTTCTATCACATTACCAGGTCTTACATTGGTTCTTCTAAGAAATGTTTAAACATCTTCACTCATAAGAGTTTTATTGGATGGCTCCACAACTGAGTTCTTCAAATAGGAAATTATGAGTAATGATTTATGATTAGCTTCTTGAAGTAGTCCTTATGAGAGTGGTTTGTAAGTGTTTCATAATCAAACTACTACATCTTCTTTATATGTCTTTCTAGGTGCGTCTGCAATTTTAGTAACTGTTTTGGACTTCAGAGTCGCAACTCATGCGTATTTTAACACACATCAGTTGTCATTTTCTTCTTCAGTTACTTCAGCTTACATGCTGAGTAGAAGTGCAAGATCTTGTCAGAATGGACATCAACAGTAGATTTCTGAGGGGAAGGGAAAAACCAAACAAAACAATTAAAAATATTGTATATTTAAATTTATTAAAAATTATTGCCTTAATTTTTTTAATATGCAATTGAACATAACACCTTCAACAGACGTTGCTGATAATCCCAACAGTATTAAATATTACGAAACTTATTCACAAACTGTGACAGAGTGGCATATAGAGAGTTGGATCAGTTTGGGAGGCTTGCATGGATAGCCAAAGTGGATAAAGCGACCGATCACGCTAAGCAGCAAATCCAGATTCGAATACCGCTCCAGCACAAATTTTCCTGTGTCAGTAATATACTGTGGTGACAAGAGTCATGGGATAGCGATATGCACATATACAGACGGCAGTAGTATCATGTATACAAGGTATAGAAGGGCAGTGCATTTGCAGCAGTGACATTTGTACACAGGTGATTCATGTGAAAAGGCTTCCGATGTGGTTAAGGCTGCACAACGAGAATTAACGGGCTTTGAACGTGGAGTGGTTGTTGGAGATAGATACATAAGACATTTCATTTCGGGAATATCTAGCTAATTCAGTATTCCGAGATCCACAGTGTCAATAGTGTGCCGAGAATCCAAAATTTCAGGCATTACCTCTCACCACAGACAAATTAGTGGGTGATGGCCTTTACTTGACAACCGATAGCAGTGGCGTTCAGGCAGAGTAGTTACTGCTAACTGACAAGCAACACTGCGTGAAATAACCGCAGAAATCATTGTGGGACGTATGACGAACATATCCGTTAGAACACTGCTGTGAAATTACTGTACCCTAGACAACAAAGATCCTGAACATCCTGTGGCCAATCCCTGCCCATGCACAATGGTTACCTAGTCGCAAAATCCAGAAAAACAAAATGAGGCGACCTTCTATGGACGTGAGACCGCAACAGATGAGAATCCCCCATGACCACAGTCAGCAAAAAAAAAAAAAAAAAAAAAAAAAAAAAATTACGCCAAAATTACAGCCAGCGCCTGGGAAAACGTCTTCGAAATGTATACGATGGGCTGCTCAGTACCTTCTGCGTGCTGATGGGGTACAACTGGCAACTGGATGGCCAGGGTTAGTGGGTTACCTAGCATAAAGGAAGCCAGACAGGCAGCAGAGCACAAACTCTGCTTGAAGGACGGGAAAGTCGGTTGCCAGCCTGCAGACCACAATGATTTACACCCTTTTGGTGAAGCTGATTAAAAGTATGGAAGATGTGCATGACCTAGGGAATGAACTTAGTAGAATAAGAAACACTGCTGGAAAAGCCGTGTAGGGTAGCTGCGCGGGCTGAGGCGCCTTGTCGCGGTCTGCACGGCTCCCCCTATTGGACGTTCAAGTACTCCCTCATGCATGGGTGTGTGTGTTGTCCATAGCGCAAGTTAGTTTAGGTTACATTAAGTAGTGTATAGGCTTAGGGACCAATGACCTCAGCAGTTTGGTCCCATAAGATCTTATCATAAATATATAAAAAAAACTGCTGGGAAAGGACTGGAGTTACTCCATGTTCTTTGGTGCCAACAGGCTGGCAATGGTTTTGATGTGCTCATCCATAGGTATGAGGTTATATTTGCTCAAAGTACATTTCCCAAAAAATGGATCTTTGGACAACGAAGGCTGTTCATCAGAGAGTATTGGGAAATGGCCCACAGTTCTCATGTGGAGCTGACATGGATGTCACTGACAGAGTTTATGTTCTGAATCAACTGATCTGAGTATTGTTGATAAACTCCTGGTGCAGAAAAAATTTCAAAGAGCAAGGCCCAAGCACTAAAAAACGCCAAATGCTGGTATCTGTCACATTATTCGTTGCATGAAGTATACGGGCCCTCTTGACACCTTCACCAACAACTCATTAGCCATGGAATTGTATACCTGTCCTTGGCACATTGTACATTGGCAATCTCTTTAAAATCGTCACAAAGGTGCACAGCATTGTCTAGCTTCTCAAATTACAGCCAGAGGGGTGGTCCACTGGCTCGACAAGGTTGGAGAAATGACTCTGAATTCCTGCTGTCACTTCAACTTGGCTTTGACCTTATAATGTATGACTAAGGAAATAAGGCTAGGGCAACAAAGTTTAGGTATCATTGACTACTTAAGAGAAATGTCTACTTCAATATGATCTTCATGACCCAGGCTATTCTCAGACAGCTGGTCATACTATCGTAGTAATATGTCCAAGTCAGGAAAAGGGACCATGTGAGACAGTAAATGTGCTTTGCCAACTATCTAGAAACCAAAAACAGAGAAGGCATCCTACCCAAAAACATTTTTCGCCATCAGTGAATTTACCCATAACAACACAAGTTTCCATTCCACATTCTTTTGGAGTGCCTGGGTGGAGAATTGCCTCCTCAAAGAAATACATTGTTTATTATACTACACAACTTGACATAGTGGACATTGCAATGCAGGGCAGCCCAAGAGGCTGACCGTTGGTCCTGTGCCTACCTGAAACTGGATCAGTCACTCATCCCCTTCTAACAAAGGAGAATACTCTCACAGGCAGTCTCCGTGTTGACGAAAAATTCTGGGGTATCTGATGACTTTCCCACGGATCACTGACTGTCAGAAACTGTTGCCAAATGGCCAACCATGCAGTATACCCCGCACAAAGCATCTACATGTGAGTAATCCCATCGAATATACGCCAAATGACAGTTGAAGCAGTACCACCGACTTTCCCATTGAGTGGAAACAGGAGAAGAAGGAGAGTGACACCAATAACCAAACAAACGGCGCAAGCAGATATTACAGATCGCTGACTGCTACGAAACTGCTTAGTCCGTTGTGGGAAAAGATAGGTAGGACTATGATGTCACTGCAGTCGAATGTCAACAGCATCAACATATGACAGCTCAGTGAAAAGCAGGTCCGCCTGGTTCACCCCACTGGACTCTGGGAGCTGTTTACCACTTATGTCTAACTTTACCACCTGCCGATTGTCTTTGCTTTGCTGCTGTGCTGCTGCTGTAAGTTCATGTGATTCCTCAGTGTTGTTAGCGCATGCTATGTAGCTTTATGGGTCACTGGAGACTTCTGCACATCCAGTAGTTAGAAGTGTTGGGGTATCTATCTGTGCGTTAGCTGTGCTGTGCTACATTTGGCAGTCGGCCACTGGCTGCCGCCCATTAAAGTTAGGTATACATCCATTAAATGTATAAACCTTTGTTAGGAAGGCTACGTCATCAAACGATGAGCCTTTAAGAAATGAGTCTGCATAAAATGTGTAACGTAGAAAAATAACAAACCTTGGGTGTAGGATGAAAAGTGACAACTGTAATAGACAGAACTGTATAGTATGTCTTTTCTGTCATAGGTGACGAAACGTTGTGTCACCATTTTGAACCAGAAAGCAAGCATCAGAGCAAGCAGTGGAAACATGTGACTTCACCACCTCCAAAGAAATCAAAGGCCATGCACACCAGTTCTGGTAAGGTCATGATGTCCTTCTTTTTTGACCACAAGGGCCCACTGCTTGTCGAGTTCCTGGAATGGGGAACCACCATCAGTGCCCAGCGTTATCAAGTCACTTTACAGAACCTTAGACGAGGCATCAAGTCGTAACGCCAAGGCATGTTGTCAATGGCGTTATCGTGCTGCATGATGATGCCCTCCCACACACGGCCAATGCAGTGAAGACGTCATTGCAGCAGTTTCGGTGGGTAACGCTGGAACATCCACTGTACAGTCCCGACCTTTCACTGTGTGACTTTCATCTGTTTGGACCTCTAAAACAAGCTATTAGCGCCATTCGAGTGTTGCGCTGTTCGGCGGTCAGTTGGTGGGGAACCCACTGTGCAAAGATTTCTGGAAAGTTCAAGTGTTGATCCATTATGGTGTACGCGGTGCCCATGCTAATACCCAGTAACCAATGGATCTCGTCCACGGTGATTTTGTGGTTGTCCAAGACTGAAGCATTCACTTCCGCAACCATTACCCACCGGTAACACGATGAGACTGTCCAGGACGAGCATCCTCTCCCAGTGACTCGCGCCCCTCAAGGAATAGTTTGCGCCATTACACAACACTTGAACGACTCAGACTGTACTCACTGTGTACAGCCTTCATCTGTCAATACATTTCATTGTCTCCAACTCCCTCCGCCGCCAAAAATCGAAACACTCCTCGTCCTGCCTACTCGCCTGCCTGTTCGGTAGTGGATGATAAATGGTGTGACCACCTTCTCTTCAGCGAGAAACCACACTGGCGCTATGCAACATCAAACGGTGTACACGTGTCAGTCTCTCTACCAAGAGATGGCGCCACCATACCTGAAGTTATGTGGTGCTACCTTACGTGTAAGGCAAAGGCAGATGCACTGAGCAGGTTTCATTTGAATGAACCTCATATATATACTGACACATCCTGTATCAGCAGTTGCTTTTGGCTATACTCATACAATTTTTATAAGACTCATAAAATGTTTTGCAATACGTGTGATTGCTAGAAAAAACCGCAGCACATTTATGAATATTTCTCTTCTCTTTCGAACCTGAAGAATATGTTCACCTTGTGATGATTTACAACTATAGTCACACTTATTTATTTGGAACTGTGGAAGAAATATTTGCGTATATGAAATATATACCTGCCATTTTTAGGTGACTTAAGCAAATACCTGAACGATCTACATGTACAGTATCTCTTCAGCACACAGCTGAAAGAACCTTATTGCAGAAAATATAAAAAAGGTCTGTGACACATTAAAAATCGCTATTCAAAAGCACCAGAGTCTACTATTTCTGGAGACCCACTTATAAGAAATAATTTTTAATTGTTGTCAGTATCTTTTCTATTGTACATAGTTATTACCATACGTAATATAAAACAAGTTTCCAATCGCATTCTGTTGGGGTTAATTTCTGGGAAAGTGAGGACAGATTTCGATAATCTTTCCAACACAAACTTTCGAATACAATATTGGAATGAAACTTCCTAGCAGATTAAAACTGTGTGCCCGACCGAGACTCAAACTCGGGACCTTTGTCCATCGCGTGCAAGTGCTCTACCATCTGAGCTACCGAAGCACGACTCAGAGCCGCTCCTCACAGCTTTACTTCTGCCAGTACCTCGTCTCCTACCTTCGAAACTCACAGAAGCTCTCTTGCGAACCTTGCAGAACTAGCACTCCTGAAAGAAAGGATACAGCGGAGACATGGCTTAGCCACAGCCTGGGGGATGTTTCCAGAATGAGATTTTCACTCTGCAGCGGAGTGTGCGCTGATATGAAACTTCCTGGCAGATTAAAACTGTGTGCCCGACCGAGACTCGAAATCGGGACCTTTGCTTTTTGCGGGCAAGTGCTCTACCATCTGAGCTACCGAAGCACTTCTGCCAACATCTCGTCTCCTACCTTCGAAACTCACAGAAGCTCTCCTGCGAACCTTGCAGAACTAGCACTCCTGAAAGAAAGGATACAGCGGAGACATGGCTTATCCACAGCCTGGGGGATATTTCCAGAATGAGATTTTCACTCTGCAAGGTTCGCAGGAGAGCTTCTGTGAAGTTTAGAAGGTAGGAGACGAGATACTGGCAGAAGTAAAGCTGTGAGGAGGGAGCGTGAGTCGTGCTTCGGTAGCTCAGATGGTAGAACACTTGCCTGCGAAAGGCAAAGATCCCGCGTTCGAGTCTCGGGCGGGCACATAGTTTTAATCTGCCAGGAAGTTTCATATCAGCGCACACTCCATTGCAGAGTGAAAATCTCATTCTGGACAATATTGGAATATTTAATCACTGACATAATTGACATATCATGCAGAATGATCGAATAATTACTTACCCAAAATTGAAACAGCAGTCCAACTAGCATAAGTACAAATGACATTTTATGCATTTTTACAGCTAGCAGTCAAACTTTAAGAAGAGTTCACAACGAAATCGGTGAGTGTAACTGTTAAGACTATAGCTTTAAACAAAGTGCACAACGAAACTGGATAAACGATTAAAATCTCTTAATAATTCTGTTACTACCCAAGCCAACCCAATTTCAAGTTACGTAATATAGGACGAAGCTGTGCGATTTATTTTTAAATGCGATGTTAAGCAGTACTGGCAAAGTTAGCCCAAAATATCTTTGCTCCCGCTGTCTGACTCACATGACTTAGAATCATTAAGATTAATTATTAAAGGCTCCATCGCCTAGTCTCTGTCGATTTCCTTTTTAAAATCTTCTTCCTGCAGTGTTCTGAAGGTCTGACGCAGTTTGCCCATGCAGAGAAGATTATAATGCTCATTGCTTCATGTGTGAGTCTTTCGATGTCAGCAATCTGGAAGTGCAATTTTTTTCTGTGATAAGAGCCTTAACTTGCACCCATACAAACTTAGTGAGTTTGTAGTGGCAGTGATATGATGGTAACCTGATTACTCGGTGACCACACTGTCTTGCAAGTTCATCTATCTTGTTTGTGCGGTATTTGGGCTTATATGTGTTACGAACATATGTAATCATATCCTGGTTTGTGATGCAGTGTGAGGAAGTCCGTTAGATGAAAACCATGAACCAATTTCATCCACTCTGGTATTGGAAGTGGGAGCCTTACTCACTTGCACAGAGTACACACTTGTATTGTCCATGACAATAACAGAATTCTCTGCCATGTACGGAAGTGGCAGTTGTACAAACCACTGCTTGAAGGCAGAGTAGGCAATTTCTGAGTGTTAGTCATCTGAATGCTTTCACTTTGATATGTTAAATAATAATTTTCTTTCCGGTATGAAGCCTGTCTCTGCAGAATCAATCAGAAGCACAATAAGATGTCTTCCTTAGAAGTAGGACAAAGAGAGCATGGCCCCATATTGCATTGTTGTCAAATTTATTCAAGGTGGCCGATCCAGGATGGCGACGATAGATATGGCAATGTCGTGATGACGTCATGGTGGGAAGTTCAGATTTTGGCGGGAAAATAGGTCAATTGGGCTACATCCGCTAACCTAATCCCCCTCCTCTCGCCATAAAATGGTGAGAAGTTCAAATTTTGGCAGAAAAATGTCACTTGGGCTACATCCGCTAACCTAAGAAACTGGCGGGAAAAAAGGTCTCTTGGGCTACCTTCACTAACCTAAGTCTTCCGACCGTCATCTCTTCCTAGCAATTGACAGGTAAAGGACTCAGCCTGTGCTGGGCTGCTGGACAGGATGGATGTAAGTCTTTATTTTGCAGGCAGCCTTTGTTTAAACAATTTGAGGCAGTAACTCCATCCATTGTGTTCACTACGAGGCCTGGAGTCCAACTGACATAGTTCACAGTACTGTCACCGGAGGGTTCTATCATCCCATGGCGGTCTGGGCAAAAATGCGGGAAAAGGATTCAGCTATTCTGGACTCCTGGAGAGAGGAAGGAGTGTACTCTATTTTGGAACAGTTTATTTAGGGATGGATTTCACACAGATAATTTATTACACTGATACAAAACACTCGCTCTGACGTGCTTGGGATCACAATACACAGCATACAGACCTGCAAACTACTCGTAAATTATCGTAATAATGCAGTTCACTGATGTACAGACACGCAAACAACTCGTAAATTACCGAAATAATGCAGTACACTGATGTACAGACACGTAAAAAACTCGTAAATTGTTAAAATAATGCGTGTAAAAGGCTCTGCAAACACGCTCACAACGCTTAAACAGTCGAAAATAATTCAGTGCACAAACACTCAGTGCATGTAAAAAACGCTTTCGAACTATCGTCAACCGCGATGTATCAGCAAACTGCTCTCAGCAAAGGTTCCAACGAAACACAAACGTCGTCGCCGCCGCGAGCCACTGCCAGACCGACGAATACAAGGGCGTGAGCCATTGCTTTGAGGTCTCTGCCACCTACAGCCATGAGGCGAAAGTCGCGTCTGTTTTCGGGTATACAGTTAGAATTCTTCGAGTGTTATACTGACATCGCATGTCTATGTAAATAAGAGTCAAGTCACCCTCTGGACGCGCATGTGTTCACCTAACCACTGTGGCTGAGGCATACCTGCCAGTCCAGCACCAAGAGAGACGTTTGCATAGCGGTCACCCTTGCAGACACAGCTAAAAGGTCTATGTAAATAAGAGCCAAGTCTCCCCTCTGAATGCACTATAGAAATGTGTTGCGATGGTTCCCAGAATAGCACAACGTGCATTCTCCCCAGCGATCCTAACGGGACATGTGAGATGTGTCTAGCCACGCATGTGTATACCTGCCCAGCGTTGCTGACATATCGCCGTGAAATGTGTGCGTAGCAACTCACCATTGCAAGGGCAGCTAAAAGGTCCTCAAAGTTATACTGACATCACATGGTACATAAATAAGAGCCAAGTTTACCTCTCAGAAATATAAAAGAGCCACAGAAATAGTTAATGGTCGCTTTTGTAGCAGCTTTTGTGGTGTCTCAGCTTGTCTGCATGGAAATTCTTGTCCTAACAGAACCTATTTACGAAAATAGCCCAGAATAACGCCGAATGCATTCCCATGATGGTTCTAACGCGACACCCTATCCATCACGTGTTGCCCTTCCTGGAAATCGTTAAGTGTTGCTTTCAACAAACATCTCTGAAACGCAAACGTTCTCACCGCTATGTAGAGGCTCCTACGTCCCGGCACAAAGGATGTCTTGTGAATGAATAGAGCATTCTGATTGATTCTTACTGAACCGCCAAACTGCTGCCCCTGCCGGTGCGGGAGCACTGTCAGTCATTTCTTTCTGCAAACGAGACTTTCAGTGGGAGAACTATTATGTACACATCAAAATATTTCACTGTCAGTTAAACGCTGCAAAAGTGGCCTACAGCTCGTCAAATATGGAAAGACTCTTGCCGAATGCTCTGCCAATGAGGACGGAAGCATGAATATTACAGTGTGAAACCAATCTCCAACCCGGCAATATATCACCACGTACTGTGTCGTTGTAGTAAACATATAATTCGTATCCTGCACCATACAAAGTCACCCCTTTTGCATCATGCATATAGCTATCGACCGCCAGACACTCGTACATATACTGTGAAGACAGACAGCATATGCACATGCACTGTATATACTGCAAGGTCGCGCGTCATCCACCTAAGCCAATGGTCAAAAGTCATCCGCTCCCTATGTGTGACCATAGCGCCCTCAGCGGACCAAAGTCACTCTCCGGACTGTTGTACAAAGTCGGGCTCGTTTCCCCTCAGCACAAAGGTGTTACTGTTTCTGGCCCCAACCTGCTTGCTTGCTTTCGACACCCAACTCCAGATCTGGGATTACAGGAACACGTGTATTTTCACACGGTTTGCCAGAACATTATACCATTTACGCGATACTTCTCGATATCAGGCATGTAGCAATATTGCTTGCTTAGCAGTGTCGTTTGCACTGGAAATTATTTCTCTAGAAACCCGAAACTTTAGCAAGATGGAGTGTCATGTAAACCACTGAGTAACTAGAAACTTATCTCTTCTGAGAAGACCTTTACATGGAAACTCGAAAAAAATAGACGAATATTTCCACCCGCAAATACCGATGTCGGTGATTCCAGATCACCCGCATAATTTACAAAGTAAGCTATGGTGTTTCTCATGTCTAGAGAACCACCAAACATGTCTTCCACCCGTCTTTCACCTGATAGATGCACACACCACAATCGATGTTCTCCCAACTAAATAAAGGCGCGAAATGTGCAGAAGCAGTCAACCAGACAATTTACATGGGAAGGAATAATGGTCCAGCGCAAACGCATGTCCATGTTGAATCTTCTCAAATTTCCATTCGATCACGAAGACTGTCCAACACACTGAGTATTAGTTCGCAATTCAGCTGTCTAGAGGACGACGCGGTTAAGTCAGCGACATTCCTGCATCCCAACAGGCCTCTCCATTCAGACAGCTCGTGCCGTTAGCGGTAAACGTGAATCATTCCTGCCACAGGCCACCGTCACGCACCCACCAGACTGAATCATCCTAGGAAACTGGTTACCTATATATTTTATCACTGTATTTACAATTAAATGTTATGATCATGGTATCAATTGGACAACATTTGACATTGATGAAATTATTGGAAATACAACCTGCTGACGGCTGTGGCCCTCGAAATAGAAATATCTGTACTATTTTACGACTCGTCATACTTGTCCCTTTGCTATCACAGCATTCCATGTCAAATCCATACCTTCCTTACGACTGGACATAGTCATTCCCTTTGCACATGTCGGAGCACACACACATACCTTATAAGTCTGATGATCAAACTGAACCTGTCACGCATCCCCTACTACTAAGTATAATACTTCGCCAATAACTGAAATAATACTGATCGAATATCAGCGATGGGTGGACATGTCTCATACGTTTTTCTTGCAAGTGGTACCACTGTGTCTTAGAAAGAGAGACGCAATTGTCTTACAAACCGCCAGATGTTAAAAAACACGATCACAACAACTAATGTATGTTACTTTCACAAGCGGTCTTGGTTCTGCAGGGCACACAAGTATCCCTGTTAAAAGCTATACCAGTTTTATAAATCGAGGTATGGCATTACCTCCAAATGAAGTGGTTTTTCTAGACAAATACCATGCACTGAATATAGACGGTGATTGCTGGAGGGTATATTATCAGACCAACAGTGTGGTTACACGTTACTGACGGTGCAACCTTGTAATAAAATTACCTAATTTAGAAAGTGATTCGGCTAAGGAACGTGGTATGAAACCGGTATTTTCAACTCCTCATGCTGCCGCTAGATATTTCTCCAGTATTTGTAACACAGTCTGTCTCGATGCATCGTCAGAGGTTCGGTGATATATCCACTGAGTTATAGGTGATGGTTGAGTGAGAGGGATCACAAACAATAGATGCTGTGCTGATTGAAGTCGTAAGTAATGTACACTAGCTTTTGAGATCACTAGTGCAACGCTTTCCAGTAGAGATGACGTCTATGATTTGGAATCAAGTCTTTCCATTAAACCACATACCTGCTTTGTGTTTGATGGTGAAGACATTTAATGATTACAGCCACTAGTGAATCATATTTGTGGCACTCTGTTATCTCGAAATGGGTCACCTTTTTCGAACCTGTCTGCTATAGTAAAGTTTTAGGTAACCCCTATACCTCTTGCAACTGCTGCCATTTCTGCAGCTTTGCGCATGTTATCGTTCCGGTTTAAGTTGGAACTGAGCAGAAGTCTGAGAGAGCTGTGTCTACCATCTTCTGCAACATGCATAGAAGTAGAGTGACCTGTTAGTGCGACAGGACCTGCGCCTGCACCATGAGATAGTATTAAAAACAATACGGGACCGTTGGGGGGGGGGGGGGGGGAAGGACGAGGATTTTGCTTCTGCAAACTACATACAGGTACTGCTGTCCAAAGCAGAATCTCATCCCTCTGGGCCCATTCACATCCATCAGCCCAACGTGCTATATTTGTTATTCTGTACCATCCAGCAGAGAAAAATTACGAACTACAAAAGCTCTTATAACTTCATCTGATAGAGAACTCGATAAGAATTTTGCCGCATCTCTCTCCTCCCATATATCAAAAACAAATACCGTATGTGTGCTGGAATCGAGCACATATGACGATCCTATTAAATATACAGGTATTGATCTATTGCATGGACCAATCTAAAGTTGCATTGCCTGTACTGTAGGAGGATGACTGTATCCCACAAACTGTACCTTAAGTCGCAAGAGACGCTCCCTGTGACACTGTTATTTGAAACATTGATTTTTTCTGCTGTAACACGCATTTTGTTTTTTACTGCCACAATTTCGAGGTCTGTGTCAGGGTCTAAACTAACATTGACACGTTCTGATCCATTGCTTCTCACACTGCTATGCGTTTATCTGTTTCCTTGTAAGAGGTATTCTCCGTTACTATAGATCATTTTGTATAGGAACTTCTGAACTGTGATCGAATGTGAACAGTGGACGCTATACATCTCTGGAAAGCTATGTTGTGCTTTTATCACGCTGAACCGATGTTTTAGGAAGTAGTCACTTTATGACGGAGAGCAGTGGCGTTAGGGTAGCGTTTTTAGTGTTAACAGGCAAGCAACATTGCTTGAAATAACAGTGGAAATCAATGTGGGATGTATGATGAACATATCCGTTAGAACAGTGCTGTGAAATTTGGCATTAATAGTCTATGGCAGCAGACGAGTGACACGAGTACCTTTGTTGATAGCATGACATTGTCTGCAGTGCTTCTCCTGCACTCGTGATCATATCAGTTAGACACTATATGGCTGGAAAGCCCTGGCCTGGTCAGCTGAGTCACGATTTCAGTTGGTAATAGCTAACTGTAGGTTCCGAGTGTGGTGCAGACCCGACGAATCCATGGACCAAAGTTGTCTACAAGCCACTGTGCAATCTGGTAATGGCTTCACAATGATGTATTTATGTGGAATGAACTGGGTTCTCTAGTCCAACTGAACTGACCATTGTCTGGAAATGGTTATATTCGGCTCCTTGGAGACCATTTGCAGCCATTCATAGACTTCACGTTCACAAACAATGATGGCATTTTATGGATAACAATGCACCATGTCACCATGATCAATTGTTTGCACTTGGTTTGAAGAACATCCTGGAAATTTAGAGAAAGTGATTTGTCCACTCTGGTTGCCTAACATGGTACATAATTGAGAAGTCACTTTGTGCATAAAATCTTGAATCAGCAAGACTTTCGCAATCATGGGAGGCTATAGAGGCAGCAGTGCTAAATATTTCTGCAGGGGACTTCAAAGACTTTTGGAATCCATGCCATGTCAAGTTGCTGTGCTACACTGGGAGAAAGGGGGACTGACATGATATTAAGAGATATCCCATAACTTTTATCAGCTCAGTGTAGTTAGACCATGTAAGAAGCCACGTTCTAGTACAGCCAGCGCTCAGATTAGTAAAGGCCACAAAAAATTTTCTAATGCCTCGCAAAGAGAAGGAGTTGCAATGTTTCTCCAATTTAGCCAAACATTACAGAAAATTTGTCCAAAAATTTGCAGAAATAGGGCGACCACTCACTCACTTATTGAAAAAAAGGTGCGAAGATGCAATGAATAACAGATGTGTTCGATAAATTAAATGAATTGAAGCTTATAACCGGAAGTTGTTTCACTGTTTCAAAATTTTACATTAGAGCTGATGAAAGTTTTGGAATACCTCAATGTCAATAGAAGCTAATGAAATTTGTTTAGCGATTCAGTTTGGATGTACACAATATTGTACCGAATATCTCTCTCCTTTTTCACATATGCAGTATGCATGACAGCTGTTACTTTATTGTGACTTAACAACTTTAGGCTTAAAACGGATGCAAAGCTGTTAAGTTGCTGATTTAACTACTTCTGATTCTTAATGTTTGGAGTTTTTCATAGTAAAATATTACAATAAGCTATCTGTTATGATTTTATTTTCACCAATTCAATCTCTACTATGGATTTTTTCAGAACTGCTGTATACTTAAAGAGACTGGATACATTATTTCAATTTTATTTTCATCAAAAGAATATCATTCCATTACTACTAAATCATGTTCCACATCAATTCCATACATCATTGTGTCATAAAATTTGCTACCTTCTGGTAGAGCAACCTCTTCCAGCAGTAAGCAAAAATCATCATATTTTCACTTCTTAACCTTCTGAAACCTGTCTGGTGTATTTTGAGCATTATCATACGCCCTTTTTAATACTTGCAGCATCATTCGTCTATTCAAAATTTAATGGCAATGATAAAGTTTTGATGACATTGTCTGATGAAACACACACCCCCATAGGGAAGAAAATTCAGGAACATGTCTTACTACAACATTGTCGAAGGCATCTTTGATGTTAGAAACTTCAACAACTGGAGAGCGATCATTTTCTACATTATCAGTGATTCGTCGTTTGGCACAAACAGCATCGATTTGATTCTTATTTAGTGCATCTCTAATCAGGTTGACTCATGCAGAAACAACAAAGGCTTTATCTATTGCTAGTTTTTTTTCTCAGTATTGCCAAAAATTCTGTCAGTGGGCATGAAAGCGTGTAGTGGGATTTATAATTTGGCGATTTTATACAAATTGTTTCAGAGGACATAAATGTAGTTGCATTATTGGAAGCCAGGTTATAGACAGCTGTTATAAATGGCCACAAGTGTCTTTTATAATATTCTTTCCCTATGTTTCTTACTGGAAGAGGTAATTTTTTTTAATAATCAAAGCAAATTACCTGTGTTCAAGACACTTTCTTACATTACTCTGTCACTTCCCACAAATATGTGTGGATATGTTCAGCTTTCTGACAGTGCAATTTTTTCGAACATGACAACAGCTTTAGCTTGTGAACTAGATGCAGCACTGCACTGTGCATTCATTTTAGTGTATTCATTATAAATGATTGTGATCATTACAAATATCTCTTTTTGACTGACCAAATTTCAAACGAAACTAATATTGGAATACATATTTAAACAACCAATATATTACATCTTTTGCAACTCAGAATATTGGTCAAGGAAAGTCTCTATGTAATGACACACAGTCGGATGAGCAGACAATACTTTTATTATGCTTTTGTTGTGACAATAATGAGTCGCCTGAGTGGGGATATTATCAATAAAATCTGGTGAACATAATCAGGTTTCGTGTCCAAAAGCATGATTTCCTTTGCTATCCTTTGGCGAATAGCCAAAACCTCTTACTTTCTTATCCAATATTCCTTACTTTATACCACAAAGAGTATGAAATGCCTTGATACATACTTAACTTGAACACTATAACATTTGACATAGTAGTGGTAGGTATTTTTCCACTTTTGGCATCCAGCTATTATGACAAGTCTGGAACTATGAAATGGAATTACTTGCATTAAGACAGCTCTAGATTATGACATATCATTCTCTGGTTCATGCCAAAATAATCATAATATTGAATACCCAGCAACTGTTTTTAATAGTGTAATAGCATTTTATGCAATATGCATGCCTGTGATAATAATAATAATAAATATTGTTATAGTTTTACTAAACAAGAGATTCTAATGTACCACTGAATATATTTCACACTACAGTTTCAAATATTACATCTAGACAAAAGTATGGGCAATAAATATGTGTAAATATGGTAGTTGTTACCACAGAAACCTGTGCTTTTGTTTTATGACAGTGAATTATCACATCTGTTGTTTTTTGGTATAGCTCTGGAGATAAGTATTTTATTGTTCATGACTGTCTAGATCAGTGAAGTATATGAAGGTCATATTTTTTTGATCATTGGAGAACTTTTGTCGAAATCCATGTCTTCAGTGAAAATCTTTAATCTGGTCATGTGGCTAACAGTAGTAGTTTTTAAGTTCTTAACTATATTTTCTTGACCTGAAGTATTAGATTACAGAAAATTAAATAAATAGTCTTGCTACACATATAAATATATTTCTGTAAGTTATAATTTTTCTGTCCAAAGTTTATAATTTTTTTACCTACAGTTTTCAACTCTTTGCGAATATTCCACTTTCATTTCACAGGATTTCTTTGTCCTTTAAGTCAGCAATTTGGACTTGTTGTGGAAGGCTCATTTTCATTTGCAAATGATGTCGGAGGTCTACTGTTATCAGTGGTAACCGTTTTATTTCCCCCCAAAGTCGTGTTTCCATGATCTACATCGCTTTATGGTGATTCTGAGGCCTCATTAGGACTATATTCCGATCCACTATCTTCAAATAGACACACTGAAGGACTTGACTCTCAGATCACTACTGTTCTCTGCCATTTTTCAGCTGATAGCGAATAGACAGCTGGCAGCAAGGAGCTTGACTTCCACACAGGCAGTAGCGCGTCCAAACGTCTAATGCTGTAATTACTTGACTTAATAACTTAAAACTGGAAAATGAGACTTAAGAGGTTCTGTTTCTAAAACTGAAATCCATTTAACATAACAAGTTCACAGTTCGACAAACTTACAGCTTTCTGAGCTGCGTATCATTTAGCACCTATATACAACTGGTCATCAGGGTGTCTACTGTGGCATAAACTTGATTTCTCAAAAACTTTGACTCACCAACTTCTGCTTCTGAGAGCAACTGGTCCAGTACTGATTTCTCCAATCTATAGGAAGGAATTCTCCTTGCCAAATGATGACATAATTCTGGCTATTGGCTATGTAGTAAGTCAAGAAATAACAGAGTGGACCATCCGTTAGTATATGCCTCAAATCAGTCAAATGAAGCAGTGAGAAATTGTTCTACAATGGAGAAGGAAACACTAAGCCACATTCATTGCCTACTATACTTATGTGGTAGGAAATTTAAAGTGATGATTGATCATGCAGCATTAAACTGGGTATTAGGGTTGAAAGATCCACCAAACAGATTATGTTATGCTCTGATCCTTAGTGAGTTCAATTTCTAGGTAATCTGTCAATCTGGCAAGAATCATGGTAATACAGATGGCATCAGTAGAAAAGTTGGTGTGATATGAAGAGTAGGTCTCACCATTGCAGAGTGGCAGAAGGAGCAAGCAGCTGACAAGGACTGTACACTGTTTGTAAACATAACAACAGTTCCTGGTTCGTGACAGAGTGTTATGCAAGAAACAAAACTCGAACCTCTTCTTGTATTTCAGCCATGCAGTGAGAGGAAGTACTAAGACAGGCAAATGACCACATTTTAACAAGCTATGGGGATTGAATGGTGTCTTGCCAAGCAGTACTGATTATGAACATATAAACAGCATGTGGAAAAAGACATGAAGAGCTGTGTGCTATGTACAAAGCTGGCTAAATTGAGTCTTCAGTGTATTCCACTGCAAAGATTGCTGGTTACTAATGAGCCACTTGAAGTGATTATGGATATTTTTTGTCCTTCTGCACTAACGCCAGCGGGGAAATAGTATATGTTACGAACAACACATCATTTCTCACGCTATGTGGTAACGGTAGCTATTCCAAATTAGCAAGCTGACACAGTAGCTCAGGACATGGTAAAACATTGGTTGTTGAAGTTTGATGTTTTAGAGACTGCTGATGCGGTACATAACAGTTTCTACATATGGAAGGGAAACTTTTACTTTATATCGACATTTTTTCATTAGAAGCTCTAGGACTGAGAAAAACCAAATTCTTTTCTCTGACACAGTGATTTTACCAATAGCTAATTATTACTACACTAGGATGTACAGAGAGGCCATAGATATAAAGAAGCATAATATAATTTGAATAGAAAAGAAGAACGATTGAAATTAGCCATGTTATGGGCCTTACTGCTAAAGAAAACAAACAGCTCCGACACCTCTCCACAATACGCTCCGTGCCATATGTCAGCGCGACTCCACTATCTCAGGCAACAGTCCAATGATTTCACAGACTGACTGTTACATGGATACGTATAAACAATTCAGGTTGCAGAGCTTCTTTGAGTCTGTAACAGCTTTCTGAGTCGTTAAAGTCTGTGACAATGTCCATAGCATTGAAAGACGAAACTTTCAGCATAGAACTATGCCTTGAACCGTGACATAATGCTCATAATACATACGTCAGCAATATTGCAAATACTTGCCATGAAAGCCTGTACTCTGCGACTAGGGAAGATGATAAATCATTATGTAAATATTAATCGCCATGATTGGGATATGCTGTTACCATATCTTGTTGCAGTATACAGGGTGTTACAAAAAGGTACAGCCAAACTTTCAGGAAACATTCCTCACACACAAAGGAAGAAAATATGTTATGTGGACATTTGTCCGGAAACTCTTACTTTCCATGTTAGAGCTCATTTTATTACTTCTCTTCAAATCACATTAATCATGGAATGGAAACACACAGCAACAGAACGTACCAGCATGACTTCAAACACTTTGTTACAGGAAATGTTCAAAATGTCCTCCGTTAGTGAGGATACATGCATCCACCTTCCGTCGCATGGAGTCCCTGATGCGCTGATGCAGCCCTAGAGAATGGCGTATTGTATCACAGCCGTCCACAATACAAGCACGAAGAGTCTCTACACTTGGTACCGGGGTTGCGTAGACAAGAGCTTTCAAATGCCCCCATAAATGAAATTCAAGAGGGTTGAGGTCAGGAGAGCATGGAGGCCATGGAATTGGTTCGCCTCTACCACCGAATCCATCGGTCACCGAATCTGCTGTTGAGAAGCGTACGAACACTTCGACTGAAATGTGCAGGAGCTCCATTGTGCATGAACCACATGTTGTGTCGTACTTGTAATGGCATATGTTCTAGCAGCACAGGTAGAGTATCCCGTATGAAGCCATGATAACGTGCTCCATTGAGCGTAGGTGGAAGAACATGGAGCCCAATCAAGACATCACCAACAATGCCTGACCAAACGTTCACAGAAAATCTGTGTTGATGACGTGATTGCACAATTGCGTGCGGATTCTCGTCAGCCCACACATGTTGATTGTGAAAATTTACAATTTGATCACGTTGGAATGAAGCCTCATCCGTAAAGAGAACATTTGCACTGAAATGAGGATTGACACATTGTTGGACGAACCATTCGCAGAAGTGTACCCGTGGAGGCCAATCAGCTGCTGATAGTGCCTGCACACGCTGTACATGGTATGGAAACAACTGGTTCTCCCGTAGCACTCTCCATACAGTGACGTGGTCAACGTTACCTTGTACAGCAGCAACTTCTCTGACGCTGACATTAGGGTTATCGTCAACTGCACGAAGAATTGCCTCGTCCATTGCAGGTGTCCTCGTCGTTCTAGGTCTTCCCCAGTCGCGAGTCATAGGCTGGAATGTTCCGTGCACCCTAAGACGCCGATCAATTGCTTCGAACGTCTTCCTGTCGGGACACCTTCGTTCTGGAAATCTGTCTCGATACAAACGTACTGCGCCATGGCTATTGCCCCGTGCTAATCCATACATCAAATGGACATCTGCCAACTCCGCATTTGTTAACATTGCACTGACTGCAAAACCACGTTTGTGATGAACACTAACCTGTTGATGCTACGTACTGATGTGCTTGATGCTAGTACTGTAGAGCAATGAGTCGCATGTCAACACAAACACCGAAGTCAACATTATCTTCCTTCAATTGGGCCAACTTTCGGTGAATCGAGGAAGTACAGTACATACTGACGAAACTAAAATGAGCTCTAACATGGAAATTAAGCATTTCCGGACACATGTCCACCTAACATCTTTTCTTTATATGTGAGTGAGGAATGTTTCCTGAAAGTTTGGCCGTACCTTTTTGTAACACCCTGTATAACTGTAAGGTTCACAAAAGTATAGGCATGAGACAGTGTGTGGCCAGAAAGTGCAATAACCATTTGAGGTAGTGAAGCCTAAAGTAAGGTTCAAACGGTTCAAATGGCTCTGAGCACTATGGGACTTAACATCTGAGGTCATAAGTCGCCTAGAACTTAGAACTATTTAAACCTAACTAACCCAAGGACATCACACACATCCATGCCCGAGGCAGGATTCGAACCTGCAACCATAGCGTAAAGTGGGGAAAATTGGAGAGTTGTTCAGGTTTTAGCAAAAACTTTTTGGGAGGTATTCTGACCATCACCACTCTCATGTAGGCCAAAGTTGATTTACTAATTTTGAAGTAAATTATTAATTTGGGTGGCTGGTCACATTTTCACAACACTTGCCATGCTGAGATAGTGACACACTGCAGAGAGAGACAGCAACAGTAGAACTTGAATACCCAGTTTTCATATTACTCATTTTTTATTCCTCTTCTTTGTTATAAGGCTCGGTAGCCATTATTAGGTATAACATTTTATGCTAGTATGGAGGATGTTTCGGTTTCTCCTGCTAAATCAAATGAACACTAGTGGACTTTCTAGTATTAACACTTATATTTTCAGTCATTTCACTATACAATACAAATCGATTTCATACAAGATGCTAACGCAATACACATAACTTGTCCTCCATCCTCGCAGTTCCACCTCGTACCACTGACTCCTCAAAGACAAAGATTTGCGTTGTAACAACATGTAGCAAAGAAAATGCTATCACATATCTATCTACTTGGGCAAAACCATCTTTGAAACATTTTATAAATAAAACACAAATAACTCTTTATCTTTTTAAGAAGTCTATAATCATCACTGTAATTACATTAAGTGTTTATATAAGTTGTCATTTAAACATTTTCGTATAGCTATATGGTAGTGGATTTCTGGGTATTGAGTCTTCAATTTGGAATCGGTCATTTCATATGATTCAAGATTGCTTAGCACATTAAATCTCACCATAACCCGTTTTGTTACGATTGCCCCCTAAAAATTTTGAAAGCGTAAAATGCAAGAAAAATTTTGATGCAAAATAATAAAACTGGCTATGTCAGCAAGATTCGGAGTATTTCTTCATTGTATGATATACGGCATTGTGGCTACCTTACATCATTCAAATGAGGATAGGAGGAAAATTACACTTTACAAAGTTCTTTTCTCACAAGTTTTGAAAACAGTTCCAAAGTATGGTCTTTTACCTGTTCTGTAGCTCTCAAATTATTACGACATAACAATAACATATATGGTATAAGCAAAAGAAGGTACACATAATAGAAATGCCTACTTGTAGCTCAGCCCTTAGATATAAAGCTACAGTCTTTGTTTTATTTTTATCACACTGGCATTACAGTTGAACCTGTATGTTATGAAAGCTTCAGTAAGCTTTTTGAGAAACCCAAAAATACTGTGATCAGCAAATTCTGTTAGTAACCATTACACAAAAATATTTTCTTGATACTTTCTTATATACCAGGATTTATAAATCTGCCTTCAATTAGTGAAATATCATTGTTTGGTAATGCCTTATGACCAAAAGAAAACATCTTATTCCACATATACTTGTTTGAAGTGATTTAAAGAAAATACAGCAAAATACTTTAGATCACAGGACAAAATTAGTGTACTTAGTTAGGAACTTACTCCTTTTGCTTAGAACACAAATGAAATGTTTCTGTTGGCTAGATTTTTCACTAATTCCTACATGTCCTTTATATTGCCTTACATCACCACCAGGTATTTCAGACTTCCAGTGAAGCAAACTCCACTCTACTTGCTTCAGTATTGCTAACATTACTCAACAGTGGCCTCCTGTCACCACAGTACACATTCATTTTACCTAACTCGACAGTTGACTAATTTATCATCCACAATAGATACCAGAACCTTAAATACTTTTTAAATATTATTTACTGTGCAGAAGTGATACAAAGCTGTATCACTTTTCAACAAAATCTCCCCCACGCTCAATGCAAGTCCTCCAGCGCTTACAAACTCCATAAATTCCTTTAGAAAAGAATTCTTTTGGTAGTCTGCACAACCACTCATGCACTGTGTGGCATACCTCTTCAGCAGAATGGAACTTCTTTCCTCCCATTGCGTCTTTGAGTGGTCCAAACATATGGAAATCACTTGGGGCAATATCTGGTATAGTATGGTAGATGAGGAAGGCTCTCAAAATGCAGGTCTGTGGTTGTTTAAACTGTTGTACTGTCAGTATGGGGCATTGCATTGTCATGTTGCAAAAGGAAACCGGTTGACAGCAATCCATATCGCTTTGATTTGATTGCAGGCCGCATATGATGTTTTAAGAGATCTATGTATCATGCACTGGTGACAGTGGTCCCTCTAGGCATGTAATGCTCCAAATTGACGCCTTTTTCTTCCTAAGAGAGACTCAGCATAACCTTCCCTACTGATGGTTCTGTTCGAAACTTCTTCGGTTTTGGTGATGAGGACTGGCGCCATTCCTTGTTCGCTGTCTTCGTTTCCAGTTGGTGGAAGTGAGCCCAGGTTACATCCCCAGTAACGATTCTTGCAAAGAAGCCACCACCTTCTCGTTCAAAGCGCCGAAGAAGTTCTTCACAAGCATCAACACATCGTTCTGCCACTTCAGGAGTCAGCTGCCGTGGCACCCATCTTGCAGACACTTTGTGAAACTGAAGCACATCATGCACAATGTGGTGTGATGCCCCATGGCTAATCTGTAAACATGCTGCAATGTCATTCAGTGTCACTCGGCGGTTTTCCTTCATTATGGCTTCAACTGCTGCCATGTTCTGTGGAGTCACAACTCGTTGTGTCTGACCTGGACGAGGAGCAGCCTCCACTGAAGTCACTCCATTTGCGAACTTCCTACTCCATTCGTAGACTTGCTGCTGTGACACACATGCATCACCGTACTGAACCTACCTTCGTCTATGAATTTCAATAGGTTTCACACCTTCACTACGCAAAAGCCGAATAACAGAACGCTGTTCTTCCCTGGTGCAAGTCTAAATGGGGCGGCCATCTTTATACTGATACTGCGACGGTATGTGTGCATCTGCACTACGCTGCCACCTACAGGCCCTTCTGCACGCTGTTTGGCTTGTTCAAATGGCTCTGAGCACTATGGGACTTAACATCTGAGGTCATCAGTCCCCTAGAACTTAGAACTACTTAAATCTAACTAACCTAAGGACATCACACACATCCATGCCCAAGGCGGGATTCGAACCTGCGACCGTAGCGGTCACGCAGTTCCAGACTGAAGTCCCTAGAACCGTCCGGCCACATCGGCTGGCCACGCTGTTTGTAGCAGGCTTACCAACTTACAGGATAATGGCGCGAAATTTCTATTTGTTATTACAAATATTAGGTTTTCATTTCACTCACCCTCGTAGATTGTCTACATCTACCTCTACATGAATACTCTGCAACTCACATTTAAGTGCCTGGCCAGCGTTTCATTGAACCACCTTCACAATTTTCTAATGTTCCAATCTCGTATATTGCGTGGAAAGAACGAACACCTATATCTTTCAGTATGAGCTCTGATTTCCCTTATTTTATCATGGTGATCGTTTCTCCCTATGTAGGTCGGTGTTAACAAAATATTTTCGCATTCGGAGGAGAAAGTTGGTGATTGGAAATTTGTGAGAAGACTCTGCCACAGCGAAAACCGCCTTTGTTTCAATGATGCCCATCCCAAAATTTCAGTGACACTCTCTCCAATGTTTCGCGATAATACAAAACGTGCTGCCCGTCTTTGAACTTCCTCGATCTACTCCATCAATCATATCTGGTGAGGATCCCACAATGCACAGCAGTACTCTAAAAGAGGATGGACAAGCATAGTGTAGGCAGTGTCCTTAGTAGATCTGTTACATTTTCTACGTGTCCTGCCAACAAAATGCAGTCTTTTGTTAGCCTTCCCCACAACATTTTCTATGTGTTCCTTCCAATTTAAGTTATTCATAATTGTAATTCGTAGGTATTTAGTTGAATTTATGGCCTTTAGATTGGACTGGTTTATCGTGTAACCGAAGTTTAGCGGATTCCTTTTAGCACTCATGTGGATGACCTCACACTTTTCGTTATTTAGGGTCAATTGCCAATTTTCGCTCCATATAGGTATCTTTTCTAAATCGTTTTGCAATTTGTTTTTATCTTCTGAAGACTTTATTACTCGATAGAAGAGGGCTGCACAGATTGTCTCCTAATTCGTTTACATACATAAGGAACAGCAGAGGGCCTATAACACTACCTTCAGGAATGCCCGAGAACACTTCTGTTTTACTCGATGACTTTCCGTCAATTACTGCTCACTGTGACTTCTCTGACAGAAAATCACGAATCCAGTCACATAACTGAGACGATATTCCATAAGCACGCAATTTCACTACAAGCTGCTTTTGTGGTACAGTGTCAAAAGCCTTCCAGAAATACGGAATCGATCTGAAATCCCTTGTCAATATCACTCATCACTTTATGTGAGAGTAAAGAGCTAGTTGTGTTTCACAAGAACGATGTTTTTTAAATCCATGTTGACTGTGTGTCTATAGACCGTTTTCTTGGAGGTAAATCATAATGTTCGAACACAATATATGCTACAAAATCTTGCTGCATATCGACGTTAATGATATGGGCCTGTAATTTAGTGGATTACTCTTACTATCTTTCTTGAATATTGGTGTGACCTGTGCAACTTTCCAGTCTTTGGGTAGAGATGTTTCGTCGAGCGAACGGCTGTATACGATTGTTAAGTATAATGTTATTGCATCAGCATAATCTAATTGGTATACAGTCTGGACCGTAAGTTTTTCAAATGATTACTTAGTTAAAACATTACTCTAAATATTGACAGATAACACAGTACAAAACTAACTACTTGTCATGAAAGAACGTAATAAAATAAAAATCATGACTTATTTACAAGCTGTAGAAAGTAACACATCATAAGCAAAACTAATATGTTACCAAATTTAAGTTATTAGTGTAAAAAATATGAAAAGCTGTAACTACATAGTTCTTTACATATGGTAGAAGACATTTTGTTTGTATGACTTCTATGAGGTAACATTTCTTAACCCAAGAAACTTTTTAGATTTAGGATAAATCAACTGGTAGACATTGGGATGCAGGTTCTCAATGTCCTCAAACGGACCAATATAGATATCGAAAAACTCTTTTAACTCAGATATTAATATTTTAGAATTCTCGTGTGATTTAACAAGAACATGGTCTCCAATGTCACACTTGGTTATTGTGACCTTAGTATCATGTCTTTTATCTCTCTCCTAGCTTTTTCTGGGTTTCTCCCACAAATGAGTAGACATGACAGCACAACTGCTAATTCAGCGATAATATTTGCTTGTTTATTGTGAAACGTAACCAGTATATGCGACATAGACAGTTAGTTTCATATCTCTCTGTTGGATTGGATGAAGGATTATAAACAGAAATTAACATCTGCCTTATACCATATTTTTCTATGAACCACTTCCAGCATTTTGATACTAACTGTGATCCATAGTCTGACAGCACTACTTTACGTTTTCCTACATATTTTAAGTAATCTTTTCCAATTTTAGCAATAATCTCCTTACTTGTAACTTTTATGACAGGATACAATTTTATATATTTGGAGAAAACGTCAACCATAACAAAAATATAACAATAACCATTTTCTGTAAAAATCCACAACAACTAAATCCATAGGTTTCACCCCATCTTGACAAGTTCTGTTACTTGCTTTGACTCTCTGACACCTGTCACAAGTAGATAGTTCTTTTCTAACCTTTTTAGCCATATTAAAGAAAAAAATATTTTCTTGTAGTTTTTGCATACATTTTTTAATACTATGGTGCCCATAACTCTTGAGTGTACACTTAATTAACTTTCCAGCTTCTTTCTCTGGCCAACATAACCTCAGTCATCAGAATCCAGAATGATTTTGAATTATTAAACATCCATGTGAACAAGTTACTCCCTCAGTTGTAAAAGTTATTAAAGCCTGGCTTTTAACCAGTTTACAATGTTTTCCAGTTTCACCTTTAATCTGAACTCCAGTTATAGCTAATTCTACATAGTTCTCATTGCGTTTTAATTTTTTACTTAATGATTCAAATGCTCCTGAAATTTGGCTGCCTGTGTCAACAAGGCAAGTGCCTTCCCATGATTCTATTCTGACTTTAATGAACAGACAACAAAGATCAGTACAATTATCAGTCTTAACATCCTCATATGACAGATCATCTCCTATGTCTTCAAAAGTAAAGTTTCCAAAATCCTTGAAGTCATTACCTTTTTTATTGCCTTGACATATGTTCATTAAATTAACACAGACATCATTATCACTGTCGCTGAGAATTTCATTAATTGATGTACACTTACTTGTTTCATATGGATCAGCACTATGGTACTTGTCGTTTTACAATACCGTATTTAACTTTACGCCCACCAATCTGGATATTAAATTAAACACAGATTTTTTATCATGATTCAAAGCTTTCATCATTCTCAATAGCATCACTATTTAACCACATATTATATAAAAAAGACTCTTTCTCATTCTTAAAATTAAGCAGCTTATTGTCAGTGTCATAACTTGTAACTGAATTAGTATGGTCATCTGTATATGACTTCTTGCTAATAATTAAATAAAGAGTTTTGTTTGCTGTGATATCATCATTAACATCCCTTTATCCATTAACCGTGTTCTTGGGTACCTCTAACGTATCATAGCCACTATTACACATCTACTTACTAGTACCTAATGCCTCCAATTCTTCTTTAAAACAAACAAAATACTTTTCTTCTGCATTACTAAACTTATCATCATTTACCTTCAGTTTATTATATTCAGTAATACCACAAACATCATCAATATCATCATACAAATTAGCAACATCATCATTCCCTACTTCATTACTGTTTAAATACCCAGTTTCACTTAAGTTACTGTACATTAATACAGTATTCACTTTTTCTTACCTGGTCATTCCATAAGTTACAGAATTCCAAAATCATCTAAAAACAGTTACTTCAGCATTTAACAAATGACAAGTCGCTACACAGTTGTAAAATTCGATGAATTAATTTCGCCTGTATCCTATTTTCCGATTTATATGTGTTCACATACTTTTTTGCGTATTTTGCCTTATATGGTGAGCATACTTCTTTCTCAACAGATATAGTATTAATTGGATAGGACATACCTTTAAGATAGCTACTGATCGCTTCACTAGAGTATTTTCTTTATGTGTCAGTATTTGTGTAATTTCTGCTCTATTTGTTATTTGTTTCATGAGCCCCTAACTTGTGGACTGAGAATGTGGCACAAATAATTTTTTTGTTTTGCAAATTAATACCCCATCCTGTTTTCTTGTGTTTCTATTATCATCTCTATTCCAGTTTCTGTTCCAACTATTGCCACTTTACTCTCCAGAATGAGAATTGTCACTCTCTACTCTATCATGTTCCTTCTGATGATAACAGTTACCATTGTGATTACTATATTCTCTTCTGTTATGATGATTACTGTTTGGGTTCCTTCTGCTAAATCATATTAACTCTTGTGGACTTTCTGGTGAACAACGCTTATATTTTCAGCCATTTCACTTAACAATACAAGTCAATGCCATCCAAGATGCAGCTCGTACCACTGACTACTCAAAGACAAAGATGTAGCTGTAACAACATGCAGCAAAGAAAATGCTATCACATATCTATCTATTTGAGCAAAATCATCTTTGGAACCTCACGATTCATAAAGGAAATACAAATAATGGTTGTATTTACGTTAAGTGTTTATATAAGTTGTCATTTAAACATTTTCTTATAGATACATAGTAATGGATTTCTGGATTTTGAGTCTGCACTTTGGAACAAATCATTTCATATGATCCAAGATGGGTTAGCACATTTATCTCACGATAACCAGTTTTATTACTGTATGGAAGCAAGAAAAAAATTCAGTACAAGACACTTGAACATAGGAAATGGATAGAATAACAGAGTGCAAAGTTATCTGAATACCATATAGGGCAACGGGTGATACTAAGAGCCCACATATCAAGAACCATATTAAGTGACCTCAATGGAGAGTATGAAAAATGAACAAAAATGATAGGATTTTTCTTTATTTGTTGAAGTGCATCCAGAATATTATTAGCTCTTGTACTGATTTTTGGCTGACAGCCTTTCAACCATTCTAAAGTTGAGTCTCTTGCAAGATTTTGGAAGCACTTAGCATTGTGGAATAAATGTGTATACGCCAGAGAAAACATTGTAGGTAATGAAAGCCTCAGTCATAGACAAAAATTTACATAGATAAGAGTTAAACAAAGCAAGTGTAGTCATTGAAACACCGGTCACTACAAAGTATTTGTTTGATTATTATGCATGACATATGTTAGAATGCCAGGCAGTGTAAAGTCCTTTAAAAATGTTACAAAGGACTCGCACTGACAATGGCTGAAACCTTGTGTGCCAAAATATCAGATCAAGAGTTAATACTAAGTTGGATATTCTCCCAAAAATTATGAAAAGCCGTATTATTCATGTACACTTGCATTTATGCGCCAGCAGCTTACTGTTTTGTCTCAGAAACAAAACGGAAATAAATATTGCGTCCATAACAAATAAATTCAACAAGAATAGTTCTGGTTGAAGCATTGTTAATAAAACTTCTTCAGAAGAGCATGTATTCGAGTTATTATGTGCTTATGACAGAAACAGATTTCTGTCAACAATTTCACCTCAAATTATCACAGAAGCACTCTCACCACACTCATTTAACATGCTCTTCAGTTCCTGGATGAACTAACATAAATGTCAGGATTCTTGCTTCACAGTGCAAGGACTCAACCTCCTCTGTGACCTCCAGTGATTTGGCTCAGGACAGCTCAAATTTTCTAGACATTCATTCATCCATCCATTACATACACTGTAACCTAAAACTGAAAACAAGCTCCCAACTTCAAATGAACTATTGTAACAAACGTTGTTGACTGCTATACAGACATTAAACAAAACTGAATTCATAAAGCGTGATGCTCAGTTTAATGACATAGTTAGGACTTGGTCTCCATAATGATGCAAGTGATAGTGTATGTAGTTTATCAAGTTTGTAACCTGACCAACATGAAGAACTATATCCTAAATTTAAATAGTACTTGCAAATAAACACACTGTAGTCATCAATATAGCCAGAACTATTCAGATGACAAAATGCTACCTCACATGTAACTTAACATTGCCTATTCTACACAGAGAGAAACAAATTTTATATCTACACGAGCCACACAAATAGCCCCCCCTCCCCCCTCCAATAACTCATCAGGCATCACACAGAAACCTTATAATTTTATTCTCACTCCCTATTAATCACCACATCTTTCTTGTAACTAAAGGATAAACAAATTATCAATCAAGAAAAAAGGAAATAAACAATAAATTTGTTTTAATCACAATTCATTCATACTCCATCTACACTTAGCCACTTCAGCACACACTCAACAAATTACTTGACTTCCACAAACCTTAAGATGTACAAAACTTTCTTGACTCCTAGTTAAAAGTTGTTTTCACTGTCAAACTTGGTCTGTTTTACCTTCTTATTATCTTTTTATTCCTTCCTTCACCTTTTTTCTTTCATTTAACAATTCCTAGGTAAGAGCAAGAGGTGTTGGATGCCCTGCCATATATCAGCATGGTTCCTGCACAATATTCCAGTAACATGTTTGGTTGTCCTCATCAGGTGCCTTAGTTGACACCTCAAGACGTTAACAGATTGCAAACTGAAGAATACCTAGTTAATTTCTTTAAAAAGGTATATTTATAAGTAACTGGCTAGATGGATGCTGTTCTGCATTACTCTCCCGTTGGTCCTTATTTCCAATTCACCTTCAAATAATTTTTTATGCGTCTCCTTCCATGACCTGTTCTCTTTCAGTTTACATTGAAGCTCACTGGGAAACTGTAATTTATTGACTTTTCAATGGTTCAGGTGTATTTACTCTAAGAGATAGGCAAATACTTTCCAGTTACTTTCATTACAGTTATTGTAGATACGATTACCCCCACTTCAGCATCATTTACTTGCTGCACCGTCTGCTAATGTTGCAGCTTTATTGTTACAGGAGCGAGACTTTTTATATAAGCGCAAAGAACCTATTACTAATGTTTTTGGCGCTTGCCTGTGTCGTTTGTTTGCAGTGGCGATGACGTCCTTCTTTGCAGCTGTTTTCAGCGCCTGTATTTCCTTTTTCAAGTTATGCTAGGCCTCCATTTCATCTTTCTGCAACTAGACTTGCTTTGACAAGTGTGGCAGGTCTTCAGAATTGGTTCCTTTTTCTTTCTTCAACCTATATTTCCATTGTGGACATGACTCTAATCATTTGGGAATCAGTATAGATATCCATCCCACTCTCTTCTCCTATGTTCTGTTACCTAATTTCTCATCATGGCTGTCAAAAACACATTGACCTTCACCTATGACACTAAAAATTGCTCTATGTTGCATCTACTAGTAGTTACGGATAAGACTACGAGTTATGGACTAAATACTTTGTAATGTCATTAGAAGTGAGGAGGAGTAACAGCCTTCCTCAATTACTTAAGAAAGATGATTGGAAGTGACAGGATTGTTATAAGATTAGAAAATACTGAAACAGGTAATGTTTCAGTCATTTATTTCACATATATGAATACTCTGCTGGGAGAGGTGTCTATGGTGGTTTCTGCCTTATAGCTCACTGGCCTACTTTGTGTTCCAGCAAACTGTTCCACTTACTCTGGTAATATTGACGTCTAGCCACCAAAAATGAGGGCAATGCTATGAGACATACTGGCTGCTTTACAAAAACACCTGTATGAGTTCATTAATATGGATAAGTGTGAACTAATCTTGTTCTTCTAACTAACATTTGACACACAGACAAAGACATCCAGTACCTTTGTTGTTCTGGTATCTGTCTGTTGCTGATGGAAATGAAATACAGTGCTCCTCGCTGGTTGTTTATTGCTTCTTCACACTCAACACTGTGATGTTGAGGGTTCACTGGTGCACTTCATACATCTAGCTGTGCCTTCCACCTTCAACTGCTCTTGTATTATGACAGCTACCAACTGCTGCCCATGCTCTCCTATAGGTGTAATGTGGAGAATAGGTATGGTGGTTATATCTTTTGCAGTAATAAATGTAAACATCAGTGGATGGTGGTACAGAACAGATAGTGAAAAGAGGGCTTCTGTATTTATTTATTACTGCTGTATCTTAGCACAAAAAGTATATGCAGTGATACTGTACACACATGTATTGGGTATTGCCACTTAAGTAAGGCTTGCTGATTCATAGTATGTTTAAAGAACAAAGATGTTTATCATTTGTACAGCATATCTGTACATTACGTGTTACACTGTATGGCTAGTTCCTCTACATTTAATATTACTACAAATGTTTCCAAAACAGAAGTGTTATGCAAGTACAGTGAACAGGCCTACAGATAGGGTGGCGGGGGGGGGGGGGTAGAGCCGCAATTTGTACATGTTGTTAGCTTCAGAAACCATTTAGGCAAAAACCACTACACATAACGATTAAGACCAAAGAAAACTACATATTAAAATAATAATATGAACTAATTAAACTATTCTTCTAAATTATGCTGAGAATTTCAGTGGAGGAAGATTTCTACCGTAATGAATATTACCACAAGAATGTGAGTGGACATAATTATATTTGAAGATCTGTTTTGTACGACTTTGGAACAGAGGTTAATGAACGAAGGATTTGTTACATGAGAACACGCACTTCATGAATATACCACTAAAAAATACTTTTGAACAAAAGAATCAACCACGCCATGTGAAAAACATTTACTCCAGGGAAAAAAAGACATGGAATAAAAAGAAGACAACAGCTCTCAAGACAGTATAATTACATAGCAACTCAGCGGCAACATGTGACAACATTCAGTGAAGTTCAGTTCAGCTCCCACATTAAAGTACAGTTTAATGTCAAAACATACAGTACAAATATAGAACACTTTCCCTTTGAAATGCAGAAAAATGATACTGTAGTTACGACTATTTGTTTGAACATTTATAACAGGGACTAAAGCCAGTATTCACTTATACAAAACAGTGCGATAGGATTATGTTTCCACTACAATGAAAATTTCGAAGTGACTAATACAATTAAGATATACAACATTTCTGCTCCCCAATTCCAGTTTTTCATTGTTGGATGTACTAGAGAATTCTGTGTAACTAGGCTTTACTACATGTAGAAGCATTTAGTACAGTGGAAGTACGTTCACACTGTACTATATGAAAGGTGATCAGAAGCTGAGGTTACAAGGCCAATATTTTTAGATTTTAGTAGTGTGTGATAATTCTGATTCATTTGGTTGGCAACTGTTGAGAGTTTAGGCCACCTGCCGCCTACAGCGCTAGTTGTAGGTATATACACATGGGGACTCATTTGAAAAACTGGTCTTACATAGAAATCCACTGCGTTATTCGATTTCTGTGGGCAAACGATGTACCCATGAGTGATATTCACCACCAGCTGGTAGAAGTTTACAGAGACATTGTAATGTCTCGTCATCATGTCAAGAGAATGGTGTCGAAAGTTTGTAGCTGGTAAAGAAAACGTCACGATGAGGATTGCAGTGGCCAGCTGAGCATGGCATCAACAGGTTTGAACACAGCTCATGTGGAGGAGTTGATACAGGATCTAGTTCTGGCATTTGATAGTTGAACAAAGACCGAGAAGCTTATTTCCACGAATCAAGATGGTTTTAGTAAGCATCGCTCGTGTGAAATTCAGTCTTCCTTTTTCTCACATGATATACTGTGAACTATGGATGTAGGGCAACAGGCAGATTCCATATTTCTAGATTTCCAGAAAGCATTTGACGTGATGCCCAGTTTCAGGCTGTTAATGAAGGTACAAGCATATGGAATAAGTTCATAGATATGTGAGTGGCTCAGAGACTTCTTAAGCAATAGAACCCAGTACGTTGTAGTCAACGACGAATGTTCATCACAAACCAGGTTATCGTCAGGAGTGCCCCAGGGAAGTGTGATAGGACCATTGTTGTTCTTTGTATACATAAACGGTTTGACAGACAGGGTGGGCAGCAATCTGCGATTTTTTGCTGATGAAGCTGTGATTTACAGGAAGGTATCGAAGTTGAGTAACTGTAGGAAGATACGAGATGAGTTAGACAAAATTTCTATTTGTTGTGATGAATGGCAGCTATTTCTAAATGTGGAAAAGTGTAAGTTAATGTGGATGAGTAGGAAGAACAGACCTATAGTGTTCAGTTACGTACTACTTATGTATTGACTGACTCAGTGAAGTCGTTTAAATATCTGGGCATAACATTGCAAAGCAATGTGAAATGGAATGAGCATATGAGAACTGTGGTAGTAAGGTGAATGGTTGACTTCAGTTTATTGTGAGAATTTTAGGAAAGAGAGGTTAACCTGTAAAGGAGACGGGAAATAGGGTACTGGTGCAACCTATTCTTGATTACTGCTCGACTGTTTGACATGCATACCAGGTTGGATTGAAGAAAGACATCAAAGCAATTCAGAGGTGGGCTGCTGGATTAGTTACTGGTAGGCTCGAACAACATATGCACGCCTATATAAGGCAACAAGTGTCTGGCACACTCGTCAGATCAGTTACTGCTGCTGCAATGGCAGGTTATCAAGATTTTAGTTCGTTGGAATGTAGTGTTATACTCAGCGCACGAGCGACGGGACACAGCATTTCTGAGGGAGCGAAGAAGTGCGAATTTTCCCATATGACCATTTCACGAGTGTACCATGAATATCACGAATCTGGTAAAACATCAAATCTCTGACATCACTGCAGCTGGAAAAGGATTCTGCAAGAACTGGACTAATGACGACTGAAGAGAATCGTTCAACGTGAGAGAATTGCTTCCCTTCCACAAATTCCTCTAGATTTCAGTGCTGGGCCATCAACAAGTGTCAGCGTGCAAACCATTCAACGAAAAGTCACCGATATGGGCTTTTGGAACTGAAGGTCCACTTGTGTACCCTTGATGGCTGCATGGCACAAAGCTTTACACCTTGCCTGGGCCCATCAACACTGACATTGGACTACTGATGACTGGAAACATGTTGCCTGGTCAGACGAACCTCATTTCAAGTTGTATCGAGCAGGTGGACATGTATGGGTATGGAGACAACCTCATGAACCCACAGACCCTGCACGTGGCAGGGGACTGTTCAAGCTGGTGGAGGCTCTGTAATGATGTGGGGCAGTACGAGTGATATGCAACTCCTGATACATCAACATACTACTCTGGCAGGTGACACATACATAAGCATCCTGTCTGATCACCTGCATCCATTCATGTCCATTGTGTATCCCGACAGACTTGGGCAATTCCAGCAGGACAATGTGCCACCCCACACGTCTAGAATTGATACAGAGAGGCTCCAGGAACACTCTTCTGAGTTTAAACACTTCCGCTGGCCACAAAAATTCCCAAACATGAACATCATTGAGCAAATCTGGCATGCCTTGCAACGTGCTGTTCAGAAGAGATCTCCAGCCCCTCGTACTCTTATGGATTTATGGACAGCCCTGCAGGATTCATGGTGTCAGTTCCCTCCATCACTACTTCAGATGGTAGTCGAGTCCATGCCAAGTTGTGTTGCGGCACTGTTGCGTGCTCGCGAGGGGCCCTTCACGATATTAGGCAGGTGTACTAGTTTCTTTGCCTCCTCAGTGTATTATGGAGATACTTTGAGAACTCAAATGGGGATCCCTGGAGGTAAGGCGACATTCTTTTCAAGAAATGCTGTTGAGAAAATTTAGATAACCGGCATTTGAAGATGACTGTGGAACGATTCTACTGCTGTCAACATACATTGCACACAAAGACCATGAAGACAAGATTTGAGAAATTAAGGCTCATGTGGAGGCAAATAGACAGTCGTTCTTCCCTTGTAGTATTTTCGAGTGGAACAGGTAAGGAAATGACTAGTAATGGTGCAGGTTACCCTCCACCTCAAATCGCATGGTGGCTTGTGGAGTGTCTATGCATATGAAGATGAATTGAGAATGTCATTCAGAAGCCATCGTCACATTGTTCATGATATTCTGCAGCACTGGGAAGTTTTTTCCCGGTGGATTTCACGTTGTCTGACCAGTTGATACAAGGACAAGCACATGGGGCCAAGTCTTTAACTTATGCAGCGATTCTCCACAGAAAGGAACAGTTTCCCTCAGCGCAGGGGCATACGTGATGAAACATTAATTCACCATTACACCCTCAGCAGTAAGCAGTCGACTGTGGAATGGAAACACCATCTCCTGTCCAAAGGCAAAGGAAGTTTAACAAGACGGCACCTGCCAGGAAGGTGATGGCCACAATGTTTTGAGACAGCAAGGTTGTCATAATGGTGGAGTTTTTGGAAAGAGAGAAGGCAGTGACCACTGGCTGATACTGTGAGACCTTGACATGATTATGTGAAGCATTCAGAAGGAAGGGGCCGGAACTACTCATCAGGGCATCATTTTCCTTCACGACAATGCACGTCCTCATACAGGCAAGAATACCATCACAATGCTGAAGCAATTTCGCTGGGACATAATCGAACACCGTCTCTACAGCCTGGATCCTGCTCCAAGCAACTTTCACCTTTTTCGTCACGTGAGGAAGCACCAAGGAGGCTGATGATTCACTTCAGACGAGGAGCTAAGAAACTTTGCAACAACGTGGCTGAACAAACAAGGCCAGGTTTTTCTATCAGGAGGGTGTATTCAAACTCTTCCCATAAAGCGACAAGTGCCTAACCCAATATGGATACTAGGTCGAAAAATAACCTAATATATCTATTATCAGTTGGCTGTATTGGTTCTATGAAATAAAATGTATACATTTCACTGCAGGCCTTGTAACTTTAGTTTCTGATCACCTCTAATAGAATGTGATTTAGAAATGTGCTCTTTGGTGCAGAATGTTTTTGCTTTAGCGTGGGGGCGATCTGAAGTGAAAACAACAAATTATACTTTGAAAGAGATTTTATTTTTCAACACTATCTCCTCTGATATCAATACATTTCATTCAGTGGTGTTCGGATGCTATTACCGCTCTCTGTAGTGGTCTTGTGGAATTGCTGAAATGTACCCCTCTACAGCCACAGTGGCTTCTTGACTGGATGAAAAGCACTGACCAGCGAGGAATTTCTTCAGTTTTGTGGGCGGGTGCATTATCCTTATGGATTGAAGATGATTCTTTTCTTCCGTAAGCTGGGTCCTTGTTCACTAATGCTTGCAACTAGTTTTGTTTGAAGTTGATAATAGTATTCTCTAGTTATGATTCTAGGTTTTACAAGATAGTCAATCACCAAAATTCCTTTCGTATCCCAAGACGTCGACACCCATATCCAGTGGGGCCACTGAGGCATTTCATTGGTGGTGCCAAAAAAAACCTACGTTTCGTGGCATCGAACGTATTACGGAATTTTGTCTATAATTCATATATTTCATAAGCTATTACGTCAAACAAAAATAAACACTTATACAAATATTACAACAGCGCCCTTCTTATGCACAGTAGGAGATCGATACATTCCTGGAGCACGTGACAGGAAGTGTTTGTATGAGAGAGAGAGAGAGAGGGGGGGGGGGGGAGACGGAGAGGACGGAGAGGTTGCTTTAGCTATCTTTTTCGCATGTCTGCATGAGATATAAAACGTAACACTAACTCCGAAAACTTCTCACACACACAAACGCAAAACAGCGCACACTTATCAGCAGCACAATTATTCGCTCCTCATAGGGTATGTTCCGTCACTTTTACGTGGCAGTCGTAGGCAGAGGGTGTTTTGATGCATACATGCTTAAGATACCGGTGGAGATCGGGCCTAAACTACCAGTAACGGCACCACCAACCTCAGCTAACAATTGCGCTCTAGCCGTTACGAAAAAATTTATGTCCTCCGCTTTGCTTTGAGTTGTCCTTGCTGCTTGTTGCCTTTTCTTCTTTTGAAATGAGTGCAGAGAGCTGTCTTTCTGTGTCACAGTGTTCGAATGTGACTCTCACACCAGATGGAATCAGCGATCCATATGTACATTATTACATCGGTTCTGCCTTCCCGGGAGCACAGAACATGAACGCAGGCTGCCAACCCTGTGAGAGGGAGGCGTGGTTTGTCCCCCTCACCGCTCTTCTCCCCTCGACAGCCAGAACTCCACGTTTGTTTTACGTTCGCGGCCGACTGCCAGAAAAGTGTCCGCTACAACATGGGCGCCAGTACGAGAAATAATAGAGCTAGTATAAATTATTCGAACTCAGTGAGCACATGTGACACCCATCTCGCACAAAGCTTTCTCATGTTCGGTTCCTGGTGAATGATGTGACCAACATGTTCCTCTGATATCCCTAGAGCATTAGCAATTTCATGCAGCTTTATATGCCCATCTTCTAAAGTCATATCATGCACTTTTGTCGGTGATTTCCGGTGTGCTTGCCATTTTTGGACGTCCTTCGCATGGGTCATTTGGATGCATCCACGGCCACATTTAAACTCTGCTGCCCATTTCTTCACAGTGGAAATTGAAGATGAAGAGCCGTCACACATATTAACAACCCGCAAATGAATTTCTATCAGTGTGAAACCTTCTTTTATGAATAATTTAATCATTGCACAATACTCGATTTTTTCCATTTTCAACACCACACACTCCACAATTGCTTCAAATGACTGCTTACAGTCAACTGCTACCTGAAATGACTTGCAATTTTACTTGGCGTCTACTAGCACTTGTACCAAACCAGTGGGGGAAATCACACGACTAGTGCTGCGATCTCTGAGGGGGGCTGAGGACTATTCAGACATCCCTCATATGTGGCACAATAATTATATTTCGGTCACTAATATTTCAAAGCTCATTCGGCAACACTATTCAAAGCAGAATTACTCGCTATGACTGCTACAGCTTTTCTGATGTAATACTTTATTACGTTTTCTCTGGTCTCTTTTTTAAATGTCAGTGTCTACCGTGTTTTTTGTGTTTTGGATTTTCTGTTCTACTGATTTTTGTGTCTTGTTGCTAAATGCTGAATAAATTATTAACGGGGTGTGATGAGTCAGTACTGTTTTGATTTTATTGATTGTTCAGTTTGTCTACCGTGTCTGGTTTGTAATCTGTTCATGCACCAGTTTTGGTTATGTTTAGTTCATGTGTATTGATCTCTCTATTTATTGGGACTGTATTCAGTCTCGGCAATGCATATCTGAATCTTGCCTGTTTGTTTGTTGTGGGATGCTTATATCTGTTGTGAATGAGTGTTTATATTGCTGATGGTTTCTGTGTACTGAGAACTGATGTTAATTTTTGATTTTCTATTGTGAGACATATAGAGACACATGAGAAAAGAAATATTAGAGCAAGCACTGACGTTCAAATTGTGTGTTCTCAGTAACATCATGCGCTGCACAACAACAGACCCCTCAATAATAAGATTACGGACAGAGCGAGCTCCATTGTTGTTAGAAGTGCTCATTACAGATCTATTGACAGCGATTCTAAATAAATATTTCTGTGTAGAGCCGCTCATGTGCTGACATGACACAGTCACACTTGCTAGTAGGACACATTTACGTTTCTTAGAAGACATTAGGATGTTTGTTGACATTAATTGCTGATTAGTTTATAATGCTGAGATTTTCTGTGCGTTGCAGGGATGAGTCTTCAAGCAAAAAGGACACGGAAAAGCCAGTAATCCTTCATATGGTTCCCTATACAGGAGACCCATTACGCAAGTAAGTGCATGATGCAAACTAATTGTAAAATATCTTGGGATCAGAAGAAGTAGCCTACTTATGTCATGTGACTGTGGGCAAAAAATCTGGTTAATGACACACATGCAAATAGCAAGGAAAACAGTGTGTAATGCAGTCATAACAGTTTTTTCCCTCAAGGTGTGACATGGGGAGCATTGTCCATGAAGGTTTTTTTTGCTGCATCTATGCCTTTTAAATAATGGATATTCAACATTTAGTTTTGACACATTTATTAAATATAGGATGCTAAATGAAACACCTTTCAGCCAACTGGTTTCCAAATTGTTACTTTATTTGGCTACCAGTTTCGGCGATTTACTACACCATCTTCAGGCCCCTGACGTGTGTAGGAAGATTCAGAACCTCAGTTCTGGTCAAAATAGGGGCCAGCATTCATTAACCGGAACTGAGGCTGGAATTTTCCTAGACATCTGTCAGTGGCCTGAAGATGGCGTAGCAAGTTTCTGAAACTGGTAGCCAAATAAAGTAACAATTTTAAAATTAGATGGCTGAAAGGTGTTTGATCTGATATCCTACAATGAACAGCCGAGTCCCACAACCATCTCTGAAAAGATGGACAAACAGAGATTTATTAAATGTTGTTTATGTATTTGTCACAAGCATTCATATTTGCATCTGATGTTAAATTCGAAACATTGTCAACAGTACTATTACCATCATTAAATTCAGTTTAACATAAACTGGGGAAGACTGTTATAAAACCAGTTCCATATGCTTCAGAATAACTGCAGGGTTGGACCTGTACCTACAGGTGTTTACAAGATCTGCTTCAGATAAATGATGTACACACACATGGTAATAATTAAAGTTAATGTCTTCAGCTGAACTACAGATTAGTTTCCACTTATTTAATGTGTCACTGTTTGATGTAGCAGGGATTGAATATAAATTTTATATTTGGTGTATTAGTCTTGTATTTAGATTTAGAGGCGTACAGCTGGACAGTGCCTCCTGGTCAGTAGGGTCAGGGATATGGGAATCTGAAAAGAATTATTTTAAGTGAAAGAAGAATTTTGAAAAATATGTTTTTGTTTATTGCATATTCAGATTAAAATGGAAACCTTGAGGAAAGATGTACAAGTATGCTCATTTATGCCAAACACATGGGTGACAATGATAGCCAAAAGTTTAGACAATTTTAGAGGCACTATGATATTATATGGGCGGAATTTTGAGTAGGAAAGCAAAGGCAAATGCATGTCACAAGAGAGACACAAGGGCAGATGACATGAAGCCTTTTGTTTGCCAGCAGAGCTAAAGTTCCAGAGAGGCAGAGACAGAAGGCATAAACCAGGAAATCTAGAACAGAATAGACACACAGGCAGAAAGGATAAAGTCATCTTCTCATAAGGAGGTCCAAATCACAAGAAAGCGAATTCCAGAAGCATCTCTCTACAGACAGGTATGGGGGGCAGTTACGTGGCCCCTCTCTTATCCTCTCTGACTGCTTACTCAAAGTAAGCTGTAATATGCAGCATCTTAATATGGGTGTGTATTTTCCTTGGCCTATGGTCCGTAATTAAACAAGTATATAGTCACATGTTTAGCTGGCTGGAATGACCCAGTACAGATCGTAAAATCTTAGCAAGATAGAACCCCTCCGTCACCCCCTCCCCCCCCCCCCCCCCCCAAACTAATTTCTTGGGGCACATGGTGCGACTGACAACTAGGATTGTGCAGCCCATTACTGGGTTTGTACAGGGCTTGCCCAGTCAGTGAATGAAATCTGATGTGGGCAAAGGAGTCTTATGGTTACAGAGTTCACTGATATATCACATTATTTTACATTAATCACAAATACAGAAAATTACAAAATGATTCTCTTGCCTTTACAGTTCGTTGATATGGTGTTTCAGGTTTGGCTACTTCTGATAAGGGGGGTCTGTAGGTATCAGCTGCTAAGGAGGGCAATCTGCGGAACACCTGGACAACTAATATGAGAGGTTGCCTTGGGAGAAAATATAACAATTTTGTATGGTACTTCGATACTGAGGGCCAAACAAAACAAGTAATGATCTACTTTAAGCGATTTAGTTAGCCTTAATTAAAATATTAAATAATAAGGAGAACATGGAACAGAATGAAATTACAAATGTCAATACAGTCAGCATGAACAATTACAACATTATAACATTTTTAGTACTGGAACAAATTTTAAGGTATAATTAGTCAATTTTTAAATGCTTAGTACTTTGGTATAAAAACAGAAGTTCCCAGTACAGCTAAATCAACATGGTAAATCAATTATCTACATTATTAATATTCTAGTTTATATACACTACTGGACATTAAAATTGCTACACCAAGAAGAAATGTAGATGATAAACGGGTATTCATTGCACGAATATTTTATACTAGAACTGACATGTGATTACATTTTCACGCAATTTGGGTGCATAGGTCCTGAGAAATCAGTACCCAGAACAACCACCTCTGGCCATAATAATGGCCTTGATACGCCTGCGCATTGAGTCAAATGGAGCTTGAATGGCGTGTACAGGTACAACTGCCCATGTAGCTTCAACACGATACCACAGTTCATCAAGAGTAGTGACTGGCGTATTGTGACTAGCCAGTTGCTCGGCCACCATTGACCAGACTTTTCTATTGGTGAGAGATCTGTAGAATGTGCTGGCCAGGGCAACAGTCGAACATTTTCTGTATCCAGAAAGGCCCGTACATGACCTGCAAGATGCGGTCGTGCATTATCCTGCTGAAAAGTAGGGTTTCGCAGGGATCGAATGGAGGGTAGAGCCACGGGTCGTAACACATCCGAAATGTAACGTCCACTGTTCAAAGTGCCGTCAATTCGAACAAGAGGTGACCGAGACGTGTAACCAATGGCACCCCATACTATCACGCAGGGTGATACGAATGTATAGTGATGATGAATACACGCTTCCAATGTGCGTTCACCGCGATGTCGCCAAACACAGATGCGACCATCATGATGCTGTAAACAGAACCTAGATTCATCCGAAAAAAATGACGTTTTGCCATTCGTGCACCCAGGTTCGTCGTTGAGTACACCATCGCAGGCGCTCCTGTCTGTGACGCAGTGTCAAGGGTCTCCGAGCTGATAGTCCATGGTGCTGCAAACGTCGTCGAACTGTTCGTGCAGATGGTTGTTGTCTTGCTAAAGTCCCCATCTATTGACTCAGGGATCGAGACGTGGTTGCACGATCCATTACAGCCATGTGGATAAGATGCCTGTCATCTCGACTGCTAGTGATACGAGGCCATTGGGATCCAGCACGGCGTTCAGTAATACCCTCCTGAACCCACCGATTCCATATTCTGCTAACAGTCATTGGATCTCGACCAACGCGAGCAGCAATGTTGTGATACAATAAACCGCAATCGCGATAGGCTACAATCCGACCTTTATCAAAGTCGGAAACGTGATGGTACTCATTTTTACTCCTTACACGAAGCATCACAACAACGTTTCACCAGGCAACGCCGGTCAACTGCTGTTGGTGTATGAGAAATCGGTTGGAAACTTTCCTCATGACAGCACATTGTAGGTGTCGCCACTCGCGCCAACCTAGTGCGAATGCTCGGAAAAGCTAATCATTTGCATATCACAGCATCTTCTTGCTGTAGGTTAAATTTCGCGTCTGTAGCACGTCATCTTCGTGGTGTAGCAATTTTAATGGCCAGTAGTGTAACATAAACATTGAATGAACAACTTTATGAAAAATGTAAAAGAAAAATTTAAGATCAATCTACTTTCTCATTTCACTTGCAGAAAAAGGTCTAAGACTTATTGTAGTCAATTCTTAAAAACCCATCACAATAAACCCAATAAAAATGAAAGTGAAACAAGATAGTAGTGTTATACAACAAATCCATTGAAATGATCTTATATTGTAAAAACTAAATGTGGAACAGTAAATACAAGTTAGGCCCATAAGTGACAGAGGCATTACTAGATTTGTCAAAATTCTGCTGTCTTTGGTTAAATCTTCTTTTAAGTTAGTTGAAGTTCGGTTACAGAATACTGTCAACTGAATTCAGCAATTAATTTAATTACAAAAATCTGCCAAGTGAACTAATTAATTACTAGAAGTTATAATACGATTCCACCTCATGTCCCTGACGAACAAACATGTTTCCAAGATTGCACACATACTAAGTTCAGTCAGTAAGATTATTCAGAAAACAACAAGTAAAACCCACGGTTATTGTCATGGTGGCATTACGGACCTGGGTAGAAATAAGCACAAGATCTTTCTGAGTACAGATCAAAATTCAGAATCAGAATTTAAACTTCCATCAAGCTAAACTAGGGTACACTACAGCAAGAAATCATTTCTACTCGTTCACAAAGAAACACAGCACAAGTGCTATGGAAATGTATTTTCCGTAGCGATAGAGTAGTATATTAGATTCTGAATCACTGGTCAAGTGTAGGGACACTCAAAACAAGTTCACTCCTAACAGCAGAGTTACAGAGCTAGTGATGGAGAACTTTGAGTGCATGGAATTGCAATGCACGAAAGTGCAGCTATGGGAAAGATTAGAGATCTGGTTCTCTTCAAGGCACAAGAAAAGAAAAATAGGATAGTTAGTGTCAATGGTCTTGCCATAGGCTAAGAACAAATAGGGGTGGGTGAGAAATGACTGCATAGAGATGACTGCAGCTGCCCACTGTTGCTAAAAGAACGAAAATGTCAGAATGCACAACTTCGTGTCTTTGCTTCTCATTACTTGAAGGAACACACCAGTAGCTATTCTGTGCAGGTTCAGGCACAAAGTGTGGCACAGATAATGTCACCAATGAGTAATAATATTTCGTTCTTCTATCTCCCCTCTGACAAAGGTCAATTGCCATTTGTATAAAATGGCGACAAATTCAAGGTTTGACAAGAAATTCAAAAATAGCCCATTTGTGTTAATATTTTTCCCACTCCTGTGGAAGTAGGGTTGCTGTCCTAAGTATAAATTGCCAGGAAATCCATGCTGGCTAACATGGAGTACTAGCATAATTCCATAACCTTATAATTCGACATTTGGAATACTGCCACAGCCTTAGTATGATTTCAGAATCCAAGATGGTTGACATGAAATACAAGATGGTCATTGATCATGGTGACCAGTGCATACTGCCACAACTCTACTATGACGTCAGAATCCGAGATGCTAGGACAAAGGGAAGTAACTTATCTATAGAGCTATTTGTAGCAGTAAGGTCGCTTTGTAATTCTAGCCTAAGTTAAGGAGTTCCCCTTCCTTAAGAGACGTTTATATTTGCTTAGCATATAATGTCATACAGCGTCATACGTTAAAATCTAAACAGTGTATTGTCCAGTAGCAACAATTGTATCTTTATTTAACACCACAATGCGGGATGGAAAGCGCTGCTGAATAGCATATTGGTATACATTACAGTGTCGATTCTGTGTCACACAAGGAGAGAGTGTAGCTGATGACACTGACACATTTCGAATTTGTCATGCAAAATGTAGACTCCATCCTTTATTGTATGTTATTTTATAGTAAGAAATGTACTTTACAAGATCAAACCCAATGCCAATGTAATGGCTAAAAGATTCCGTGACCACAATCGTTTGACGGGAGGTGGGACTTCTGTTTGATAGCAGGGTATGGGTTTGAAGGGGCTTCATGGTAGACACATATGTCAAATTTTCAGAATCGTTTGATGAGCACCCTAATTTCATCTCTCTGTTTGGACATGACTATACAAGAATACAGCAGTTTAGTGCCGCTGAGTAAAAACCATCTCAGAGTTATGTGGACTTCTGCAGTAGAACGTAATGACCACACTACAGTATCGTTTCTCCACGGTTTGGTATAGTCGATTTGTAAAGGTTTCATTTTCTAGCCTAGCAAAAGAAGTGTGAGAACCTTGCACTTACAAGTGTTACAGATAGTTCTGTGTGAAGCAGAGTAGTCCTTTCATTTTGACTGCCAATGCTCTACATCTCAACATACATAAACAACTGACATATACTTCATATGTTTCAAGGGGATTCCTAAATCATTTCTGAAGGGCAGTTTAAGATATACTCGCCATAGAAAGAGTCCCTCCTTGGCGATCCATATTGCAGAGTATATGTTGCACATATTCACAATACTTGAATGCTTGAAGTTGCTTGGCAGAGACACATATCCATTCTCCGATTGTTATATATATGCATGTGGAATAGAAAAGGGGGCTGACTAGCAGTAATATAAGATATTATCCACAATGTTTTGTATACAGGTTTACTACCCACCAAGAATACTTCTATATTCGAGCAAGGTAGCATCAAAGTCTTTGACACTGCACACACCAGATACTATATATCACACCTCTTATTTGCGATTAAATGTTAGGTTGCTTATACAGGAAAATTTTCTGTAATTCTTCCTACAGATGTGAGGGTCGCTTTGGCTCAGTTGCTATACTATTATACTAACAGTTGTAATAGTAGTAGATTCAATAGATTCAAACAGCAGGCCATATGGCGAATTCAGATTGCAATAGGTTTCCAACTAATTGTAGGATATTCAGCCAGCTGTACTATAATGAATCACGTAGTCTTTTGATAGGAGGCACTTTAATTTTTTTAACAGCGATTTTTGCTGTATGTATGTCTCGGGGTGATGGAATTTTTATATTGTTGTAGACAAAACGTTAAACTTCAATCATTGTTAATATAAACAAACCATGATCTAATGTCCAGGTTGGCACTGCATTTTTAAGTGATTCCTCCAATAAATTATAAGTGTATTACGTTGTACATAGAGCATCTAACAATTCTAGTAGATTTCTATCATCACTCAGCTGCAACATCCAGGCTCACTAGCTATCCAAAATATATTTCCAGCAGTACGCAGAACTGTTCCCAGGCAAGCTCCATGATACACACACAATTGTTTCCAGACTTTGAGTTTCCACTAACGTCTACACCAATTGCATCAATAGCACAGCAGTGAATGTGGTGTTACCCTCTGCAACACACCTATACACACATTTAACTCATCATCTTCATTGTGAACTTCATGTTCCTATAGATACTAGACAATATCACCGAAGGGTGGTTTAACATACCTTCACCATAGACTCCGTCTCCCCACGGTGATCCATATTATATTGTACAGACCACGCAGGTTCGTGACACTTGTATGCTGTAACCGCTCCTCAGAAATGATTCAGAAATCCCCTAGAAACATTGGAAGTATATGTCAGTTGCGTATGTATGTTGGAATGTAGGACATTCGTGGTCAAAATCAGAGGGCTAATCTGCCATGTATTTGCAACACTTGTAAGTGCAAGGTTCTTATGATACTTTTGATAAGCTAGGAAATCAAAATTTTACAAAAGCGACTATGTGGATCGCTATTGTTTTAGGTTATATCCAAACTGCTGGAAACCTGTTTCAAAGTAGAATTTCTTGTTTCAAGGCTAAACTGAGGATCTGGTTACATCCCCTCTGGATGATAATAGTCCACTAAACGACGTCTCATCCAGTAGGAAGGGTTTACATATGAATAAATTTCACTCAATAAAGACGGTAAACGGTCTACTGGTTCAAAAATTGCGCATTTCAGTTCCTTTCAGCCTGTCAACAATATGACCAATTCATGTAACACAGAAAATCGCAACACTTTATTGCATGTGAAAAGAAGCTGACCAACACGCTACTAAGGAAGCAACCTCTGTTTTCATGTACTGTTATCGAGTTGATGCACAATACTAAATGTCAGTATCATTAACGCTAGTCGACCATTCAATTTTGGTGACGAATTCGGAACGTATCAATGACATCATCAACTTTCTCGTCTTGTGTAACACAGAAATGACACTATGTTGCGTATCAATATGAAGTTCAAGAGCCATTTTGTTTTTTCAAGAACTGACAGTAAATCACATATCTTTTCTGATTTCTGTACAAACGATACCATTTGCTCGTGATATTTCAGTGTCTAACTTAGAAATCCAGTGGAAACGTTTGAAGTCATTATATTTTGCATAAAACATACCAAACCGTGGAGGAACGATACTTTAGCGAGGTCCTTATGTTCTACTGCACACGTCCTCAAACCTCTGAATTGCTTTGTAATCAGTGGAATCTAACTATTGTATTCTCACATAGTCATGTCTGAACATAGAGATGAAATTAGGATCTTACCTGCTCATCAAAAGTCCCCGAAAATTTTACATATGCATCTGCCATATAACCCCTTCAAAATCATACCCTGCCATTAAACAGAAGTCCCACCTCCAATCAGACGATTGTAATTATGGAAGCCTTTCGCCCTTGCTATGGCATAGGGCTTTAATTTCGTAAACTACAGCTCTTACTGTAAGGTAATACGCAATAAAGAATGAATACTACGTTTTACATGACAAATTCAAAATGTGTTAACGCCATCAGCAACATTCTCTTCTTGTGTAACACAAAATCGACGCCGTAATATTTACAGATGTTAAAACTTCCTGGCAGATTAAAACTGTGTGCCGGGCCGAGATTCGAATTCGGGACCTTTGCCTTTCGCGGCCAAGTACTCTACCAACTGAGCTACCCAAGCACGACTCACACCCGCTCCTCACAGCTGTACATCTGCCAGTACCTCGTCTCCTACATTCCAAACTTTGCAGAAGCTCTCCTGCGAAACTTGCAGAACTAACACTCCTGAAACAAAGGATATTGCGGAGACATGGCTTAGCCACAGCCTGGGGGATGTTTCCAGAATGAGATTTTCACTCTGCAGCGGAGTGTGCGCTGATATGAAACTTGGCCCAGCGCACAGTTTTAATCTTCCAGGAAGTTTCATATCAGCGCACACTCCGCTATAGAGTGTCTATCATTTACGCGATAGTTCTCAATGTCAAGCCCACAGCAGTATGCTACCGATCGCTTGCACAGTAAAATTCCGAAGATAAAGACTGGAAATTATATCTCTAGAAACACGAAACTTAGCGACGTGAAGCTAAATGGAACGTACTGCAAACCACAGAGTTAGTAGGAGCTTATCTCATCTCCGAAAATCATTACGTGATAACTCGGAAAAATAGAGGAAACTGACAGTTCCACTCACGAACACCGATGCCAATGATATAACAGATTCCAAATCATCCTTCTACTATACAAAGTCAAGTAAGGTGTTTCTCATGTCTAGAGAACCAGCAAACGTGTCTTCCACCCGTCTTGCACTATCTAGATGCTAACACCACACGCCACAATCGATGTTCTCTCAACCAAAGAAATAAGGGAAATGTGAAGATGCAGTCAACTGGGCAATTTACATGGAAGGGAATAATGGACCAAGCAAACACACGTCCATATTGAATTTCCTCAAATTTCATGGAGAACACACATACTCACGAAGGCTGCCCAACACCTTCTGAGTATTAGTTCACTTTTCAGCTTCTAGAGTGCGACACGGTTAGGTCGACTACATTCCAGTACCCCAGCTGGCCTCTCCATTCGAACAGTTCCTGCCATAAGACAGGCCACTGCCGCCATGTCCTCTGCACCACAGACATAATCGTCCTAGGAAACCAGCCACATATATTTTATCACTGTGCTTACAATTAAATATTACTATTGCAACCTCAATATGACGACATCTGAGAATGAGTGAAGTATCGAAAAGCCATTTTCTTTCCACACGTCGGAATACACACGTACCTTAGAAGCCTGCTGATCACAGCAAATCTATCTCGCACCCCCTATGACTATGTATGATACTTCGCAAATAACTGAATGCTGGCGATACCAAACAATACTGAGCGGAAATCAGCGACAGATGGATATGTCTCACACGTTTTTCTTACGAGTGGCACCAATGTGTCTTACAAGGGAACCTCCCCATCGCATCCCCTTCAGATTTAGTTATAATTTGGCACAGTGGATAGGCCTTGTAAAACTGAACACAGATCAATCGAGAAAACAGGAAGAAGTTGTGTGAAACTATGAAAAAATAAGCAAAATATACAAACTGAGTAGTCCATGGGCAACATCGGCAACATCAAGGACGGTGTGAGCTCAGGCGCCCCGTGGTCCCGTGGTTAGCGTGAGCAGCTGCGGAACGAGAGGTCATTGGTTGAAGTCTTCCCTCGAGCGAAAAGTTTACTTACTTTATTTTTGCAAAGTTTTGATCTGCCCGTTCGTTCATTGACGTCTCTGTTCACTGTAATAAGTTTAGTGTCTGTGTGTTGCGACCGCACCGCAAAACCGTGCGATTAGTAGACGAAAGGACGTGCCTCTCCAATGGGAACCGAAAACATTTGATCGCAAGGTCATAGGTCAACCGATTCCTCCACTGGAAAACAAGTCTGATATATTCTATACGACACTGGTGACGGCATGTGCGTCACATGACAGGAATATGTTGTCGACCCACCTAACTTGCACACTTGGCGAATGGGTAAAAAGATTCTTCTACCTTGCCCGATTTAGGTTTTCTTGTGGATGTGATAATCACTTTCAAAAAAGTGATGAAAACATAAGAGTGTGTCACTTAAACTGCAACGAATGAATGCAACAATTTCACAGTCACACAGTTTTCTCTGTGCTCTGTCAAAACATATTTTTTTAACGTTTTCAAATTTTTCCGTGTGTAGACTGTCAAATCCTGCATATGTCCAAGCAAATCTGAACATGTCCTGGAATTTTGGAGAGCGAAGTTGATTATTTGTGAGTGCCTGAACTCTGATAATTGTCTGAAAATAGAAATTAAACTTTTCACTCGAGGGAATACTTGAACCAAGGACCTCTCGTTCCTCAGCTGCTCACGCTAACCACAAGACCACGGCGCTCCTGAGCTCACAGCGTCCTTGATGTTGCTTATGTTGCCCATAGACTACTCAGTTTTTATATTTTGCTTATTTTTTCATAGTTTCACACAACTTCTTCCTGTTTTCTCGATTGATCTGTGTTCAGTTTTTCAAGGCCTATCCATTGTGCCAACTTATAACTAAATCTGAGGGGGGTGCGATGGGGAGGTTCCCTAGTTAGAAAGCGAGGCATAATCGTCTTACAAGCCACCAGATGTTAAAAACGGCTATGTTACTGTCACAAGCGGTCTTTGTTCGACAGGCACACTCAAGTATTGCTAACGATATCCATATTAAAAGCTATAGAAGCCTTATAAATTGAGATATGGCATTACACCGAAATGAAGTGATTTTCCACTCAAGTATCGCGACACTGAATGTAGATGGTGATCACTGGGGTGTGTATTAACAGACTGCCAGTGCAGGTACAGATTTCTGGCGGTGTAAGCTCGTAATAAAATGATCGAATTTAGAAAATGATTCGGCTACAAAATGTGGTACGAAGCCAGTATTTGCAGCTTCCTCATGCTGCCGCTAGATATTTCTCCAGTATTTGTAACACATTCCCCCTCGATGCCATATCAGAGGTTCTGCGATGTATCCACTGGGTCGTAGGTGATGGTTGATTGAGAGTGATCATATACAGTAGATGGTGTGCTATGCGATGAGTCACTGTTAAAAAATGCAACGCTAGATTGAGTCGCAAGAAATCTACAAAATAGACTGGCTTTTCAGATCTATAGTGTTACACTTTCCGGTAGAAATGCTGTCTGTGATTTGGAATCAAGTTGTTCCATTCAACCACATACCTACGTTGGAACCTATGGAAATGTCTTTTAACCACTACAGTCACTAATGAATCATATTTGTGACAGTCTCATATCTCGAAACAATTCACTCATTTTCAACCTATCTGCTACAGTAAAATTCCAACATGATTTTAAACAGTCCCAGTGCATCTTGTAACTGTTCCTCAGACTCTGATCCGCTATCCCTGCAGCTTTGTGCATGTGATCGTTGCAATTTCATTCGGAACTGAGCAGAAGTCAGAGAGAACTATATCCACCAAGTTCTGCAACCCGTGTAAAAACAGGGTGAGCTGAGTTAATACAACAGGACCATGTTTTGACCGCTCAGTGGAAATGCGAACATGTTGTAGCTTCACCAACTGTGTACAATGTGTCAAGTCAGCGCCCAATGAAGCCTGCTCCTGCAACACAATGTAGTATAAAAGACAGTACAAGCAGTTACAGGAACTGGGAGAAGGACAAGGCTTTTGTTACTGCATTGTTGTGCATGTCCAATCTACATACAGGTACAGCAATCTGAAGGAGATCTGCGTCTCTTAAGGTGCATCCACGTCTGTCGCACAGACCAGTGTAAAGCGTTATCGCCTGTACTGTAGGAGGAGGACCATATCCCACAGACTATGCTGTCAGCTGCAAGAGAAGTTCCCTGGGTCGTTTAAAACATTGTTTTTTTTCTGCTATAACACGGCCAGGCAGTGTATGACACAGCTTTGTACACTTGCTTTTTTCCACGATGACACCGAGGTCTGCGTCAGGTTCTAAACTGATACTAACACATTTCAAGCCGTTGGCTCTCACAAAAGACTAGACATCGCATGATGTAAATTATGTTGTTGCTGCTGCTCCCACAACACACACTGGATGATTTTAAATAAAAGACAGTCACAACATATGGAAACTGGAAGAGTTTTGCTTCGTTGTGGAACGTTTCCAAATAGCTGCCCAAAGGTGATTGACAGCCTCTACATTTAAACTCATCTTTCGCTGTGACAGAATAGCTGATGGCTTCGTGTTCTGTTTCAATTTATTCCTCATAGTGCAGTCATGTACGTGATCGCTGTTTTGGTGCTAGCCATCCTCGGAACGTGTTGCCCCTCAACCAAGACTCTTTCTCCATCTCAAAAAAGTGATGCCAGTCAACTATTATGTGGAAAAGACGTCGTTGATGTACTGTAACAACAAGCATCACAGTTGATAGCGCGACGAATTTTAGCAGTTTTACCGTAATTTCAACACCAACCACGGACACAGCAGCATGTTTCCCAACTTCTGTATCATCACTGAACCACCCTACCACTACTTTGCAAGGACCATATACTTGATACTGAATGTAGATAGTTGACTTTGCGGTACATCCATTCATTATTGATTCTCCAACATATACATCAAAGTATACCAGACATCAATCTACATATTTCTAGCACTTCGATCATAGTGCGGAATTTACGATCTTTCCCTATGCAAATGGAGTTCACAGAGCATTCTCGCATTCTTAGGATAAAGTTAAAGATTGAAAGATCTCCTCGCATTGTCTTTGATCAACCTTCCCTGCAGCAACATCACCGATTTAACCTGCAGCTGACCATAAGCAGACCACAACATTCTGCATCTCATGAAGGCATAGAGCGAGCCAAGTCCATAAGTGCTGTTCTGCACCGATCTTGCTCACAGTATCCATACAAGTGCACAAGATTTTTCCAAATGCGCGCATGTCGAGGATGTTAGCTCCCCTTATCACCGTATAGTAGTAGATATGAAAGTGTTGTCATGTTATAGCAGACAGTTAAGAAGAAGAAGAAACTGGTGATTTTTATGAATGATGAAGCTTCGGACAAGACGGATATTGAAGCATTTTACGTAAACCAACTGTGCTATCAATTCTCAAATATTGTTCTAGTGTCTGGGACTAGTGCCAAGAAGGTATTGGTAATAGAGAACATAAACACATGCACTCCTAAGGCTACACAGATCTGCACTTAAAACACGCTACAATGTTAGCAGTTTCCGACCTATTAATCATGTGGAATGCAATGCTGTTAATATTCCAATGTAAAAAATATGTTTCCAGCACATGACATACATTCTCCTTGCAGGTTTGTCTACCATAAACTATGATGACAAACTGTAAAATGAACAAAACTACTTCCTTAAAACATTGATTCTGTGTGATACACGCACAACACAAATTTTCAGAGGTGTATAGCACCCACTGTTCACATACAATTATGGTTCAGAAATTACACTATGCTCGCATCACTCCTATAAAATGATTGATAGTAACAGAGACTGCCCTTTAGAAGGAAGCAGACAAATGCATATCAGTAGTGTTTGCCATGTGAAACTACACCTCATACCATCACTAACTCCATAAACAGGACATCTGCTATATACATAGGGATTGCAGTACCTTACAAACAGCTGTCGCTTACTTAGAATCACTGTAGCTATTAAACTGAAGAATCCATTTTATGCCCAAGGTGCGGCAGAGGAATAGAGTACATCGCATAAATCTGCATTCATCTAGAGGAAAGTGCTAAATTAGGATGGACATGTTTCATCATCATCAATATGAGATGGAAGTCCTCTGATGACTGAGACATTTGCAGTTAATGATCGCAAATAGGTAGTGCTCTACATCACACACAGAACATGAAGTTGTATATAAGTTGAACACAGGTTATGCCACACAATTGGTGCACCCTGGCACAACACCGAAAAAAGTGGTTAAATGACCTGCAGCAACATCTTCCTCTTTCTCCAGAATGCGTCATCAGTCTACCATTAAATCATCCTCATTACAACTCTCTCTCAACCAATCACTCCATTCACTTTTTGTCATTCTTCAACGCTGATGCAAATAAGTTTAGAGGCAGAAGATTCTCTCCCTTTTTTTTTCCAGGAAAGCATTAAAGACAGCAGTCAACTCGCGTGTATCACTATTAGCTCAATAGAAATACAGTACAATGTTGCCGTACAGCAATTGTTTGTTAGCTGTCACCGCTAGGTTGTAATTGGTGGAGAGTACAGGGAACCACATTGTAAATACTGGCCGGCCGCGGTGGCCGTGCGGTTCTTGGCGCTTGAGTCCGGAACCGCGAGACTGCTACGGTCGCAGGTTCGAATCCTGCCTCGGGCATGGATGTGTGTGATGTCCTTAGGTTTGTTAGGTTTAAGTAATTCTAAGTTCTAGGGAACTGATGACCTCAGATGTTAAGTCCCATAGTGCTCAGAGCCACTTGAACCATTTTTTTTTTTGTAAATACTGTTTGTTAGGGTTTAAGACACCTGATTGGTCCTACACAGTGTCAAACACACGATCCATTCTGTGGTTGTATATTGCACTCAACCCAATTCGTGAGTCAACGCTCCTTAGCTAAGGACACATTGTGTCCCACCATCTACCAGCCTGCAACACACGTCTTTTGCTGGGCCATGCAACACCGGTCAGGGTGCATGCTCGGGCGGGTGGTAATCCTAGGCACACTTCCTGTCTCTCGGGAAGTACCTTAGTCTCGTTCCTTCGTGACCACGTGAAGCCAGCAGCAGACCTGAAGCCACTCTGCCTTCCTCCCAGAACCATCTGTGAATCTCAGACACACCGAAAACAGAGCAAATGCACTGCAGCTGCATTTCGAGTAAAGTGCTACACTTTACTGTCCAACCAGAAAAATAGTTATTTGCGCTAGGTGTTGACTACTGTACTATCACATTTATAAGCAATTGTAGAATACGTGGCGTCGGCATGAGTGACATAAAATTACAGAAAACTTGACGCAAAATATGTATAAATTGAGGGAGAAATACGCCGAAATCCGGGAGCACATACATGACTTCTGCTTGGTGCAGGGAAATTCATGTAAATGGCAGGAAGATGTCTTCTTTTAAGTGGAAAATTATGTCCAGTCATAAGAATGATACAGATATTTGTATTTCCAGAGCCACAGCCGTCAGGAGGGGGTATTTCCAATACTTCGCTCATCGTCGAATGTCGTCAGACTGAGGCTGCAACAGTAATATTTAATTGTAAGTACAGTGATAAAATATATGTGGCTGGTTTCCTAGGACGATTCTATCTGAGGTGCGGGGTGCGAACGATTGACATTGCCAGCTTACGGTGAGAGGCGTCCAAATGGAGAGGCTGGCTGCAGTACAGAAATGTAGCTGACCTAACCGTGTCGCCCTCTAGATGGCTGAATAGCGAACAAATACTCAGTATGTGTTCGGCAGCCTTCTTGATCACGTGTGTTTTCCGTGGAAATTTGAGAAGACTCAATATTTACGTGTGTTTGCGTTGGACCATTATTCCCTTTCGTGTAAATTGTCTGGTTGACTGCTTCTTCACATTTTCTGTCTTTATTTGGTTGAGATAACATCGATTGTGGTGTGTGTTGTGTACATCTAGATGCTGAAAGACATGTTAGCTGGTTCTCTAGACATGAGAAACACATTGTGTGTGTGTGTATGTGTGTGTTCTGTATCAAACCGGGGACCTAGAAACGATAGAGAGGCTTTGTCCCCACTGTAGCCCTCAGTGGTTCACAACAGGCTACAGCAGTCCACTCAACCCACTGCCGCCCCACACACCAAACCCAGGGTTATATCGTAGTTCAGCCCCCAGTAGACACCCCCCCCCCCCCCCCCTGGAACATCTCATAACAAACAAGTGTAACCTTAAATGTTTGTGTGGTAGAGTAATTATGGTATATGCATACATGGAGATTGCTTGCGTAGCAATCGCCGACATAGTGTAACTGAGGCGGCATAAGGGGAACCAGCCTGCATTCCCCGAGGCAAATGGAAGACCGCCTTAAAAACCATCCACAGGCTGGCCGGCACACCGGACCTTGACACTAATCTGCCGGGCGGATTCATGCAGGGGACTGGCATGCCTTCCTGTACGGGAAGCAATTCGTTAGACTGAACGGCTAGCCTGGCAGGCACATACACCTTACTTGAGTTTGTATAGTAGAAGGATGGTATCATTGACATCAGTATTCACAAGTGGAACTATAAGTTTCCTCCATTTTTCCGAGTTTTTACGTAATGATCTTCACAAGTACGATAAGTTTCTACTTACTCAGTGATTTGCAGCACGTTCCATCTAGCTTCATGTCGCTAAAGCTTTGGGTTTCTAGAGATATAATTTCCAGTCTTCATCGTCGTAATTTTACTGTGCAAGCGATCGGTAGCATGCTGCATTGTGCTTGATATCGAGAAGTATCGCGTAAATGGTATGATATTCTGGCAAACTATGTGAAAATACGTATGTTATTGTAATCTCAGAGTCTGGAGATGGGTGTAGAAATCAAGCAAGGAAGAAGCATGTGAGGGCCAGAAACAGTAACGTTTTTGTGCCAAGAGGAACCAGCCAAGCCTTTGTACAGCAATTCAGAGAGTGACTGTGGTCCATGGAGGACACTCTGATCGCATACCAGAAAAACGTGTTTGGGGGCAGTTGACTTGTGACCGCTGGATGCTTTTGATGACCGACCGACCTTGTGGGAAATATCTAACGCTGTGAGGACTATATACAGTGCAAGCGCTTACTTATTTTTGGGATTTGTCTGTCTTCACAATGTATGTATGGGTGTCTGGTGGTCGATAGCTATATGCAAGATGGGGAAGTGATGATTTTGTATGGCACAGGATATGAATTGTGTCTACTACATCGATATGGTATGTGGTGACATGGCTTTGTTGGAGATCGGTTTCACACTGAAAAATTCAAGCTTGTGTAACTGAGGAAATGTCTTTCTGTATTTCATGGTCTGTAGACAACTTCTGTAGGGTTTAACTGTCTGTGCAATATGGCTGCTGTATCTTCTTCTTTTTGATATGTACAAAATAGTTTTGTCGCTGAAAGTCTCATCTGCAGTAAACGGCGGGCAGGCTCCCACAATGGCAGCAGTAGCCGTTTGGCGCTTTCCACACTGAAAAATTCAAACTTTCCTTGACCGTAGCACAGCAGTATAATTGAGGAAGTGTCTTTGCCGATAGTTCCATATCTCGCGATCTGTAGACCAGTATTTCAGGGTTTAACTTTCAGTGCAATGTGGCTGCCGTATTTTTTTTTTTCGATCTGTACAAAATAGTTTTATTGCTGAAAGTCTCGTAATTTTTCTGTCTGCAGAAAAAAACGGCAGACTGTGCTCCCACACCGGCAGCAGCAGCAGTTTGGTGGGTAAATTCAGTAAGAGCCAACCAGAAAGTCCCAATCATTCACAAGGCATCCTTTCTGCTGGGCACAGGAGCCTCTAGAGAGTGGTTCGAACAAGACAGGGAAAAGGTATCTACAGATAGTTCTGTGACATCTGAGAGTAAGATGATGTCACCTTTGTTTGAGTGTTCAGAGACACGCCCAAGCAGACCATTCATCTGTGGCGGGATGCTGTTCCTCATCTGCCACTATGACCTTAGAGCATCTCCAAATCAGCAGCTGTAGGACACAGAAAATTCCAGCTATATTTCCCGTCCTTGAAAATTGCTTTGAATTCTGTTCGCATAATTGTTCTGATTTTTCCATCTGTGCTGAGACAGTGCTTCGAAAAGTGAGGAAAGTAACGTCTCTGACTCCAGCAGCATCAGATATAAAATTAAGCCCACTCACCGTTTCAGAAAAGTGATGAAGACTACGGCAGCTGTAGGACTCAGAAAGTTTAATCTCTCTGGCAGTACCTTCAGGCAAGGAGCTACAACTCGAAAAGTGGTAAGCGTCCTATTTAGAGCTACAGAGATATTTATTCCCACTTCCAGATATCATTGTTTTGGCGTGTATCAGGTATTGCAGCTGATATCTGTCTCAGGATCTGTTTCCCACAAAAGTGTGTGAAGTGTCTCAGGGACTGTTTCACAAGTGTGCTGCGATCTGTTTTTAGAGTCTTTGTTCAAGTGCAGCGGTATACATCGCAAAATGGAAGTAAACTGCTGTGCATCGATGTTTTTGAAAGTGCGTTTAGAGACATATTCAATTAGATTTAATAACTCCTTAAGCAGCTCATGCTCAAAGATAAGGGTACTTCCGACAAAGGTGTCCTTAGGATGGTTTCACAACTGTGTTGCGATCTTCTTCTTCTAGAGTCCGTGTTCAAGTGTGGTGGTGGTGGTATTCCTCGAAATAAAACGTATAATCGTTTAAACATTCTCGTGTCATTTGGAAAGCCCTCTCTCTCTCTCTCTCTCTCTCTTTCTCACTCTTTGTGCAGTGGTACATTTAGTTCCTGTGATATCTTCAAATTATGTATGTGACAATACTCCGCAACACCATATGTAATAACTCCTGAAACAGTTTGTCTTCAACAACAATGCATATCCGAATGATCTACGGTTACTGCACACACATTTATCAGTATGCGTTGTAAAGTGTAACCTTGCCCATTTTCATTATTTCATGAAGTGTATTCGTTTTAACCAAATATCATTGCTATCAATACAGTTCACAGATGCTAATATACTCCTCCTTCACCGGCACAGACATCTCGTCCATTGAACACAGTACATAAATTTGTCTGTCCTCCCAGTACACAGACTGAGTCCTTCTCCCATCATTTTCCCCCAGACCGCCATCTTGGATTGCGTAATGGGAGGGGAAAGGGGAAAGGACAACATCACCCTCTGGTGACATTCTTGTGCACTAAATTAGTTGGACTCCGGACTGCATGGTGAACGCATTGGATGGAGCTACTGTCTACGATGGTTCAAATTGTTTAAATAAATGATGCATGAAAAATAAATATTTATGCCTGTCCAATCTAGCAGTCCAGCGCAGACTGTCCCACCAATGTCCTGATGGATAAGGAGAGGGTAAGGGAGCAATGCATATAAAATAAAGACTTAGTCTGTCCTATCCAACAGCCCAGCACAGACTGAATCCTTTTCTCACCGATTTCCGGATGGGTGGGAGCGGGGGAGGGGAGGGAAGGAGAGGGGATGGGAGGGAAGAGGCCAGGAGAGGGGGTCAGATTAGTGGAGGTAGCCCAATTCACCTATTTTCCCGCCAAAATTTAAACTTCCCACCATGACGTCACTGTGAAGTTGCCACATCTATGGCTGCCATCTTGGATAAATTTCACAACAATGCAGAGTGGGGCCATACCCGGTGTGCCCTACTATGGATGTGTATCGCTGCGTAGATGTAAAAGTTCTCTTACATGACAGAAAATTTGATCTTTTGTGGTCAGCAAAGTGATAGGCTTTTCCGATACTATATCCAGTGCCTTGAGAATTGTTTCAATTTATTCCTAAATGATGTTGCCTTTCTTTGATTTATTGTATTTCGATTCCCCTGATGGGGCAGGGGGGGAGGGGGGGTTGGCAGCAGCATAATACGCCGCTCTACAGCCTACAGATGAAGTTAAGAAACATAATGAGGAGATATAACAATAAAAAGAGGTGATAAAACGGTGTCTTTAAAACTGGTACATGGCGAAAAATTTGTGAAGAAACCATAAAAAACAAAGATGTCAGTGATGCTGATTAAAGACACTGAGGAAATAGACAGACACAATTAAAAAACACTGCAACGGTCCGGTTTCTGTTTGCAGCACTGTAAAAAGGGGACGCACAACACTGATCACGTACAGAAAACACTGCACTGTAGAGAACAAAGGCATTTGGGTATGGGGGGAGGAACCAGACAGATGGGGGGGGGGAAGGGGGGAGCCAATGGAGGGAGAGGGTACAGTATCAAGGGACGTGGAGCAAGACAGACACAAGAAAGGAGTGATGAAGACAGTGGTGGGGAAAGAAAAAAGACTCAGGGGAAAGAATGGAGTCAACAAGTGGGTCGGTGGAGAAAAAACGGAATGGAAGGGGGGGAGAGGGAACCCGGGAAAAGGACAGAGGGAGGGAGGGGGAGGTGAGGATCACAGTTGATAGGAGGGATAAATGGAGGGAGAGAGGGCATCATCCAGGAGGGGGAGCTGATGGAAGCCAGTTCGGGAAAGGAGGTGAAGGGTGTAGTGGTGGAGGGTAGGGAGGACATAATGGTGAAGACGAAGCAGGGGGTCGCAGAGGAGAGGAGCAAACAGGGGATGAGGGGGATCAAGTTGGCGAGAGGTGTAGAGGACATGGACATGTTGAAGGAAAAGGAGCAGATGGGGGAAAGGAATGAGGCATAGAATATCAGATGGGGGACGGGAGGCGTATACGGAAGGTGAGATGGAGTGCTTGGTGCTCGAGGATCTGGAATGACTCATAGAATTTGGGGGAGGGGGGCAGATATCCAGGTGGGACTGGCATAACAGAGGATGGTATGGATTAAGGATTTGTAGGTGTGGTGGATGGTAGAGGGGTTCAACCCCATATCCAGCCAGAGAGGAGTTTATGGAGATGGAGGCGATTGTGGGCTTTGGATTGGATAGAGTGTAGATGAGGGATCCAGGTGAGGTTTCAGTCAATGGTGAGTCCAAGGTAGGTGAGGGTGGGGGAGAGGCAGACAGGACAAGCACAGATGGTAAGGGAAAAATCAAGGAGCCGGAACGAGCGAGTGGTATGACCTACGATGATTGCCTGGGTCTTTGAAGGATTGATTGAGGAGCCACTGGTTACAACATGTGGCAAAAAGGTCAAGGTGATTCTGGAGAAGGCACTGGGACCATTGAAGGGTAGGAGCAAGGGCAAGGAAGGTGGTGTCATTGACATACTGCAGGGGGTGGAACAGAGAGTGGGGGGGGGGGGGGGTTAGGGCATATCTGCCTTACACAGGAGGTAGAGAAGAGGCGAGAGGACATAGCCCTGGGGTACACTCATGGAGGGGTAGAAGATGCGGGAATCGGCGTAATGGATGGTAACATGGGAGGGGCGGTGGGAGAGGAAGGAGGCAATCAGACAGACATAGCTGAGAGGAAGTGCGTAGGTCTGGAGTTTAAACAGGAGACCGGGATGCCATACACAGTTGTAGACCTTTTCAAGGTCTAGGGAGACAAAAATAGTGGAGCAACGGGGTTAAACTGGAGGGAGAGGAGATGATTGAGGCGTGGGTGTTGGTCATCGGCAGAGAAGGAAGGTCAAAAACCACAATGGGTGTTGGTGAGGAGGTGGTGTCAGTGGAGGTGGTGGTGGATGCGCGAGGTAAGGATGGATTCCTAGAGCTTGCTAAACACTGAGTTGAGACATATAAGGTGGTAGAAAGAGACATCAGATGGAGGCTTCTTGGGATATGGGTGGTTTTCCACAGGTCAGGGTAGAAGCCACTGGCAAGGATTACGTTGTAGAGGGCAGCAAGGAAGGAGGGAGGGCAGTGTTTGAGATAGCAGTAGGTAATGCAGTCGTGGCCTGAAGGAGTGTTGTGTTTAGTGCGGAGTGTGAGGCTGATGTCCTGCGTAGTATGATGATGTGAGGAAGAGGGAATAATCAAATTGGGGATCATCTGGAATGGAAAAGACATCGGATAGGTGGGAGGCAAAGTGGTTGGCCTTACTGAGGTTGTCAGGAAAGGGATTATCATCAAGGAGGAGAGGGTACTGTGTTGGAGGCAGTTGCCAGTAAGGCAGTGGGAAGCAGACCAATACTTGGAAGAGTTTATTGGGAGTGTGGCGTTGAGTTGTGTGAATGTCTGTCGCCAGGCACGGCGTATCTTCACAGTAAGCATATTGCTAATGTGTCGTAATTGCCAGTGGCAAGTGAGTGTGTCACTGTCATGAGTGTGGAGGAAGTGTCAGTGGAGGTGACAGGATTCGTGAAGGAGAAGGATGGCCTGGGAGGGCAGGGTCGGGTAGTGAGTGTGGATGGCTTTGGTAGGGATGTGGGTGGCGATGGCATCAGACAAGGTCTGGTGGAGGAAGGCAGCGGTTCAGGAGATGTCATTGGGAGATGGAGGGTAGGGTCATGGCGTTCAGCCTAGGTGTGTGTGGATTCCCTGTAGGCATCCCAGTTGGTGTGGGAGTAGTCATGGGCAAGTTTAGGAGGAATGCCAGGGTGGGGAATGTGGCGGGGATGGCAACATCAGAGTAGTGTGGAGGACAGGGGGATGGTCACTGCCAATCAGGTCAAGGACATCCGCAGTGATGCGCCAAAGGAGGTTGGGAGAGGGTAGGATCACGTCGGGAGTGGTGTTGGATTTAGGTTGGGTGTATTGGGCAATGAAGGCATCCATGAGGTGTCGATGGAGGGTGTGGAGAAAGAGGAGTTTGTGGGTGGGTTGGGAGTGGATATTATGCTAAAGGATGCCGTAATGTTGTCTCGCCATGGTAGGGGAGATTTAGACAACGGCAGTGAGGGGGGTGAAGGTGAAGTGGACCTAGTTGTGGGAGTAGATGGCATAGGTGGTGAGGTGGAAGATGGAAAAGGCAGCAAGGGCAATTTGGGAAAGGATGTGGAGGTGTTTTAAGGGGTGTATGTTTTGCAGGACTATGGTGACAAAGCAGATGATGTCTTCTGCAACTGGGAGAGGGCGGAGCGAGTTGTTGGGGTGGATGAGGTCATTGATGGGGCGGACAGGAACGGTGAGCTCAGGGCGACGGGAGGAGGTTTTGCTTTACATTTTGATGACTAGGTAGGATGGTGTTCGTTATAGGTATTACAGGAGGGAGGGAGAGGCGAGGTTGGGCAGTTCTTCAAGAAGTGGGAAGCTTTGCAGTGGGGACAGGTAGGGGGCTCTTACAGGCAGCCAAAGTACCGTTATCTACGATGATAGCTGTGATGTCATCTGTTGACGTCATCCAATATGACGGCTGTGACATCATGCAACATGGCGGATTTTGACGGAAGTTTGAATTTGGGGGGGGGGGGGGGGATATAGGTAAATTGGGTACCTCCACTAACCTAACCCCTTCCTCCCAGAAAATGGCAGGAAGTTCAAATTCCATCAGGACATTGCAGCCTCTACTAATGTAAGAAAAATGGCTGGAAAGAAAGGGCAGTTGGTCTGCCTCCACTAACCCAAGTCATCCAACCGCCACCTCTTCCTAGGGATTGGCGCGAAGTTTGAACTTTGTTGGTCATGAAAGGTCACTTGGGCTATCTCTACTAACCTAAGAAAATGTAATCCCAGAGTCTGGAGATGGGTGTAGAAAAGCAAGCAAGTAAGCAGGCCCAGACCAGAAACAGTAATGTGTTTGTGTTGAGGGGGAACGAACGTGAATTTGTAGAACAGTTCTGAGTGAGACTTTGGTCTGCTGAGGGTGCTCTGGTCACCCATCAGGGGTGCATGACCACCGACCTCACAGGGATATATCTAGCGCTGCGAGGAGTGTATATGGTGCTGTCTGTCTTCATGGTAAATGTACAAATGACGTAAAAGGACTGATTGTGTATGGCGCAGGATATGAATTGTATGTTTAATACATCGACATGGTACGCGGTGATATATTGCTGGGTTGGAGATCTGTTTCGAGCTATAATATTCAAGCTCTTGTCCTCAGTGGGAGAGTAGTGTGATTGAGTAAGAGTCTTTCCGTATTTGACGAACTGTAGGACACTTTTCGGGGTTTAGTTGTCGGTGCAATATGGCGATCAGTGTAAAATACTTTTTACCCGCTGAAAGTCTCGTCTGCAGAAAGAAAAAAAAAAGACAGACGGTGCTTCCACAGTGCACCAGTAATTCGGCAAGTAATTTCGATAAGAGCCAGCCATAATCCCCCATTCATTCACAAGACATCCTTTGTGCTGGGGTATAGGAGTCTCTACATAGCAGTGAGAACGTTTGTGTATGTTGAAAGCAGGAGGAGTAACATGTGATGGATGGGGTGCCACGTTAGGACCGCGAGGAAGAACGAATTCGCATTTTCCTTGTTGTTCTATCGATAGTGATCATGATTACAATACACCAACCCGCATCGGTGATGTCTTTCCAAGCATTACGTCCGCTGGTGCGGTATTCATTATCACACATAGTGCCAGACTCCCGTCTGTCATAACATTTCCTTGAGAGAATCTTGGCAGGATGCAGCACCTTCCAGAAGCGCTGAATGTAAGACTCTGTAAGATAATTTCCTAGGATTGAGGAGAATCGAGACATATAGCCAGTGTGAGTGTAGGCATACCATAATTTTTTCGGGCTCTGTACAGATATAAAAGATAACTGCATTGTTTGTGTAAAATGTGTATATGTTGCAGTGTAAAGTTACTGTGGCTTATGTTGTGGCATGACCAGAGACGATGAGTGTGTGTCCTATCGTGAGGGACATATAGATTCAGCACATTGATAACCACGAGGGTATGAGAGAGATTTTTTACGTGGAAAATTATGTGCACTATAAATACTGAGATTCGTTGCAGAACCACAGACGTCAGGAGGAGACATTACCTGTACATTCATCGGCGTCAGACAGTAGCAGCAATCGTAATATTTAATTGTAGTTACACTGGTAAATATGTTCCTGCCTTCCAATAGTCTTCTGGGTCTTGTATATATTTGATGATCTGTAGACAACTTTTGTGGGTTTAACTGTCAGTGTAATTTAGCGATTTGTGCAAAATAATTTTAGCACTGAAAGTCTCATCTGCAACAGTGGTGAACGGTGCTCCCACTGGAGCCGCACTGCAGCTATGCATCATCATGCCAGAAACAGTAAACACACGCTCGTGCATTCCAGAGGATGATTTGGCGCTTATTTAGATATACATGTGACATCAGTATAACACCCGAAGAACTTTCACATGCCATCGGCAGCCGAGTGAGAGTGATGGCTCCTGGTGGCTTGCGTCCAGCGCTGGCTAGCGACGGCATTGACGCAGGTGTGCCTTTGGAGCGTCTGCGCTCTGGAACTAGGTTTTCTGCCCCGTCCAATTGAGTGAGCAACAGTGCCTAGGAGAACACTTATTTTAAGACGAATTTCTCAGGTACCACGTATGAAAGGGATGTTGCCACCTCATGCTTGCAGGAACCGAACGGGCAGCTGTGCATCTGTTTGTCGGGGGTACCAGTGCATCCTGACATCTGGGAGTGTGTGTGATTGGCTTCTGTGTGACCTGCTGGACAGGGGGCAGTGGGTGGAGCCTGCGTATGTTGTTTGCGTCTGTTGCATTATTTTGGTTGCTAGTTGATTTCGTGTCTGCATATCACTCTACTGTATCATTTAGGAGGAGTTTGCATATCTGTACTGAATTTATTTAGGTAATTTTGAAGTTGTTTGCGTATCTGCAGAGCGTTATTTAGGGGTAGTTTACAGATCTTTGGGCTGTGTTTTGTGACCCCAAGCATGTCAGAGCATGTGTTTTGTATCAGTGTGATGAATATACTATCTCAAAACCATCCCTAAATAAATTGTTCCAAAATAAATAAAGTTCACTCCTTCCTCTCTCCAGCAGCCCGGCACAGGCTGTCATTTTCCCCCCTAGAGAGTCATCTTGGGTTATGTCACGGAACCAACGACAGCATCCTCTGGTGACAGTACTGTGTACTATGCCCATACCTCGTGTCGACCACACTGTTTCCCGCCTTTTCACCCACTGTCTTGCATTACATCATGGAACGGACGACAGCAACTTTGGTGGCGGTACTGTGTACTATGGCCAGACCTCGTACCGAACACTCTGTTTCCCGCCATCTTGGATAATGGTACTTGTGTCATCAGCTGATGTCATGGCCGTCATCTTGGCTTACGCCAGGGATGAGAGCACCCACTGGCGGCTATACTGTGTACTAGGCCAGTTGAAGTCCGGACCTCATGGTGAACACACTGGATGGCTGTACTGTATCAAATTGTTTAAATAAAGACTGGTGCATGCAAAATAAAGACTTATGTCCAGCACAGGTCGAGTCCTCCCCCGCCATTTCCTAGGACGAGGTGGTGGTCTGGCGAGTTAGGGTAGTGGAGGTATCCAAGTGCCCTTTCTTTCCCACTATTTTCTTAGGTTAGTAGAGATAGCCCAAGTGACCCTTCTTTACCGCCAATATCCAAACTTCGCACCAATCTCTGGGAAGAGGTGGTGGTCAGATGACTTGGGTTAGTGGAGGTAGCCAGCCATTTTTCTTACATTAGTAGATGCTGTATTATCCTGATGGAATTTGAACTTCCCACCATTTTCTGGGGAGGGAAGGGGTTAGGTTCGTGGAGGTAGCCCAATTGACCTATCTTCCCGCCCAAATTGAAACTTCCTGCCAAAATCCGCCATATTGAATGATGCCACACGCGCCATCTTAGATGACGTCTTCACGTGACGTCACAGCCGCCATCTTGGATAACGGTACTTTAGGGTAGCGTACCCCCTTGGGGTAGCATCCCCTTGTTCCAGTACTGGTGGTGTGTAAGTGGCAGATGAAGACAACATGGATGGCAGCGGTGGTGACGGCAGTGATGGCGGCGAGGGAGCCTTCATGAGAGGGGGCGGCAGCCCCTCTGGCAGGCGGTGAAGGTGGTTTGATGAATCCCTCTGGGCAGTGTCTGGACTACGATGGCAAAAGGGGAGAGGCTCAGCATCCTGGGCTGGCAGCGGCGGCGAGGTCTGGGTGGCGGCTAACAGGCAGGCAGGCAAACGGACATACAACAACACTGGCAGCGGCTGACAGACGGGCAGGTGGCGGTGAGCACTGAGCAACGGCGGATGGACGACAGTGACTGGCAAGCAAGCGGGCAAGCAGGCAGACAAAGCAGGCAGGCAGACAGACAGACAGACAGACAACTTCAGCTTCGGCTGGCAGATGGACGGACGGCGGATGGTGGCGATGGTGGACAGACAACAGTGGCCGGCAGGCAACCAGGCAGTCAGACAGATAGACAGACAGACAGACGGTAACAGCAAGAGGCGTTCAAAAATGGTTCAAATGGCTCTAAACACATCTGAGGTCATCAAACCCCTAGACTTAGAACTACTTAAACGTAACTAACCTAAGGACATCACACACAGCCATGCCCAAGGCAGGACCTGCGACCATAGCAGCAGCGCAGTTCTGGACTGAAGCGCCTAGAACCGCTTGGCCACAGGGCAATAGGCGTTTGGAAACCATAGATTACACCCTGAGGTTGCCCAGGCAGTATAATCTGTAGTCTTCGAACGATGGTACAAGCGTTAGAAAAGCTACTGTGTATGCTCTGTAATTTTTTACACAGCTGACACTGAGTGTATCACATACTGCCAGACCAGCGTGAGTTCTTGTTCCAGAATGAGATTTTCACTCTGCAGCGGAGTGTGTGCTGATATGAAACTTCCTGGCAGATTAAAACTGTGTGCCAGGCCAAGACTCGAACTCAGGACCTTTGCCTTTCGCGGGCAAGTGCTCTACCAACTGAGCTACCCAAGCACATGAGTTCTAGCTGTCAGCGATGGCTAGCTATTGGCACTCCAGGCAGAACCACAGTCGACAGAAACTTGTGTGAATCATAGTGGCTTTACAGTGATCTATCACTTTCTCCCATGCTTGTCATAGCCATGTGATTTCCCATTAGGTCTCTGCCTGCACTCGTGAGGTATATCGTTCATATTCACCCCACCAGGTGGAGGTAGTGACCTGTGTTGTGTCACGAGTGTAGCTATGGCCATCTGCCGTTAGTTGGCACTACACTTTGTTGTGAAAATAGTTCAGTTTTTCGTCTTGAAGTGTGTACAATGATGGAATCGACCACTATTCTAGTAGAAAATATCATACTTTCGTCTCATATGTATTTGTCGCGTTTTTGATGGCTACTATTCGATGTGTAAAGAAGTGTGGGCATGTTTCATTCTCAAATGTGTTGCTACGTGGGTGCTGCATATGAGAACAATCAGTTTAAAACAGTACTATGGTGTCAGGCTGTGTTACTGTTGGTAAATATTCATAATCCATTGTTCACACAATTTTCTTTGTCGTGAATTTTGTAAGCCTAGTATCTGAACTTGCCAAAGGCCTTGCTACACTGGTAACACCGGTTCCCATCATATCACCGAAGTTAAGCACTGTCGGGCTGGGCTAGCACTTGGATGGGTAATCGCCCGATCTGCCAAGCGCTGTTGGCAAGCGGGGTGCACTCATCCCTTGTGAGGCAAACTGAGGAGCTACTTGATCGAGAAGTAGCGGGTCCAGTTTGGTAAATGACATATGCCTAGATGAGTAGTGTGCTGACCACATGACCCTCCATATCCACATCCAGTGATGCCCGTGGGCTGAGGATGACACAATAGCTGGTCGGTACCGTTGGATCTTCCTGGCCTGTTTGGACGGAGTTTAGTTTTAGTGTCTGAACTTATTTTTTTTGCACAAGGGGCCGTATAGGTTATTTTGAGCTTATGTGAATTTTGATTCTCCATCATTTGAGTTAAATTAGAAATGTGCTTTCCGTATTTTTCTAGTTTTTTATCATTCTAACTGAGCTCATGTATGCTGTGGCTACAATGCAGTTACAACAGCATACTAGTGTTGGGAATCAAAACTTCTACGATCCCACATGACTGTCGTCCACATCTTGTTGGACTGCCCAAATTTAGCTGCCCTGTGGCGGCCTTATAACGTTCTGAGCACCCTACCTTTGGTATTGGCGACAATGCCTCAGTGGCTGGTTTGTTTTACATTGTATTCGTAAGAGGGGTTTTATCACACAATGTAAGGTTGGGCGCCTGGCTTTCTCTTCCAGACCTCCACCCTCCCTCCATTTTAACTCTTCCTCACTCTTTCTTTGCTGTATGTTTGTCTTGGTTTTCTTCTTGCCCTTATGTGTGTTCATCTCACCTTCTCTTTTAGGCTGGAGATTTTAGTGTGTTGCAGAGTGGCTGGTTCATCTGTCTTTATTCTTGTGATCAGCCAGCCTCGGCCATCTGATATATTATTTTAATACCTTCCAAAACTTTTCCTTTTAGTGTACATTTTACGGTTTTGGTTAGTTTCTTTCATTTTTTCTTTCTGTGTGGTTCCCTGTTAGTTTTACGCCCTTTTCATTTCCCCGACTCCTTTTGGGAATTATTTGCACTTGAGCCTTGTTTGCATGAAGAAAAAGGGACTGATGACCCAGTAGTTTGCTCCCTTTAACCCCAAACCAACCAACCAACTCCATTTTGCGTTAGGTTATTGAATGGATGGAATGCCTGTGGTGTCTCTCTGCATAGAGCTGTCACTGACAGTTGGTGGCGCAACTCCAGGGCGAGTGCGGCTCTTGTTTCTTACGTTACATGGCCACCCTGGTGGCTGAGAGCCCAGCATACCATTCTGGAGTTGACAGTGTTGTGCAGTGACTCGGCTCTTAGCAGGCTACCGTGGTTGGAGCAGTGGCAGACTTCTCGACTGATCTGGCAATCATGAACTTTGCCACTGCGTATCCTCACACTGAGGAAAAACAAACTGCATGTAAGGGTGGACGTGATGCACAAAGACACGTGCATCTTGTGCTGATCGATTTTGTCTTCCAGAGTGATGAGATCAATCAGGTATTGCCACGAAAACATTACCTCGATCATAACACTCCATCCTCTTTTCTGGACCCTTTGCTGTGAGATATTTCTCATTGCTCACACCAACTGCCATCTGTCTGATGGAGCATAAAACGTGATTCATCTGAAAAGGCTACCTGTCGCCACTCAGTGGAGGTCCAGTTGCAGCACTGGCGTACAAATTCCAGTCTTCATCGCCAATGAGCAGCAATCAGTGTGAATGCCTCAACCAAGTTCCTGCTGCAGAGGCCGATCTGCAGCAACATTCACTAAACAGTCGTTGAAAAGACATGGTTGATAGCCCCATTGTTCATCAGAGTGGCCAGTTGCTCAACGGTTGCACGTCTATTCACTCAAAGACTTCTCCACATCCGTTGTTCACTCCCGTCATCTAAGTCCCATAGTGCACTACAGTTACCTTGTTGCTGGTGTCGGATAGCACCATTTAGCCATGCACGGTATACTTTAACCACAGCAGCATGTTAACAGTTTACAAATTTCACCGTTTCTGAAATGCTTACACCTTTGGCTGAAAAGCCAATAATCGTGTCCTTTAGGACTCAGATAAGTCGTTCTGTTTCCACATTGCGTGAACGACTAGACTGTTTCTGTGTCCCCCTGACATACTATGTGTATCCTCCTCTGCTAGTGCTGCCGCTTGTTATCTGTGAGTGGTTATTGCATGCTGACGTCCTACATAGGCGGTGGGTACATTAATTGACTGAACCATGTACATTTCACAGTGACCTCGTCAGAAAACGATGATAGGAAACACAAAGAAGAGATCGCCTCAACTCTAAAATACATGAAACTTACATGAAAGTAGAATCGTTACTGAAAAACACAGTTCGGTTTCTAATGATGGAAATATGCAGATTAATTGGAGTTCAGAACCAGGGTTTTTGTTCAGTATATGCTCGCACCTGTTTGTTTAATCTCTTGCATAAAACACTTCTTTTTAGAAACAGTGACAATACCGTAAGTGGTTTTTCAGTCAAGGCTCAGGTATTTTAGTGGCATATCGCAGAGACTAAATCTAGGGATTGGCTTTTAACTCTAAATGAAAACTTCACAGGTGCCTTCGTCAATATCGCCGTCATCATTTAATTATTTAGCATACCAGTGCATCATATACATCATTGTCATACAACTCGTAAAACATCATAAAACCATAAAAATATCATCATCATATAACAGTGAAATTGTGGTAGCGGAGGCATGCACCATGGCAAATGCCATATTCCAACTAAAAATACGCTTCTCCTAATGTAACCGAATCACCATATCTGTAAATATGTGTTACTTCAATAGCCTTTAGGAGCATTCTCGATTTACCAGTGATGTCTAAATGCGTAATCACTTCAGACAGGACAAGAGAGGAATATAGTGTGTAGAATCGAGTGTGATGCTAGAAAGAATGAAAATCGAAGAAATATCACAACCCAAGCCATATCTCTGTGTTCGTCAACTCACATACTCAATCACTCCAGGAGAACGAGGTAAAACCCTGTCAAATGTCATGTAGGAAACAACATCTGGATAATACACTTCTAAAGATAATGCAGTCCACAAGCAGTGACTTTCGCCTACGATCATGCAATAGGCCTTGTGTGACTTAAAACTGCAAGAAGAGTTATACGTATATAGGAAAGCTGCACCATCTCCCTAGTGCTCAGCACCTGGAAAAAAAATAATATATTTTTCCTGGTGTTCCCACATCCTCTGCTGGCTGGCTGGCAAATGAAATGCTTTGTGGTCAAGACCCTTACAATAACTAGCGTGATGTGACAGAATAAGATGTGATGCACCAAACTTGACACTTGCAGGTCAGTAGTGTGGTAACAGCGATTGTTATAGCTGTCAGCTCAGATGGCGACATTGCCCCAGAACACACGGCTAGTCACGGATAGTGACAGCGAGACTCAGCTGCTGTATGGCATGGTGGGATGTGGACCCCATGGCGGTACACGGTGGTATCAATGCCTTGACCAGGGATACTTACTGCCCAACTCCGATTGCACAACTTGGACATGCCTTAAGAAGCAGCGAAATGTGTGACTACGACAACGAGCCATGCTTGTGGCCACAGACTATGGCCTGGCATCGACAGGTGCTCACTCAACATCTGGAAAGGCTGTGGCAGCCAGAGTGTAGCGAGCCCGTGGACTTTATCCAGAGTAGGCAGGCTTTGGAGAGATTGTGACATGTAGCAATGAGATGAGACTAACAAGTAGTGGACTCTGTGGCCAGGCTGTGGGCAGCCAACGGTGTCATAGCTGGCAAAGAAGGTGTCTACCCAGCAGCCACAGTGCAGGCATGCAGTAGTGTCATGGCTTGCTCAACTTGGCCGCCAGGGCTTAGGTCACAGCGCCTGTGTAGTGAGCATTGACAACAAATCGAACAGCTCCATACGTGTAGAAACAACATGAATTCACTCCCTGCTTATGCTCATGCTTGCCTCAGATGACTGTTGTGTAAACTGTTTGCCACAAATGTAAGATCCCCCTTTGGTGCAGAAGGTGGGAGACTGCGCTTCTGAAGTTCCATTTCAGGATGGAAAGGATGTCGGTATCACAGTGGACATCTCCAGGAAGGATATAGATTTCCTGTACGCCAGTTTGCATGAGTGACAGGTATGGTTGGCCAGATATATAGACAATTTTAAAGGAATAGTGATACGATACGGGTGAGAATTGATTAGTAGAGAGGGGAACAGATGCACGTCACAAAAGAGACACAGAAGCAGGATAGCATGTAACTGTCTGTTTGAAAGCAGAGCTGAAATATGAAAGAGGAAGGAGCAAATGGTTTAAGCCACTGGTGGTGGAGGAGATCTAAAACACAGGAGAGACAAATGGAGACAACATAAAGCTGTCTGTTCAGTAGTAGTGCATAATCACAGGCGAGTTAGCTCCAGGGGCATCTCTCTGCGGGCAAACACGGGAGGCAGACACATGGTCCTGCTCACTGATGCTTTTTCAAAGTATACAGGATTATAAAGTGACTTAGTACAAGTCTCTACTGCCCTTGGACATTGGCCTGTGAATTCAGCACACATATAGTCGCTGGTTGTAACGAGTGGGTACGGAATGTAAAATCTTAGTAAGATATAAAGACAAACAAAGTTATTGATTTCCTGGAGTACAATGTGTGACTGACAGCTGGGACTGTACATACAGTTGCCATTGTTATATAAAGAATAATCAGTTCTGCATCTACAAATATTTTAATCTCAGACTCAAATTTTTCCTTCCTTCTGATCCATCATCACTTTGCTACGATGTAATTCAAACCAAACCTTGTGGAAGGAAAAAAATTCTGATTAAACACATAGGAATGATAGACTACTTTTATGGTGCAATTCCTTTATTAACCGTCCAATGAAAATTAGTTTTGGTTTAGATGCTATGACTGTTGTGCTTTGTTACTATTATGAAAGATAACACTGTGTTTAGATACAGTAATATTTACAAGAAGCTATCCACCCACTGTTCACATATTACAAAAGGACAGATTTATTTCTCTGTACACAGAGTAGATATTTCAGTGTAACGATATAGTGATGATATGAGATGGAGGAACAAGGGTTTTATGTAATGTTTTGGATCTGGGATGAGTGTGTTCTGGAGAATGAGTATGATGATTATATGTTTTGAGGTAATAAATGTTAATAACAGTGGAGGGCATTACAAAACAGGTAGTGAGAAATGTGGTTCTGTATTTGTTTAATGCTGCTACATCTTAACACAGAAAATATAGCTTGCACTCTTGGAGATGTGCTGCTACTACATAGTAGATTTAAAAAATAGTAATAATAATAAAAACGTATTTGTGTTGCATATTATATATCAGTACTCATTACAGTTTGAGCACAGTTCCACTGCATTTAATATTGTACTACAAATGTGTCCAGAACAAATTTTTTTTATGCAAGTACTCTGAATAGGCCAAACTGATGCAGTGGAAGTTGTAGAACCACTAATTGTATCTGATGTTGGCTTCAGAACTCAATTAAGCAAATACCAAATCCATATACTTACTGTGATAAATAATTATACCTAATGGTGTAAACCTATTTTAACCCATTCTACTACATTACGCTGATTATTCCGTTGGAGGAAGATTTCCACTGCATTGCATATTATCTCAAGAATGTGTGTGAATGTCGTTCTATTTGAAGTATCTGTTTTGTGTGACTTGGGAACAGAGGAGAAAGTGTTAATGACTTGTTACTAGAGAATACAGTTGTTGTGAATACACTGATAACAAATACTTCGTAACTAGGCAGTCATGTAGTGTGCAGAATATTTAATGTAGAAAAAAAGGAATAGAAGAAAATATTCACTTTAGAAAAGAAGACAAACACAGGGACAACATGTAACAACATTTAGTTTAGTCCACTTCAGTTCCCACTTTGAAATACAGTATAATGTCAAAAGATACAGTACGGTCATAGAGCATTCCAAATATAAAATACAAGTTACAACACTGGATTCACGTGTTGTTAACAGGAATTTGAAGAGAACAGTGCACTATAATTATGCTCCTACTGTAAAAAAATTTCAGACCAAATATTACACTTTAAAATTCACACCACTGATGCTTGCCACTAACAGATTTCAATGTTGAATGTACTACTGAATTTTTTGGAACTAGGGTTTACTAAATGCAAGAACATCCATTACGCTGGAGATACATTTACTCTATACTATACAATCCAACGTGATGCAGAATGTTTTTATTGTGTAATAGTATCTGGTACAATTATTGCTTATTCCATTACAAAAATTTGAAAATGCACTGTGCCAAGAAATAATAGTATTTAAAGGAAAATTACATGCCATGACTACTTTAGCTTTTCTGTCATAGTAATTCATTGTATTCTATACTTCTTTGTTATTAAATCTCAATACCTGCCATATTGTCCTTTCTGCTCTTAAAGTTTTATTTGTACTTCAATTTGTCTGATTTGATTCACTGTATCTGATTTGCAACATTTTTGCTGCATCGATTTGATTATGTTCCGTTCTTATATACAGATCTCTCCATTTACTGGAACTGTGATTAGCCTCTGCAATGTGTATCCGAAAGTTGCCTGTTTCCTACTGTTGGACGATTAGGTCTGTTGTGTATTAATGTTCAGTTTTGCTGTTGGTTTCCTTTGTAATGGGAACTGATGTTTTGTGTTTTCAATTGTGAGACCTGGGAGGACATTCATGAAAAGGCATATTAGAGCAAAAACTGACCACAAATTGTGTGTACTCAGTAGCATTATAAGCCACATTACTAGAGCCTACTTATAAATACGTGTATGACAATGTGTGAATGCCATATTCATCATAAGGGCTCATCATCCTTGTCTTTATGACATCAGCCAGAAATACAGAATTCCATGGACAGCTGCTCACTTGCTAAAATAACGCACTCGTCTATTACAGTTCTTAAAAGACATTAGGTATTTTGATGACTGTAATTGTTCTTCAGATTCTAACATTATTTCTTAGTGTATTGTTTGTCACAGGTGGCTGAGATTTTCTGTATGTTGCAGGGTAGAGACTTCAGGCAGGAAGGTAGTGCGGCTGTCACTAATCTCTCCCCCCCTCCCTCATGCAGAAAGGCCATTAAGCAGGTAAGTGCATGCAGTAAATTGATTGCAAAATAACTAAGGAGCAGAAAAATACCAATTACGTGAACTTGGGCCAGATATTTGGTTAATGACACGCATACAAAGAAAAAAAATACTATGTAATAAATTTTTATCGATTTTACCTCAACACGGGTTGGGGATTCCATTGTCCTTGCAGAGCCATTGGCTACAGTCATACTTTTGAAATAATGAACTAGATATTAGTTCCACATCAATTTTTGTCGCTTCCATTTCATTTTTTATTTGTTTTGTCATGTGCACTAATGTTTGCATCTGATGTTGAACTGGAACATTGTCAACAGGACTTCTATCTTTTCTATTGTTTCGAATTGTATAGAGGAGCAGCGCGGTCACTGATTGCGCGGTCCCTCCCGCCGGAGGTTTGAGTCCTCCCTCGGGCATGGGTGTGTGTGTTGTTCTTACCATAAGTTAGTTTAAGTAGTGTGTAAGTCTAGGGATTGATGACCTCAGCAGTTTGGTCCCATAGGAAGTCACACACATTTGAACATTTCTGTAGTATTCGCCAATAGGAAAATGTAGTGACACTTCGCTGCCGTTAAAAAGGCAAAAAATAAACAGTTCTTCGTGGAGATAGTGTGAAAAGCGAGTGATGGAAGGTGTTTTGTGCGTAAAATGCAACTCCTGGTTACACGAAAAGTGCGCGAAAGTAAATTTGAAATTCATCTGTGATGACTTTCGGTAGACATGCCACGGCTGTTTACGTGACGAAACGGCGATCTTTTAAGTGCAGTGAACCCAAAAAGCGAAATTATAAAGCTAGTTTAAAGTGAAATTGAACCACTAAAAACAGAATTATTCACTATAAAGAAAGAAAACGATAGATTAAGACGTGAAAGGCAGTCCTGCGTGTGTGATATACAACAAATGGAAAAGCAAGACGGCGAAAATACATGTGCGCCTACGAACACTGAAAACCACACGTCAAGTGTTTCCTCAAGTCACGATAAACTCAGCAAGCCAAAAATCTGTAGATAAATGTAAGTGGCAGACGGTGACACACAATAAAAGAAAAGAGTACAACACGGCAATGCAAAGGGACGAAAATGAGTTTCTAATAATTGGTGACTCGCTGCTGGGAAATATTGCTGTACCCAACTGCAAAATCGACGTCAAACCGGGAATTAGAACGCAACAACTCAGCAAAGATTTTAAAAATATGCTAAATCAAAGCAGACAAATACAAAACCGGATCCAGGCTGATACTTAGTCGTAATATAAAAAGAAGGTCACTGAGTGACAAATATATCTGCAAAGTAAATTACGCCGTCAAAGACCACTGTGATCGCCTTGGTGCTGTTTTTATAGACCCAATCAAACTTCTGAGTTGAAACCTGCCTCGGAAAGAATGTCACGGATATAAACAGATTAGCGTCTCTAACATTCAGCAGAATGTTTACAGATATCTGTACAACAATCAAAAGAAAGGGAAACTAATATGGCCTAATGGGGGTGAAAAACCAATTACTGCAGCTATTAAAGCAAAAAATAAGCACCACACTAAAAAGGAGGGACTACAGAATCTGCCCTCAGAATGCGCGCCCACAATATGCAAGTCAACAAAAGAAAAGTTATATAAAAGTACTACATCAGAAGATTCAATATGTTCGTAACAAGAAACTAGAAGGGGAAATAGTCCTAAGTGAAATACGACCAGACATACTATGTACCAGCGAACGTGGACCAAATGAAACCCAAGTAGCTAACTTGACAATAAAGGACTGTATTATCTTATCCAGTTACTTCTGTACATCTAGACATAAATGTGGTGGGATTTCCATATATATTAAAACAGGAAAGACCCTAAAGACTGCGGGCAGTAAAAGCGTGAGATTACTTATAACTAGAGAAAAAAACTTTGAAATACTGGTTTAGTGACTGATGACTTTAGATTGATTTGTGTGTACAGATCACCAAGTGTCAATTTTAGCATCTTTCTGAAAAAAATGGCCAACTTACTAAGAATGAATATGAAGAAAAACATTGTACCCTATGTGGAGACTTCAATATTGACAAGAGAAAAGAATCAAAACCAAGACAAGATTTTGAAGAATTGTTAATACAGTACAATATGGCAACAATATCTGCACCAACAAGTGTGGCTTCTCAAAGTCAGACAGTTATTGACAACATCATTACTAATATTACCGTAGTAAGTCTAACTATGAGTCACATGTAGGCCAAACAGAAATGCCTGAGCACATGGACAGCTGATCTGCTTATGCAGAGGTAAGGACATAATATCTAAACCAAAACAAACAACCAAAGAAATCAGGAAAATCAGCGAACAAAATATTAACATCTTTAGAGCATTATTAAGCAGAAAAGGGTAGAATGAAGCCCTACAGATACAGAATGTAAATGAAAAATATGATTCTCAATTACAACAATTAAACTCCATTTTAATGTAACATTCCCGAAAGTAAAGATACAAAAAAAGATGTAGGATCAGACAAAGTAGATTACCAGTGAAATAATAGAAGTGTGAATGAAGATCTGGGAACTGAGACAGAGGGGTGAAGTGAAAATTATAAAATAGTACAAAAGAAATATAGAAAAATAATAGGAGAGGCAAAAATCAAGAGCAATTAATGCTACCATAATGAACTTGATAATCAAGACAAAGGCAGCTTGGAATGCAATTAATGATGAAAGACAGGGAAAAGCTAGATCAAACAAAAATACATATCAGGTCAATGAAAATAATCAGCACAGTGCTTACAGATGGTAAAGAAATAGCTAACATATTCAATGATAACTATCTAAATGTGGTAGACAACTTAAAATTGGAAGGAAATAGTCCACAAAAGAAGGTTACTAAGTTATCACAAAAACCAAGCGGAACCATGTTCTTGAAATCAGACACAGAAGATGAACTGTGGAAAACTACACAGAAACTGTAGTCCAAGATATCAGCAGGCGATGACGAAATATCAAATCATGTAATAAACCTAAGTGATAAAATAATCTCACCATTGCTGGACTAAGCAAACAGCTCTATCAGAGCTGGAATTTTTCCAGAAATACTGATGATAAGCATGGTACTATCAGTGTACAAGGAAGTGGATAAGCAACTACAGGCCAGTTTCATTGATATCAGGTTTCTCAAAAATCTTGGAAATGCTTATGTGTTATAGATTAGTTCAATACCTGGTTAAGTACAAATTTCTCATACCATCACATCACGGTTTCAGAAAGAGTAGATCTATGGAATCAGCAATAGCTAGTCTGACAGAATACATTATAGAGTCCTTAGATGAGAAACAAGTTGTATCTGCAATGTTTCTGGATCTCTCCAAAGCATTTGACACTATTGACCTTGAAATACTGGCAAGGAAATGGGAAAACTGTTGTATTTAGGGGCAAGCAGGGAAGTGGATGGTATCATAGCTATGTAACAAGAAGCAATATGTATCAACAGGGGATGCATATCAGTCAGAAACCAGAACTATCAAATATGGAGAGCTGCAGGGATCAATAATGGGGCCATTGCTGTTTAATCTGTCTGTTAATGACATAGGTGTTGAAGGCAAAGGGTAGAAAATATTGTCTACAGATTACATGACAATACTGAACAATGACCAAACTGTGACACAGCTTGAGAGAAGACTATACATATCTGCAAACACCACAGCTCAATGGCTCCTGGAAAGTGGACTTGTTATGAACCTAAAAAAAGACTATGTTGCATTGTTCAGAAATAAAAATAAGGCTATGCACATGGGTTTGGAGGTGGATGAAATGAGATTAGAATAAGTAGAATTCACTAGATTATTAGTTATTACTGTAGATAAAGACCTGAATTGGAAACAACATATTAATTCTATCTGTATGAAACTTAGCTACAGCATATTTATAATGAGGCAGCTAGCACAGTATGTGGACAAACAGCTTCTGTGTACAGTATACCATGGACTCTCTGAAATGTACCTGCAGTATGTTGTGATAGAGTGGGGAAACTCAAAGAATCAAGAAATAAAAAGGGTGTTCACATCACAACAAAAAGAAGTCAGAATCTTATTGGGAAGAAAGACTTCTGAAACATGCAGAACTGGCTCAAATGACTAGGTATCTTAACTTTTTCCTCCTTGTACATGTATAAAACTGTACTGTATGTCACAAAAGACTACAAATGCTAGTGTACACACCCACAACACATGGGGGAAGAATGACATACGAAGCATACCCCACTGACTGACAATGCTTGGAGAAGGACCTCAGTACTCAGGTATCACATCACTAAGAAGTCTACCTTAAAAAAACTGCATGACAACGTCCATGACACTACGTTTTCAGAGAATCTAAAGACTATCTCATGGAAAATAAATTTTACAGTGTCGATGAATACAGATCACATGAAATTTGCAAATATTGTTAATTATAATCAATGATGTTAGAATAGATAGAAAGTATGTAATAATGAAGGTTTTTGTATTTTTGACATGTCCTATATTACATGTACGATCACTGTACACTATGTAATCCTCCTGGATAAAATAAAATTGGCTTCAGTTTAATTCAGTCATTAACACAGAGATAATAATAACTACAGGTGTCAGCTTAATTGTAAATTAGTTTGTCCATTTTCAATGTGTCACTCCTTAATGTGGCTGGGAATTTATAGAATTGTTTTTCCCTGTGTTATGGTTTTGAGATGAGGTTAAACAATAATTACTTCTGCACCCATGGTTATTTTAATCTCAAACTCAGATTTTCCTTTTCCTGTTTAATCTGTCTTCACATCTCCAAGATGTTGTTGAAATTATAAATTGTGAAAGAAAAAAAATTCTGGCTGAGCTCATGTGGACAATAAAATAATTTCACAATGAGTTTTCTTTATTGACCTTTCACAGTGAGATTTAATTTTTGTTTAGATGCTGTGACTATTTGGCTTTGGTTCTAGTTATCAAGGGTAAAACTTCATATATGAATGATAATATCTGCTAGAGGCTATCCTCTCATCTTCGAAAGGTTTTCGTACATAGAAGAAAGAAATTTCTCAGGGTAAAGAAATAGTGCTCATATGAGGTAGAGGGACAGAGGTGTTTTGTATTTTCTTAGAACACAGTGTGGCCACAGTGCTTAATTTCTAAATTTTTAAATGCCAGGACACACTTCTTGAACCATACAATTCCTCTCTTCCCCTCCCCCCAGCCATAAAAGTTACGATATTTAAAACTTGTGGTCAAATTAATGAGGAATAATTTTTTGCAAAGTAGTCTTCTGATACCTTCGGTATGCTGTGTGTACACACACCCACCCACCCATGCACCCACTCACACACACACACACACACACACACACACACACACACACACACACACACACACACACACACACATATCCACCACCTTACATCTACATATACATCTACATTTATACTCCGCAAGCCACCCAACGGTGTGTGGCGGAGGGCACTTTATGTGCCACTGTCATTACCTCCCTTTCCTGTTACAGTCGCGTATGGTTCGCGGGAAGAACGACTATCTGAAAGCCTCTGTGCGCGCTCTAATCTCTCTAATTATACATTCGTGATCTCCTCAGGAGGTATAAGTAGGGGGAAGCAATATATTCGATACCTCATCCAGAAACGCACCCTCTCGAAACCTGGCGAGCAAGCTACACCGTGATCCAGAGCGCCTCTGTTGCAGAGTCTGTCACTTGAGTTTGTTAAACATCTCCGTAACGCTATCACGGTTACCAAATAACCCTGTGACGAAACGCGCCGCTCTTCTTTGGATCTTCTATATCTCCTCCATCAACCCGATCTGGTACGGATCCCACACTGATGAGCAATACTCAAGTATAGGTTGAACGAGTGTTTTGTAAATCACCTTCTTTGTTGATGGACTACAGTTTCTAAGGACTCTCCCAATGAATCTCAACCTGGTACCCGCCTTACCAACAATTAATTTTATATGATCATTCCACTTCAAATCATTCTGCACGCATACTCCCAGATATTTTACAGAAGTAACTGCTACCAGTGTTTGTTCCGCTATCATATAATCATACAATAAAGGATCCTTCTTTCTATGTATTCGCAATACATTACATTTGTCTATGTTAAGGGTCAGTTGCCACTCCCTGCACCAAGTGCCTATCCGCTGCAGATCTTCCTGCATTTCGCTACAATTTTCTAATGCTGCAACTTCTCTGTATACTACAGCATCATCCGCGAATAGCCGCATGGAACTTCCGACACTATCTACTAGGTCATTTATATATATTGTCCCTACGCCCCTGTCCATTGAATCATGCTGGTCACCCATTGTCATATTCGCTGGTGCCATATCCCCAGTGCTGACGAGTTTACAAAAGCAATCCAATAAGACACTGTCATGTTCTGTGGTTCTATATTTATTAAATTCTGTTACATCTGGACACAAAAAGGATGAGCATATGTTGATTATTGGCACTTAAGTGTGCCTTGTATTCTCATTGATGTGTTGTGTTGCATAGCCTCATCTTCTACTACTTCTTCTTCCTTTTTGGTTTCTAATGGATTACAAGACCCCATGCAGAGCTCACATGTTGTCTATATATTCCTCTATGTTGTCCTCTTTCATGCCATCTATCTATACTTAACCTGTTGTATACTGTCTTAATTTAATTTTGCCATGTACTCCAGCATCTCCCACTTTGCTTTTTATCAATTAATTTCCCCCTGAATATTTCTGAAAAGACCTGAACCTCTTTCATTTTCATCATATGTCCTGTCTTCTGGAATTTAATATGACCATTGTTGTCACCTATTGTTACAGAATGTGGACTTCTGTGTTATATTTTCTCTTGCAGCTTTGTGATTCATTATCACAGTACAGACCAAAGATTTTCCTATAAACTTTATTTTAAAAACTTGTAACTGGTTTTTCATTTTAGTGAAAATCCTTTGCTCCATAGGATAGGACTGGTCTGATGACAGTGTTGTATAAGTTCATTTTAGCTTTCTTAAGTCATTTGTTAAGACCCTAGGCTTTTTGTATGAGGTAGGAGGCTCTTTTAGCCTTTTGTAGTCTCATTTTCACTTCTACTTGTCTTTGATTGTGTTCATCTATCATTGTACCCAGAAGTTTGAATTGTTCGTTGTGTTTGAATTTATGTTTGCTGATTATTAAATTTGATTGGTAGTCTCGTTCATGTCTACATCTTTGGAGTACTGTCTATTCTCATTTCTGATGCTTTTTGTTTGTGCCAAGTTTCTATGGTGTTTCTGCAAAATCGAAAAACAAATGCTTAATCTTTATTTTTTTTCCAGTGAGTACCATATCACCTGCATACCGGAACACCTTAACTTTATCTCTTTGGAGGAGCCTGTCAGTTTCAGTTTCCTCATAACTCCCTTCAAAGTTTGATTGAAAACGCCAAGGGACAGAGCATCATCCTCTCTGAGTCCAGTTTAATTCTCCAACTGGTTAGATATTATTCCATTTAGCAAAACTCTGTATCTATTATCATCTGCGCACATTTTACAAATAGTTATAAGTTTTATTGGAAATCCAAACTGTCACTACATTCCTGAATGTTTACCTTTGAATAGAATCATAAATGTCCATAAAATCAAATGACAACTACTGTATTTTTTTTACATTTGTGTACTTTAACATTTATTGCCCTGATTACAAATTTATTCTCAGCTGTGGATCAGTCTCTGCAACAATCATTTTGATGATTCCCAGTTATATTTTCTGTGTATGGTTTAAAGAGGTTTAGCAGTAAACTAGATAGAATCTTATAACCTGTGTTAACTAATGATTTTTGTGTGTAGTTTCTAAAGTCCATCCTCTCTCCTTTTTATGCAATTGTAGCTTACTAGTAATGATTGTTTTCATTCTGTCGGTATGGTCTTAGCTTTCCGGATTACATGTAAAGGCAAAGCAAACATCTATGCAGTTCCTCTTCTCCATAAGTTAGTACCTCAGGTGGAGTGGCATCACTTCCAGTTGCCTTGCTGTGTTTTACATTTTCGATACTTCCCATCACCTCGTAATATGTGTCGAAATTTTGTTGTTATTGAGGCTAATGCTAGAATTTGTAACTGATCATTTTGGGTCAGAACAATTCTGTAGATTGTTAAAATATTTCTTGCTTGTTGATAAAATTTTTCTTTGTTCAGTAATCATATTGCCGTCCGTATCCTTCATCATGTTAGATTTGTAACTAAAATCTGTTTTAATTTAGCTAACTGAGCCCCATATTTTCCAAATGCTATTACTGTGATAATGGTATCTGGCGCCATAATTGCTTATTCCACCCCTAAGATTTCAAAACACAATTTCTGCCAAAAAGTAATTACATTCAAATTTGTAATACTTACTGTGACTGTGGCAAATTTCCCAGCATATCAGTCCATCTGTTTCTAGTTGGTTTTATCATTAAACATCAATGAGTGCCATGTTTTTATGCTGATCTGGGTTTCCTCTTCCTATATTCTTTGGGTGTTGTTGCTACCTCCTGTAAGAGAACACAGGCCAGCATTTTTTGCATTCTATCTTTTTTTAAGTTTTGATGATGGACTTCTAAGTATGTTTGTGGGCTAAATCCAAAAATGGCCTTAGCTTTTTTCCATCTCATCAGAACTTTTGATAGATTTGAATACATAGGAAATACTGCCCTATGTCAGTTTATGGTGAGAAGGAATCTTTGACGTCATCTCATTGATGGTAGTACTTTCAGCATTAAGTGTGCTATACATCTCAACTGTCAATGTTGGCCCAACAGATCAGACTACAGGAGTGCAGTCCCAAATTCCTACAATTGTCAGTAGAGAGCCATGTGGGATGTGGTGCTGAGGACCTAGCTAAGAGAGGGCTTGAGAGGGCCAAGGAAATATCATTGTCAGTAAAATATTTACTAAGCAGCAATACAGGACTGTCTTCCAAAGCAGCATACAACAGCTGGGCAGCAGCCTTGTCGGCAGAAGAGGGTCGATATGTGTTTGAATTGCAATTCCACCAGTGCAGCGAAGTGTTGGATTGCAGCAGTTATGTCATGGGGTGGCCCTGTGCCTATGGAATCTGGCAGCCTCTGAATGTTTGTATCAATATCCAAAGTGCTCTCTTTGATGTCAAAGATTTGCACTCAGGAGTCACACCCCCGAGTCCACCTGAAGTACTTCCTGCCGTACAGGGGCTGGCTCTCAGCTCCTGTTTGGGAGACAGAAGCCAGCAGCATTGGTGTTGGCCTCAGGAACAGAATGTGCCTGAGCTGGGGCCCTCCCTCTCAAAGGCACGTGATGGACAGCATCCTGATCATGCAGGTCAAGCCTCCAGTAGGCATGCAGTACGATGGTATCATCAAAGCTCTGTTGGCGTTGCCTTGGAAACTGGCAGTAGCAGTGTTCTTCCAGCCAGACTCATGGTTCCATAGGTATGCCGAGGGTGTTTCCTATGCACTCTGTAGCTGTGGGGATGGCAGTGATGTCATGTGTGCTGGTTTTCCCTCACTGTCAGCTCTTCTAGTGACTTCAGACTTTTGTAGCTTCACCTTTCAGAGGCTCTTTTCTACTGGTTCAGCACCTAAATGCTTATTGTTGCATTGTACCTAGACCTTCTTATGACACTCTGATTTGTCACTAGTATGACCCTTTGTCTACCACAACTTGCCCAGCATTTCCCCTTAGCTGGGAGTCTATTAGTCATTGACACAGGACGTTTGGCCAAGGCAGAACTACGACAAATTTTTAGTATCTACCGGGAATACGATGCTGTGGTTTAGCAATATATATCCTCCACAATCAAAAGTGCTTGTGTTGATTGATATACATAAAAAAGCAAAGATACAGTGTTCATAATGGCATCAAGAGGCTGTAAAAAGTCTGTAGATTCCTTTTGTTACATATACGGTGAGTTAATGTTGTCAGGGCAAAAAAGACATATAAAATCATCCATACAGTAAGTGTATGTCACCATTTTGGTGTAAACATAGGAGATCAAGACAAAACTTGGACACCGTACTATGGTTGCTATGCATATGCTGAAGGACTGAGATGGTGGTCAAAGGGTGAACAACATGCTTTCAGATTTGGGCTTCCAATGGTCTGCTGAGAGTCATAAAATCATGCTGATGATTGTTACTTTCGTTCAACCACTTTTCATGGTTTCAATGAAAAGAAAAAAAGAACATCTTATTTTCAAATGTGCCATTGGTTTTATGTCTTGTCCCTTATGGTCCAGACATACCAGTGCTTATGTGGTTCAGAAAAATGACAAAACCAAAGATAACAAAGAGGAATATGAACCAGGTAATAGTACATCACAACTATTTACACAAACTGAACTGAACAATTTGATATGCCACTTACATCTGACCAAAAAGACTTCAATATTGCATGGTCCAAAGAATGAAGATAAGAATATGCTCACAACTTTCACTGGTTCAAGGTACACAGAAAATAGATGTTATGCCATACATTAAGGATTATGTGAGCTCCACACTCGTTACAATGACTCATAACATTTGTTGTCTTGTCAGCAGCCATAAATACACAATTCTCTGAACAGCTTCTCATGTACTTATGTGACATATACACACATGCAAGAACACAATTATAGTTCAAAAATACATTAGAAAGTTTCATAATGATAACTGTTCATGGGTTTCTAGCGTTATCTCCCCACATATTGTTTGTCACACGGCACTGAGACCTCAGGTAGTGTACTTGGTACTGGAAGCAAGTCTATTGGACATGGTGGCCCTACTGGTATCAAATGCTTAATGGCCTATAACCTAGTGGTGACAGGCATGGGCCTCACATCATTGAGGGGGCTGACAGACTTCATATCTCTGCTAAAATAAAAGAGTTTTTATTCTGGTTACTGGAATGTTTGCAAATCTAAAATTTGCCTATTTGTGTTTTGTGGCACAGAAATTGTCCCTACACTGTTACAACATGAGCCACCAAACAGCAGCCCTTCTATGACTGGGTATATGGCACAGAGTGAACTCTGCACACTTTACAAGTGCTTATCATACTTTCTGTCCTGCAATTTGGTATTAATAAATAGTTCTATATACAGCTGCTCATGTTATGGTGACACACACTAAATGCTTTCTAGGACTCAATTACAATTGTTATAGAATAATAGGAAGTTTGATGACTAATAGATTTATGGCACCTAGCTTTTTTCTCAAGCTATATTTATCTCAGATGGTTGACATTTTTCTGAACATTGCAGGGATGTGGCTACAAGTAGTCATGAAAGTGATGAAAATGGCTCAATGCTATTAACAGGTGGCTAGAAACAACACCCATTTGCAGAAATCAATGTACTATAAATATTCTCACATGCACTTTGCTAATAGATTCAGTGTGGTATCTGATGCTGTGGGGAAGGCTGAGCCTGATCAAAGTGCACCTTCTGCCAGGATAGTGGCTGCTCCTTCGGCAAGGTCTGGACAGGAATGTGGGGGTAGGGGTTTGTTAGTTATTGGGAGCTCCAATGTTAGGCGTGTCATGGAGCCCCTCAAGAACATAGCTTCTTGGGTGGGAAAGAAGTACAACATTTGCTTGGTGTGCTAGCCCTGAGGGCCTTGTCCGGGATGTTGAAGAGGCTCTTCTGGAGCTATTGAGCATGCGGGGCCCAGTGAGCTATAAATAACAACCCTAAAGACAGATCATGTTGAGTTGTTGCATTTTGATGTTTCTGTTTATTGGAAATGTGTTCAGTCTCAGCATGGCAAATCAAAAATTTGCCTATTTGTGTTTTGTGGGACATAAATTTTTCCTACACTGTTACAACATGATTCACCTAACAACAGCCTTCCTATGGTTGGGTATATGGCACAGAGTGAACTCTGTACCCATTATAAGTGATTGTCATACTTCCTGTCCTTCAATTTGGTATTAGTAAATAGTTCTATATGCAGCTGCTCATGTTATGGCGACACACACTAAATGCTTTGTAGGACTCAATTAGAATTGTTAGTGAATATTAGGAATATGATGACTAATAGATTTCTTTTATCTAGCTTTTTTCCTCAAACTATATTTGTCTCAGAAGGTCGACATTTTTCTGAAAGTTGCAGGGATGTGGCTAAATGCAGTCACCATGTGCAGCAGCCATGTACCTGTTACTGCAATACACAATCAGGAAGCAGGTGAGTGCATCAAGCAAATCTGTTAGAGACTAAATTGGAAGATAATGTTGTTTATGAAACACATAGAAATGAAACATACTGTACAAAAAATGTTTTTTTTATTTTCCTCTGAGCAGATGGATAGGGATGGGAGCAACAGGCATTTTGGTTTACAGACATTTTAGCTACATTCTGTTTTCAAATAATGAATGAGATATTCCACAAGATTTCGGGATTGCAGCCGGATCTCATCGACTTCTTTCCATGATATTTCAGCTGACAACCTTACAGCCATCTTCAGGCGAGTGTTTGACACTGGAGATTGCTAGAGCAAGTCGCTCTATTTATAAGTAAAAGTGCCGCAGGCGCGCAATTGCAAGTTACCGTAGCATGCGCGCCACCTGTCGATTCCAAGGCCCTCTACAATATTACTGCATATATGGAGCGCAATCGAATGCGTGAAAAAAGTAAAACATGCACGCAGACGTGTCCAAAACAATAAAATGCAAAACTTCAATATTAAAATTACTTGTAGCTCGACGTGTCAGAAGCCATAAAAAGTTTTCTTTTGGTTGAAATTAAAGAAATCAACGGGTCCCAGGCCTTATTCAATAAAAAGCCGCCATCACGATTAATGAGATTATCCGCTAAACGTATTTCCACGGATTCCTTCACAACTGAATCCCAGAAGGATCTCGATGGGGCCAAGATTTTCGTGGCCGAATAATCCATAGTATGTCCTGTGGAAATACAATGTTTGGCTATAGCCGACTTACTTGGCAGTAAAAGTCGAGTGCGGCGCTCATGTTCAATGCAGCGGTCGTGTACTGTGCGTGTGGTTTGACCAATGTAGGCTTTCCCACACTCGCAAGGTATTTTATAAATTCCAGCCTTCCGTAATCCCAGATCATCCTTGGCTGAGCCCAGAAGAGCATGAGTTCTTGTAGGTGGCCGGAAGATTGCTTTCACACGATGTTTCTTTAAAATTCTGCCTACTTTCGATGAAATGTTCCCGACATATGGGAGAAATGCTCTGGACTTAAACACCTCCTTATCCTCTTGATCTTGTTGGTGGTCACGTTTTTTCCTCCTTAAAGCAGTACTGACCTGATGTGCAGAATATCCATTATGTTGAAATACCGATTTTAAGTGCTCTAATTCGTCTGCAAGGCTGTCTTTATCAGACACGACATGTGCCCTATGCACCAACGTTCGAAGGACGCCCATAGTTTGTGACGGGTGATGACAGCTTGACGCCTGCAGGTACAGATCCGTATGTGTGGGTTTTCGATAGACCGAATGCCCCAATGACCCATCCACCCTGCGTTTAACCATGACGTCCAGAAATGGTAGGCAAACATCTTTTTCAACTTCCATCGTAAACTGAATGTTTGTGTGGATGGAATTCAGATGTTGTAAAAACCGTGAAAGCTCTTCTTCACCGTGAGGCCACACTGCAAAGGTATTGCCCACGTACAGGCCAGAGGACTGTTGGTTTCAACATCGCGGAATCGAGAGCCCTCTCCTCAAAGTCTTCCATATAAAAGTTTGCTACCAGAGGGGACAGAGGACTGCCCATGGCAACACCGTCAAGTTGCTCAAAATATTTATTATTAAATAGAAAGTAAGTAGAGGACAGGGCATGGTGAAACAGCGCCGTTATATCGGCCGTAAACTTATTGCCGATAAGTGACAATGAATCCAAAAGAGGGACCCTCGTAAAGAGTGAAACGATATCGAAACTTACTAACACTCTTCAAGAGTCACATCAAATACCTCGTCGGGGAGGAGATGGCATCTAACATCTGAATGAGTATGATGATTATATGTTTTGAGGTAATAAATGTTAATAACAGTGGAGGGCATTACAAAACAGGTAGTGAGAAATGTGGTTCTGTATTTGTTTAATGCTGCTACATCTTAACACAGAAAATATAGCTTGCACTCTTGGAGATGTGCTGCTACTACATAGTAGATTTAAAAAATAGTATATAATAATAAAAACGTATTTGTGCTGCACAGTTCCACTGCATTTAATATTGTACTACAAATGTGTCCAGAACAGATGGATTGGGCTGGGAGAAACAGCGTTTTTAGTTTACAGACATTTTAGCTACTTTCTGTTTTCAAATAAAGAATGAGATATTAAATGAACATTTATTTTTGACCCATGTGTTATATTTATTTGTTTAGTATGGCTTGTAAACTCAGTGACTTGTTACTACTACAGAGCACACTCCATATTTGCTAGTATGCAATTACATTTTCTAAAAGACATAAGGAAGTTTAATGACTGTAACTGATCACAGATTTCTAATGTTATTTCATCACATATTCTGAATATTGCAGGGAAGGGGCTTCAAGTAGCAAGGAAATGCAGCTGCCAGTTGTCTCTTCTAGCAACCCCCAAGTAGTAAGATCAATACTCAGGTCAGTGTATCAGGCAGTGCATATGCAGTGCTTGTCATACTTTATTATTGTGTCAGTTGCCATTAATGAACAGTTCTGAGGAGAGCTGCATGGTTGATGATGACAAGCATTTGATGGTTTCTAGGATATAGTTACAATTGTTGTAGGACATAGGAAGTTTTAAGGCTAATATTCTTTGATATTTGACTTATTTCTGCAAGAACTGTATGTCTGAAGTGGTTGATATTATCTGAATACTGCAGGAGAGGACCTTCATACTTACCGTCTGTACCTCAGCCAGTATTCTCTCACAGTGTGCCATGTGGAATAATGCCAGAAAGCAGGTCAGTGCATCAGGCAAACCAATTACAGATTAAAATGGGAGGAGAGGAAGTAATAGTTATAAGAGTGTAACATTGAGGTGGGGGGAAAGGAATGTTATGATTCTACAGTGATTTTAGCTACACTCTGTCACATGATGAATGAAATGTTAGTTTAACAATTGTATTTGACATGTTAATTATATTTCACATATATTTTTATATATTCATGAGCACAAATTTTTACATATCACATTGCTGCTCTAAGATTTTACTGTAGTGTGATGTTTCAGTCAAATGGTATAAGTTTGTGACAGTTTTCCTTTTCCTTATTGTTTGATATATCTACCGCGACTGATTTGTAATGTAATATTTTTGCGCATCACTTTGATTGTGTTGAGATCTTGTGCCTTCTAGTTTCTGTTTATTGGGAATATGTTCAACCTCTACATTGCATATCTAAAAGGCTTTCTACACTGTTGAAATACTACTTGTATAACAACAGCCTCCTTAGAAATGGGTATATAGCATGGAGTGAACTCCGTACATATGCAGTGCTTGTCATACTTCATTATCGTGTCAGTTGCCATTAATGAACAGTTCTGAGGAGAGCTGCATGGGTGATGATGACACACCCTTAATGCTTTCTAGGATACAGTTACAATTGTTGTAGGACCTTAGGAAGTTTGATGACTTATATGTCTCTGATATCAGACTTATTTATGTAAGAACTGTATGTCTAAAGTGGTTGATATTTTCTGAATACTGCAGGGAAGGACCTTTACACAGACCACCAGTAATACACCCACTATTCTGTCACAGCACACCCTGTGGAATAATGCCAGAAAGCAGGTCAGGGCATCAGGCAGACCGATTACAGATTAAACTGGGAGCGGAGGAGGAACTAATTGCAAGATTGGGGGATAAATATTTTGTTATAAAACAGGTACAAAGGAAAGATTCTATGAAATAAATTTCTGTAGATTGACTCCTGTATGGATGAATTGCGGTGTTAGGAAGGGATGTTTTGGTTCTACAGACCTTTTGGCTTTACCTTGTCAAAAACAAATGAGATACACTGATCAACCAGAAAATTATAACCACCTAACTAATGTGTGGCATGTTCACCTTCGGCATGGATAACATTGGCGACACATCATGACATGGAAATAATGAGACCTAGATAGGTCACTGGAGGGACTTAGCATCACATCTGCACACACAAGTCACCTTATTCCCATCAATTCTGGGGATGGGTGCGATTGCTCTGATGTCACAGTCAATCACATCCAAGATGGGTTTGGTTGAATTCAGATCTGGTGAGTTTGGGGCCAGAACATCAATAGGAACTCGCCACTGTATACCTTGAACTACTCCTGCAGACCCCTAGCCTTGTAACATGATGAATTATCTTGCTGAAAAATGCTACTGCCATTGTTAATCATTGTTAAGGGTTGTATGTGGTCTGCAACCAGTGCACAATACTTCTTATCCATCATGGTGCCTTCATTGAGCCCCACTGGACCCATGGATGACCATGAGAATGTTCCCTGACCATACTGGAACTGCTGCCAGCTTCTCTCCATTTCAGAATACCGCTGTCAAGAATCTGTTCCCCTGGAAGATGACAGATTTGTACCTTCTCAGCTGCATAGTGTAGAAGGTATCGAGATTCGTGAGACCACACAATGCTCTGCACTGCATCATCATTCAATGCCAATGATCACGTGCCCGTTTCAGTCATCTTTGCCGATGTCATGGTGCTAACATTTGCACGTGCATGTGTCATCATCTGCGGATGCCCATCGTTAGGAGTGTTTGTTGCATTGTTTGCTCAGACACCTTTGACTGTGTCCAGTGTTAAAGTCTGATGTTAGATCCATCACTGATCACCGTGTGTTTTACCTATCTGCCCAACCAGTAAAGTTTGACGTATGCAATGAGGGGGTGCAACCTATTCCCATGACATCTGGATGTGGTTTCCCTTTGGTTTCACCACATTTTGAAGATACTTTTCATACTGCTCGTTGAACACTCGACAAGTTGTGCAATTTCTGAAATGCATGTGCTGAGCCTGTGGGCCACCATAATCCTCCTTAGTCAAACTCAGATAGGTCATGTGCCTTCCCATTCTACATAGAGACAGCATGCTCATTGATAATAGATGCACCACTTGAGTGTCTGACTAGCAGTTATTCTTCACGAGGTGATGCTGGTATCCTGTGGACAGGTTTATATAAATAGTAGGTCAGTGGTCGTAATGTACTAGCTGATCAATATATTAGTTCAAGATTTATATTTTACACATTTATTATATTTTACTTATTTGTCCTAAGTACTATGGTTTTGTACTATAAGATTTTCTACTGTACTACTACTGTCTACTACTGTCAGTAAGAACTGGGAAGTATCAAAGTGTAGGCTTATATCAAACCAGTTCCCTATGCATTCCAATACTCCCATGCAAAAATGATCTACACTTGATAATAATAACTAAATTCAATGATGTTATATAATTGCAGATTAATTTTCACTTATTTAATTTGATGCTCTTTGACATGTCTTGAAATTTATGGAAATGATTATACTGTTATTTTGGTTTTGAATTTTGATGTAAAGAATAACAAATCCTGGACCCATAAGTTTTTTATTCACACACTCACATGTCTCTGTCTGATATGATTGTTCTTGACTTTGCTAAGATGTCATTCATACAGGTAATTCTGTCTACTTTCAGATTCATTAATCCAGAAGCAAATGGTCTTCAATGATGGTGCAGGTCCATGTGAACTTTGTAGAGTTCAGTTTTCATTTGTGTGGAGTTCCAACTATTCATACAAAAACTTTAATTAACAGTATGAAACTCAGTTTTCTCCATTTTCAATCATTGTTGACACAGACTAATTCATATGGCATCAGCAATGAACTATGTGCTGTACACTGTTAAAATTCTTTGTGCTGTTCTTGGAATAATCAAGCTTACCAGTCACAAAAGCACATAAAACTGTTCCATTCTTTCATGGAAGTTAACAAGAATTATTAAATCACCCTCTTAATGTTACTAAAGATGTATCCCAAACAGATCTGTAATACAAGCACACACGTTAGGTAGGTGCTGAGCATTTGAGAGAGGTAAGACACCACTTTCACAATACTGATTGTGAATTTCCATATATTTGAAGGACGTGGTTTTTGTGGCTGTGAAACAGGATTTGGAGCTAATGACCAGTTACACAAATGCAAACCTTGTGAAAGATATGATAATAATCAACTTAGTGAGGAAGAAGTCATTGACTGTGCAGAATGATTACTCTTAGCAAGAAACTAGCAGATCAGAAATATCAACTCTTAAGGCACATTATGTTGAGTTGTTGCATTTTTATGTTTCTGTTTATTGGGAATGTGTTCAGCCTCTACATGGCACATCTAAAATTTATCTTTTTGTGTTTTGTGGGACAGAAATTATTCCTATACAGTAACAACATGAGCCACATAACAACAGCCCTCCTAGGATTGAGTATATGGCATAGAGTGAACTCTGTATACATTACAAGTGCGTGGCATACTTTTCGTCTTGCCATTTGCCATTAAAAAATAATTCTATGTACCACTGCTGATGTTATGATGACACACACTAAATGCTTTCTAGGACTCAATTACATTTGTTACAGAATATTAGGAGGTTTGATGCCTAATAGATTTCTGATATCTAGCTTTTTCCTAAAGTATTATTTGTCTCAGATGGTTGACATTTTTCTGGATGTTGCAGGGAGGCAGCTACAAGCGGAAATCAGATGCAGCAGCCATTTACATTTTACTACAAAACACCATCAGTAAGTAGGTGAGTGCATCAAACAAATCTATATGGAGATTAAATTGGAAGCAGAGGGAGTATTAATTGCATGGGTATAGCCCAATAATGTTATTTATGAAATGCATAGAAGTGGAAAATACTATGCAAAAAATTTTTCTGATTTTCCTCTGAACAGATGGATTGTGGTGTGTGAAACAGGTGTTTTGGTTTACAGGCATTTTGTCTTCACACTTTGTTTTCAAGTAATGAACAAGATATTAGATGGACATATATTCTGACTCATTTGTTATACGGCATTTATTTGTTGAGTATGGCTTGTAATGACAGTGACTTTTTATTGCTACAGAGAAGGTTTATGAGATAAATACTCTGCTACAGATGTGTCCAGTACAGATTTGTTACACAAGTATACTCATTAGGCCTACTGATACACTATGATTTATAGAACTGTCAATTGTACATCCTATTAGCTTCAGTACTCAGTTGTGGAAATACCAGCTCCAGCTATTTGGTATCATAATTAATTAGACATATGCTGAGCATTCAAGTGGGGAAATATTCCTCCTGCACAATTATGAATGCAAATTGCATTATAACTGAAGGATTTGTATTGTGTGGCAATGAAGCAGAGGCTATAATATTAATGACGTGTTACATGACACTACAAACTTTGTGACTGTGCTGGTAATGACCACTTTTTAACTAGTAAGGCAGTCAGGTACTGTGTGGAAAATGTATCTTAATAAAAGCTGAAACAGAACAAAATCAATAAAATGTAAGCAGATGCAGGAGTAGGTGGCCACAGTCCAAATACAGCTAGAAGCTTTGTTGGCCACAGACAACAAGCTCCGGAGTGCCGCCTTGAGGTGCGGTGGGGATGGGGTGCCTGGGGCAGCCTTTGTTGTACTAGATGTGCAGCGGGGGATATAACAGCTGTCTGTCACTGAGCTGATCTCAGGTGTGACTGGGCCGGCCAGCCCACTCTCATCTCACCTCAGTGTGGGTGACAGACTATGTCGAGGTCTCGAGCCTCAAGGTGAAGACTGCATGGGGGACGCAGGCTCCTCCCAAATACCATGCACTTTCCTAATAGATTCAGTGTGCTATCTGATGCTGGAGGGGGGGGGGGGGGGCTGAGCTGGATCAGAATGCACCTTCTGCCAGGATAGTGGCTGCTCCTTCAGCAAGGTCCAGACAGGCATGTGGGGGTAGGGGTTTGTTAGTTATTTGGAGCTCCAATGTTAGGCGGGTCATGGAGCCCCTCAGGAACATAGCAGCTAGGATGGGGAAGAAGTCCAATGTTTTCTCGGTGTGCTTACCGTGGGTGGGTGGGGGGGGGGGGGGGCTTGTCCAGCAGCTATCAAAGTCACAGGATTTAGTCAGCTGCAGTGCAGATTGTTGCACATGTTGGCACCAACGATGCCTATCGTCGGGGTTCTGAGGAAATCCTTGGGTCCTTTTGATAGATGGCTAAATTGGTGAAGGCAGCCTCCATCTCTCGAGGAGTGGAAGCGAAGCTGACGAGCTGCAGCATCGTACCCAGGGTTGACCGGGGTCCTCTGGTGTGGAGTCGAGTGGAGAATCTAAACCAGAGGCTATGTCAACTGTGTGACGATAATGATTGTAGATTCCTCGACCTATGCTATGAGATGGAAGGTTGTAGGATGCCCCTTGATACATCAGGGGTGCACTATACACCGGAAGTAGCTATGTGGGTAGCGCAGTACTTGTGGCGTGCACATGGGTGTTTCCAAATTAGGTTCTTCCCCATGGGAAACAAATCGCTAGCCTGAAAAAGTACCAGTTCATGTCACTGATGTGGATGTGCCAACTGTAAAAATTGTTAGTTCACCTAAACAGGTCATTATAAAGGATTTAAATATGCTTAATCTCATGTTAGTAAATTGTCGAAGTGTCTGTAGCAGAATCCCTGAGTTACTCTCCAAAATAAACAGTAGCAGTGCCAGTATTGTATTAGGTATCAAAAGCTGGTTGAAACCAGACATAAAAAGCAGTGAAATTTTGAACTCGGATTGGACAATGTTTAGGAAGGATAGGAGTGATGCTATGGGAGGTGGTGTGTCCATTGCAGTTAAAAGCTGTTTAATTGCAGTTGAGATCGATACTGGGTTGGACTGTGCAATAGTCTGGATAAAGCTGTCAATCAGACAGGGATTGACCATTGTATTAGGTGTTTTTATAGATCACCAGCATCCACAACAAATGTTGCAGAATGTTTCACGGAAAGTCTTGAGTACATAAGAAGTAAACATCCAAATTATCCATTAGTTATAGGTGGAGACTTAAATCTGGCATCCACTGACTGGGAAAATTACACGTTTATCACAGGGGGCAGAAGCAAAGATTCATGTGAAGTTATTCCAGGAGCACTCTCAACATACAACCTTGAGGAATTGGTTAGAAAACCAACTCGAGATGGGAACATATTAGATATCTTTGTGACAAAGAGACCTGAGCTTTTTGAGGAAGTTAATCTAGAAGAAGGTATTAGTGACCATAATGTCCTTGTGGCTTCTATGTCAGTGGAAGTTGCAAAAAAAAAAAAAAAACCAAAGAAACTGCTTAGAGTTTTCTTGTTTGGGAAAGCAAATAAAAGTGTAATTCATGTATATCTTCATAGTCAGCTCCAAGCATTCACCATGGGGCACAAAGGTATTGAGCATATTTGGTCAGAATTTAAAGGTATTGTCCACCTTGTGCTAGAGAAGTATGTCCCTAGCAAAAATATAGGGGAGGGAAAGGATCAACCTTTGTACAACAAACATATTAGGAAGTTGCTGAGGAAGCAGAGAATTTTGCACAGTCATTTTAAGTGTAGTCACTGCCCTGCTAACAAACAGAAATTATGCAAAATGGACGCAGCTGTCAGAAGGACAATGATAGATTCTTTTAACAAATTTGAAACCAATATTTTATCTGCAGATTCTAAAAATAACCCCAAAAAATTTTGGTTGTACGTGAAATCTATGAACCGTTCAAACAGTTCAATAACTTCTGTTGCTGACAGTACGGGTAATGTAACTGATGATGATAAACAGAAGGCTGAAATTCTAAATCTAGCTTTCAAAAACTCATTTACGGTAGAGGACTGTAGCACCATTCTCCCTTTCACTTATCGAACGAACGTAAGGATGGCTGACATTGTGTTTAGCGTATCTGGGATTGTAAAACAGTTAAGATCCTTAGATGCCCAGACGATATCCCCACTACAAATATAGCACCATTCTTATCCATCATCTATCAGAGATCATTGGAACAGTGGATAGTTCCATGGGACTGGAAGAAGACCCAAGCCATAGCAATCTATGAAAAGGGTAGAAAATCAGATGCACATAATTACCGGCCAATTTCACTGACATCAATTTCTTGTAGAACCATGGAACATATTTTGTGTTCAGACATGATGACCTTTAGGACTCTGAGAAACTCATCTGCAGAAACCAGCATGGTTTTAGGAAACAGCAGCCGTGCAAGACACAGCTGGCCCACTTTGTGGATGATATACAACGGGCTCTAGATACCAGCTCCCAGGTTGATGACATATTTCTTGACTTTCGAAAGGCATTTGACTCAGTTCCTCACTTTCACATGCTCCAAAAAGTGCATGCTTACGGTCTATCTGATCACGTATGCGGCTGGATAGAAAGTTTTCTAACAGACAGGGAGCAGCATGTTGTCCTGAATGGGGTGACTTCAACAGAAACAAGCGTAACTTAAGGTGTGCCTCAGGGCAACGTAATAGGTCTGCTGCTTTTACGATTTATATAAATGATCTGGTTGATGGTATTGACAGCAATATTAGACTGTTTGCCGATTATTTTATAGTCTACAGGAAAGTAGTATCACACAAAAGTTGTGAACAAATCAATGAGGATTTGCAGAAAATAAATGTGTGGTGTAAGTACTGGCACTTATCTCTCATTATTAGTAAGTGGAACCTACTCCATATAACAAGGCTAAAACCCCCGTTAATGTATGAGTACAAAATAAATGCCCAGTCTTTGGAAGCGGTAATATCTATCAAGTATATTGGTGTGACTATTCAAAATTATCTCGAATGGAATGATCAGATTACACAAGTAATGGGTAAGGTGAACCCTAGATAGCAGTTTATTGGTAGAATCCTAGAGTGATGCAGTCCTTCAACAAAGGAAATAGCTTACAATACGTTCGTTCATCCAGTCTTAGGGTATTGTTCATCTGTATGGGACCCTTACCAGTTTGATTCAAGAGACTGAGAAGATCCAAAGAAGAGCCGCAAGATTTGTGACTGGTACATTTAGCCATCATGAGAGCATTACAAATCTCATAGAAAGTTTGAAGTGGGAGACACTTGCAGATAGACGGCCCGCTAAACGGAATGGGCTGCTCACTAAATTCTGAAATTCGGTCTTCACTGAGGATGTAGAGCATATATTATTACCACCAATTTTCCAATCACGTAATGATCACCATTCAAAGATAAGGGAAATTAGAGCTCATACTGAGGTGTTCAGACAATCGTTTTTCCCTTGCATGGTCTGCGAGTGGAACAGAGGGGGGGAAATATGACTTCGGTGTGAATTCTGCCCTCTGCCACACACCGCTTGGTGGCTAGCGGAGTATAAATGTAGATATGTAGATGTAGACCATACAATTTCAGATGAACTTGTGGGTAGCATATAACAACATTAAGTGGAGTTCAGTCCTGCACCCATGTTATGGGACTGTTTGAGTAAAAAAATGCTGTTCAACTTGCTCACAAATGCTGAAAATGAAACAGTAATGATGAAAATGTGTTCAAATGTTATTAACAGGTACTAGAAAAAAAACACCAATTTGCAGAAAGCAATGTGCTGTAAATATTCTCCCACTGCAATTAAAATTTTATGATGAATCCTTAACATTGTCTATTACAGTTACATGCCTTTTACACCCAGCAGCCTAAACTTGAGTTATTCACCCAGTCAAGTTCGAAATTCACATTTATTCTCACTGCTCCACACTGTAGGGGGAGGGGGCACTATGTGGGAGTGACCTAACCAACAAATTGATATGTGACAAGTGCAGTGTTTCTGTAAATTTTTAAGGTTCCTCTATCTCTCTTAAATCATACTCTTTTAACAGTGGACAGCATGTGATCATGGTGCACACTTTACATGTCCCTATCAGTCTCTTGTAGGATATCCAGGTTATCTGCCAACAATCACTTGGTTAGCTTTACCTCATTAACACCAAAATTATCTACATTTATGGGTACTATTTTCTGACCACCTTTCCCCTATACACTTCCAATGCTTCTTCTCACAGAGCAACATGGTATCTCCAGTACATTATTGTTGCACCTCTGTTGCATCATAATTTGTCAAGAATGCTGTTTGGCAGATTTGGGGTTCCTATTTCTGTTTAACACTTGTCTGTTTAACCCCTTGCTTGTTCTAGCTAACATTGCAATTGCATTGGTGGTGGTCCAACCACACCACACCTACTACAGTGATGGTGTTGAAATTTGTCTCTAGACATATCCTGTTTGTCCATATCTATAGCATGTTATGCTAGTGGAAACTACCCCTTGCTTGTCATGTATACTTGCTGCTACATTAGTTTACTCAAATCTGACAACAGATGTGTCTGATGCTCTATGTTTGGCTATCTGGAGTACAGCTCTATTTGCCTCCGCACTCTCTCCCATATCGTAAATTTGCACATTAATCATGTGTATTCTATCCACAAAAATATTTATCACCTTACTGTGCTCCTTTGTTACAGTGCTCAACTGCTCACAGGAGAATTTCAACCTGTTCTGATTCCAATATCTTTCCAGGAGGCCATTTTGAATCTCATTAAATGTCTGTATGGTTCTTAAATCCTCTCCATGACTGACATAGGATTTTCTTCCCCCACCAACATGTAACTTTGCAGTAACTGATCCTGTGACCACTCTCCAGTCTTAACCAATAACTACAGATTATCCTCAGCTGATTTCTAAAGAAGGGAGTGATCAAATTGGCAGAACCTTAATCTCCAATATACACTAAATGTAACAGAAGAACAACCAATGACAACAGCTGATATACTACCATACAGCAGTTACAATCCATGTCTCATCCTGAGCAATGTAACCACATGATCATACCTTTGCCAGCTACACCAAACTACTGCCACTGAATCAGTGCATTGTGCAGAATGATCTGGAAAATGACACTGACTATTCCTCAGGGGTTGAAAATATTGCTCCCTGTTATTTCCATGGAACTGGGTAACATAAGCCAGTTCTGAGGCTGCAGTAAAGTTACCCTCAAATTCTGGTGATTCTCCCATATAGATTCCATGTTCTCCACACACACAGAAAACTAGTAGTTTGCTCACTCATCCCCCTGTGTGACAACACTGTGTGCTGCAGTTTTGCTATGGGGAGGTTGAATCTGTTGGCACCAGTTTCCAGACATGGACTTCTCACACCAAGCTATAGATGCCCAGTGGTGAGGGCCACTGTGGTAGATATGTTGAGGCATAACTGTGTGTGGTGGCTAGGAAAACACAACTAGAAGATAAAACACTTTTATTGAACTACAACATTCATCATGCTGTGATAACATGTACACACTCCTGAAGGATTGTGGCCTGGACACCCCACTGGCAACTGCATTAGCCAGCTATTGGCAGTGTGGCTGGCTATGACGTCCATGCCCAGTGATTCTGACACTTATTTAGTCCACGCAGCAACATGTGTCTCAATTTGCACATTGGCCAATGCCAGAGACGTGTATGACTGTCAGATAATTCTCGTGGAAATCATCGGAATCCGAAAGGTGCACTCACACCAGAGGGTGACTATTGTGGGTGCTGGGGTACTCGTCTCAATGTTGGCATGCCGGCAGTCCTACCGCAAATGATATGTACCACTTCCCACCAAGGTAGAAGCTAGGCTTCTGTTGAAGAGAGCCAGGAAGTGGATCTTTTGTCACACACCTCTAAGAATTCAGGTAGTGTACTTGGTACTAGGAACAAGTCTGTTGGACATGGTGGCCCTACTGGTATCAAATGCTTAGTGGCCTATAACCTAGTGGTGACAGGCATAGGCTTTACATCATTGTGGGGGCTGACAGACTTCATATCTCAGCTAAAATAAAAGAGTTTTTATTCTGGTTACTGGAATGTTGGTTATGCTGATGCAGTGCTTTGAACTACATATGAACCCAAACTTCTGTGACTCAGCAATGTAGTAACCCATTGACCCACCTTGCTGCTGCACTGCAATTCTGCTCTATTGGCAGGATTGATAGGTGTGGCCTGGTCCCACTCATAGTTCATAAATAGGTCTGTTCATGAAATCAGCAATTCAGTGCTTCAGTGCCCATCAGCTGATGGCTTTGAAAATAACCAGAGTCAAGATGCTATTTCCATACCAGCACTGAAAAACTAGTTATGGGACTACACTAGGCTTTACTAAATTAACACTGTATTATACAATCCAGTGTAGAAAAATGCATTTAGATGTAAAATTTTTTCTCTGGATCAAATTCTGTGGCACAATAACAGCTTATACTGTCACTAAATTTTGGGTGATTTTCCTGTACATGAATCTTTCTGTTCATTGGAACAGTGTTCAATCTCTGCAGTGTATAGTGAACAACTGAGAAAAATATATTTTACAAAACACTAACACATAACAGCAGCCCACTTAGGTGTATGTATGTAGCACAGACCAAACTCAGTTCTTATTCAAGTGTGTGTTACACTTCTTACCTTGAGGGGATGAAAAAAAAAAAAATATATATATATATATAGTCTTTAAATATGTCTGCTTGTGTCTGTATGTGTGGATGGATATGTGCGTGTGTGCGAGTGTATATCTGTCCTTTTTTCCCCCTAAGGTAAGTCTTTCCGCTCCCGGGATTGGAATGACTCCTTACCCTCTCCCTTAAAACCCACTTCCTTTCGTCTTTCCCCCTCCTTCCCTCTTTCCTGATGAGGCAACAGTTTGTTGTGAAAGCTTGAATTTTGTGTGTATGTTTGTGTTTGTTTGTGTGTCTATCGACCTGCCAGCGCTTTCGTTCGGTAAGTCACCTCATCTTTGTTTTTATATATAATTTTTCCCACGTGGAATGTTTCCTTCTATTATATATATATATATATATATATATATATATATATATATATATATATATATATATATATATATAAAAATCTGTGGACAGCTGCTTAAGTGCTGTCAAAACACACTCCATGCTTTCTTGTATGCAATTATGGTTCCTAAAAGACATAAGATAGTTTAATGACTGAAACTGGTCACTCATTTCTAATGTTATTTCCTCAGATTTTCTGAATATTACAGGGAAGTATCTGCAAGCAGCAAGAAATTGCAACAACCACTTGTCTCTTCCAGCAACCCCCACATAAGTAGTAACACATTGACCCACCTTGCTGCTGCACTGCAATTCTGCTCTATTGGCAGGATTGATAGGTGTGGCCTGGTCCCACTCATAGTTCATAAATAGGTCTGTTCATGAAATCAGCAATTCAATGCTTCAGTGCCCATCAGCTGATGGCTTTGAAAATAACCAGAGTCACTGCATCAGGCAAACCAATTACAGATTAAATTTGTGAGCTGAGGAGAACTAATAGCAAGATCTTGGCATAAACATTTTGCTACAAGACAGATAGAAAGGGAAGAATCTATGAACAAATTTCTGTAGATTGACTCTTGAGCATAGGAATTGCAGTGTTGGGAAAGGATGTTTTGGTTCTACAGACATTTTGTCTGCATTCTGTCAAATGAGGAATGAGACACTGATCAACCAGAACTTTATAACCACATAACTAATTTCCTGTATTTTCACCTTTGGCGTGCATAAGAGTGGCGACACATCATGGCATGGAAGTAATGAGGCCTTGGTAGATCACTGGAGGGAGTTAGTACCACATCTGCCACACAAGACACCTATTTCCTGTCCATTCTGGGGAGGGGGGCAATGGCTCTGATGTCACATTCAGTCAAATCCGAGATGTGTTTCGTCGAATTCAGATCTGGTGAGTTTAGGGCCAGAACATCAACTGGAACTCATCACTGTGTTCCCTGCACCACTCCATCAGAGCCCTAGCCTTGTAACATGATGAATTATCTGACTGTAGAATTCCACTGCCATCAGGAATCACGATCATCATGAAGGGATGTATATGGTGTGTAACCAGTACAAGATACTCTTTGCCATCATGGTGCCATGCATAAGCTCCATTGCACCCATGGATGACCGCATAAATGTTCCCCAGAGCATAATGGAACTGCTGCCAGCTTGTCTACGTTCCACAATACAGGTTTCAAGAAGCTGTTTCTGTGGAAGATGACAGATTTGTGCCCTCTCATCTGCATGATGGAGAAGGTACTGAGATTCATCAGACCACACAATGCTCTACACTGCACCATCATCCAATGCTGGTGATCACGTACCCATGTCAGTCATCGTTGCCGATATCACAGTGTTAACATTGGCATGTGCATGTGTTGTCTTCTGCGGATGCCCATCATTAGGAGTGTTTTTTGCATTGTTTGTTCAGACACACTTTGACTTTGTCCAGCATTAAAGTCTAATGTTTGATCTGTCACTGTTCACCATCTGTTTTACCTGTCTGCCCAGCCTGTAATGTCCAACATCTGTAATGATGGGTGGCCATCTAACCCACAACATCTGGATGTGGTTTCACCTTGGTTCCACCATAGTTTGAAGATACTCACTGCAGCACTCCCTGAACAACTGACAAGTCACCAAGTATCTGAAATGGTCGTGCTGAGACTATGGGCTATCACAAATGCCTTTGCTCAGACTCAGATAGATTATGAACCTTCACCATTCTATGCAATAACAGCATGCTCACTGGAAGTAGAAGTACCACTTTTGTGTGTGACTAGCTGTTATACCTCACCAGGTGACACTGGTATCCCATGGACAGGTTTATGTTAACAATTAGTGGTTTTGTTTAACTAGGCCTTATGAAATATGGGAGTATCAGTAAATGGAAATCCACTATAAAAATATGCACTACGACGTAAAATATTTACACAGTGTTGTACTATCTGGCACAATACCTGTCTATTGCGTCTATTGTTTGAGAAGCAATTCCATGATGGAGAGGTAGATATCATGACAATATCAATTTTTTTCAGTCTATTAAGAAATTGTGTGCATGTGCATTTCATTAGTATATGTCAGTGAGTTTTAAGTTTTGTTGCCATTTTTGATTTCCTTATCTTAAGTAGGTTGAGTTGTTGCTACCTATTGTAAGATTTTTAATGTGATGTGATAGTTTCACTCAAATTGTGTCTTGTGGCTGTCTTTGTTTTCTTTACAGCTTGATTCATCTACTGTGACTGATCTGCAACATTTTTTTGCATCAATTTAATTATGTTGGTTTCTTGAATCTTGAAGTTTCTGTTTGTTGGCAATGTGTTCAAATTTTTTACTGATCTAAACCTTGCATATTTGTTTGTTGTGGGTTGTATAGATCTATTGAGGATAGTTATTCAGCCCACTGTTTATCTTTATTCTGAGAACTGATGCTGTTGATTAGTTTTCATTTGTGATACACAGATTAACATTGGAGCAAGTGATATTACAACAAAACTTAGACAGCAATTGTTTGTACACTGTAAACATGACAGTTGCATAACAATAGCCCTCTTGGAATGGGTATATGATACAGTGTGAACTGTGTACACTTTTCAAGTTTTTAACATATTATTTGTCTTGTCAGCTGCAATTAATCATCAGTCTGTGGACACCTGCTCACATCATGATGACACACACTTAATGTGCACTAAGGTATGATTGTAGTTGTTGAAGGACATTAGAGATTTTGATGATTGTTATAGGTTTCTGGATTCTAACTCTTTTCCTCAGGTGGTTGATGCTATCTGACTTTTGCAGCCAAGGAACTTCAAGCAGGCAGGAAATGCAGCAACCAGTTGTTCCCCCCAACAAACCATACAGAATAAAGTCAGTAAGCAGAGAGTGCCTCATGCAAATTGATTACAGGTTGAATTAGGAGCAAAGATGTATTAATTGCAAGAGTGAAAAAGAACAAAGTTGTAGTCTTATGTCAGAGATAGTACTAGAAATGTTGGTTGTTGTTGCGGATGGCTGTGCATGTGTTTTGTAGAAGGAATGTGAGAGTGACAAGTTTTAATGTGATAAATGTTAATAGAAGTGGAGGGTGGTGCAAGACAGGGAGTGCTAAAATCAATTCTGCATTTTATTTAATTCTACTACTTCTGAACATAGAATGGATATGCAACGATCTCGTACAGGCAGCCACTTGAGTACAGCTTGTAACCTCAGTGGTGTGTTACTAGCCCAGAGTTGATTTCGAAAATAAAAGTGTTTCTTATTTGTTCTACATATCTGTGTGTTACTGTTCACTGTGTGAGCTCAGTTCTACTGCATGTAAGGGGGTGGTTTGATTAGTGGAGTAAAAAATTAACATAAATGTTTCTTTCATAAAGAGCTGATGTTACTTCTCCTAATATCCTCCTTTGAGGTGTATACTATTGCTCCAGTGTTTCTCCAGCGATTTGCTCCCATTGAAAAAATAGATTCTGTCAAACTGTGCAAATTGCTGGTTGTTGCAATTATTTCTTTAATCATTTTATGAATATTCCTTTCCAGCAATCCCAAGATTTCTGAATGTTGCAGGGACGCGGCTACAAGCACACAGGACTTGGAGCAACCTCGTATGTGTCGGGTAATACTTACACCAAAAACACCAGTAAGCAGGTGAGTGCATCAAGAATATCAATTAGAGATTAATTTGAAAGCAGAGGAAGTACTAATTGCAAGAATATAGCCCAATAATCTTGTTTATGAAACATATAGAAATGAAACATACTGTACAATAATTTTTTTCTGATTTTCCTCTGAACACAAGGATAGGGGTGGGTGAAACAGTTGTTTTGGTTTACAGACATTTTGGCCTTTATCTTTATTATGAAATAATGAACAAGATATTAGATGAACATTTATTTTTTACTCATTTGTTTTGTTATATTTATTTGTTGAGTATGGCTTGTAATCTCTGTAACATCATACTACTACAGAGAAGGTTTAGCTATTAAATATTCTGCTACAGATGTGCCCAGTACAGATCTGTTACCAAATATACTCATTACGCCTACGGATACAGTGGGATTTATGGAACTGCTAGGCATGGCCTTCACCTCAACAGGAAAGGGAAGGGTAAACTGGTTGGGAAAATAGCAGGAACATTAAAGGGGGGAGGCACTGTCATGAGTGATAAAATACCATTGGTTATAGGGTTCAGAAAGGACACTTTTTTTTGGTAGGGAGGACAGAAAGAAACTAAATTTTAAGAGAGATTAGGACTGAGAGAAACATCCAGTTTGAGAAAGAAATCCAAAAACATAATTCTAGCTTATTACATCAGCATAAACAGCTATTGGTTAAGAATTTGCGACAGTCAGCAGATATTTCAAGTCTACAAATTTTAACTCAGTCAATGTGAAATGTCAGCTACCTTTATTGCATCAGAATATTCGAGGACTGAGAAATAAAATTAATGAATTAATTATCTGCATAGATTAGTTAGAGTCTTCGAACCCAGCTGGCATAATCTGCCTCTCTGAACATCATGTGACCACTGGTATAGAAATTTTAAGTGTTATAGAGTTTAGGTTAGCATCTCACTTTTGTAGAGGAGAAATGGAGAAAGTGGGAGTTACCACATTCATCAGAAACTGTCATAAATTTAAGAACATAGACATTAATAAATTTTGCTTCAAAAAGCATATGGAAGCATGTGCAACAGAAGTAGAAGTTCACAAAAAATCCTTCATAATATTAAGCATATATTGAGCACCTGCAGATAACTTTAATCTGTTCATAAATGACCTCGAAGCTGTACTGGCCCATTTAACAACCAAAAACAAAGAGATAGTGGTTGCTGGTGATTTCAATGTAGATTTCCTTAAAGACCCTCCCAATAAGAAGTGAACTGAGTTAGTAACACTATCATTACACTTAATTCCAAGTGTAAAGTTCCCCACTAGGGTAGCCAATTGCTCACAAACAGCCATTGATAATATCTTTGTAGAAAAGACCAATGAATAAAATTATATTACAGAACCAATAGTCAATGGCCTCTCAGACCATCACATGCAGTTACTTCTGTTAAATGTCAATACTGAACAGGATATAAAATCTGTTAAATCTGAGCTCAAGAGGGTAATCAATAAGCCAAAAATTGATTATTTCAGGACACTCCTCAGAGACATTCACTGGACTGATGTTTACAGCGCTCATGGCATGAATGAAAAATATAACACTTTTGCTAATAAAGTGGTTACCTTATTTGAACACAGTTTCCCCCCAAAACTAACCAAGGTTAGAGCAAAGTCTATAAAGAAGCCATGGGTTACTCAAGGAATAGAACCAGACATGAAGAGGGACAAATAGCATTAAGAGTAAATGATACATTGGTGACAGATGTATATATTGTTGCAGAACTTTTTAACAAACATTTTATAACTGTTACTAAAAAGATGGGGTTGTCAGGTTCTGTAGATGCTGCTATGGAATATCTCAGACCAGACATTTCAAGTAACTTCCGTAATATGAATTTGACCCTCACTACCCCAGCAGAAATAATGTCTATCATAAAATCTTTAAAATCAAAAACTCTTAGTGGGTATGATGAAATATCTACAAAGTTAATTAAAGAATGTCATTATGAGTTAATTAATATATTAAGGTATCTGTGTCGTTTATCACTGGAATATTTCCTGAGTTGTTGAAATATGCTGAAATTAAGCCACTGTTTAAGAAGGGAGACAAAGAAATAGCACCAAATTTCTGTCCAATCTCACTTTTACCAGCATCCTCAAAAATTGTAGAAAAAGTAATGTACACTCGGCTTTATAACCATATATCTGGAGGACCATATATTCTGGAGGACCTCCTCGCTATGGATCAATTGGAATGAAAGTAAATCTAATCTAATCTATTAGCTTCAGTACGCAGTTGTGGAAATACCAGATCCAGCTACTTGTTATCGTAAACTAGTAGACATAAAACTGGAAACTTATATTAAGCAATTCTACTACATTATGCTGAGCATTCAAATTGAAAAATATTTCTCCTGCACAATAAATAATGCATATTGTGAAAGTTGCATTTCAGATCTCTAAAGAGTTTTGATATTGAGAGCACTATCTACACTTACAGTGAAAATGTGCTTAATTCATTAGACAGAAAATTGCAGACAACTGGTATACTTTGTGATCTTTCAAAGGCATTTGACTGTGTAAATCACAATATCCTTTTAAGTAAATTAAACTATTATGGTGTAACAGGAAATGCTGCAAAATAGGTCAAATCTTATATCTCTGGCAGGAAACAAAGGGTGTTATTAGGAAAGAGACATGTATTAAGCTATCAGTCGTCATCCAACTGGGAACTAATTAGATGTGAGGTCCCACAAGGTTCCATTTTAGGGCCCTTACTTCTTCTTGTGTATATCAATGACCTTTCATCTGTAAGCTTACCAGATGCCAAATTTGTTTTGTTTGCCAATGATACAAACATTGCAATAAACAGTAAATCAAGTGTAGTCTTAGAAAGATTGGCTAATAAAATATTTGTGGACATTAATCACTGGTACCTAGCCAATTCTTTGTCACTAAACTTTGAAAAAACACACTACATGCAGTTCAGAACTTGTAAGTCGTGTCCCACAAGTATATGCCTAACATATGATGACAAGCAGATAGAAGACGTGGACAGTGTTAAATTCTTGGGATTACAGCTTGATAATAAATTCAAGTGGGAGGAGCACACCACAGAACTGCTGAAGCGTCTTAACAAATCTCTATTTGCAATGCGAATTGTGTCAGACATAGGGGATATAAAAATGAAAAATCTGGCATACTATGCTTACTTTCATTCCATAATGTTATATGGAATTATTTTTTGGGGTAATTCATCAAGCCAAGTAAAAGTTTTCCAGGCAAAAAAACGTCCAGTAAGAGTTATATGTAGTGTGAACTCAAGAACATCCTGCAGAAGCCTGTTTAGGGAACTAGGGATACTAACTACTGCTTTCCAATATGTTTATCCTTAATGAAATTTGTCATTAAAAATATATCACTTTTTCAAACCAACAGCTCAGTTCATGGAATCAATACTAGAAATAAGAATAATCTTCACAAGGATTTAAAGTCACTTATTCTTGTACAAAAAGGTGGGCATTATTCAGGAACACACATTTTCAATAACTTGCCAGCAGCCATAAAAAGATTAACAACCAATGAAATTCAGTTTAAGATAAACCTAAAGGATTTATTGGTGGCCAACTCCTTCTACTCCATTGATGAATTTCACAGTAGCTTGGGACCTGTGGAATGGTACATTACCTTGTTTGTTTGAGTTGTAAATATTTATCATGTATTATTGTTTTTCTGACATGTTCTACATTCTGGAGGACCTCCTCGCTATGGATCAATTGGAATGAAAGTAAATCTAATCTAGTCTATTAGCTTCAGTACGCAGTTGTGGAAATACCAGATCCAGCTACTTGTTATCGTAAACTAGTAGACATAGAACTGGAAACTTATATTAAGCAATTCTACTACATTATGCTGAGCAATCAAATGGAAAAATATTTCTCCTGCACAATAATGAATGCAAATTGCGTTATAACTGCAGGACTTGTTTTGTGTAGCACTGAAACAGAGATATGATATTAACAATATGTTTCATGAGACTACAAATGCTGTGACTATACTGGTAATGAACACCTTTTAACTAAGAAGGCAGTCATGGACTGTGTGGAAACTTTATCTTAGTAAAAGCTGAAACAGAACAAAAGCAATAAAATGAAAGAGAACACAATTTCAGATATAACAACATTAAGTGGAGTCCAGTCCTGTCAACACATCATGGTACCATGTTCTGTCAAAAAGTGCTGTTAAACTTGCTCACAAATGCTAAAAATGAAACAGAAATGATGAAAATGTGTTCAAATGTTATTAACAGGTACTAGAAAAAAAAATACCCATTTGTGGAAATGAAAATTTTATGGTGAATCATCAACATTACCTATTACAGGTACGTGTCTTTCACATGCGGCTGCCTACACTTGAGCTATTGACACATTCCAGTTCAGAATTCACATTTTTGCCCAGTGCTTCACACTTTAGGGGTAGGGGGTGTATGTGGGAGTGACCTAATCAACTAATTTATATGTGACAAGTGCAATGTTTCTTTAACTTTTTTAAGCTCTTTTATCTCCTTACATAATGCAGTTTTAATGTTGGACAGCGTCTGATCATGGTGCACACTTTCCATGTCCCTATCAGTCTCCTGTAGGATATCCAGACTATCTACGAACAATCCCTTGGTCAGCTTTACCAAATTAACACCAAAATTATCTATATTTATGGGTATTATTTTCTGACCACCTTTCACCTGTACACTTTGAGAGCTTCTTCTCACAGAATGACATTGTATCTCCAGTGCATTATTATTGCACCTCTGTAGCATCACGATTTATCAAGAATGCTATTCATCATATTTGGGGTTCGTTTTGTGTTTAACACTAGTCTAATTAACCCCTTGCTTACTTTAACTTCTATTACAATCCCATTGATGGTGATCCAACCACAACGCACATACTACAATGATGGTGTTGAAATTTGTCTCTGGACATGCTAGTGGAAAATATTCTTTGTTTATCATGTATCCTTGCTGCTACATCAATTTACTCAAACCTGACAATTGAGTGGAAATCTGTAAGGGTACGTATCCTCACCCTTTCTGATGTATTGGGTGGCAGGCCCCTCAAAAATATATCTAATGCGCTATGTTTGGCTATCTAGAGCACAACTCTATTTGCCTCCTCACTTTCTCCCATATTCTATGTTTGTACATTAATCATATGTATTCCATCCACAAAATTTTTGACCACCTTACTGTGCTTCTCTGTTACAGTACTCAACTGCTCGAGGGAAAATTGCACACTGTTCTGTTTCTTATATCTTTCCAGGAGGCCATGTTGAAACACATTATATGTCTGTGTGGTTCTTAAATCCTCTGAATACCTGTTATAGGTTTTGCTTCCCCTACCAACTGTAACTTTGCAATAACTGATCCTGTGACCACTCTCCAATCTTAACCAATAACTGCAGATCATCCAAAAAGTGATGGTATCCTCAGCTGATTTCTTAAGAGTGGAGTAATCAAATTGGCAGAACATTAATCTCCAATACACAATGAATAAAACAAAACAATAAAAATTGACAATAGCTTATATAATACGATATATGAGTTACATCGCATGTCTCATCCTGAGCCATCAGAAATCTGTGCATTGTGTAATCACATGCTGATATCTTTGCCAGCTACACCAAACTACTGCCACTGAATCAGTACATGGAGCAGAATGATCTGGAAAATAACACAGACTACTTCTCAGGGGTTGCAAATGTTGCTCCCTGGTATATCCATGGAACTGAGAGCAAGCCAATTCAGATGGCTGCAGTAAAGTTACCCTCAAATTTTGGTGAATCTCCCACATAGACTTCATGTTCTTCACACACACAAAAATACTAGTAGTTTGCTCTCTCATCCCACTATGTGACAATACTGTGTGCTGCAGTTGTTCTATGAGGAGGCTGAATCTGTTGGCACCAAGCTATAGTTGCCCAGTGGTGTGGGGCCACTATGGTGGAGATGTTGAGGTATAACTGGGTGTTGCGGCTAGGAAAACACAGCTAGAAGATAAAACAATTTTATTGAACTACAACATTCATAGTGCTGTGTGTACACACTCTTCAAGGGCTGTGACCTGGATGCCTCAATTTCAAATCGAGAAGCCAGCTGCTGGCAGTGTGGCTGACTATGACGTCCATACCCAGTGATTATGTCACTTATTTAGCCCAAGCAGCAACATGTGTCTGAGTTTGAACAATGACGAGTGCCAGAGACATGTTGACTGTCAGAATTCTCACTGAAACTACTAGAATCCGAAAGGTGCACTCACTCCAGAGGGTAATTATTGTGGGTGCTGGGGCACTCATCCCAATGTTGGTGTGCTGGCAGTCCAAGCACAAAGATATGTACCACTGCCCCCAAAGACAGGAGCTTGGCTGGTGCTGAAGAGAGCTTCCAAGTAGCTCATATGTCACACAGTACTAAGACCTTATTTACTGTACTTGATACTAGGAGCATTTTGGAGGAGATGGAGGCTCTCCTGGTATCAAATTACTTAATGCCCTATAACCTAGTGGCAACAGGCATTGCCCTCACATCATTGTTAGGGCTGCCAGACTGTTCATATCATTCCTAAAATAAAAGAGTTTTTGTTCTGGTTAATTGAATGTATGTTACTCTGATGCAGTGCTTCCAATCACATATGAATCTGTACTTCTGTGACTCAGCGATGTAGTAACCCATTGACCCAACTTGCTGCTGCATTGCACATCTGCTTTACGGCCAGCATTGTTAGGTGTGGCCTCATCCAACTCATCGTTTGTAAATATGTCTGTTCTTGAAATCAGCAATTCATTGCTTCTGTGCTAGTCAGCTGCCCAGTGCTATCAGCATAACAACAGTCAAGTTGCTATTTCCACATTAGCACTGAATATCTAGTGAAGGGCTACACTAGGATTCACTAAATATATTACCAGTGGAAATAAGTTAACACTCTATTATACAATCCAATGTATGAATATTTATCTACATGTAAAATATTTCCATGTATCATATTATGTAGTGCAATAATAGCTTATACTGTCACTAAGTTTTGGTTAATTTTCCTGTACATAGATCTCTCTGTTCATTAGAACTGTGTTCAACTTCCACAATGTATAGTGAAACTTGTGTGTTAGTGTGTTGGCAGATAGTAGAGATCTGTGGTGGATGATTGATCAGACTGCTGTTGTTAATTTGTTTTGTGAGAATTGATGGTGTTGATTCATTTATCAATTGTAAGGCATATGTGTACAATTGGGAAGAAGAATATTTCACAAAACTCTAACACATAATAGCAGTCCACTGGACACTGTTATTTTGTCATATTTTCTGAATATAGCAGGGAAGGGGCTCCAAGCAGAAAGGAAGTGCAACAGCCAATCGTCACTTCCAACCTCCACAAAGTACAGTCAGTACTCAGGTCAGTGCATCAGGCAAACCGATTAGAGATTAAATTAGGAGGAGAAGAAGTACTAACCGTAAGACTGTAGCTTAAAAGTTTTGTTATATGTCACATGCAAAGGAAACATAATGTAAAATAACTTTCTGTTGATTGGCTCCTGAACACATGCATTGGGTGGGGGGGAACAGGATGTTTTGGTACTACAGAGGTTTTGGCTACAGTCTGTCACGTGATGAATGCAATATTAGTTCAACATTTACATATGTAATGTTTATTATATTTCACATATTTATTTATTTTTATGTGCACTAACTTTTGTATGCCACATTGCTGCTGTAAGGTTATTATTGTAGTGTGATGTTTCAGTTAAATGATATATGTCTTGTGACAGTTTTCATTTTCATTATTGTTTGATTTTTCTACTGTGACTGATTTCTAATATTTTTGTTCATCCATTTTATTGTGTTGAGTTCTTGTGTCTTCTAATTTCTGTTTATTGGGCATATGTTGAGCCTGTACACTGCATATCTAAAACTTGCCTTTTCATATGTTTGTGCGTTGTTAAATGTGTTGAGTGTGGCTGTGATTTTCTTTGTTCGGAGGACAAATGGTGTTGATTTTTTGTTCTCAACTGTGAGACATTGGTAACCATTTGAGACATGGATGTAACAACAAAAACTGACACAAAAATTATTTCTATACTGTAGAAACACTAGTTGCATTACTACGGCTCTGTCAGGAATGGGCATTTGGCATGGAGTGAACGCGTACACTTACAGTGTGCTCAAACTACTTTATTATCTTGTCAGTTGCCAGTAATGAACAGTCGTGAGGACAGTTGCTTGGGTGACAGTGACACACACTTAATGATCTGTAGGATACAGTTATGGTTGTTCTAGAACTTTAGGAAGTTTGATAACAATCTGTTTTACCTGTCTGCCCAGCCTGTAATGTCCAACATCTGTAATGATGGGTGGCCATCTAACCCACAACATCTGGATGTGGTTTCACCTTGGTTCCACCATAGTTTGAAGATACTCACTGCAGCACTCCCTGAACAACTGACAAGTCACCAAGTTTCTGAAATGGTCGTGCTGAGACTATGGGCTATCACAAATGCCTTTGCTCAGACTCAGATAGATTATGAACCTTCACCATTCTATGCAATAACAGCATGCTCACTGGTAGTAGAAGTACCACTTTTGTGTGTGACTAGCTGTTATACCTCACCAGTTGACACTGGTATCCCATGGACAGGTTTATGTTAACAGTAGGTCAGTGGCAATAATGTTCTGGTGGATTGGTATATTAGTTCAAGCTTTGTATTTCATTTATTACATTTTATTTATTTACTTATTTGTCATAAGCACTATGTTTTTGTATCTACAAGATTTTCAACACTACTACTGTAAGTAAGAACTATAAAGTATAGAAGAGTGTAGATTAATATCAAACCAGTTCAATATGCATTTCAATAATCCTAGGCATAAATGATCTAAACATCATAATAATAACTAAATTTAATGATGTTATATAATTGCCGATTAATTTTCACTTATTTAATTTGAAGCTCTTAGACATGACTTGAAATTTATAGAAATGATTATGCTATTATATTGATTCTGAATTTTGATTTAAAGAATAACCAATTTTGGATCCATAAGTTCTTTATTCACAAACTCACATTTCTGTGTCTGGTGTGGTTGTCCTTGACTTTGCTAAGATGTCATTCAAACAGGAAATTATGATAGAAAATATTTGATATTCTACTCACGTGGATGTAAAATTACATCCAGTATAATACAGTTAAACTTGTTGTTGTTGTTGTGGTCTTCAGTCCTGAGACTGGTTTGATGCACCTCTCCATGCTACTCTATCCTGTGCAAGCTTTTTCATCTCCCAGTACCTACTGCAACCTACATCCTTCTGAATATGCTTAGTGTATTCATCTCTTGGTCTCCCTCTACGATTTTTACCCTCCACGCTGCCCTTCAATACTAAATTGGTGATCCCTTGATGCCTCAGAACATGTCCTACCAACCGATCCCTTCTTCTGGTCAAGTTGTGCCACAAACTTCTCTTCTCCCCAATCCTATTCAATACTTCCTCATTAGTTATGTGATCTACCCATCTAATCTTCAGCATTCTTCTGTAGCACCACATTTCGAAAGCTTCTATTCTCTTCTTGTCCAAACTATTTATCGTCCATGTTTCACTTCCATACATGGCTACACTCCGTACGAATACTTTCAGAAATGACTTCCTGACACTTAAATCAATACTGGATGTTAACAAATTTCTCTTCTTCAGAAACGCTTTCCTTGCCATTGCCAGCCTACATTTTATATTCTCTCTACTTCGACCATAATCAGTTATTTTGCTCCCCAAATAGCAAAACTCCTTTACTACTTTAAATGCCTCATTTCCTAATCTAATTCCCTCCACATGACCCGACTTAATTAGACTACATTCCATTATCCTTGTTTTGCTTTTGTTGATGTTCATCTTATATCCTCCTTTCAAGACACTGTCCATTCCATTCAACTGCTCTTCCAAGTCCTTTGCTGTCTCTGACAGAATTACAATGTCATCGGCGAACCTCAAAGTTTTTATTTCTTCTCCATGAATTTTAATACCTACTCCGAATATTTCTTTTGTTTCCTTTACTGCTTGCTCAATATACAGATTGAACAACATCGGGGAGAGGCTACAACCCTGTCTTACTCCCTTCCCAACCACTGCTTCCCTTTCATGTCCCTCGACTCTTATAACTGCCATCTGGTTTCTGTACAAATTGTAAATAGCCTTTCTCTCCCTGTATTTTACCCCTGCCACCTTTAGAATTTGAAAGAGAGTATTCCAGTCAACATTGTCAAAAGCTTTCTCTAAGTCTACAAATGCTAGAAGCGTAGGTTTGCCTTTCCTTAATCTTTCTTCTAAGATAAGTCGTAAGGTCAGTATTGCCTCACGTGTTCCAGTGTTTCTACGGAATCCAAACTGATCTTCCCCGAGGTTGGCTTCTACTAGTTTTTCCATTCGTCTGTAAAGAATTCGTGTTAGTATTTTGCAGCTGTGACTTATTAAGCTGATAGTTCAGTAATTTTCACATCTGTCAACACCTGCTTTCTTTGGGATTGGAATTATTATATTCTTCTTGAAGTCTGAGGGTATTTCGCCTGTTTCATACATCTTGCTCACCAGATGGTAGAGTTTTGTCAGGACTGGCTCTCCCACGGCCGTCAGTAGTTCCAATGGAATATTGTCTACTCCGGGGGCCTTGTTTTGACTCAGGTCTTTCAGTGCTCTGTCAAACTCTTCACGCAGTATCATATCTCCCATTTCATCTTCATCTACATCCTCTTCCATTTCCATAATATTGTCCTCAAGTACATCGCCCTTGTATAGACCCTCTATATACTCCTTCCACCTTTCTGCTTTCCCTTCTTTGCTTAGAACTGGGTTTCCATCTGAGCTCTTGATATTCATACAAGTCGTTCTCTTATCTCCAAAGGTCTCTTTAATTTTCCTGTAGGCGGTATCTATCTTACCCCTAGTGAGATAGGCCTCTACATCCTTACATTTGTCCTCTAGCCATCCCTGCTTAGCCATTTTGCACTTCCTGTCGATCTCATTTTTGAGACGTTTGTATTCCTTTTTGCCAGTTTCACTTACTGCATTTTTATATTTTCTCCTTTCATCAATTAAATTCAATATTTCTTCTGTTACCCAAGGATTTCTACTAGCCCTCGTCTTTTTACCCACTTGATCCTCTGCTGCCTTCACTACTTCATCCCTCAAAGCTACCCATTCTTCTACTGTATGTATTTCCCCCATTCCTGTCAATTGCTCCCTTATGCTCTCCCTGAATCTCTGTACAACCTCTGGTTCTTTTAGTTTATCCAGGTCCCATCTCCTTAAATTCCCACCTTTTTGCAGTTTCTTCAGTTTTAATCTACAGGTCATAACCAATAGATTGTGGTCAGAGTCCACATCTGCCCCTGGAAATGTCTTACAATTTAAAACCTGGTTCCTAAATCTCTGTCTTACCATTATATAATCTATCTGATAACTTTTAGTATCTCCAGGGTTCTTCCATGTATACAACCTTCTTTCATGATTCTTAAACCAAGTGTTAGTTATGATTATGTTGTGCTCTGGGCAAAATTCGACCAGGCGGCTTCCTCTTTCATTTCTGTCCCCCAATCCATATTCACCTACTATGTTTCCTTCTCTCCCTTTTCCTACACTCGAATTCCAGTCACCCATGACTATTAAATTTTCGTCTCCCTTCACTATCTGAATAATTTCTTTTATCTCATCATACATTTCTTCAATTTCTTCGTCATCTGCAGAGCTAGTTGGCATATAAACTTGTACTACTGTAGTAGGTGTGGGCTTCGTATCTATCTTGGCCACAATAATGTGTTCACTATGCTGTTTGTAGTAGCTTACTCGCATTCCTATTTTCCTATTCATTATTAAACCTACTCCTGCATTACCCTTATTTGATTTTGTGTTTATAACCCTGTAGTCACCTGACCAGAAGTCTTGTTCCTCCTGCCACCGAACTTCACTAATTCCCACTGTATCTAACTTTAACCTATCCATTTCCCTTTTTAAATTTTCTAACCTACCTGCCCGATTAAGGGATCTGACATTCCACGCTCCGATCCGTAGAACGCCAGTTTTCTTTCTCCTGATAACGACATCCTCTTGAGTAGTCCCCGCCCGGAGATCCGAATGGGGGACTATTTTACCTCCGGAATATTTTACCCAAGAGGACGCCATCATCATGTAATCATACAGTAAAGCTGCATGCCCTCGGGAAAACTTATTTGGTATAAATGATATGCTTGCTCTGTTTCTTTTACAACTATGTAAGGGAGTCCTATATTTAGGTGCTGTAACATTTGCAAGAAACTTAATATCCAATTTTCATATTTTACAAAATGTTATTCCTTTTATATAAACTAAGAAAAAAATATTTCATTGTCAGCTTGTATTTGAGATGGAGGCATGGATAGGTGGCTGCTTGTTTTGGTTGTGGGTGACTACGTATATTTGTTGTTTAGAATGAATGAGATAGTAACAGTGATTTAACTTTCAAGAAAGTGCGATTGTAGATGAGACATTGGTGGAGTGCATTTGAGGTGTTACTTTTAACCACAGTGCAATTACACAGTGCATTCTTCAGTATAAATACTTAAAACATAATAGAAATTACGAAAATATTGCTGAAGTTGCTTGGTTTATGCTCCCACTGGAATGAAAATATGAAAGTGAATAATTCACGTTAGTAATAAAGCATTTCTTTTCACCACAGTAATTTTTAATCTTTGATGAATTAGTGGTTTTGTTTAACTAGGCCTTATGAAATATGGGAGTATCAGTAAATGGAAATCCACTATAAAAATATGCACTGGGATGTAAAATATTTACACAGTGTTGTACTATCTGGCACAATACCTGTCTATTGCGTCTATTATTTGAGAAGCAATTCCATGATGGAGATGTAGATATCATGACAATATCAATTTTTTTCAGTCTATTAAGAAATTGTGTGCATGTGCATTTCATTAGTATATGTCAGTGTGTTTTAAGTTTTGTTGCCATTTTTGATTTCCTTATCTTAAGTAGGCTGAGTTGTTGCTACCTATTGTAAGAGTTTTAATGTGATGTGATAGTTTCACTCAAATTGTGTCTTGTGGCTGTCTTTGTTTTCTTTACAGCTTGATTCATCTACTGTGACTGATCTGCAACATTTTTTTGCATCAATTTAATGATGTTGGTTTCTTGAATCTTGAAGTTTCTGTTTGTTGGCAATGTGTTCAAATTTTTTACTGATCTAAACCTTGCATATTTGTTTGTTGTGGGTTGTATAGATCTATTGAGGATAGTTATTCAGCCCACTGTTTATCTTTATTCTGAGAACTGATGCTGTTGATTAGTTTTCATTTGTGATACACAGATTAACATTGGAGCAATTGATATTACAACAAAACTTAGACAGCAATTGTTTGTACACTGTAAACATGACAGTTGCATAACAATAGCCCTCTTGGAATGGGTATATGATACAGTGTGAACTGTGTACACTTTTCAAGTTTTTAACATATTATTTGTCTTGTCAGCTGCAATTAATAATCAGTCTGTGGACACCTGCTCACATCATGGTGACACACACTTAATGTGCACTAAGGTATGATTGTAGTTGTTGAAGGACATTAGAGATTTTGATGATTGTTATAGGTTTCTGGATTCTAACTCTTTTCCTCAGGTGGTTGATGCTATCTGACTTTTGCAGCCAAGGAACTTCAAGCAGGCAGGAAATGCAGCAACCAGTTGTTCCCCCCAACAAACCGTACAGAATAAAGTCAGTAAGCAGAGAGTGCCTCATGCAAATTGATTACAGGTTGAATTAGGAGCAAAGATGTATTAATTGCAAGAGTGAAAAAGAACAAAGTTGTAGTCTTATGTCAGAGATAGTACTAGAAATGTTGGTTGTTGTTGCGGATGGCTGTGCATGTGTTTTGTAGAAGGAATGTGAGAGTGACAAGTTTTAATGTGATAAATGTTAATAGCAGTGGAGGGTGGTGCAAGACAGGGAGTGCTAAAATCAATTCTGCATTTTATTTAATTCTACTACTTCTGAACATAGAATGGATATGCAACGATCTCGTACAGGCAGCCACTTGAGTACAGCTTGTAACCTCAGTGGTGTGTTACTAGCCCAGAGTTGATTTCGAAAATAAAAGTGTTTCTTATTTGTTCTACATATCTGTGTGTTACTGTTCACTGTGTGAGCTCAGTTCTACTGCATGTAAGGGAGTGGTTTGATTAGTGGAGTAAAAAATTAACATAAATGTTTCTTTCATAAAGAGCTGTTGTTACTTCTCCTAATATCCTCCTTTGAGGTGTATGCTATTGCTCCAGTGTTTCTCCACCGATTTGCTCCCATTGGAAAAATAGATTCTGCCAAACTGTGTAAATTGCTGGTTGTTGCAATTATTTCTTTAATCATTTTATGAATATTCCTTTCCAGCAATCCCAAGATTTCTGAATGTTGCAGGGACGCGGCTACAAGCACACAGGACTTGGAGCAACCTCGTATGTGTCGGGTAATACTTACACCAAAAACACCAGTAAGCAGGTGAGTGCATCAAGAATATCAATTAGAGATTAATTTGAAAGCAGAGGAAGTACTAATTGCAAGAATATAGCCCAATAATCTTGTTTATGAAACATATAGAAATGAAACATACTGTACAATAATTTTTTTCTGATTTTCCTCTGAACACAAGGATAGGGGGGGGGTGAAACAGTTGTTTTGGTTTACAGACATTTTGGCCTTTATCTTTATTATGAAATAATGAACAAGATATTAGATGAACATTTATTTTTTACTCATTTGTTTTGTTATATTTATTTGTTGAGTATGGCTTGTAATCTCTGTAACATCATACTACTACAGAGAAGGTTTAGCTATTAAATATTCTGCTACAGATGTGCCCAGTACAGATCTGTTACCAAGTATACTCATTATGCCTACGGATACAGTGGGATTTATGGAACTGCTAGGCATGGCCTTCACCTCAACAGGAAAGGGAAGGGTAAACTGGTTGGGAAAATAGCAGGAACATTAAAGGGGGGAGGCACTGTCATGAGTGATAAAATACCATTGGTTATAGGGTTCAGAAAGGACACTTTTTTTTGGTAGGGAGGACAGAAAGAAACTAAATTTTAAGAGAGATTAGGACTGAGAGAAACATCCAGTTTGAGAAAGAAATCCAAAAACATAATTCTAGCTTATTACATCAGCATAAACAGCTATTGGTTAAGAATTTGCGACAGTCAGCAGATATTTCAAGTCTACAAATTTTAACTCAGTCAATGTGAAATGTCAGCTACCTTTATTGCATCAGAATATTCGAGGACTGAGAAATAAAATTAATGAATTAATTATCTGCATAGATTAGTTAGAGTCTTCGAACCCAGCTGGTATAATCTGCCTCTCTGAACATCATGTGACCACTGGTATAGAAATTTTAAGTGTTATAGAGTTTAGGTTAGCATCTCACTTTTGTAGAGGAGAAATGGAGAAAGTGGGAGTTACCACATTCATCAGAAACTGTCATAAATTTAAGAACATAGACATTAATAAATTTTGCTTCAAAAAGCATATGGAAGCATGTGCAACAGAAGTAGAAGTTCACAAAAAATCCTTCATAATATTAAGCATATATTGAGCACCTGCAGATAACTTTAATCTGTTCATAAATGACCTTGAAGCTGTACTGGCCCATTTAACAACCAAAAACAAAGAGATAGTGGTTGCTGGTGATTTCAATGTAGATTTCCTTAAAGACCCTCCCAATAAGAAGTGAACTGAGTTAGTAACACTATCATTACACATAATTCCAAGTGTAAAGTTCCCCACTAGGGTAGCCAATTGCTCACAAACAGCCATTGATAATATCTTTGTAGAAAAGACCAATGAATAAAATTATATTACAGAACCAATAGTCAATGGCCTCTCAGACCATCACATGCAGTTACTTCTGTTAAATGTCAATACTGAACAGGATATAAAATCTGTTAAATCTGAGCTCTAGAGGGTAATCAATAAGCCAAAAATTGATTATTTCAGGACACTCCTCAGAGACATTCACTGGACTGATGTTTACAGCGCTCATGGCATGAATGAAAAATATAACACTTTTGCTAATAAAGTGGTTACCTTATTTGAACACAGTTTCCCCCCAAAACTAACCAAGGTTAGAGCAAAGTCTACAAAGAAGCCATGGGTTACTCAAGGAATAGGGGTATCTTCTAAAACAAAGAGAAAACTGTATCTGTCAATCCGAAACAGTTCTGATGTTGATGCTATAGCACATTACAAGAAATACTGCAAAATATTGATGACTGTAATATGGACATCATAGCAAATATTTTACAAGGAAAAGATAGTCATATCGGATAACAAAATAAAGACAATATGGGATATAGAGAAGGAGGAGCCCAGTAGAACCAGACATGAAGAGGGACAAATAGCATTAAGAGTAAATGATACATTGGTGACAGATGTGTATATTGTTGCAGAACTTTTTAACAAACATTTTGTAACTGTTACTAAAAAGATGGGGTTGTCAGGTTCTGTAGATGCTGCTATGGAATATCTCAGACCAGACATTTCAAGTAACTTCCGTAATATGAATTTGACCCTCACTACCCCAGCAGAAATAACGTCTATCATAAAATCTTCAAAATCAAAAACTCTTAGTGGGTATGATGAAATATCTACATAGTTAATTAAAGAATGTCATTATTAGTTAATTAAAATATTAAGGTATCTGTGTCGTTCATCACTGGAATATTTCCTGAGTTGTTGAAATATGCTGAAGTTAAGCCACTGTTTAAGGAGGGAGACAAAGAAATAGCACCAAATTTCCATCCAATTTCACTTTTCCCAGCATTCTCAAAAATTGTAGAAAATGTAATGTACACTCGGCTTTATAACCATATATCTGGAGGACCATATATTATGGAGGACCTCCTCGCTATGGATCAAGTGGAATGAAAGTAAATCTAATCTAATCTATTAGCTTCAGTACGCAGTTGTGGAAATACCAGATCCAGCTACTTGTTATCGTAAACTAGTAGACATAAAACTGGAAACTTATATTAAGCAATTCTACTACATTATGCTGAGCATTCAAATGGAAAAATATTTCTCCTGCACAATAATGAATGCATATTGTGAAAGTTGCATTTCAGATCTCTAAAGGGTTTTGATATTGAGAGCACTATCTACACTTACAGTGAAAATGTGCTTAATTCATTAGACAGAAAATTGCAGACAACTGGTATACTTTGTGATCTTTCAAAGGCATTTGACTGTGTAAATCACAATATCCTTTTAAGTAAATTAAACTATTATGGTGTAACAGGAAATGCTGCAAAATAGGTCAAATCTTATATCTCTGGCAGGAAACAGAGGGTGTTATTAGGAAAGAGACATGTATTAAGCTATCAGTCGTCATCCAACTGGGAACTAATTAGATGTGAGGTCCCACAAGGTTCCATTTTAGGGCCCTTACTTCTTCTTGTGTATATCAATGACCTTTCATCAGTAAGATTACCAGATGCCAAATTTGTTTTGTTTGCCAATGATACAAACATTGCAATAAACAGTAAATCAAGTGTAGTCTTAGAAAGATTGGCTAATAAAATATTTGTGGACATTAATCACTGGTACCTAGCCAATTCTTTGTCACTAAACTTTGAAAAAACACACTACATGCAGTTCAGAACTTGTAAGGGGTGTCCCACAAGTATATGCCTAACATATGATGACAAGCAGATAGAAGACGTGGACAGTGTTAAATTCTTGGGATTACAGCTTGATAATAAATTCAAGTGGGAGGAGCACACCACAGAACTGCTGAAGCGTCTTAACAAATCTCTATTTGCAATGCGAATTGTGTCAGACATAGGGGATATAAAAATGAAAAATCTGGCCTACTATGCTTACTTTCATTCCATAATGTTATATGGAATTATTTTTTGGGGTAATTCATCAAGCCAAGTAAAAGTTTTCCAGGCAAAAAAACGTCCAGTAAGAGTTATATGTAGTGTGAACTCAAGAACATCCTGCAGAAGCCTGTTTAGGGAACTAGGGATACTAACTACTGCTTTCCAATATGTTTATCCTTAATGAAATTTGTCATTAAAAATATATCACTTTTTCAAACCAACAGCTCAGTTCATGGAATCAATACTAGAAATAAGAATAATCTTCACAAGGATTTAAAGTCACTTATTCTTGTACAAAAAGGTGGGCATTATTCAGGAACACACATTTTCAATAACTTGCCAGCAGCCATAAAAAGATTAACAACCAATGAAATTCAGTTTAAGATAAACCTAAAGGATTTATTGGTGGCCAACTCCTTCTACTCCATTGATGAATTTCACAGTAGCTTGGGACCTGTGGAATGGTACATTACCTTGTTTGTTTGAGTTGTAAATATTTATCATGTATTATTGTTTTTCTGACATGTTCTACATTCTGGAGGACCTCCTCGCTATGGATCAATTGGAATGAAAGTAAATCTAATCTAATCTATTAGCTTCAGTACGCAGTTGTGGAAATACCAGATCCAGCTACTTGTTATCGTAAACTAGTAGACATAAAACTGGAAACTTATATTAAGCAATTCTACTACATTATGCTGAGCATTCAAATGGAAAACTATTTCTCCTGCACAATAATGAATGCAAATTGCGTTATAACTGCAGGACTTGTTTTGTGTAGCACTGAAAGAGAGATATGATATTATAAACATGTTTCATGAGACTACAAATGCTGTGACTACACTGGTAATGAACACCTTTTAACTAAGAAGGCAGTCATGGACTGTGTGGAAACTTTATCTTAGTAAAAGCTGAAACAGAACAAAAGCAATAAAATGAAAGACAACACAATTTCCGATATAGCAACATTAAGTGGAGTCCAGTCCTGTCACCACATCATGGTACCATGTTCTGTCAAAAAGTGCTGTTAAACTTGCTCACAAATGCTAAAAATGAAACAGTAATGATGAAAATGTGTTCAAATGTTATTAACAGGTACTAGAAAAAATATACCCATTTTTGGAAATCAAGGTACTATAAATATTGTCCCACAGCAATGAAAATTTTATGGTGAATCATCAACATTACCTGTTACAGGTTCGTGTCTTTCACATGCAGCTGCCTACACTTGAGCTATTGACACATTCCAGTTCAGAATTCACATTTTTGCCCAGTGCTTCACACTTTACGGGTAGGGGGTGTATGTGGGAGTGACCTATTCAACTAATTTATATGTGACAAGAGCAATGTTTTTTTTAACTTTTTTAAGCTCTTTTATCTCCTTACATCATGCAGTTTTAATGTTGGACAGCGTCTGATCATGGTGCACACTTTCCATGTCCCTATCAGTCTCCTGTAGGATATCCAGACTATCTACGAACAATCCCTTGGTCAGCTTTACCAAATTAACACCAAAATTATCTATATTTATGGGTATTATTTTCTGACCACCTTTCACCTGTACACTTTGAGAGCTTCTTCTCACAGAATGACATTGTATCTCCAGTACATTATTATTGCACCTCTGTTGCATCACGATTTATCAAGAATGCTATTCATCATATTTGTGGTTCGTTTTGTGTTTAACACTAGTCTAATTAACCCCTTGCTTACTTTAACTTCTATTACAATCCCATTGATGGTGATCCAACCACACCGCACATACTACAATGATGGTGTTGAAATTTGTCTCTGGACATGCTAGTGGAAAATATTCTTTGTTTATCATGTATCCTTGCTGCTACATCAATTTACTCAAACCTGACAATTGAGTGGAAATCTGTAAGGGTACGTATCCTCACCCTTTCTGATGTATTGGGTGGCAGGCCCCTCAAAAATATATCTAATGCGCTATGTTTGGCTAACTAGAGCAAAACTCTATTTGCCTCCTCACTTTCTCCCATATTCTATGTTTGTACATTAATCATATGTATTCCATCCACAAAATTTTTGACCACCTTACTGTGCTTCTCTGTTACAGTACTCAACTGCTCGAGGGAAAACTGCACACTGTTCTGTTTCTTATATCTTTCCAGGAGGCCATGTTGAAACACATTATATGTCTGTGTGGTTCTTAAATCCTCTGAATACCTGTTATAGGTTTTGCTTCCCCTTCCAACTGTAACTTTGCAATAACTGATCCTGTGACCACTCTCCAATCTTAACCAATAACTGCAGATCATCCAAAAAGTGATGGTATCCTCAGCTGATTTCTTAAGAGTGGAGTAATCAAATTGGCAGAACATTAATCTCCAATACACAATGAATAAAACAAAACAATAAAAATTGACAATAGCTTATATAATACAATATATGAGTTACATCGCATGTCTCATCCTGAGCCATCAGAAATCTGTGCATTGTGTAATCACATGCTGATATCTTTGCCAGCTACACCAAACCGCTGCCACTGAATCAGTACATGGAGCAGAATGATCTGGAAAATAACACAGACTACTTCTCAGGGGTTGCAAATGTTGCTCCCTGGTATATCCATGGAACTGAGAGCAAGCCAATTCAGATGGCTGCAGTAAAGTTACCCTCAAATTTTGGTGAATCTCCCACATAGACTTCATGTTCTTCACACACACAAAAATACTAGTAGTTTGCTCTCTCATCCCACTATGTGACAATACTGTGTGCTGCAGTTGTTCTATGAGGAGGCTGAATCTGTTGGCACCAAGCTATAGTTGCCCAGTGGTGTGGGGCCACTATGGTGGAGATGTTGAGGTATAACTGGGTGTTGCGGCTAGGAAAACACAGCTAGAAGATAAAACAATTTTATTGAACTACAACATTCATAGTGCTGTGTGTACACACTCTTCAAGGGCTGTGGCCTGGACGCCTCAGTTTCAAATCGAGAAGCCAGCTGCTGGCAGTGTGGCTGACTATGACGTCCATACCCAGTGATTATGTCACTTATTTAGCCCAAGCAACAACATGTGTCTGAGTTTGAACAATGACGAGTACCACAGACATGTTGACTGTCAGAATTCTCACAGAAACTACTAGAATCCGAAAGTTGCACTCACTCCAGAGGGTAATTATTGTGGGTGTTGGGGCACTCATCCCAATGTTGGCGTGCTGGCAGTCCTAGCACAAAGATATGTACCACTGCCCTCAAAGACAGGAGCTTGGCTGGTGCTGAAGAGAGCTTCCAAGTAGCTCGTGTCTCACACAGTACTAAGACCTTATTTACTGTACTTGATACTAGGAGCATTTTGGAGGAGATGGAGGCTCTCCTGGTATCAAATTACTTAATGCCCTATAACCTAGAGGCGACAGGCATTGCCCTCACATCATTGTTAGGGCTGCCAGACTGTTCATATCATTCCTAAAATAAAAGAGTTTTTGTTCTGGTTAATTGAATGTATGTTACTCTGATGCAGTGCTTCCAATCACATATGAATCTGTACTTCTGTGACTCAGCGATGTAGTAACCCATTGACCCAACTTGCTGCTGCATTGCACATCTGCTTTACGGCCAGCATTGTTAGGTGTGGCCTCATCCAACTCATTGTTTGTAAATATGTCTGTTCTTGAAATCAGCAATTCATTGCTTCTGTGCTAGTCAGCTGCCCAGTGCTATCAACATAACAACAGTCAAGTTGCTATTTCCACATTAGCACTGAATATCTAGTGAAGGGGCTACACTAGGATTCACTAAATATATTACCAGTGGAAATAAGTTAACACTCTATTATACAATCCAATGTATGAATATTTATCTACATGTAAAATATTTCCATGTATCATATTATGTAGTGCAATAATAGCTTATACTGTCACTAAGTTTTGGTTAATTTTCCTGTACATAGATCTCTCTGTTCATTAGAACTGTGTTCAACTTCCACAATGTATAGTGAAACTTGTGTGTTAGTGTGTTGGCAGATAGTAGAGATCTGTGGTGGATGATTGATCAGACTGCTGTTGTTAATTTGTTTTGTGAGAATTGATGGTGTTGATTCATTTATCAATTGTAAGGCATATGTGTACAATTGGGAAGAAGAATATTTCACAAAACTCTAACACATAACAGCAGTCCACTGGACACTGTTATTTTGTCATATTTTCTGAATATAGCAGGGAAGGGGCTCCAAGCAGAAAGGAAGTGCAACAGCCAATCGTCACTTCCAACCTCCACAAAGTACAGTCAGTACTCAGGTCAGTGCATCAGGCAAACCGATTAGAGATTAAATTAGGAGGAGAAGAAGTACTAACCGTAAGACTGTAGCTTAAAAGTTTTGTTATATGTCACATGCAAAGGAAACATAATGTAAAATAACTTTCTGTTGATTGGCTCCTGAACACATGCATTGGGTGGGGGGGAACAGGATGTTTTGGTACTACAGAGGTTTTGGCTACAGTCTGTCACGTGATGAATGCAATATTAGTTCAACATTTACATATGTAATGTTTATTATATTTCACATATTTATTTATTTTTATGTGCACTAATTTTTGTATGCCACATTGCTGCTGTAAGGTTATTATTGTAGTGTGATGTTTCAGTTAAATGATATATGTCTTTTGACAGTTTTCATTTTCATTATTGTTTGATTTTTCTACTGTGACTGATTTCTAATATTTTTGTTCATCCATTTTATTGTGTTGAGTTCTTGTGTCTTCTAATTTCTGTTTATTGGGAATATGATGAGCCTGTACACTGCATATCTAAAACTTGGCTTTTCATATGTTTGTGCGTTGTTAAATGTGTTGAGTGTGGCTGTGATTTTCTTTGTACGGAGGACGAATGGTGTTGATTTTTGTTCTCAACTATGAGACATTGGTAACCATTTGAGACATGGACATAACAGGAAAAACTAACACAAAAATTATTTTTACACAGTAGAAACACTAGTTGCATTACTACAGCTCTGTCAGGAATAGGTACATGGCATGGAGTGAACTCCTTACACATACAGTGCTCGTCATACTTTATTATCTTGTCAGTTGCCACTAATGAAAAATTTTGTGGACAGTTTCTTTTGTGATGGGGACACACACTTAATGTTTTGTAAGATACAGTTTCAGTTGTTCTAGGACTTCAGGAAGTTTGATGACAAATGTGAACCTGATATCTAACTTATTTCTGCAAGAACTGTATGTCTGAAGTGTTTGATATTTTCTGCATACTGCAGGGAAAAACCTTCATATAGTCCGGGAGTTGGACACCCAGTATTCTCTCACAGGAAGTCGAGCAGAATTATCCCAGAAAACAGGTTAGTGAATCAGGCAAACCAATTACAAATGATAGTGGGAGCAGAAGAGCTAGTAGCAAGATCATGGCATACACATTATGTTGTAATGCAGATACAAAGGAAAGTTTCTATGGAATAAATTTCTGTAGATTTACTCCTGAACAGATGAATTGGGGGTATTGGGAAAGAGATGTTTTGGTTCTACAGAACTTTTGGCTACCCCCTGTCATGATGACAAATAAGATACACTGATCATTCAGAAGATTGTAACCACCTAACAAATAGCTGGTATGTTCACCTTTGTTATTTATAACAGTGGAATTGCACAATGGCATGGAAGTAATGAGGCACTGTTAGGTCGCTAGAGGCAGTTGGCACCACATCTGCACACACATCACCTAATTTCCATAAATTCTGGGGATGGGGCAATGGCTCTGATGTCACATTCAGTCACATCCCAGATTTGTTTGGTCAGGTTCAGATCTGGTGACTTGGGGGGGCAGGGGGGGGGGGGGGCAGCACATCAATTGGAACTTGCCACTATCATCAGGAATCATGATCATCATGAAGTGGTGCATGTCTTGCATGAGCCCCACTCAACTTGTTGATGACCTCATTATGTTCCCCAGAGCGTAATGGAGCTGCTGCCAGCTTGTCTCCATCCCACAGTACAGGTGTCAAGGAGTTGCTCCCCTGGAAGGTGACAGATTCGTGCCCTCTCATCTGCATGATGAAGAAGGTATGGAGATTCATCAGACCATGGAATGGTCTGCACTGTGCCATCATACAATGATAATGATCACATGCCAAATTCAGTCGCAATTGCCAGTGTTACAGTTATACGTGCATGAGTCGTCGTCTGTGGTGTCCCACCGTTACTAGTGTTTGATGCATTGTTTGTTCAGAAACACTTGTACTGTGTCCAGCATTAAAGTGTTGCATTAGTTCTGACACAGTTAACAACCTGCTTTACCGGACAGCACAACCTATGATGTCCGACATCTGTATTGAGGGGTGGCCACCTAACCCAACAACGGCTGGATGTGGTTTCACCTTGGTTCTGCCATATTTTGAAGATACTCACTGCAGCACTCCCCAAACACCTGACAAGGCATTCAGTTCCTGAAATGCTCATGCTGAGCCTATGGACTATCACAATCCACCCTTAGTCAAACTTAGGTAGATCATATGCCTTTCCAATTCTATACACAGACAGCATGCTCACTGATACTGCATGCACCAAGTGTGTGTCTGACTAGCAGTCATTCCTCGACAGGTGACACTTCTGTCAAGCGTACAGGTGGTCATAATGTTTGGATTGATCAGTGTATTAGTTTGAGATTTATATTTTACTCATTTATTATATTTTATGTGTTTACTTATCTGTCATGAGTTTTTGTACTTAAAAGTTTTTCTACAGTGCTACTACTGTCAGTAACAACTGGGAAGTATAAAAGGATGTATGCTAATATGAAGCCAGTTCCATATGTGTGCTGTCAGTAACAACTGGGAAGTATAAAAGGATGTATGCTGATATGAAGCCAGTCCATATGTACAGGGCTATTACAAATGATTGAAGCGATTTCATAAATTCACTGTAGCTCCATTCATTGGCATATGGTCACGACACACTACAGATACGTAGAAAAACTCATAAAGTTTTGTTCGGCTGAAGCCGCCCTTCAGGTTTCTGCCGCCAGAGTGCTCGAGAGCGCAGTGAGACAAAATGGCGACTGGAGCCGAGAAAGCATATGTCGTGCTTGAAATGCAATCACGTCAGTCAGTCATAACAGTGCAACGACACTTCAGGACGAAGTTCAACAAAGATCTACCAACTGCTAACTTCATTCGGCGATGGTATGTGCAGTTTAAAGCTTCTGCATGCTTCTGTAAGGGGAAATCAACAGGTCGGCCTGCAGTGAGTAAAGATACGGTTGAACACGTGCGGGCAAGTTTCACGCGTAGCCCATGGAAGTTGACGAATAAAGCTAGCAGGGAGCAAAATGTACCACAGCCGACGGTTTGGAAAATCTTATGGAAAAGGCTAAAGCAGAAGCCTTACCGTTTAGAATTGCTACAAGCACTGACACCCGATGACAAAGTCAAATGCTTTGAATTTTCGGCGCGGTTGCAACAGCTCATGGAAGAGGATGCGTTCAGTGCGAAAATTGTTTTCAATGAAGAAGCAACATTTTTTCTTAATGGTGAAGTGAACAGACACAATGTGCAAATCTGGACGGTAGAGAATCCTCACGCATTCATGCAGCAAATTCGCAATTCACCAAAAGTTAACGTGTTTTGTGCAATCTCACGGTTTAAAGTTTACGGCCCTTTTTTCTTCTGCGAAAAAAACGTTACAGGACACGTGTATCTGGACATGCTGGAAAATTGGCTCATGCCACAACTGGAGACCGACTTCATCTTTCAACAGGATGGTGCTCTACCGCTCTTCCATCAAGATGTTCGGTATTTCTTAAACAGGAGATTGGAAAACCGATGGATCGGTCGTGGTGGAGATCATGATCAGCAATTCATGTCATGGCCTCCACGCCCTCCCGACTTAACCCCATGTGATTTGATTCTGTGGGGTTATGTGAAAGATTCAGTGTTTAAACCTCCTCTACCAAGAAACGTGCCAGAACTGCAAGCTCACATTAATGATGCTTTCGAACTCATTGATGGGGACATGCTGCGCCGAGTGTGGGAGGAACTTGATTATCGGCTTGATGTCTGCCGAATCACTAAAGGGGCACATATCAAACATTTGTGAATGCCTAAAAAAACCTTTTGAGTTTTTGTATGTGTGTGCAAAGCATTGTGAATATATCTCAAATAATAAAGTTATTGTAGAGCTGTGAAATCGCTTCAATCATTTGTAATAACCCTGTATTGTAATAATTTTAGGCAAATAATATTTTAACATGATAATAATAACTAAATTTATTGATGTAATCTAGATTGCAAATTAATTTTCACTCATTGTATTGATGCTCTTTAGACATGGTTTGGAATTTATAGAAATGATTATACTGCTACTTTGGTTTTGAATTTTCATTTAAAGAATAATCAGTACTGGACCCATAAGCTTTTTATTCACAAACTCACATTTCTCTGTGTGGTATGATTGTTCTTGACTTTGCTAAGATGTCATTCAAACAGGAAATTTTAAAATGAAACATTTGATATACTCCTCATGAGTATAATAAATTACTTTCACATAGAGTTCTCTTCATCAATCTGCTACAGTTAAACATATTTTTGTTTAGCTGATATGCCTGCTCTATTTCTTTTGCAACTACTTAAGGTAGCCCAGTATTTAGGTGTTGTAACATTTACAGGAATCTTAACTATTTATGTTTCATATTTTACAAAATGTTTTTAATTTTGTGTAAACTAAGAAAATATTTGCAATTCTACTAATGTGGATGATAAATAGATTTTAGGATACATCATTTCTTTTCACCATAGTAATTTTTAATCTTTGATGAACTAGTGCATGCTATAGATAGCATGACAATATCAATTTTTTTCGGTCTGTTAAGAAATTGTATTGGTGTGCATTTCTTGCTTATAAGACTTTGTGTTATAGGTATTGATGATATTTTTATTTCCTCATATTATGTAGATTGCGTTGTTGGTCCCTGCTGTATTTTAATGTGATGTGATAGTTTTACTCAAATTGTATGTGTCTTGTGGCAGTTTTTGTTTTCTTTATAGCTTGGCTCATCTACTGTGACTGATCTGCAGCATGGTTTTGCATCAATTTTAATTACCTTGGGTTCTCGTGTTTTGAAGTTTCTGCTTATTGGGAAAGTGTTCAAATTTTGCACTACTTATCTGAAACTTGCACTTTTGTGTGTGGTGGGTTGTGTAGATCTATTAAGGATGGTTATTCAGCTCACTGTTGTTTATCTTAATTCTGAGAACCAATTTTGTGTGTGGTGGGTTGTGTAGATCTATTAAGGATGGTTATTCAGCTCACTGTTGTTTATCTTAATTCTGAGAACCAATGATGTTGACTAGTTCTCAATTGTGAGACACAGGTTAAAACTGGAGTAAGTGTTATTATAGCAAAAACTGAGAGAGCAATTGTTTGTACACTGTAAACATGACAGTTGCATAACGATAGCCCTTTATTGGGATGAATATATGGTAGAGTATCTCACTATTTTCCTCACTAGGTTGACGCCATCTTAATTTCTCAGGCAAGGACCTTCATGCAGGCAGGAAATACAACAGCCAGTTTCCCCCCACAACAAACCCTGCAAAATAAAGTCAGCAAGCAGTGAGCACACCATGCAAATTGGTTTCAGATTGGGGGCAAAGAAGTATTAATTGCAAGAGTGAAAAAGAACAAAGTTGTAGTCTTATGTGAGGGATAGTACTAGAAATAGTGGTTGTAGTTGTTTGTGGTTGTGTGTGTGTTTTGTAGAACGAATGTGACAGTGACAAGTTCAAATGTGATTAATGTTAATAGCTGCGGGCGGCGGTGCAAGACAGGGAGTGCTAAAACCAATTCTGCACTTTATTTACTTCTACTACTTCTGGACATAGAAAGGAAGTGCAAAGATTTTGTTCTGGCAGTAATTTGTTATAGCCAGTGGTGTGTCACTAGTGCAGAGATGGTTTCGAAAATATAAGTGTTTCTACTTTGTTCTACATATCTATGTGTTACTGTTCACTGTGTGAGCTTAGTTGTACTGGATGTAAGAGGGTGGTTTGATTAATGTGTTAAAAAGCAACAAAAATATTCTTTCATAAACAGCTGACCCTACTTCTCCTAATAGTCTTCTTTGAGGTTTGTAGTATTGGTCCAGTGCTCCTCCAGTGTTTTCATCCCATTGGGAAAATAGGTTCTATCAATCCATGCAAAATCCTGGTTGACTGCAAGTACTTCCTTTATCATTGTATGCAGATTTCTTCCCAGCAATCCAAAGTTTCAAGATAGTTAAGAGAGGAACAGGAAGCATTAACTTGGAGCTAAGTCTGGTGTGGAGATTGGATGAGCAACCATTTCAAAGCCCAGTTCATACAGTTTTGCCATTGTTATAACTGATGTATGTGATGGTGCTTTGAGCTGGTGAAGTAGCACATTTTTGTGTGGCAGCGTTGGTATTTTTTCAGCCAACAGTAGTTTCAAACAATGAAACTTGACTGGGTCCAAATATAAGACTGACTTTTTCCAAGTAATGTATGTAGATTATTCTTTGGAAATCCCAAAAATGAGTGGACATCATTTTACCAGCTGACGAAATGGTCTTTGCCTCCTCTGTTGCACTTTCACCAGCAATTGTCCAACCCCACAATGTTATAAATTTTTTTCAGGTGGTATGCATTACCATATCATGGATGTTAACATTGGTTGTTTAGGTGTGACCTCAACTGGACAGCTGGAGCATGCTTTGCTTTGAGGCTCCTATAACTACTTTAAAATTCATTAATCCAGAAGCAAATGGTCTTGAATGATGGTGCAGATTCCATGTCTACCTTGGACAGCTCTGTTTTCCTTTTTGCGGCATTGAAATCCTACATATGAAAATATTTATTAACAGTACAAAATTTGGTTTTCTCCATTTTCAATCACAGTTGACACAGGCTAATTAATATGGTACCAGCAGTGAACTTCGTGCTGTACCCTGTTGAAATTCCTTATGCGATATGTGGAATAATGAAGCTTATCAGTCATGAAGGCACAACAAAAGTATTCCATTCTTTTGTGGATGTTAACAAGACTTATTAAATCACCCTCATAGTATTACTACAGATTTATCCGGAAGTGATCTGATATACAAGTGCACTCATTAGCCAGGTATTGAGCATTTGAGTGGGGAAAGTTACCTCCTACACAATCTTGATTGTCAATTTCAGTATATTTGAAGGACTTGATTAATGTGGCTTTGAAACATATGATATTTTGCTAATGACCAGTTACACAAGCATGCAAACCCAGTAAAAGACATTAAGAAGTTTAATTATTGTAACTGGACACTGATTTCTAATGTTATTTTGTCATATTTTCTGAATATTGCAGGGAAGGGGCTCCAAGCAGCAAAGAAGTACAGTCAATACTCAGGTCAGTGCAACAAGCAAACCAATTACAGATTAAATTGGGAGGCGAAGAAGTACTAATTGTAAGCATGCAGCCAAAAGTTTCATTGTGTGACAAACGCAAAGGAAACATACTATGAAATAACTTTCTGTAGATTGGCTCCTGAACAGATGCATTGGGTGGGGGGGGAACAGGATGTATTGGTTCTACAGAGGTTTTGGCTACACTCTGTCACTTGATGAATGAGATATTGGTTTAACATTTACGTTTGTAATGTTTATTTATTTTTATGTGCACTAATTTTTATATGCCACATTGCTGCTGTAAGATTATTACTGCAGTGTGATGTTTGAGTTAAATGATATCTGTCTTGTGACAGTTTTCATTTTCCTTATTGTTTGATTTTTCTACTGTGACTGATTTCTAATATTTTGGTTCATCCTTTCTATTGTGTTGATTTCTTGTGTCTTCTAGTTTCTGTTTATTGGGATTATGTTCAACCTCTACAATGCATATCTAGAACTTGCCTTTTCATATGTTTTTGGATTGTTAAATCTGCTGAGTGTGGCTGTGATTTTCTTTGTTTGGAGGACAAATGGTGTTGATTTTTTGTTCTCAACTGTGAGACATTGGTAACCATTTGAGACATGGATGTAACAACAAAAACTGACACAAAAATTATTTCTATACTGTAGAAACACTAGTTGCATTACTACGGCTCTGTCAGGAATGGGCATTTGGCATGGAGTGAACGCGTACACTTACTGTGTGCTCAAACTACTTTATTATCTTGTCAGTTGCTAGTAATGAACAGTCCTGAGGACAGTTGCTTGGGTGACAGTGACACACACTTAATGGTTTGTAGGATACAGTTATGGTTGTTCTACAACTTTAGGAAGTTTGATAACAAATATGTCCGTGATATTTCAATTATTTCTGCAAGAACTGTACGTGTAAAGTGGTTGATATTTTCTGAATGCTGCAGGGAGAAACCCTCATACATACCAGGAGTGACACTCCCAGTATCCTCTCACAGCAAGCCCAGCGGAATAATCCCAGAAAACAGGTTAGTGCATCAGGCAAATAATTTACAGATTAAACTGGGAGCAAAGAACTAGTATCGAGATCATGGCATATACATTTTGTTATAAATAGATAAAAAGGGATGTTTCTATGAAGTGAATTTCTTTAGATTTACAACCAAACAGATGAATTGGTGTTGTTGGGAAAGGGATGTTTTGGTTCTACAGAACTTTTGGCTACACCCTGTCATATGACAAATAAGATACACTGATCATTCAGAAGATTATAACCACCTAACTAATAGCTGGTATGTTCATCTTTGTTATTCATAACAGTGGCATCTCATAATGGGATGGAAGTAATGAGGCATTGGTAGATCACTGGAGTCAGTTACCACCACATCTGCTTACAAGTCACCTAATTCCCATAAATTCTGGGGATGAGGGCAATGGCTCTGATGTCACATTCAATCACATCCCAGATTTGTGTGGTTTGGTTCCGATCTGGTGACTTGGGAGGCCAGCACATCAACTGAAACTTGCCACTGTTATCAGGTATCATGATCATGATGAAGTGGTGTATGCTTTGCATGAGCCCCAATCGACCTGTTGATGATCACATGAATGTTCCCCAGAGCGTAATGGAGCTACTGCCAGCTTGTCTCCATCCCACAGTACATGTGTCTTCATCTACATTTACATTTATACTCCGTAAACCACCCAGCAGTGTGTGGTGGAGGGCACTTTACTTGCCACTGTCATTGCTTCCCTTTCTTGTTTGAGTTGCGTATGGTTCGCGGAAAGAACGACTTCCGGAAAGCCTCCGTGCATGCTCGAATGTCTCTAATTTTACATCCATGATCTCTTTGGGAGGTATAAGTAGGGGGAAGCAACATATTTGATACTCCATCCAGAAACTCACCCTCTCAAAACCTGGACAGCAAGCAACACCGTGATGCTGACTGCCTCTCTTGCAGAGTCTGCCACTTGAGTTTGCTGAACATCTCCGTAACGCTATCACGCTTACCAAATAACCCTGTGATGTAACGTGTCGATCTTCTTTGGATCTTCTGTATCTCCTCTGTCAACCAAACCTGGTATGTATTCCACAGTGATGCGCAATACTGAAGTATAGGTCGAACGAGTGTTTTGTAAGCCATCTCCTTTGTTGCTGGACAACATTTTCTAAGGTCTGTCCCAATGAGTCTCAACGTGGCACCCACCTTACTAGCAATTAATTTTATATGATCATTCCACTTTAAATCATTCCATACGCAAACTTCCAGATATTTTACAGAATTAACCACTACCAGTGTTTGTTCCACTATAATATAATCATACTATAAAGGAGTTGTTCGCTGGAAGGTGACAGATTCATGCTCTCTCATCTGCATGATGAAGACGGTATGGAGATTCATCAGACCATTCGATGATCTGCACTGTGCCATCATACAATGATAGTGATCACTTGCCAAATTCAGTAGCCATTGCCAGTTTTAAAGTTATTCATGCCTGAGTCGTCGTCTGTGGTGTCCCACCGTTACTAGTGTTTGATGCATTGTTTGTTCAGAAACACTTGTACTGTGTCCAGCATTAAAGTGTTGCATTAATTCTGACACAGTTAACAACCTGCTTTACCGGACTGTACAACCTATGATGTCCGACATCTGTATTGAGGGGTGGCCACCTAACCCCACGACATCTGGATGTGGTTTCACCTAGGTTCTGCCATATTTTGAAGATACTCACTGCAGCACTCCCCAAACACCTGACAAGGCATGCAGTTCCTGAAATGCTCATGCTGAGCCTATGGACGATCACAATCTGCCCATAGTCAAACTTAGGTAGATCATGTGTCTTCCCAATTCTATACACAGACAGCATGCTCACTGATACTGCATGCACCAAGTGTGTGTCTGACTAGCAGTCATTCCTCGACAGGTGACACTTCTGTCAAGTGTACAGGTGGTCATAATGTTCGGACTGATCAGTGTATTATTTCAAGATTTATATTTTACTCATTTATTATATTTTATGTATTTACTTATCTGTCATGAGTTTTTGTACTTACAAGATTTTCTACAGTACTACTACTGTCAGTAACAACTGGGAAGTATAAAAGGATGTATGCTAATATGAAGCCAGTTCCATATGTGTGCTGTCAGTAACAACTGGGAAGTATAAAAGGATGTATGCTGATATGAAGCCAGTCCATATGTATTCTAATAATTTTAGGCAAATAATATTTTAACATGATAATAATAACTAAATTTATTGATGTAATCTAGATTGCAAATTAATTTTCACTCATTGTATTGATGCTCTGTAGACATGGTTTTGGAATTTATAGAAATAATTATACTGCTACTTTGGTTTTGAATTTTCATTTAAAGAATAATCAATACTGGACCCATAAGCTTTTTATTCACAAACTCACATTTCTCTGTGTGTTATGATTGTTCTTGACTTTGCTAAGATGTCACTCAAACAGGAAATTTTAAAATGAAACATTTGATATTCTCATTACGAGTATAATAAATTACATTCACATAGAGTTCTCTTCATCAATCTGCTACAGTTAAACATATTTTTGTTTAGCTGATATGCCTGCTCTATTTCTTTTGCAACTACGTAAGGTAGCCCAGTATTTAGGTGATGTAACTTTTACAGGAATCTAACTCTTTTTGTTTCATATTTTACAAAATGTTTATAATTCTGTTTAAGCTAAGAAAATATTTGCAATTCTACTAATGTGGATGATAAATGGATTCTAGGACACATCATTTCTTTTCACCATAGTAATTTTTAATCTTTGATGAACTAGTGCATGCTATAGATAGCATGACAATATCAATTTTTTTCGGTCTGTTAAGAAATTGTATTGATGTGCATTTCTTGCTTATAAGACTTTGTGTTATAGGTATTGATGATATTTTTATTTCCTCATATTATGTAGATTGCGTTGTTGGTCCCTGCTGTATTTTAATGTGATGTGATAGTTTTACTCAAATTGTATGTGTCTTGTGGCAGTTTTTGTTTTCTTTATAGCTTGGCTCATCTACTGTGACTGATCTGCAGCATGATTTTGCATCAATTTTAATTACCTTGGGTTCTCGTGTTTTGAAGTTTCTGCTTATTGGGAAAGTGTTCAAATTTTGCACTACTTATCTGAAACTTGCACTTTTGTGTGTGGTGGGTTGTGTAGATCTATTAAGGATGGTTATTCAGCTCACTGTTGTTTATCTTTATTCTGAGAACCAATGATGTTGACTAGTTCTCAATTGTGAGACACAGGTTAAAACTGGAGTAAATGTTTTTATAGCAAAATCTGAGAGAGCAATTGTTTGTACACTGTAAACATGACAGTTGCATAACGATAGCCCTTTATTGGGATGAATATATGGTAGAGTATCTCACTATTTTCCTCACTAGGTTGACGCCATCTTAATTTCTCAGGCAAGGACCGTCATGCAGGCAGGAAATGCAACAGCCAGTTTCCCCCCACAACAAACCCTGCAAAATAAAGTCAGCAAGCAGTGAGCGCACCATGCAAATTGGTTTCAGATTGGGGGCAAAGAAGTATTAATTGCAAGAGTGAAAAAGAACAAAGTTGTAGTCTTATGTGAGGGATAGTACTAGAAATAGTGGTTGTCGTTGTTTGTGGTTGTGTGTGTGTTTTGTAGAACGAATGTGACAGTGACAAGTTTAAATGTGATTAATGTTAATAGCTGCGGGCGGCAGTGCAAGACAGGGAGTGCTAAAACCAATTCTGCACTTTATTTACTTCTACTACTTCTGGACATAGAAAGGAAGTGCAAAGATTTTGTTCTAGCAGTAATTTGTTATAGCCAGTGGTGTGTCACTAGTGCAGAGATGGTTTCGAAAATATAAGTGTTTCTACTTTGTTCTACATATCTATGTGTTACTGTTCACTGTGTGAGCTTAGTTGTACTGCATGTAAGGGGGTGGTTTGATTAGTGGAGTAAAAAATCAACAAAAATGTTTCTTTCATAAAGAGCTGATGTTACTTCTCCTAATATCCTCCTTTGAGGTGTATACTATTGCTCCAGTGTTTCTCCAGCGATTTGCTCCCATTGGAAAAATAGATTCTGTCAAACTGTGCAAATTGCTGGTTGTTGCAATTATTTCTTTAATCATTTTATGAATATTCCTTTCCAGCAATCCCAAGATTTCTGAATGTTGCAGGGACGCGGCTACAAGCACACAGGACTTAGAGCAACCTCGTATGTGTCGGGTAATACTTACACCAAAAACACCAGTAAGCAGGTGAGTGCATCAAGAATATCAATTAGAGATTAATTTGAAAGCAGAGGAAGTACTAATTGCAAGAATATAGCCCAATAATCTTGTTTATGAAACATATAGAAATGAAACATACTGTACAATAATTTTTTTCTGATTTTCCTCTGAACACAAGGATAGGGGGGGGGGGGGGGGGGGGTGAAACAGTTGTTTTCGTTTACAGACATTTTGGCCTTTATCTTTATTATGAAATAATGAACAAGATATTAGATGAACGTTTATTTTTTACTCATTTGTTTTGTTATATTTATTTGTTGAGTATGGCTTGTAATCTCTGTAACATCATACTACTACAGAGAAGGTTTAGCTATTAAATATTCTACTACGGATGTGCCCAGTACAGATCTGTTACCAAGTATACTCATTATGCCTACGGATACAGTGGGATTTATGGAACTGCTAGGCATGGCCTTCACCTCAACAGGAAAGGGAAGGGTAAACTGGTTGGGAAAATAGCAGGAACATTAAAGGGGGGAGGCACTGTCATGAGTGATAAAATACCAGTGGTTATAGGGTTCAGAAAAGACCCTTTTTTAGGGTAGGGAGGACAGAAAGAAACTAAATTTTAGGAGAGATTAGGACTGAGAGAAACATTCAGTTTGAGAAAGAAATCCAAAAATATAATTCTAGCTTATTACATCAGCATAAACAGCTATTGGTTAAGAATTTGCGACAGTCAGCAGATATTTCAAGTCTACAAATTTTAACTCAGTCAATGTGAAATGTCAGCTACCTTTATTGCATCAGAATATTCGAGGACTGAGAAATAAAATTAATGAATTAATTATCTGCATAGATCAGTTAGAGTCTTCGAACCCAGCTGGCATAATCTGCCTCTCTGAACATCATGTGACCACTGGTATAGAAATTTTAAGTGTTATAGAGTTTAGGTTAGCATCCCACTTTTGTAGAGGAGAAATGGAGAAAGTGGGAGTTGCCTCTTTCATCAGAAACTGTCATAAATTTAAGAACATAGACATTAATAAATTTTGCTTCAAAAAGCATATGGAAGCATGTGCAACAGAAGTAGAAGTTCACAAAAAATCCTTCATAATATTAAGCATATATTGAGCACCTGCAGATAACTTTAATCTGTTCATAAATGACCTTGAAGCTGTACTGGCCCATTTAACAACCAAAAACAAAGAGATAGTGGTTGCTGGTGATTTCAATGTAGATTTCCTTAAAGACCCTCCCAATAAGAAGTGAACTGAGTTAGTAACACTATCATTACACATAATTCCAAGTGTAAAGTTCCCCACTAGGGTAGCCAATTGCTCACAAACAGCCATTGATAATATCTTTGTAGAAAAGACCAATGAATAAAATTATATTACAGAACCAATAGTCAATGGCCTCTCAGACCATCACATGCAGTTACTTCTGTTAAATGTCAATACTGAACAGGATATAAAATCTGTTAAATCTGAGCTCTAGAGGGTAATCAATAAGCCAAAAATTGATTATTTCAGGACACTCCTCAGAGACATTCACTGGACTGATGTTTACAGCGCTCATGGCATGAATGAAAAATATAACACTTTTGCTAATAAAGTGGTTACCTTATTTGAACACAGTTTCCCCCCAAAACTAACCAAGGTTAGAGCAAAGTCTACAAAGAAGCCATGGGTTACTCAAGGAATAGGGGTATCTTCTAAAACAAAAAGAAAACTGTATCTGTCAATCCGAAACAGTTCTGATGTTGATGCTATAGCACATTACAAGAAATATTGCAAAATATTGATGACTGTAATATGGACATCATAGCAAATATTTTACAAGGAAAAGATAGTCATATCGGATAACAAAATAAAGACAATATGGGATATAGAGAAGGAGGAGAGCAGTAGAACCAGACATGAAGAGGGACAAATAGCATTAAGAGTAAATGATACATTGGTGACAGATGTGTATATTGTTGCAGAACTTTTTAACAAACATTTTATAACTGTTACTAAAAAGATGGGGTTGTCAGGTTCTGTAGATGCTGCTATGGAATATCTCAGACCAGACATTTCAAGTAACTTCCGTAATATGAATTTGACCCTCACTACCCCAGCAGAAATAACGTCTATCATAAAATCTTCAAAATCAAAAACTCTTAGTGGGTATGATGAAATATCTACATAGTTAATTAAAGAATGTCATTATGAGTTAATTAATATATTAAGGTATCTGTGTCGTTTATCACTGGAATATTTCCTGAGTTGTTGAAATATGCTGAAGTTAAGCCACTGTTTAAGGAGGGAGACAAAGAAATAGCACCAAATTTCTGTCCAATTTCACTTTTACCAGCATTCTCAAAAATTGTAGAAAAAGTAATGTACACTCGGCTTTATAACCATATATCTGGAGGACCATATATTCTGGAGGACCTCCTCGCTATGGATCAAGTGGAATGAAAGTAAATCTAATCTAATCTATTAGCTTCAGTACGCAGTTGTGGAAATACCAGATCCAGCTACTTGTTATCGTAAACTAGTAGACATAAAACTGGAAACTTATATTAAGCAATTCTACTACATTATGCTGAGCATTCAAATGGAAAAATATTTCTCCTGCGCAATAATGAATGCAAATTGCGTTATAACTGCAGGACTTGTTTTGTGTAGCACTGAAACAGAGATATGATATTAACAACATGTTTCATGAGACTACAAATGCTGTGACTACACTGGTAATGAACACCTTTTAACTAAGAAGGCAGTCATGGACTGTGTGGAAACTTTATCTTAGTAAAAGCTGAAACAGAACAAAAGCAATAAAATGAAAGACAACACAATTTCCGATATAGCAACATTAAGTGGAGTCCAGTCCTGTCACCACATCATGGTACCATGTTCTGTCAAAAAGTGCTGTTAAACTTGCTCACAAATGCTACAAATGAAACAGTAATGATGAAAATGTGTTCAAATGTTATTAACAGGTGCTAGAAAAAAAATACCCATTTGTGGAAATCAAGGTACTATAAATATTATCCCACAGCAATGAAAATTTTATGGTGAATCATCAACATTACCTATTACAGGTTCGTGTCTTTCACATGCAGCTGCCTACACTTGAGCTATTGACACATTCCAGTTCAGAATTCACATTTTTGCCCAGTGCTTCACACTTTAGGGGTAGGGGGTGTATGTGGGAGTGACCTATTCAACTAATTTATATGTGACAAGTGCAATGTTTCTTTAACTTTTTTAATCTCTTTTATCTCCTTACATCATGCAGTTTTAATGTTGGACAGCATCTGATCATGGTGCACACTTTCCATGTCCCTATCAGTCTCCTGTAGGATATCCAGACTATCTACGAACAATCCCTTGGTCAGCTTTACCAAATTAACACCAAAATTATCTATATTTATGGGTATTATTTTCTGACCACCTTTCACCTGTACACTTTGAGAGCTTCTTCTCACAGAATGAAATTGTATCTCCAGTACATTATTATTGCACCTCTGTAGCATCACGATTTATCAAGAATGCTATTCATCATAAACCCTGGAAAATAAAGTCAGTAAGCAGTGAGCGCACCATGCAAATTGATTACAGATTGGGGGCAAAGAAGTATTAATTGCAAGAGTGAAAAAGAACAAAGTTGTAGTCTTATGTGAGAGATAGTACTAGAAATAGTGGTTGTAGTTGTTGGTGGTTGTGTGTGTGTTTTGTAGAACGAATGTGACAGTGACAAGTTTAAATGTGATAAATGTTAATTGCTGTGGGCGACGGTGCAAGGCAGGGAGTGCTAAAATCAATTCTGCACTTTATTTACTTCTACTACTTCTGGACATAGAAAGGAAGTGCAAAGATTTTGTTCTGGCAGTAATTTGTTATAGCCAGTGGTGTGTCACTAGTGCAGAGATGGTTTCGAAAATATAAGTGTTTCTTCTTTGTTCTACATATCTATGTGTTACTGTTCACTGTGTGAGCTTAGTTGTACTGGATGTAAGAGGGTGGTTTGACTAATGTGTTAAAAAAGCAACAAAAATATTCTTTCATAAACAGCTGACCCTACTTCTCCTAATAGTCTTCTTTGAGGTTTGTAGTATTGGTCCAGTGCTCCTCCAGTGTTTTCATCCCACTGGGAAAATAGGTTCTGTCGATCCGTGCAAAATCCTGGTTGACTGCAAGTACTTCCTTTATCATTGTATGCAGATTTCTTCCCAGCAATCCAAAGTTTCAAGATAGTTAAGAGAGGAACAGGAAGCATTAACTTGGAGCTAAGTCTGGTGCAGAAATTGGATGAGCAACTATTTCAAAGCCCAGTTCATACAGTTTTGCCATTGTTATAACTGATGTATGTGATGATGCTTTGAGCTGGTGAAGTAGCACATTTTTGTGTGGCAGCGTTGGTATTTTTTCAGCCAACAGTAGTTTCAAACAATGAAACTTGACTGGGTCCAAATATAAGACTGACTTTTTCCAAGTAATGTATGTAGATTATTCTTTGGAAATCCCAAAAATGAGTGGGCATCATTTTACCAGCTGACAAAATGGTCTTTGCCACCTTTGTTGCACATTCACCAGCAATTGTCCAACCCCACAATGTTATAAATTTTTTTCAGGTGGTATGCATTACCATATCATGGATGTTAACATTGGTTGTTTAGGTGTGACCTCAGCTGGACAGCTGGAGCATGCTTTGCTTTGAGGCTCCTATAACTACTTTAAAATTCATTAATCCAGAAGCAAATGGTCTTGAATGATGGTGCAGATTTCATGTCTACCTTGGACAGCTCTGTTTTCCTTTTTGCGGCATTGAAACCCTACATATGAAAATATTTATTAACAGCACAAAATTTGGTTTTCTCCATTTTCAATCTCAGTTGCCACAGACTAATTAGTATGGTATAAGCAGTGAAGTGTATGCTGTATGCTGTTGAGATTCCTTATACGGTACGTGGAATAATGAACCTTATCAGTCATGAAGGCACAACAAAAGTATTCCATTCTTTTGTGGAAGTTAACAAGACTTATTAAATCACCCTCATAGTATTACTACAGATTTATCCGGAAGTGATCTAATATACAAGCACACTCATTAGTTATGTGTTGAGCATTTGAGAGGGGAAAGTTACCTCCTACACAATATTGATTGTGAATTTCAGTATGTTTAAAGGACTTGATTAATGTGGTTTTGAAACATAGGATATTTTGCTAATGACCAGTTACACAAGAATGCAAACCTAGTAAAAGACATTAAGAAGTTTAATTACTGTAACTGGACACTGATTTCTAATGCTATTTTGTCATATTTTCTGAATATTGCAGGGAAGGGGCTCCAAGCAGCAAAAAAGGTCAACAGCCCTACAAACTACAGTCAATACTCAGGTCAGTGCAACAAGCAAACCAATTACAGGTTAAATTGGGAGGAGAAGAGGTACCAATTGTAAGCATGTTGCCAAAAAATTTCGTTGTATGACAAACGCAAAGGAAACATACTATGAAATAACTTTCTGTAGATTGGCTCCTGAACAGATGCATCGGGTGGGGGGGAACAGTATGTTTTAGTTTTATAGAGGTTTTGGCTACACTCTTGTCACATGATGAATGAAATATTAGTTTAACATTTACATTTGTAACGTTTGTTATATTTCACATATTTATTTATTTTTATGTGCACTAATTTTTATATGCCAGATTGCAGCTGTAAGATTATTACTGCAGTGTGATGTTTCAGTTAAATGATATCTGTCTTGCCACAGTTTTCATTTTCCTTATTGTTTGATTTTTCTACTGTGACTGATTTCTAATATTTTTGTTCATCCTTTTTATTGTGTTGAGTTCTTGTGTCTTCTAGTTTCTGTTTATTGGGATTATGTTCAAGCTCTACACTGTCTTTTCATATGTTTTTGGATTGTTAAATCTGTTGTGTGTGGCTGTGATTTTCTTTGTTCGGAGGACAAATGGTGTTGATTTTTGTTCTCAACTGTGAGACATTGGTAACCGTTTGAGACATGGATATAACAACAAAAACTGACACAAAAATTACTTCTATACTGTAGAAACACTAGTTGCATTACTACGGCTCTGTCAGGAATGGGCATTTGGCATGGAGTGAACGCTTACACTTACAGTGTGCTCATCCTACTTTATTATCTTGTCAGTTGCCAGTAATGAACAGTTCTGAGGACAGTTGCTTGGGTGACAGTGGTGACAGTAACACACACTTAATGGTTTGTAGGATACAGTTATGGTTGTTCTAGAACTTAAGGAAGTTTGATAACAAAACTGCAAGAACAGTATGTCTAAAGTGGCTGATATTTTCTGAATGCTGCAGGAAGAAACCCTCATACATACCAGGAGTGACACTCCCAGTATCCTCACACAGCAAGGCCAGTGGAATAATCCCAGAAAACAGGTTAGTGCATCAGGCAAACCATTTAGAGGTTGAACTGGGAGCAGTGATCTGGTATCGAGATCATGGCATATACATTTTGTTATAAATAGATATAAAGGAATGTTTCTATGAAATAAATTTCTGTAGATTTACAACCAAACAGATGAATTGGTGTTGTTGGGAAAGGGATGTTTTGGTTCTACAGAACTTTTGGCTACACCCTGTCATATGACAAATAAGATACACTGATCATTCAGAAGATTATAACCACCTAACTAATAGCTGGTATGTTCATCTTTGTTATTCATAACAGTGGCATCTCATAATGGCGTGTAAGTAATGAGGCATTGGTAGATCACTGGAGGCAGTTACCACCACATCTGCTTACAAGTCACCTAATTCCCATAAATTCTGGGGATGAGGACAATGGCTCTGATGTCACATTCAATCACATCCCAGATTTGTGTGGTTGGGTTCAGATCTGGTGACTTGGGAGGCCAGCACATCAATTGAAACTTGCCACTGGTATCAGGTATCATGATCATGATGAAGTGGTGTATGCTTTGCATTAGCCCCTCTCGACATGTTGATGATCACATGAATGTTCCCCAGAGCGTAATGGAGCTGCTGCCAGCTTGTCTCTATCCCACAGTGCATGTGACTACATCTACATCTACATTTATACTCCGTAAGCCACCCAACAGTGTGTGGTGGAGGGCACTTTACTTGCCACTGTCATTGCTTCCCTTTCCTGTCCGAGTTGCGTAAGGTTCGCGGAAAGAACGATTTCCGGAAAGCCTCCGTGCATGCTCGAATCTCTCTAGTTTTACATCCGTGATCTCTGTGTTGTTGCTACCTGCTGTAAAAATTTTAATATGATGTGATAGTTTCACTCAGAGGGTCTGAGTCTTGCGACTGTCTTTGTTTTCTTTATAGTTTTGTTCATCTTCTGTGACTGATTTGTAATATGTTTGTACGTCAATTTGATCATTTGGAGTTCTTGTGTCTTGAAATTCCTGTTTGTTGCAAATGTGCTTAGTTTGTGCACTATATATCTAAAACTTGCATATTTGTGTGTTGTGGGATGAAAAATCGATTGAGGTTGGTTGTTCAGTCCACCGTATTTTGTCATTGTTCTGTGAATTGATGATGTTGAGTAGGTTTTGTGTGTGAGACATGGGCTAACATTGAAGGAAGTGTTATTACTACAAAAACTGAGACAGCAATTGTTTGTACAATGTTAACTTGAGAGTTGCATAACAATAGCTCTCTTTCAAACTATGCCAAATACTCATTTACTGCAAGTATTTCTTTTGACATTTTATGAAAGTTTCATCCTAGCAATGCAGATAGGGAACAGGAGAACCAGAGGAAGTGACTTTGGACTATGTCTGGTGGATAGTGTGGATGAGGAACAATTTCAAAGCACAATTCTGCACGTTTTCCATTGTTATACTGATGTATGGGATTGGGCATTGTGCTGGTGAAGTAGCACTTTTTGGTGTGCCAGCCTTGGTATTTTTTCAGCCAACACCAGTTTCAAACTATGAAACGTGACTGGATCCAAATATAAGACTGATTTATTCCAAGTAATCTATGTAAATTATTGCTAATATATCCCAAAAAACAGTGGCCATCGTCTTACCAGCTGACAAAATGGTCTTTGCCTCCTTTGGAGCAGTTTCACCAGCCATTGTCCTTTGATTTGACTTTTGTTTTGTCTCTGGTGTGTAATAATGGTTCCAGGTTCCACCAAGAGTCTCAAACTGGGGCAAACGTTTTGCAAATTGTGATAAAACATCATCAGACATTGTGTTGGAAAGTTGTGCCATATGTGCTTTTAGATGACTGTGAGCAATTGCAGCACCCACCTTGCACATGGCTTCTTTATAGTCATTTCACCAAGCAGGATACAGTTCACTCACAGGTTGAGGTACCTACAGTGTTAGAAAATATAAATTTTATATTGCTGCCTTGCATTACCATATTATGGATTTTAACATTGTTTTTTTGTGGTGACCTCAACTGTACAGCTGGAGAATGCTTCACTTTGGTGATCCTCTGTCTCCTTTCAGATTCATTAACCAAGAAGCAAATTGTCTTCAATCATGGTGCAGGTCCATGTGAACTTTGTACAGTTCTGTTTTCATTTGTGCAGCGTTCCAACCATTCATATGAAAATATTAATCAACAGCACGAAACTCAGTTTTCTCCATTTTCAATTACAGTTGACACAGATTAATTCATATGGCATCAGCAATGAACTATGTGCTGTACACTGTTGGAATTCTTTGTGCTGTACTTGGAATAATCCAGCTTACCAATCACAATGGCACAATGGAACAGGTCCATTCTTTCATAGAAGTTTACAAGACTTACCATCATAGCATTACTACAGATGTATTCAGAGCAGATCTGTTATACAAGCAAACTCATTAAGTTGGTGTTCAGCATTTGAGTGTGGAATGATACCTCTTACACAATATTGATTGTGAATTTCAGTATATTTGAAGGACCTGATTTATGTGGCTTTGAAACATAGGATATGGAGCTAATGACCAGTTACACAAGAATGCAAACCTAGTGAAAGATATGGTAGTAAACACATTAGTGAGGAATTTAATCATTTACTGTGTAGGATGTTTATTTCAAGAATGAAAGTAACAGAACAGAAATAACAACTTTTAAGACAGATTATACTGAGTTGTAGCATTTTGATGTTTCTGTTTGTTGGGAATGTGTTCAGCCTGTACATGCCACATCTAAAATTTACCTATTGTGTTTTATGGGACAGAAATTGTTCCTATACTGTAAAAACATGAGCCACGTAGCAACAGCCCTCCTAGGATTGGGTATATGGCAGAGAGTGAACTCCATACACTTTACAAGTGCTTGTCATACTATTTGTCTTTCCATTTACCTTTAATAAATAATTCTATTTATAGGTGCTCATATTATGATGACACACACTAAATGATTCCTAGAACTCAATTACTTTTGTTAAATTATATTAGTTGGTTTGATGACTTATAGATTTGTGGTATGTAGCTTTTTTCCTCAAGTATTATGTGCCTCATTTGGTTGTCATTTTCTGAATGTTGCAGGGAGGTGACTACAAACAAACAGGACACGGAGCAACCACTTATCTTTCGTGGTAAGACATACACAAGAACATTGGTACGCAGGTGAGTGCATGAAGCAAATCAATTAGAGATTAAATTGGAAGCAGAGGAAGTATTAATTGCAAGATTATAGCCCAATAATGTTTTTTTATGAAACACGTAGTAATGAAACATACTATACTATAATTTGTTTTGGATTGTCCTCTGAACCGATGGACAGGGTTGGGTGAAATGGCTGTTTTTTAATTTTTTTTTCAAGTAATGAATGACACAGTTAGAAGAACATTTATTTTAAACTCATTTGTTATATTATATTTATTTGTTCAGTATGTCTTGTAATGTCGGTGTCTCATTACTATTACAGAGAGAGTTTAGCAAGTAAATGTTCTTCTACAGATGTGTCCAGTACTCCAATACTCAGCAGGCCTACTGATAGAGTGTGATGTATGGAACTGCTAATTGCACATGCTTTTAGTGTCAGTAGTCAACTGTGGAAATACCAGATTCAGCTACTTGTTATTGTAAATAATTAAACATAATACTGGAAACCCATATTAAGCAATTCATTGACATTATGCTGATCATCCAAGTGGGATCATGTTTCTCTGTCACAATAATGAATGTGAATTTCATTATAACTGAAGGACTGTTTTGTGTGGCATTGAAATGGAGGATATGATATTAAAGACATGTTACATGAGAATACAAACTTTTTGAGAAACCAGCTATAAACCCTTATTAGTTAGAAAGGTAGTAATTTGCTGTTTGGAACATTTATGACAAAAAACCAAGGTACCCGGAAGTAACACAACATCTTTCAAGATGATATAATTTCAAATGGATTTAGAGGCTACAATTGATAACCATTAGTGGAGCTTAGTGTAGGTCTTCCAAATGTACATTAAAAATGTAGTGAATTCTTTATAATAATCATTAAAAATGAAGTAGTAATAACGATAATGTATCCACTCATTATTAACAAGTCCTAAACACAATACACATTTGCAGGTACTAGTACACTAGACTCATGTTCGTACTGGAATGAAAATTAGAAATCGAGTAATACACTTCTTTTTACCATGGTCCTTTTCAGTCTTGGATGAACCTGTGAGTTTGTTTCACTAGGCTTTACTGAACGCATGAGTATTCAGTAAAGTGGGAAAAAACTCACATTATATTGTACAGTGCAATGTACAAATATGGTCTTTGATGTAACATATTTTGACAACACTTGGTTAATCTGCCACTTTTCTTTTAAAAGCAAATTTCTGAAGCAGACTTGTATACCATGACAATATCAGTTTTTTCTTACACATTAATTAATTATATTCAGTCACATTTTGTGTGTCTTGTGACGTTTTGTTTCTTTATAGTTTGGTTTATCATGTGCTGAATGAGTTGTGGTATTTTTGTACATCAGTCTTGTATCTTCAGCTTTCTGTTGTTGGGAATGTATTCAATCTCTACTCTGCATATCTAAATCTTGCCTATTTGTGTGTTGTAGGATTTACATACATCAGGCCAACTGATTAACATAGCAAAGCAGAATTCTATAATACTTTAAATCACCTACACAAAAATCTAAAATATTGTATCCAACTATTTATTTCCACAGATAATGTGATGATGACAGTCACTCTGTAATAAAAATATGTGATTGAACACAGCAGGGTCTTGGTCTCATAGCAGACTATGTAATATCCTTATAGAGCATATATGACCCAGTGGGCCCAGATTAGTACAAATTGTATTTCCTATTTGTACTACTTATCTGTACATTACCATTTGCTGTGTGAGTTTAGTTCTACTGTACATAATATTACTACAAATGTATCTAGTACAGATCTGTTACGCTCTCTTGTGCTCTTAAACTTTTTAATCACATTAATATACCTAATACATGTACAAGACTATAATAAAATATGTCTGGCACTCATGGCTGCTCAGTCCATTCCAAACATCTTACAGGACTCTACTTTCACACCTTACTACTGTGTCATAGTGTCTTGCTTCCTTAACTACTACTACAGGAAAACTTAAACGTAATGCTTCTTTAATAATTAGTGCTTTCTATGGGCTCTGATCATTATTCCTCATCTTTGCTCTCTACTTTCAATTTGTATCACATTCCAGCACTTTCTCACATATAGTACTAGACTCCATCTTCCTTCATCTTAAAAATTAATCCTTTCCTTTAACATTAAATACCCTTTACCACAGGTAAATTCTGTTACTTTGCATTTCTGCAAATACTTCTCTCCACTTGGACTCTTGTCCTCCCTCCTTTTGCACTCCTGTGAAGAATCCTTGATAGGCAAATGGTTAATAGAAGAGAGTGAAACACAGAAAGGAAGAATTGCTTCAGACTGCTGAGGCACACACAGTCGCACACTGTGAAGTCTCTTCTTGACTGAGAGACTCTATATGCTTAATTATCACTCTCTCCACTCACATACCTCTTCAGTTCTATTACGTTCCTTAATCTAAAAACTTGTTTGTAACCAGGATAGACGAGTTGATAGGTATTAATATGTAGTGAACTCTTCACCAAAAATGGGCCATGATAAACTAGCAGAAATTTCTTTATCTCTTCAGACACCTTTTTCAATCGTTCTTTGGTCTTAACTAGTACCAAATCCCCTGGTTTAAACATAGGTGCCTGAGCCCTAGCATCATGTCTTTTCTTTCTTTCAGCTACCTGTTGACACATTCTTTCTTTGGCGAACTTTTCTATTTTATCATTAGTTAGAACTCTGCTCACTGGAAAAATTACTTCACCCCCAATAACATTCTTTTGGTTACATCCAAACCTTACTTCACATGGTGCAAAACCTGTTGCTTCATGCCATACATTATTGATTATCTTTTCAAAATTTACAATATAGTTTGCCCAAGTTGTGTTTCTCCTGTGACAATAAGTCCTACATAACCAGTTCAACTCCTTCATGACCCTCTCACTGGGATTCCCTTGAGGGAAATTGGTGAAATTCTGACATGCCTCAGTCAATTCTGACATGTCTCAGTCCATTTTGCTCCAACATTTCTGTAAACTTGTGGGCCATAAACTGAGGACCATTGTCTGACAATAAAGCAGCTAGCTTCCCCACCAGAACAAAATAATCTTTCTGCAGTTTTTCAGTTAATATGCTGGCATTCACCCTCCTGTTTGGGTACAACTTTACATGTTTCACAAACATATCTAACACTACAAAAATATAGGTGCAACCAGCCCTGGATACTGGGAGATGTCTAAACAAGGCCACTGCAATCAATTCTCAAGGTCCTTCTACGTGCACATTCTGTCCCAAAACTTGAATGGGAACTGTAACTGCTCTCACCTTTTGACATTGATCACAATCTTGGACTAGTCTCCCTTCACCACATGTTCTCAAATATTACTACTTCTTGTAACTTTGCAATGCACTTTTGTGCCCCATAATGTCCATAAGTTTCATGCATTTGGTTTATTAATTCATTTACATATTGCTGCGGAAAACACAGTTTCCACTCCTCCTGGTCCTCTCTCCTCCTCCTAAAGAACACCCCTTGATGAATTTTATAAAATATTTTCACTTTACGATGTTGCTTTGATCCTAAAATTTGCTTAACTTATCCTAAATGTTCGTCCTGATTCTGCTGTCTTCTTATAGCCTTACATACTCACCTAATTATGGCCTCATGCTTCTGTCCTACCATCATCAACACCCGCAAACCATCCAAGTTTCCCTTTTTCTCAAGCTCTGTTCCCCCTACTGGCATTCTGTATTGAATCATCTACACCACATCCTTACCCTAACTCAGGCTATGTATCATTACTAAGTTCACCTCTGCAGCAATGCCTCCCTCTTCTATGTACTGTGCCTCCTTAGGACTATTAAGTACCTCCTTCTCTTAACAAAGGGGACCACAAGTTTTCTGCCCTCTATTTGGAATCTTAACTCACAGGCTTCAAAATTTAGTTCACCTTTAAATGAATTCATGAAATCCACACCTACTAACAACTCTACATTCAACCCTGGAATGAGAAGAAAGGAATGTTCTACCATTTCTCCTCTTAACTGCACTTGCATCACTATTTCATTTTGAATAGGGTTTAACAACTCTCCAGTAGAATCAAATATTTTCACTGGGGACACTGGCCACACTGCCATATCTTCTTTTTGTGGTAAACTCGCGAAGTACTCTTCAAAACCTCTGGAAATTTCTGATCCTCTGTCCACTAACGCATGACTAATCACTCCTCCAACTTGCACCTTGACAACAGGCTCACTAACTGTGACCATGGGAATGGCTTCCTCCTCTGATAACAAATCAGGAGTTATCTCTCATTGGCCAAATTCTGTAACAATTCTAACATTTCGGGATTGAAATTTACCTATCTGCCAACATGAAGAATCTTCAAGCCATCTGTGTTGTGAAGCGACAGTTAACACATATGCTCAACTTCTGCCCATTCAGCGTGAGATTCGAGGAACTCAAATTCTCCATCATTTAACCTTAAGGGTTGTCCGTGTTGCTTATCTCCATCAAACATGAACTCAAAAACAATGTTGCTCTCTCACTCGTCCCTGCTGGCTCCTTCCTCTAATGGTTCTGCTATTGCGACATTATCATTACTATCCATACTGCCAGATTCCATATTTACACCTGGATGACATAGTTCGCACACTCTTTGACTAAACGATATATTGTTATTTTTATTGCCATCAGGTCTGTGTGCCATCTCTTCAAACAATTGAGCTGTTCCGTAAGTGCACTCGCCTCTTGCCCTTAACGTGGCATTTTCATTATCTCCGGCATGCTCATCGCGCTGCCGATTGCCTGTCAGCTATCGGTCCCCTCTTTCTCTCTTCTACATTCGCTGCGCACGCACCCGCTGCCACTTGCGGCTAGCCAGCACCACCTGTCTTGTTCCCCTACAGTGTACCTTGCTGAATGTCAAGGCCATCTCTTGCAGCTTCCTTGCTCTTTCCATTCACTTTCTCCCCCTGCCTACTCGGATGTGAACATCTGTTTCTATATGGGCCCTTCATGTGAGCTGCCTCTAGTCGGCCCATCGCTGAGGCACTGTTAAGTTTAAACTCTCTCTTCCCTACACCTGTCTCTCCCATTCTGGGCACAAATGCCTCTCCTAAAAAATTTTACCAGATGTACATCTTCTCTCATCAAAGGCCACTGTGGCTGATTACCATCGTGCAGATGTAAACGCTTGAGACTGTCTAAGAAACACACCTATTTTTCATAGCTGTCCCAGAGTGCTGCTACCAGTTCCTTACTAACATAAAAAGGTAACACCCACTCTATCCCAGTGGCAAACAACTCAACCACCATACCTCCATCTACATGCTTTATGCGACTCCACTGCCAGTCACAAAACTGTGTCATTGTGCCACACTCTGCTTGGTACTTCCTGCCTCCCCAAAAATCCACTAACAATTGTTGCTGACTTTTTCCAGACCAATATTCTTCTAAAAACCTTTTCTTAAAATCTGTGAAACTTTTGCACTCAACAGCCACCTCAAGAGCCCACTGAAAGGCATCACCCCTTAACTGATACACTACATATGAAATTCGTTCTCATTTGTCCAGTACTCTGGCATTACCCCATCAGATTCCTTAAGGAATACTTTAGGATTACTAGTTCCCTGTGACTGAAAGGTACTAAACTTATGACACTGAATAAACACTGCTTCTGCTGAATTGCTTGACGAAACCTGGCCTGCCCGTGTGTCCAGTTTAGCAATTGCTTACTCATTTTGCAATATTTGAGCATCCATCTGCTGATTATGGACCTCTTGATCTTTCTCAAATGAGTCACACGTTGCTCGACTAGTGGCCAACACCTGAATCGTATCCTTAATATGCAACTTAAAACTAGTATCTTGTTCAGATATTATCTTACCACTTATATTACCAACTTCAGTATTTATTTTCGTTTCAAAATCCCTCAGTCTATCTTCCAACTCAGTTGTGAAGTTGTGATATGCAGTAGCATGCTCATCCAATGCTTTGGTTACTTTATCTAACCCCTCCTTGTGCCCTTTAGCACATTCCTTCTTCACTTGGTCAAGGTCAGTACCCACTTTATGTACACTCATGCTCATAAATTAAGGATAACTGCAGAATGTGGTTCCACGCAACATGGCGCTACACAGAACTGGCACTAATAGCATAGTCACATAGGGAGTACACATGACACAGATCCGTAAGTCCATGGTATTGGTGATACATTGAGAAAACTGTCCCGAAACACACGTGCTACAAAACGCCACTGTTTCAGTATCAATATGAGATATGATCACCATGCACACCCACACAGGCTGCAAAACGGGTTGGCATACTCTGGATCAGGTGGTCAAGCAGCTTTTGGGGTATAGCCTCCCATTCTTGCACCAGTGCCTTTCAGAGCTCCTGAAGTGTCCTAGGGGTTTGAAGATGTGCAGCGATACGTCGACCGAGAGCATCCCAGACATGCTCGATGGGGTTTAGGTCTAGATAACAGGCAGGCCACTCCATTTGCCTGATATCTTCTGTTTCAAGATACTCCTCCACGCTGGCAGCTTGGTGGGGCCGTACGTTATCATTCGTCAGGAGGAAAGTGGGACCCACTGCACCCCTGAAAACGTGAACGTACTGGTGCAAAATGACGTCCCAATACACCTGACCTGTTACAGTTCCTCTGTCAAAGACAGGGGTGTACGTGCACCAATCATAATCCCACCCCACACCATCAAACCACAACCTCCATATAGGTCTCTTTCAAAGACATTAAGGGGTTGGTATCTGGTTCCTAGGTCATGCCAGATGAAAACCCGGCGAGAATCACTGTTCAGACCATACCTGGACTCATCTGTGAACATAACCTGTTCCAATGACCATGTACTGTGTTCTTGACACCAGGCTTTATTGGCTCTCCTGTGACCAGGGGTCCATGGAATGCATCTTGCAGGTCTCTGGGTGAATAAACCATGTCTGTTCAGTTGTCTGTAGACTGTGTGTCTGGAGACAACTGTTCCAGTGTTTGTGGTAAGGCCCCGAGCAAGGCTACCTGCAGTACTCCGTGGTTGTCTGTGGGTACTGATGGTGAGATATCGGTCTTCTTGTGGTGTTGTACACTGTGGACATCCCGTACTGTCCTCTGGAATCGTTGCCATAATCTTGAGATCACAGTTTGTGGCACACGGAGGGCCCGTGCTACGACTTTCTGTGTTTGACCAGCCTCCAGTCGACCTAGTATTTTACCCCTCGTAACATCATCAATATGTGTTCTTTGAGTCATTTTCATCACACAGTCATCATTAGCACGTCTGAAAATGTCTGTACACTTACTCGCTGCACTGTACTCTGACATGCACCAACACACCTTTGCATATGTGGACTGCTGCCAGCGTCACTGTGCGATGACCACAGGTCATATGCACTGCATGGTCATACCCCGAGGTGATTTAAACCCACAAACTGCCCACCAGAGTGTTGTTTCACCATGTATCAGCATTATCCTTGTTGTACTACTTGTTGTGGTTTAACATCTGCTTGCTGCTCCAATTGCAACCTACACTAGGTGAACTGCTCAGCTGTGTCTTTCTTCACCTCCTCACGCAAATTTGACACATCCAATGCAATACTGGCGCTTACTTGTTAATTACATTGCTTAATATCTTTACTGATGTATTCCTGAAATTGCATCAAAGTTGCAAAAGTGACAGCAAGAAGACATTTTTCTTTTCCCCTGGTACTGCCGAAATCATCTGGCCTACTACTGATTCTGACTTGCCCTGAGTTGCCTCAGTCCCTTCAGAGATTAATCACTCAAGTTTAGTGGCACCTCTTTTGTCTGTTTGCTCTCTACTTTGCTATCATCCGCCAATAAAATTCTCATTGAATGCAGATCTGGGGTAAACACCTCTGCACTGTCTAAGTCTCTCATTATACTACCCATTTTAACAACCTCCTCAGCATTGTTCTTGGCTTTCCCTGCTATGCTACTTTTATCCTGCTCAGTCAGTCTCTTTTCTAAAGTTAAAATGCTGTTCAACAGTTGGTATAGAATTCGGTTTCTTAGCTTTCGACAACTTGTCAATATACTGCCTGTTGGCAGCGCTCCTGACATCGGTATGCTAGCGCTGTCCTCTTTGTGTGATTCTTATGCCCCGGCTCCACCTTCATGTGGTCTGCTGTCCACTGGTATTCTGCTTCCACTACAATGGCCCTCTTCCTCTTTGTGCAGCCGTTCAGCATGCCCAGCAAATCTTACCAGACTGCGGAGCTCGCTTACCCAGCGCACGCCCGATTCATAGCTACTATGCAGCCCTTGTCGACCGGTACTGGCTCCACATAATAAGCATCCAAGCTGAACTACTGAGCCACTGTGCTGCTGCAATTACTTACAGTGAACTATCCTACTATAACACTTATTCTTTTGTGTAAATTACTTTGTACTACTCCGTGACGCATATCCGTTTACTCGCTTCCTGGCTGATGCACCATTTTGTATCATTCCCTAGGCCGATGTACCAACTTGTAACATCCGCACTGCAGAATGACAAACCCTAACTCATGACGTACTGTACCCCTTGGACTGTCTGGTATGGTAAGATTTACAGGGGTGAGTGGCAGTTCCTCTTTGCGACTTACCTGTGCTGTGGCAACATAGTCAGCCTACGCACTTTCTCAACTTGTAACCTTACCTGCCCTTACCTGCAGTTCAGCCGCTTGTATGTTTTTCGACACTCTGTGGATTCTGGACTTAGCAAATATGTAGAACTAAAGTTTTGGAGAGGAATTCCAGTGCTACTAAATAATACAATGCAGCTCTGATAAAAGCAATTATATTCTAGAGACACGTTGGCCTCAAAATCATTTGACACGATTTATTACAAACAAACTGCAAAATTTTAGTTTTCACCTCAGAATCCAGTCAGATAGTGGTCAGACAGATATGTCCATCTAAGATGGCTTAAGACCACTGTCAGATACCAATTGCATTTGGTCATTGTCTCAATCAGGCTAATCCCAATTGTGATCATATTAATATAATTCACTGAGCTGCACACGGGTCTTTCTGTGCACAAGGCCAGGATCTTGTATTACCGGATGCCATGGAACTCAGTCTTTACTTACACTTGATACCCCACATAAAAATAAGTGTGAACATAACCAATTGATCATAATGATCTTTGGCAAAAAACAAAAACAGAATTGCAACAGCAGGAGCGAGCACAGCAGCTGGCTTACCATGTACAATTACTGTCATGTTTTTGCATGCCTTAGGCTTCCTTCAATTAACTATTTGCATCTATGCCTCAGTAATTGTCACATATTAAGATAAACATCCATTCACAGTGAAAATAACTTCACCACCTACATGAATGTTACTTTGTCATGGTCTTATTCAAATTTAGCCGTAAGGCAAAGCTTAGTTGGTAATCTTGTGGGAGTGCAACTGCCGGCCATCTGTACTGCTCCCAGGTCCAACCACTAGTCCTCAACAATGGTGTGCTGTGCACCCGTTTGCCCCCAGTAAACTGCTTGTAATATTAGCCACCATCTCTTCCCTTAAAACAGACACATTTTATCTTATACTTTCCCTGTCACTTTCTGCTGATATATACTTTTGATTTATACTCTTCTGCAAATTTTACTCTGGCCCTCTGTTTTAATTTAAAGTTTTTTCAAATGTAGTACTTTTTTACCCTTTGGCAGCCTCTGGTTGGACCAGTCCACCTTATCCATCTCCAAGGGATGTCCACCTGTGGATGCTACTTCGTTTTTATAAGCTACCCCTAGCTTTTCTGTGTCCTTCTGTCTTCACATTCACCGTTCTGGCCTATCGTGCTCGACCTGGCTCTCATTGTAGCCCCATCAGCATGCTACCTCTGCTCTGGCTGTCCATCTGTCTGCCATTCTGCTGCATTCTAATTGAAACTTGCCTTATTAAAAAGGCAAGAACTTTAGTTTCATTGCCCGTACAACAGCCGGATTTCTTTCTGAAGCCACCTCATATTCTTAGCTATCAAATGAAGTTCTTAAAAGTATTGCTTGTATGAAGCATGGTCATTCATGCACAGCACATTGCCATGGTTAAGTCTGTTGAGGATCATTGTTCAGCCAGGTGTTTCTTTCTGTTTGATCTATCAACTGATGATGTTTATTTATTTTTTCCATTGTGAGGCATAGGTAAACAGGATAGAAACTGGCGCAGAAAAAGTTAGTATGTCGTAACAACATGAGTTGCATAACAGTAACATTCCTAGGGATGGGCATATGACACAGAGCAAAATAGGTGCTCATTACAAGTGGTCAAATTTACATCTTGACACTTACCTTTAATTAACATTTTTCTCGGTGGCTGGTTGTGTGATGATGACACACACATTATGCTCTGTAGAATATAATTGCAGGGTTTCTAGGACAGTAGAAATTTTGATGACTAATAGAGTTCTGATACTTAAGTTTGTTTTTGTCAGAATTATTTTTCTCAGATGGTCAGTATTTTCTGAAAATGGCAGGGAAGGGTCTTCAAGTGGGTGGAGCAGCCTGATGTCTCACAGGGCGAGCCAAACGTAATAATGTCAGAAAGAGGTCAGTCTATCAGGTGAATCAATTGGAGATTAAATTGGGAGCAGAGAAAGTACTAACTGCAAGAGGATAGCCTAAAAATTATAAGATTCATACAAATGAAACTCACTATGAAATTAATTTGTGTTGTTTCTTCTCTGGATAGTTGAATGGGTTCAGGAGAAGGGGTTGTTTTGGTTTACAGACATTTGGCTACACTCCCTGTTTTCACATAATGAATGAGGTATTAGTTTAAGGGGGCATTGTATGCCCTATGCCTCCAATTCTAAATTATCGAATTCTGTGACCCATTATCTTGAAACTTTTTAAGACACCAACTTACAATTTTCCATAATTATTGAATGCGCCTTTCTAGATACACTGTACTAGAATGATACTAAAATCGTATTGTAGGGCATGTTATCTTTTATTTTTCAGTCACTCAATTTTTGACAGAATTTTGTAGATAAATGAACATAAAAACAAAACAACTCAGGATATTTGGTTTATTCTAGTTCCATATGTGTTGAATCTCACACATGGTATGCTGTGAAAATTTCATCTTTCTACCATCAGTACTTTATTTAGAAAACTGGTCATTCATTGCAATAATTTAGTTCAGAGAGATTGAGGTTTAAAACTTTTTTATTACAAACTTTTTTATTACAAATTAAATTGATGCATCTTTTATACAATAGACTTGCCCTGGCCATTAGTCCGTGTCTTCTTCAGTGTCACAACAGCCCAGTGCTTGCCTCCTCCTTTTCTTTCTTGCTTCTTTTGTCATTTGCTGAGCAGCTAACTCTGCTTTACTTACACAAAGCTCATCCAGTTCCTGCAGTCTTTTAGCTGTGTTCTGTCCAAATCTTACTCCTAACTTCTCCAGAACCTTAAGTGTTTCATAGTTCCCACCATTAAAAGTTATTACACCATAAGACACCACTAACTTTAGAGTCATAAGGCCAACAAATACAGTTTTAGGCACGCAGCACCCCACAACATTACAGAAGGACTCATTCACATTCTTGGTCTTCCATGTAAACACTTCTTTACTAGCTCGGGATTTGCCAAATATCTGAAAATTGGTTTGATTGCCTCCATTACTGCTAAAGGAAGAGAATGTTTGTGTGTAAATTCATGCAGGGTGTCAGAAAATTCATCTTGTCTATATTTACACCAAGTGTTTGGTGGAGGTGGGTACAAAGCATGACATGGCTTTCCATCATGTTTTCAAGTACTTCGGGAGAAAATGCAAGTCTCACACATCTGTTACCCGCAAATTTGCATTTCTTGAAGTTACTTTTATGTTTAGCCATTTTATTTATGTGTAAAAAGCAATATAAGTTAGATTAGTACAAAAATAGTTGAGAATCACACTACTTTCAATGAAAACTAGTATCAGAAACAAAGGACTGATTTGTTTTTTTGTAATGCCAACTTCTGTGACATAGCAGTAGACACAAAAACAATGCAGTTCACAGACTTCTAGACTGTGTAGTTCCGAAGATATGACTGCTCAACTGTGGCAGTATATGCGTAGATGCGAAATTTGACAGTCATGTCAACATTCAAAATATTATTTGAAGGTCTCACAATTGTCTGATTTTAATGTATTATATACCAAAATGTTCAGGAAAGTCCAAAGTACATTATGGAGTAGAAATCAGAAAATGACAAGTTTCAATGAATTTCATGTATAATGTCCCCTTATGATTTATTTTTGACACATTCATTATATTTTATTTATTTGACGTACATTAATATATACATTTCACATTGTTTCTGTAGATATTTTTCAGGTGTGATGCTTCAGTCAATTTGTACATTTCTTGTAGCTTTTTTTATCCTTTATACCCTGGTTTGTCTACCATGTTTGATTTGAACTATTTTAATGCATAAGGATAGTTGGATGCTTAAATGTATTGAGAATGATTGTTCAACCTAGTGGCAGTTTTTGTTTGTTCCGTGAATTGGTAATGCTGATTTATGTTATCTGTTGATAAATGTAGATAAAGATACAATATACTGATATTAGAAAAAAATGCTATAGAATTTTTTTGTGCTCTGTAAGAAAGTGAGTCTCACATTAACAGCCTTCCCAGGGAGGGGTATATTGCATGGAGTAAAATCTGTACCCATTACAACTGCTTGTCATACATCTCATCTTGCCAGTTATAATTAATAAGCAGTTCTGTGGACAGTTTGTTGTGTGATGATAACATACATATGAGGCCCTCTAGTATACAATTACAGTTGTTGTAGGACCTCAGGAAATTTGATGACTAGCAAGTTTCAGATATTTAACTTTCTTTTGCCAGAATTATTTTTCTCTACTGGTTGATATTTTCTGAATATTACGGGAATGAGGATTCAAGGAGACAGGCTGTGCACTGGCCAGTTATCTCTCATGGCAAGCCCTATGTAATAATGTCAGAAAACTAGTTAGTGCACCAGGCAAACCAATTACAGATAAAACTGGGAGCAAAAGAAGTATTAACTGCAAGAGTGTGTTATATGAGAAATACAAATTTCTGTTAATTTTTCCACTCTTTGCTTTGAAATAATGAATGAGATATTAGTTAAATATTTATGTTTTTAAAACATTTATTACATTCAATTTTTTTATTTACTTATTTGTCATGTACACTTATATTTACATTTCACATTGCTGTAAGGTTATTACTGTGATGTGACACTTCAGTCAAATTGTATGAGTCTGTGACCTATTTTTCCCTTTATAGTTTGGTTTGTCTACTGTGTTTGATTTGTTGTATTAATGTGCACCGCTTTAAGTTGAATCTCCAGATCTTGATATTTCTGTTTATGGGAAATGTCTTCAGTCTCTAAACTGTATGTTTAAAACTTGTCAATTTGTGAGTTGTTGGATTTTTAAATCTACTGATGTGATTGTTCTGCTCAGTGTTTGTTTCTGTTTCTTCTGTGAAATGGTAATTTTAATTTTCTTTTTTCTGTTGTGAGAGGCAGGCAAACATTCTAGAATGTGATATCGTAACATAAACTGCCACAGAAAAATTTGTATACTGTAACAAAATGAAGTGCATAACAACAGCATTTCTAGGGAAAAGTATATGGCACAGATCAAAATTAGAGGTCGTCGTCATACTTGTTGCCTTGTCAGTTACCATTAATAAACAGTTTTGTGGGCAGCTGGTTGTGTGATGATGACACACACCTAATGCATTCTGGAATACAATCAAGTTGTTATGTGACATTAGGAAGTATGTTGAGTAATAGGTTTTTGATATCTTACTTTTTCTGTTTTCCATTGTGAGACATAAGTAAAATTCAAGAATTTGATAGCGGAACAGAAACTGGCACAGAAATAGTTTGGACACTGTAACAACATGAGTTACATAACTACAGCCTTCCTAGAGAAGGGTATATGGCTCAGAGCGAAATCTGAACTCATTACAAGTTGTTGTCATACTTTATGTATTGACAGTTACCATTAATACACAGTTCTGTGGACAGCTCGTTGTGTGATGGTGAAACACACAGGTAATGATCTCTAGGGTAAAATGGTAGTTGTTGTAGGACATTAGGAAACATGATGACTCACAGTTTTCTGATATCTAACATTTTTTTAATACATTCACTGAAGTGGTTGATATTTTCTGAGTGATGCATCGAAGGGTCTTCAAATAAATTGCTATCTATTTTTCCCTGAACAGCTGAATGGGAGCAGGAGAAAGAGATCATTTGTTTTACAGTCAGTAGGCTAAAATTTTTGTTTTAAAATAAATAATGAAATATTAATTCAACATTTATTTTTGACACATTTAATACATTTCACATATTTATTTATTTATGTGGCATGTGCACTAATATTTACGTTTCACATTTTTGCTATAAGATTATTGTTGTGGTCTGATGCTTCATTGAAAATATATGTGTTTTGTGACTTTTATCCTTTGTAGTTTGTGCAATGGGAAATGTCTTCAGTCTCTAAACTGCATATTTATATGTATCTAATTGTGTGTTGTAGGGTGGTTAAATCCATTGAGGATGATTGTTCAGCCCACTGTTTGTTCTATTTCTTCTGTAATATGATGTTGTTGATTCTTGTTTTGCACCAGAAAAAAACTGGCACAGAAAAAGTTTGTTCGCTGTAACTACATGAATTGCATTACAAAAACCATACCAGGGTTGGATATATGGCACAGAATGAAATTCAACCTCACTAAATGTCATTGTCATACATTTCATTTTGCTGGTTACCATTAATAAACAGTTCTGTGGATAGCTGGTTGTGTGGTGATGGCACACATCTAATGCCTTCTAGGATACAATTACAGTTTTTATAGGCCATTGGGAAGTTCAATTTTAAATGGGTTTTTGAAATCTAACACTTTTCTGTAAGAATTATTTGTCTAAGGTGGCTTATTTTTTCTGAATTTTGTAGACAGGGGCCTTCAAGCAGACAGGTAAAATTACCTCCAAAGGTGGGAAATACGTAATAAAGTCAGTAAAAATTTCAGTCCATCAGATAAATTGATTACAGATTATATTGTGAGCAGAGGAAGTACTAGCTGCAAGTGTGTAGCCTAAAAGTTGTGTGAAAAGATGCATACAAATTAAACCTGCTTTGTTATAAATTTCTGTCAATTTTTCACTGAACAGTTGATTAGGTATGTGAGAAAGGGATATTTTGATTTACAGACATTTTGGCTACCCTTTTTGTTTTCAAATAATGAATGAGATATTGGTTTAATGTATATTTTTGACACATTTATTACATTTAATGGATTTATTTATTTATTCGTTATGTACACTAACTGTAACTTCAATTTGCTGCTATAAGATTTCTAATATTGTTTGATGTTTCAGTGAAATTGTATGTTGTTGTGCCAGTCTTTCTTTTCTTCATAGTTTGGTTCATGTACTTTACCTCATTTTGAGTCTTTTTGTGCATAACTTTGATTATGTTGAATCCTTGTGTCCTGATGAGTCTGCTTGCTGGGTATGTCTTCATTCTCTACACTGCATATTTAAAATTTGCCTAATTGTGTGCTGTGGATGGTTGAATCTATTGAGAATGATTGTTCAGCCCAGTGATGGTTTCTAGTTGTTCTGTGAACTGATGCTGATTTTTGTTTTTCATTGTAAAATATAAACATTCAATAAATTGCTATATAAAAAGTGACACAGAACTTTTTTATATGCAGTAAGAACATGAGTTGCATAACAACAGCCATGCAGGGGAACAGATGGTTGTATGATGATGACACACACATAATGGTCTCTAGGATACAAGTACAGTTGTTAAAATGACTAATAGGTTTCTGATATCTAACTTCATTTTTCCGAGAACTGTGTGTCTCAAGTGGTTGATATTATCTGAATAGTGCAGGGAAGGAGCTTCGGCCTGACAATCAGTGCAGCAGCCGGTTATCTCTCACAGTGGGCCCTATGTAATAATGCCAGAAAACGGGTCACTGCATCAGGCAAATCAATTAGAGTTTTAACTGGGAGCAGAGGGAGTATTAATTGCAAGAGTGTAGCCTAAAATTATTGTTATAAGACAGATATAAGAAACACACTATGAAATAATTTTCTATCTATTTTCCCCTTAACAGTTGAATGTTGGCAGGAGAAAGAGATGTTGTGGTTTACAGACATTTTCGCTAAAGTTTTTGTTTTAAATAATGAGTGAGATATTAGTTCAGCATTTATTTTTGGCACATTTACTAAAAAGAATCATTTAGGTATTTTGTTGTTTGGATGTGCAGTATTATTTATATCTCACACTACTTCTGTAAGGTTACTATTGTCATGTGGTACATCAGTCAAATTGTATTTGTTTTATGTTTTATTTTCTTTGCAGTTTTGTTTGTGTACTGTGTCTGATTTGTAATACTGTTATGCATCAGTTTATATTGAATACTTGTGTGTTACTGTTCTGGTTATTGGAAATGTCTTCAGTCTCCAAACTGCATGTTTAAGCATGCCTAACTATGTGTTGTAGGATGGTTAAATCTATTGAGGGTGGTTGTCAGCATAATGTTTGTTTCTGTCTGTTGTGTCAAATGATGATGTTGATTCATGTCTTCCATTGTGATACATAGGTAAACATTGTAGAATGTGATGTCAGAACAGAAAGTGGCACAGAGAAAGTACACTGTAACAACATAAGTTGCTTAACGTCAGTCTTCCTAGGAGAGCGCACGTGGCACAAAGCAAAATTCATACTCATTAGAAGCCATGTCGTACATTGCATCTTGCCAGTTACCATTAATAAACAGTTCTGTGCTGATGACACATGGCTGATGCCTTCTGAGATACAATTACAGCTGTTATAGCTGATCAGGAGGTTTGATGAATAGGTTTCTGAAATATAACATTTTTTTGTAAGAATTGTTTATCTCCGATGGTTGATATTTTCTGAATTTTTCAGGGAGGGGGCTTCAAGCGGACCAGCAGCGCTTCTCAGAATCTCTTCTGAGGATGGGAACTACATAATAAAGTCATTTAACAGGTCAGTTCGTCAAACAAATTGATTACAGATTATATTGCGAACACGGGATGTACTAACTGCAGTAGTGGAGCCTGAATATTTCGTTATAAGACACATCCAAAGAAAATACTACAAAATTAATTTCTGTCAATTTTTACCCGAATAGCGATTTGGGGTTAGTTTGTTTTACAGACATTTTGACTACAGTTTTTCTCATCACATAATGAATGAGAAGTTAGGTCAACATTTATTTTTGGCACATTTATTACATTTCATTGTTTTATTTATTTATTTGTCATGTGCTTAAAAAAATTCCTTTAATTCCAATTTGCTGCTATAATATTTCTAATGTCATATTATGCTTCAGTCAAATTTATTTGTCTTCTGCCAGTTTTTGTTTTCTTGATTGTCTCTGTTTGCCTACTTGGACTCATTTTTTGTATTTTTGTGTAACAGTTTGATTATGTACAACTGCTTGCTCATAGAAAGATCCATACCTAAAGGCTGGAAAATCGCTCAAGTCACACTGATACCCAAAAAGGAAAACAGGAGAAATCCACTGGATTACAGGCCCATATCACTAATGTCGATTTGCAGTAGGATTTGGGAACATCTACTGTGTTTGAACACTATGAATTACCTTGAAGAAAACAATTTATTGACACATAATCAGCATGGATTCAGAAAATATCCTTCTTTTAAAGCACAACTAGCTCTTTATGCTTATGAAGTAATGAGGGCTATCAAAAGGGGATGTCAAATTGATTCCATATTTTCAAATTTCAAGAAGGCTTTTGACATCGAAAAAGTTCAAAGAAGAGCAGCTTGTTTTGTATCATCGCAAAATATGGAAGATTGTGACACAGACATGATATGTGAATTGGAGTGGTAATGTGATTCTTGATTTTGTCCTGGCGTATTTGACAATCAAAATATCCATGGGTGTACTGCCGATCTATAGTGTCCAACGGGCACAATATTTCGGCGGTCATACATGTCACCATCATCAGGTGAATTGATGGACTGAGCTCCTGTGAACATGACGGCACGGAGATCCGTACACTATGGCTGTTCAGAGGGAACTGAGTTCGGTCGCGGTGGTGGCCGATTTAAATACCCTCTGCCCGCGGCGCGCTCCCCCCCGCTGTCCACGCCCCGCGCCATGGTCGCGCAGTGGAACAGATTGTGACGGCGTCTGAGATGACGTCGGAGTGATGGCTCTGTCCGCTGTGGTCATCACAAATATACGTTCGCTCAGTTTACTCTTGATTAACCCAATCGCTGGTTCCCAAGCCTTGCTAAGATTATAGCCACAGTCACGGTTTATGAGGTCGTCATTGGTGCGTTTTTTGGTGTGGCAGGATATTCTCATGAAATTTCAATCAGCAGTTTTCTCCTCTGATTACATATACATTCTGTGGGCAACCACTTTCATATGGAGAAATGATCATCACAATAAAATAAGAGAAATCTAGGTGGTTCATTGTACCCTCTGCCAGGCACTTTATTGTGAATAACACAGTAATCACATAGATATAGATATAGATATAGATATAGATTTTGAACCCCCATGTACGAGGTCAAATGTATTAAAAATAAATGTTCACATCACTGACAGTTTCTGCATGTTCTCTGAGCTGCTGTTTCTTGATTTCCTTGTGAATAAAGATAAACACTCAAGAAATTGATATTAGAAAGAAACTGTCACAGAAATAATGATAAAGACATGAGTTGCATAACAACCATCTTCTTGAGGACGTGCATAGGGAACGGAGCAAAATCCATACTCATTACAAGTGCCTGCTTACTTTTTGTCTTGAGATTTATCATTAACAAACAGTCCTGTGCACAGATTGTTGTGTGATGATGACACACACACAATTGTCTCTAGGAAACAATTACAGTCACCATAGGACTCAGGAAGATTGATGACTAATAGATTTCTCATATCTAGCTTTGTTTTTCCAAGAACTGTGCATCTCAAGTGGTTGATGTTTTCTGAATACTGCAGGGAAGGGGCTCCATGCGGACCGGCAGTGCTCCAGCCAGTAACGTCTCACAGCGAGCCATGTGTAATAACACCACAAAACAGGTCAGTGCATCAGGCAAACTGATTACAGATTAAATTAGGAGCACAGGAGTTACTAGCTGCAAGAGTGCAGCATAAAAATTTTCTTATAAAACAATTACAAATGAAACACACTATGAAATAAATTTCTGTCAATTTTCCTCTGAAGATTTGAATGTGGGTAGGAGTAGGGATGTTTTGGGTTACAGATTTTAGGCTAAAACCTTTGTATTCAAGTAATGAATGTGATATTATTTCAACATTTAGTTTTGACCCATTTATTAAATTGCATTTATTATTTTTTGATTTGGCATGTGAACTAATATTTATGTTTCACATTGCTGCTCTAGGATTATTATTTTAGAGTGATGCAATAATCAAATTGGAGATGTTTTATGACTTTACAGTTTGTTTTGTCTGCTGTATCTCCTGTGGAATATTTTTATGCATCAGTTTATGTTGAATCCTTGTGTGTTGATATTTCTGTTTATGGGAAATATCTTCAGTCTATAGAAAAGGTTTTTAACTTGCCTTATTGTGTGTTGTAGGATGGTTAAATCTATTGAGAATGATTGTTCAACACATTATTTTGTTCTGTTTATACTGTGAAATGATGTTGATTCACGTTCTTCATTTTGAGACACAGATATACATCTCAGAGTGTGATATCAGAACAGTAACTGGCACTGAAAAAAGTTTGTATACCATAACAGCATGTGTTGCATAACCACAGTCTGCCTGTGGAAGGGTATATATCACAGAGTGAAATCCATAATCATTACAAGTGCCTATCATATCCTTGATCCTGACAATTGTCATTCACAAACAGTTCTGTGGATAGCTGGTTGTGTGATGATGACACACACATAATGCTCTGTAGGATACAACTGTAATTGTTATATGACTTAAGAAATTTGCCGACTTATGTTTTTCGATAGCTAACTTCTTTCTGAAAGAGTTGTGTGTCTCAAGTGTGTGCTATTTTCTGAATACTGCAGAGAAGGGACTTCCGGTGGACAGGCATTGCAAGAGCCAGTTACCTCTCATGGCAAGCCCGATGTAATAACATCAGAGGACAGGTCAGTGCATCATGAACTCTGATTGCAGATAAAATTTTAAGCATAGGAAGTAGTAACTTCAAGTGTGTACCTCAAATACTTTCCTTTAAGACTGATGCAAAGAAACGCACTATGAAATAAACTTCTGTCCATTTTCTCCTGAAGAGTTGAATGGGAGGTGGCAGAAAGATGTGTTTTGGTTTACTGAGTTTTGGCTAAAAGTTTGTTTTCAAATAATGAATGAGATACTAGTCCATCGTAATTTTTGACACATTTATTACATTTTATTTATTTATTTATTTATGATGTGCACTAATATTTACATTTCATATTGCTGGTTTGAGATTATTACTGTGGTGTAGTGCATCAGACAAAATGTATGTCTCTTGTGACTGTCTGATGTGTCTGATTTGTAATGTTTTTCATATCTAACTTTGTTTTTCTAAGAATTGTGTGTCACCAGTGGTTGATGTTTTCTGAATACCGCAGGGAAGGGGCTCCATGCGGACAGGCAGTGCTTGAGCCGGTAACGTCTCAAAGCGAGCCGTGTGTAATAACAGCACAAAAGAGGTAAGTGCATCAGGCAAACTGATTACAGATTAAATTGGGAACACAGGAATTACTAACTGCAAGAGTGCAGCCTAAAAAATTTTGTTATAAAACAAATACAAATGAAACACACTATGAAATAAATTTCTGTCATTTTTCCCCTGAAGAAATGAATGTGGGTGGGAGAAGGGATGTTTTGGGATACAGATTTTAGGCTAAACGCTTTGTATTCAAGTAATGAATGTGATATTATTTCAACATATATTTTTGACCCATTTATTACATTGCAGTTATTATTTATTAATTTGGCATGTGCACTAATATTTATGTTTCACATTTCTGATGTAAGATTACTATTTTACAGAGATGCATTAATCAAATTGGAGGTGTATTGTGACTTTTCCTTTTTGTACAGTTTGTTTTTCCTACTGTATCTCCTATGGAATATTTTTATGCATCAGTTTGTATTGAATCCTTGTGTCTTGATATTTCTGTTTATGGGATACATCTTCAGTCTCTACAGAAATTTTTTTCAACTTGACTGATTGTGTGTTGTTGGATGGTTAAATCTATTGAGGATGATTGTTCAGCCCATTTTTTTTTTCTCTGTGGAATGGTGATGCTGATTCATGTTTCTCATTGTGAGATGCAGATATACATATTAGAGTGTGATATCAGGACAGTAACTGGCACTGAAAAAAGCTTGTGCACTGTAACAGCACGTGTTGCATAACCACAGTCTGCCTGTGGAAGTGCAAATATCACAGAGCAAAATCCATAATCATTACAACTGCCTATCATATCCTACATCTTGACAGTTGTCATTCACAAGCAGTTCTGTGGACAGCTGGTTGTGTGATGATGACGTACACACAATGCTCTCTGGGATACAATTATAATTGTTATAGGACTTAAGAAATTTGCTGACTTATAGTTTTATGATACCTAACTTCTTTTTGGAAGAGTTGTGTGTCTGACGTGTGTGCTATTTTCTGAATACTGCAGAGAAGGTGATTCAAGGGGAGAGACGTTGCAGGACCCAGTTATCTCTCATGGCGAGCCTGATGTAATAACATCAGAGAACAGGCCAGGGCATCAGGAACTTTGATTACAGATAAAATTGGTAGCAGAGGAAGTAGTAACTTCAAGAGTGTAGCTTAAATATTTTCCTTTAAGACAGATGCATAGAAACGCACTACGAAATAAACTTCTGCCCATTTTCTCCTGAACAGTTGAATGGGGTGTGGCAGAAAGAGATGTTTTGGTTTACTGAGTTTTGGCTAAAGTTTGTTTTCAAATAATGAATGAGATCTTAGTCCCTCATAATTTTTGACACATTTATTACATGTCATTAATTTATTTATTTATGATGTGCACTAATATTTACATTTCACATTGCTGGTGTAAGATTGTTACTGTGGTGTGGTGCCTCAGACAAAATGTATATGTCTTTTGACTACCTTTCATTCTTTATAGCCTTGTTTGTCTACTGTGTCTGATTTGTAAAGTTTCTCATAGCTAAGTCATTGTTGTTTTCTAAATACTGCAGGGACGGGGCTCCATGCAGACAAACAGTGCTCCAGCCAGTAACGTCTCACAGCGAGCCACCACAAAACAGGTCAGTGCATCAGGCAAACTGATTACAGATTAAATTAACTGCAAAAGTGCAGCCTGAAAAATTTTGTTGTAAAACAAATGAAAATGAAACCCACTATGAAATAAATTTCTGACAATTTTCCCCTGAAGATTTGAATGTGGGTGGGAAAAGGGATGTTTTTTTGGTTTCAGATTTTAGGCTAAAAGCTTTATCTTCAAGTAATGAATGTGATATTATTTCATCATTTATTTTTGACCCATTTATTACATTGCATTTATTATTTATTGATTTGTCGTGTGCACTAATATTTATGTTTCACATTGATTTATTTTGGCAGGGAAGCTAAAGTAGCATAGGTATAATCTGCCACTCCCCACACAGAAACTAAGTTTGTAGTGTGGTATTGCTCCCTGTATACCTATCAAAGCCAACCAATGCCCTTAAATAGTGCAATGAGTCCCTTTACCAGATTTTTGTTAGACAAAATTTCTTCAGGTCTAGTTGTCCCAAAGATTCTGTATCTTTTTGAGCAGTTCTCGGGTATCCGACCGGGTTCAGTCGTAATTTCTCCACCATATTTCGGCAGACATATATGCTGCCATCTTCAGGTGGTATCTTACGAATGCTATGCTGTTCCTCTCGGCGCCCTATATATACTAGCCAGATCACATATTCTGTATCTTTTGCTGCCCAATGCCATGCATTAAAAGATTATTTGTGATGCAGTTTCTTACCCTCATCACAGATCCTACATTTAGGGTCTTCTTCCATTTTACCCATTGTGTGTAGGTGTTTTTTGAAACTCCCATGGCTGGTCATCAGTCCAGTCATGAATTTGATCTCTTTCCTGTTCAATCCCAGTATTACAGAGCTTCTTTTAAAACATGGCTTGGGCATCATTATCTTACCATGTATTTGTTAATGGACCTTGGTCCAATATTCTACATGCAGTTTCCTGTGCCAGTTCCATAGTTATAGTTTTATCATAGCCTTGGTGATTGTCAGGACAGGTTCCAGTCCAATAAATATAGTCATTGCTCCAATTCTGGTCAATCTGTTGGCTTGTTCATTGCCACAGATCCCTGAGTGGCCAGGGACCCACTTTAGGTTTACCCTATTGCTTCCCCCTAGCTCCACCAGAGCCCTGTGGCATTCTGCGACAATCTTAGATCTTGTTGCAGGAGCTGCCAGTGATTTCAGGGCTGCCTGGCTGTCTGAATAGATGTAGATGCTACGGTCATTGTAGCACCTACGCATATTCTCCTCCACACATGCCTTGATTGCAGTAATTTCAGATTGGAATATGTAGGCCAGTTTTCCTAGAGAGATGATGCCCTCCAGTCTTGGCTGAACCCAATACACCTCTACCCCAACACCTTGGCCTGATTTCGACCCACTGGTGAACCAAACAATGTCCCCCATATTGTGTCAAACTGTTTTTTCCCACTGCTCCCTGCTTCCAATTATTATACTGTAAGGCTTGTTAAGGCAGTTGGGAGTTATTATATAGTCGGCAGGCATTTCCCCACCCATTGCTCTGTTTACCTCACTCACTATGTTAGTTTGTTAATCATGGTTATCCTGATGAGATCCAGTTTTTGCCAGTTGTAAGTCTGTATGCCCCAGCTGCTGCCTCCATCTTAATCCAAAGGTGTAGTGGAGGCATGTCCAGTATGGCTTCCATCCCAGCAGTTGGTGTGGTGCTAATTTCGCCTGTTATGGCTAAGCAAGCCAGTCTCTGCACCTTAGCAAGCTCCTTAACTGCAACCCGCTGTTCTACCTTCTTCCACCATACTACAGACCTGTAGGAAATCCTAGGTCTAACCACTGTGGTGTATATCGAGTGCATACGTTTGTGGCTTAGGCCCCAGTTTTTATCACAAGCCCTTCTGGTACTCACTAGAGTACATTTTGTCTTGGAGCAGATACTCTTAATGTGAGGGTTCCACATTAGTTTCTCATCTAAGGTTACCCCTAGATATTTCACTATCCCATTCACAGGTAGAGTTTCATTGAAGAGCTTTAGATTCCAACTTGAGTGCTGGATATGTCTCTTCGTAAATGGCACCACAACATTCTTCTTAGGATTAACCCTCAGATCCTGTTTAATTCACCAACTTTGCACAATGTCCAATCCTCCTTGTGCCATATTTCTAATGGTATCAGTAAATTTGCAAAGTATTACTATGACAAGGTCATCTGAATATCCTTGGCAGAAGCATTTTCTGGAATTTAGTTCCTCAGTGAGTTCGTTCACCACTAGATTCCACAGTAAAGGGCACAGAACTCCTCCTTGTGGGCAGCATCTAATGGTGTTAGTTCCCATCTTTTCATTCATCATGGTAGCCTCTACCTTCCTTCCACTAAGTATGGCCCTAGTCCACCTACATATAGTGGTCCCTATGTCATACACCTCTGCTGCCCTTACCATGGAATCAAAGGTTGTGTTATTGAAGGCCCCCTCAATATCCAGGAAGATACAGAGGGCTATTTCTTGGAAGTGAAGTACTTTCTCCACCCTCCCAACGAGTTGGTGGAGAGCTGTCTCACATGATTTACCTGGTTGATGTGCATGTTGGTTTGAATACAGAGGGGCCCCTAATAGCCTCCTCTCTCCAACTTATACATTAACCAGTTTTTCCAATGTTTTGAGAATGAAGGGGGACAGACATTGGTCTCATATCCTTGGCCTTGGTATGATAAATTCTCCCTGGCTTTGGAATGAAGACAACCTTCACTGCCCTCCAAGCATTGGGAATGATTCCTACTGCTAGGCTAACTCTGAATAACCTGCATAGGACTCTTATGAGATTCTCTCCTGCCTGTTGCAGGTGAACTGGAAAAATTCCATCTGGGCCAGGTGACTTGAACCGTTGGAATGTTCCCACTGCCCATCGGATTTTATTAAAATCCACACATTCCTTGGTCTATTCTCAGTCCTCTCTTCAAGTGCCTGAGAACCATTGTCTCTCCGGGATCACATTCTAGTCTGTGTTGTCTGGCAGAGCATATTGAGGAAAGTGAGTTTTGAGGAACAGTTCCAGCGTCTCATGTGCTGTCTTTGTATATTCCCCATCCTCCTTCCACAACAAACCTCCTGGATTGATTGGTACTCTAGTGAGGATTCTGTGAAGTCTGGCATGAGCAGCCATGCTCTCCACTTCCTCACAGAATGCCTTCCAAGATGTCTTCCTTGCTTGCCTGATTGCAGGATTGTAATTGACAAGGGCCTCATGATATTTAGCCCAATCTCCTTTATGTCTTGCTATGTTAAACAGTCTTCATATCTGTTTTCTTTGAATTTCCAAGTTATTATTTGTGCACTTCTTGGTGATTGTGGAGTTGTCATGATATGAGGTAACTACGGCAGAGGTAACAACCTCTACTACTTCCTCAAACTCTACTGGGTTCCTTATCAAGGTTTTAATTTCTGATAAGCCTAAGTCAAGGTCCCTCCCAGTCTGTTTTCCTGGGATTCCTATAGGTTATGGCCTGTCTGATTCCCATTTCAACCTTGAATTTAATATACATGTGGTCTGATGAGGATGGCTCTAACACCACATGCCGTTGTTTGACATAGCTGCCCACGATCATGGAATCAAAAGTTATGTCAATTACTTCCTCCCTTCTGCTATTCCTGAATGTAGGTTCATTGCCCCTATTCAGGACCTCCATGTTGTTAGCTAAAAGAAATTCAGGAAGGTACTCACCTCTACTGTTGGTGTCCTGCTGCCCCACACTAGGTTGTGGGCACTGGAGTCGCATCCCACCAGCAGTTGATCACCTTGCCGATGGCAAGCCTCTACCAATCTCCTAACCTCCAAAGGAGGAGGAGAGCTGTCTTTGTAAGGAAGGTAAGCTGAGGCCAAAATAATTTCCCTCATGATACCTTCCTCACATTGTTGCATTTTAATGGTCATTAGCTTCCTGGAGCAGAAATCCATCATTTTCATGAAAGAAATTTGATTACTTATATAGATGCATTTTCTGGCATTTCTTAGATTTCTAGCACAAATCAGCTTACCTCCAGCGCAACCGAGGCCCAATACGCCCCCTTTATATAAGTAGGGTTCTTGTATCAGGGCCACGTCCACTTCCTGTCTCCCCAGGCAGCTGCTCAGGGAGCAGAGGCCCCTTTACTGTGCTGCGGATTAATCTGCAGCACCTCCAGTTTCTGTCTTGCTGCCATCATTGCCTTTGAAGTCTTTGAGGACCCTGTTGGTAACCAGCAAGAACCCTAAAAACAATATAAGGTCCTGCTCTCGCATCGCCTTCCGGTAAAACCTTCTGGTTGATCACTCTCCAGTCTTCTGTCGAGACTTTTGGGTTCTGAGCCACTATTTTCTCGAACAGAGTCTTAGGAGAGACATCCTTAAGGACCTTTGGTAACTATGTTAATACCTTTGCGGTCTTAAGAGTTCTGCTGCTGTCGTTACCAGCAGCTTTGCATCTTCCCATGGGGATATCATGGGCACATTGCTCTTAAGCAATTCCACTGTGTGCACCTCTTCACAGACAAAAATGAGGGCACCATGATCTAGATAGACCCTCCTGATGGTAGGTCCTGGATTAGTGTGTCCCCCCCCTCCCCCCAATCTTTTCAAAGAGGGCCATCTGTACAGATACCTCCTGCTGCAAGGTGATGGCCACCAGTGGATAGCCTTCCTGGATAACTGCCATCTTAAAAACCGAGACTGTGGTACTATAGGTCTGTTTCCGTATTTCTTGCCTTTTGTGCGCTCGCTTATCCAGGGAGGAAGGAGACTTACATTCCTCCCTTATCCTCTTGCTGCCTGTCTTCGACATTGTGGGGGTCTGCATACCCCTTCAACCTGAGACAGTTTTTTCTTGGGGGTCTTAGGTTCAAGTCCCTTTCAGTCCCTCCACTTGTCTTTAGGAAGCCATTGTTTCCCTTCCTTTTTCCTCTGTTCCCTGAGTAGTTTCCTCCTCTGGGCCCCAGACAAGACTCTAATCTTGATCTGGTCCAACATCTCGGTTACAGTTCCTACTTCTGGCTCACGTCTAGACCCTGATTTGGTAGTGGGAATGCCTTCCATCAATCCTGACCCCAATGTTTGGGTGTCTGAGGTCTCAGTTTTCCCCTCAGTTGGTTTTTATTTATTTTCTTTAATTGGGTCCATATTGGTCCCAAGAGATTTGGGGATTTACACGGTCCACACCATGAATTCCCCGCAGCGGTGTAAGGCTACTTACTCAGGGAGGTTGCCCAGTATCACTGAGGCTCCATTTGCGACACATCTTCCCATGTGCCACGCATTCCTCAGCAGAAATCGCATCACACCTGGGGTTGGGAAACGAAATTGTGTAGGACTAGGAGTGGATAGGGAAGATGGGACATTGTAGGACACTCTTAGTCTGATCCATTGGCTGAGGCCTTTCCGGCAGTAGGTCCTCTACCTTCAGCATAGCCCTCAGCTTGATGTGGATATGCAAGCCTCAACACCTGCATGGACAGTGCTTCATCAAGGTGGTGTTCCTCAGAGAGGTATGTTTCATGTTGCTGCTGTAAGATTATGATTTTAGAGTGGTGCATTAATCAAATTGGAGGTGTATTATGACTTTTTATTTATTTACAGTATGGTTTGTCTACTGTATCTCCTTTGGAATATTTTTATGCGTCAGCTCATGTTTAATCCTTGTGTGCTGATATTTCTTTTTGTAGGAAATATTTTCAGTCTCTACAGAACATGTGTTTAAATTGCCTGATTGTGTATTGTAGGATGGTTAAATCTATTGAGGATGATTGTTCAGCCCATTGTTTGTTTCTGTTTGTACTGTGGAATGGTGATGCTGATTCATGTTTCTCATTGTGAGATGCAGATATACATTTTAGAGTCTGATAGCAGAACAGTAACTGGCACTAAAAAAGTTTGTACACCATAACAGCATGTGTTGCATAACCATAGTCTGCCTGTGGAAGTGCAAATATCACAGAGCAAAATCCATAATCATAACAAGTGCCTATAATATCCTACATCTTGACAGCTGCCATTCACAAGCAGTTCTGTGGACAGCTGGTTGTGTGATGATGACACACACATAATGCTCTCTAGGGTACAATTACAATTGTTATAGGTATTAAGAAATTTGACAACTTATAGTTTTCTGATACCTAACTTCCTTTTGAAAGAGTTGTGTATCTCAAGTGTCTGATATTTTCTGAATACTGCAGAGAAGGGGATTCAAGTGGACAGGCGTTGCAGGAGCCAGTTATCTCTCATGGCGAGCCTGATGTAATAACATCAGAGAAAAGGTCAGTGCATCAGTAACTTTGATTACAGATAAAATTGATAGCAGAGGAAGTAGTAACTTGAAGAGTTTAGCTTAAATACTTTCCTTTAAGACAGAGTCAAAGAAACACACTACGAAATAAATTTTCATCAATTTTCTCCTGAACAACTGAATGGGGGGGGGGGGGGTGGCAGAAAGAGATGTTTTGGTTTGCTGATTTTTGGATAAAAGTTAGTTTTCAAATAATGAATGAGATACTAGTCTACCATAATTTTTGACACATTTACTACATTTCATTAATTTATTTATTTATGATGTGCACTAATATTTACATTTCACATTGCTTGTTTAAAATTATTAGTGTTGGGTGGTGCCTCAGACAAAATGTATGTATCTTGTGACTACCTCTCATTCTTTATAGCCTTGTTTGTCTACTGTGTCTGATTTGTAAAGTTGTTATGCATCTGTATATGTTGAATCTTTGTTTTTTGATATTTCTGTTCATGGGAGATGCCTTCAGTCTCTGAACTACATATAAAATTTGCCTAATTGTGTGTTGTAGGATGGTTAAATCTATTGAGAATGATTGTTCAACTTGGTGTTTTTTTCTGTTTGTTCTGTGATATGATGATGTTGATTTTTGTTTTGCATTGTGTGATGGACGTAAATGTTTGGGATTGTGATATCATAATGAAAACTGTCACAGAATATGTTTTTACACTGTAACAACATGATTTGTGTACTATAAACGTTCCTAGGGATGGCTATATGGCACAGAGTAAAATTTGGACTCTTGAGAAGTCAAGGTCATACTTCTGTTTTGCTAGTTATCACTGATAAACAGTTCTGTGTAAGGCTGGTTGTGTGATGATGACACACACCTAATGCCTTCTAGGATACAATTGCAGTTGTTGTAGAACATTAGGAAGTATGATGACTAATAGGTTTCTAATATCTAACATTTTTCTCTAAGAACTTTTGTCTTAGATTGAAGATATTTTCTAAATTTTGCAGGGAGGGGGCATCAAGCGAAGAGGCAGTACAGCTCCACATTACTGAGGACGGCAGAGCATACGTAATTAAATCAGTAAACAGGTCAGTGTATCAGACAAATCGATTACAGATTATAATATGAGCAGAGACAGTACTAAATGCAAGAGCATATCCTAAAAATTACATTATTAGGTATATACAAAGGAAACACAGTATGAAATTAATTTCTATCAATTTTTCCCTGAACAATTGACTTGGGGGTGTGAGAAAGGTATGTTTAGGTTGACAGACATCTTGCATACTGTTTTTGTTTTCAAATAATGGATTAGAAATTAGTCCAACATTTATTTTTGAGACATTTATTACATTTCTGCGATTTATTTATTTGTCATGTGTACTAATTTTGTAACTTCAATTTGCTGCTATAAGATTTCTAATTTGCTGTGATGCTTCAGTCAGATTTATGTCTCTTATGCCACTTTTTGTTTTCTTCATAGTTTGGTTCACCTACTTTGACACAGTTTTAGTATTTTTGTGCACCAGTTTGATTTTATTGAATCCTTGTGTCCCGATGTTTCTGTTTACTGGGAATGCCTTCATTCTCTACACTGCATATATAAAACTTGCCTAATTGTGTGTTGTGGGCTGGTTAAATCTATTGAAATGGATGTTCTGCCCAGTGATGGTCTCTGCTTGTTTTGTGAACTGATCGTATCAGAAAAAAAATTGACATAGAAATATTTTGTACCCAGTCATAAAATGATTTGCAAGACAACAGCCTTCCTGGGGATGGGTATATGGCACAGAACATAATCCATACTCATTACCAACGCTTGTCAATTTCTTCATGTTGCCAGTTAACATTAATAAGCAGTTCTGTAGACAGATGGTTATGTGATGATGGTACACACTTAATACTGTCTAGGATACAATTTCAGTTGTTATAGGACTTAGGCAGTGTAGAACCCAATTACCTAACATTGCATTCCCTACATGACAACATCATTACACAGGTCAGTGCATCAGTCAAATTTATTACAGATTAAATTTGGAGCAGAGAAAATAATAACTGTGAGAGTGTAGCCTAAAAATTTCATTACAAGACACACACAAAAGAAACACAATATGAAATAAATTTCTATAAATTTCCTCATTAGGAGTTGAACACGGCAGGAAACAGATGTTTTGGTTTGGATTACTTTTAGCTACAATGTTTGCTTTCAAGTAATGGATGAGATAATAGTTAACATTTACTTTTGACTGATTTATTGCAATTTATTTACTTGTCATGTGCACTAGTATTTTTGTTTCACTTTGCTGGTATAGGATTATTAATGCGGTGTAATGCTTCAAGCAGACTGAAAGTGTCTTGTGTCTGTTTTTTGATCTTTATAGTTTGATTTGTCTACTGTGAATGATTTGCAATATTTTTTGTGTCAGTTTGATATTATAGAGGTTTTATGTCATGAAGTTCTGTTCATTGGGAATGCGTTCAGTCTCTACTGTACTCTACACTAAAACTTGCCTATCTGTCAATTATGGGATGCTTAAATCTGTTGAAGATGATTGTTCAGTTAGCTATTGAGTTTTCTTGTTCAGTGGGTTTTATGGTCTTGTTTTGTGTATTCAACTGTGAAACCCCATTTGAGAAATCAATATACAATCAAAAACTGACTTGGCAGTGCATCAGCCAGTTATCTCACAAGACAAACCCTAAATAATAACCCCAGCAGGCAGGTCAGTGCCTCAGGCTGTAAGATTTTTATGTAGCGTGATCCTTCAGTCAAATTGTATGTGTTTTATGACAGATTTCAATTTCTTTTCAATTTGGTTTCTCTGTTGAGACTGATTTTTAATATTTTTAAGCATCAGTTTCTTCTGTTTAATCCTTGTGTCTTCATGTTTCTGCTTATAGGGGAATTCATTCAGTCCTTGCATTGTATATTTAAAACTTGCATATCTGTGTCTTGTGAGGTGGAAAAATCTGTTGAGAATGATTGTTGAGCCCAATGTTGGTTCTCTTTTTTCTCTCAATTGATGGTTTTGATTTTCATTTTCCAATGTGGGACATAGGTAAACATTCAAGAAAATGATATTAGACCAAAAATTGGCACAGAAATTGTTTGTAACAACAAAAGTCACATAAAACAGCATTCCTAGGGATGTCTATGTTACAAAGAGTGAATGCCATACTCATTGCAACTGCTTGTTATAACTTTTGTCTTGCCAACTACTGTTAATAAACAGTTCTATGGACAGTTGCTTGTGTGATGATGACACTCTCCTTATGCTTTGCAGGATACAGTCACAGCCTTTGTGATGACGTTCACCCTCTTTTGTTTCTTCATTTGTTGTCCTAGGTGTCAAAGTACTGGCTAGAAGAATAGGGGATGGAAGTGTAGTACTGTCTACTGGAAATAATGTAGCTGACAGAAGCACATTTGTGTTTCACAGTTGTTTACTTTCACTTTTCACCCCCCCCCCCCCCCAATATACATACTTAATATGGCCAGTGAACTATTGATTAACTTTCAATAAGCCTCATTAATAGTTTTCAGGTTAACATCCACATACTACTACAATAGTTTACTGTTGAATATCTATGAGCAGTCAAAATATATCCGCATAATCCACAGTTCTATTGGAATAATCAGGTACATATGGAACAGGCACTGTCATTGTTTTAACACACAGCCTAACTGTGTAAGATGTATTTCACAATTAATTTGAAACATTGTTGTTTTTCAAATTAACACAGGTTTCTCGTCTGAAATTCTGCCATGAACTGACTGTCTTGGGACCAAACATCAGGCCCTTATATATCCTAACAATACTAGGCACTGAAACTTCACATAGTTTGACGTTTAAGTTACAAAAATTACAATTAAAACTTAACTCATTTAATTAACAGAATGCTTCAAAAGTTCGTTTCTTTTAACAGTTTCTTCTACTACAAGGGTTATGCCAAATCATTTGTTTAAATGATGAAATTAACAAATATCATTATGCAGACAATACTTTTGACAAAACTGTTAATTACTTTTTAATTAATTAAGTGCTGGCTTTGCTAACATGTTTTCAAATAGACCCAAGTAGATACTTTAGGATTTATATTTGTCTGTAAGTCAACAATAGAATTTACGAAACAATTACTGATTTCACCCTAAAATGAAAGACACTAACTAGGCATAATCGAAATAAATTAGAAAATCAATTACATACATAAAACTAAGCACAAAATTAGATCTGGTGTTATATTCTTTCAAACTGAGGGCCAACCTTTCTCTTTTATGAAAATGCAGGTTATGTTCATGTCTGTGAATGGTAATGAATTCAAAAATAAAAAAAATGAAGTTTAAGGAGGCAAATGGCCAGCCGGAGTGGCTGTGCGGTTCTAGGCGCTACAGTCTGGAGCTGAGCGACCGCTACAGTCGCAGGTTCGAATCCTGCCTCGCGCATGGATGTGTGTGATGTCCTTAGGTTAGTTAGGTTTAATTAGTTCTAAGTTCTAGGCGACTGATGACGTCAGAAGTTAAGTCGCATAGTGCTCAGAGCCATTTGAACAATTTTTTTGAGGCAAATGGCAGAACAAGACAGGAAGTAAAATGATTCTAGCTTGCTTTGCCACACTGTTATTATACATAAGGAGGTTTGATGAGTAAGATTTCTGATATATAACTTTTTTCTGCAAGTATTATTTGGCTTAGGTGGTTGTTATTTGCTGTGTGGTGCAGGGAAGAAGCTTCAAGCAGTCAGTCACAGTGGCCAGTTGCCTCTCATGGGAAGCCCTACATAACATCATTAAGGAGGTCAGTGCATCCAGCAAGATGCAAGTGTGTTGCCTCCCCTCCCCCAAAAAATTGTTAAATGAGTTCTTATTGATTTTCCCATGAACAGAGCATGGGGGTGGGAGAAATGAATTTTTGGCTTTACAAATCTTTTGGCTACACCTTTGTTTTCAAATAATGACTAAGATATTAGTTTAGCATTTGTTTTTAACACATTTATTATATTTGGTTTAGTTATTTTGGTGTTGCAAGCACTAATTTTTCCATCATGTACTACTTTTAAATAATTTTCTATAGTACTATTGTTGTGGGTAACAACTGGGCGATGTAGGTGGGGGTGTGTGTAACAAATTCCACATGCATTGGAATAGGGTTGGGATTTGACCCATGGCCTAAGATGTTTCCAAATTCTGCCTGGGAAAAGGCATCTACACACAATAATTATAACTAAATTTAATTACTAGAGCTAAACTGCCAATAATTTTAACTTTTTTGCTGTTTGAAACTTGGAATTTATTGAAATGATTATACTGGTGTTTTGGTTTTGAGTTTTGATTCAAAGAAGTACCACTTCTGCATCCAAAAGTTTTTTTTTTTTTTTTTTTTTGTATACTCACATTTCTCCTTCTAGTAGGATCAGTCTTGACTTCACTACGATGCTATTCAAACAATGAATTCTGAAAGAAAATAACTGTGGTTCTACTCACATGTATGATAAATTACATTAACAATGAGTTCTCTGTATTAGTCTATACAGTGAAATTTATTTTTGTTGAGAAGAGGTGACTGGTCTACTCGAGTTACAAGTATGAAAAGTAATGGCAAACTTTGGTACAATGACATTTACAGGATGCTAAGTATCTATGTTTCATATTTTCAAAAAAGTTTGTATTTCTCAAAATGGTGAGAAAGAATATTTCAGAGTAAAGATGAAGGCTTATGTGAGAAGGAGTTAAGAATTCCTTGCTGTTTTTCTTTGGAGGTGGGTGGTATATTTATATTTTTACATTTGTTTTGATCTATCTTCGAGCATTTTTATGCAATCAGTGTAGTCATAGGGAATTTACATATATTGTGCAAATACGTTTTGTTGACATAGTTACAGTACACATACTGATAATAAAACAAGGCACATAAAATAAACACCAGAGAGCATTTTCCTAATTTTGCAGTACACAGAAATAATATACAAAAGTATCAAATAAACTATTGACATAATTAGGTACATACAACATATTTTACAGTTAGAAATAATTTAATATCTCAGGTCATCCTTAGAACAGTTTTGGAATTCTGAAATATTGTAGGAAGCCTTTTCTTTCGACCATTTTTCAAATTTTGTTTTAGAATCATTAAATGAAATATGTTTCACCTGTAAAGGTAAAGTATTAAATAATTTTATGCCCAGGTATCCATAACTAGACTGTGTTTTCTTATTCTAGCTATGGACATATCTATCGGTTTCATTTGCCTAGTTCTATATTGGTGTACAGTTTCCATTAATATGTAGTTATTTAAATTTCCTTTAGTCTTTAGGAGGCAACAGCATATAAAAAGTGATGGGACTGTCAATACTTTTAAGAATTTAAAAAGTGGTCTGCATGTGGTTTTAGTATTTGTAACTCAGAAATAGTACTGACAGCCTTTCTTTGACCACTGAAAAGGATACCATATTGCAGATGGCAGTGAAAGAAGGAATAGTAGGAATTAAGTAACAGAGGTGTTGTTACACATGTCTGCAGTATAGTCAGTAAAAAGGTAACATGTGAGAGCTTTCTCCATACGTGGACTGTGTGTTTGACTTAGGCTACTTTGGAATTAAGGAATATATCAAGTAGCTTAACAGTTGAGCACACAGTTTCACTGCTTGATAAAGTGCAAATGATGTTCGCTGTCTTTTCATAGTTGATGGATAGCTCAATGGCTTTGAAACATGTTTTGAACTGGTTAAGGTACTCTTTGGTTCTCAGTTTCAATTTGTTATGTCTTTCCCAGAGCTAATGAATGTTGTATCATCAGCATAAAGTAAATATATACAGGGTTTGTTAGTGGGAAGATCATTCACAAATATTATAAACATCAATGCGCCAAGCATGGAACCCTGTGGGTTGCCTTGAGTTGCATCAAATTATTGGGACTTTTGGTTATTGTTAACTGCAGTTTGTTTCCATCACTGAGACAGGAGTGAGAGTTCTAAGTCTCTGACCCAATAACACCAAAGTTTCACCTGTGGTATTGTGTGGTTCACCGAATCAAATTCCTTGCTTAGACCTATTAGAATGGCTTCAATAGATAACTTTGATTCAAATTATTTTTGTGGACATATCTATCGGTTTCATTTGCCTAGTTCTATATTGGTGTACAGTTTCCATTAATATGTAGTTATTTAAATTTCCTTTAGTCTTTAGGAGGCAACAGCATATAAAAAGTGATGGGACTGTCAATACTTTTAAGAATTTAAAAAGTGGTCTGCATGTGGTTTTAGTATTTGTAACTCAGAAATAGTACTGACAGCCTTTCTTTGACCACTGAAAAGGATACCATATTGCAGATGGCAGTGAAAGAAGGGATAGTAGGAATTAAGTAACAGAGGTGTTGTTACACATGTCTGCAGTATAGTCAGTAAAAAGGTAACATGTGAGAGCTTTCTCCATACGTGGACTGTGTGTTTGACTTAGGCTACTTTGGAATTAAGGAATATATCAAGTAGCTTAACAGTTGAGCACACAGTTTCACTGCTTGATAAAGTGCAAATGATGTTCGCTGTCTTTTCATAGTTGATGGATAGCTCAATGGCTTTGAAACATGTTTTGAACTGGTTAAGGTACTCTTTGGTTCTCAGTTTCAATTTGTTATGTCTTTCCCAGAGCTAATGAATGTTGTATCATCAGCATAAAGTAAATATATACAGGGTTTGTTAGTGGGAAGATCATTCACAAATATTATAAACATCAATGCGCCAAGCATGGAACCCTGTGGGTTGCCTTGAGTTGCATCAAATTATTGGGACTTTTGGTTATTGTTAACTGCAGTTTGTTTCCATCACTGAGACAGGAGTGAGAGTTCTAAGTCTCTGACCCAATAACACCAAAGTTTCACCTGTGGTATTGTGTGGTTCACCGAATCAAATTCCTTGCTTAGACCTATTAGAATGGCTTCAATAGATAACTTTGATTCAAATTATTTTTGTATAAAAAAAACAATGTCTTTAAGTGCTTTCACTGTTGATAATTTGGACCTTAAATGATATTAAGATTGAGTCAGAATATTGTTTTCAAATAAATGCCTGCAAATATCCTGTTACACACAGTATTCTATTATTTTTGAGGGAATAACTACAAGTGAAACTGGACGATAATGAGTTGTGCATAACTTGTTACTATTTTTATGAATAGGGGTGCCAACTGTTCTTTTTAGACACTCTGGAAAATGGCCACTAGCATACATCCAATTGCTTAGTGTAAAAGTAGGTCTGATATGAGATACATTATTTTTTTAGTCACAAAATTTGATAGGAATAAATGTCCTCAGATTTTGACTTTCCTAATTGTGTTACTGATTTAACCACATCACATACTTGTATTTGTGTACATTTGAAAGTTGGCACAGTGTTTGCACAGTTTTGAAGAAACTAATTCCCTGAAATGGGGTCTAGATTATGAGCATACGTTGAATTGGAAACATGACCAGAGGTTTGGGTGATAGTGGGGTTTGCTGCCTTAACAAAAAATTGATTAAATTCATCTGCTGTGATATTGACAGGCCTTGTGGTTTCTTTACGATTTATGTCTGTACTGCACTCTGCTTTTATAATCCTCCATCCTGCCTTACATTTACTATTTGAGTTTTCAATGTAATGTTCATTTGCCCTAGATTTGGCTATTCTAATTTGTGGTGTATTATGTGCTTTGAGATTGTTATAAGTAGTTTTGTCCACATTAGTGTTTTTTACTTTCCCATAGCAAATAATTATGAAGAGCCTTAGTTTCTGTAAGGCAGGCATAAACCATTTGTTTCATGTCAGGTGCTTGGGTCTTCTGAATTTATTAATATATTGTATTTTGATCTTTGGACAACAGATATTAAAAGTTTCAGAGATAATATTAATGAATCTGTTGAAGTCTTACTTTAATTGTTGGAAGAACATACAACAGTGTTCCAGACTACTAGTTTTAGCTCCTCCTGTGCAAAGCAAGCGGGGATATTTTTACTTCCCCTCTTGTTTTGTCACCTGGCTCCTTAAAATTCATTGTTCAAATCTTCAAATGTGTGTATAATCTTATGGGACTCAACTGCTAAGCTTACACACTACTTAACCTAAATTATCCTAAGGACAAACACACACACCCATGCCCGAGGGAGGACTCGGACCTCCGCCGGGATCAGCTGCACATAAAATTCATTTTTTCATGTCTGACTGATTACCATTAACATATGTAAGTATGATCTGCATTTTCATAAAAGAGAAATGTCGGCACTTAGTTTTAAAGAATATAACACCTGGTACAATTTTGTGCTTAGTTTTATGTATGTAATTGATTGTCTAATTTAATTTGATTATTCCTCGTTAGTATCTTCCGTTATAGAGTGAAATCAGTAATTGTTTTGTAATTTAAATTCTGTTGTTGACTTATAAACAAGTATAAATTCTATACTGAATATAAACATTTGGAAGAACAACTCATAGTATTCTTAAAGTATTTATTTCACTTTATTCAAAAAGATGTTAGCAAAGCCAGCCCCTGATTAATTACAAAGTAATTACAAGTTTTGTCAAAAGTATTGTTTGCATTACTATATGTGTTAATTTCATGATTTAAACAAATAATTCAGCTTAACTCTCATGGTAGAAGAAACTGTTAAAAAGAAAGAATTTTTCCATGTTTTCAGTTAATTATAGGAGGTATGTTTTAACCGTAATTTCTGTAAATTAAGCATCGAATAATGTGTACTTTCAGTGCCTATTATTGTGATCATATATAAGGTTCTGATTTTTGGGCTCGAGACAGTCAGTGCAGACAAGAAACCTGCGTTGATTAGAGCAACAACAATGCATCAACTTAGCTGTGAAATAAGTGTAATACAATTAGGCCATGTGTTAAAACAATAATAGTGTCTGTTCAATATGTATTGTAGTATTCTGCAAGAACTGTGAACAGTGTGTTAGGTTTTTACTGCTCATAGATGTCCAGTGGGAAACTATTGCTGCAGTATGATGACGTATGCCTGCAAACTATTAATGAGGCTTATCAAAAGTTAAACAATAGTGCACTGGCCATATTAACTGTGTATATTGGGAGGTTGTGAACAGTGCAAGTAAAGAACTACACTCCTGGAAATTGAAATAAGAACACCGTGAATTCATTGTCCCAGGAAGGGGAAACTTTATTGACACATTCCTGGGGTCAGATACATCACATGATCACACTGACAGAACCACAGGCACATAGACACAGGCAACAGAGCATGCACAATGTCGGCACTAGTACAGTGTATATCCACCTTTCGCAGTAATGCAGGCTGCTATTCTCCCATGGAGATGATCGTAGAGATGCTGGATGTAGTCCTGTGGAACGGCTTGCCATGCCATTTCCACCTGGCGCCTCAGTTGGACCAGCGTTCGTGCTGGACGTGCAGACCGCGTGAGACGACGCTTCATCCAGTCCCAAACATGCTCAATGGGGGACAGATCCGGAGATCTTGCTGGCCAGGGTAGTTGACTTACACCTTCTAGAGCACGTTGGGTGGCACGGGATACATGCGGACGTGCATTGTCCTGTTGGAACAGCAAGTTCCCTTGCCTGTCTAGGAATGGTAGAACGATGGGTTCGATGACGGTTTGGATGTACCGTGCACTATTCAGTGTCCCCTCGACGATCACCAGTGGTGTACGGCCAGTGTAGGAGATCGCTCCCCACACCATGATGCCGGGTGTTGGCCCTGTGTGCCTCGGTCGTATGCAGTCCTGATTGTGGCGCTCACCTGCACGGCGCCAAACACACATACGACCATCATTGGCACCAAGGCAGAAGCGACTCTCATCGCTGAAGACGACACGTCTCCATTCGTCCCTCCATTCACGCCTGTCGCGACACCACTGGAGGCGGGCTGCACGATGTTGGGGCGTGAGCGGAAGACGGCCTAACTGTGTGCGGGACCGTAGCCCAGCTTCATGGAGACGGTTGCGAATGGTCCTTGCCGATACCCCAGGAGCAACAGTGTCCCTAATTTGCTGGGAAGTGGCGGTGCGGTCCCCTACGGCACTGCATAGGATCCTACGGTCTTGGCGTGCATCCGTGCGTCGCTGCGGTCCGGTCCCAGGTCGACGGGCACGTGCACCTTCCGCCGACCACTGGCGACAACATCGATGTACTGTGGAGACCTCACGCCCCACGTGTTGAGCAATTCAGCGGTACGTCCACCCGGCCTCCCGCATGCCCACTATACGCCCTCGCTCAAAGTCCGTCAACTGCACATACGGTTCACGTCCACGCTGTCGCGGCATGCTACCAGTGTTAAAGACTGCGATGGAGCTCCGTATGCCACGGCAAACTGGCTGACACTGACGGCGGCGGTGCACAAATGCTGCGCAGCTAGCGCCATTCGACGGCCAACACCACGATTCCTGGTGTGTCCGCTGTGCCGTGCGTGTGATCATTGCTTGTACAGCCCTCTCGCAGTGTTCGGAGCAAGTATGGTGGGTCTGACACACCGGTGTCAATGTGTTCTTTTTTCCATTTCCAGGAGTGTATATAACGCAAATGTGCACCTGTTGGCTGCATCATTCAAAGTAGTCAGTGTTGAACTTCCACCCCCATTTTTGAGCCATTATAGCAATGCAGTACGTTGACACAAAGCACAATCAATGAGGAAATAAAGAAGGCGAATGTCAACTTCCTGTAGGTGTTAATATCCTTATTAGTTGATAATCTACCACCCCAGTACTGAAATTGTTCTTGGCCTACATTAAATTTCTCAGTAATTAATATCACCCATATACGTTTATGGTCTGATTGGTGATCAAGTTCAAACATTCCTAGTTCAAATTCGCTTTTTGTGTACATTTGTTATGAAGTTATGAAGCCAGGATTGAAGCCTTGTAGGACTTTCATTTGTAAAGAAAAGATTATATGATCCTAACATATTTGCTAGGTTAATATTTTTTGCTGTATTTCTTCTTACAACAGTGTTTCAGTCTCCAAAAATTTGTGTATTTTATTTAGTATATTACTGCACACAGACAATAAGCTTTTCTAAGTATAGTAAATTCCTCTGCATCACTTTCAGGGGAGTGATGTACAGAAGCAGTTATAGGCCTTGCTGTTGGTAAAAGCATAACAGTTGTCTGAAAAACGCGTTTAATACATAAGTCGTTAACATCCAGAACAGTACATTTCAGGTCTAAATCATTACTTATATATATGGAGGAACCCTGTAGTCTTCATACGGTCTATAGTAACTTGTAGTTAGAAGAAAACGTGGTGTAACGTACAATTTTATGTCATCTCCTTTTAGTCAATTTTCATTTAAGCATAATATCATTTCTAGTATGTTTCAAAAGAATACCAAGTTAATCAGTGTTATGTTTTAGGGATTTGATATTTAAGTGTAAAAATAGACAGAGCAGTTATTAGGAGGAAGATTTAGTGTGTTATGGGGCAATTTGGAGGAACACAGAATTGTTTGTAACACCGGTGTTACATTGCGACTGGACTTCCTTGATGTAGCCCATAAAAGATCTTCACTTCTCTGCGGCGTTTTTTTATCTGCTTCAGACACAGGTAACAGTGTGCTTTACATGACCTTCTGCAGGATATACAGAGTGTTTCGGAAGTGATGCTCAATATTCAAAAATATGACAGCTATAATCATTCCAAACATAAAAGTGAAGTAAACATAGGGTCTAAAACGCATACTTTAGGACCTATGAGCAAATCTTGATCATCAATATGTGAAACAAATCTCTTCTACTGCAAGCTCTTTGCTTTCCATATTTTGGGAAGTGGTAGTAAGGCTAAAACAAGAAAAAAACCCAGTAAACATCTGCCCTAAAATGCATAACTTAAGAGCCGTGAGCACTTGTTCATCTTCGCTCTTTTGAAACACAACTCTTCTAATGAACAAGTGCTCGTAACTTTTAAGGTATGCGTTTTCGAGCACATGTTTACTGGACATTCTTTTCTTTTTTTTGATTCATACTACCACTTCCCAAAATATTGAAAGCAAAGAGCTTGCAGTAGAAGAGATTTGTTTCACAGTATCGAAGATCAAGAATTCTGCATACTCGTAAGGTATACATTTTAGATCCCATGTTTACTTGACTTTTTGTTTTGAATGATCATTCCTGTTATATCCCTGAATACTGACCATCACTTCTGAAACACCCTGTCTGTGACCACACTGTTTAGAAGCACTTGCTACCACTTCAGCAGGAGACAATGAAGATTCTGTTCTTATTGTGGCTACTTTCTTCTTTTCTACATGTGGTAGTGGTGCCTTCTTCGAGAGTGCAGCCTGTATTTCCACTTCTGTAGCTTCTGTTGGTTTTGAAGCAGCTGTTGAGGCTCACATCTTCTTTGGATTATGGTCCACTTATTGGCACGAGGTGATAGAATATACTGATGAGAAGGGGTCAGGCATTTGATAGTAGGCGTGTTGTACACAATAAATAAGATAGTGACAAGTTTTGAAGTGATAAATGGTAACAGCAGTGGAGAATGATGACAGACAGGATCTTGCGAAATCGATTTTTCATTTAACACTGTTCTACTGCCTTTTTACATAGAAAGGATAGTCAGTGATCTTGTACTGATAGTGGTTGATTATTTCCTCTTGAAAAAACTTGTTATCTCAGTGACTTGTTACTACCACAGAGTAGGTTTTGAATGTACATGTCTTTCTGATTTGTACTACATATCTGTATCTTACACTTTGCTGTGTGAGCGTAGTTCCACTCTACGTAATATTACTACAAATATGTAGATAACAGGTATACGAGAGGCGTTTGAAAAGTCCATGCAAAAATAAAAACTACTTGCGTGTTTGTAGTAAACCTTTTTATTTTTGACGTAGTCTCCTTTTACACTTATACACTTCGTCCAGTGCTGTTCTAATTTGTTGGTCCCTTCCGAATAATAGGAATTGTCCAAGTCTGCAAAATACCTATTTGTTGCTGCAATCACCTCCTCGTTTCAATAAAATCTTTGCCCACCAGCCATTTCTTCAAATTGAGGAACAAATAGCAGTCTGAGGGAGCCAAGTCTCGAGAATAGCGGGGATGTGAAACGAGCTGGAATCCTATTTCCATCAATTTTGTGACCACAACTGCTGAGGTGCGTGCTGGTGCATTGTCATCATGGAAAAGGACATTTTTGCGGTTCAATCGCCGGCGTTTTTCTTGCAGCTCCGTTTTTAAACGGTCCAATAACGATGAATAATATTGACCTTTAAAAGTTTTACCCTTTTCCAGATAGTCGATGAGGATTATCCCTTGCGAATCCCAAAAGACAGTCGCCATAACCTTTCTGGCCGAAGTCATGGTCTTCGCCTTTTTTGGTGCAGATTCTCCCTTGGTAACTCATTGTTTAGATTGTTGTTTGGTCTCAGGAGCATTGTATTATATCCATGTTTCGTACACAGTGACAAAACGACGCTTAAAGTCCTGCGGGTTCTTCCTGAACAGCTGCAAACCATCCTTGCAACACTTCACACGAATCCATTTTTGATAAACCGTGAGCAATCACAGAACCCATCTAGCAGATAGCTTTCTCATGTCCAAATGTTTGTGCAAAATATTATGTAACCGTTCATTCGAGATGCCTACAGCACTAACAATCTCACGCACCTTAACTCTTCTGTCATCCATCACCATATCACGGAATTTAACAATGATTTCTGGAGTTGTAATCTCCACAGGGCGTCGAGAAAGTTCAGCATCACTTGTGCCCATATGACCACTCCGAAAATTTTGAAACCACTTATAAACTGTTCTAATCGAAGGTGCAGAGTCACAATAATGTTTATCAAGCTTCTCTTTAGTCTGCATTTTGCCTGTTATAAGGTAATGTTTAATCACTACATGAAATTCTTTTTTGTCCATTTTTTGACAATCACTCGACTTCCTTGATTCACACGAATGCCAAACACAAACTACTAAGTAAACATGACCTCGATCCGCGTCGGTGGTGCCATCTCTCGTGTTTGCTCTGACTTTTCAAACCCCCCTTGTATTATGCAACTACGTTCATTAGGTGCACTGATACAGTGGTGTTTATAGAATTGCTAACTGTGCAAGTTGTTTGTCAACTTCATTACTCAGTTATGCAAATTCTATGATGTACCATGATACAAACCAAATCCAGCTTCTTGTTATCATAAATAATTAGACATAATAATGTAAACCTACATTTAGTCATTCTACTACATCATTCTGAGCCTTTAAGGTGTTGGAAGATTTTTCCTTTGCAGTAATTAATGTGAATTTTGTTTATATTTGAAGGACCTGCTTCACGTGGCTATGAAACAGAGGATATGGTATTAATGAGCAATCCGTGAGAATAGGAAGTTGGTGAAAATAACAGTAATACACACTTAATAGTGGGAAAGTTACTCGTTGACTATGCAGAATGTTTACTCTATGAAACAAAGTAACAGACCCAAAACAGCAACTCTCAGGACCGTACAGTTGTAGCAGAACTTAGAGACAACAATTCATAACAGTACGGTGTAATTTCAAAATGTACGTCTAAAATATAGTGCAGTCTTCACTGTAAATGCTAAAAACGAAACAACAATTATGTGAATGTATCCACTTGTTATTAGCATGTCATAACAATACATTTCACAGAAATTGATATACTAGACTTATGCTACAACTGGAATTTCAATGCGAACTATACACTTCAAAATAAAGCAGTTCTCTCCACTCTTAATTTTTGAATTCTGAATAAACTAGGAACTTTGTTTAACTAAACTTTACCAAATGCAGAAACACTGAGTACTATGGAAAGAATCTCACACTATACTGTACAATCTAACTTTCATATGTGCACTTTGAAGTAAAATATTTTGGCTATGTTATAACATCTGGCACAATAATTGCTTATTGTGTCACTACCATTTAAGAAGCAGTTCCCTGAAGCAAACTTAGATTCTATGACAGCATGTATTTCTTCTACTTATTAGCATATTCCTGTATGTTTCGTTATTATACAGTATGTGAGTGTGTGCTACATTTTTCTGTCATTTTCTGATTCTTCATCAAATTAACTTTGTGAATCATTACTACCTGCTGTAAGATTATTAATGTGGTCTGATAGTTCAGTCAAACTGTAAGTGTCTTTTAACTGTTATTGTTTTCATTATAGTTCAGTCTGTCTGCTGTGTCTGATTTGTAGTACTTTTGGGCATCAATTTGATTGTGTTAAGTTCTTGTGCCTTGATGTGTCTATTTATTGGGAACATGGTCAATATTTGCATTACATAACCAAAACTTGCCCGTTTGTTTGTTAGGGGACTGTTAGATCTGTAGAGGATTATTGTTAAGACTGCTGCTTTTTTTTTGTTTCTGAGAATTCTGATGTTGATTATTGCTTTCAATTCTGAAACCTAGCAAAGTATTTGAGGAAGAGTATCAGAAAAAAGAGGCATGCAAATTGCTTGTACACAGTAGCATCATGAGCTGCATTATGACAGGGATAGACATATGACACAGAGTGAACTCCATAATATTTAGAGGCGTGTGTCACACTCTTCTGTATAACAAGGCTTTACGAAATGCAGGAGCATTTAGTACAATAGTAATAAGTTAACAATGTATTACAGAATCCAATGTACAAATGCGCACTTTGATGTGAAATATTTTTGCCGTGTACAAGTATCTGGCAAAATACTTGCTTGTTCTCTCACTTAAGATTTCAGAATACACTCAGTGTCAAGAAGTACAACGATCATTTCATTTCACCATTCAGGTAGACTTACATAGTGTGACAATAACAACTTTTCTGACACAGTAAAATGTTATATTGGTCTGAGGGCCAACTATAATGTCAGTATCTACTAAGTTTTTCAGCAACTTTGCTCTTACTCTTCTTATGTACCTGTGTATTGTAATTGGCGTCTTTTGTAAGGTTGTTAATATGGTATAATGCTTCATAGAAAATGTATGTGTGTGAGATTTCTTTTGTTTTCCTTATAGTTCACTTTGACTGCTGCACCTAATTTGTGATATTTTTGTGATCAATCAGGTTTCGTTCAGTTGTTGAGTATTGGTAGCTGTGTTAATTGGTAATGGGTTCAGTCTTTGCATTGGATATCAAAACTATCCTGTTTGTGCATTGGGGGATGGTTACATCCTTTGAGGATCACTGTTGAGCTTGCTGTTGACGTTATTTATTCCGAGAGCTGCTGATATTGATTTTTGTTTTCACTTGCGAGGTGTAGGAAAACGTTCCAGAAAAGGTGTAGAACAAAAGCTGACACAGGAGTTTTTGTCCTCAGTAGCAACATGAACTGCATAACGACAGATGCCTTAGTAATGTGTATGTGGTACAGAGCAAACTCCGAACTCATTACAAACAGTTGTCACACTTTGTCAGCTTACCAACCTTAAATAATCAACTCTGTGGATAGCTGCTAGTGTATTGATGAAACACACTCCACGCTTTCTAGGACACAGTTACAGTTCGTGAAAGGCCTCAGAACGTGTGGTGACTAATTGGTCTCTGGTGTCTGACATTTAATCCCCAAGTTTTGTTTGTCTCAGGTACTTGAGATTTACTGAAGGGGAGTCAAACACAAAGGAAATGCTGCAGCATGTTAATTTTCAATGTTTAACGTTGTCTACATAGAGAAACTATGAAGCAGGCAAGTGCATCAAACAAATTGATCACAGATTAAATTGGGTGCAGAGGAAGTATTCGTTACAAGAGTTGATACCGTGTATTTTGGACACACATTCAGAAAAATGTAGCGTGGGATATTTTTTTTTCTATATTTTCGTAATCATGGGGGTGGGAGGGGGGGGGCTGCTGCACTTCTGTTGCAAACATTTTTGAGTACACTCTTGCTTTTCAAATAATGAATTATATATTATCTCAACATTTATTTTTGACATATTTATAGTATTTTACTGATTTATTTGTTTCTCTTGGGCCTGTATATTTACATCTGATACTGTAATTTAAACATCAATCAGAGTACTACTTCAGTCAGTAACGTCCATCTAGCATAAATGGGGGTAAGTTGAAATAAAGGCAATTCCATTTGCTTTGGAAGAACACCAGGCTTAGTTAGACCTATGTCTAGAAGTGCTTAGAAAATCTGCTTGTGAAAAATGATTCATGTACGGTACAATAATAATGACTACTGTCTATGTCTTAAGGTAAATTACAAATTAATTATTGTGTTGTGAATGTGTTACTGTTTGATGTGGCTGGAAATGTATAGAAATATTTATTATGGTGTTCTGGGTCTGAGTTTGTACGAATATTTGAAGAATAACCACTTCTGCATCCATTGGTGTTGTAGGCCTAATCTCAGACTGAAATTTCGCCTACTCTTTAGTACCACAACTTTTCTTTATTTTATCTATAAGTAGAGGAATTTAGAAGAATTATGAAATTATTGCTAGGAGCCTGGTGAACAATAAATCCATTGACTGCACTGATGTCAAGAATGTGAAACACGATTTAAATTGGCCATCTTCTGGTGCTACAACCAGTACTATAAGTCGCACATTCTTCAGTGAGACATCAACTCCAAATTTTGTATCATTAAAGAAACTAACAATATCTGTCTTTTTAACTTCTTCTTCGCATTGGGCTGGAGAAGAATGTATGAGGGTTGGAACTTTAATAGTGGCAACTATTTATTTACAGCTCGCACAAAATAGATGTGTGTTTCAAGGTTTTACTGATCTTCAACGTAGTCAGCAGCATTGTGTATGACCCGTTGCCAACGATGTGGAAGTCGTAGGATACAATTAGAAGTGCCAGTTGTGTTGATTGTTCGAGCAGTGCAGTCTATTGCACGATGAATTTGTAGCAGTTTTGAAGCGAATGCCGTGAAGTGTTTCCTTCAGTTTAGAAATCGAACTGAACCCACTAGGGGCTTAAGTCTTGAGAGTGCAGTAGGTGGTATAGCACATAGCAACCCCATCATTCAAACAAATAAGTAACAGCTTGCACTGTACATTCTTGAACATTGTCCTGCAAAATGATGGTCGGGTTCTGCAGAATGTGTCATCACTTCTGTCTGTAAGCTGGCTGTAGGTTGTATTCCAAAAATGAACAGCATGAACCTTCGAAAATAATCAGGACCAAGCTTCCTTTTCAGTCACTGATGGCTTCCTATATTGTTGTATAAGTCTAGATAACTGTATCAGTATACTGTGTTATGGCATTCTAGAATGGGAGCTTGGATCATAGGAAACGATTCTTACTCTGAACTGCCACTTTCTTTATCACTGTTATTATCATGTTCACGTAAAATCGTTTCTGCATCACTAAGATCAATCTCATCATCATTTTGTGTCTTGGTTTCATCAAACCATAACTTCAAAACCTCTTCTTTCTGCTTGATCTGGGTAGAAACTTTGCCATATGCGTAAAAACAAATGTCAATAGTAATATTAGAATGTTTAAAGTGGTTTTGTTGTGTTTAAATAACTAAAAGTTTTTCCAAAGTGTAAAAATTGAGGTATAAGGCTTTTCTCATCCGATCATGGACATATTGTCAAACTGACTCCATAAAGTGCATACTAAGTAGCTACAGCAACAAATAACCTACTAACAAATAGTTGTTGGGTCTCAATGGTGCACATGCAGTCTGAGGAAAGTATGGTTTGAAGGTACTGATAGTATGGTGTGGTTAACCAAGGTAACAACAGTGTGAGACCATTGAATATTTAACAATGTGTAGTTGCAGGTTAAACTACCACATTTAAATTTATGTTTGTTTGGATTCTACAACTGTTTTACCTAAGGTACCATTATGAAAGGTTACACTCCATTTAGTTACAGCCTTACACATAAAATCTACCTCCAGCCAGCCATTGCAGGGACTAAGTCTGAGTGGTTCATATAAGGAATCAATTACACTGACTATTACTCAGAATTCTGTCAGGCCATCTACACAATATGGCAAAACCATAGGAAGTTTTGTTGTCTGCTCAAGCTGTACGGGGGTGAGTCAAATGAAAACCGTAAATATTTTTTTTAATATTATTTATTGTGCACAAGTGGTACAAAGCTGTATCACTTTTCAACATAATCTCCCCCACGCTCAATGCAAGTACTCCAGCACCTACAAAGTGCATAAATTCCCTTAGAAAAACAATTCTTTTGGTACTCCATGCAACCACTCATGCAGTGTGTGGCGTACCTCTTCATCAGATCGGAAATTCTTTCCCACCATTGCGTCTTTGAGTGGTCCAAACATATGTAAATCTCTTCGGGCAAGGTCTGGTGTTTATGGTGGATGAGGAAGACACTCAAAATGCAGGTCTGTGACTGTTGCAACTGTTGTACGGGTAGTGTGGGGCCTTGCATTGTCATGTTGCAAAAGGATACCTGCTGACAGCAATCCACGTCGCTTTGATTTGATTGCAGGCAGCAGATGATTTTTTTAGATCTGTGGTTGATGCACTGGTGACAGTGGTCCCTCTAGGCATGTAATGCTCCAAAATAACGCCTTTTTCGTCCCGAAGAGAGTCAGCATAATCTTCCCTGCTGATGGTTCTGTTCGAAACTCCTTTGGTTTTGGTGATGAGGAATGGCGCCATTACTTGCTTGCTCTCTTCATATCTGGTTGGTCGAAGTGAACCCAGGTTTCGTTCCCAGTAACGATTCTTGCAAGGAAGCCATCACCTTCTTGCTCAAAACGCCGAAGAAGTTCTTCACAAGCATCAACACGTCGTTCTCCCATTTCAGGAGTCAGCTGCTGTGGCACCCATCTTGCAGACACTTTGTGAAATTTGACCACATCATGCACAGTGCTGTGTGCTGACCCATGACTAATCTGTAAACATGCTGCAATGTCATTCACTGTCACTCGGCGGTTTTCCTTCACTATAGCTTCAACTGCTTTAATGTTCTGTGGAGTCACAACTCGTTGTGCCTGACCTTCCACTGAAGTCACACCATTTGCGAACTTCCTACTCCATTTGTAGACTTTCTGCTGTGACAAACATGCATCACTGTACTGAACCTTCATTTGTTGATAAATTTCAATGGGTTTGACACCTTCTCTACACAAAAATCGAATAACAGAACGCTGTTCATACCTGGTGCAAGTCGCAAGTGGGGCAGCCATCTTTATACTGACACTGCGACAGTATGTGTGCGTCTGCCCTATGCTGCCACCTACAGGCTATGGTGCACACTGTTTGTAGCACGCTTACCAACTTACAGGATAACACCGCGAAATTTCGTTCTGTTCTTACAAATTTAAGGTTTTAATTTGACTCACCCTCGTACAATGCTGCATGTGCTAGTGGTCAATTAGCACACATCACACAATATGGACTCAAAGAAGTGTTCGAGTCTGCCGGCCGGTGTGGGCGAGCGGTTCTAGGAGCTACAGTCATTTTGTAATTTGGGGTTCTAATATTTTAAGTGCAGTTACAAACTGGATTTTGCATACTTCCGTCTTATCAAAGCTTTTTTAAGCGTTATAAAATGCAGTTTCAATGGGAAAAATGTATTACATGGGAAAACTATAATATTTGTGACATATTGTTCACTTTGGACTTAACAGAGGGGTGCAGGCAGCAGAAGTTGCTCGAAACCATTGCATCATGTGTGGAGCCACTGCTACTGGGCAAATCATGTCAGTATAGGATTTTCATGTTTGAAGAAATATCGTTCGGGAATGAATGATTTTTGTCATTCAGGAAGTATTGATAAGTGACATAGGTCTATGTGAAGAATTGTGACATTTTCATTTGACAGGCAAGATTCAGAAGTTGAGTGCAGGAGTGCTACATGCTCCAATTCAAAGCAACAAAAATCATAGATGTGACTATTATTACATTTTCGTTTGAACATCACTGACTCACTCATTGAGCATTTCTATAAATAATGTTACTAGTGACGAGCATTGATGCTTTTATGTTAAATTCTTAAGAAGAAAGTAATAGGTGAGACCTAACAAACGAAATCTCCTCAAGTAGAGGACGGAGTGAACAAAAAATATTTTGGTTCTAGTGGCACGAAAAGGGTGTTGTCCACGACGAACTCGTCTGCAGGGGTGTTTCCATCGCAGCTGAAATTTTTCCCAACAGTTGAGACCGTCTGGTCCTAGTATAAGAAAAGCGACCAACAATACTGCATCAATTTTCTCTATTACACAGTGAAACATTCGGATGATTTCACAAACAAAATTAAACAGGAGTTTATTTGGAAAGTGATTCCTTCCATACTTTTTCATCTCATTTTGCTCCCTCAAATGTTTACCTTTCCCATCCCTCATCAAAACAATCATCAAGAAAATTTGTTTCCAGGCGAAAATACAGTTCAAATTTGGTTTGGTGATGTCTTTATCTCAAAACGAATAACTTTCTACAGGCAAGTAATCGGTAAACTACCAGAACATTCTCAGGTCGTCTTAGATAATGTTACAGAATATATTATTTATTATTAGTTTCCCTCTTATATTTGTGGTTGTGTTCAATAAACTAATGGAAGAACGCTATGAAAATATGTGCTGTAATAATACACACCAATTACAACTTACTTTGATAATCTTAAGATGAAAGTCTGTTTTAGTAAAATATGACGTATCTTTTATATGAGTGTATGTAAATTAGCATGAATTAGTAAGACTTTATGTACTCTGGACTTCAAAACGCTGTTTGTTTATGTGCTTTCCTGTGACGTACTGAATCGGAAACTGACGTTTGTCAGTTGCATTCAACATATTAAGAAGACAGACAAAAAATTATTCAGCGACACTATTTAACATATTATATTGTATAGTGACAAAAACGATAATTTACGTTGGCAGAAAAAGAAAAAGGCATTATCAAGCGTGCAGTATCATAAGTTTTTCGCCCTTACAGTATTGTGTACTGGAAGTAATGAGAGGATATATGGCACAGAGGTTTTCTTAGGATTTCTTTATTGATTTTGATGTGGCTGATGGGTCCTCTTTTACATAATGGGGTAGAAAACTGTCCTCAATAAAGACTGGAACTGAGACCCAATGTAGTCATCATGTCCCAGTACATCCCCACTATCTCAGAACTAGGGAAGGGATGCGACATCCGACTCTCCCATATTGCTCCATCGGTGGCTATGACAGATGAATCACAATGTAGAACATGAGATTAATTGCAGTTTCCGGATGGAACAACGTTCCTGGATTCAAAACCATAAATTTATAGTCTGATTTTACACCTCAAGTGACAATCACACATATTATTCAGTGGAAATGACGAGAAAATATCAAGTGAATTTAGTAGGATGTTTCTTTGCCATCCGAGCTGTAACGCGACAGTCATACAGCTATCAAACACATTCTACATTGGTGTCAAATTTCTGTTATACTATCAGTAGGAAGATTCGTTTCACCAGCCGTTGTATTCCTTGAGCAAGCACAGAAGTGGTTACAGCTTGCATTTGAATGATGCAGCCTCTGGGGACCAGAATACCTCACGTATATGTCAATGAAGTTTATTCTCATTTCCGTAGCTTGGTTTAGGATACAAAGTGCAGTTGCCAACTGCTGACTATAAACTAGACATTGTAAGTAAATAACTGCCAGAATTGGTTTTGTTTGTTAGTCTTAAGTATACAGAAAACTTAAAAGCTAAATCACCCTTTGGGATTCACATTTTTTAGCTTCTCTGTGACTATATTGTAAGCATTATGAGTGGGCAACATGTATTTTGATCGATACAGGCATCGAAAATGTTCTTCTTAAGAATGCTATCATTGGCACTATCCCCAACACATAAGAACACAATAAATCATTGACTGCAAAACTTGAACATCCACTGGAGATTTCTTAAGCTATGAACAACGTAAGTGTGCTCAGTAACCCATGGTAAAAATTACACCAACGAATGGGTGGAGTGCAAGAAGATTTCTAGCTTCTGCTAAAATGAAAGGAGAAGTAATTATCATCAGAACGTGGAAGAAGGAACACAAAACACGGATGGTAAAGCATAGAAAAAGTCACCCATATGCAAAACTGTTATTCAGTCCACAAACATTGAAAGAACATTAACTATCATCTACTCGTAGTGATTAAAGTATAACTGTTCCTAATGCTTTGACAATAAAAGCAAAGAGCATCTGCAGTGATGATTTTCTGAACTTGAAGTACGTATGAGACAGAGAGAACCTCACCAAGCCGAGCATGACGCAAATTTTTTGTACAGTGATGCACAATCAGCACAGAGTTTTATCAATTTAGTTCATTATGGTTTTATAAAGAGTGATACTTCTAGGTTACCACAACATTCATATGAGAATTAGGGAGATGTAATGTGGTGGCACAGATGGGCTAATGACTGTGTTAGTTGCAGAGGCCAAACACTTGCTGCTGAGACTATAAACTACAAATACATTATTTTAACACTGGTTATTGTCAGCCAGTTTATCCCAGATTCAGTTTCTGATTGTGAAACGGTTTTGTTCAGCGGTGTGTGAATATCATCAACACGTAACACATGGCTGTTATATGCCAGTTAATTGTGGCAAAATATTGATTGCATTTTTCTACCAGGTACTTAATTTCTTTTGCAGTAGACTGTAACCTCATTGTGGAGATGATAAAAAAGTGTTACAGTACACAACACCCACTCCTTTGCCCCATCACCCCCACACCATTCTGGATATCTCATAAATTGTGACACTGGATGCACATTTATACTTACTGTACTCCCTTGTAGTCATATTTTCTGTCTGGGCACTCTGCTACTGCTCTGAGATGAATACGTAAGATAAATACAAATATTTTGTGTGGCAAACTTCCAATGTTTCCCTTCTTCCAGGTACGCCATAAAAAATAGAGAAAACAAGTGACGTAAAAGCATCAGTGAACTGATAAATAATAATGTAGTAATAATTAATGTAGTTTGCCGAAAATCTGCAAATGGTACAAATTATGATTTTTGTTACCCAACTTTTACCAGTGTGTGCATAAATTTTACTATGTTTATAAACTGTCCCTGAGCTTGAAGATATGTGTTAGTCTAAGTGTAAGGAAATCTATATTTTAGTTCTTACCTCAGTATTTGCAGGCATTAAAATGTTACTTTCTTACTCCTTTTCCACTGCATCACGCTTTCCGTGAATCCACATCTTGTATTTCAGGCATCTGATCGTTTTCTGTTCAATCCTCCTCACACAACTTGCGATACCATCCCCTATTTTACGAAAGAGTTTCTGAGGTTGCTTCCATGCAGAGTCTCCTGAACACTTTCTCTTCAGAACTGAATCTGTATTTCCAGATTTCTTCTCCTTTGCTTTGGTTAACATATTTTAATTTTTGTTTTTTATTTATTTTTTGTTTTGCTTAGTCTACTCTTCAGCTTATAGGATCCTTCGCCAGACACTGAAGTTTTGCTTGGAACCTTCCTCATTTCCCTCAGATTCGATACTATTTCTTCGATGAACACCCTTAGTCCATATTTTGTCTCCCATGGCTCCTTTTCCATTGAAATTAAGGGGCAGTCATTTCTTTCTGCAAAATCGAAAGCAAGTTTTCTTACATCAGACATGCATATACTGGTACCGAACGTCATCTCTATAAATGAAAGAATATGATCTTCCAATTCTTTTTTAACTTCTTTGGAAAACTCTTTTGTGTCCAAAAATTTTATATCCACATTTGCATTTTTATTTTTATTTTCACCATGTCTCTCAATTATAGACTGAGGCATATTTTATGTCTGTGTAAATTCATTTAATGTATGATCTCTATTTAGATATACTGTAACAGCTAAATCTCTGCTACATTTTCCATAACGAATTTCTGTGATTATGTAATACAAAATAATCATTAATTAATAATTTAGGATAAAGAACGCACTAAAAAATTCACCAAACCCTTTCTAAACATTATGCTACAATAATATGCTACACGTATTTTTCAGAGCTCAGTGTACAAAGAAATTTCCGAAATTCTACCTGCACCATACTGGAAACTTATAGCGGTGCACTGTAGGCACCAGTGCCATTTACTCTTTCTCAGTTTCCTACAAGCGAATCACAACGAATACAGATTGGTGACTATCGGAAAAATAAGGTTATTTCGTGTATATAATAAATAGTTCTGCACTCAGGACATGAGCATAGGGGAGCAGATGCAGGAAGCCTGCGCCATCACTCGTGGCAAAGCCCTAGTGGAGGTGGTTTGCTATTACCTTCCCCCAACCTGTTATGAAGTGTTAAGTGTGTATCTGTATCGTATTGATGACTGTAACAAGCATCTTTGCAGTTAGTGTTGGGTGTTTGTTGTTACGCTCAGAAGGAAGGAAGAGGGTGAAATCATGTGCCAGCGCACAGCTTACTCCTAGCACATAGCACCAGATGAGTCACCGACCTTAAAGTCCTCATTATTATTTCGTGTCCGGACTTCATGAGACACTATGAATAGCTTTAATCCAGGACATGGTGCAAAGACTGCTGGTCAGGATCTTTATGCGACCACCCATCCTCTCCTTGCCGGTCAAATACTGGCAACGAAAATTTTATCCACCACCAGGATGTGAACAGGCTTACCTCTGAGACGAGCACCACCGTACAAGAGTGCATTAGTGACCTTGGTTACAGAGGCGGGTATTTCATGTATATTCGCCCCTACATAAAACATTATGTTGACACTTATATTAGTAAATGTCTTTGCTGCAAATGTAAAATTTAGATGAAAACTACAACAAATTCAGCACTTTCTTCATGTGATCTGTTTCTCGAAGCAAAGAACTCATAGCTGACAATACGGCTCAAAGAAGAATGTATTTACTGATCTCTCGAAATGTCAGATAGTACAAGAGGTACGAATTTAATGTTGTGGTAAAAATTACGAGCCTGTACAATACTGACAACTCTCCCCTACGTTTATAAACACACTGACCGAAAAAATTAGTATGCTTAGAACGATGACGTTGATTTTGATCTGATGAAAGTATACACCACCTGGAGGACAGTAGATGTACTGATAATGGTTTCAACATCATCCACCAACAAATACCGTAGTGGAATAGCTACCAGAGCGCCATCTGTGTCGCCCTTTAATAGGGAATGCTAACAGCCAGAAGGATAAATGTGACCTCAATGTGAGAAGCAAGCAGGAAACCATGCCACAGAGAAGCACTCACGCTTTCTACAGCCAACTGAGCGAGTTTTAAAGGGGTCAAGTTGTGGCCTTCGGTGTCTATATCAGGCCATAACTGCAGGTGTAGGTCCAGTGTGTCTAGCACGCAGACGGGTTGGTTGCAGACCGTCAGCTGGCCTCCTCCTAACCAACATATGGCAACAGATGGAAACTGTTACAAAGCAGCTGCTTCAAGGACATCTCCGAGCCAGCCCCTTGTAGTATGCATTTCATTGATCCCAAACCACTGCCATTAGCGACTTCGACGGAGTCAAGTGAGAGCTCATAAGAAGGCATGGTAGAGGTGTGTTGTGTCTTCTGATCAAAGCTGGTTCTGGGCTGGTGCCAGAGACAGATGGAAAAAGTAAGTAAACTGTTAATTATTTCAAAAGTCACCGCCATAGTTGTTATTACGTAATAGCATTAATTCTGTGCGACAAGGCAGTCAGTGGCTTCATGGAAAAATGTTTACAGTTGCCTATGGAACTTTGATTGAACCCACGTGTGCATCTCTTTGCGTGAAACCGATCGTTGGCCGCAAATGTCTTTCTTCAGGGCTCCAAAAATATGGAATTCACATGGGGTCTGTCAGTGACTACGTGGAGGATGTGTAAGAGCTTCCCAGCGAAACTTTTGCAGAGTAGCTGAAACAACCTTGGGAACATGTGGGCGGGCATTATTCTGCAACCGAATTATGCCATCTTTCATCATTCTCGAGCGTTTGGAATTTATGGCAGACTTGAGTTTTTGCAAAGTGTTCATGTACTGCTGTGCGTTAATTGTAGCACTGTGTTCCAAAAAATGCACAGCAGGCCCTTGTAGTCAAAGGAAAATTTCATCACGCCTTTCCCAGAGCAGACGTGCCTGTTGCTTCAATTAAGCGGTAGAAGTTTCGGTGGGAAGCCTTTACACATTCTCCACATAGTTTCGATTTCAGCCATGAGATTTCCATGTTTTTTGAGCCCACAAGGAAGACACATGAGGGTGTCGATTTGCGTGGGACGAAGAAGTTCACACTTTGGTCCAGTTATGTTTCTGTAGGCAATTTCAAACATTTTTCCACGGAGGCATCGGTCGTCGTGTCTAACAGAGGGAGAAATGTATTAACAGGTATGGTGATTACTTTTGAAATAATGAACTGTTTACTTACTTTTTTCCATACGTATCATTGTCATTTGACTGACCGTTATCAAACTACAAAAGATTTACAAACCTTGCTATCTGAGACAACAGCATAATACCAAACACTTTCTGTTGCACTTGCGTGACAAAGATATGAAAACTCGCGTTACACAGATACGAGAATACGCTTTGTATTAATATTTTAAATGTTAACATGAATAAATAGGCGATGAACTATAATTCACATGTGTCTGATATGCGTTGACGCCATCACAAAACAGTTACTAAGTATGGCCAGTACTATATCAGTGAGAGAATGTTCACGCTATTGATGCCTCACTAGCTGTGTGCCACTGTAACTGCAGCCACAGTTTCAAATCTCGCTGGAAACGAGACAGACAGTTAATGCATTTATCTCACTGTGAGACAAAATGGTCAATATCTTCACGGAAAAATGTTTGCTGTTGCCTACAGAATCATGATTGTACCCAGATGTGCACCTCTTCTTCCAAAACAAATCAAGGACTACGAATTTTTTTCTTCATTGCTCCATAGATATGGAAATCGCTTGGGGAGACATAGGGACTGTAAGGAGGATCTCTAAGGGTTTTCCAGTGAAACTTATGCAGTGTACTCTAAACAAAGTCGGCAACATGAGAACCGCCGCTCGTGTTTCGACTACACTGCAGCAGCTTTGGCGGGAGGCTCTTATCCATCCCCAAATCAGTCCTGATCTCTCCCCATCTGATTTCCATATGTTTGGAGCCCTGGGGGAAGACATCGTGGCCGTTGATTTGCTTGGGAGAAGGAGGTGCTCCACTGGCTACTGTCATGCTTCCAAAGGAAACAATAAAGGTTTCTCCAGGAAGGTATTGACCATCTTGCCTCACAATGGGATAAGTGTATTAACAGTTATGGCTACTATTTTTGAAATAATAAACACTTTACTTACATTTTCCATCCATATGATTTTCATTTGACTGACCCTTATTTATCTAAAGTAAGATGTTTCCCTCTGTCTCTACTGTATTTTAAAACAACGTTATTGAAATTAAGTAACAGAATCGTAAGAAACCCATGTGTTTGTGCTGCACTGCTGTGTAGATGAAAAAAGGCAACTTTTGACAATCATCAGATGACTGATGGGGTTTGACAAAAGTCAGTAATTATTTATATGCTAGCTGAGTACCTGGTGTTGCCGGGGTAGGTATTTATTCCAATTCTATTAGCACATCTCATCCTTAGCCTTCTCTTTGTCCATCTCCCTTTGTCACTCTCTTTGTCTGTCTGCTATTCCCCTCTCTCTACCCATCTCCTTCTCCTGCTCACGCTGTCCATCTGCTCCTGCCCCCTCTGTCCATCTGATGCTTCCCCTCTGTTCATCTCCTCCACTCCCACATGAGTCCATCTCCTCCTGCCCTCTATCCCCTCTTTACACAATTTATTTCCTCCTCACCTCCCTCTCTGTCCATCTCTCCCTTTTCCTCTCTCTATCCATCTCCCTCTCCCCCACTCTCTGTCAGTCTCTTTTTCCCCCTCTCTGTGTTAATCTTCTTCTCCCTCATTCTCTCTCCATTTCCTCTTCCCTTTCTCCATTTATTTCCTCTTCTCCATCTCTCTGCTTATCTTCTCCTCCACCTTCTCTCAGCCCACCTCTTTCTCTCACCTTCTCTCTGTCCATATCCTTCCCTTCCAGTACTGTGTGCATTGCCCCATCCCCCTCTCTGTGTGCATCTCCTCATCCCCGATATTTGTGTCCATGTCCTCCTTCCCCCTCTCTGTCTGTCCACCTCTTCCGCCCCCCCCCCCCACCCTTTCTCTCTTCAAGTTATCATACTCACCCCAATAGGAGGTTGCCAGTTCTTACCCCTACAGCATTTCTTTCCTGAGAGTAGTGTGTGCACCAAGTTTAGTTGAAATCGATCCAGGGATTCAAGAGAAGCTTTTCGACTGCAGCTTCCCCAGAGTACGCACATTTCACGTATATTTAATATATTCCGCACTTATTTGTACACTTATTTCACGTTTCTTTCTGCAGTTACGATTTCAAGTGGTTCAATCGCTATCAAATCCTCTCTCCTGAGCAATGTGACCTAGGTACATTCAGTGGTATATTTTTACACTATTTGCGAAATACATAGAGAATAGAGTTAGTAGTATAGACGTAATAAACTAAAACATCATGCATCATGTGACAGTTATTCACACAGCTCAGTGTTAATGACTTCATTCTTCAGAATATTCGTATTTCTCCTCAGAGCAACAGCAGAATACCCAGTCAGAAACCCTAACAACAAGAAGGTGGTAAAGGAGGTATAAATCTTCGTCCAATGCCATGATTTGTGAGACTTCTACAGTGGATGTGGTGCAGGAGGGAGAGGGCATGAAAAATTGTGTGGTAGACGTTAAAACTTGTTTATTGCCTCCACAACTAAGTGACTGTCTACTGCAAAAGAAATTAAGTTGCTAGCAGAAAGAAGCAATCATAAGGCATTTTTGCTGGTATTAAATGCCATGTAGTGGGTATCAGTTGTGTGTTGATGCTATTCAAATAGTCTTGAGCAATTCTTTCACTGGCAGAAATTAACTCTATAATCCAAAGTAGTGAGAATTTCTTCTAATAAATCAGCAGCGTATGGATAGTCTCTGAAATTACTGGAAATATATTGCCATCTGCTTTGTCATTTACACCTTGGAAATTCTCATATGAAAATTGTGGTAGCCTATAGGTGTTGTTCAAGTGAAATCTTCCGGAACTAAATTAACCTTTCTATGCGTGACCCATATTGTCGACAGACTTTCATACTCTGGGTCTGTTGGACCCATTATGTCTAATAGAAGATTTTAAATGAAAAAATATGTATTGGATATTATCATGCATAAATATTTGGTTTTAAGGTTTATCAGTATAAGACAGGTGGGATCAGTTTTATTAGCCTGATTAAGTCAAAATCAGTATATTTACAATTTTGATCTATTTTCTTTGAATAAATTACGTTATGAAAACTGAAACATAAGCCACCACTATTACTTATCACAAACTGTTCACAAATTAGTGTTATAATATTGACAAATAACTTTGCAATTACTGCACACCATACTGCTATGATGCTGGCAAACATGTTTTGTGGACATTCAGGGAATTCTCTTTAATTTTCTGCCCTTTGAAGAATTACATAATGAAACACCTTCTCTCCTTGTGATACACCGTACTGTTGCTGTTACCACTGCTGTTTTGTGTTGTAGGGACAGTAATGAACTTCTCCATATCCAGGTATATGGATGTCTCTAGATTTATGTAGGACTAGAAGCTTTTCTGATCATAAACAGTTGGATTAACTCTACTGAACTTTCCTTGATGAAAAGTCTCTGCTTGCGCAGAAATCCTCTTGCGCAAAAACCCTATGAGCCATGTCAACACATCGTTGAGCAGTTTCCTGCTGACTGAAATCAAATCGCACATGAATGCAGTGCTTGTTGTTACAATATATGGTATGCTGTGCCAAGAGTAGGGGTATCTGGAGTGCATATGTCCATTTTGTTGCACCACAGTGCCTTTGGCCACCATTTAGTTTGTATTTTGCATGTATAATTGCTCATTAGCTGATCCATAACATCTACACAACCCTTCATTTGGTTATAAAATTTCATAGTCCCAGGCTTCCATTCTGGGTGCTGTTCATCGTGAATGGGTACTTGGGGGGATTAGACACTTGTTCTTCTTTGGTGAAAAACTAACGAAGTTTCACGTATTTTCTAAATGCAGATAGACTTGAATTTACTTGTCTACTACTATTTGGCTTCATGTCCTTTGGAATTTTTCTTTATACATCTTCATTGGTCCCACAACAATTATGATTTTACTCATGAGATGTTCTACCAATGGCACACTTGTAAAATAACTTCTATAGTAACATTTCTAGCTGTACCAGCAATATTGCCTGCAAGGGTCTTCACTGTGCCAATGCTCTTGTTTTTCTGGGCTCGCTTATCTGGTTCTCTTCTTGTGTACACAATTCCATCGATAACATAACTAGTTCCAGCTGTCCAGGCTTATTTGTCAAATATTATACGAATCCACAATGCCCCCTAAATGAAACCACTGTTCATCCACATGACATTAATTTTTGGTGTCATTACTTTCGTGCACTGTCCTAGAGGTACAAATGAATCCCAAGCATTTTTGGGAGTGTAAGTGATTATGCCTGTTCGTAGTATAAATTTCATCAAATTGTGTGCAGGCGTTTTATTTTGCACTACTGTGTTCCTCATCCAAAGAGTTGCACGCTGCTGCCTGAGGAACACCTTCATTGTTTTCATCCAAAACAGTACTTATATCTGAATGGAAATCGTCATCTTCAGCAACCACTGAGCAACAGCTATTTCAAAATTTGGGCTTGAAAATCACATGCTATCTTCTGTCCTGCTCCCTTTTTTAGATGTAGAATCCGACATTCTATCTGAAAAAAATAATATGAAGAAATAACCGAAGTACTCTTTTCTCTCATGGATTGCTGTTCATATTATTGCTTACTGTTGCAAATGGTTCTTTCCTTTCCTCTGAATGAGCTATATAGCAAAGCCTACAACATTTCTTTTTTACTCCTTTACACACTTGTAACCGTCTACTGCAGTGTTGCACTCTCTTACACAATGCAGCAGTTCACTATCTGTCAGTTGAACAGAGTTGCAAGTTGTAACAATGTATTTTCTGTAGTCACAACAAAGCATATGTGTGCCAATAATGTATTCTCTGAATTACAACAAAAAGTAGTTGATACTGACCCAATCTAATTTAATGACATAAACCACAGAGCCCATCGAACCCAGGTTATGTAAATATGTGGTATAAAAAAGAAAATCTAAGTGACACTCAAAATTAGTGACACTGATTTCTAATAGTGCTTTTAATGTGTTATTAAATATTTTAAGAGAACATACCTGATGAGTGGGGAATCAGTTTTAAATCTTTCATACAGCAATTAAAAGTTAAAACTCTGACCGGGTCCACTGGACTAAGCATTGCACAGAAAGTTAGCACCATGCTGAGTGTGGTGAACCTCTTGTTATTTAGTGTTAAACATTATGCAAATTGAAAAGCTCTTCAACCCACATGCTTTTCGCGTTTATTGACAAAGCATTGGTAGCAGTTATTTGTGCAGTGGCTCTGACAGTTTGTTCATGATTATGTGGGAGCCTACTGGTAAAACATTACAGAAGCGAAAGGCAGCCAGTGGACATGTATGTAAACTTGCTGATTTCAGTTAAACTATGAACAGTTCAGCAGCACCTGTTGGGATGAGAGGGTTACATGGGATGATGAGTGTTCATGGATCAGCCAACAGCCACAATCAGTTCTCACCTGCATCATTGCGGGGCTATCTCCTGGTACTTATCCGTCTCCTGGGACTTAGTAATGTCCCACTGAGTGGGCCCTTTGTGGCCCACTGCAGCAGCAGGGGGCAGTGGGTCGACTCTGAGGCAGTGCCACCTTGCACTTATCTTCGCTGGCGTGGATGTCATGGCTGGTTGCACTGCAGTTCATTGAGACGGAACGTCTGATCAAGTGGCTAGTATTTTGTGCCAGCATTCTGGCCATCTGCAGTGTGGCTGATGCTGTCAGTTTCCCGCACAGCCTGTCTTACTGTGTCTCATGTTGCTAAGCTGGGAATTCATGTCAGCGATCCTTAGTGCACATCACATCTGCATGTCAGGCAGCCACTGGCAATACACTGAAAGGTAGACTTTTCATCTTAAGAAGGAAGGGAAGAGCCTACCCCAGCTGTAGGCTCCAGTAGTTTGCAGTATGATGACGACAATTTGTAGGTGAGGGGACTAAACAGTATGGTCGCCAGCGCAAGATGCAGCAGTCCTCTAGCAAAGAAACTTAAGTGTAGGACGAGACCAAAAGCGACTAGGAAGAAAATAATATTGCTGCTAGGTTCTAGCATTGGTATGTTGTAGGTCATGGTACAACACGAGTTAGGAACAGGATATTAGTTCACAAGTAACGTGAAACAGTGTACCAGTCTTAGCCAGGTGACAGAGGACATAAGGAATTTGTGTAAAGATCTTTAGAAAGAGGATCGGGTTACCATACATGGAGCAGGGGACAGCCTGTCTAGATACAGAAATTATGGGTTATGGGTACCTGGGCAAAATAGGGGTAACAACTAAAGAAACAAGTGCAACTTTTGTGGATGTGCTACAGCGCCATGACCATCCCTGGGTTAGCACTGCTATGAGCCATGTCAACACACTGTTGAGCAGTTTCCTGCTGACTGAAATCAAATCACACATGAATGCAGTGCCTGTTGCTACAATTGGGAGACAGGGATATATTAGACAGGGCATACACCTGTATAAGAGAGGGAAAGATAGATTGGCTGAGCTTCCTGCAGAAAATGTAAGGGTGGGCTGCCTTCCCACAAAGCAGTTATCCTCTGGTTACTGGTGTCAGAGAGGTATCACTTTCATGTCAAGCACCCTGTTATGAAAGAAGTGCTCAGCCATGATTATCTCATAGACATCTGTTTAAGGAATTGATCACGTTGGCTACTGCTTCACAATATATTTATATTTCTTCCCTCATGAAGTTTGTATTATAAATCCACTACAGTTCAAATGGAACAGTGGTATACATGATTACAATACCAGAAGTAAAAATGGCGTTCATGCACATTAAGATTGTTTTTAGCACAAAGAGTGGTGCACAATGTTGCAACTAAAATTTTACCAGTTGGTGAAAAATATCTGACAGGCAGCAAAGTAAATTTTGCAGACAAACTGATAAAAAATTTTCGTTGGCAGCTCCTTGTTTTCCATAGCCGAATTTATATGGTTGTAATTTGTAAAAGGTAGTGGGCTGAAATTATTAATTCACATGTTTCTTCTGGAGCTACAACAGGCGGGATGCGCTCCGTCCAGCACACGGTCCTCATAAGAAGACAGTGCCTCCTCCCCCCCCCCTTCCCCCAGTTACTCGCTCCTAGCCCTCCCCACAATATTGTGGGTTCGCCTCTTGCCAAGATTAGTGTCGCTCAGTAAGTTCTTTTGCAGTAACTTTCACCGTTTCTTTGACCAATGGGTTTTCAGAAACGAACTGGGGCATATACAAGTTTCACCTGGTCCATAGAGCGACCACCCTGCTCTGATCTAGTAATAAGCGCTGTCCACGTGAACATCATGTTCGGCTTCGCCAGTGTCACGTGATTTTAGAATATTTACCAAAAATACCAGTGACTGACACTGTTGTCTTTCTTTCTGCGTCTCAAAAATAGCCCCCTGATGGATTCCTCAGTGCTTTTTTTAAGTTAAAAGCCTTTCGCAGAGCAGGTGTGGGTCTCACTCTCTATAGATGTATCACGTAAATTTTGTTAAATTTTTGCTGATGGTGCACTTTGTACATTCTTACGTTTCCGCGAAAATGGGCTGCTGTGTTCTTCTTTGAGACCAGCCCAAAATCGATCCCCTGCTGCGTTAACATGACTACTTGAGTGCAGGTGTGCGTCAGATGACTCTCCCAACGGTGACTCGTTGTTGTGGAGCTGTCTCCGACGAAAAATGCCAGATGTGGTCCCTAATTGATCTCCTGTGGCGAGGGTCGCTGGCTTATTGCTTTCCTAAGTTGAGTTCCCTGTTTCTGTATGCGGGTCCGCTGCAGAGTCTCGCTAGCACTACAGTCTACTGGTACAGAAATGCTACTTGTCTGTCAACATGCAAATTAGGTGGATTTTGTTAGTATCGAGTTCATGTGAACCAAGCATGACTTAATTACTCTCCATATTATGAAAATAACGTGATTCTAAGAAGAGTATGGCTTGTGTCGTATTAAATTCATTGGCTCCATACATGTATCACGTAAATTTTGTTAAATTTTTGCTGATGGTGTACTTTGTACGTTCTTACGTTTCTGCGAAAATGGACTGCTGTGTTCTTTGAGAACAGCCCAAAATCGATCCCCTGCTGCGTTAACATGACTACTTGAGTGCAGGTGTGCGTCAGATGACTCTCCTAAGGGTGACTCGGTGTTGTGGAGCTGTCTCCGACGTTATTGACATAAAAATTATGTTAGGTGGTAAAAATTATCCTGCCACCTTACAAACACATTGACTACCATGTGAATTAAATATAACAGAAGGAAAGCTTTCTCTTTGGAACACATAAAGTAAATACAATAGACATATTTTCATCTGAAATTCAATGGTGCTGTGACTCAGTCTTACAGTAGATCATTGCCTCAGTAACAAATCATGTTTCAGTCCTAAGGTATTCAAGAACTCGCGAAAAGTTAAACGTGACCTTAATTGAGAGTTATATAGAATGATTGTGGCTTAGTGTTCTTGGACTTTCCTTTTTTTTTTTGTTATTTACTTTCCCATCTTCAATTTTCTCTCTAGCAGCCTTCAATAGTGTTGCACAAGATGGCAACTAATAATAATGTGGAATGAAATGAGATGGAGAAGCATCTATTGACAGTAATTCCCCTCAAACTCATTGTGTTTATTGTCAGTTGTCTGTAGGAAAAAATCACCGTCAGTACCTGGTAAGTCACATTGTGATTCAGTATCTGAGATGCCCCAGAGAAACAAAATCTCTACGTTAGCAAGAACACTCTGACTGACTTAACAGTTTTCACATGTTACAGGATACGGAAAATTATCTTTCTGATGAAACAATTAACAACAAAACATACGAAATACAGCTGAAAAGTCTTGTTACCTTATGCAAAGTGGAGACTTTTTCCAAAATAGAGAATTTATCATTCGAGCCTCAGCCTCATGTTACTGCCAAAGTAAAATGCAGTGCAAGTATATTTGTAAGTATTAAATTTTTGCTGATGGTGTACTTTGTACGTTCTTACGTTTCTGCGAAAATGGACTGCTGTGTTCTTTGAGAACAGCCCAAAATCGATCCCCTGCTGCGTTAACATGACTACTTGAGTGCAGGTGTGCGTCAGATGACTCTCCTAAGGGTGACTCGGTGTTGTGGAGCTGTCTCCGACGTTATTGACATAAAAATTATGTTAGGTGGTAAAAATTATCCTGCCACCTTACAAACACATTGACTACCATGTGAATTAAATATAACAGAAGGAAAGCTTTCTCTTTGGAACACATAAAGTAAATACAATAGACATATTTTCATCTGAAATTCAATGGTGCTGTGACTCAGTCTTACAGTAGATCATTGCCTCAGTAACAAATCATGTTTCAGTCCTAAGGTATTCAAGAACTCGCGAAAAGTTAAACGTGACCTTAATTGAGAGTTATATAGAATGATTGTGGCTTAGTGTTCTTGGACTTTCCTTTTTTTTTTGTTATTTACTTTCCCATCTTCAATTTTCTCTCTAGCAGCCTTCAATAGTGTTGCACAAGATGGCAACTAATAATAATGTGGAATGAAATGAGATGGAGAAGCATCTATTGACAGTAATTCCCCTCAAACTCATTGTGTTTATTGTCAGTTGTCTGTAGGAAAAAATCACATTGTGATTCAGTATCTGAGATGCCCCAGAGAAACAAAATCTCTACGTTAGCAAGAACACTCTGACTGACTTAACAGTTTTCACATGTTACAGGATACGGAAAATTATCTTTCTGATGAAACAATTAACAACAAAACATACGAAATACAGCTGAAAAGTCTTGTTACCTTATGCAAAGTGGAGACTTTTTCCAAAATAGAGAATTTATCATTCGAGCCTCAGCCTCATGTTACTGCCAAAGTAAAATGCAGTGCAAGTATATTTGTAAGTATAAGTTAACAATATCTTAAACTGGAGTTTAAGTTGACATCTCCCACTGTTCAGGATATACTCATAACTTACGAAATTTCCATAACATCATAAGCCATCAAATTACAGTCCATCATTGTCGGAAGTGGAAGTAATGGCCAAAAGTCAGGAAGATGATCCTAAATATACCTAAAAACGGACTTCATTATTGTGGAAATAAAAGTTAGAAGTTGTTATTCCGGGAGGCATATCCCATTTACAGTCCTTCACATCAGCCATTTGCTGGGTGTCAACTCTGTCTGCACGAATATTAGTAAGACTTATACCGCCGCACAGAGCGAAATCTGCGCGCATTACAAAGTTCATCAGATTTGTCGCATGGACAGCAACTATAAATATACAGATCCTTGGGGAAGTGCATGTGTGCTGATGTGGCAACCTCCACACTTGCTAAAAGTGTCAGGAACTTGAGTTATGTAGTTTATTCATTGTATTTTTGTTATTTCTCCACGTTTTGTTTGTCGCAGGTGGCTGAGATTTTTTTGTTTCAGGGAGGAGGCTTTGCACAGGAAGGACCCATGGCATGACACTGGAAGATCTTCTCAGAGGTGAGTACAATTCGACGGCATAATAAACTGGTAATAGAAGAACTGCACATTAAGAGAGTGTAGCACGAAGGTTTTGTTTATGAAAAACACTTCCATAGAAAACTTTTATAAAAATTCAATTAAAGTACCATCCACTGGTTTCTGTTTTTATGATTACTGTAATCTCAGAAACTACTTTAAGGATTTTGATGCTGTTGCTGGCAAAGTGATAAATGAGACAAGACAGCTACAGTAAACAGTCTCCTATTCATCCACAGGACAGAAACAGTGTATCCAGAGTCTCTGTGTCCAAATTAAGTGTGAGGAAGCGTTGTCAAACTTAGGATAGCGTGCATCTGAGGCAGAACACCTGAACCAGCCTGGTATTCACCTAATGAGATGTGGGGAACTATTTAAATACCATATCGAGGCTGGTTGGAAAAATGACATCTCTCATTAATAATCCAGGCAGATTCAATGTTGGGCCAGCATAACTATATGTCGTGGTAGTAGTCACATTAACGTGTGCAGGTAACTGGGTACATGAGGATTTTGATACGGTTTCCACTAATAGATAACTGATCCACAAAGAAGGTTTTTGTGTATAATTCACAAATATTATAAGCAAAATGGCTGAACTATGTTGAAATAATGTTTCTTTCCACTTTGAAGATGATGCTGGTGCAGAGGAATTATGAATGGGCGAATTCCTTCAAACTGTGTAAGGCTGTCCAACTGTAGCATTAGTCTGGCGTGAGTTACGATTACCCACAGTTGGTGCAAGCTACTACCAACAGACTGGTGTGAGCTGTCACAACACACTAGCTGGCTCAAGATACCAATTTATTGATTAATGGCCTGCAGTGCAGGTTCTATCAGATATTCAGCTGATATGAACAGGTCTTTTGGCACAGATTTAATGTTTAAGAAGTGTGAAAGGAGACACAGGGAAAGGTCCCACAGAGATCTTAGTTCACGCTAGCCTGCACTAAAGACATTCAACCGCCAATTGACCATTTTCTGAGCGTAGGTCAATTGCACTCTGGTGGATTATGCTGCACTGGTGCTGTAGTCAGGCAGCCTGCATGTTACTTTAGCTCACGTTGAACTGGCTCTAAAATTCGGAAGCTGCAGCCAGCTTTGTTTAACTCGTAATATTATGAGCATTTACGGAGAGTGACTTTTGTTATCAATACACCACTGCCTTGTAATGGCATAATGTGATAATACACTAGTTGTAATATGGATCAACAAAATATAACGTAATCCAACGTGTTTCCAAATTAGCGAGCATTGCACGTCATGTGACTCGACCTGAATGCCTGTTGTAGCTTCCGAATTTTAGACACGGTACTCATTCAGTTACAGGGTGTATATGGCCCTGGACAACCTGGAGATTCAGATATAATCTGGGAATTTTTAATCCGGGAGAAAACCGAGAAAAACTTGGAAATTTTTTAGAATTCCGAGGAATTTCCATTGTTTTAGTTTTGAGATATGTTACTGAATCTTTGACTGGTAACAACCAATAATTTAACAAAGGATGTATTGTATCTCACTACTGCTGCAATAAAACATGAACAAGAGAAAAAAAGAACGAAAATAAGACTTAAGTTCGAAAGGAAATGCGACATACACGACAATAAAACACAGTGCTCATACCAGCGTCTGCCAACAACAAAATGGTTCGAATTATGTCTTAGGAAGACTATGCACTGCTTCATAACAACAAACTGCCTCCAATGTGCGTGACGTCACAACTGTTAATATTAGATACATTTCAACAGCTGCGAGCGATGTCATGCGCATGCTCAGTTGAGTTATGTGTGAGTAGTGCTTCCTCCCTCTTCTGGCTGCAGAAGTGTGATAGATAGCTGTATAGTCAACAGCAGCAAGCAGGTAGATGCATACCCAAAAGAATTTTGCATTTGCGCCTAAGCTTCCTGATTCTTGCATGCACAACAGCCCAGGCAATTTCACCATGCAGGGACGGGGGGGAAGGGGGGGGGGGGGGCAAGCTATGACAGAACCAGTGTATCTGGAGTGTCTGTTTCTAAAGTATTGTGAGAAAGTGCCGTAAATGAAAGTATAGTGCGTATTTGAGTTGGAAGATGTGAACCAGCCCTGGTATTCACCAATTGAGTTGTGAGAAACAACCTAGAAGGAACATTGAGGCTGGGTGGCACAGTGATCACCTGTCATTGATCCGCCAGGCACATTCATTGTTGGTCCAGAGTAAATCCGAGTCGCGGCAGTTGTCACATTAAAATGTGCAGCTACCTGGGTGGATGAGGATTATGATACAGTTTTCACTAATACATAAGTGGTTCAGAAAAAATGTGTGTATAATTTCCAAATACTTCACGCAGAATACCTGAACTATGTTGAAAATATGGTTTCTTGCCAGTGTGAAAATTTTGGTATTGCCATGTAATGATGAAAGGGGCAATTCCATGGAACTGAGTAAGGCTGTCAAACTGCAACATCAGTCTAGTGTGAATTACCATTAGCAGGAGATGGTGCAAGGTACTGCCAATAGGACTGCATTAACTATCACAACCAGGTGGCTAGCAGAAGTTGCTAATTGATTCCTAAACAACCTGCAGTCCAAGTTGGGTGAGATATCCAGCTGATAAGAGTACCTGTTACGGCACAGATTTAATATTTGAGAGATGTGAAGGATCAAACTGGTAAAGGTTCCACAGAATATTTTATTCATGCTAGCCTTGCGCTAAAGAGATACGACTTCCAACTGAGCATATTTTCCACTAAAGTCAATTGCACTTGGGTGGACTGCCCTGCACTGGTGGTACAGTTAGGCAGCCAACATATTACTGTCTCTGATGTGGAACTGGCATTAAAATTTGGAAGCTACAGCCAGATTTGGCTAACACATACTATTATGAGCAGTGTATCTTTCATTTTAGAATATAGTAAGGAATTTTTACAGCCAATGTGTTGTTAACTGACATTTTGTTGTAACAAAGCGTACAAGGTGTGACTTGTGTTGTCAGTGTTCAATACACCACTGGCTTGTAACGGAATGCTGTGATAACACCCTAGTTATAATAAGTATCAACAAAATATAATGAAATCCAATAATGTGTCTCCAAAGTACCAAGGGTTGCACTGTATGTGAGCCGATATGAATGGGTGTTGTAGATTCCGCATATTAGGCACTGATGCATTTAGGCATATGGATCTTATACAAAACGAATATGGCTTGGTGTTGTTGGACTTTTCTCCTTTGTGTTATTTACTTTTACGTTTTTCGTTTTCCATGTAGCAGCCTTCCTCACCGATAGCAACTTATATTACTGAATATATTCATTGTCTTTTAAAATTATTTCTCCATATATTGGTTTTCACAGGTAGCTGAGGTTTTTCTCTATGTTTCAGGGAGGAGTCTTTGACCAGGAAGGAGCCACGGCATGACGCTGGAAAATCTTCACGGAGGTGAGTGCAATTTGAATGCATAATAAACTGATAATAGAAGAAGTACACATTTTAAGTGTGTTGATGGTATGTTTTGGTAATGATACACACTTTAAAAGAAAACTATGATAAAAATACAATGTAAAGTACCATTCAGCAATTGCTATCTATATATGTGAGGAAAACTGCTTTACCGATTTTGATGCTAATGATGTTGTTGGTCAAGTGATTAAGGTGTCCAGACATCTGCAGTAAACAGTGTCTTATTCACCCCCAGGACAGAATCAGTGCATTCGTACTGTCTGTTTTTAAAGTAATGTGAGGATGCGCTGTAAATGAAAGTATAGCGTGTATTTGAGGCAGAAGGTGTGAAGCAGCCTGGTATTCAATTAATGGGATGTGGGAAACAATCTAAAAGCCACATTGAAGCTGCATATTGACATGTGCAGGTATAAGTTTGATAAGGATTATGATACACTTTTCACTAATACATGGCTGATTCAGAAAGAATGGTTGTTTGTATAATTTGCAAATATTTCGTGCAAAATTGCTGACCTATTTTGAATTAAGGTTTCTGGCCAGTGTGAAAATTTTGGTGTTTCTCTGTAACAATTAATAGGGGAATTCCTTGGAACTGAGTAAGGCTGTCCAACTGCAGCATCAGAACAGTGTAAGGTACCATTAGCAGGAGATGGTGGAAGGTACTGCCAACAGGATGGCATGAGTTGCCACAACTGCACAAGTTACCCATTGATTCCTACATGATCTGTAGTCCAAGTTGGGTGAGATATTCAGCTGATACGAGCAGCTGTTATGGCACAAATGTAATGTTCAAGGGGAGTGAATGAATGTAGTGGTAAAGTGATTCTTCAATTTCTCCAGGTGTATATTATGACAAAATAAACCTCAGGTGAACAGCCTGGTATGAGTGTGCATAGTGTACTATCCACACTCATACTAGTCTGTTCACCAGAAATTTATTTCATCATAGTGGTAAAGGTTCCACAGAAAGCTTAGTTCATGCTAATTATGCGCTAATGACATGTGACCACTTACTGAGGAGTTTTCGTGCTAGCACTTGGGTGGACTGCGCTGAACTGGTGCTGCAGTCAGGCAGCCAGCATGTTACTATACCTCATGTGGAAATGTCACTGAAATTCGGAAGCCACTGCCAGTTTTGGTTAACACACAATATTATGAGCATTGTATCTTTCATCTTAGGATCTGATAAGGAATTTTTACAGCCTATGTGTTGTTCGCTAACATTTACAGAGTGACTTTTGTTATCAATACTTCACTGTCTTGTAATGGCATAATGTGATAATACACTAGTTATGATATGGATCCTTCCCCATGAACCATGGACCTTGCCATTGGTCAGGAGGCTTGCGTGCCTCAGCGATACAGATGGCCGTACCGTAGGTGCAACCACAATGGAGGGGTATCTGTTGAGAGGCCAGATAAATGTGTGGTTCCTGAAGAGGGGCAGCAGCCTTTTCAGTAGTTGCAGGGGCTACAGTCTGGATGATTGACTGACCTGGCCTTGCAACATTAACCAAAATGGCCTTGCTGTGCTGGTACTGCGAACGGCTGAAAGCAAGGGGAAACTACGGCCGTAATTTTTCCTGAGGGCATGCAACTTTACTGTATGGATAAATGATGATGGCGTCCTCTTGGGTAAAATATTCTGGAGGTAAAATAGTCCCCCATTCGGATCTCCGGGTGGGGACTACTCAAGAGCACGTCGTTATCAGGAAAAAGAATACTGGCGTTCTATGGGTCAGAGTGTGGAATGTCAGATCCCTTAACCGGGCAGTTAGATTAGAAAATTTAAAAAGGGAAATGGATAGGTTAAAGTTAGATATAGTGGGAATTAGCAAAGTTCGGTGGCAGGAGGAACAAGACTTCTGGTCAGATGAATACAGGGTTATAAACACAAAATCAAATAGGGCTAATGCAGGAGTAGGTTTAATAATGAATAAAGATAGACACGAAGCCCAGGCCTACTACAGTAGTACAAGTTCATATGCCAACTAGGTCTGCAGATGATGAAGAAAATGAAGATATGTATGATAAGATAAAAGAAATTATTCAGGTAGTGAAGGGAGACGAAAATTTAATAGTCATGGGTGACTGGAATTCGAGAATAGGAAAAGGTGGAGAAGGGGGAGAAGAAAACATAGTAGGTGAATATGGATTGGGGCTAAGAAATGAAAGAGGAAGCCGCCTGGTAGAGTTTTGCACAGAACATAACTTAATCATAGCTAACACTTGGTTCAAGAATCATGAAAGAAGGTTGTATACATGGAAGAATCCTGGAGATACTAGAAAGTATCAGATAGAGTATATAAAGGTAAGACAGAGATGTAGGAAAAAGGTTTTAAATTGTAAGACATTTCCAGGGGCAGATGTGGACTCTGACCACAATCTATGGGTTATGAACTGTAGATTAAAACTGAAGAAGCTGCAAAAAGCTGGGAATTCAAGGAGATGGGACATGGATAAACGGACTAAACCAGAGGTTGTGCAGAGTTTCAGGGAGAGCATAATGGAACAATTGACAGGAATGGGAGAAAGAAGTACAGTAGAAGAAGAATGGGTAGCTCTGAGGGATGAAGTAGTGAAGGCAGCAGAGGATCAAGTAGATAATAAGACGAGGGCTAGTAGAACTCCTTGGGTAACGGAAGAAATATTGAACTTAATTGACGAAAGGAGAAAATATAAAAATGCAGTAAATGAAACAGGCAAAAAGGAATACAGACGTCTCAATAATGAGATCGACAGGAAGTGCAAAATTGCTAAGCAGGGATGGTTAGAGGACAAATGTAAGGATGTAGAGGCTTATTTCACTAGGGGTAAGATAGATACTGCCTACAGGAAAATTAAAGAGACCTTTGGAGAAAAGAAAACCACTTGTATGAATATCAAGAGCTCAGATGGAAACCCAGTTCTAAGCAAAGAAGGGATAGCAGAAAGGTGGAAGGAGTATATAGAGGGTCTATGCAAGGGCGATGTACTTGAGTACAATATTATGGAAATGGAAGAGGATGTAGATGAAGATGAAATGGGAGATACGATACTGCGTGAAGAGTTTGACAGAGCACTGAAAGACCTGAGTCGAAACAAGGCCCCGGGAGTAGACAACATTCCGTTAGAACTACTGACGGCCTTGGGAGAGCCAGTCCTGACAAAACTCTACCATCTGGCGAGCAAGATATATGAGACAGGCGAAATACCCTCAGACTTCAAGAAGAATATAGTAATTCCAACCCCAAGGAAAGCAGGCGTTGAGAGATGTGAAAATTACCCAACTATCAGTTTAATAAGTCACAGCTGCAAAATACTAATGCGAATTCTTTACAGACGAATGGAAAAACTGGTAGAAGCTGACCTCGGGATAAATCAGTTTGGATTCTGTAGAAATAATGGAACACGTGAGGCAATACTGACCTTACGACTTATCTTAGAAGAAAGATTAAGAAAAGGCAAACCTACGTTTCTAGCATTTGTAGACTTAGAGAAAGCTTTTGACAATGTTGACTGGAATACTCTCTTTCAAATTCTGAAGGTGGCAGGGGTAAAATACAGGGAGCAAAAGGCTATTTACAATTTGTACAGAAACCAGATGGCAATTATAAGAGTTGAGGCACATGAAAGGTAAGCAGTGGTTGGGAAGGGAGTGAGACAGTGTTGTAGACTCTCGCCTATGTTATTCAACCAGTATATTGAGCAAGCAGTAAAAGAAACAAAAGAAAAATTCGGAGTAGGTCCATAGAGAAGAAATAAAAACTTTGAGGTTCACCAATGAGATTGTAATTCTGTCGGAGACAGCAAAGGACTTGGAAGAGCAGTTGGACGGAATGGACAGTGTCTTGAAAGGAGGATATAAGATGAACGTTAACAAAAGCAAAACGAGGTTAATGGAATGTAGTCGAATTAAGTCGGGTTATGCTGAGGGAATTAGATTAGGAAACGAGACACTTAATGTAGTAAAGGAGTTTTGCTATTTGAGGAGCAAAATAACTGATGATGGTCGAAGTAGAGAGGATATAATATGTAGACTGGCAATGGCAAGGAAAGAGTTTCTGAAGAAGAGAAATTTGTTAACATTGAGTATGGATTTAAGTATCAGGAAGTCGTTTCTGAAAGTATTTGTATGGAGTGTAGCCATGTAGGGAAGTGGAACGTGGACAATAAATAGTTTGGACAAGAAGAGAATAGAACCTTTTGAAATGTGGTGCTACAGAAGAATGGTGAAGATTAGATGGGTAGATCACATAACTAATGAGGAGGTATTGAACAGAATTGGAGAGAAGAGGAGTTTGTGGCACAACTTGACTAGAAGAAGGGATCGGTTGGTAGTACATGTTCTGAGGCCTCAAGGGATCACCAATTTAGTATTAGAAGGCAGCGTGGAGGGTAAAAATCGTAGAGGGAGACCAAGAGATGAATACACTATGCAGACTGATAAGGATGTAGGCTGCAGTACGTACCGGGAGGTGAAGCAGCTTGCACAGGATAGAGTGGCATGGAGAGCTGCATCAAACCAGTCTCAGGACTGAAGACCACCACAACAACAACAACAACGTAGCTTATTCAAAAACAAAATTGTTTGTTTGCATAATTTAAAAATATTTCATGGAAAAATGACGAACTATGTTGAATTTAGGTTTATTGCCAGTGTGAAAATTTCGGTGTTGCTGTGTAACAGTGAATGAGTGAATTCCATGCAAGTCAGTCAGGCTGCCCAATCACAGCATCAGACTGATGTGAGTTACCATGAGCAGGAAATGGTGGAAGGTGTTGCCAACAGAATGGCATGAGCTGTCACTACCGGGAGGCTAGCATCTAAAACAACCCGAAGTGCGAGTTGAGTGAGAGATTAAAATGATAAGAGAAACTGTTACAGCACAAATTTAATATTTTAGCAATTTAAGCAATTTTTACAGCCAATGTGTTGTTATCTGACATTTTGTTGTAATGAATTGTACAAAGAGTGACTTTTGTTATCAGTCTTCAATACACCACTGCCTTGTAAAGGCATTATGCGATAACACAGTAGTTATAATACAGGTCAACAAAATATGTGGGAACCCAATAATGTGTCTCCAAAGGAGCGTGTGTGCGTGTCGTGTGACCCGACCTGAATGCCTGTTGTCACTTCTGAGTTTTAGACACTCATGCAGTGAGGCATACAAAACAGTGCAGTTACTCACACCTCCTATTAGTGCCACAGGATGTCACACTAAAAGCCCTTGACTACCATGTGAAGTAAATATAGCTCATGGAAAATTTTCTGTTCCGGACACGTGAAGTAAATACAACTCATGGGCATATTTTCATGTAAAGGTCTGTTGTGCTGTGGAAACTGAGAGCAGTGTGCTTCATCTCTGTATTATAGTGCATCACTGCCCAAGTAACAACTCATGTTTGGGTAATATGGTATTTAAGAACTGTAGAAATATTTAAGGTGCTTGTACTTAGAATGACATGCCTTGGCGTTATTCACCTTTTCTTCTTTTTTGTTATTTACTTTCACATTTTACACGATCTCTGTAGCTGCCTTCATCACTGATGTGCCATTTGACAAGTGATACTACTGTGTGATGAGTTCTAATGGAGAGACATATATTGACAGTTGATGGCCTCACATCCTTACAGTAATTATCATTTGTTGTATCGAGCAAGGAAATTGCAATGAGTACCCAATAAGTGACTTTTTGATTCAGTATCTGAGTTGCTCCAGATAAACTAAAATTTGTATGTTAGCAAGGCCAATCTGACTGAAACAATTGTATTCAAGTGTTACAGTATAAAGTACATTGTCTATCTGGTTAGACAATAAGTAACAAAAACATATGAAATACAAATTACAAAACTTCATTATAACATTCAGTGTGAGATTCAATTCGGAAATAGAGAATTCATCATTCGAGAAATACGTTACTGTGAAAGTACAATGCAGTGCATTACTTTTGTAATATTAAGTAACAATGTTTTAAACAAGAGTTTCACGAGGTATCATTTGACACCTCCCACTATTGTGGATATCTAGTATTTAACGGAAGATCCACAACATCATGAAAATTCAACAGACTCCAGTGCAGCATTGTCAGAAGTGTAAAAATGGCTAGAATCATGATGTTTATTTAAATAAATTGAAAACTGAATTTTTTTATTGAGGAATTAAAGGTAGGGAGTTGTATTTGTCACCTTTAATTTTTCTCATGCCCAAATTAATGACTCAATCAGGACAACCTAGGTGGCAGGTTGGTCAGGTTCATCAAAGACAAAATGTCACACTTTCAGAAATCTGGAGGTGTTAGCAGCCGTTTTTAGAAGCATTAGCAATTAAAATTACTGAATTTATTCATCCCCTTTTTAAATTATTTCTCCAGATTTTTTTTTCAAAGGTAACTGAAATTCTCTACATTTTTCAGGGAGGACACTCTGCCCAGGAAGGAGCCGTGGCATGACGTTGGACGATCTTCATGGAGGTGAGTACAATGTGACTGCATAACAAAGTGGTAATAGAAGAAGTACACATTACAAATGTGTAGTCCATACGTTTTGTTAATGAAACACTCTTTCATACAAAACTACTATAAAAATAAAATGTAAAGTCCCACTCAACAAATCCTGTGTATATCTTTGAAGTAGTCTCAGCAACTACTGTTCTGATTTTCTTGCTGATGCTGGATTTCAGTAAGTGATACAGAGTCCATGACAGGAACATTATATTGAGAGTGTCTGTTTGTCAAGTAAATGTGCGAGTGTGGTGTAGATTAGATTAGATTAGTACTTGTTCCATAGAACATGAGTACGACACTTCGTAATGATGTGGAACGTGACAGGTTAATAAAAGGTGTCTATACAAGATATTACATCACACAAAATATTACATACACGTTTTTGGGAAATTACCCACTTACTGTATCCAAAAATTCATCTAATGAGTAGAAGAAATTTCTATTCAGAAATTCTTTTACTTTCTTTTTAAATGCTATGTGGCTATCTGTCAGACTTTTGATGCTATTAGGTAAGTGACCAAAGACTTTTGTGGTGCTGCATAATTTACCCCCTTCTGAGCCAAAGTTAGATTTAACCTTGAGTGATGAAGATCATTCTTTCTCCTAGTGTTGTAGCCATGTAATTAGAATGAACATGCCTTGGTGTTCTTGGCCTTTCCTTCTTTTTGTTATTTACTTTCACATTTTACACGATCTCTGTAGCTGCCTTCATCACTGATGTGCCATTTGACAAGTGATACTACTGTGTGATGAATTCTAATGGAGAGACATATATTGACGGTTGATGGCCTCACATCCTTACGGTAATTATCATTTGTTGTATCTAGCAATGAACTTGCAGTCAGTACCCAATAAGTGACTTTTTGATTCAGTATCTGAGTTGCCCCAGATAAACGAAATTTGTTTGTTAGCAGGGCCAATCTGACTGAAACAATTGTATTCAAGTGTTACAGTACAAAGTACATTGTCTATCTGGTTAGACAATAAGCAACAAAAACATATGAAATATTACTTTTTGAATTCGTTTGGATTGTTAATAACAAATTTCATAAGTGAATATGTATATTGTGAGGCTACAGTGAAGATCTCTAGCTCTATAAATAAGTGTCTGCAGGATGATCTTTGATGAGCTCCAGCAATTATTCTAATTACACTCTTTTGTGCAATGAACACTCTTATACTCAATGATGAGTTACCCCAGAATATGATGCCATATGAAAGCAGAGAATGAAAATAGGCATGGTAAGCTAATTTAGTGAGATGTATATCGCCAACATTTTCGATGACCCTAATAGCATAAGTAGCTGAACTCAAACGTTTCAGCAGATCCTCAGTGTGTTTTTTCCAGTTCAACCCCTCATCAATGCATACACCTAGAAATTTTGAATATTCGACCTTAGCTACCAATTTCTGATCGAAGTCTACATTTATTAATGGTATCATTCCATTTGCTGTGTGGAACTGTATATACTGTGTTTTGCAAAAGTTTAGTGAGAGCCCATCTGCAGAGAACCACTTAATGATTTTCTGAAAAACATCGTTTACAATTTCACCAGTCAATTCTTGTCTGTGTGGTGTGATAGCTATACTTGTATCATTGGCAAAAAGTACCAGCTTTGCATCTTCGTGAATATAAAATGGCAAGTCATCAATATATATTAAGAGCAGCATAGGACCCAAAACCGAACCTTGCAGCAACCCATTCTTGATTGTTCCCCAGTTTGAGAAATCACCAGTTTTATGCATATTATGTGAACTGCTTATTTCAACATTCTGCACTCTTCCAGTTAGGTATGATTTAAACCATTTGAGCACTGTCCCATTCATACCACAGTACTTAAGCTTATCTGCTCATTTATTCGTTAGTGAAAGTGTATATAGCATTTTCCATTGAAAAACCCTTCTGGAAACCAAACTGACATTGTGTTAAAACACAATTTTTACAAAGATGTGAAACTCTGCAATACAGTACTTTTTCAAGAATTTTGGATAAGGCATTCAGAAGAGAGATTGGGCGGTAGTTGTTGACATCAGATGTATCCCCTTTTTTATGCAGTGGTTTAACAATAGCATACTTCAGTCTATCTGGGAAAATACCCTGCTTCAGAGAGCTATTACATATGTGGCTAAGAATCCCACGTATTTCTTGGGAACAAGCTTTTATTATCCTGCTGGAAATGCCATCAATTCCATGCGAGCTTATATTCTTGAGAGAGTTTATTATCTTCCTAATTTCAGAAGGAGAGGTGGGTGGAATTTCAGTTGTACCAAATCGTGTGGATAAGGCTTCTTCCATTAACTGCCTTGCTTTCTTCTAATGAACATATAGATCCTATTTTCTCTACAACATTTAAAAAATGATTATTCAAAATGTTTTCGACTTCCGGCTTGTTGTTTATCAAGTTTCCATTCGCTTTGATGGTGATGCAATCATCCTGTACTCTAGGTTGCCCTGTCTCCCTTGTAATAATATTCCAAATTCTTTTGACTTTGTTATCAGAGGTATTAATATCAGACATGAGGCACATGCTTCTGGACTTTTAATAACCTTTCTTAATGTAGCACAGTAGTTTTTATAATATTTGGCTGTTTCTGTTGTTGTTAGATGCAGTTCCCTTTTGTGGTTACAAGATATTTTTATTCCTTTAGTAAACCAAGGTTTTTTGCATGGTTTCTTATAATTAGATTTAACTAATTTCATGGGGAAACAGTTTTCAAATTCTCTTACAAGTGTATCATGAAATATGTTATATTTTAAATTAGCATCGGGTTCCTTGTACATCTCGTCCCAGTCTAGCTGCTGAAGATTTTATCTGAAATTTCTAATTGTTGAGTCATTAATTGAATGCACAACTTTGGAGGGTAGTTTTGAATTACTGGATGGAACTATGTCATATACTGTAACTAGCTGAGCATCTTGATCAAAAAGACCATTCTCAACAGGACAAGAATTTATGTTTTTAAACCCATCTTGGTCTATAAAAGTGTTATCTATCAATGTGCTGTCCTTTACCACCCAAGTAGGAAAATTAATGACAGATGTCAAATTGAAAGAACCAAGCAAGACTTTCAGGTTATTCTTGCTATTACACTCTTTCAGTGAATCAACATTGAAGTCCTCACAAATAATAATTTGCTTTCCCCTTTCTGACAGATAGCACAACAAGGTATCCATGTTTTCCAGGAATAAATGAAAGTTTCCTGAAGGGGACCTATACACTGTTACAATTACAAAAGAGCCCTCCTTCAGTTTAATTTGACAGGCACGTGTTTCTATATGTTGCTCTAGACAAAACGTTTATGTACGAGGGCTATCCACAAAGTAAATTACGTTTTGAAATTAAAAATAAAGTATTGGATTTTTTTTTATTATATACAGATGAAAGCCACACTTAAATGCTACTTTTCTACATAGTTGCCATTTAAATTAAGGCATTTATCGTAGCGATGGACGAGCTTGGAAATTCCTTCGTCGTAAAATTCGGCCGCCTGCGCCTTCAACCACGTCGTTACCTCTTCTTGAAGCTGTGCGTCGTCATCAAAACGCTGCATAGCCAACCACTTCTTCATTGCTGGGAATAAGTGGAAGTCGCTCGGTGCCAGGCTGGGACTGTACGGCTGATGAGGAAACAACTCCCACTTAAAAGATTCGAGAAATTCACGAGTGGCATTTGCCGTGTGGGCCCGGGCGTTGTCGTGAATCAGCATGATCTTTGAACCCAACTTTCCCCTGCGCTTGTTTTGTATTGCTCTTCTGAGGTTGTGCAGAGTTTGGCAATAACTTTGAGAGTTTATTGTAGTGCCTCTTTCCAGGAAATCCACAAAAATCACACCTTTTCTGTCCCAAAAGACAGTCACCATCGCCTACCTTGCCGACGTCGTCTGCATGCATTTCTTGGGTTTTTGGGGGGAATTTGTGTGCCCCCACTGTATTGACTGCAATTTTGTCTTGCAGTTCACATGCTTAACCCATGTTTCGTCACCAGTAACGATGCGATCAAGTAATGAGTCGCCATCTTTCTCGTAAGCGTCCAAAAACGTTAACGCTGCAGCCATTCGCTGATTTTTGTGAATCTCTGTCAAGATTTTTGGTATCCATCTTGCACAAAACTTGTGGTAACCAAGCTTTTTGGTAATGATTTCGTGCAACAAACTTCGTGAAATTTGTGGAAAACTCACAGAGAGTTCCGTTATTGTGAAATTACAGTTTTCACGGACCACGGCATCGACTTTTTCAAGTTCGGCAGTCGCTACGCTGGGTCTTCCACTTCGCTCTTTATCATGAATCTTAGGTCGGCCGTTTTTTAATTTTATGACCCATTGACGCACTCCACCTTCAGTGATTATGTTGTCCCAATACACTTCACAAAGCTGCCGATAGATTTCTATCAGTGTACAGTTTTTTGCAGTCAGAAACCTTATTACAGCACGCACCTCACACTTTGCGGCATTTTCAATTAATGCTGACATTTCAAACTGTCACAGTAACTCAACGGAGTGCAGCACGAACCTCTCACTAGCACGGCAGGATGCCGACTGAGCGGTGGAATGCCATGACACCAAGATGGCCGCGCTAGCCCCACCCCTAATGGACACAAACAAAAACGTAATGTACTTTGTGGATAGCCCTCGTATCTAAGCTTTCTACACAGTGATAACTTTTGACATATATGGCAACTCCTCCTCTCACCATATTCTCTCTACTCATATGTGCAGCTAGTTTCTAACCACTGTAAATGTTAGGATAGCATGTATTTGATGCAGAAGAAGTGAACTGGTCTGGTATTCACCTTATGAAATGTGGAAAACAACCTAAAAGCCATAGTGAGACTGGCCGGTTCTAGGACCACCTGTAATTAATCCGCCAGAGGGATTCAGTGTTGGCCCAGCATAAATCCACGCCACTGTAGTTATCACATTAACATGTGCAGGTACCTGGGCACATGAGGATTATGAAACAGTTTTCACTAATAGGTAACTGATTTGGAAACAATGTTTGGGTGTATAATTTGCAAATATTTCTTGCAAAACTACTGAACAGTGTTTCCTGCCAGTGTAAAGATTTTGGTTTTGACATGTAACAGTGAATGGGCATTTTCTTTGGAAATAAGTAAGGCTGAGCAACTGCAGCATCAGTGCAGCATTGTCAAAAACGTAAAACTGGCAAAAATCTTGAAGTTTTTCTTAAATAATTTGAATATTGAATTTATTATTGAGGCATTAAAATTAGGGAGTTGTCTTTGTCATGTTTCACTTCCCTAGTGCCCAGACTTGTGACTCATCCATGACAACCATTAGACAACCTGTGTGGTGGGTTGGTCAAATGAAAAGAAAGTATTGAAGGTATTTTCAGTCACTTTCATCAATGGCAAAATGTCACACTTTCAGAAATCTGGAGGTGTGTGTTCCTTAAAAGAAAAAAGCACTCTGTCTTCAGGCCACAAGTTGTCCATTGGGAACATCCGACCGCTGTGTCATCCTCAGGTGAGGATGTGGATAGGAGGGGCGTGTGGTCAGCACACCACTCTCCAGGACGTTATGATGGTTTTCTTTGACTGGAGCCGCTACTATTCGGTTGAATAGCTCCTAAATTGGAATCACGAGGCTGAGTGCACCCTGAAAAATGGCAACAGTGCATGACGCCTGGATGATCACCCATCCAAGTGCAGGCTACGCCAGACAGTGCTGAACTTCGGTGATCTCACGGAAACCAGTGTATCCACCACGACAAGGCCGTTGCCATGTGTTCCTTAGCCAATGAATAATTATGTTGCTACCACCATGGTTGTAAGGTACAGTGGGTACTTTATATGTTTAGTGGTTTTAGTAGGTGACAGTATCTTTTCTTTTTTACCACATTTCTTATCTTTTGAATTCCAAATATTTTATTTGAAGGTTTGATAACATCATGTATAAGAATTTGCAAGTTATGTCATATGTATCAGTGCATGTCACATTATCGTCTTTTGCAGTGCATTACTTATTCTATATGTTGCTTGTACAGCATTATTTGTTCTGATGTTTCTCACCTTTTGGTTTATTTTGTTATTAAGTGTCAGTCTGTGCCTTTTTCTGACTTCTTTTTGAAGTCCTAGCTCTATGTTTTCTGTGTCCTCCTGTCTTTTATTAATATAATGGGGTGCTTCAGTCAAACTATAAGTGTCTTTGGACACTTTTATTTTTGATTACAGTTCAGTTGATCTAGTGTGTCTGACTTGTATACTTTTTGTGCATCTATCAGTTTATGTTCAGACCTTATGAACTGATCTATCAGGTTAGTTGGTCTGTTTTCAATAACAGTAATTAGTATCCGAAACTTTCCTGCGTCTCTTGTACGACTGTTATTTCTGTTGTGGATGACTGTTCGAGAGATGCCATTCTTCTGTTACTGAGGAATGGTCTTATTGAATTATATTATTGTTGGGAGACCTAGAGGACATTAAAGGAAAGGAACTGGCACGTTACATTACTGACATGACAAGTTCAACATTTGCAAGGAAACAGTGGCATTTTTTAGAAGGCTTTTCACCTTAAATTACTGAAATTATTCATCCAATTTTTAAATTATTTCTCCAGATATCGTTTTTCACAGGTAACTGACATTTTCTGTATGTTTCAGAGAGGACTCTTTGTCCAGGAAGGAGCCACAGCATGACACTGGACGATCTTCATGGAGGTGAGTACAATTCGACTGCATAGTAAACTGCTAAAAGAAGTAGTACACATTACAAATGTGTTGTCCATATGTTTTGTTAATGAAACTCACTTTCACAGAAAACTACTATAAAAACATAATGTAACATCCCAATCAGCAATTCCTATCTATATGTTTGAAGTAATCTAAGAAACTGCTATGCCAATTTCAATGCTGATGCTGGATTTGAGTTAGGGATTATCGAGTCTAGGTCAGGAACACTGTATCCAGAGTGTCTGTAAAGTAAATGTGAGAATGTGTTGTAAATGTTAGCATAGCATGCATTTGAGACACAAGAAGTGAAAAGGCCTGCTATTCACCTTATGAGATGTGGAATACCACCTAAAAGGCACAATGACACTTGCCAGCTCTAGGACCACCTGTCATTGATCTGCCAGAGGGATTCAATGCTGGCCCACCATAAATCCATGTCGCTGTAGTAATCACATTAACATGTGCAGGTACCTGGGTAGATTAGAATTATGAAACAGTTTTTGCTAAAAGGTAACTGCTTCTGAAGGATCATTTGTGTGTATAGTTAGCAAATATTTCATGCAAAATTGCTGAACTATTTTGAATTACAGTTTTTGCCAGTGTGAATATTTTGGTGTTGGCCTGTAACAATGAATGGGCGAATTCGTTGGAACTAAGTAAGGTTGCCCAACTGCAGCATCTGTCTAGTGTGAGGTACCATTAGCAGGAGATGGTGGAAGGTGCTGTGAACAGGATGGCATTTGCTGTCACCACCAGTAGCTTGCAAAAGTTACCAGATGCATCCTAAATAACCCAAAGTGCAAGTTGGGTGAGAGATTCAACTGATAAGAGGAGCTATTATGACACAGATTTAATATTCAAGAGGTGCGAAGCAATGTACTTGTAAAGGTCAAATCGAATATTTGGTTCATGCTAGCCTCTGCTAAAGAGATGCAACCACGAACTGAGCAATTTTCACACTAAAGTCAGTTGTGCTTGGGTGGACTGCTCTGGACTTGTGCTAAAGTGAGATTCAACTGATAAGAGCAGCTGTCATGGCACATATTTAATATTTAAGAGGTGTGAAGGAAGACACTGGTAAAGGTCCAATAGAATATTTTGTTCATGCTAGCCTGTGCTAAAGAGATACGACCACCAACCGAATAATTTTCATGCTTGGGTGGACTGCACTGGACTGGTGCTACAGAGAGGCAGCCATGTGGAATTGGGTACTACAATATTTGGAAGCTACAGTCAGATTTGAGTTACAGAGAATATTATGAGTAGTTTATTACTCAACTTAGGACCTGATAAGCAATATTTACTTCCAATATTGTGTAAACTGACATTTTATTGTATCGAATTGTGCAAAGAATGACTTTTATTATCAGTCTTCAATACAACACTGCCTTGTAATGGCATTATGTGAAACACACTAATTATAATACAGGTCAACAAAATATTACGGTAGCCAATATTGTGTCTCCAAATGAGCAAGCAATGCAAGTCATATGATCTGACCTGCATACCTGTTGTCGCTTCTGAATTATAGACACTAATGCAGTGAGGCATACAGAATAGTGCAGTTATTCACACCTCCTGTTAGTGCCACAGGATGTCATGCTAAAAGCCATTGACTATGTCTGTGGTCCTGTGGAAACATAGATCACTGTGCTTAGTCTCTGTGTTACTGTGAATCATCACCCTAGTAACAAATCATGTTTGTGTCATTCAGTGTTTACGAACTGTAGAGAAATTTAAGGTGCTTATAATTAGAACGAAAGTGTCTTAGTGTTCTTGGACTTTTTCTCTTTTTGTTAATTACTTTCAGATTTTCCTTTACCTCTGTCTCCATCACTGATGCACCAGTTGACAACTGATACTACTGTGTGAGATACATATATTGATGGTAGTGGCCTCCCAGCCTAATTGTATATATTGTAGGTTGTTTCTAGCAATTAAATTTGCTGTCAGTACCCTATAAGTAACTTTCTAATTAACTATCTGAGTTGTCCCAGATAAACAAAATCTGTTCATTAGCAAGACCACTCGGACTGAAACAGTTGTACCCGCGTGTTACAGTATAAAGCAGCACTGTCTATCTGATAAGACAATTAACAACAAAACCATACTAAATACAACTTGAAAATCACATTACAACATTCAGTGTGGAATTCAATCCGAAAAAAAAGAGAATACGTCATTGGAGGGTTATTTTACTGCCAAAGTACAATGCAGTGCAAGTACATTTGTAATTATAACATAACAATTGTTTTAAGCAAGAGTTACACCAGATATAATTTGACACCTCCCAGTGTTCTGGATATCTAGTATTTAACGAAATTTACATACATCATGAAAATGCAGCAGACTCCAGTGCAGCATTCTCATAAATGTAAAAATGGCCAAAATCATGAAGTTTATCTTATATAATTAGAAGACTGAATTTATTATTGAGGAATTAAAAGTAGGGAGTTTTCTTTGTCATGTTTTGTTTTTCTACTGCCCAGATTAGAGTTTCAGCCATGACAACCATTAGACAAGCTAGATGGTTGGTTGGTCAAATGGAAAGAAAGTTTTAAAGGTTTTTTCAGTCACTTCTATCAAAGACAAAATGCCACACTTTCAGAAATCTGGAGGTGTGTGTTCCTTAGCCATTGAGTACTTATGTTGCTACCACCATGGTTGTAAGGTGCAGTGTGTACCTTGCATTTTTTGTGGTTTTTGGAGTTCAGAGTATTTTTTTCACTTTTCCCGTATTTCTTATCTTCGGCATTCCAAATATCTTATTCAAAAGTTTGTTAACATTGTGTATGAGAATTTACAGGTTATGTCATACACATGTGATGTGCTGAGTCTTCAGTGCATGTCTCATTATCATGTTTGGAAGTGGACCTTTTGATGTATTTGTTGCTTGTACAGCATTGTTTGTTCTGATGGTTGCCACCCTGTGGGTTATTTTGTTATTAAATGTCAGTTCGTGTCTTTCTGTGACTTCTTTGGGCAGTCCCAACTCCATGGTTTCTGTGACTTGCTGCTCCTGCTGTCTTTTTATTAAAGTGATGGGCTGCTTCATTCAAATTGTGAGTGTCTTCGGACAGTGTTGTGTTTGTTTACAGTTCAGTTGGTCTACTGTGTCTGACTTGTATTCTTTTTGGGCATTTATTAGTTTATGTTCAGTTATTATGATTTGATCTATCAGGTTATTGGGTCGGTTTTCAATAACTGTTATCAGTATCCAAATATTGCTTGTTTCTCTTGTAGGATAGTTAGTTCTGATGTGGATGACTGTTCTGAGAGATGCCATTTTTCTGATACTGAGAAATGGTTTTATTGATTTCTTTTACTGATAGGAGAGCTAGAGAACATTCAAGGAAAGGAACTGGTACGTTGTGTTACTGACATGAGAAGGTCAACACTTGCAAGGAAACAGTTGCTGCTTATAGAAGTGTTAGCAACTAAAATTACTAAATTTATTCATCCCCTTTTTAAATTATTTCTCCAGATATTGTTTTCCACAGGTGACAGATATTTTCTGTATGTTTCAGGGAGGACTCTTTGTCCAGGAAGGAGCCACGGCATGACACTGGACGATCTTCACGGAGGTGAGTACAATTTGACTGCATAATAAACTGCTAATAGAAGTAGTACACATTACAAATGTGTTGTCCATATGTTTTGTTAATGAAATACACTTTCACACAAAACTACTATAAAAATATAATGTAACATCCCCAACAGCAGTTCCTATCAATAAGTTTGAAGTAATCTAAGAAACTGCTATGCCAATTTCGATGCTGATGCTGGATTTGAGTAAGGGATTATGGAGTCAAGGTCAGGAACAGTGCATCCAGAGTGTCTGTTTGTAAAGTAAATGTGAGAATGTGTTGTAAATGTTAGCATAGCATGCATTTGAGACACAAGAAGTGAACTGGGCTCGTATTCACCTTATGAGATGTGGAATACCACCTAAAAGCCACAATGACGCTCACCAGCTCTAGGACCACCTGTCGTTAATCCGCCAGAGGGATTCAATGCTGGCCCAGCATCATTCCATGTTGCTGTAGTAATCACATTAACATGTGCAGGTACCTGGGTAGTTGAGGATTATGAAACAGTTTTTGCTACTAGATAACGGATTCGGAAAGAATGTTTGTGTGTATTTATTGCAAATATTTCACGCAAAATTACAGAACTATGTTGAACTAAGTTTCTTGGCAGTGCGAAGATTTTGGTGTTGGCATGTAACAATGAATGGGCGAATTCGTTGGAACTAAGTAAGGTTGCCCAACTGCAGCATCTGTCTAGTGTGAGGTACCATTAGCAGGAGATGGTGGAAGGTGCTGTGAACAGGATGGCATTTGCTGTCACCACCAGTAGCTTGCAAAAGTTACCAGATGCATCCTAAATAACCCAAAGTGCAAGTTGGGTGAGAGATTCAACTGATAAGAGGAGCTATTATGACACAGATTTAATATTCAAGAGGTGTGAAGCAATGTACTTGTAAAGGTCAAATCGAATATTTGGTTCATGCTAGCCTCTGCTAAAGAGATGCAACCATGAACTGAGCAATTTTCACACTAAGGTCAGTTGTGCTTGGGTGGACTGCTCGGGACTTGTGCTAAAGTGAGGCAGTGAGCATGTTATTACAGCTCATTTGGAACGGACACTAAAATTCAAAAACTACAGCCGGGTGTGGGTAATGGATAATATTATGAGCAGTATATTACTCAACTTCTGATCTGATAAGCAATTTTTACAGCCAATGTGCTGTTAACTGACATTTCGCTGTAACAAATTGTGAAAGGTGTGACTTTTGGTATCAGTCTTTTCATGTAAAGGTGTAAACAACCACAGACATAAGCGAAGCCAAACCAGTAATACATTCACAGATAAAAATACACAACACAGTAACTAAGGCAAATCTATATGTAGCTGCTCTGATGTAAACTTATAACATCATTGGTTAAATGTTAAACAAAAATGTATCACACACAATAAATAAAATTTAGGCTATAAGTTCCAATAAATGTTGCCTATGAAAGCTACATTACAAAATAACTTCAAAAGATGTAAGAAAAATGCTTGAGTGACTAACCAGAGATGTTATAGGTAAGTTAACAATTCCATAAATGTATTGTTGTCAATCTCATATATGGCAAGTGGGCTACCAACTGCCCGAGAAAATAGTATATAATAAAACAATTACTTTCCGATCGCCTGATGATGGTGATAGTTCTGAAACAGTCCTGTCGTGATTAAATAAAAATCTCAAAATAGAAGCTGTATTTTGGACTTAATTCATAATGTCTCGTTATCCTGTTTTGTAGGCACTATTTGTTCTATATGTTGCTTGTACAGCATTATTTGTTCTGATGTTTCCAACCCTGTCAGTTACTTTGTTACTAAGGGTCAGTTTGTGCCTTTTCCTGACTTCTTTGGGGAGTCCCAGCTCTATGGTTTCTGTGTCTTGCTGCTACTGCAGTGTTTTTATTAAGGTAATGTGGTGCTTCATTCAAACTGTAAGTGTCTTCGGACAGTTTTGTTTATGTTAACAGTTCAGTTGGTCTACTGTGTCTGACTTGTTTTCTTTTTGTGCATCTATTAGTTCAGGTTCAGTTCTTGTGAATTGATCTGTCAGGTTAGTTGGTTGGTTTTCAATAACAGTAATTAGTATCTGAAACTTGCCTGTTTCTCTTGTAGGACTGTTAGTTCTGTTGTGAATGACTGTACTGAGAGATGCCATTCTTTTGTTACTGAAAAATCATTTTACTGATTTCTGTTACTGTTAGGAGACCTGGAAGACATTCAAGGACAGGAACTGGCAACTTGTGTTACTGACATGACAAGGTCAACACTTGCAGGGAAACAGTTGCTGTTTTTAGAAGTGTTAGCAACTTAAATTACTGAATTTATTCATCTCCTTCTTAAATTATGTATCCGGGTATTGTTTTTCACAGGTGACTGATATTTTCTGTATGTTTCAGGGAGGACTCATTGTCCAGGAAGGAGCTACGGCATGACTCTGGACAATCATCAAGGAGGTGAGTACATTTCAACTACGTAATAAACTGGTAATAGAAGAGGTGCACATTACAAATGTGCTGTCCATATGTTTTGATAATGGATCACACTTTCACACAAAACCACTATAAAAACACAATGTATGGTCCCACTCAGCGGTTCCTGTCTCTATGTGTGAGGCAATCTCAGAAACTGCTATAGCGATTTTGATACTGATGCTAGATTTGAGTACGTGATTAAAGAGTTCAGGAAAGGAACATTTCATTCAGAGTGTCTGTGTGTAGCATAAATGTGAGAATGCGGTGTAAATGTTAGCATAGCATGTATTTGATGCAGAAGAAGTGAACTGGCCTGCTATTCACATTATGAGATTTGGAAAACAACCTAGAAGGAACACCTGTCATTAATCCACCACACAGATTCAGTATTGGCCAAGCATAAATCCACGTCACTGTAGTTGTCACATTAAAATGTGCAGGTACCTGGGTAATTGAGGATTATGAAACAGGTTTTGCTACTAGGTAACGGACTTGGAAAGAATGTGTGTGTGTATAAATTGGAAATATTTCATGCAGAATTACTGAACTGTGTTCAATTAAGTTTTCTTGCCAGTGTGAAGATTTTGGTGTTAGCATGTAACAATGAATGTGTGAATTCCTTGGAAGTAAGTAAGGGTGTCCATCTGCAGCATCAGTCTACTATGAGGTACCATTAGCAAGAGATGTTGGAAAGTGCTGGCTACAGGATGGCATTAGCGGTAACTACCGGGTGGCTAGCTCAAGTTACCAGTTGCATCCTAAATAACACAAAGTGCAAGTTTGGTTAAGAGATTCAACTGATAAGAGGAGCTGTAATGGCACAGATTTAATACGAGGGCAGTTCAATAAGTAATGCAACACATTTTTTTTCTCGACCAATTTTGGTTGAAAAAACCGGAAATTTCTTGTGGAATATTTTCAAACATTCCCGCTTCGTCTTGTATAGTTTCATTGACTTCCGACAGGTGGCAGCGCTGTACGGAGCTGTTAAAATGGCGTCTGTAACGGATGTGCGTTGCAAGCAACGGGCAGTGATCGAGTTTCTTTTGGCGGAAAACCAGGGCATCTCAGATATTCATAGGCGCTTGCAGAATGTCTATGGTGATCTGGTAGTGGACAAAAGCACGTTGAGTCGTTGGGCAAGCCGTGTGTCATCATCGCCGCAAGGTCAAGCAAGACTGTCTGATCTCCCGCGTGCGGGCCGGCCGTGCACAGCTGTGACTCCTGCAATGGCGGAGCGTGCGAACACACTCGTTCGAGATGATCGACGGGTCACCATCAAACAACTCAATGCTCAACTTGACATCTCTGTTGGTAGTGCTGTCACAATTGTTCACCAGTTGGGATATTCAAAGGTTTGTTCCCGCTGGGTCCCTCGTTGTCTAACCGAACACCATAAAGAGCAAAGGAGAACCATCTGTGCGGAATTGCTTGCTCGTCATGTGGCTGATGGTGACAATTTCTTGTCAAAGATCGTTACAGGCGATGAAACATGGGTTCATCACTTCGAACCTGAAACAAAACGGCAATCAATGGAGTGGCGCCACACCCACTCCCCTACCAAGAAAAAGTTTAAAGCCATACCCTCAGCCGGTAAAGTCATGGTTACAGTCTTCTGGGACGCTGAAGGGGTTATTCTGTTTGATGTGCTTCCCCATGGTCAAACGATCAACTCTGAAGTGTATTGTGCTACTCTTCAGAAATTGAAGAAACGACTTCAGCGTGTTCGTAGGCACAAAAATCTGAACGAACTTCTCCTTCTTCACGACAACGCAAGACCTCACACAAGTCTTCGCACCCGAGAGGAGCTCACAAAACTTCAGTGGACTGTTCTTCCTCATGCACCCTACAGCCCCGATCTCGCATCATCAGATTTCCATATGTTTGGCCCAATGAAGGACGCAATCCGTGGGAGGCACTACGCGGATGATGAAGAAGTTATTGATGCAGTACGACGTTGGCTCCGACATCGACCAGTGGAATGGTACCGTGCAGGCATGCAGGCCCTCATTTCAAGGTGGCGTAAGGCCGTAGCATTGAATGGAGATTACGTTGAAAAATAGTATTGTGTAACTAAAAGATTGGAGAATAACCTGGTGTATTTCAATGCTGAATAAAACAACCCCTGTTTCAGAAAAAAATGTGTTGCATTACTTATTGAACTGCCCTCGTATTTAAGAGGTTGGAAGCAACATACTGATAACAGCCCAATACAATATTTCGTTCATGGTAGTCTATGCTAAAGAGATGCGACCACCAACTGAGCAATTTTCGTCCCTAAGTCTGTCGCTCTTGGGTGGATTGAACTGGACTGGACTGGTTCCACAGCAAGGCACCCAGCATGTTACTATTGTTCACGTGGAACGGACACTAACATTTGAGTAATGCACAATATTATGAGTAGTATGTTACTCAACTTAGGATCTGATAGTAATTTTTACAGCGAAAGTGTTTTTTACTGACGTTTTGTTGTAATTAATTGTAGAAAGAGTGAGTTTTGTTATCAGTCTTCAGTGCAGCACTGCCTTGTAATGGCAGTCTATGATAACACAGTAGTTATAATACAGGTCAACAAAATAGAATGGAATCCAATTATGAGTCTCCAAAGGAGCGAGTGGTGCATGTCATGTGAACTGACCTGTATACTGGTTGTCGCTTCCGAATTTTGGACACTCGTGCAGTTAGGCATACGAAATGGTGCAGTTACTCACATCTCCTATTAGTGCCACAAAACGTCATGCTGGAAGCCATTGACTACTACATGAAGTAAATATAACTCGTGAAAATTTTCTGTTTCAGATCCATGAGGTAAATACTACTCATGGGCATATTTTCATTTAAAGGTCTGTGGGTCTCTGGCAAACGAGAGCACTGTGATTTTTCTCCGTGTTACAGTGAGTCTCTGCCCCAGTAACAAATCATGTTTGTGTTGTACGGCATTTAAGAACTGTAGAGAAGTTTAGGGTGTTTGTAGTTAGATCGAACATGCCTTGGTGTTCTTTGACTTTTCTTCATTTTATTATTTACTTTCACATTTTCTGTTAACTCTGTAGCTGCCTTCATCAGTGATGTGCAAGTTGGCAACTGATACTACTGTGTGATGAATTCTAATAGAGAGACGTATATTCACAGTAATGGTCTCTCAACATTACTGTATTTATTGTCAGTTGTCTGTAGCAGTTAAATTGCCATCAGTACCCTATAAGTGACTTTCTAATTCAGTATCTGAGTTGCCCCAGATATATGTCTTCTGTTCATTAGTAGGGCCACTTGGACTGAAACAATTGTATTTGCGTGTTACAGTATAAAGTACATTGTCCATCCAATGAGACAATTAACAGCAAAACAGTACTAAATACAAGTTGATAACCTCATTACATGTTTCGGTGCGGAATTCAATCCAAAATAAGGGAATTCATCATTTGAGGGTTATTTTACTGCCAAAGTACAATGCAGTGCAAGTACATTTGGTATTATAAGATAGCAATTATTTTAAGCAGGAGTTACACCAGATATCATTTGACACCTCCTGCTCTTCTGTATAATTAGTACTTATAGTATTTAATGCCCCCCCCCCCCCCCCCCCCCCCCCCATGAACCATGGACCTTGCCATTGGTGGGGAGACTTGTGTGCCTTAACAATACAGATAGCCGTATTGTAGGTGCAACCACAGTGGATGGGTATCTGTTGAGAGGGCAGACAAACATGTTGTTTCTGAATAGGGGCAGCAGCCTTTTCAGTAGTTGCAGGGGCAACGATCTGGATGATTGACTGATCTGGCCTTGTGACACTAAACAAAATGGCCTTGCTGTTGTGGTACTGCAAAAGGCTGAAAGCAAGCGGAATCTACAGCTGTAATTTTTCCCGAGGGCATGCAGCTTTACTGTATGGTTAAATGATGATGGCATCCTCTTGGTAAAATATTCCGGAGGTAAAATATTCCCCTATTCGGATCTCCAGGCGGGGACTACTCGGGAGGATGTCGTTATCAGGAGAAAGAAAACTGGCATTCTACAGATCGGAGCGTGGAATGTCACATCCCTTAATCGGGCAAGTAGGTTAGATAATTTAAAAAGGGAAATGGATAGGTTAAAGTTATTTATAGTGGAAATTAGTGAAGTTCGGTGGCAGGAGGAACAAGACTTCTGGTCAGGTGAATACAGGGTTATAAATACAAAATCAAATAGGGGTATTGCAGGAGTAGGTTTGATAACGAATAAAAATATAGGATTGTGGGTAAGCTACTACAAACAGCATAGTGAACGCATTATTGTGGCCAAGATAGACACGAAGCCCACGCCTACTGCAGTAGTACAAGTTTATATGCCAACTAGCTCTGCAGATGACGAAGAAATTGAAGAAATGTATGGTGAGATAAAAGAAATTATTCAGGTAGTGAAGGGAGACAAAAATTTAATAGTCATGGGTGACTGGAATTCGACAGTAGGAAAAGGGAAAGAAGGAAACATAGTAGGTGATTATGGATTGGGGCTAAGAAATGAAAGAGGAAGCCATCTGGTAGAATTTTGCACAGAGCATAACTTAATCATAGCTAACACTTGGTTCAAGAATCATGAAAGAAGGTTGTATCCATGGAAGAATCTTGGAGATACTAAAAGGTATTAGATAGATTATATAATGGTAAGACAGAGATTTAGGAACCAGGTTTTAAATTGTAAGACATTTCCAGGGACAGATGTGGACTCTGACCACAATCTATGGGTTATGAAATGTAGATTAAAACTGAAGAAATTACAAAAAGGTGCGAATTTAAGGAGATGGGACCTGGATAAACTGACTAAACCAGAGGTTGTACAGAATTTCAGGCAGAGCGTAAGGGAACAATTGACAGGAATGGGGGAAAGAAATACAGTAGAAGACGAATGGGTAGCTCTGAGGGATGAAGTAATGAAGGCAGCAGAGGATCAAGTAGGTAAAAAGACGAGGGCTAGTAGAAATCCTTGGGTAACAGAAGAAATATTGAATTTAATTAGCGAAAGGAGAAAATATAAAAATGCAGTGAATGAAGCAGCCAAAAAGGAATACAAACGTCTCAAAAATGAGATCGACAGGAAGTGCAAAATGGCTAAGCAGGCATGGCTAGAGGACAAATGTAAGGATGTAGAGGCTTATTTCACTAGGGGTAAGATAGATACTGCCTACAGGAAAATTAAAGAGACCTTTGGAGAAAAGAGAGCCACTTGTATGAATATCAAGAGCTTAGATGGAAACCCAGTCCTAAGCAAACAGGGGAAAGCAGAAAGGTGGAAGGAGTATATAGAGGGTACATACAAGGTCGATGTACTTGAGGACAATATTATGGAAATGAAAGAGGATGTAGATGAAGATGAAATGGGAGATACGATACTGCGTGAAGAGTTTGACAGAGCACTGAAAGAACTGAGTTGAAATAAGGCCCCAGGAATAGACAACATTCCATTAGAACTACTGACGGCCTTGGGAGAGCCAGTCCTGACAAAACTCTACCATTTGGTGAGGAAGATGTATGAGACAGGTGAAGTGCCCTCAGACTTCAAGAAGAATATAATAATTCCAATCCGAAAGAAAGCAGGTGTTGACAGATGTGAAAATTACCGAACTATCAGTTTAATAAGTCACAGCTGCAAAATACTAACGCGAATTATTTACAGACAAATGGAAAAACTGGTAGAAGCCAATGTCGGGGAAGATCAGTTTGGATTCCGTAGAAATGTTGGAACACGTGAGGCAATACTGACCCTACGGCTTATCTTAGAAAGAAGATTAAGGAAAGGCAGACCTATGTTTCTAGCATTTGTAGACTTAGAGAAAACTTTTGGCAATGTTGACTGGAATACTCTCTTTCAAATTCTAAATGTGGCAGGGGTAAAATACAGGGAGCAAAAGGCTATTTACAATTTGTACAGAAACCAGATGTCAGTTATACGAGTCGAGGGGCATGAAAGGGAAGCAGTGGTTGGGAAGGGAATGAGACAGGGTTGTAGCCACTCCCTGATGTTATTCAATCTGTATAGTGAGCAAGCAGTACAGGAAACAAAAGAAACATTTGGAGTAGCTATTACAGTCCAGGGAGAAGAAATAAAAACTTTGAGGTTCGCCGACGACATTGTAATTCTGTCAGAGACAGCAAAGGACTTGGAAGAGCAGTTGAACGGAATGGACAGTGTCTTGAAAGGAGGATATAAGATGAACATTAACAAATGCAAAACGAGGATAATGGAATGTAGTTGAATTAAGTCGGGTGATGCTGAGGGAATTAGATTAGGAAACGAGACACTTAAAGTAGTAAAGGAGTTTTGCTATTTGGGAGCAAAATTACTGATGATGGTCGAAGTAGAGAGGATGTAAAATGTAGACTGGCAATGGCAAGGAAAGCGTTTCTGAAGAAGAGAAATTTGTTAACATTGAGTATAGATTTAAGTATCTGGAAGTCGTTTCTGAAAGTATTTGCATGGAATGTAGCCAAGTATGGAAGTGAAACATTGACAATAAATAGTTTGGACAAGAAGAGAATAGAAGCTTTCGAAATGTGGTGCTACAGAAGAATGTTGAAGATTAGGTGGGTAGATCATGTAACTAAGGAGGAGGTATTGAATAGGATTGGGGAGAAGAGAAGTTTGTGGCACAACTTGACTAGAAGAAGGGATCGGTTGGTAGGACATGTCCTGAGGCATCAAGGGATCACAAATTTAGCAATGGAGGGTAAAAATTGTAGAGGGAGACCAAGAGATGAATACACTAAGCAGATTCAGAAGGATGTAGGTTGCAGTAGGTACTGTGAGATGAAGGAGCTTGCACAGGATAGATTAGCATGGAGAGCTGCATCAAACCAGTCTCGGGACTGAGGACCACAACAACAACAGTACTTAATGAAAGTTCCACAACATCATGAAAAATGCAGCAGACTCCAGTGCTGCACTGTCAAAAGTATAAAAAAGGGCAAAAATCATGAAGTTTATCTTAAATAATTAGAAGACTGAATTTATTATTGAGGAATTAAAAGTAGGCAGTTGTCTTTGTTACATTTTATTTTTCGAGTGGCCTGATTGGTGACTCAGCCATGACAATGTTTAGCTGACCTAGGTGGTGGGTTGTCAGACTTGATGAAATCTGTGAGTTATTACGTTTCTACCACCATTGTTGTGAGGTGCAATGTGTAACTTGCATTTTTTATTCTTTTAGGAGTTAACAATATTTCTTCACTTTTTCTGACTTTCTTTTTTGGCGTTTCAAATATCCTAATCAAAAGTTTTTTAATGTTGTTTATAAGAATTTACAGGTTATGTCATACTTATGTGGTGTGCTCGGTCTTCAGTGCATGTCTCATTATCATGTTTTGTAGTGGATTATTTATTTTATATGTTGCTTGTACAGCAATGTTTGTTCTGATGTTTGCCACCCTGTGGGTTATTTTGCTATTAAAAGTCATTTTTTGCCTTTTTGTGACTTCTTTGGGGAGTCCCAGCTCTATGGTTTTTGTGACTTGCTGCTCATGTTGTCTTTTTTAGTAAAGTGATGGGGTGAATCAGTCAAATTGTAAGTGTTTTTGGACTGATTTGTGTTTGTTTACAGTCCAGTTGGTCTACTGTGCCTAACTTGTATTCTTTTGTGCATCTATTAGTTTATGTTCAGTTCTTGTGAATTGGTCTATCAGGTTATTTGGTCGGTTTTCAATAACAGTAATTAGTATCTGAAACCTGCCTGTTACTTTTGTAGGACTGGTAGTTCTGTTGTGGATGACTATTCTGAGAGATGCCATTCTCTGTTACTGAGGAATAGTCTTATTGAATTGTATTATTGTTGGTAGAGCTAGAGGATATTAAAGGAAAGGATCTGGCACAGTGTGTTACTGACATGACCAGTTCAACATTTGCAACGAAACAGTGGCTGTTTTTAGAAGGGTTTTCAACTTAAATCACTGAATTTATTCATCCTCTTTTTAAATTATTTCTCCAGATATTGTTTTTCATGTGTGACTGAGATTTTCTGGACTCTTTGTCCAGGAACGATCCACGGTATGACACTGAATGATGTTCACAAAAGTGAGTACAACTGAACTGTGTAATAAACTGGTAATAGAAGAAGTGCACATTACAAATGTGTTTTCCGTATGATTTGTTAATGAAACACTCTTACGCACAAAACTACTATAGAAATACAATGTAAGGTCCCACTCAAAAATTCCTGTCTATATGTTTGAAGTAATGTCAGAGAGTGCTATACCGATTTTGTTGTTGGTGCTGGAATTGAGTTATTGATTAAGGAGCCCAGGACAGGAATATTGAATCCAGAGAGTCTTTTCATAAAGTAAATGTGCTGTAAAAGTTAGCTTAGGATGTACTTGAGGCAGAAGTAATGCAGTGGCCTGGTATTCACCTTATGAGATGTGGAAAACAGCCTAACAGCCATAATGCGGCTGGCCGGCTCAAGGACCATCTGTCATTAATCCGCCAGGCAGATTCAGTGTTGGCCCTACATAAATGCATGTCTCTGTAGTTGTCACATTAACATGTACCGGTACCTGGGCAGATGAAGATTATGATACAGTTATTGCTAGTAGGTAAGTGATTCACAAAGAATGTTTGTGTGTATAACTTGCAAATATTTCATACAAAATTGCTGAACTACGTAGAATTAAGGTTTCTTGCCCTTGTGGAGATTTTGGTGTTGGCATGTAGCAATGAATCGGCTAATTCCATGGAAGTAAGTAAGGTTATCCAAATGCAGCAACTGTCTAGTGTAAGTTACCATTAGCAGTAGATGGTGGAAGGTGCTGCAAACGGTATGACATGAGGTGTCACTACCAGGTGGACATCACAAGTTGAAGTAAATGTGAGATTGTGCTGTAAATGCTAGCATAGCATGTATTTGAGGCAGAAAAAGTGAACTGGTCGGTATTCACCTTACCAGATGTGGAAAACAACCTAAAAGGAACACCTGTCATTAATCCATGAGGCAGAGTCAGTGTTGGCCCAGCATATTTCAACGTTGCTTTTTTTGTCACATTAAGATGTGCAGGTACCCGCGTAGTTGATGATTATGAAACATTTGTTACTACTAGGTAACGGATTTGGAAATAATGTTTGTGTGTATTTATTGCAAATATATCATGCAAACATTCTGAACTATCTTGAATTAAGGTTTCTTGGCAGGGTGAAGATTTTGGTGTTGGCGTGTAACAATGAGTGAGTGAATTCTTTGGAAGTAAGCAAGGCTGTCCAACTGCAGCATCAGTCTAGTGTGAGGTACCATGAGCAGGAGATGGTGGAAGGTGCTGTGAACATGAGGGCATTAGCTGTCACCACCAGTTAGAATGAACAAGTTACCAGTTGCTTCTAAAATAACCCAATGTGCAAGATGGATGAGAGATTCAACTGATAAGAGGAGCTATTATTGCACAGATTTAATATTCAAGAGGTGTGAAGCTACGTACTTGTAAAGGTCCATTTGAATATTTTGCTTATGCTAGCCTCTGCTAAAGAGATGCGACCACCAACTGAACAATTCTCACATTAAAGTCAGTTGTGCTTGGGTGGACTGCGCTGGACTTGTGTGCTACAGTGAGGCAGCCAGTATTTTACTATAGCTCATATTGAATGGACACTAAAATTCAAAAAACTACAGCCAGGTGTGGGTAATGCATAATATTATGAGCAGTATGTTACTCAACTTAGGATCTGATAAACAATTTTTACACCTGATGTGTTGCTAACTGACATTTTGTTGTAACAAATTGTAAAAGGAGTGACTTTTGGTGTCAGTCTTTTCATGAAAATGGATATACAACCGACGACATAAGCTAAGCCAAACCACAAACATATTCACAGATAAAAATAAACAACACGGTAAGTACCGGAAATTGATATGTAACTGCTCTGATGTAAACTTATAACAGGGTTTGTTAGATGTCAAACAAAATATTGTCACACAGAATAAATAAAATTCAGGCTATAACTTCCAATACATATAGTCTATGAAAGCTACAACATATAATAACTTTTTAAAGATGTAAGAAACATGCTTGACTGACTAACCAGTGATGTTATAGGTAAGTTAATAATTCCATTAATGTAGTGTTGTCAATCTCATATATGAGAAGTGGGCTGCCAAATGCCCTAGATAATAGTTTATAATAAAACCATAGTTTCAGATCACCTGATGATGGTAATAGTGTTGAAACAGGCTTGTCATGATTAAATAAAAATCTCAAAATTGAAACCTCATTTTTGACTTAATTCATAATGTATCATTATCATGTCTTGTAGTCACTATTTATTACATATATTAATTGTACAGCATTATTTGTTTTGATGTTTCAACTCTGAGATTTATTTTGTTACTACATGTATGATTGTGCCTTTTTCTTACTTATTTGGGGAGTCCCAGCTCTATTGTTTCTGTGACTTGCTGCTCCTGCTGTCATTTTATTAAAGTGATGGGGTGCTTCAGTAAATTTGTAAGTGTATTCGAACAGTTTTGTTTTGCTTTACAGTTCAGTTGGTCTACTGTATCTGACTTGTATTCTTTTTGTGCATCTATTAGTTTATGTTCAGTTCTTGTGAATTGATCTGTCAGGTTAGTTGGTTGGTTTTCAATAACAGTAATTAGTATCTGAAACTTGCCTGTTTCTCTTGTAGGACTGTTAGTTCTGTTGTGGATGACTGTTCTGAGAGATGCCATTCTCTGTTACTGAGAATTGGTCTTATTGAATTGTATTATTGTTGGGAGAGCTAGAGGACATAGCTAGTGGACATTAAAGGAAAGGAACTGGCACATTGTGTTACTGACATGACCAGTTCAACCTTTGCAAGGAAACAGTGGCTGTTTTTAGAAGGGTTTTCAACTTAAATTACTGAAATTATTCATCCCCTTTTTAAATTATTTCTCCAGATATTGTTTTCCACAGGCGACTGAGATTTTCTGAATGTTTCAGGGAGGACTCTTTGTCCAGAAAGGATCCATGGCATGACTCTGAACTATCTTCACGGAGGTGAGTACAATTGAACTGTGTAATAAATTGGTAATAGGAGCGGTGCGCATTACAAATGTGTTGTCCGTATGTTTTGTTAATGAAACACACTTTTACACAAAACTACATTAAAAATACAATGTAAGGTCCTACTCAGCAATTCCTGTCTGTATGTGTGAGGCATTCTCAGAAACTGCTATTGCGATTTTGATGCTGACTCTAGATTTGAGTAAGTGATTAAAGAGTCCAGGAATGTAACATTTAATTCGGAGTGTCTGTGTGTAGCGTAAATGTGTGAATGTGGTGTAATTGTTAGCATAGCATGTATCTGATGCAGAAGAAGTGAACTGGCCTGCTATTCACATTATGAGATTTGGAAAACAACCTAGAAGGAACACCTGTCATTAATCCACCACGCAGATTCAGTATTGGCCCAGCATAAATCCACTTCACTGTAGTTGTCACATTAAAAAGTGCAGGTACCTGGGTAATTGAGGAGTGTGAAACAGTTTTAGATACTAGGTAACGGATTTGGAAAGAATGTGTGTGTGTATAAGTTGGAAATAATTCATGCAGAATTACTGAACTGTGTTCAATTAAGTTTTCTTGCCAGTGTGAAGATTTTGGTGTTAGCATGTAACAACGAATGTGCGAATACCTTGGAAGCAAGTAAGGGTGTCCATCTGCAGCATTGGGCTACTATGAGGTACCATTAGCAAGAGATGTTGGAAAGTGCTGGCTACAGGATGGCATTAGCTGTCACTACCAGGTGGCTAGCACAATTTTACCAGTTGCATCCTAAGTAACACAAAGTGAAAGCTTGGTTAAGAGTTTCAACTGATAAGAGGAGCTGTAATGCCACAGATTTAATATTTAAGAGGTTGGAAGCAACATACTGATAAGGGCCCAATACAATATTTCGTTCATGGTAGTCTATGCTAAAGAGATGCGACCACCAACTGAGCAATTTTCATGCCTAAGTCTGTCGCTCTTGGGTGGACTGGACTGGACTCTACTGGTTCCACAGTGAGGCACCCACTATGTTACTATTGCTCATGTGGAATGGACACTAAAATTCAAAACTACAGCCAGGTTTGAGTAATGCACAATATTATGAGTAGTATGTTACTCAACTTAGGATCTGATAGTAATTTTTACAGTAAATGTGTTTTTGACTGATATTTTGTTGTAATTAATTGTAGAAAGAGTGAGTTTTGTTGTCAGTCTTCAGTGCAGCACTGCCTTGTGATGGCATTCTATGATAACACAGTAGTTATAATATAGGTCAACAAAATAGAATGGAATCCAATTATGAGTCTCCAAAGGAGCGAGCGGTGCATGTCATTTGAACCGACCTGTATACTGGTTGTCGCTTCCGAATTTTGGACACTCATGCAGTTAGGCATACGAAACGGTGCAGTTACGCACATCTCCTATTAGTGCCACAAAACGTCATGCTGATGCCATTCACTACTACATGAAGTAAATATAACTCGTGGAAAATTTTCTTTTTTGGACACATGAAGTAAATACTACTCATGGGCATATTTTCATGTAAAGGTCTGTGGTTCTCTGGCAAACGAGAGCACTGTGATTTTTCTCCGTGTTACAGTGAGACTCTGCCCCATTAACAAATCATGTTTGTGTTGTACGGCATTTAAGAACTGTAGAGAAGTTTAGGGTGTTTGTAGTTAGATCTAACATGCCTTGGTGTTCTTTGACTTTTCTTCATTTTATTATTTACTTTCACATTTTCTGTTATCTCTGTAGCTGCCCTCATCAGTGATGCACAAGTTGACAACTGATAATCCTGTGTGATGAAATCTACTGGAGAGACGTATATTCACAGTAATGGTCTCTCAGCATCACTGTATCTATTGTCGGTTGTCTCTAGCAATTAAATTGCCATCAGTACCCTATAAGTGACTTTCTAATTCAGTATCTGAGTTGCCCCAGATATATGTCTTCTGTTCATTAGTAGGGCCACTTGGACTGAAACAATTGTATTTGCGTGTTACAGTATAAAGTACATTGTCCATCCAATGAGACAATTAACAGCAAAACAATACTAAATACAAGTTGATGACCTCATTACATGTTTCAGTGTGGGATTCAATCCAAAATAAGAGAATTCATCAATTGAGGGTCATTTTACTGCCAAAGTACAATTCAGCGCAAGTACATTTGTTATTATAAGATAACTATTATTTTAAGAAGGAGTTACACCAGATATAATTTGACACCTCCCTCTCTTCTGGATAATTAGTACTTATACTATTTAATGAAAGTTCCACAACATCATGAAAATGCAGCAGACAACAGTGCTGTATTGTCAAAAGTGTAAAAATGACAAAAATCATGAAGTTTATCTTAAATAATTAGAAGACTGAATTTATTATTGAGGAATTAAAAGTAGGCAGCTGTCTTTGTCACATTTTATTTTTCGAGTGGCCTGATTGGTGACTCAGACATGACAATGTTTAGCTGCCATTGGTGGTCGGTTGGTCAAATGAAAAGAAAGTGTTGAAGGTATTTGCAGTCACTTTCGTCAAAGACAAAATGTCATACTTTATGAAATCTGTGAGTTATTATGTTTCTACCACCATGGTTGTGAGGTGCAATGTGTAACTTGAATTTTTTATTCTTTTAGGAGTTAACAATATTTCTTCACTTTTTCTGAATTTCCTCTTTGGCTTTTCAAATATCTTAATCAAAAGTTTTTTAACGTTGTTTATAAGAATTTACAGGTTATCTCATACTCATGTGCTGTGCTGGGTCTTCAGTGCATGTCTCATTGTCATGTTTTGTAGTGGATTATTTATTCTATATGTTGCTTGTACAGCATTGTTTGTCCTGATTTTTGCCACCCTGTGTGTTATTTTGCTACTAAATGCATTTTTTACATTTTTGTGACTTCTTTGGGGAGTCCCAGCTCTATGGTTTTTGTGACTTGCTGCTCCTGCTGTCTTTTTATTAAAGTGATGGGACGATTCAGTCAAATTGTAAGTGTTTTCGGACAGTTTAGTGTTTGTTCACAGTTCAGTTGGTCTACTGTGTCTGACTTGTATTCTTTTTGTGCGTGTATTAGTTTATGTTCAGTTCTTGTGATTTGGTCTATCAGGTCAGTTGGTCGGTTTTCAGTAACAGTAATTAATATTTGAAACCTGCCTGTTTCTTTTGTAGGACTGTTAATTCTGTTGTGGATGACTGTTCTGAGAGATGCCATTCTCTGTTACTGAGGAATAGTCTTATTGAATTACATTATTGTTGGGAGAGCTAGAAGACATTAAAGGAAAGGAACTGGCACATTGTGTTACTGACATGACAAGCTCAACATTTGCAAGGAAACAGTGACTGTTTTTAGAAGGGTTTTCAACTTAAATTTCTGAAATTATTCATCCCCCTTTTAAATTATTTCTCCAGATATAGGTTTTCACAGGTGACTGATATTTTCTGTATGTTTCAGGGGGGACCCTTTGTCCAGGAAGGAGCCACGACATGACACTGGACGATCTTCACAGAGGTGAGTGCAATTCAAATGCATAATAAACTGGTAAGTGCACATTACACATGTGTGTTGCATATGTTTTGTTAATGGAACACACTTTCACACAAAACTACTATAAAAACACAATGTAAATTCCTACTCAAAAAATCCTACATATATGTTTGAAGTAATCTCAGAAACTGCTATACCGATTTTAATACTGATGCTGGATTTGAGTAAGTTATTAAGGAGCCCAGGACAGGAACATTGATCCAGAGAGTCTTCTTATAATGTAAGTGTGAGAATGTGGTGTAATTGTTAGCGCAGCATGTATTGGGGGAGAAGTAATTAACTGGACTGATATTCACCTTATGAGATGTGGAAAACAGCCTAAGAGTCAGAATGAGGCTTGATGGCTCCAGGACCACCTGTCATTAATCCATGACGCAGATTAGACAACCAAGGTGGTGTGTTGGTCAAATGAAAAGAAAGTGTCAAAGGTTTTTTCAGTCACTTTTGTCAACAACAGAATGTCACACATTCGGAAATCTGGAGGTATGTGTTCCTTAGCCATTGAGGAATTATGTTTCTATCACCACGGTTGTGAGGGTCAGTGTGTACCTTACATTTTTAGTGGTGTTTTGAGTTGACAGTATTTTTCACTCTTCTCTTATTTTTTAACTTCCTCATTATAAAAATTTTATCCAAAGTTTGTTTATGTCATTTATAAGAATTTACATGTTATGTCATATACATGTGCTGTGCTGTGTCTTCAGTGCATGTCTCATTATCCTGTTTTGCAGTGCACTATTTTTTCTATATTTTGTTTGTACAGCATTATTTTTTTCGGATGTTTGCTAGCCTGTGGTTTATTTATTTTTTATTAAATGTCAGTTTGTGCCTTTTTCTGACTTCTTTGAGGAGTCCCAGTTGTGTGGTTTCTACGACTTGCAGCTCCTGCTGTCTTTTTATTAAAGTGCTGGGGTGCTTCAGTCAAATTGTAAGTGCCTTCGGACAGTTTTCTTTTTGTTTACTGTACACTTGGTCTTCTGTGTCTGTCTTTTACTCTTTTTGTGCATCTATTAGTTTATGTTCAGTTTTTGTCACAGGTAACTGACATTTTCTGTATGTTTCAGAGAGGACTTTTTGTCCAGGAAGGAGCCACAGCATGACACTGGACGATCTTCATGGAGGTGAGTACAATTCGACTGCATAGTAAACTGCTAAAAGAAGTAGTACACATTACAAATGTGTTGTCCATATGTTTTGTTAATGAAACACACTTTCACAGAAAACTACTATAAAAACATAATGTAACATCCCAATCAGCAATTCCTATCTATATGTTTGAAGTAATCTCAGAAACTGCTACAGCGATTTTGATGCTGGTGCTGGATTTGAGTAATTGATTAATAAGTCTAGGAAAGGTACACTTTATCTAGTGTGTCTGTTTGTAAAGTAAATGTGGGGATGTGATGTAAATGTTAGCATAGCATGTATTTGAGGCAGAAGAAGTGAACTGGCCTGGTATTCACCTTATGAGAAGTGGAATTCAACTTAAAAATCACAATGAGGCTGGCCAGCTTATGGACCACCTGTCATTAATCTGTCAGGGAAATTCAGTGTTTGCCACCCCAAGACCACGTAGCTGTAGTTGTCACATTAACATTAGTAGGTACCTGGACAGATGAAGATATGATACAGTTATTGCTAATAGGTACGTGTTTCAGAAAGAATGTTTGTGTCTGTATAATTTGCAAATATTTTGTGCAAAACTGGTAAACTATGTAGAATTAAGGTTTCTTGCCAGAGTGAAGATTTTGTTGTAGGCATGTAACAATGAACGGTCGAATTCCTTGGAAGTAAGTAAGGCTGTCCAGCTACAGCATCAGTCTAGTGTGAGGTACCATTAGCAGTAGATGGTGGAAGGTGCTGTCAACAGGATGGCATGAGCTGTCACTACCAGGTGGCTAGCACTAGTTACCAGTTTCATCGTAAGCATGCCAATGAGCAAGTTGGATAAGAGATTCGACTGATAAGAGCAGTTTTTATGGCACAGATTTAATATTTATAGTGTGTTAAAGGACATATTGGTAAAGGTTGAATAGAATATTTTGTTCATGCAAACCTGTGCTAAAGAGATGTGATTGCCAACTCAGTAATTTTTATGCTAAAGTCAGTTGCCCCTGCATGGACTGCACTGGAGTGGTGCTACCATGAGGCAGCCAGCATGCTACTATAACTCATGTGGAACAGGCACTAATATTTGAAAGCTACATAATTTTATGAGCAATATAATATTCAACTTAGGATCTGATAAGCAATTTTTACAGCCAATGTATTGTTAACTCACATTTTGGTGTAACGAATTGTACAAAGAGTGACTTTTGGTATCAGCCTTCAGTGCACCACTGCCTTGTAACTGCATGCTATGATAACACTTTAGTTATAATACAGGTAAAAAAAATCTAACGGATTCCAATAACGTGTCTCCAAAGGTGCAAGCGGTGCACATCATGTGACCCAACCTGTGTACCGCTCATCGCTTCCGGATTATAGACACTCATGCAGTTAGGCATTAGGAACAGTGCAGTTACTCATGCCTCTTATTAGTGCCACAGGATGTCACGCTAAAAGCCATTGACTAACGTGTGAAGTAAATATAACGTGGAAAATTTTTGTCTTGGACTCATGAAGTAAATACAACCCACGGGCATATTTTCATGTAAAGGTCTGTGTTGCTGTGGCAACCGAGAGCAGTGTGCTTCGTCTCTGAGTTACTATGAATCAGTTCTCCAGTAACAAATGATTTTGTGTCGTGCAGTATTTAAGAACTGTAGAGAAGTTAAAAGTGCTTGTAATTACAGTGAATGCACCTTGGTGTGCTTGGCCTTTCTTCTTTTTGTTATTTACTTGCACATTTTCCATTATCTTTGTAGCTGCCTTCATCACTGATGTGCCAGTTGAAAACTGATACTACTGTGTGATGAACTCTAATGGAGACAAATATATTGACTGTAATGGTTTCCCAGTGTCACTGTATCTGTCATCGGTTATCCCTAGCAAGGAAGGTGCAGTCAGTTCCCGATAAGTGATTTTCTGATTCAGTATCTCAGTTACCCGAGATAAACGAAATCTGTTCAATAGCAGGCCCACTCTGACTGAAACAGTTGTATTTGCATCTTAGAGTATGTAGTACATTGTAGATCTGATGAGATAATTAATTACAAAAACATACTAAATACAACTTGAAAACGTCATTACAACATTCGGTGTGGAATTCAATCTGATAATAGAGAATTCATTATCTGATAGTTATGTTACTGTCAAAGTACAATGCAGTGCAGGTAGGTTTGTAATTATAATATTACTATGTTTTAAATAGGAGTTACACCAGGTATCATTTCATACCTCCCACTTTTCTGTATATCTAGTATTTAACGAAAGTTCCATAACATCATGAAAATGCAGCAGACTCCAATGCAGCACTGTCAAAAGTATAAAATCATGAAGTTTATCTTAAATAATTAGAAAACAGAATTTATTATTGAGGAATTAAAAGTATGGTGATGTCTGTGTCATGTTTTATTTTTCTAGTGCCCAGAATCATGACTTAGCTATGACTACTGTTAGAAAATCTAGGTGGCTGGTTGGTCAAATGAAAGAAAAGTGTTAAAGGTATTTTCAGTCAGTTTCATCGACGACAGTGTGTCACACTTTCAGGAATCTGTAGATGCATGTTTGTTAGTCATTGAGTAATTATGTTTCTACTGCTATGGTTGTGAGGTGCAGTGTGTACCTTAAATTTTTAGTGGTTTTAGGAGTTGACACTATTTTTTCACTTGTCCCCTATTTCTTGTCTTCGACATTTTATTCAAAAGTGTGTTAACATCATGTATAAGAATTTACAGGTCATGTCATATGCATGTTCTGTTCTGAGTCTTGAGTGCATGTCTCATTATCATGTTTTGCGGTGCACTATTTGTTCTATATGTTGCTTGTACAGCTTTATTTGTTCTGATGTTTCCCACCCTTTTGGTTGTTTTGTTATTAAATGCCAGTTTGTACCTTTTTCTGTCTTCTTTGGGGAGTCCCAGCCCCATGGTTTCATTGTATTGCTGCTCCTGCTGACTTTTTATTGAAGTGATGGGGTGCTTCAGTCAAATTGTAAGTGTCTTCAGATAGTATTTTTTTGTTTACAGTTTAGTTGGTCTACTGTGTCTGACTTGTATTATTTTTGTGCATCTATTATTTTATGTGCAGGTGGTGTGATTTGATCTATCAGGTTACCAGGTCTGTAATCAGTAACTGTAATTAGTATCTGAAACCTGCCTGTTTCTCTTGTGGGATGGTGAGTTCTGTTTTGGATTACTGTTCTGAGAGATTCCATTCTTCTGTTACTGAGAAATGGTTTTATTAATTTCTGTTACTGTTAGGAGATATAGAAGACATTCGAGGAAAAGAACTGACTCATTGTAGTGTGGACATGACAAGCTCACCACTTGCAAGGAAACAGCTGTCATTTTTAGAAGCGTTAACAACTTAAATTACCGAATTTATTCATCCCTTTTTTAAATTATTTCTCCAGATACTGTTTTTGATGGTTGGCTGAGATTTTCTGTGTGTTTCAGAGAGGACTCTGTACCCACAAAGGAGCCATGGCATGACACTGGACGATCGTCACAGAGGTGAGTACAACTCAACTGCATAATAAACTGGTAGTTGAGGAAGTACAGATTACAAATGTCTTGTCCATATGTTTTGTAAATGAAACACACTTTCACACAAAAATACTTTAAAAATATAATTTAAGGTCCCACTCAGCAATTCCTGTCTGTAAGTGTGAGCTAATCTGAGAAACTGCTATACCGATTTTGATGCTGATGCTGGATTTGAGCAAGTGATTAATAAGTCCAGGACGGGAACATTTTATCTATGAGTATCTGTTTGTAAAGTAAATGCGGGGATGTGGTGTATATTTTAGCATGGCATGTAGTTGAGGCAGAAGAAGTGAACTGTCTTGTATTCACCTTATGAGATATAGAAAACCACCTAAAAGCCACAATGGGGCTGACTGTGCTGAGATATTGTTAGAAAATGAATATTTGCATACTTGGAAATATACATGGTTTATTAGGTATTGGTTCAACACAAAGCATGTATAACAACAACAACAATGTACAGAGAAACCACACCTGGGTGGGTATTACCAACCACTGAACATAAAATACTGACTTTAGTTATTAAAGAACACCAAAGATGTAAAATACATCAGCACACTCCCTTATTTAATAACTTGGAAAGTACACTCTTATTACACAAATACTGATATCTAATGGAAAATAGTGGCTTTGTTAGTATATCAGCAAGTTATTCTTCTGTGTCTACTTTTGCAACTGTGATTTTACCAGCACTAATTAGTTCATGAACAAAGAAATGCCTTATACGAATATGCTTCGTTCTTTGGTGAAACTCGGGATTCTGCGCCAGCCAGATAGTAGCTTTGTTGTCAACCTACAGAACTGGTGTTCCCTCCAATTGATCCAATTCTGTCAGCAACATCATGATCCAGGTAACTTCCCAAGCAGCTTCGCTGGCAGCCACAACCTCGGCTTCAGTTGTGGATATGGCAACAGAAGATTGTCTTTGACTAATCCAGGAGACAGGTGCCCCAGAATACAGACAAAGAATACCTGACATTGAGCGCCCAGAGCCAAGATCACCACTATAGTCAGCATCACTATAACACTCTAAAACCTGCTTCTTAGAATTGTTTTTGTATATAAGTCCATAATTTGTTGTGCTTCTCATATATCGTAAGATTCTTTTAACTTCCACTACATCACAATCTCTTTGTTTTTCAAGATTTATTGATACAACACTGACAGCATATGCAATGTCAGCACATGTCCCACATATCAGAAACATCAGTTCTCTAACAGCTTGCCTGTATGGAAATTCAGAGATGCAAGGACTTTCTGCTGTATCATTGTCCTTTATAATGGGTGCAGTTACAGCCTTGCAGTTCTTCATGTTGAATTGCTCTAGTATTTTCTCTGTGTAATGAGTCTGACTTACACATACAGTTCCACATTCTTGTTGGTCAATTTTCAGACCTAAGAAAAATGATACAGGTACTCTTCTCTTAAATCATTGACAATGTCTTTAAGTTCCTGTTCACTGTAAGCTGCAGTCAGACCATCATCAACATAAAGCACAAGGAATATATTCTTACAGCCTTTCTGTCTCATGAAAAGACAAGGATCACCTTCACTCCTCTGGAAGCCCAATTTAGTGAGATGATTACTGAACTTCTCATTCCAGCAATGCGGAGCCTCTTTCAGTCTGTATAGTCTTTTCACAAGTGGCATACTCTTCCAGACCCATCATCACATCCTTCAGGTTGTTGCATATAAATGGTTTCTTTTAAATCACCATAAAGAAAAGCAGTTGAAACATCAATTTGTAAAAGTTTCATGCTCTCACTCAGCAACACTTAGTAGTGCTTGAGGTGGTAGACAGTCTAGCTACAGCACTGAACATCTGGTCATAGTCCACTCCTCTCTGCTGTGAATAATCCTTAATCACCAGTCTTGCCTTGAAGTTATTGACTGAGCCATCAGCAATTGTTTTAACTTTATACACCCATCTATTAGGAATGGCCCTCTTTCCATATGGTTGGTCAACCAGATCCCAAGTTTTATTTTCTTGAAGAGCTTTTATTTCGGAATCCATGGCTTCCTTCGAGAAATCGTTTTGAACAGACTTCATGGCATCACTGTATGTTTCTGGTTCCTGGAAAGATATTGAGAGGTGCATTACATAATCATTAAATTTTTGTGGAAGTCTGAGGGTTAACCGATCATGCAGACATGGTAAAGCTTCTCCACTTATGTCTTCCTGATCTTCCTCGTAAGGGTATTCATCTACATCCAAGGAACTGCCATCCTATTTATTCTCACTATCAATACCATACTGGTCTTCAGTTTCAGGTGCTGGATCCTGATGATTGAAAACATTCACTGGAAGAGTTGAACTTTTCTCACTCTTCAGTTGCCTCTCCTCAAAGATGACATCTCGTGACCTAATGAGTTTGCACACCTCTCCACAATAAACTCTGTAACCCTCACTGTTATCATATCGAAATAGAGACACTTTTCAGTGCTTTTCGGTCCATTTTCCTTCTCTGTTGTTTTGGAATATGACCATAGCAGGTGGAGCCTATCACCCACAGATGTTTCAGTCTTGGCTTCTTTCCATACCGCAGTTCATATGGAGATGTTCCTGGAATACGGAAATGCCCTGTTTGGTTCAGAATGTAGGTTGCAGTGTTCACCATCTTCGCCCAAAGTTTCTGTGGAATGTTTCCGTGTGCATGCATTATGGCTGTGGCAGTTTCCACAAATGTGCGGTGCTCTCTTTCACTACACCCATTTTGTTCTGAAGTGTATGGCATTGTGAGGCATTGAATTATACCCTCTTTGTGAAGAATCTCTTTTGCTTGTTTGTTGTCAATTTTTTTCCATTAGCACTCTGAAGTTCCTTGGTGGTATGTTCAGCAGCTTTTGCTTCAGCTATGAACTGCCTTAACTTTTCTGCAACTCCAGACTTTTCTCATATGAAATATGTTGCCCTAAACTATGTACAATCATCTTTGAAAAGAACAAAACACCAGTCCCCTGACACAGAAGGTACTTGTAACGGATCACATACATCAGCGTGAATAAGCTCACCTGGTTCTGCTGTCCTTTTTCTGGTGCCAAATGGTAATCGATGAGCCTTGCCGTAAATACAGCCTTCACAAGGTTCACTGTCCATTTCCACCTCAATATTTAACTCGCTACGAAGTACAGGCTTCACATGCCACTTGTCCTGTTGTCCAAATCTTTCATGATAAAGCTGCAATGTATTGTCCCTGTGAGTGGCATTAACTTCACTGAGGGAGCTAGGTTTCACATTTATTACAGAAAGTTTAAAAAGGCCTCGAAAGCAATCACGGACACCTACCAATCTAGTGACATTATCAAGATGACGAACTTCTGCAGTTGATGTGACTTTACCTTCTGGATGTTTATCCTATGCTGCAAGAACAGAGAATAGATTCTTGTGAATCTGAGGTGCATACCATACATCTGTGAAGGTAATTCTGTTCCATTTTCCTGCAACTCCTGTTTCAATGTCTATTGAACCTATTCCAGTTGCTTCAATTATGTCACCATTAGCTGTAGTAACTAAGTGTTTTGGTAGAAAAGGCTGAAATGTGTTGAAACAATTCCTATCATTTGTAATATGACTTGTTGCACCATTGTCTATGTACTAGTCCTCATTTCTACATTCAGAGTTCATCACAGAAGATGTCACAGCAAGAAGTAGCATATTTGTATCTGTGGAAGCTGGTTTTGGGGGTTTGCCATCAGCTGCCCACTTTCTGCACACTTTAATTGCATGGTTGCATTACTTGCAGTAATTTCATATTAATCTCTTTTTCTACTTTCTCTCCATTGGATTTACTTACTGAAATAATAGCCTTGATGAATCTGTAGTGGCGGCTTCTTGTTTACTAAAATCATCCTCCTTTGTACTCAAAGCTTTTTCATATGCAAACAGTTGATTTGTTAAATTATCAATTGTTCTGTCATCTCTAGACATTAGCATCCAACTAGATTTAAACGAAAAAATTGTCTTCTGGTAGTGCACCTAATATTTTACAAGGCAAAAACAAATCAGTCATTTCTGAGTCATTTACCATATCTTTAGCCATTTCCTGTTTCATTTCACTCCACAAATTTTTCAGTTTGGAAATAGGCTGATGTGTCGCAATATCATCTTCACGAGCCTTTTTGTAACTAAGGAACTGCAAACAAAGGTTGTAAACTTTGTCTTCAGAGACACCATCAAATATTTTGCGTAATTCTGTCCTCACGTCACACGCTGTATTTAGACACATTATTTTCTGCAAAGTTTCTTACGACATATTTGTAGTCAAAACAAATAGAGCGTTGCTGTCTGCTTTGTTAAAATCTTGTAATGCACTTTTGTAGATCGCCCTTTGCTCAACAGTAGCATTTTCTGAATGAATACTAGGTTTCACTAACCTGCCTTCCACAACATCAGCCGGCCGAAGTGGCCGTGCAGTTCTAGGCGCTGCAGTCTGGAACCGCGAGACCGCTACGGTCGCAGGTTCGAATCCTGCCTCGGGCATGGATGTGTATGATGTACTTAGGTTAGTTAGGTTTAACTAGTTCTAAGTTGTAGGGGACTAATGACCTCAGAAGTTAAGTCCCATAGTGCTCAGAGCCATTTGAACCACAACATCATGTGCGCCAGGAATTCCTCGAAGACAAATACTTATTTTGTATTTCCAGGTTTCCCAATTTGTTTTGCCTCCCAGAAGTCCGATGTTGATAATTCTCATTGAATCCAGCATTGGTTGCGTGGAATTAACAACTTCAAAAAAGTCTTCTTGGAGATAACTTTAAAAACCTTTCGCACAGAGTTACGTTATTATTTTCATACAAGTGTCCTTTTAACAGGCACCTGGGCTGCAGATTCCTCGACTTGCGCCATAGGGTAGTGGGGTTTTGGGTTCCGCTGGATAGGTCAGGAGTCCACTACACGCAACAAGCGGCTACACGGGTAGCAGGGGTTGTGTGGCGTGGGCTGGGCTGTTTTTTAGGTTAGATGGCCTTGGGAAAGTACAGAAAGGGCAACAGCCTCAACGGGTGCGGGACAAAGTCAGGACATGCGGGGACCAAGCAGCAATCGGTATTGTAATTGTCAACTGTCGAAGCTGCGTTGGTAAAGTACCAGAACTTCAAGCGCTGATAGAAAGCACCGAAGCTGAAATCGTTATAGGTACAGAAAGCTGGCTTAAGCCAGAGATAAATTCTGCCGAAATTTTTACAAAGGTACAGACGGTGTTTAGAAAGGATAGATTGCATGCAACCGGTGGTGGAGTGTTCGTCGCTGTTAGTAGTAGTTTATCCTGTAGTGAAGTAGAAGTGGATAGTTCCTGTGAATTATTATGGGTGGAGGTTACACTCAACAACCGAACTAGGTTAATAATTGGCTCCTTTTACCGACCTCCCGACTCAGCAGCATTAGTGGCAGAACAACTGAGAGAAAATTTGGAATACATTTCACATAAATTTTCTCAGCATATTATAGTCTTAGGTGGAGATTTCAATTTACCAGGTATAGACTGGGACACTCAGATGTTTAGGACGGGTGGTAGGGACAGAGCATCGAGTGACATTATACTGAATGCACTATCCGAAAATTACCTCGAGCAATTAAACAGAGAACCGACTCGTGGAGATAACATCTTGGACCTACTGATAACAAACAGACCCGAACTTTTCGACTCTGTATGTACAGAACAGGGAATCAGTGATCATAAGGCCGTTGCAGCATCCCTGAATATGGAAGTTAATAGGAATATAAAAAAAGGGAGGAAGGTTTATCTGTTTAGCAAGAGTAATAGAAGACAGATTTCAGACTACCTAACAGATCAAAACGAAAATTTCTGTTCCGACACTGACAATGTTGAGTGTTTATGGAAAAAGTTCAAGGCAATCGTAAAATGCGTTTTAGACAGGTACGTGCCGAGTAAAACTGTGAGGGACGGGAAAAACCCACCGTGGTACAACAACAAAGTTAGGAAACTACTGCGAAAGCAAAGAGAGCTCCACTCCAAGTTTAAACGCAGCCAAAACCTCTCAGACAAACAGAAGCTAAAAGATGTCAAAGTTAGCGTAAGGAGGGCTATGCTTGAAGCGTTCAGTGAATTCGAAAGTAAAATTCTATGTACCGACTTGACAGAAAATCCTAGGAAGTTCTGGTCTTACGTTAAATCAGTAAGTGGCTCGAAACAGCATATCCAGACACTACGGGATGATGATGGCATTGAAACAGAGGATGACACGCGTAAAGCTGAAATACTAAACACCTTTTTCCAAAGCTGTTTCACAGAGGAAGACCGCACTGCAGTTCCTTCTCTAAATCCTCGCACAAACGAAAAAATGGCTGACATCGAAATAAGTGTCCAAGGAATAGAAAAGCAACTGGAATCACTCAATAGAGGAAAGTCCACTGGACCTGACGGGATACCAATTCGATTCTACACAGAGTACGCGAAAGAACTTGCCCCCCTTCTAACAGCCGTGTATCGCAAGTCTCTAGAGGAACGGAGGGTTCCAAATGATTGGAAAAGAGCACAGATAGTCCCAGTCTTCAAGAAGGGTCGTCGAGCAGATGCGCAAAACTATAGACCTATATCTCTGACGTCGATCTGTTGTAGAATTTTAGAACATGTTTTTTGCTCGAGTATCATGTCGTTTTTGGAAACCCAGAATCTACTATGTAGGAATCAACATGGATTCCGGAAACAGCAATCGTGTGAGACCCAACTCGCTTTATTTGTTCATGAGACCCAGAAAATATTAGATACAGGCTCCCAGGTAGATGCTATTTTTCTTGACTTCCGGAAGGCCTTCGATACAGTTCCGCACTGTCGCCTGATAAACAAAGTAAGAGCCTACGGAATATCAGACCAGCTGTGTGGCTGGATTGAAGAGTTTTTAGCAAACAGAACACAGCATGTTGTTATCAATGGAGAGACGTCTACAGACGTTAAAGTAAGCTCTGGCGTGCCACAGGGGAGTGTTATGGGACCATTGCTTTTCACAATATATATAAATGACCTAGTAGATAGTGTCGGAAGTTCCACGCGGCTTTTCGCGGATGATGCTGTAGTATACAGAGAAGTTGCAGCATTAGAAAATTGTAGCGAAATGCAGGAAGATCTGCAGCGGATAGGCACTTGGTGCAGGGAGTGGCAACTGACCCTTAACATAGACAAATGTAATGTATTGCGAATACATAGAAAGAAGGATCCTTTATTGTATGATTATATGATAGCGGAACAAACACTGGTTGCAGTTACTTCTGTAAAATATCTGGGAGTATGCGTGCGGAACGATTTGAAGTGGAATGATCATATAAAATTAATTGTTGGTAAGGCGGGTACCAGGTTGAGATTCATTGGGAGAGTGCTTAGAAAATGTAGTCCATCAACAAAGGAGGTGGCTTACAAAACACTCGTTCGACCTATACTTGAGTATTGTTCATCAGTGTGGGATCCATACCAGATTGGTCTGACGGAGGAGATAGAGAAGATCCAAAGAAGAGCGGCGCGTTTCGTCACAGGGTTATTTGGTAACCGTGATAGCGTTACGGAGATGCTTAACAAACTCAAGTGGCAGACTCTGCAAGAGTGGCGCCCTGCATCGCGGTGTAGCTTGCTCGCCAGGTTTCGAGAGGGTGCGTTTCTGGATGAGGTATCGAATATATTGCTTCCCCCTACTTATACCTCCCGAGGAGATCACGAATGTAAAATTAGAGAGATTAGAGCGCGCACGGAGGCTTTCAGACAGTCGTTCTTCCCGCGAACCATACGCAACTGGAACAGGAAAGGGAGGTACTGACAGTGGCACGTAAAGTGCCCTCCGCCACACACCGTTGGGTGGCTTGCGGAGTATAAATGTAGATGTAGATGTAGATGTAGATAATCTGCTGAAATTTTGTTAGTAAACGAATATGTGCATTCTTGGAAATACACATGGTTTATTAGGTACCAGTTCAATACAAAGCACATACAACAACAACAACAACATACAGAGAAACCACACACAGGTGCGTATTACCAACCACTGAACATAAAATACTGACTTTAGTTATTAAAGAACACCAAAGATGTAAAATACATTAACAGGCTGGCTCAAGAACAACCTGTCATTAATCCGCCAGGCAGATTCAATGTTAGCCCAGCGTAAATCCACATCGCTGTAGTTGTTACGTTCACATTTGCAGGTATCTGGGTAGATGAGGATTATGATACAGTTTTCGCTAATAGGTAACTGATTCAGAAAGGATATTTGTGTGTATAATTTGCAAATATGTCATGCAAAATTGCTGAACAATGTTGAATTAAGGTTTCTTGCCAGTGTGAAGATTTTGGTGTTGGCATGTATTGTATTGTATTGTATTTTGATTGATCCAGGCAATCATAGTATTGTACAGCTGTACATATGATATTTGACAGGTCAAGAAAGCTATTTACAAGTAATTTTTTTATTAATTTTTACATTATTTTGTAGCAAGGAAATAATCTATCTTAAACAAAACAGTTAATACAAATCATAGAATTGTAAGGTTGTACATACGATATTTGACAGGTCAAGAGAGCATATTTGCAAGTAATTTTTAATAAATTAATTTTACATTATTTTGTAATGAGGAAGTTAACTATCTTTAACAAAACAGTAAATACAAATGTTGTATGGTAAAATACAAACAGCCAATACAAATGTAATAGTAAAGTAGTCCAGTGTATTTCATAGACATGCACAGTATATAATAATCCTGTATATTTAATAGACATGCACAGTATATAATTTTGAGACCTAATTGAACATTTATCATAAAATTGTTTACAATTTTAACCCCTTTCAAAAAAATGATCAACTGCATAAAAGCAATGGTCCAAGAGATATTTTTTTAACTTATGTGTGAAGGCTCTTGGGTTCTTTGTTGCTTTGATTTCATTTGGTAAATTATTATACATTTGTACCCCAACATTTAAAACACTTTTTTGGTAGCAGGTAGTTCTAGACTGAATCATATGTAGGTCAGATTGCTGCCTTGTTGCATAATTATGAGTATCTCCATTGAATTTTAGTGTGCAGTCATTGTTTAACAGGTATGCCTTGACAAATGAGACGATATTATAAATGTAAGCAGAGGGCAGTGTCATAATGCCATTTGTTTTGAAATGTTGTCTGCATGATTCGTTATGTCTTAGATTACATATTATGTGTATTGCCTTTTTTTCCATTTTGAAAATATATCTACCTCCAGGTGAGTTCCCCCAAAATATGATTCCATACTATAATGTAGAATGGAAGTAAGCATAATATACATGTATAAGAACAGATTTTGTGACCGATTTTTTGAGTATCCTTAAAGTGTAACACACAGTTGATAGCTTTTTTGGGATATAATTTGTGTGAGTCTCCCACTTAAGATTTTCTTCAAGCCATATGCCAAGAAACTTGACAGAGTCCACACACATAAGCTCTTGGTTATTCAGAATCACATCAGGCATTTCTTGTTTTTGGGATGAGAGTCTGAAGTTGATGTACGTTGTTTTCTGTATATTTATAATCAGTTTGTTCTCGCTGAACCATTTGCTGAGTGACGACATAAGTGGTTTAACTTTTTGGTTGTGGTCCTCTGTATCAATACCTGTTATTAGTATACTCGTGTCATTGGCAAATAGTGTGGTATGTCCTGTAGCAAGCTTCGTGCTTATATCATCAATGTATAGCAGAAACAGCATGGGTCCCAGGATTGAGCCTTGTGGCACACCATATATACTAGGCATTTTGCCAGAGGAGTGGACAGTAGATTGATGGGTGGTTGTATTCTTTTTTTCAAAATTAATTTCAACTTTTTGAAATCTGTTTGACAGGTAAGATTCTAACCATTTGTTTGCAATTCCTCTTATACTTTTATTTGCTAACTTCTTAAGGAGTATGGTATGGTCAATTACATCAAAGGCTGTGGATAAATCTAAAAAGTTACCAGTAGTGATTTCCTTATTATCCAGTGCTTTTAAGGTTTTGTTGAGATACTCATAAATAGCTGTGGTAGTTGTCTTTTGCTTTCTAAAACCATGCTGGTGTTTTGTTAATAAGGATAGTTTATTAGTAAAGTCTTCCAATCCGGTGTCAAATAATTATTCAAATACTTTTGAGAATGAGCTGAGTTGTGCTATGGGCCTGTAATTGGCTACATCATTTTTAGGGCCCTTTTTGTGAAGTGGGGTAATTTTAGAAGTCCTTAGCAGGTCAGGGAAAACTTCATTTTTAAAGGATGCATTTATTATGTGGGTTAGGGGTTCTACAATGGATTCTCCACATTTCTTTACAATTAAATCATGTTGTAACAATGAATGGGCGAATTCCTTGGAAGTAAGCAGGGTTGTCCAACTGTAGCATCAGTCTAGTGTGAGTTACCATTAGCAGGAGAGGATGGAAGGTGCTGTCAACAGGATGGCATGAGCTGTCACTACCGGGTGGCTAGCACTAGTTACCAGCTGCATCCTAAATAGACTGATGTGCAAGTGGGGTGAGAGATTCAACTGATAAGAGCAGCTGTTATGGCATAGATTTAATATTTAAGAGGTTTGAGGTAAAATACTGGTAAAGGCCCAATAGAATATTCCGTTCATGCTAGCCTGTGCTAAAGGGATGCGACCACCAACTGAACAATTTTCACAGTAAAGTCAGTTGCGCTTGGGTGGACTGCACTGGTGCTGCAGTGAGGCAGCTAGCATGTTACTATAGTTCATGCGGAATGGGCAATAAAATTCATAAGCTACAGCCAGCTTTGGGTAACGCATAATATTATGAGCAGGATGTTACTCAACTTAGGATCTGATAATCAATTTTTACAGCCATTGTGCTGTAAACTGACATTTTTTTGTAACGAATTGTACAAGAATGATTTTGTTATCAGTCTTCAGTACACCACTGCCTTGTAACGGCCTGCTGTGATAACACAGTAGTTATAATACAGGTCAAAAATTGAACAGAATCCAATAACATGTTTCCAAAGGAGCGAGCGGTGCACGCCATGTGACCCGACCTGAAGGACTGCTGTCACTTTCGAATTTTAGACATGCAGTTAGGCATACCGAATGGTGCAGTTACTCAAATCTCCTATTACTGCTACAGGATGTTATGTTAAATGCGAATTAACACACTGATTACCATGAGAATCCAATATAACTTGTGGAAAAAATTCTGTTTCGGTCACATAAAATAAATAAAACTCATGGACGTCTTCTCGTGTAATGGTTAATGATTGATGTGGCAACTGAAAGCAGTGTGCTTCGTCTCTGTGTTACAGTGGACCATTCCCAGTTACAGATCATGTTCGTGTCCTGTGGTATTTAAGAACTGTAGAGAAGTTAAAGGCGCTTGTACATGAGACTTACATAGAACGAATGTGGCTTCTTCTTGAATTTTCCTCCTTTTTGTTATTTACTTTCACATTTTCCATTTTCCATGTAGCAGCCTTTCTCAATGATACGCCATTTGACAGCTGATACTACTGTGGGATGAACTGTAATGGGGAAACATGTATTGACGATAATGCCCTGCAGCCTCGCTGTCTTTATCGTATGTTGTATCTAACAAATAATCGTGTTCAGTACGCGATAAGTGATTCACTATCAGAGTTGTCCCAGATAAACAAAATCTCTTCGTTAATATGGACACTCTGACTGAAACGATTGTGTTTGCGTGGCGTGATGTCTGGTGATTGCGGGAGCCATGGCTTACCAGAACCTCAGCCAATTACGCGGAGTTCATATAAATATCCGTGCACAGCACAACTGTTACGTGTGGGCACCCCATCATGCTGCTAGCACATGGGTGTAAAGGTAATTTACCCCATTAAGTTCAGAAAGTAGATGGACCATCCCTTTCAGATGGTCACCCAGTAATGAAGTTTTCGAGTGCTGTAAAGGCCATCCTGATGGAAGGTGCACTCGTCGGTAAACAACAAAATGGCGGGAAGTCGGGATCTCGTGCAACACATCGCAGAAACCACCGTCAAAACCCTAGCCTGTGTTCATAGTCCGCCACAGGATTTAGGTCTTGGACAGTGTGGAAACTAAATGGATGTTGGCCGTCATCCCTCAAAACCTCCCCGACCAACCTATTGGTGATACCGATGTCCAACCCCTCGAGTACTTGTCGTAGGTGCTTCCTCGAAGAGCTCGAGAACAGTCTCTTCAAATGCAGCATCCCGTCCTGTACGAGGTCTCCCAGCATCACCTTGAATCCCGCTAACGAGCCTGTTTCGTTAAGTCTCTGATCAATTGCTGTAGACGTTTGCTGAGCTTCTTGCACATTACCATCGGCTAGTCCGTAAACAAAAATCATATCTCGTTGTTCTTCAAACGAATACTGTGCCGCCATACTTACTGTATCACTAAATCGCAGGCGATGTGATGTGCTCTGAAGCGAAGCTTACGTGTAAATGCCTCAGACGTGAGGTGGAGACAAACAGCCTGTGCGTAGCACATTGGGACAGTGACGGTTCGAGGGACGTTTGTGTGTGTGAATCGGCAATAGCGCTGCCCGTCAACCGACGAACAGGAACAGGGCAGTCTCACTGCTAATTGGACAGCGTGGCGCCAAGTTTCCGTAGTTTAAAAATGGTGCGATGTCGACCTACACAACATTAGTAATTTTAGTTCCTACTGACATCAGCTATCCAGGTTTAAAATTTCGTGACACAATTTTTCTCAACCCTCTGTGCTGTGATTTTGTTAGCATGCTGTCTGTTCTGAATGTGTTTTGTATTCCTTTATTCCTCGTTTTCTTATGGTATTTTCAAGCCTGTGGATTACTTTGATATTAAATGTCAATTTGTGCAGTATTTTTCCGCTGAAAGTGTTTCCTGTTTAATGGTGGTTGTGTCTTATTGCTCCTGATGTATAATTTTTAAAGTATTGTGATGTTTCAGTAAAACTGCATATGTGTCTATGGACTGTTCTGTTTTTATTTATTATTCAGTGGGTCCATTGTGACTGATCTGTAGTCTTTTTGTGCACCAGTTGTTTTTTTATAGTTCATGTATATTGATCTCTCATTTTATTGAAACTACGTTCAATCTCGGCAAAAAGTTTGTGAAACTTGCTTGCTTCTGTCTGGAAGCTGGATCTGTTGTGGATGATTGTTCGTATTAATGTAGGTTGTTCATATTACTGTATATTTTATTTTTACTGAGATTGGGCGTTGTTGGTTTGTTGACTTTTGTTTTCAATTGTAGTATCAAGGAAAACCTCCAAGAAAAGAAATATTAGAGTGAAATTGGACGCATCGATTGTACATGCTCGTTAATGTCAGGAGCTGCATAACAAAAGCCCACTTACGAATAATCGTATGCCACAGAGAAAGCTCCATACTCATTACAAGGGATCGCATTTGTCATCTTGACAGCAGCCATAAGTATGCTACGCTTTTCTGTATACAGCCCCTTGTGTCCTGATGTGACATGCTCCACACTTGCTAGAGCCAAGTTACAGTTCTAAAACTATATTAGGAACTTTGACATCTGCATTTCTACTTGGGCTTCTATCTTTCTTTCCCCATATACAGTTTCTTACAGGTACTTGAGAATGTCTGTATGTTGCAGGGAAGAGGCATTGCACAGAAAGGAAATCCGGAACAGAGTAGTCCTACAACGCAGCCTCCTCTTTCCGTCTTCAAGTGGGTGAGTTTACAAAGCAAACTGGCTGCCAAATAAATTCAGAGCAGTGGAAGTGTGCATTACATGAGTGTAGCCCAAAATTTTGGTTAATGACACACAAAATGACAAAACTTTATCTTTTTTTCCCAACTGCATAGGGGGGAATTGCCATTGCAGTCTTTCTGGCTACACTCAAGCATTTTAAATAATAAAATGTAAGTTAATCATTTATTTTTGACCCATTTTAATTACGGTATTTGTTTGTCTTGTGGACTTATATCTGCATCTTCCATACTGTAAACTTTGTAAACAGCAATATTACCACCAGTAATATCTGTGCAGCATTAATGAAAGGAAGGCTGACACAAAACCAGTTCCATATGCTACAAAATAATACCCAGATATAACCTGTGCCAAAGAGCATTTACAAAATTATCTTGGCAGAAATAATCTTCATACAGATAATAATAATTGTAGCTAATTTCCTCAATTATATTGTTAATTAATTTTCACTTATTACACATGTCTCTTTAATGATTGTTACTGAGCTAGTTATTATTATGATCTGCAGATCATAACTGTGGTATCACACTATGACATGTAACAAGTCAATTTTACAATTGCAGTACATCAATTTATATGGGATATATGGCAACATGCTGACCATTGCATTAATTCTTGAGGATATTGTTGTTGTGTTCAGTTCTCTACCTTTCTTAAAGACACACACACACACACACACACACACACAAAATGGTGCACTACATAATTACTACCACATTTTCAGGATTTCATCCATGAAGTTGTCAAGCTAATAAGATTTCAGTTTGTGTTTGGAGCTATTTTTCTATGCATTAATTTCATAATATGACTGTGCACATGGTGTATTATTTTTATGGCTGAGTGCCCCACTCTTTTTCATGTCACACTAAGGCTGAGTGATGAATAATTCAAATAATTTCTTTTTCTACTATTTTAGTTGTAAATGTTACTGTTGTTTCAAACCGCAGTTGATATATGATAAGAAACTTTGTAAGAGAGTAAAAGTACTGTAGGCTGTTATCAGTATATTGAACTATTTTATGTCTAGAGTGGTCAGGAGAACCTTCTTGATTTGTCTGACCGCCAGTATTTGCCAGTTCATTTAGCGTTATCCAGGGTGCACCACGCGGAGGCTAACTAGCTCTGCTCTAGAGACGGGTGGCCGACTTCCACTTGTGTCGTCTATACCTCGCCCTAGGTGGAATTTCAAATAAGCAAATTGGGAGAAGTTCCCAGGAGATCTTGATAAATGCCTGCGTTGGATACCACCAATCAGCAAAACCTATGGTAGATTTCTCTGACCAGTTACAAGCACCGCTAAGAAGTGCATTTCCAGAGAATACCGATGGGAATATATCCCAGGGAGTCCGAAAACAGTAAAAGCCTCTAACAAAACTTTCTTGAGTTGGGTGATCAAGAAGTGGCAGACGAGCTCCTCCATATCCTCGATGATGCGAGACAACAGAAATGGCTGTAAACGGTGGGAAGTCTGAACTTTCATACATCAAGCCGTCAGGCATGGACTTTGCTAAGAAAATTAGGAAGCGGAACGCCTGTTCAACGGCAAAAACCAAACATCTCTCCAAGTACCATACCCTCCCACATAATAGCAACGTCCAGAACACCAAGAAACAAAGTACACACAATACAAATAAAACGTGAACTCTGAAATATGTGGAATCAGGTGACAGAGACTGAATGTGCTCTCCGTTTCACATCTGAAGAAATAGAATCAGCGCTCAAGAATATCACGCCAGGGAAAGCAACAGGATTTAACATCAACCCCAAATTCCTCAGAAATTGTGGAAAACACGCAAAACTCTGGCTGGCCAGATTCTTCACCGACATCACCCAAACTGGTAATCTACCCAGAGAGTTCAAACGATCAAACATAACAGCCATCCTAAAACCATGGAAAGCAGCAAACCTACCTGAGAGCTACAGGCCTATTGAATTATTATCAGTAACGTACAAGTTACGTGAAAGGCTCATCTTCAAAAGAATGTCTCAGAAAATATTTGATATAATACCAGTCGGGCAGGCAGGTTTCAGACCAAAACGAAACTGTGCTGGCCAAGTTCTCCCGCTTACAATTTATATTGAAGCGGGATTTCAAAGAAAGCTTAAATCCTCTGCTGCATTCATTGATTTATCAGCCGCCTACAACACTGTCTGGCGAGAAGCAGTGATCTTTAAATTACCTCGTGTGATCCGATGCAAAGTTGCGCTACAGCGGCGGAGGCGCACTGTGCTTGGCCAGAAGAAGAGCTGTGAAGCTGTGCTTGGACTGTGGCGCGAGATAAGCAAATTGTCGTGCGTCGTTATTACGACACAGCAAAACTGTCGTGTCCTCGCGTCACAGAATGGGCAGAAACGGGCAGAGGAAGAAGGCAGACACAGAGAAGAAGCCTCGGGCACCCCAACTCGGCAGGAATGTGGAGCGGAAGCGCGACGAGCATCATGTGCCTCTCCCCCCTCTGTACATTCAGTGCAGTAGAGGGTCGTGGACAGAGATACATGATGTCATAGCCAGCTGCTGCAGGGAAGAAGTAAACGTAAGAGTCCCTTGACTCAGACGCCATCATCCAGCTGGAGACAGCGAGCGTGGCCGACCACCGCGCACTAAAGAGCGCTGTGGCCGCCTGCATAGTTGGTCCACCTACTGTGGAGAAGACGACCGCGCCGAAACAGGGCGAGAAGCAATCCGAGGCCCTGATCAGGCCTTGGATCGGTGATGAAAAGATGGTCCAAGAGGGGTATCACGTACTGGAATCCGGGGTGCAACTACTAACCTGCACAACCGGACGAATAAGAAGAGGCCGCCGCTGTACATCGTCGCAGTGGGAACTGCGACGGATGGCAGCGATATCTTCGGGATAAGGAAGTTATTAGGCTTTCTTGTGACCGCCGAAGCTCTCCCCCTAACCACAGTGCTTCAGGTGTCAAGCCGAAGGGCATGTGGCTAAATACTGCCACAACTCGCCGCGGTGCGTAAAGTGCGCCGGCTTGCACGACGTCCGCGCCTGTGACAGACGACGAGAAGAGGCGCCAACTTGTGCTCGCTGCGGCGGGCCACATGTGGCAAACTGGCGTGGCCGGCTTGCGCCAGCGACGGCTGCGCTGGAGACGAGGTGCTAACCGAGAAGCCACGACGACGGCGCCGTAAGCGCCGCCGAACGAAGACGCAAGCGGAAGGAGAGAAGACAGCTCCCACTATCCACAGGCGGCCGGAATACCGCGCCAGTGAGAGTGGCGCGGGGGACCGGCCGACGGCGGTAGCGCAGCAGGCGCCGCAAGTGCAGGAGATGCGTGCCATGCTGGCGGCCGCGGCCGCGGCGGAGCAGGCGATTGCGGCCTTCAGAGCCGCCGTGGACGCAGATAGGGCAGCTTTTAAGGCCACTCTGACTGTAGAGACGGAGGAGGCATGCAGCCAAATGCGGCAATTGCGCTCGCAGATGGCGCACATCTGTGCGGACGCCACAGGCGAAGAGAAGACGCCTGCCACCGCTCCCCTATGGAGCAGCCGGCGGAAGGACACACCATGGCGGACACACGGGACACCCCGAATAATAAGACGGAGTGCGCCGCAACAACGCCGAAGTCCATCGGTTCCGAGCGGCTATGCTCCGACGAGTGTGCTACCAGGGCTATTAGAACGCTCAAGGGCACGGGCTACGTCGTCCGCTACACGGGGAATTCTCAGCCGCGGCCCTCATTGAGCCTGGCAGCGCAGCGAACGACCGAGGAGTGGTGCCACTACGAGACCACACGTCTCCGAGCGCTTGGCTTCGGCACTCGCCCACCAGACTCCGATGGGCGACCTGGGCCTTCCCGCGCCAAGTCAGCACTGACAGCGCGGCAGGGGACTCCCACAGCTCAGACTGCAGCACACTCTGCAGCAGCACCGTCACGGACTGATCTCTTATGACGAACATATGGTATGACATGGTATCCCAGCCGGCCGAAGTGGCCGTGCGGTTAAAGGCGCTGCAGTCTGGAACCGCAAGACCGCTACGGTCGCAGGTTCGAATCCTGCCTCGGGCATGGATGTTTGTGATGTCCTTAGGTTAGTTAGGTTTAACTAGTTCTAAGTTCTAGGGGACTAATGACCTCAGCAGTTGAGTCCCATAGTGCTCAGAGCCATTTGAACCATTTGAACCATGGTATCCCATTGCGTGGTATCCGCTTCTAACTTAACTCATCCTTGCATGATCTATTGCAGTCAGCAAGACATCCGCTACTGCTCTTAATACCCGACCTAACTATCGCAGAGGTTTTTTTCCCTTGGCACTTGCCTTGACACTTTTTTCCCCCTGCCCTTCAAACCGCTACCCTTCGTTCGACTTTCGATCCCGTCTGCCTCCAGATGAGCGCATATAAATGGTTAACCTCAACCAGACGTACTCAAACATTGCAGTACCTACATCCTTCGACAACCCACTTTAGTGAACACTAACCCTTATGCAGAGATGGCAGTAGACCTTTTGAGTTGTCCATCATGCCGTTGTGGACGTGGAGGGGCTCCAACTCTTTTTTTTTATGCAAATCAACAGCTCGTTTGCTAAATGACATACTGAATGACAGAAAATTTCAGGTTGTAATGGTGTCCAATGTAAGTTCACCACGAAAACTCAAGAACGGCCTGCCACAAGGACCGGTACTTGCACCACTCTTATTCAGTCCATTTATTGCAGACATGCAAGAGACGAGATCTAAAAAGCACTTCTATGCTGATGACTGGGTACTTGCAACAAGATGTAGCTCATTTGAAGAATCAGAGGATGTCCTTGCAGGCTGCTTGGAGAAATTGGAAAGGTACTTCCGAAAATGTCGCCTCCAACCAAACGCCAGCAAAACAGAGGCTACATGCTTTGATCTGAACAACAAATTTGCCAAAAGGGAGCTTAGAAGAAAGTTTGAGAACATGGCTTACTCACAATAAAACACCAAAGTATATGGGTGTGACACTCGATAAAACTATCACATTTAAAGAGCATATAACAAAAATAACAGAGAAATTAAAATCGAACAACATGGTGAGCATCAGGCTCTGTCCTATGCTCATCTGCTGTGAGCCTTGTCTTCTCAACTGCTGAATACTGTGCGCCAGTGTGGCTTAACAGTCCTCACACTCATAAAACTAACGCTCAGCTTAATAACACAATGAGAATGATCGCAGGAGTCATCAAATCTACTCCTGCGGAATGGCTATCAGTGCTGAGCCATATACCACCGCCAAATTTGCTTCTTATAAACGCACTCACGAGAGAAAAGAAGGAGATCCTGAGCAACAATAACCTACCAAAACATGAGGACATTGAATACGCTGCCCATAACCGCCTTCGATCCAGAAAGCTCCCTATCAAAACGGCAATTACAGCTACAGAGGAAAAAGTGAGCTTGACTAAAGCCTGGTATCAACAGTGGACTACGTAGTAGAGAACGAAACTCCATGTATTACCCAAAAGCCTCCGGGTTTTGAGGCACCATGTAAAACCTGGTCAAATCTAAACAGAATACGGATCTATCATGGTAGATGTGCCAATTTTCTGCATAAATGTGGCAATAAAAATACGCCCTTCTGCAAATGTGGTGAAATCCAAACCGTGAAAGACGTCAGGGAAGAATAGCCTCGGACAGCTTATGAAGGAAAATATGTCAAATGCTTTTTATAACTTACTGTATTGCATACGCTAAAACATGGTATGTCCAACTGTTTAACAAGCTGTATACTTGAGGTTATAGAATGGGCACCACAGTTTATCCTTATTACTCACTTCTGTGAAAGAGATATATTTTTTCTCAGTGGTAATATATCCTAGATTACGACACCATTAGGTATTAGTGAATGAAACTAAGTAAAGTAAGCCAACTTTTTACATTTTAATATTCCATATGTGATATTATCTGTAACACAATACTTGCGTGGCCAAGACGCTTAAGCATATCTGTAACATGTGGCTTCCAGTAAATGTTTTTACCAATTAAACATCTAATAATTTAAAATATCCTATTTCATTTATTGATTTGCCCTCATGAATTGTTACTGATGGTGTGGTCAGGCCTTGTACAGTACTGAAGAGCATGTATTGCGTTTTATCTACGTTCAGTGATAGTCCATTTGCAGGGAACTAGTTATTAATTATCAAGAAAATATTATTTACATTTTGAGTACTGATGTTACGCCATTATATATGATTATAAAACTTGTTTCATCAGCAAGGAGAACTATATTAGCGTCTTGGTTTATGATGAATGTTCGTTGACATAATACCAGAAAAACAATTAGTACAAACTTTTAGAGGCTTCAAATTTACTCAAAATTTTTTGTTACTACAGTGTATATGGACGATATGAAATGATGCACATTTACAGATCAATAGCACAAGCGGTCCTGAGGTACGAGGTATCGACCCATGCTGAAACATCCGTATTAGTTTGTGGTGTAGCCTGCACAGGTGGCAGTGCAGGTGCTGACTCTGGCATCCAGCTCGTAGTACAGATGGCGAATACTGCCGTGGGATACGTTATGCCACGTCTGCAGAACCTGTTCACCTAGTTCTGTAAGAGAAGTTGGTTGATGAGCTGCAGGAGTCATTTCTCGTCCCATCATATCCCACATATGCTCGATTGGACACAATTCCGAGAATCGTGCTGGCCACGAAAGTTGCTGCGCGTCTTGCAGAACATGCTGAGTTGAGTTTCAAGGGCAGTGCGTGGACGAACATTATCCTGTTGGAACAACACATCATATTCCTGTTACAAGAAAGGCAAAAAAATGAATCTATCAACATTATGGACGTACCGAGTGTTGGTTAGCATCCCCTCCAGAAACACCAAAGGAGGACGAGAATTGTATCTTATCGCATCCCAGACCATAAGGCCTGGGATGGGGCCTGTGGGTCTTGGACGAATTCACTTTACAGACAGCGCTCACTAGATGTGTATCGTACCCGCAAACGGCCATCATTTGCCTACAGGCAGAATCTGCTTTCGTCGATGAAGTGATCTTATGACGGCACCAGTCGAACCGTGCACTTCGATGTTGTAGCGTGAGTGGAAGACGGGCAGGAAGTGTGCATGCCCATCTTCCCACTGCTAATAATCGGTTCGCAATGGTTCGTTTTGATACGTCTGCGCTCACAAACCCTCTTACCTGTGCTGTGATAGTTGTATGGTCTTCCACTGCTGCTCTTATAATACAATGATACTGGCGGACGTCTGCGCAGCGTGGACGTCCAGAACCTCATCTACGTGTGTCAAAACGTTTAAGTGAACCACGTGCAACTTGTGTGGGAAATCTCCGAAAAGACCACCTCGCCACTTGGAAGGCCAGTGACCCCTTTTAAACTAGCTCTGCTGGCCGTAGGAAGCACGAGTGGGTCTCTATGGCATGGTTTCCTGCTTGGTTCACACGTTTGCACTAGCCTGAGCCTTCAGGCCGTGAGCATTCCCTATTAAAGGGTAGATACAGACGGCGTTCTGATAGCTATAGCATAACGCTATCTGTTGGCTTGAGAAAGTGAAACCGTTATTAATACATCTACTATCGCCCAGGTGGCATATGCTATCATCGGCTCAAAATCGACGTCATCTTTCCATGTGTATCATTTTTTCCGGCATTGTATATAACAAGAATAAATGCGACACAGTGTAGACCCCTGTGGGACATATGTAGTGATTATTTCCCATTCTGGAGACGTTGTTTCTTTGTGTACACCTCCTGAGTTTCTTAATGCGACTCTCTGTATCCTTTCTTTCAGGTAAGATAGAAGTCAGTCGCCAACGAGATCTCTAACAACAATGACATTTTAGATTCTGTATGAGAATAATGTGAACTGCACAATGAAATGCTTTTAACAACTCATAGAAGATACCAGCTGGCAATACTTAGTCATTCCATTTTTATATAAACTGGTTTCTGGATTGCAAAATAGCATGTTCTGTGGAGACACATGTTTGAAAACCAAATTGAGACTGATTGAGTATCTTATTTTGAGAGAAGTGTGTTACGATTCAGGCACAGATAATTTTTCCAAGTACCTTGCTGAATGGCGTAAGTAATGACATATTTTGGGAATTATGAATATCTGTCTAACTACATTTCATGTGAAGTGGTCTGACAATAGTATACTTCAGTTGGTATGAAAGTATCCCTGCGATAGTGATGTGTTTCATATGTGACGGGAAACATTGCATGTATGGGAAGAACAGTATTTTCACTCAAGATATTATCAAAACCATGAAAGTTTTGCTTTTGAGGGTGTCCGTTACATTCTTAATTTCTTTTCAGAGCCAATCTCTGGATTTTAGAGGGACTGTTTGCCGTTTTATTCAAACATGTGTCAATGTCGCAATCCCCCGTCATCACACTACGGAAGGTCACAAAGTAGGAACACTCAAAAAAACAAAAGTACTGTTATCTGACTCGGATCACGTGCAAATTTCATCGGATAATATTGAACGGCACCTGGTTCCAACCTGTACACAAGAGGAAAAAATGCTGTCGCGCACGGGCTCAACGTTCGATGGGGCCCGAGGTTATCAGCAGTGCCCAAGGTTGTGAAGAACGTCTTCCGGTACCTCACTGCACTGCAAACTGCCGTATTCGACAGCGAAACGTGTGAGAATGAACGCCCCAGGGAAAGGGGTGGTTCCATTGACGCCATTTATGCCACACGTGCGACCTTTTCGTGCCGATTCTGAGTGGCGTTGTGTCTGGAATGCTTTTCTCGGGAACTCATAATAATACCGGGTGACTTCAACGGTCGGCGTCACGGTTCTTAAGTCCGTAGCAGAGGAGTAAAAGGAAGGGGTGAAATGTTGGTAAGAGAGAGTGTGACCACCTTCGGATCCTGTGACACGTCCACGGTGGCATTAGGCAGAATTGTGTTGAAATGTTGTGCGAATATGAAATCATTAACCCACCTTACACGTCACGTGAACTTCCGAGCTGTGGCATTTTGTCGGCATGTGTCGACATCTTTCTGTTTCAAGCGTCGCAGGGCTTCACGCTAGTGTCCCATTGCAGAGGAACGTGGTACGCACCTTCGAGCCAAATATCAAACTGACGCGTCGCAATGGGTGGGAGTTACGGGGTTTCGAAAAAAGGAACCTTTATTTCTATTGAGCAGGATGTTATACATTGCACAGCTTCTGGAGTATGTTTTTACAGAAAGAGAGGAAAAGAAGGAAAAAAACTTAGTGTGACAGTGCTGCGTGAAATGATGGACGTTTTATTATCGCTAGTATTGTCTGTTTATATTACATTTTTACCAAACCCCTGCTGTGCGGTATCTAAGTAGTCCTTCAGTGTATAGAATCTATTGCTTAAAAGGTATCTTTTAACTTTCTTTTTAAATCAGTTTGTTTTAGTTATCTCTTTAATGTCTTTGGACAGTTTGTTGTGCTGCTTTATTCCTTGGTAGAAAATGCTGTTTTTTGTTTTATGTGTATTCTTTCTCGGAAAATGTAGGTTTCGTCTTACTCTTGCTCCATAGTCACGGACAGAGCTATTTGTGCAGTAATTATCGATGTTACTTTTGATGTGTAAACTGATTGGAAGAGATCTTTGCCATGAGGTGAAACATTGCTTAGGGTTATTATTCTTATGGCCCTGTTCAGTAATTTGATAACTGTGTTCGTATTTTGTGCATTTGTTTCTTAGAAAAGAATTCCTTAGCAAAGAACTGAGCGTTTATATGAAAAATGTGTAACTAAAGGACATTGGCATTTAGACGCTGATGATAACATGCCGATGACATGCTGTATGCAAGTATCTTTCTGTGCTCACACCAATTCAGATGAGAACGGATATTAATTCCTAGAAATTTTGTGTTTGTTACGTGGTCTTTATAGCTTCCATCTACATTTAAATTGACAGTGTCATTTTCCCTTTTCAAACTAGAATCATGATACTTGTCTTCTTAGTGTTCAATGTCACTTTATTGCATGTTGACCAATTGTAAATTTGCTTGAGGGTTTCTTTGCTTTTTCTGCTAGTAGTTCTCCTGTTTTAATCATCAACAAACGTAACTTTTTCCCCATTACTAACACAGTTGTCCAAGTCATCGATTTAGGTCAGAAACAGTATTGGCCCTTATATGTTACCCGGAGGAAATCCCGTATTAACGTATGTAAGGATGTAAGGATATATTAGTGATATAAAACAACATTAACGCTCATCTCACATATCCGTGAATCCAAAATATATGTAAAAACAGCATTTGGAATTGTATGAGCTAATCTGCTGGAAAATTAACGACATATAAGGAATTACGATGGAATGATAGTGCCCCACTATTACAGCTCTCTACAACAGCCACACTACATCATGAATGACTAGACGCACAACTAAGAAAAACCTTATATATATATATATCTCCGTACATCGGCAACACTTCCGCACTCAGTCCTATACCCCGTCTTCCGTCTACTTTCTGGTACTGGGCACGTTCAATTATAAAGCCACCTAATGTAAAGTGGCGATAGCCATGGTGACTAGGTCATGTGGATAAATGGGAAATTTTAACAGCCGAAACACCGCCTTGGTATACATAAATACAGACGAAAATAGAGAAAAACTGTTCGAATGGATCAACACATACGAACTGTATTCATGTTACCATGCCAAGGAGTTTATAACGTTCAGATCAGGTAGATGCCAGATCGAAACAGTTGCTGACCTATCCACTTTCTCCACTAACGAGAAAAAACTACCAATTGTTCACTCAATAAAAGAAGCTAACCTGCCCCACAAAAATCAACATTATTGTTGAAATACCAGACATAAAATTCATGAATAAACGTAGATGGAACTTTCAAACAGGTAACTGCACACAGCATACAGAAGGAGAGGAAAACATTCTGCACTCGATAACTCCAAAGGCTAGAAATTGGAAAAGAATACTGGAAACTATTTTACATGCAGCTAAATGCATTGTGTAGGTGCAGGGTAGGAGGAGGGAGTGTGCATTCAAGAGTAGTTTCAGATAATGTCAGGAAAATTGAACAGGTAAAAAGCCTGGTATATTACGATTCTTGGGACACAAGGGTCACGCCTAGATATGGTAAAATGCCACTAGCTGTTTGCAAAATCATTACGGCTAATTTGCCCGCTCGATCAGCCGTGCGGTCTAACGCTCTGCTTTCCGGGCGGGAAGGCGCGCCGGTCCCCGGCACCAATCCGCCCAGCGGATTAGTGTCGAGGTCCGGTGTGCCGACCAGTCTGTGGATGATTTTTAAGGCAGTTTTCCATCTGCCTCGGCGAATGCGGGCTGGTCCCCCTTATTCCGCCTCAGTTGCACTATGTTGGCGATTACTGCGCAAACACTTTCTCCACGTACGCGAACACCATATTTAGTCTACAACGCAAACATTGGGGTTACGCTTATCTGGTGTGGGACGTTCCGTGGGGGCTGCACTGGGGACCGAACCGTACAATAGCCCTGGGTTCGATATGGGGCGGCGTTGGGGTGAGTGGACTGTTGTAGCCTGTTGTGGGGTTGTGAACCACTGAGGGCTACGGCGGTGAAGAAGCCTCTCCGTCGTTTCTAGACCGCGGTTCCATACCATACAATACGATTAATTTTCGGCGGACTAAAGCCTGGAGTGTTAAGTACGCGAAGAAAGACTTCGTGTTGTCAGTTTGGAAGCTCAAAAGAGAAACTCTGTAACCAAAGCTGCGCCCACATCGTTCAGATCATCACATGACCATCTTCCCACACTTACTATTGGTCACTGTAGCCGACGCCTGTAAAGTGTGCCTCGCCAGTGGTCTCTAACCGGTACGAACTACTCTTGCCCTGCAACATACGCCAGTTCCAGTGGATAAGTCGTGGTAACAGTCCCGGAAACAGGAGCCAACTTTGATCACGAAACGAAGAAAACGTAACATCTCAAAATCAGTAATAAAATGCTCCCAAATCCTTCCAAATTGTTGGTCGCTTCTACAGCTCTTTCCCCTTCTGCAGGAATAGTGATTCACAATGTTTTCAATATTGCGACAGAAATTCCCGTGGAAAAAGGTGTTGCCCGTATAGGGGCTTACAGACTAAAGGAACTAAAACGTTAAACAAACTGAAATTTAGTATGTGGAAGCATAAATCCACAAAATGCAAAGCTGGACAAGTTAAGGGACATAATTTTTAACGGGGAGATTGAAATGGAGCAACTTGCCTGTGTAGAGCAGGCTTTGAAGCCTAGTGGAATGGTGGGGCGGTATGGTTGCAATGGTGAGGCGACTGTACTGGTGATGGATGGAGGCATCATTCACTTAGTAGCATGTGACTGAGGATTTGATGGTAGTGAACTGCAGTACATCACCCGATGTGCATTACAGAGTGCCATGGTGGTGCATCCAGTGAAAGGGGTATAACGTAAATGGCGACTCTACTACATTAATAATTGAAATTTTACGAGTTAGTTCATTGAGGAGAGCGTTAGCTATTCACTGTACAGTTACGTAGGAATTCTAGGAAAAAAATTGGTGAAACAAGTGAAGTTGATTACTGTTGGTACTGAAGCTGTGTTGGAGATCGTTACAAAACGGATGAGGAAGAATACAGTAGATTTTATAAATGCATAATTTTAACTAGGAGTCATATCAGAATGTAGATCAATATTTTGTCCTTTATAACCCACAAATCCCATGTGCGCAACGTGTGGAGTAGATATCTCATTTCACTGGTCTGGGAGTCATCAATTAAAATGTGCAACTTCCGAAATTATCTTAGTGGTTGTAACAGGAATGTCTAAAAAAATTTGCTGTCAGTGAGATGTGAGCTACTTTATTAAGAGAATGGACTGATGTTCTTGTATCGAGTAACTGAATCATTTCATAGAGTACAACGAAATATTAAACTTACATGTAAAGATTGCCAGGATACTGCGGAAAGCAGTCTAATACGAGTGGTGTTCAGCATGTAATGCAACACATTTCTCGGAAAGGTTCGTATTACGCAGGTTCTACCGATGCTAATTACGATAGGACGTTGTATTCAAGCGGCATTCTGGTAAAATGGAAAAAAAAACTTACTCGTCCCCCCCCCCCTCCCCCCCCCCCCCCCCCCCCCCCCCCACCGGTGCAGGAGGGCTTTTTACGAACATACACTATCGTGCGACGGCACTTTTCATGGCCACGATATACTGGGTGTTTCAAAAAGGTACGGCCAAACATTCAGGAAACATTCCTCACACACAAATAAAGAAAAGATGTTATGTGGACATGTGTCCGGAAACGCTTAATTTCCATGTTAGAGCTAATTTTAGTTTCGTCAGTATGTACTGTACTTCCTCGATTCACCGCCAGTTGGCCAAATTGAAGGAAGGTAATGTTGACTTCGGAGCTTGTGTTGACATGCGGCTCATTGCTCTACAGTACTAGCATCAAGCACATCAGTACGTAGCATCAACAGGTTAGTGTACATCACGAACGTGGTTTTGCAGTCAGTGCAATGTTTCCAAATGCGGAGTTGGCAGATGCCCATTTTATGTATGGATTAGCACGGGGCAATAGCCGTGGCGCGGTACGTTTGTATCGAGACAGATTTCCAGAACGAAGGTGTCCCGACAGGAAGACGTTCGAGGCAATTGATCGGCGTCTTAGGGAGCACGGAACATTCCAGCCTGACTCGCGACTGGGGAAGACCTAGAACGACGAGGACACCTGCAATGGACGAGGCAGTTCTTCGTGCAGTTGACGATAACCCTAATGTCAGTCAGAGAAGTTGCTGCTGTACAAGGTAACGTTGACCGTGTCACTGTATGGAGAGTGCTACGGGAGAACCAGTTGTCTCCGTACCATGTACAGCGTGTGCAGGCACTATCAGCAGCTGATTGGCCTCCACGGGTACACTTCTACGAATGGTTCATCCAACAATCTGTCAATCATCATTTCAGTGCAAATGTTCTCTTTACGGATGAGGCTTCATTCCAACGTGATCAAATTGTAAATTTTCACAATCAACATGTGTGGGCTGACGAGAAACCGCGCGCAATTTTGCAATCACGTCATCAACAAATATTTTCTGTGAACGTTTCGGCAGGCATTGTTGGTGATGTCTTGATTGGGCCCCATGTTCTTCCACCTACGCTCAATGGAGCACGTTATCGTGATTTCATACAGGATACTCTACCTGTGCTGCTAGAACATGCCCGGCGGGGTCAGGGATTTTCTCTGCCTCGTGATGACTGGGTGTTGTGTGATGTCCTTAGGTTAGTTCGGTTTAAGTAATTCTAAGTTCTAGGGGACTGATGGCCATAGCTGTTAAGTCCCATAGTGCTCAGAGCCATTTGAACCATTTTGCTAGAACATGTGCCTTTACAAGTACGACACAGCATGTGGTTCATGCACGATGGAGCTCCTGCACATTTCAGTCGAAGTGTTCGTACGCTTCTCAACAACAGATTCGGTGACCGATGGATTGGTAGAGGCGGACCAATTCCATGGCCTCCACGCTCTCCTGACCTCAACCCTCTTGACTTTCATTTATGGGGGCATTTGAAAGCTCTTGTCTACGCAACCCCGGTACCAAATGTAGAGACTCTTCGTGCTCGTATTGTGGACGGCTGTGATACAATACGCCATTCTCCAGGGCTGCATCAGCGCATCAGCGATTCCACGCGACGGAGGGTGGATGCATGTATCCTCGCTAACGGAGGACATTTTGAACATTTCCTGTAACAAAGTGTTTGAAGTCACGCTGGTACGTTCTGTTGCTGTGTGTTTCCATTCCATGATTAATGTGATTTGAAGAGAAGTAATAAAATGAGGTCTAACATGGAAAGTAAGCGTTTCCGGACACATGCCCACATAACATATTTTCTTTGTTTGTGTGTGAGGAATGTTTCCTGAGAGTTTGGCCGTACCTTTTTGTAACACCCTGTATAAACAATGACACGGTGTCGAGGCTTCCATTACGCACCATTACATGCCGTCCCTCTCCCTGCCGGTCCCGGTCGGTAGCACACATCGCGGCGTTCTTTTCGGGACTCAGCTCTACTTGAGCCGAACTGCCACGAACGCGCCGGCCGCGTCCAAGGGAGTTGTACGACTTTTTTTGCGCAACGACGTAGAGTGCAAGTTCCCATTGTTGTGGTGGACTCTGATTTGGCGATACATTCATTACAGTGTCTTTCCGGCGCATATCAGGTCGACTTGGTGTTATTCGACGTGTGGGAAGTATCCAACTAATAGGAGGCTCCATATCATAGGACTGTCGGGTTCTCTCCTCTGCGCCGTCTGTCGTCGTGTCGACGATGATCACCACCGCCTCAACTGTCTATCTGTCAACTGTGTAGTCCGTCTTTTACCCACTAGTGAAGTATTTGCCTGCCACAAAGTCTCGTGCGGTTCTCTGGATAAAGGGATGGAGCTTGGCATATCTATATGGAGATACTAACCATTCGCGCCTCGATTTTTGGCCGTGCTTGCAGACTGCACATGCAGAGGTTGCGCGGTTCCTGTTATCGCGCGTATTTTGCCAATTATCTTAACAGCGTTTATATCATGCCCCCGCTAATTTGCAGTGTTCACGTCGTGGCGGTCGCCCGTCCCCTCGGTACGAAACATGACGTGCCTACACCTCTGACTCTGTCCGCTTGTCATCCTTTATCGCCTTGCTGGGTTTTCAGAGTTGCGGATGGGTCGATTAGTTTTAATTTGTTTTTCCAATGTATGTATGTGAAAAAAAAGCCGTGTGAGTGTGCAGCTCAGCGATGGAAGGTGGTAGGCATCGAGCCCTTGCCTCGAGATTCGATCCCTGCCCACTTTGTCTCCTCCATCCTGTAGCTGAACGTGACTTTATATAAAAAATTAATTAATAAGAGGGATTGCTTCAAACCATTAAGAAATTGCAGTTAGTTCGACACTTGAAGAAACCTCTCAGATAATTAAAAAAACTCGGTAGAGCTGTTGCCCGCGAAAGGCCAAGGTACCGGTTTCGAGTCCCAGTACGGCACACAGTTTTAGTCCACCAGGAAGTTTCAGGATGTATCACGACACTATAATGCTGTACACTGAGGTGATGAAAGTCGTGGGATAGCGATATGGACTTATGCAGCTGTAGCACGGTTCTGGCTGCGAGACACGGGAAATTCTACTGTTGAAAGATGACATCGACGTCGGGGAAGACATCGAGCATGAAGGGATGCAGGTGGTTGGCAGCTGTCAGTCTGTCTTCGATTACTACCACAGGTTCCATGCAAACACAGGAGAATGTCTCCCATAGCATAATATTGCTCCCACCAGCTTGCGTCCGTGGCGCGCTGCACGATTCGAGCCGCCGATCACCTCGATGACGGGGTTTGTGGAGACGACCATCAACCTAGTGTAGCCAAAATGTCATTCACCCGGAGACCCGACACGTTTCCATTGATCGACGGTCGATTCCCGATGGTCCCGTTCCCACTGCAGTCGTATCTGACGATGTCGTTGCGGGGACATGTGAACACGTAGGGTGGTCTACAGCGGAGCCTCCATGTTCAACAATGTACGATGAACGGTGTGGTCCGCAACACTTGTCCGTGCACCAGCATTGTGCTCTTTCGGCAGATGCCACAGAGCACCATGTATGCTACTTTACAAAGCAGACAAGTCTCAGAACCCCACGTTCTGTGAAGACTCGTAGATGTCTAACCGTTTAGCCCCTAGTGGAAGTTTCATTGCCCTTCTACCTCTTTCCCTAGGTGCTCACGACAGTAGTATGTGAAACTTCGATGAACTTCGCCATATTTCAGGTACTCGTTCACAGGCCCTGCATAATAATATGCCCTTTGTCAAAGTCACTTTTCTGGATATATTTCCCCATTTGCAGCCCATATCTTCGCAAGGTTCAAATGGTTCAAATGGCTCTAAGCACTATGGGACTTAACATCTGACGTCATCAGTCCCCTAGACTTAGAACTACTTAAACCTAACTAACCTAAGGACATCACACACATCCATGCCCGAGGCAGGATTCGAACCTGCGACCGTAGCTGCAGCGCGGTTTCGGACTGAAGCGCCTAGAACCACTCGGTCACAGCAGCCTGCTCTTCGGAATGCATCCCCTGTCCAGGTATGCTCCGCTTGCATACTTTTGTTACCGGACCACGTGCCCGCAACGCCATCAGGTGGCATCCAACGTCGCGGTGGGCAGTGGTCATAATTCTTTGTCTGATCACTGTATTCTTTTCCTACATCAAATCACCGCCTGCAGCATGAGGGGCTGCTGTCACCAGATCACAGTGTGCAGAGGGTCTGAACAATTCCTGCGTCTTACTGTTGTTGCCAGTAGCTCCTCCTTGCTGAGAACTGCAGTGCATGGCCACTAGAGATATGTAAATTGGGCGCACTCCACTCAGGCATTTCGTGGGCGAGTATGAATGCGCGGAGCGGGCGTGCTGTGGTCGAACGACGTAGCATGTGCGGAGCAGAGACCGGCCGGTCTGGCGCGCTGTTGTGAGCTCTGTGTGTCTGCAGGTTGATGTTCTTCTGACATACTTGCGCCAGCTCATTTAACTATACTCAGGTCAGTTTAGTTGTGCTATAGACGTATCTTCCTGGTGTTAGAAATGTAACAGAAACAAAATAGCCTTTAAATTATTCTCCGTTAAGGTTGTAAACACAACGGATTGTCAGGATATCATCGACTCATTTTGGATCAAGTCTGCTTCGTGTGTCCAACATAAGGTTCCTTGCCGACTGTAACTTCTTCCGCTAGCCATATCTGAGGCTGGAACACGAAAGAGTCTTCTCGCTAAATTAGATAGCTTGAGAATGAGACAACTGTTGCGCTTCTACCAATCAAGCGGATTGTCGTCATCACTACTACGCATTCGGATTAAATACATACAAGTCAACATTATCGGTAGACTGAGCATGACGCGGTCCGCAGCCTAGTCACGCCGAAAACAGATACATTTTTTGGCTGCTGACTTTCGCTCGGTGGCCCTAAATAAGTATACAGAGTGTTACAAAAAGGTACGGCCAAACTTTCAGGAAACATTCCTCACACACAAAGAAAGAAAATATGTTATGTGGACATGTGTCCGGAAACGCTTACTTTCCATGTTAGAGCTCATTTTATTACTTCTCTTCAAATCACATTAATCATGGAATGGAAACACACAGCAACAGAACGTACCAGCGTGACTTCAAACACTTTGTTACAGGAAATGTTCAAAATGTCCTCCGTTAGCGAGGATACATGCATCCACCCTCCGTCGCGTGGAATCCCTGATGCGCTGATGCAGCCCTGGAGAATGGCGTATTGTATCACAGCCGTCCACAATACGAGCACGAAGAGTCTCTACATTTGGTACCGGGGTTGCGTAGACAAGAGCTTTTAAATGCCCCCATAAATGAAAGTCAAGAGGGTTGAGGTCAGGAGAGCGTGGAGGCCATGGAATTGGTCCGCCTCTACCAATCCATCGGTCACCGAGTCTGTTGTTGAGAAGCGTACGAACACTTCGACTGAAATGTGCAGGAGCTCCATCGTGCATGAACCACATGTTGTGTCGTACTTGTAAAGGCACATGTTCTAGCAGCACAGGTAGAGCATCCCGTTTGAAATCATGACAACGTGCTCCATTGAGCGTAGGTGGAAGAACATGGGGCCCAATCAAGACATCACCAACAATGCCTGCCGAAACGTTCACAGAAAATCTGTGTTGATGACGTGATTGCACAATTGCGTGCGGATTCTCGTCAGCCCACACATGTTGATTGTGAATCGAGGAAGTACAGTACATACTGACGAAACTAAAATGGGCTCTAACATGGAAATTAAGCGTATCCGGACACATGTCCACATAACATCTTTTCTTTATTTGTGTGTGAGGAATGTTTCCTGAAAGTTTGGTCGTACTTTTTTGTAACACCCTGTATGCAGATCCCACAAAAACAGAGTGTGGTTTATTGTCTCATTAGAATTTTCCTCTAGCTTATGTGGAACTGATACTTCATGACAAACTGGGCGCTCAATATTTAATGTTTCATCTTTGTCAGAAACGGACAACGTTTTTAGTAACTGGATGGGCGGAGGCAAAAATATTGATTTTCTGTGGAACACCAAGCATAGACTTTCTATTCTAAGTGAGAGACCGCCGTGTTTCATCGCTTGTAGTATGTACAGTTAATAGACGCTAATAACACAGTTGCACTGGATTGCCGAATACCAGTGATACTGGACACGCAGCGTGCATTAAAAGAGAAAACTACGCCTATAGTTACTTAAACGTACTTCAGCATCGTGGGACCCTGCGTTACACTGACTTTTCAGTATGTTCACTCATAGTAAAACAATCTAATAGTAGGATACTTCTCGCCTTCGAATAGATCTGTTGCATTTTTCAATTGCTCCAAAAATGTCACAAGTTCTTTTACAGTGTTTGTATCCATTAAGTTTTTCACACAACCTTCTCGACAACCATTTCAATGTTTTCATCGTATTGCCTACTACAAGCTAAACAAGTTGCTCCTCTAACTCTCCATATTTTGCTTCACAAATGTTCTTCATGAAACGGACAGTATTTTGGAAGCATAAATCGTGGACTGAACTACAGCAACCATATATTCTCGATAATCGTCGTGGCACATATGTTCAGGACTGTGTTCAAAACATGTGCAGTGGTGAAAAGTTTTCAATGCCTTGCATGTATTGGTGCGTGCGTCAGAGTCTAATGAAATGTTAGCAAACTGCTGTGGATTTTCTCCTAAGTAAAATAACGTTTCCTTAATGTAGTTATTAATAAATTTCCCAGATTGTTTCTACTCATAAAAGAGAGTTGTCACTAATATTATACACAGTCCAGCCACATTAATGTGACCACAGCCTGTGTTCGAAGTTAACGTCCAATAGCCACTCACAGACGGCAGGTGGCAGCATTAGCAGTGGTGGGTGTATGAAGCGTATCGGGGGACGCGAAAAACAGTGCAGTCGTTGTCGTGATACGGAAAAGGAGCGATTGTCAGACGTCACATCCAAAAGAGCATGATCATTGGCTTTACGGCTAAGGGTGTTACCATTTCCGAAAGGAATGGTGCCATCGTGGTTGAAGTTTACCGTGTTGTTGTTGTTGTGGTCTTCAGTCCTGAGACTGGTTTGATGCAGCTCTCCATGCTACACTATCCTGAGCAAAATTCTTCATCTCCCAGTACCTATTGCAGCCTACATCCTTCTGAATATGCTTAGTGTATTCATCTCTTGGTCTCCCTCTACGATTTTTACCCTCCACGCTGCCCTCCAATACTAAATTGGTGATCCCTCTATGTCTCAGAACAAGTCCTACCAACCGATCCCTTCTTCTAGTCAAGTTGTGCCACAAGCTCCTCTTCTTCTCAATTCTATTCAATACCTCCTGATTAGTTATTTTATCTACCCATCTAATCTTCAGCATTCTTCTGCACCACCACATTTCGAAAGCTTCTATTCTCTTCTTGTCTAAACTATTTATCTTCCACGTTTCACTTCCATACATGCCTACACTTCATACAAATACTTTCAGAAACGACTTCATGACATTTAAATCTATACTCGATGTTAACAAATTTTTCTTCTTCAGAAACGCTTTCCTTGCCATTGCCAGTATACATTTTATATCCTTTCTACTTCGACCATAATCAGTTATTTTGTTCCCCAAATAGCATAACTCCTTTACTACTTTAAGTGTCTCATTTCCTAATCTAATTCCCTCAGCATCACCCGACTTAATTCGACTACATTACATTATCCTCGTTTTGATTTTGTTGATGTTCATCTTATACCCTCCTTTCAAGACACTGTCCATTCCGTTCAACTGCTCTTCCAAGTCCTTTGCTGTCTCTGATAGAATTACAATGTCATCGGCGAACCTCAAAGTTTTTATTTCTTCTCCATGGATTTTAATATCTACTCCGAATTTTTCTTTTGTTTCCTTTACTGCTTGCTCAATATATAGATTGAATAACATTGGGGAGAGGCTACAACCCTGTCTCACTCCCTTCCTAACCACTGCTTCCCTTTCATACCCCTCGACTCTTATAACTGCCATCTGGTTTCTGTACAAATTGTAAATAGCCTTTCCCTCCTTGTATTTTACCTCTGCCACCTTCAAAAGTTGAAAGAGAGTATTCCAATCAACATCGTCAAAAGCTTTCTCTAAGTCTACAAATGCTAGAAACGTAGGTTTGCCTTTCCTTAATCTTTCTTATAAGATAAGTCGTAGGGTCAGTATTGCCTCACGTGTTCCAACATTTCTACGGAATCCAAACTGATCATCCCCGAGGTCGGCTTCTATCAGTTTTTCCATTCGTCTGTAAAGAATTCGCGTTAGTATTTTGCAGCCGTGACTTATTAAACTGATAGTTCGGTAATTTTGAAATCTGTCAACACCTGCTTTCTTTGGGATTGGAATTATTATATTCTTCTTGAAGTCTGAGGGTATTTCGCCTGTCTCATACATCTTGCTCACCAGATGGTAGAGTTTTGTCAGGACTGGCTCTCCCAAGGCTGTCAGTAGTTCTAATGGAATGTTGTCTACTCCGGGTGTCTTGTTTCGACTCAGGTCTTTCAGTGCTCTGTCAAACTCTTCACGCAGTATCATATCTCCCATTTCATCTTCATCTACATCCTCTTCCATTTCCGTAATATTGTGCTCAAGTACATCGCCCGTGTTTACCGTACATGGCAAAATAGCGCTATACAAAACCAGCGTCGAGAGAACTGTGGTGCGCCATGGGCCATAGATGGCAGGGGTAAATGGCGGCTGCGGAGATTTGTACAGATGAATAGGCGTGCAACTGTTGAGCGTCTGACCTTCCAGACGAACCAAGGGGCTACCGACAGTGTCTCCTCAATGGCCATTCAGCGAACGTTGCTGGTTATGGGTCTTCGCAGCATGCGCCTGGATCATACACCGCACTGACTGCTGTTCATCGGCGATGAAAGCTGGTGTTTGCACATCAATACCACAACTGGACGTCCACCGAGTGGTGACAAGTGACCTTTTCAGATGAACCACGTCTTACGCTCTATCGGACAGATGACCGTTGGCGTGTACGGCATGAAATTTTTGAAAGCAAACGTTCTGCATGTGTTATGGTTTGGCAAACGTTTTCGTGGCGTTCCATGGGTGATTTCGTCACTGTAGAAGAAACAATGGAGGAACACAAGTATGAATTTATCATTGGGGACCATGTCCATCCCTCCATGCAGTTTGTTTTTCCTCTGTAGTATGGCATTTACCTGCAGGACAATACAACGTGTCAAACACTCGCAGTGTATGTGCAGGATGAATTTGTCATACTCCCCTGGCCACTATTTCCCCGGATTTAAGGGGACCTGGATGTCATGAGAGTCGAAAAAATGATTTTTTTTAAATTCCTTTGATTCTTCCTCATTCCAAAAATATATGCTTTTAGTGTATTAATGCCTTTCTAAAGCAGATACGACTTGTGAATGTCTAGCTGTCACACCACTGTGAAACCGGAAACCTTGCCAGTAGTATCTCATTATTTAATTCTGGCGCCTCTATTTCCATAGCAACTGGTTTGTATTATATCCTTGAAGAACATATCGCATGTACTCTGATCAGGGACTTATTCTTTCTGTCGATACAGATACATTACTTGAGTTTACTTATGTTTTGCGCATGCGTTGGTGTTGTAAGCTTGTTGTAGTGACAACGTGTTTCTACCATTTTACATCGTAAAATCCCAAAAACGAAGACTTTTAACTGCGGTCGTAAAATTTACCAAAATTAAGAAAAGCACCTTGTTGGCTATAGTAAAAGTGGAGAAATAGTTACGCTGCAGCCAAGTGAGGTTAGGCCTTAAAGAAAAATGGTTCAAATGGCTCTGAGCACTATGGGACTTAACTTCTAAGGTCATCAGTCCCCTAGAACTTAGAACTACTTAAACCTAACTAACCTAAGGACATCACACACATCCATACCCGAAGCAGGATTCGAACCTGCGACTGTAGCGGTCACGCGGTGCCAGACTGTAGCGCCTAGAACCGCACGGCCACCCCGGCGGGCAGGCCTTAAAGTTCGCCAGACAGTGCTTCACAGCCCAAGTTGAAACATCTTACGGAAAATGAACAACATATTGGTGTTATAAATAGTGAAAATAACGGTTACATTTAAATTAGTACGTGAAAGCTTTCAGAATTGCTTTTGTCTGTTACTAAATGTAAATACTGTTGTAGTGAAAAATTTCTTATCTTTATTGAAGACATAAGTAAGAGAAGATGTCTATCCAGCAAAATTGTAGTGAAATGTCAAGTGTGTAAAGTAACAAAACGTACACTGACATCACCTGCAACATCCGCAAAATATAGTGAAGTTAATATTTGCCTCGCTTATGCCATGATGTGTATTGGGAAGGAAAGAAAAGCAGCCCAGATATTCTGTGCTACGAAGGGTATCAGACCGCAATCTGTCAGATTTGAAAAGTATTATAAACATTTGCATAATGACCTAACAGAAGTCAGTGAAGCATCTATGCAGAAGATAGTGAAAAAAACTGCGGATATTTTTGTCAGTCTACTGATAATGTTGTTGCATGGTACAGTCCCTGGCAGAAGAGAGGCCCTACATCGGTGAATGGAGTTATCACAGTTACCTCTGTAGGTACAGAAAGGGCTATGAGTATATGAAAAAACACTGCCAAGGTTTTGCCAATAAAGTAAATGAACACAAATGTGACAAAAACTTTGAAGGTTTCTGTGGTGGTATGGAAAGCAAGGGGGCATCTCTGTTTTTAGTAGGTCAATTGCAAGACATGGTGTGTGATACACTCACTATCTTGGTGATGCTGACTCTAAAGTTTTAATAGTGTTGTGGGTGCTAAACCATATGGTGAAACTGAAATTAAAAAATTGAATAGGATATGTGCAGAAGAAAATGCGGTAAGATTTGGGGAACTCTGCAAGAACATGATATGAAAAAACCTCTTTGATGGCAAAGCAATTGGTAGACAAGGCACATTCACTAAATCAAAAATAGAAAACCTCAGAATATTATGGTCTGTCCATGAGGAGAAACAGTAGAAACGTCAGTAAAATAGGAAAAGAAATTTTGGCCACTCCATTTCACAGAGTATCCACTGAGGAACATCCACAGCATGGCCTCTGTCCAAAATGTTATACTTCATTGTGCAAGCATAATAGGTGTGAAGCAAATAGACGACAACAACATACACATGCACACCTCATGACAGAAACTGTTATGATAGAACTAAAGCCAATATACAGAGTTCTTTCAGATTTTAAACTACTGGAAAGATGTTTACATGACAAAACACAAGATCCAAATGAAAGCTTGAGTAGTTGGGAATGCATGCCAAAATCTGCTTTTGTTGGCATATCAGCTTTTCATATTGGTGTGATGGATGCCACAATACGTTGTAATAATGGTGTAACAAGCACGTTAATAACAATGAGCAGACTAGGCATCAGAACTGGAGACAATGTGAAAAGTGAGCTGTTACAAGTGGACAGGCAGCATATGATTGAGGTTGAAAAAAAGCCGCTGAAAGCATGATAAAGGAGGCCACAATAACGAAGAAAAGAAAGAAAACTAAAGAAGATGAAAAGGGGGACACTGAGAATTAACAACATTATGGGACTGAAATACAGGGTGATTCAGAAAGAATACCACAACTTTAGGAATTTAAAACTCTGCAACGACAAAAGGCAGAGCTAAGCACTATCTGTCGGCGAATTAAGGGAGCTATAAAGTTTCATTTAGTTGTACATTTGTTCGCTTGAGGCGCTGTTGACTAGGCGAAACAGATGAATCTTTCGTTTCAAAGATTGTGTTTAGTGATGAAGCAACTTTCCACACTAACGGGAAAGTCAACCGTCACAGTGTCTGTATATGGGGCACTGAGAATCCGCGGGAAACAACTCAGTATGAACGTGACTCGCCTAAGGTGAACGTTTTCTGTGCCATTTCAGCCAATAAAGTTTTTGGTCCCTTTTTCCTCGAAGGTGCTACTGTAACTGTACTACAGTATCTGGAGATGTTAGAGAATTGGCTGTTCCCTCAGCTCGAACAAGAAGCACAACAATTCATATTTCAGCAGGATGGAGCGCCACCACATTGGCACTTATCTGTCCGTAACTACCTGAACGTCAACTACCCGAGGCGATGGATCGGCCGCCAGGCAGCCCGTGACAGAGCACTTCATCACTGGCCTCCAAGAAGCCCTGATCTTACCCCCAGCGATTTTTTCTTATGGGGGTATGTTAAGGATATGGTGTTTCGGCCACCTCTCCCAGCCACCATTGATGATTTGAAACGAGAAATAACAGCAGCTATCCAAACTGTTACGCCTGATGTGCTACAGAGAGTGTGGAACGAGTTGGAGTATCGGGTTGATATTGCTCGAGTGTCTGGAGGGGGCCATATTGAACATCTCTGAACTTGTTTTTGAGTGAAAAAAAACCTTTTTAAATACTCTTTGTAATGATGTAGAACAGAAGGTTATATTACGTTTCTTTCATTAAATACACATTTTTGAAGTTGTGGTATTCTTTATGAATCACCCTGTATTTTGACATGTCATCATTGAGAAGAAAATGACATGCAAATATTTAATTTCAGGTGCCCATAATCAATATTTTTGCATACTTACGTATCATCTCATCTGATATTAAAGCTACAAATACTAAATTTTGCCTGAATAATAATATAGTGCTTGCCAACACAGTGAACCACATTATTCAACAACATATTAGATAGTAAGTACTCGTATGAACTGGAGTACCTCGTATGTACTTAAATTATTAGGCGAAAAAATTGACTTCTAGAAAACATTTAAAAATACACAAAACAACAAATTGATAAATGTTTCTGGGTTACTGTTCCATCTAGTGAATTATTAAGAAAACAAAATTTGTTTTGATATTTTATTTTGAATTCTGTGGAAGTACAGTGTACGTAAAATAGAAATTACACGTACATCTTATATAAGATAAAAATCAGTTATCACAGTCCACGGTATATTAATTGTTTCGTTAAAGTTTCATTTCCATATCTGTTAAAGTTTGTGAGTTATTAAGTTTCAGAATCCTACTAAAACCTACAAGCCATGACGTGCAGGTCCCCATAAACCCAACTGAGAAACCTAGCGCAGCTGGCCACAGCACTGGAATGGTCATGGCTCCACATCCATGTCCGTACCTCCCAGAACTTCACTGACTCTCTTCATGCACATCTCGGTGGTTATTCAGGCTTTTGACAGGTGGTCATATTAATGTGACTGGGCAGTGTATTTCGCAATGCCTAATCTATCAATAAAACGCGCTTCAATAGATACATACCGTTTGCGTTATGTATCGGTCCATATATCCACCGTACATGCACACGCTTTGCAGCTACGACCCTCACTATGATGGGCCCCATGCTTGTCTATATTTCATCGGCTTGTCTGTCAATGTTCCGTGCTACTGTCGTAGGATGAGGCGTCCACATCTTCCACTTCTGAAACCGGTCTACAAGCTCCTGACAAAGCGTGATATCCTCCATCTAATATTAAGTAAATATATGAAAATCTCTGGCACATTATTTTTTGCATTTTGTAGTTATCGCAGCTTTCACTGAAACTGATAATCCTTCACTTCTTACTGTTTGTTTTTTCTGCTGACATTTGCCTTCAGTTGTGTGTTGGCAGATCTGTAACACAGGAGAGTAGAGCATCTGCCACAGTACACATAGTCAATATAATCTCCATCCTTAACACTCGCTAATGAAAATGTCCCCCAAACTCTGCTATGACCATCGTTTTCCGCACTCAGGATATATTATTTCGAATTAAGATTCGCTTCCACATTCTCCTTTGTCTCACAGTCATGCCCCAAGATCCCACCGTAGGCGGCTGAGTGGTTTGGACTGGATTATTTGGGGGAAGAGACCAAACAGCGAGGTCATCGGTCACATCGGATTAGGGAAGGACAGGGAAGGAAGTCGGCCGTGCCCTTTCAAAGGAACCATCCCGGCATTCGCCTGGAGCGATTTAGGGAAATCACGGAAAACCTAAATCAGGATGGCCGGACGCGGGATTGAACCGTCGTCCTCTAGAATGCGAGTCCAGTGTGCTAACCACTGCGCCACGTCGCTCGGTACGGCTGAGTGGCGATCGGTTAATTACAGTAGGTGGTGCGGCTGTTCGAGAATGGTATGCTTGAACGTGTGTGAAGGAATTCGAGTGGAACTGCTGCCCGCGTCCAAAGTGACTGTATTGACATCTGAAGGACTTTCGCTCAACTACATACACCGAACAATACGAACAAGCATAAATACCAGATGCAGGGACTACAACAGCGTAGAAACACTGTTTTTAAATTTTATGAGGAAAACATGGAGTGATGACCAGTAACACATCAACAATAGATCTCACTAAAGATGAGCTAGTGTAAGCACACAGATAATAATCTGACTACGAACAAGAGAGAGTTACTGGGCATGCAACTGCTGGATAGGTTGGTTAACTGGCACAAGGACATTACAAGAGGGGGTCGTGGAGCAAATTGCTGGAGTTCCTAATATCATGCCGCGTCTTTAGCTCTACACTAGATAAAAATGCGCAGGAGACAAATGCCGCATTAGTTTTACATAATAAAAGTGTACTATGTTAGGTATGTGATGAAAAGTGTAGTTATATTTTGGTAAGAAATATTACAAAGTGTCCTTCTATACATTGGTTGTATGGGCTTGTATCGTGGGTTTCAGTCCCTGCTATTTCACCAGCCACTCACTCAATATCGATATCGTGACATGTAGCCCTCCTCCCTCGGGTGGTCCAGAAACTGTGACGATGAAGTAGGGATTCTATTGCATTATTCCATGCAATCGATACTCATCGAAACCCACCTGTCCCTCGGGCCCTTATTGTTGCCTCTATATCAGCCTACTGTCTTTCTTTGAAATACGTCGGGTCGTGACAGCAAAGATGCATAATTTCTGATTATCACCAGAGGGTAAAAACACAGCGCTCACTTCGGTGCTTGTATAAGTCAGACTTCTAACTCACCTTCTATGAATTTTCCTGAGAATGTTCTTTTAACCCACTAAAATTGACAGGTTTCACTGTTCTTACTGTTGGTGTGGCGGGGTGACTAGATTTGCCGGCTTTCGTTTTTGCTTGATTTGGTCTCTCACTGCCTCTATAATTCCGAAACACACTTCGGCCAAAGTTAGATCCACTTCGTGATCTGAGGCAGTTAGCAGTTAATGCTGAAATGAAGAATCTTCGTGCAGTTAGGGCAACAACGGGCCTGGCATCTGTCAGAGATGTGACCCAGCCGCCTGAATCGCATGCGGTTTGTCTCATTTCCGAGTATATCGCAAATGCCATTTTTGTGAAAGGGGATCGAAACAAATCTCCGAGTCTCCCCACACAGCTTATACTTTGGCCTCTTCCAACAAGACTTCATTACATGTCACATCATGCCCCAAGGCATACGAGTATGACATGAGATTGTGCGAATCCTATCCACAAATCTTTTGAACTCGTCTCGGTGCCTCCGCCTAAGAGTGGACAATTAGCCCTTATAATAGCTCACACTTCTCTTATTTAAATACCTCGCTGTCAACACCTTTGAAAAACATCGAATCTTTCTGCAATTTTTAACACATCTACTAACTCCGCATTGTTATGTGCATCACCCGTCGGCTATAGGGATGCCACATATAGCAGAAAGCTGTCTGGGCACGAATAAAGATGAATAACAATGCATATTCTCTGCGGGTGTCCGCGAAAAAGAAGGGGCAAGAGTAAAAGCAAAGTGCTGCCCACTGTGTTAGGCTGTGTGGCACTAGAGTAGGCGCCAGTTTCCCTAGGCCCTTCAGGGATAACCTGATCATTCTAATCTTTCCATGGCACTGATAGTTGCACCCGCATCTGCTGCAGCGTGTCCACTATGTCACCTTTCATAAGCGTAAGTTCATACATCTATTCTTGCAAAGCACTGCCGCCTTCTACTCTGCCTTCTATTTGTGAGCATGTTGTAGGCATAGGTACAAATAATTGTACGAAAACTTAATAGCTGACTACAAAATCATAAGGCAATAAAAGGAAACAGCGTATCCTGGAGCTCGACAACTGTACAAAAAACAATTCCCCAATCCGTCTCAGCTGTCCCATTTACATTCCACCTGCAAGTCGACAGTGCGAAACTGAAAGGTGTAGAACACTTACTGTAAGTGTGGCATGTGGCAACAGTTGTTCAGAGTGTAGTGGTGCGATGCTGTGAGGAATTCATAATCGTCAACGAAGTGCAAAGGCGAAACGAAGGCATGCCTCAGTGGCGAAACTCGTATCCTCGAACGGCGGCAGCTGGTTCCCCAGTGGCGGACTGCCCAGTGTGGGCTGTTCATTACAAGTCGACTGAAGAACAGCATGGTCGAAAGGCGATGACTGTGTCTCAGTGTAGTTGACGCATTGGCTGCCGACCTGACTCAGCACTCACGGGTATGTTGGTCGACAAACATCTGGTGGCTGCTCAACCATCCATCAGTGAAGCAATGTGTTGGGTAGCATGAGAAGGGAGCCCTTGCACATAGTGTTGACCAACAAAAGCCAGGAAAGGCCAGGTTGCACATAGGCTTACTACATCCCCAACCAATGACAACATATAGCCATTTATGGATCATAATGTGGGAGGTGGCAAAGGAGTGTCATCAGTTTTGCACAGGTACAGGGGAGTTGGCACCCAATAAGGGTAGTTTCAAATGATAACATATGAATTAAATAATTAGACAGCCTGGTATATTTTGGTACTCGGAGTACAAGGGACGAGTCTAGAGAAGGTGAAAATGGCACCAGCTGCTTGCAGAAGCCATCATGGCTAAGTTACTGTGGACTGAAGTCCAGAGTATTAGGAGCGTGAGGAAAGGTTGTGTGTTGTCATGCCAGAGGCTGAGACTCGTCCGGCACTGTGCCCATATCCTCCATAACTTCACGTGATCAGCTACCAATACTTTCAGTTTATCGCTGTGGGTACTGGTTGAAAAGAGTGCCTACTCTCCGCCTTAGGCTGGTTACAGCGTGCAAGTCACGGGAGCCGTTCCGCGAACAGACGCCAACTTGAAGCATGAAAGAGAGAAAACTTACTAACTAAAAATTACTACTAAAACACTCCCAAATTCCTCGAAACACGTGACCGCCTGCACAGTAATATCCAAAGAGAAGTAATAAAGTATTACGTGTTAGACTGGGACGAACCTATCCAAACCCTTTACTTAGAAGACCAAGAGGCTGGTAAGAGAGAAATTATCAAACGGTTAATAATAAAACTAAACAAAGGCTGAAAACAGAAATGGAAAGAACTGACCTCCCACCTGAGCTTTATTCATTCGGGTAAAGAAACGGTGGACATCAAACTATAACCGCACTCTGAAATCACAGGTAAGACCCCCATAAATGGTATTACAAATTAAAACCTGTGCAGAAAAAAAAAATCATCTCAACCGCAATACCGAAATATAGACAGACTAAGGATTAAACTAAATCGACAACCTGCAGAACATCACCACCCTATAAAAGCCAGAAAATACTCTAAAAAACAAGGGAAACAGCAGGATTGGATGTAAAATACCTAGAGAAGCAGAGAAGGACTTGGGCGAAAGAATTTTATATAGATGAACTAAACACCAGAAAAATTTATCCTCATTTTAAAATCTAACAGTTGATTTCGCGACTCAGACAAGTCCAAAAACCACAGTTTTCAGGAACTTAAAAAAACTATTTAGCTTCATTTGTGCCGAATGAAACAAGTTGATATTTGTTTTGTACCATGTGTTCTATAACAGCTCTCCAGTGAACATAAAAAATACATATTTTAACAGAATAGTTGAGATAATATGAAAAAAAACCTTTAAACTTGTCTTTTTGTGGAAATCCTAGGCAATCGAAACAATACAACAATACTTAATCCGCACATAGGAGTATTTATTACATACAGAATACGAGTTAGTATTGAAAGTTAGACACTCCTTGTAACTAATCATCGTCATAATCATCAGTCCTGACAAAACTCTACCATCTGGTGAGCAAGATGTATGAAACAGGCGAAATACCCTCAGACTTCAAGAAGAACATAATAATTCCAATCCCAAAGAAAGCAGGTGTTGACAGATGTGAAAATTACCGAACTATCAGCTTAATAAGTCACAGCTGCAAAATACTAACACGAATTCTTTACAGACGAATGGAAAAACTAGTAGAAGCCAACCTCGGGGAAGATCAGTTTGGATTCCGTAGAAACACTGGAACACGTGAGGCAATACTGACCTTACGACTTATCTTAAAAGAAAGATTAAGGAAAGGCAAACCTACGTTTCTAGCATTTGTAGACTTAGAGAAAGCTTTTGACAATGTTGACTGGAATACTCTCTTTCAAATTCTAAAGGTGGCAGGGGTAAAATACAGGGAGCGAAAGGCTATTTACAATTTGTACAGAAACCAGATGGCAGTTATAAGAGTCGAGGGACATGAAAGGGAAGCAGTGGTTGGGAAGGGAGTAAGACAGGGTTGTAGCCTCTCCCCGATGTTGTTCAATCTGTATATTGAGCAAGCAGTAAAGGAAACAAAAGAAAAATTAGGAGTAGGTATTAAAATTCATGGAGAAGAAATAAAAACTTTGAGGTTCGCCGATGACATTGTAATTCTGTCAGAGACAGCAAAGGACTTGGAAGAGCAGTTGAATGGAATGGACAGTGTCTTGAAAGGAGGATATAAGATGAACATCAACAAAAGCAAAACAAGGATAATGGAATGTAGTCTAATTAAGTCGGGTGATGCTGAGGGAATTAGATTAGGAAATGAGGCACTTAAAGTAGTAAAGGAGTTTTGCTATTTGGGGAGCAAAATAACTGATGATGGTCGAAGTAGAGAGGATATAAAATGTAGGCTGGCAATGGCAAGGAAAGCGTTTCTGAAGAAGAGAAATTTGTTAACATCCAGTATTGATTTAAGTGTCAGGAAGTCATTTCTGAAAGTATTTGTATGGAGTGTAGCCATGTATGGAAGTGAAACATGGACGATAAATAGTTTGGACAAGAAGAGAATAGAAGCTTTCGAAATGTGGTGCTACAGAAGAATGCTGAAGATTAGATGGGTAGATCACATAACTAATGAGGAAGTATTGAATAGGATTGGGGAGAAGAGAAGTTTGTGGCACAACTTGACCAGAAGAAGGGATCGGTTGGTAGGACATGTTCTGAGGCATCAAGGGATCACCAATTTAGTATTGGAGGGCAGCGTGGAGGGTAAAAATCGTAGAGGGAGACCAAGAGATGAATACACTAAGCAGGTTCAGAAGGATATAGGTTGCAGTAGGTACTGGGAGATGAAAAAGCTTGCACAGGATAGAGTAGCATGGAGAGCTGCATCAAACCAGTCTCAGGACTGAAGACCACAACAACAACAAATCATCAGAACCGCCATCGGTGTCAATATGAACATTTTCCACTGCTGGTTGATCTTCTGTGTGCACATAAAGTTCCTACAAAGACTCGTACAATGTGCGATTTACAGAGTCCTCAAGTACTGTATGAGAACCGACAAATCCCTTTCCTTAGCAGGCAATAAACCAGAAGGTCACTTATAGAGCTTTGGAAGTGTAAGAGACTTAACGTCTCTTCGCTAGATTTTGCTTTTCATAATGTCTTTCACAAAGCCCATAGTATGTTCGCCGCAGCTTATGTGTGGATCATCTTTCTTGAAAATCATCATACTAGCTGTTGGCAGAATGAGGGGCCTTTGATGCCTTCAAGACCAACAGTTCTACAGCACTCTTTGACTTTGATTTCCATCTCAATAGTTTCACGAACTTGGTCTATAGCTTTCTGATTGTAAGCTTTGAATATATGAGGAGGGATAACACATCCCTATTTCACGCGTTTTGTAATGTTTGCTTCTTGTTTCTAATGACAATTCCTAATAACAGCCTCTTTGCCCTAATAGAAGCTGAGTATCACCGTCATCTGTTTACATTTTAGGCCTGCTTTCTGCAGCGCTCTCAACACCTCTTCGTAGTTAACATTATCAGACGCCTTTTTCAGGTCTAGAAAGGCAATAGAAGCTTGTTTATTTTCCTGTATTTGCTTTTTGGTAACAAGCCTCATTGCCTAGGAAGCGGCTACTCGGGTAGCAGAGTACTTGTGGCGTGCACATGTTTTTTTTTAGGCTAGGCAGTAGTGCGAGGTGTCCAGATGAACACTCACCAGTCGACGTGCAGGCAGGGAAATCAGGACGCGCTCAGTGTAAAGACACTTCAGCTATCAAGATATTAGCAGTAAATTTTCAGTGTGTTCGGAATAAAGTTCCTGAATTTACTGCCCTCCAGGAAGCGTGTGGCGCGCAAATTATTCTCGCGACTGAGACCTGGCTGAACCCTGAGATAGGAAGTTCTGAAATATTTAGTGAGGGTTGGAACGTGTATCGGAAAGACAGATTAGGCACCGTAGGAGGTGGTGTCTTCATTTCAGTTGAGAAAAATATTGTGTCTACTGAGGTCGAAGTAGAGTATGATTGTGAAGTTATCTGGACACGTTTAACAGGGCTAAGAGAAATAAAGGTAATTGTTGTGTGTTATTACCGGCCACCAGGTTCCACCGTGACAGTTCTAGAATCATTCAAAGGGAGTCTACACTCTGCATCGCAGGAGTACCCGGATCATGCTATATTAGTCGGAGGCGACTTCAACCTACCAAGTATAGACTGGGATGTCTATGGATTCATTACAGGTGGTACAGACAAGCCGTCGTGTGAATTACTTTTGAACACATTATCCGAAAACTGTCTTGAGCAGCTAAATCGACAGCCAATGCGTAATGGAAATATTTTAAACACATTGTAAATCACGCATTGGAGAATTATGTGCCGAAAAAGTGGGTTACGGACGGAAAAGACCCACCGTGGTTTAACAGCGCAATTCGGAGAATACTCAGGAAGCAAAGACAGTTGCACTCGCGGTACAAGAAAGATTGGGAGAATGAGGATAGGGAAAAGTTAGTAGAGATTCATGATGTAAAAAGAGCAATGCGCGAAGCATACAACCACTACCACCGTCATAACTTAACAAAAGATCTTGCTGAAAACCCAAGGAAATTCTGGTCTTACGTAAAATCAGTAAGCGGGTCGAAGGCTTTCATCCAGTCACTCACTGATCATTCTGGCCTGGCAACGGAAGACAGCAAAACGAAAGCTGAAATTTTAAATTTAGCATTTGAGAAATCTTTCGCGCAGGAGAATCGTACAAACATACCGCCGTTTGAGTCTCGCACAGATTCCCGTATGGAGGACATAGTGATAGACATCCCTGGGGTTGTGAAGCAGCTGGATGGGTTGAAAATAAATAAATCGCCAGGTCCTGATGGGATTCCAATTCGCTTCTACAGAGAGTACTCTACGGCATTGGCTCCTTACTTAGCTTGCATTTATCGCGAATCTCTTGCCCAACGAGCCGGCCGAAGTGGCCGTGCGGTTAAAGGCGCTGCAGTCTGGAACCGCTAGACCGCTACGATCGCAGGTTCGAATCCTGCCTCGGGCATGCATGTTTGTGATGTCCTTAGGTTGGTTAGGTTTAACTAGTTCTAAGTTCTAGGGGACTAATGACCTCAGAAGTTGAGTCCCATAGTGCTCAGAGCCATTTGAACCATTTTTTTTCTTGCCCAATGTAAAGTCCCGAGCCACTGGAAAAAAGCACAGGAGACGCCTGTATATAAGAAGGGTAGAAGGACGAATCCTAAAACTTTCAGACCAATATCCTTAACATCGGTTTGTTGCAGGATTCTCGAACATATTCTCAGTTCGAATATAATGAATTTCCTTGAGACAGAGAAGTTGCTGTCCATGCATCAGCACGGCTTTAGAAAGCATCGCTCCTGCGAAACGCAACTCGCCCTTTTTTCACATGATATCTTGCAAACCATGGATGAAGGGTATCAGACGGATGCCATTTTCCTTGACTTACGGAAAGCGTTTGACTCGGTGCCCCACTGCAGACTCCTAACTAAGGTACGAGCATATGGGATTGGTTCCCAAGTATATGAGTGGCTCGAAGACTTCTTAAGTAATAGAACCCGGTACGTTGCCCTCGATGGTGAGTGGTCATCGGAGGTGAGGGTATCATCTGGAGTGCCCTAGGGAAGTGTGGTAGGTCCGCTGTTGTTTTCTATCTACATAAATGATCTTTTGAATAGGGTGGATAGCAATGTGCGGCTGTTTGCTGATGATGCTGTGGTGTACGGGAAGGTGACGTCGTTGAGTGACTGTAGGAGGTTACAAGATGACTTGGACAGGATTTGTGATTGGCGTAAAGAATGGCAGCTAACTCTAAATGTAGATAAACGTAAATTAATGCAGATAAATATGAGAAAGAATCCTGTAATGTTTGAATACTCCATTAGTAATGTAGCGCTTGACACAGTCACGTCGATTAAATATTTGGGCGTAACATTTCAGAGCGATATGAAGTGGGACAAGCATGTAATGGCAGTTGTGGGGAAGGCGGATAGTCGTCTTCGGTTCATTGGTAGAATTTTGGGAAGATGTTGTTCATCTGTAAAGGAGACCGCTTATAAAACCCTAATACGACCTATTCTTGAATACTGCTCGAGCGTTTGGGATCCGTATAAGGTCGGATTGAGGGAGGATACAGAAGCAATTCTGAGGCGGGCTGCTAGATTTGTTACTGGTAGGTTTGATCATCACGCGAGTGTTACGGAAATGCTTCAGGAACTCAGGTGGGAGCCTCTAGAGGAAAGGAGGCGTTCTTTTCGTGAATCGCTACTGAGGAAATTTAGAGAACCAGCACTTGAGGCTGACTGCAGTACAATTTTACTGCCGCCAACTTATATTTCGCGGAAAGATTACAAAGATAAGAGAGATTAGGGCTCGTACAGAGGCATATAGGCAGCCATATTTCCCTCGTTCTGTTTGGGAGTGGAACAGGGAGAGAAGATGCTAGTTGTGGTACGAGGTACCCCCCGCCACGCACCGTATGGTGGATTGCGGAGTATGTATGTAGATGTAGATGTAGATGACAGAAGCGCCTCTCTTGTTCCTAATCCGTTTTTGAATCCAAACTGATCTTTACTCAGCATATCCTTCATCTTCTCTTCAACTCTCCTCAGAATGATTTTTATGAGAATTTTAATTCATACAGTATAAGGCTTTCCAATGACCTTATTGCAATGGTAAAAGCTGTGTCCGTCAGATCACCGAAGTTAAGCACTGTCAGGCTTGGCTAACACTTGGATGGTTACCGTCTGAGTCTCCCTAGCGTTGTTGGCAAGTGTGATGCACATATCCCTTTTGAGGCCAATTAGGGAGCTATTTGGGTGAGACGTAGCGGCTCCAGTCACGAAAACTGACAACGTAGAGTGGTGTCCTGACCACATGCCCCTCCATATTCACATCCAGTGACACTTATCAGCTGAAGTTGACATGGCAGTCATTTGGTATCGCCAGACCTTCTGAGGTCTGTTTGGGCCGAGATTTTTAATGTTTGGCTTAAGCTTGGTGCTGCTCATATTTTGTAGCTGCCACCTTCTTCATTATAGAAACTGTGATGCATTTCTGGAAGTCGGTTGGTTCTCTTCTGGGTTATGATGGACCTAATCAGTTTCAGCAGCATCGTTTTCATGTTGTCATCAACATTCATGATTAGTTCTGTAGGAATATCATCAAAACCCAGTGATTTGTTCTCCTGTAGATCTTTAAGAGTTTTCTCATATTCTTCTTGAAGAATGTCGTTTGCTTTCTCAGCTACGTCTGCTTCCTGTTCTTCTCCTATTACATCCACAGTATAATTTCTCAATGTATTCTTACCATCTCTTCACCACATCTTCATCAGTTCTTCAATGACTTTACAGGCTTAATGACTGCATTTGGTCATTAGATTTTGACATTATTTTTCCACATGTCGTTTGTTACAAGTGGTCAAGTTTTCTGTATGTTGCAGGGACGACGCTTCACCTATAAAACCAGTAACCCCTCGCTCCAAGCCCGATGCTGGAAAGTCATCAAAAGGGTGAGTGCAAAAAACAAATCAACTGCAGAATAAATTTAAGGTAGAGGAAGTATATGTGTCTTGAGTGTAGCTGAACAATTTGGTCAATCACAGAAATAGAATGAAAATTTACAACGTAGTAAATTACATCACTTTGCTACCAACTGGATTGGGGACGAAGTTTGATCAGATTTTTGGCTACACACGTAGGTTTTAAAAAATGAAATTAGATATAAGATCAATATTTATTTTTGACATGTTTGTTACATTTTATCTATTTATTTGCTGTTTGCATTTGTACTTGCATTTGAAGATGAACTGCAAACAATGTTAACTATATTACCACTACTACTACTACTACCACCACTATTAACACCCATGTATGATTAATAGGGGGAAGGCTTATATAAATTCAATACCATATGATTCGGAATAATTCTAGGATACAATTTGTGCCCAGAGATGCTTACAAAAGTCTGCTTGGCGTAAATAATCTCTCTCTCTCTCTCTCTCTCTCACACACACAGTAATAACTACAAATCATGCCTTTACTATACTGGAAATTTATTTCCACTTCTTTTTAATGTGTCAGTCGTGGATTCAGATCAGAAAGTGATGAAATTAGTATTAAGGTGTTTTGGTTTTTTCAGTTTAAGGTTTAAAGACTAACCATTTCTGCATCCTTGAGTATTCTCATCTCAAACTCGATTTTTTTTCTTTCGTGTTCCATCTGCACTTATCTAAGATGTCATTAAAGCTTTAAGTTTAAAGAAATCAATATACCATACATTAGGATGATATATGAACTTAATCGTTGTGACTTTTCTCCTTCAATTCCTGTTAAAAAAGTAACACTCTATTTAAGTGGACTAATATTTAGAAGAAGCTAACCACTCACTGTTCATATCTTACAAAAAGATGAATTTTTCTGTATATAGAGTAAAAGTATTTCAATTTAAAGATACAGTGCTCATGTGAGATGAAGGAACAGGAGTGCTGGGTAGTTTTTTTGAGTTGATGGAGAGTGTTGTAATGAACGAGTAAGATGGTGACATGTTATAAGTGATAACTGTTAGTAGCAGTGAAGGACGGTATAGAACAGGTAATGGAGAAGGTGGTTCTATATTTGACTAATGCTACTTGATCTCAACGCAAAAAGGATATGCAACTGTCCTTTACTGACCGATATTGTTTATCGTAGCGTAAGTATGGATTGTGACTTTTGTGACGTGCTACTGCTACTACTATGCAGGATTGGGTTGGGTTGTTTGGGGGGAGGAGACCAGACAGCGAGGTCATCGGTGTCATCGGATTAGGGAAGGAAGTCGGCCGTGCCCTTTCAAAGGAACCATCGCGGCATTTGCCTGGAGCGATTTAGGGAACTCACGGAAAACCTAAATCAGGATGACCGGACACGGGATTGAACCGTCGCGCTCCCGAATTACTATGCAGGAAGATGAAGCAACTAAAATATGTTTTGTATAACATAACCAGTACATTAATCATTACATAGTATGTATAGTTCCTTTGTGTTTAATATTACTGAAAATTGTTCTGCAACAGATCCGTAATGCAGCTGCAGTGAATAGGCGTAGCAATACAGTGGGATTTGTAAAGCTACTAACTGCATTTGATGACAGATACAGTTCTCATTTAAGTGTATACTACATATCACGATATACATGTACACCAGCTACATACCAGGATCAATTATTGCACCTAATGCTGTAAGGCTATATTATGTCAGTCTGCTATATTAGGCTGAGTTTTGCAGTGGGGGAAGATTTCTGCTGTACTTACTATTGACAAAAGAATATGTATGAATGTCGTTTGATCTGAAGGACATATTATATGTGACTTTCGAACAGATGAGAAGGTTTTTCTGACTTGTTACGTGAGTATGCTAAGTAAGTAAATACAACAATCACAGACACTTTGAAACTACAAAGACGGAGCATGTGCAGAATGTTTACTCTATGAAAAGAAGAAAACACCTCTTAGAGCACTACAGTTACATATGAATTTAGGTATTAACCTGTAAGAACATTCAGTGGAGTCCAGTTCTGCTAATACATTGAACTACGGTACTGTGGCAAAGAGTGTAGTACAAAAAATAGTGCTATGTTCCCTACAAATGCTAAACATACAACATGAGTTAGAAAAATGTGTTCACGTGTTTTAACAGGCACTAAAAGCAATACACTTTTCCAGAAATAAATGCACTATAATCGTACCTCTACTACATTGTAGATATCAAAGCAAATATACAACATTTCTTCTAACCTCTTTAGTGTCTTGATCATTGTATATGCACGTGATTTCTGTTTAACTAGACTCTACTGAATTACATTAAATTAATACTTGTTCCGTAGATCATGAATACAACATTTCGTAATTATGAAGAATGTGCCAGTTTAACACGAGGGTTTTTTCCACGATACAATTTTTATTTGTAGAGTTACTATTTCATATCCAAACATCCATCTATTAAGTAGAAGGAACTGTAACTGAGAAAGTCTTTTAATTTGTTCTTAAATGCTGGTTGGATATCTGTCAGACTTTTAATGCCATTTGGTAAATGACCAAAGACTATTGTGGCAGAAATTATCCCTCTCTATGCCAAAGTCAGACTTAACTCAGAATAGTGACCATCATCTGTTCTTCTAGTGTTGTAGCTATGCACCTTGTCATTATTTTTGATTTGGTATGGGTTATTAATAACAAATTTCGTAAGTGATTATGTGTCTTGTGAAAGTATTGTGAATATCCCTTGTTCTGTAAATAAGTGTCAGCAAGGTGATCTTGGGTGGTCTCCAGTTATTATTCTGATTACACGCTTTTGTGTAATGAATATTTTTTCTCTTAGTAATGAATTACTCCAAAATATGATGTCATATGAAAGCATTGAATGAAAATAGGCATAGTAGGCTAATTTAATATGTTTATCACCAAAATCTGTGATAACCACAATAGCATAAGTAGCTAAAGTCAAACATTTCAGCAGATCATCAGTGTGTTTATTCCAGTTCAATTTCTCATCAGTGTACACACCCAGAAATTTTGGAGATTCTGCCTAAGCACCAGACTTCTGTCCGAAATCTATATTTATCAACAATGTTATTCCATTTACTGTACACAACTCCATGTACAGTTTTTCCCACAAAATTTAGTAAGATTCCAAGAGAACCACTTAATAATTTTTTGACAGACTTTATTTACAGTTTCCTCAGCTACTATTCTTGTTTTTTGGGTGTGATTGCTAACTTCCATCATCAGCAAGAAGATCTAGCTTAGCATCTTCATGCATGTAGAGTGGCAAATCATTAATATACAGGGTGATTATAATTGAAGTTAAACACCACTGGTCAGATTGGCGTCAAATTGCAACGGAATATTATCGGAGAAGGGGGAAAACATATTTCAGAAGAGAAAAAATAGTGTGAAAATTGATCAATGGATGGCGCTGTATGTGTCAGAATACGTAAATAGAAATACCTGTCATGCACACGACCCATTGAAGTTGGTATAAGCACGCCGGGTACACGACTTTTGCTCCTTTCGCGTCGCGACTTTCGCCATGACTTTCTCAATGCAGGATCGTCCTTTGCTTGTAAAGCTGTATTACAAAAATGATAACTGTGCACACATCTATCTGTAGAGATTCTGGACACTGAAGGGTTTGAAAGAAGGTGTTGGTCCGATGGTGCCATGGGTCTGGAGAAAATGATTCGGAAATTCGAAAAGACAAGTAGTTTTTTAGCACAAACCTGGTAGAGGGAGGAAACTAATATATTCGACGTCAGTGGAGGCAGTGACCACAGAAATGCAGGAGGAGACAAGTGGTGGTGTGCAAACATGTAGTGAACGGAGAATTGCCCGAACATTGGATATACCCATGAGCACGGTGCGTAATATCCTACGAAACATCCTTCTTTGCTATCCGTTCAAAATAACCCATGTGCACAAGTTGCTTTCTGTTGACCTGTCAGCAAGAGAAACCTTTGCTTTATAATTTCTTGCTCGCACGAAAGTGGACAGTTACTGGCCATGGAAGATTTTGTACACAGACGAAGCCCACTTCCATCTGACAGGACATGTCAATGCACAGATTTGTCGAATATGGGCAAAGGAAAATCCACATTCATATCAACCAGTACCACTTCATCCTGAAAAGGCCACTGTGTGGTGCGGGTTTAGGCATCATTTATCATAGGGCCATATTTTTTTCGAAGAGACAGGTGCTTCTGGTCCTGTTACCTGTACCGTCACTGGTAATCGCTTTGAATGTGTTTTGCGCAACCACATCATTTCAGCTCTCCAGCAGCGTATATGTGTGGATGGGATCATTTTTATGTAAAGTGGTGCACCTCCGCACATTGCAAATCCAGTTAAGTAGCTGCTGAAGCGCCATTTCGGAAATGCCAGAATTATCAGCCGCCATTTCCCTGCAGCCTTGCCGTCCTGATCACCTGATCTTAATCCGTGTGACTTCTGGCTGTAAGGTTATCTGAAAGATGTTGTGGTTAGTGTTCCGATGGTAAACTTAGCTGCATTTAGGGCACGCATTGCGCAACACATTCTGAACGTGACACCGGAAACGTTTCGATCAGTTGTGGAACATGCTGTTTCTCGATATCAACTTGTTGCAGAAAACGATGGACAGCATATTGAACATGTTTTGCTCCAGTCACACGGAAATTAAAAATCCGATTTGATTTTGATTGATGCTTTCTTGCGGTTTTTGGCCTCAGGACAATTAAAAACCGATGTGATTGATGCTTTTTATGCGGTTTTTGCCTTCAGGACAATTAAAAACCGATTTCTCCCATTCGATGTGATATGACCTACAGTGTTGGATGGGCTTACGTAACTGGCAGTATCACACCTGTACACCCATGCACACTGAGTAGTACAGTTTGTTTAACGTCAAACGTGCACCTTAGGCATTGTTGTATGATTCATTTGTCATTGTAGTCGACCACTATTAAATTGTGATGCTTACATCGCCATCTATTGCGACATCTTGTAACTATTTATTTTTCTTCTGCCATACGTTTCCCCCCTTCCCCGATAATATTCGGTTGCAATTTACCGTCGTTCTGACCAGTGGTGTTATTTCTACAGCGGTCTGAAATTTTAACTTTATTTGTAATCACCCTGTATACCATGAATGGTAAGGGACCCAAGACTGAACCCTGTGGGGCACCATTCTTGATAACTCCCCAGACAGAAGACTCTGCCGATGATTGGAGACTATCTGTAGTGTTAATTTCAACCTTGTGCATCCTTCCAGTTAAATGTGATTTAAACCATTTGTGCACTGTCCCACTAATACCACAATGCTTAAGCTTATCTAGAAGAATTTGATGATCACAACCTTTGAGAGATCACAAAAATCCTAATGGGTGATATTTGGTTATTCAGAGCATTTAATATTTTATCAGTGAATGCATGTAGCATTTTCTGTTGAAAAGCCTTTCTGGAAACCAAAATGACATTTTGTTAGCACTTTATTTTTACAAATCTGTGAAGCTACTATAGATTACTCTCCTTTTTCAAGAATTTTGGGTAAAGCTGGCCGAAGTGATATTGGGCGGTAGTTGTTAGCACCAGACCTATCCCGCTTTTTATGCAATGATTTAACAGTAACATATTTCAGTCTATCTGGAAAAACGCCCTGTTTCAGTGAGCTACTACATACGTGGCTGAGAATACTTTTATGTGTTGGCAACAAGCTTTTAGTACTGTATTAGGAATGCCGTCAATTCCATGTGAGCTTTTATGTTTGAGTGAATTTATTTTTTTCGTAGTTTCAATAGGAGAGGTATGTTGAATTACAATTGTATCAAATTATGTAGGTACTGCCTCTTCAGTATTTTTCTCTATAACACTTAAAAATGATTGTTAAAAATGTTTTCTACTTCCGACTTTTAGTTAACAAAATTTTCATTGAGTTTGTTACAAATACAGTCTTCGTGTGCTCTCTCTTGCTCTGTTTCACTTTTAACAATATTCCAAATTATTTTAATTTTGTTATCAGAGGTGCTATCTCAGACATAATGTACATAATTCTGGACTTTTTAATAACTTTTATTAATACAGTTCAGATCACTGTTTTTGGATGATTACGCTCTCTATCTGTAAGATAAATTTCCTTTTCCTGTTTACAAGATTTTCTTTTTATCCTTTTAGTAAGTCACAGCTAAAATAATTGCCTGCTGCACCGAGACGCGAACTCGGGATCTTTGCCTTTCTTGGGCATGTGCTCTTCCGACTGGCTATCCAAACATGACTTAGACACCCGTCCTCACTTCTTTACTTTCGCCGTACCTCATCTCTTACCTTTCACACTTCACAGGAGATCTACTGCGAGCCTTTCAAGACTAGCACTCCTGGAAGAAAGGATATTGCGGAGACATGGCTTAGCCACAGCCTGGAGGATGTTTCCTGAGTAAAGTTTCCACTCTGCAGCGGAGTGTGCACTGATATATAACTTCCTGGCGGATTAGAACTGCGTGCGGGGCAGAGACATGAACTCAGGACCTTTGCCTTTCACGGACAAGTGCTTCTTAACAGGAGAGCTTCTGTGAAGATTGGATGAGGTATTGGCTGAAATAAGGCTGTGAGGACGGGTTCTGATTCGTGCTTGGGTAGCTCAGTTGGTGGAGTACTTGCCCACGTAAGGCAAAGGTCCTGCGTGCGAGTTTCGATCCGGCACACAGTCTTAATCTGCCGAGAAATTACAAAGTCTAACTAACCCAGTTATATTTTGTACCAGCTCCCCCAACCTCTCCACTCCCCTCTAGCCAGTTAGAACGTGATATTGAAATAATGCCTAAAATGCCGCCAGATATGCAGTAAAATTACATAACTTCCCATTAAAAATAAAAATATTCATTATTGCCATTAGACAGGAGTCGAGTGTGAATGGAAATGGGGATGCTCATCTATCAAGGAATCCTACAGATGTCACTATGTCTATGCTACCATGATGTTTTGCGAGTCCAGAGTGCCCATATCTGCTGATTAGCTCGGGAGAAGCCAATTCAACTTTCAACGCAACGGCGCATTGGATTTATCGCAAACATGTCACTCTTTTTTTACGATCTGTTATAATTAAATGTCAGCTAATGACATTTCACCGTTAAAAAAACCGTCAGATCGTTGCTAAAAGATAAGTGGAAGTGTAATTTTGTTTAATTATTGTATAGCATAGCGAGAAGAGCCTGGCAGTTCAGAAACAGAAGGAAGCAGATTCGCATCTGACCATGGGCAATTTTTGTTTTTCACCTGTGTGTTTGTAAAAGATTCTCGGACTTTCATATTAATGTAATAGGAGTCTGTTCTGCAATATTCGATTTTATTTGCTATATATATATCACCTTCTAACATCACTTATAACTCGGGCTATGTTACAGATCAGAGTCACGACAATCTACACTCCTGGAAATTGAAATAAGAACACCGTGAATTCATTGTCCCAGGAACGGGAAACTTTATTGACACATTCCTGGGGTCACATACATCACATGATCACACTGACAGAACCACAGGCACATAGACACAGGCAACAGAGCATGCACAATGTCGGCACTAGTACAGTGTATATCCACCTTTCGCAGCAATGCAGGCTGCTATTCTCCCATGGAGACGATCGTAGAGATGATGGATGTAGTCCTGTGGAACGGCTTGCCATGCCATTTCCACCTGGCGCCTCAGTTGGACCAGCGTTCGTGCAGACCGCGTGAGACGACGCTTCATCCAGTCCCAAACATGCTCAACGGGGAACAGATCCGGAGATCTTGCTGGCCAGGGTAGTTGACTTACACCTTCTAGAGCACGTTGGGTGGCACGGGATACATGCGGACGTGCATTGTCCTGTTGGAACAGCAAGTTCCCTTGCCGGTCTAGGAATGGTAGAACGATGGGTTCGATGATGGTTTGGATGTATCGTGCACTATTCAGTGTCCCCTCGACGATCACCAGTGGTGTACGGCCAGTGTAGGAGATCGCTCCCCACACCATGATGCCGGGTGTTGGCCCTGTGTGCCTCGGTCGTATGCAGTCCTGATTGTGGCGCTCACCTGCACGGCGCCAAACACGCATACGACCATCATTGGCACCAAGGCAGAAGCGACTCTCATCGCTGAAGACGACACGTCTCCATTCGTCCCTCCATTCACTCCTGTCGCGACACCACTGGAGGCGGGCTGCACGATGTTGGGGCGTGAGCGGAAGACGGCCTAACGGTGTGCGGGACCGTAGCCCAGCTTCATGGAGACGGTTGCGAATGGTCCTCGCCGATACCCCAGGAGCAACAGTGTCCCTAATTTGCTGGGAAGTGGCGGTGCGGTCCCATACGGCACTGCGTAGGATCCTACGGTCTTGGCGTGCATCCGTGCGTCGCTGCGGTCCGGTCCCAGGTCGACGGGCACGTGCACCTTCCGCCGACCACTGGCGACAACATCGATGTACTGTGGAGACCTCACGCCCCACGTGTTGAGCAATTCGGCGGTACGTCCACCCGGCCTCCCGCATGCCCACTATGCGCCCTCGCTCAAAGTCCGTCAACTGCACATACGGTTCACGTCCACGCTGTCGCGGCATGCTACCAGTGTTAAAGACTGCGATGGAGCTCCGTATGCCACGGCAAACTGGCTGACACTGACGGCGGCGGTGCACAAATGCTGCGCAGCTAGCGCCATTCGACGGCCAACACCGCCGTTCCTGGTGTGTCCGCTGTGCCGTGCGTGTGATCATTGCTTGTACAGCCCTCTCGCAGTGTCCGGAGCAAGTATGGTGGGTCTGACACACCGGTGTCAATGTGTTCTTTTTTCCATTTCCAGGAGTGTAGATTTAGTAGGGAGGGGAGGGACCAAGAACCACATGCTAGTTCCTTGTCATTTAGCACAGTTTGGCTTAAGTCGAGACTCCGATTGTGTACGCATCACATTCCATTTAGACACAGTCTTTTCAGCAGTGGAATTGTGAGATTTCCTAGCGAATTTTCAAACCATTTGTATGCTTATTCTACAGAAAAACACATTTCGGATATCTGAATGTCCTAACCTGTTTCCATGGTCTGCTGCCAAAATTGTTACGTTCGCGTTGGAATGTCAAGAGGCCAGCATGCGATATTTGAGCCTCCTCTACCCCCCCCCCCTCCCCCACTCCCCCCCACCCCCTCACACACCCTTAAGTCTTGGTTGTGGTGACAAGACTGCTGTGTAGCATAACACCAGTTGGATGGTGTTATTTACGTTATGAGTTGGGGAAGCGGGTGTTTTGATACAGATTAGGTGCAGTCGATGACAGAAGGCGCGAAACCCCTCTCCTATACGTTATGCTCAATTGCAAAGCTTTGCTGTCTGGTACATACCATAAAAAGCTAGCAGACAAAGTGCTACAAACATACAGTCACATGTGTGACTAGTAAATCTTACACGAAGGGAAAAGTAAGAAAACTGTCATTTACGAAGATCACAGCCAGGAAAACAACTCACACATTTTTTTCTGCATCGGACATCGCAAACGGATCTTCAAACTGCTTTGCACGTTTCACCGCAGTGTTATACACTAAGATATTCACGAATGACACTTTTTTTTATTATCCATCCCTTCTGTCGAAGTTTCTGTGAATGAAGACGGTAATGAAAGTTAAGATGTGACACTAGTTGATGATGGAAAGCTTTGTTTTCATCCTGCACCTTCTTTGCACATAATTTTTCGCGTATAGGAACGATAGGCCCACGATCTAGTAATACCGGCACGGTAGCTCAGCGTGTTCGATTAGAGGGATAACTGAAATATTCAGCGTTCTACTAGAGCAAGTGTCTTACGACGTCCGCCCCAACCAACTGCGTAGAACCATGACACACACACACACACACACACACACACACACACAAAAGCGGTGAAGGTGTTAGGCTACCAGACTGCAGATGCGTGTTCGATTCGTGAATATTGCCTTCTTTCATTCAACTTTTTGTCCGGTATATCTGATAATATTCTGATAACGGGAGTACTTTTCTTTGCCTTTTATAGAAGTAAAACATCGGGAGACGTGATTAATAATGAAATAAGTATATATATTTAAAATTCTTTTCATTGTATATAAAGAACAAAAATATACCATAGGTAAATTATTGCGTAATCCCAGCTTATCGTCTGTTCGCGAGCGTTTTCACAGTGAATGGGGTGAAACTTATCATATAAACACGTAAACCATAAATAGTTCTCGGACCATAAACAGCACACTAACAAAATCATTCCGCATTGCTCGTGGAAAACATACATGATTCAGGTTGCTAAATGGGCTGCCCGAAAGAAATATCGAATGAAAAAAAGAAACACGGCCAAGACGCGAACACTACCAGACTCGAACACGAACCAGCGAGTACGCAAGGTACAGCGTGAAAACACGATTTTACGTCCTAAACTTTGACCTCGATGTTTTTCAATAACTCGGGAGTGTCTAACAAAAACCCGAAACACGTGTCTCTTTATTTTCAATATGGAACATTCTTGCAAAACTTCATCAAAGTCGAAGACCGACACGTCAGTCCCTCCCTTGCAAGCCGATTACGCTCCATTCAGTAGTGGGAGGAGGACAGCACGTTTGACGAGAATTCCGAATGACGACGGAGCCCGGCATTCTTCACAATCTTTGATACATCAAACAAAAACCAACCCGCAAGAGCCGCCTAGAGTAGCCGCACGGTCTAGGGCACCTTGTCACGATTCGCGCGGCACCCCCCCTCGGAGGTTCGAGTCCGCCCTCGGGCATGGATGTGTGTGTTGTCCTTAGCGTCAGTTAGATTAAGTAGTGTGTAAGCCTAAGGACCGATGACCTCAGCAGTTTCGTCCCATAGAGCTTACCAAACAATTTCCAATTTTCCAACCCGCAAGACCATACACACACAAACACCCCCCCCCATCTCTCCCCCCCCTCACACACACAGTATTTCGAGAAAGCAGACTTCTTAATAATTGTCTTTTACGAACTCTGTAATCCTTCCCAAGAGGCAGGCATTAATTTGACATTGTGAACGGCGAAGATGTAAGGTAACATGTAAGAATAAATTACGTGCGTAAGATTCAAATTTTCAACTTTTTCTTTGTAGTGGCCGTCGTACTGTGTGAAAATAAGGAGAAAAATAAAAAAACCATTAGATATTTAAATGATTCATATGTTGATCTCTTGGATTCAGAAATTGACTCTTATTTTGCTACGAACGTTGATGTAGTAGGACAGCCTTAAACTGTAGAGATCCTCGGTTAATATGTAGATCTCAATACAGTGCATGGTTTCCGGACGGCGTCTGTCACTTCTGCATAAACATTATGTTCCTGGAGAAGTTCAAAATTCGGTAATGCTAAGTTATGTAGCTCTCTTCTTACAGGAGAGTGAACGAAAGTTTGCTCACCCATTCGATCCATATTAGACATAACTGAAGTTCATGCAATTTTGGACCAATGTCGAGAAAATCGGATTCCTAAATTATCGATGCTGTCCAGAATACATAATATGTTCAGACTATATTTGGGGATTGATAGCGCAGTGATGCGTGAAATGACGTCGTAGGAACAACGTAGTTTCCTGGGAGTTTTATTTTTTGAATGCAATCTTATTTAAGCGAATAAAAAATTTACGCTCGATGTATTTGATATTCAGAAACTCGTAAGTTACGTTTTAAGGGAAGATAGTGTCCAAAAATTTGAACTGTCCGTTCTACCTGCTCAAATCCCTTTTTAAAGGGAATATTATACGTAAAATTTTGAACTGTGTACTCAGTTTGCTCATATGGTGATTCAGATTGGCGTAACTGTTATGAAAACTGCTGGACGACTAACAAAAATATATTTTTCAATCGCTGGATGAAGTTGTGTCCTTAGTTCACACCCCACTATATATGGAAAATCTGCGTTGCAGATATTCTGCGTAGATCATCACTGCCACCAGCAGAATGAAGCCGAGATGCTATGAATCATAGTATGAATGTGTTCGACTGACAGATCATATTTCTATATAAAGGATTTTATTAAACAGAGATTTGAAGAAACATAAAGTCACGCACACATTTATAAATATCAAACACAACAATAAAGATAATATAACAGCTCGGATGGATACAAACTGAAAAAATTAGCATATATGTGAACTCTTAGCTTCGATTCCGCGTGCAGGAGCAGAGCGCTTACTGCTGAACCTCCACTGTGCCTAGAGTGTGTTACACTGCACCATCAATCGTTGAATGTTTTTTCTCGACAGGGGCTGAGAATTGCCCCGATGTTTTTGCGTATGGGAATTCTTAGTCGTGAATTTTACATATGCTGAATGAAGGTGGGTTCACTGAGGGAAAATTCGCATCTCTTCTTATTAGTGAAAATTCAATGAGTGTTAATATCCTCGGTGCAGATTAGCTGGCTGAGTCGTGTAAGCATAGCGAAATTCAGGGTCATCTTACATTCTAGCTCCAACCGAATAATTGTGGGAACAAAGACATCTGCTTTTTTAAGTTCGTAAGTATGGAATTATTCTGCTGTATCTATCAATGCCGAGTCTACAAAACAATTATGCATCTAAATTTTTAATGCTGGCATGTTTTCACGGTATTATGTCTCGTGATTGAAAATTTACCTATATTCGAAAGGGACATGCATTAAGGGGAGAGTAATTTTGTGATATACGTAGAACAAGAAGTTCTATATCGCATATACTCATCGGGTTTCAAGACACCAACGAGATGTACATTCTACTGTCACCAGGTATTGTGTTTACCCCGACTGCAGTGATAACACGAGAACTATTTATTTGTAAACAATATGTGTTAAGTTATCACAGAAACTTTTTCAGGTGTTATGGCACTCTGAGATATCTTTTAACAGTTTTATGTTACTGGTACACCGAACGTAAGAAGCATTTTTAAAACGTCTGAGACAAACTGAACTTTATTCCATGAATTTAAGCTGCAGTAGGTTGCCGTGTAAGAAGAAAATTTTGGTTATGCCCGCTCATCGTATTGTCTAACGTCGCAGTTTACTCTGGTGCAGAGCTCTCGCTGGCCTTCAGGACCGACTTGACGACGCAACATGCGCTGTGATTGAGTAGAGTAGAGAATGCATCGCCTTTCCACCATTGTTCAGTGTTTGTGTTTGGAAATTTCGTTTCTTTTGCAGAAAGTTTGCTTTTTTTAGGCCTGGTTTCCATGGTAATGGACTCTGCTCCCACTTATGTTATTATGCAATGAACCTACTGCAACGAATGAGACCGAAATTGTACGTTTGGTTATTTTCGGAGAGCCTGTTCATTAGTTGACATAGTTCGCCATACTCCTTTCCTTGCTGAACTACACGTTATGGATAACCTCTTCAACTTCGTAACATAAGTAACAAGTCGTTATGCTTTAAAAGCCTTCTGTGTGGTGCACTAAAGTTCTATTTTGTTGAATGTGGAGTACAATAACCTCGAAAGCTGCGGCGAGCAGCAACTTTTAAAAAGGAAATTATGCGTCAATTAAGTCATGTCAGTTATATATTTTTTGAACGTCAGGATAGCTGTTTTATTGTTTATTAATTCATTATTTGTATTTGTAGACAAGACACTTAAGTGCCTGAAAGTAGAACTGAAAGATTGTGTGACGTATAAACAGAAAAAACAATAAGGCTGCAGCTATTTGTTATAGTATCGCTGTATCTGCTAGCCTCTTCAGAAGTGAGTACAGCAGACGATTTTTTTAGCGTGTTCAGAAGGACATATTGCAGAAGACTTCGAACAGAAGAGGAATGTAATCTCATAAAATTTCCGTGATCTATATGTCAGAGTTGCTGGTGATTACAGTTCAACGTCATAGACCGGAAATATTTTGCTGATATGTAAGAAGCAAAAGGTTTCGCTGTCAGTTTCGTAAAAATATACTTTGAAAAAATCAGAATTCTCTATATGATACACACTATTTAAGTCCTCTGAGTGATAATGACAATCGATAGATTGTCGAAGTGAAGATACTGTGTGAAATTTTAAATAACTATTCACTGTAATTACGATATTAGCAAAATAATGAAAATATCCACTACAGCGCCAAAGAAACTGGTATAGGCATAAGTATTCAAATAAAGAGATATGTAAACAGGCACAATACCCCGCTGCGGTAGGCAACGTCTATATACGATAACAAACTCTAGTGCAGTTGTTAGATCGGTTACTGCTGCTACAATGGCAGGTTATCAAGATTTAAGTGAGATTGAATATGGTGTTGTAGTCGGCGCACGAGCGATGGGACACAGCGTCTCCGAGGTAGCGATGAAGTGGGATTTTGCGCACGACCATTTCACGAGTCTACCGTCAGTATCAGGAACCCAATAAAACATCAAATCTCTGACATCGCTGCGGCCGTAAAAAGCACTTGCAAGTTGCAAGAACGGGACCAACGACAACTGAAGCGAATCATTCAACGCGGCAGAAGTGCAACTCTTCCGCAAATTGCTGCAGATGTCGATGCTGGGCCATCAGTAAGTGTCAGCGTGCGAACCATTCAACAAAACATCATCGATTTGGGTTTTCGGAGCCTCAGCATGGGAACCATTCAACGAAACAACATCGATATGGGCTTTCGGACACGAAGGCCCTCTCGTGTACCCTTGATGACTGCACGACACAAAACCTTACGCCTCGCGTCGGCCTGTCAACACCGACACTGGACTGTTGATGTCTGGAAACATGTTGCCTGGTCGGACTAGTCTCGTTTCAAATTGTATCGAGTGGATGGACGTGTACGGGTATGGAGACAACTTTATGAATCCATGGACCCTGCATGTCAGCAGGGGACTGTTCAAGCCGGTGGATGCTCTGTAATGGTGTTGGGCATGTACAGTTGGAGTGATATAGAAGCCCTGATACGTCTAGGTACGATCCAACAGGTGACACGTACGTAAGCATCCTGTCTGATCACCTGCATACATCGATGTTAATTGTGCATTCAGACGGACTTGGGCAATTCCAGTAGAACAAGGCGACACCATACACGTCCAGAATTGCTACAGAGTGCCTCCAGGAACACTCTTCTGAGTTTAAATACTTCCGCTGACCACCAAACTCCCCAGACACGAACGTTATTGAGTATATATGGGATGCCTTGCAACGTGCTGTTCAGAAGAGATCGCCAGCCCCTCGTACTCCTATGGACAGCCCTGCAGGATTCATGGTGTCAGTTCCCTCCAACACTACTTCAGACATTAGTCGAGTCCATGCCACGTCGTGTTGCAACACTTCTGCTCACGGGGGCCCTACACGATATTAGGCAGGTGTCCCAATTTCTCTGGCTCTTCAGTGTATTTAATAAAAGTTTTAATAGTGTAAATACCTATGATGTATACAGTAAATTTATCTTACTGTTATTTCGAATAGCCTTTGCATGTGTGTTGAAATATCTCTAAATTTGGAGTTAAAGTAAAGATTTGGTAATCTTTTTTGCCACCATTCGCCTAGACGAGGTAGAAAACCATCTGTAAATCACATACAGACTTTTTCGCCGAACCGTCTCCGAACGACCTGGGATCGAACCCAGTCAAGGATTTTCATCCCCAAGTTAGCAGCACAGCGAGGGGATGTGATGGTCCGCTGCCACACCAATAGGTTGATGGTAATCATGAGCGTAATAGGAAACAGATACTAAGGTAACTGATGACAGATTATAATGTAGATATTTAAAAAGTACGAAGAATCTTTAGTTGCCAGAATCGATGTTAGACCAGGTTCAAGTGGTGCAATGTTCGTGTAAGGTGCATCTCATGCTCCTCGACCAATGCGCATTCTACAAGATACTGTAGATGAAGATTCAATATATTTTTTATGAAAGTTTTTGTATGATAATGTTTTACAGGGAGCACACCTTAATCCGAGCTGACCTAAGTTCTGCCATATCCTAGCCGTGCGGTGAAAATTGTCTCTGGCTGTTGACGTTTGTAACCTGCAGTTGTCAGTGAAAACTAATTTGTTACGATTAAAGCTAAACTAACTAGAGTATGATCAGTGGTCCTTCGTGTCTTTTAAAACCTGTTCTGATTTTTCTCTCTTACTGTTGAAGTCATATTACGAGGTGCATTCAAGTTCTAAGGCCTCCGATTTTTTTTCTAATTAACTACTCACCCGAAATCGATGAAACTGGCGTTACTTCTCGACGTAATCGCCCTGCAGACGTACACATTTTTCACAACGCTGACGCCATGATTCCATGGCAGTGGCGAAGGCTTCTGTAGGAGTCTGTTTTGACCACTGGAAAATCACTGAGGCAGTAGCAGCACGGTTGGTGAATGTGCGGCCACGGAGAGTGTCTTTCATTCTTGGAAAAAGCCAAAAGTCACTAGGAGCCAGGTCAGGTGAGTAGGGAGCATGAGGAATCACTTCAAAGTTGTTATCAAGAAGAACCTGTTGCGTAACGTTAGCTCGATGTGCGGGTGCGTTGTCTTGGTGAAACAGCACACACGCAGCCCTTCCCGGACGTTTTTGTTGCAGTGCCGGGAGGAATTTGTTCTTCAAAACATTTTCGTAGGATGCACCTGTTACCGTAGTGCCCTTTGGAACGCAATGGGTAAGTATTACGCCCTCGCTGTCCCAGAACATGGACACCATCATTTTTTTCAGCACTGGCGGTTAGCCGAAATTTTTTTGGTGGCGGTGAATCTGTGTGCTTCCATTGAGCTGACTGGCGCTTTGTTTCTGGATTGAAAAACGGCATCCACGTCTCATCCATTGTCACAACCGATGAAAAGAAAGTCCCATTCGTGCTGTCATTTCGCGTCAACATTGCTTGGCAACATGCCACACGGGCAGCCATGTGGTCGTCCGTCAGCATTCGTGGCACCCACCTGGTTGACACTTTTCGCATTTTCAGGTCGTCATGCAGGATTGTGTGCACAGAACCCACAGAAATGCCAACTCTGGAGGCAGTCTGTTCAACAGTCACTCGGCGATTCCCCAAAACAATTCTCTCCACTTTCTCAATCATGTCGTCAGACCGGCTTGTGCGAGCCTGAGGTTGTTTCGGTTTGTTGTCACACGATGTTCTGCCTTCATTAAACTGTCGCACCCACGAACGCACTTTCGACACATCCATAACTCCATCACGACATGTCTCCTTCAACTGTCGATGAATTTCAATTGGATTCGCACCACGCAAATTCAGAAAACGAACGATTGCACGCTGTTCAAGTAAGGAAAACGTCGCCATTTTAAGTATTTAAAACAGTTCTTATTCTCGCCGCTGGCGGTAAAATTCCATCTGCCGTACGGTGCTGCCATCTCTGGGACGTATTGACAATGAACGCGGTCTCATTTTAAAACAATGCGCATGTTTCTATCTCTTTCCAGTCCGGAGAAAAAAAAATCGGAGGCCTTAGAACTTGAATGCACCTCGTAAATCTAAATGAAATGCTTCAGGTGACAGCACAGACCGGAAACTTCCTAAACTGAGTGAGGACCACTGTGTGTTTTTTGCTTGTTTCTGTCATTGTGCAGTAGTGTCAAACGTGGTACCACCTCCCGCCTCACGAGACTCCTGATTATGATAAAGGACTGTTTCAGGTAAAGAAACGATGCGAAAATTTATAAAGTTCCTTTCGTACAAAGTGTAGTCTGTGTCCGGAGCTAATTTTTGGTATCTGGGTATTGTGTGACGTTAACTACCAGCAACCTAAAAATAAGACGGAAACAGATTAATATATGATAACAAGGGCCATTCCCTTGTAAGCAGTATTACACATTATAAGTTGCTCTTCTGTGTAATGACACGGGTACAGGTTGGAGATTCCTCGTTGCTGTCACCCATTGCCGTTTTTTGGTATCACCGATTTCCATGTTACATGCTTCACCAATCAGTGTTATGCTTGCAGTTGCGGAGTGGGGAAATCTGATTGAGCGCTGGCTAGCAGTGTATTCGCAGCATGTGTTATATATACACAACGGAGGATTCAGTCAACGGTAAATGACTCATTTGGCTGAAGCAGACAAGAGTGCTCTATCAGCACTACATGAACAAGGATTTTCAAATGGCTATATATTAACGACTATGGGTTTTCACAAGTCGGGGGTTGCGAGGTGGATCAGACGAAAGGAAGAAGATGTTAACCTGAACAAACAGCATCATACTGGTGATCGCCACAAAACAGCAACAGCTCAGGTTCGGCAGATATGCCGTTTCAGTGAAAATAATCCTTTCCTCAAGGCACGATAAATTCAGCAAGCTTTGAGCCTCCCTATAGCAGCAGAACCGTCATTCGTCGTCTAAGAGAAGGTGGACTGCGAGCAAAAAACGCCACTCAGAAAGAGACATTATCTATTTCCCACAGAGAAGCCCGCCTTGCTTTTGCTTATGCAAAAGTTAGTAGAACTGTCCAGTTTGGCAGGCGGGTGGTTCTTACGGTCGAAAAAGTTTTCTGTGCGGCCTCGACAGGAAGAGTACTTGTTTACCGGTGAAAAGGTGCTAGGTATGATCCGAGATATAATTAAAGATACCGAAGAAATGATAGGGAATCAGTAACGGCATGGGCATGGAAACCGGCCAAAGGATGAGGGCTCCTATGGGAATTGGAAGGAAAACCGGATGCGCGCAATTGTATTTCCATTCTAGAGAACGTCTTGTTGACTTATGTGACCGACAGATTTCGCAATGATCAAACCATGTTCAAACATGATCGCCCAGTCATACACTATGTGACCAAAAGTATCCGGACACCTGACCGAAAATAACTTAGAAGTTCGTGGCGCCCTCCATCAGTATCGCTAAAATTCAGTATGGTGTTGGCCCACCATTACCCTTGCTGACAACTTCCACTCTCGCAGCATACGTTCACTCTGGTGCTGGAAGGTTTCTTGGGGAAAGACAGCCCATTCTTCACAGAGTGCTGCACAGAGGATAGGTATCGATGTCGGTCGCTGAGGCCTGGCACGTAGTCGGCGTTCCAAAACATCCTAAGGGTGTTCTATAGGATTCAGGTCAGTCCATTACAGGGACGTTATTGTCGTGTAACCACTCCACCCCAGGCCGTGCATTATGAACAGGTACACGATAGAGTTGAAAGATGCAATCGCCATCCCCGAATTGCTCTTCAACAGTGGGAAGCAAGAAGGTGCTTAACACATCAATGTAGACCTGTGGTGTGACAGTGCCATGCAAAACAACAATGGGTGCAAGCCCTCTCCATCATGAAAAACACGGCCACACCGTAACACCACCACCTCAGAATTTTACTGTTGGCACTACACACGCTGGCAGATGATGTTCACTGGGCATTCACCATACCCACACCCTGCCATCGGATCGCCACATTGTGTACCGTGATTCCACTGTTCAATTATCCAATGTTTATGCTCCTTACACCAAGAGAGGCGTCGTACGGCATTTACCGGCGTGATGTGTGGCTTATGAGCAGCTACTCGACCATGAAATCCAAGTGTTCTCACCTCCCGCCTAACTGTCATAGTACTTGCCGTGGGCCCTGATGCACCTTGGAATTCCTATGTGATGGTCTGCCTATTACACATTGCGACCCTCTTCAACTGTCGGCCGTCTCTGTCAGTCAACAGACGAGGTCGGCCTGTACGCTTTTGTGCTGTACGTGTCCCTTCACGTTTCCAATTCACTATCCCATCGGAAACAGTAGACCTAGGGGTGTTTAGGAGTGTGGAAATCTCGCGTACAGACGTATGACACAAGTGACACCCAATCACCTGACCACGTTCGAAGTTCGTGAGTTCCGCGGAGCGCCCCATTCTGCTCTCTCCCGATGTCTAATGACTTCTGAAGTCGCTGATATGGAGTACCTGGCAGTAGGTGGCAGCACAACGCAGCTAATATGAAGAACGTATGCTTTTGGGGGTGTCCGGAGACTTTTGATCACATAGTGCATGTCACGTGTAGTTAAGAGGTGGTTCGACGACCATAGAAATGTTACTGTTTTGGAATGGCCACCTAAAGGAGGTGACACGAATCCAGTTGAGACTATATGGGCAGAGATGATTACAATTGTAAACGAAAAGGGACATTCACTGTCAACTCACCGCCAGCTTTCTGTTGTGATTCATTACGCTTGAAACGAGTTAACCCAATGCCCGAGTGATGTGGCTAGAGTTGAGGGCTCAACAGACTTCGAGCCGTTGTGGAAGCAGAAGGCGGCCATACGCAATATTGAGTAGCATTAGCAGAAGTGTTATTTTTTGTTAACCAGTCAGATTTAGAAGATGTCTTTAATTTATTCGTGGTGAAGAAGTATAATTTCATGTCATTTTAAGGAAAAGCGGCAAGTTTAAACCGGACCACCAAATTAATTTTCTGCAAGATATGTAATGTTTAATTTGCCAATAGAAAAAGTGCTCATTTTCTATATCCATTTAATATCTAGAAACGCACGGATGTGCAAAAAGAGCACAGAAAACAAAATTGAGCAATAACTAAAAAAGTAGGGAAGAAGCTTGCCGAAGAAACCGTAATTGTAGAGCGAAGATCGGATTAGAAGGGGGGTAAGGAGGCCCAGAAAAAAAGAAAGAAATATTTAGAAATAGACTTCGAGTCACTGTGACGGCATATGGTGGCTACACGCTATTCTGAACAGCTTTAGCATAAGAGTTTGATTTATTTACTTAAGGGGCTTTAGTCTGTGACGGCTACTACATAACAGGGCTACAGTTATTGAACTATATAAAAAAAACCTAAATTAATTACAAAATACGGCGCGCAGACACTTTATTCATCATGTAAACGTCACTACAGATATTCAGATTTAGGTTATGATATGTTCGAATGCCTGCCATGACCCGCTAAAGTGTCGGAACGTCGATGCTGTCGATGACCTCCTTAATGGCTGTTTTCAGCTCAGCAATTGTTTTGGGCTATTGCTGCACACCATGTCTTTAACATAGCCCATATAAAAAGGAGTCGCATGTGTTCAGATCTGGAGAATACGGTGGCCAATCGAGGCCCATGCCTGTGGCCTCTGTGCACCCCCGATGCAGAATACTGTCCCCAAAGTGCTCCTCTAGGACATCCACCACTCTCTTCCTTCGATGGGGTTGAGATCAATCTTGCATGAACATCTTGTCGAACTCAGGGTCACTTTGGATAATGGACATGAAATCATCTTCGAAAACCTTCACGTACGGTTCGGTAGTCACCATGCCATCAAGGAATATCGCAACGATTGTTCCGTGACTGGACATACAGTTACCCGTCGAGGATGAAGAGACTTCTCGATGGCGAAATCCGGATTCTCAGTTCCCCAGATGCGCCAATTTTGCTTATTGACGAATCTAATCAAATGAAAGTGGGCTTCGTTGCTAAACCAAATCATATCACCATCAATAATTCCCATCATGCCCCGCGGCCAACCGTGCAGTGTGAATGTCCTAACGCAAACGGTTCAGAAGTTATGACAATTTTATTTCACATAGTTCAATAATTGTCACCCTGTAATACCCAATGTTTGTTTACCATAGGGAACACAGTAACTGTGTCAAACATTTTGAGAGATACTGAGGTTCTCTGAAAGAGTAACAGGTTTTTCGAAAGAAACTGACATGATTTTTACTTTGTTTCATTCAAAGGGTTTGCAGTTACCTTTGACATTCTAATCTAAAATTTTATTACTACATGTTATTTCAATGAAAGAGGACAGTATAAAGTTTCAAGATATAAGAAATAAATGGAAATTTTTAATTTAAGGACAACATTGTTTAACAGTTTATATATCGAACAAATCTGTAGTTGAAACTTCCTGGCAGATTAAAACTGTGTGCCGGGCCGAGACTCGAACTCGGGACCTTTGCCTTTCACGGGCAAGGTTCGCAGAAGAGCTTCTGTAAGGTTTGGAAGGTAGGAGACGAGGTACTAGTAGAAGTAAAGCTGTGAGGACGGGGCGTGAGTCGTGCTTGGGTAGCTCAGTTGGTAGAGCACTTGCTCGCGAAAGGCAAAGGTCCCGATTTCAAAATGTTCAAATGTGTGTGAAATCTTATGGGACTTAACTGCTAAGGTCATCAGTCCCTAAGCTTACACACTACTTAACCTAAATTACCCTAAGGACAAACACACACCCATGCCCGAGGGAGGACTCGAACCTCCGCCGGGACCAGCTGCACAGTCCACGACTGCAGCGCCTGAGACCGCTCGGCTAATCCCGCGCGGCTTCCCGAGTTCCAGTTTCGCCCGGCACATAGTTTTAATCTTCCAGGAAGTTTCATATCAGCGCACACTCAGCTGCAGAGTGAAAATCTCATTCTGAAAACTGTATTTATAATAAAGATGGAGAAAAAAGGCGAAGAAGACGTTGTGAAAAGAGTCGGCAGGTCTGTAAAGGGTTATGAAGGTCAAATAAAAAATAGAAAAATGGTTCAAATGGCTCTGAGCACTATGGGACTTAAACATCTGAGGTCATCAGTTCCCTAGAACTTAGAACTACTTAAACATAACTAACCTAAGGACATCACACACATCCATGCCCGAGGCAGGATTCGAACCTGCGACCGTAGCGGTCGCGCGGTTCCAGATTGAAGCGACTACAACCGCTCGGCCGCACCGGCCGGAAAAAAAATAGAAAGCACAGTTAGCAAGAACTACTGTTTTGATGGTGAGAAGCCATAGTCGGTATGTCAATTTGTAATGCTTACTTTAATCGGGGAACAGCATTACAGTCTATTACTGAGGGAAGACAACTTTGCCCCCTCAAGTTTTCACTGTATTACAGCAGAAGGTGACAACGGTTTGTGTTGTGCAGTTGGTAGGCCTTCTAATCGTAATGTTATACCAGATGCATTCCAAAATGTATGGTGAACTGCTGTTCGTGATACAGCCATTTTTTGCTTAGCTAATTTTCAGTGTAGTTTGGGCAGTAAGTTGGATCCGCTTTAGTGTTAACCAAGGAATGCTAGTCCTGCAAGGTTCGCAAAAGAGCTTATAAGGTAGGAGACGAGATACTGGCGGAAGTAAAGCTGTGAGGACAGGGTGTGAGTCGTGCTTGGGTAGCTCAGTTGATAGATCACTTACCCGCGAAAGGCAAAGGTCCCGAGTTCGAGTCTCGGCCCGGCACACAGTTTTAATCTGCCAGGAAGTTTCATATCAGCGCACACTCCGCTGCAGAGTGAAAATCTCATTCTGGAAACATCCCCCAGGCTGTGGCTAAGCCATGTCTCCGCAATACCCTTTCTTTCAGGAGTGCTAGTTCTGCAAGGTTCGCAGAAGAACTTCTGTAAAGTTTGGAAGGTAGGAGACGGCGTACTGGCGGAAGTAAAGCTGTGAGGACGGGGCGTGAGTCGTGCTTGGGTAGTTCCGTTGGTAGAGCACTTGTCCGCGAAAGGCAAAGGTCCCGAGTTCGAGTCTCGGTCCGGCACACAGTTATAATCTGCCAGGAAGTTTCAAGAATTTAATGTTTCTGGTAAGCCAGCTGTGTGTATTTTAATACGTTATTCCCCAATGTAGATGCAGAAATATTTCACTCGAAGATCCATTTTGTTTACAAAGTGTAGCAGAAATATCGATCGCTGGTGAGTTTTAGAAGTCAGGAAAGTTATATAATAGTTACTCGTATAATCGTTACAAACGGACTTGTAAGTTTCTTTTTTATCAAATTTAATGTTTCTGTACATTTTGTAAACAGCACATCCGTAAAATGTTGTTCGTTTGTTATCGACTTCCTGTCTCTTGGAATTTATCATGCGTTTCTTCATAGAGGGCTCTCTCCTTGTTTCGCACTGATTGTACCCAGATTGTCAGCAAATACATCGAAATATGAAATCAGGAAGTGTAATTTCAGATTCATGGAACCCTCCTGAACCTGACTGACTCTCTTCCTGCATGTGTAGTAGAGCAAATTGTGGTTTCTCAGGACGTTGACAAGTGGTCACATTAATGTGATTGGGTAGTGTATAAATTGACACTTGATGCACAAAACAGATCAAACATATGCTTCAAGACTTGGTGTCTGCTACTATACAACAGTGCCTTGATTTGCTAATTAAATAATCGAAGCCATAGACAGGTCGACAACAGTTTGCATTAGATACATGGGTTCACGTTCTTAAGATCTACAAAATAAAAAATTTTGTAGAACTCAATCAAAATTCGTTAATATCCCTATTTGACAATATTGTCATGATAAAATATGTTCCTCCTGCTGCTTTAATATAACATCTTTGCAGTGGATAGACGCTGGTTTACACACAATGGTAGAATTTTCATCTGCAACAAGTCCTGACAAGCTGAGGCTTGCGAAAGTACTTAGTCAATACTTTTATCAATGACAGACTCGTTAGAAATGCTTGTGTGCAGGGACAGGCTGAGATATGCAGGAATGAGAGTCCAGGCCTGCTGGTGCCTAACCAACATCGGAGTCAAACAAATATTTTACAAGTCAAACTCTAACCTTTGGAAGCCAGTGGTTCAGTTTGTCTGCAGCAATCATTAATTCACAGCACTCAAATATTTTTCTGTAATGCAGATCTGCAAAAAAGGAGGCTCTTACACATCTGCATAAAGTGTTTAATTCTTTTGATTGGTACATATGTATTTTGGCCTATCCTACCAATTTCGGGATCTGACATCCTAACAATTTTCCAGGTTTACAGAAAATTTTACAAATTATGGGATTTGTCATCCTACCAATTTTCCAACTGTACAGCCAATATTACCAATTTCCAGATTTGGCATCCTACCAGTTACCCAATTTTACAGCCGGTTTTGCCAATTTCCTACCCGTTTTACCGGTTTCTGAATTTGTTGTCCTACTAATTTGCCAATTCTACAGCCAATAATACCAGTTTGCCAATTTCTAAATTTGGTGCATTGAGCTACCATTCTCAGCCATTTAGCAGATTATGCTGTGATGTCATTATTTCATGCTGTCAAATTATCTTGGTTCAAATGGGTCAAATGGCTCTGAGCACTATGGGACTTAACATCTGAGGTCATCAATCCCCTAGAACTTAGAACTACTTAAACCTAACTAACCTAAGGACATCACACACATCCATGCCCGAGGCAGGATTCGAACCTGCTACCGTAGCGGTCGCGCGGCTCCAGACTGTAGTGCCTAGAACCGCTCGGCCACTTCGGCCGGCTCAAATTATCTTACATAGCCTTTTTCTTAACTATGCTTATCACTACAGTGAATGTTGCATAACTGGAATATGTGTAAAAAGTTAATGTGTTCTGACAAATACCCACATCCTATTCCTTCGATGCTTCATATCTTAATTTCATTAAGACAGCAACAATTGTGTATGTATTCTCTCCATTTATCGCACAAAGTTATTATTTAGTGCATTGTTGCAAGTGGGTGTACTTGATATATAAGTGGGTGGACACATCCTGTGTCAATGTGATACAGCTGACAGTTACAAGACTCGGCTGCTGTGAGCTCCACTACATATTATTGCAGGCCCTGTATAAATTGCAAGCTTGTGTGTGCTATTAATGATGGATAGGGTTGCAAATAAAAAACAATATCTATAGGATATGTTTATTTGCATGTATATCTTCAATTTACAAGTGACATTTACAGTAATAGCTAATCTTTGTCGTGCTGTAACTCTTCTGATTGCTTGACAGTCCAAATAAATTATATGTGGAAGGCTGCTGCTGTGATGCGTGCATAAGTATATGGAACATCTTTATGTTGTCTGTTGCCCTTTGTGCTGTGGATTGTTGCAGCTGTTCTGATGGTTCAGGCAACAGTGTTCTGGTAGTGCTGCAATAGTAACAATGACCTAAGTATAACAACATAAACACATAATAATAATGACAAATAACAATAATAATGATAATAATAATAATAGTAATAATAATAACTAGAGATGGAAGATTACTTACTGACAGGTATTTCCAGCACAACTCACAACTGCTCCTTGCGTGGTGGAAGACTGGAGAGACATTTTATAAAAGGGATACAATTTCAGCTAATACAACAAATTTTACTGGCACTCTGCATCTTCTTACCATATTGTTGCAATGCCCTTACTTGTTGCACAATATTCCACTGGTATGTGGTCATCTGTTCCTCCATTATCACGTCTTTCCAGTCTTGATACAGAAGGCTTTCAAAGTATTCCTCTGATGGGTGTTTACTACTAATAGACCTGTTCAAAATGGTTCAAATGGCTCTGAGCACTATGGGACTTAACATCTGTGGACATCAGTCCCCTAGAACTTAGAACTACTTAAACCTAACTAACCTAAGGACATCACACACATCCATGCCTGAGGCAGGATTCAAACCTGCGATCACAGCGGTCACGCGGTTCCAGACTGCAGCGCCTTTAACCGCACGGCCACTGCGGCCGGCTCGTTGGGCAAGAGATTCGCGATAAATGCAAGCTAAGTAAGGAGCCAATGCCGTAGAGTACTCTCTGTAGAAGCGAATTGGAATCCCATCAGGACCTGGCGATTTATTTATTTTCAACCCATCCAGCTGCTTCACAACCCCAGGGATGTCTATCACTATGTCCTCCATACGGGAATCTGTGCGAGACTCAAACGGCGGTATGTTTGTACGAACCGCATGGCCACACTGGCCGGCCTAGACCTGTTAGTCTTCTTTATGAATGCAAGTGTCTAGTCAGTTGAGCACATGAGGTGTGGATGTATGTACAGACAACAAAGAAATGATGACACTTACACAATTGAATTATAAAAATTAAAATTTCTGGAGGGATTGGGGTCCCTGCCTGCACGCCATTGACCGAAACGCCAGTGCCCCAGGACCCTACAGCGAATGGCTTGGAGCACGATGACAGCAACACATAAACGTAACGCCATTGGGCACAGTAGGAGGAATGGGGAAAGCATAGGGGAGGGAATTCCAGGAGAAAATGCCACTGACAGTGCGATTTCAGGAATGCTAATGCTGTCATTAACGATTCGAAGAATCGTGATGCTGACATCAGCAATTTTTGGACCAGAGCTCACAGTGCCCTCCTACTCCACTGCGCTGCTAGAAATCCTCGCAGTACCTGTGCGAGATATTACAAGGTGAGGTTCTCAGTGAGTATTAGGGCAGGTATTTTTGGAGATGACCTTACTGGACCACACCTCTTAGTGGATCGTTTGATTGGTGCACGGTACTTCAACTTTCTGGACATTGCCATGCCTAAACTTCTGGAGGACATTCCCTTGCAGCTGCGTTCTGGATTGTGGTTTCAGAACAATCGTGCTCCAGCGCACTTTGATTGTCAGGCCAAGATATATCTCACAGACAACTTCAGGCAGATAGTAATTTGAAAGTTTATCTCCAGCTCTTTGCCCTGTGCACTTCCGTGGCCTCACTCCTCTTGACTTTTTCCTCTAGTATTATGTGAAGTTCCTTGTGTATTCAACACCAGTAGGGACAGTGCTTGAGCTTACTGAGCGTATATCTACAGCATTTGATACCATCAGAGAAAAGCGTGGAGTCTTAATTATCCACAGTGATGCTCCAACTCTAGCCGGCCGAAATGGCCGTGCGGTTAAAGGCGCTGCAGTCTGGAACCGCAAGACCGCTACGGTCGCAGGTTCGAATCCTGCCTCGGGCATGGATGTTTGTGATGCCCTTAGGTTAGTTAGGTTTAACTAGTTCTAAGTTCTAGGGGACTAATGACTTCAGCAGTTGAGTCCCATAGTGCTCCGAGCCATTTGAACCATTTTGATGCTCCAACTCTACCACTGGAAACCAACAACTACAATTCTACACTTGAAGTTACAGATTTCGATTATGGTCTTCAGTAAGAAATTTCTGTATTTGCACTGTGGGCTGCTTATAGTCCTGTAACAGTATCTCAGTGTTTACGTAACGGTCCTAGTTATGTGTTTCTTACTGAAGTAATAAGCGCTGAGCTTGCTAAGGCAGAGTCACCAGAAGAAAGAATATACAGAGCTGCTGTTTTTGCTAAGCTGTACTGAATGATGTGGCGAATTTTCTGACGTGCGAAAAGAAAGTTTCAAAGTTTGTTGGTGCTGGACTATGGCACCAAGCTTTTTTAAAATTGAACTATACTCATTTCCTGTGGTTTGCAGCACTGTTGTTGTGTTTCTGTTTATCATGCTGAAGTTCCCTTGTGGCTCTGTCGAAAGCCACTGAGAAAGTACAACAACAAAAAATAATTAACGTAAAGTAATAAAATTTCGGAAATACAATTGTCTACGTAATACACTGAAGTTATTAACATTTCAAGATCACATGTTAACGTAAGCGTGAGATCAGCCATAGAAAATGTGAAATGTAGGTACATTAATAACTGGTGTAACCGTCGGAATGTTCAATGCAAGCATGCAAACGTGCATGCATTGTGTTGTACAGATGCCGGACTGTCAGTTTAGAGATGCAGTTCCATGCCTGTTATTTGCACGTGCTCCTAAAATAGCGTGAACACCTCGAACTAATGTATGAGCATAACATGATCTCATAGGAGCAACGATGTATATGACATAATCTGTTGCTAAAAAATCATCTATAAAATACTTGAAAATGGCCTAAGGCCGAAATTGTACAATCGTACTGGAAATAAAGAGAATGGCAGCTGAAGGCTTCAAAAAATAAAAGAATATTAGTGAAACCCTTCTGATAAGCTGATAACACTAAAATGAGGTATGGTGTAAAGTATGTGCTTCATATTTTGTATGTGACCATATAATTACAAAAATGAAACAGCCCTTACCTGACGTGGAATCAGTCTGTGGATGCAGAAGAATGTCTATATAGCCCTATCGTTTTACTAATGAGCACATCTGTTTGGTGTTAGTAGGCTGAGTTTAGTGTGCACAAGCACGTCTCACTGCAGTGTATTGTCACTACTCGTACGTGGCTTGCAGCCAGCTGAGATACAGACAGTGGCTGTTTGCACTTGTCCAGGATGCTCATAAAACCTAGTCTGCGCATTGTGCTGAATTATTCCATGGAACACTGCATTATTAAGAAGCAAGATTATTCCAGACTCTTACAGTATCAGCCATCAGCTGCTTATTGTAGCAAGGTCTTTACAGTGGAACTTGTATAAGTTACACTTTCCCCATCGAAACTCATAAAACCCTAGCTGCCCTGTCAGATATCATCACTAAGTTCGAAAATTCCCATCTTTAACTTTGAGGCCTTCTCTCTACCCGTTCAACATGGAAGATTTTCTGGTCCCCCCTAATGCACTGCAGCTGCCACTGATAGCCATCTTACAACTGGTTACTTCCACTGTGCTGAAATCTACATGGCACATGGCGTTCCTCAGTGCGAATAATTTGCTAACTCCTGACTTCATGAAATGACTGTGGCTGGGCAATAGCTTTTGTGCTCTCAGTAGGAGTCCTTGGTCACCATCATATCTGTAGCTGCCCTTAACTGATGCTGAAGTAAACGATTTTTAGTCCCATGAAGGGAAGATATCTACACTCCTGGAAATGGAAAAAAGAACACATTGACACCGGTGTGTCAGACCCACCATACTTGCTCCGGACACTTCGAGAGGGCTGTACAAGCAATGATCACACGCACGGCACAGCGGACACACCAGGAACCGCTGTGTTGGCCGTCGAATGGCGCTAGCTGCGCAGCATTTGTGCACCGCCGCCGTCAGTGTCAGCCAGTTTGCCGTGGCATACGGAGCTCCATCGCAGTCTTTAACACTGGTAGCATGCCGCGACAGCGTGGACGTGAACCGTATGTGCAGTTGACGGACTTTGAGCGAAGGCGTATAGTGGGCATGCGGGAGGCCGGGTGGACGTATCGCCGAAATGCTCAACACGTGGGGCGTGAGGTCTCCACAGTACATCGATGTTGTCGCCAGTGGTCGGCGGAAGGTGCACGTGCCCGTCGACCTGGGACCGGACCGCAGCGACGCACGGATGCACGCCAAGACCGTAGGATCCTACGCAGTGCCGTAGGGGACCGCACCGCCACTTCCCAGCAAATTAGGGACACTGTTGCTTCTGGGGTATCGGCGAGGACCATTCGCAAACGTCTCCATGAAGCTGGGCTACGGTCCCGCACACCGTTAGGCCGTCTTCCGCTCACGCCCCAACATCGTGCAGCCCGCCTCCAGTGGTGTCGCGACAGGCGTGAATGGAGGGACGAATGGAGACGTGTCGTCTTCAGCGATGAGAGTCGCTTCTGCCTTGGTGCCAATGATGGTCGTATGCGTGTTTGGCGCCGTGCAGGTGAGCGCCACAATCAGGACTGCATACGACCGAGGCACACAGGGCCAACACCCGGCATCATGGTGTGGGGAGCGATCTCCTACACTGGCCGTACACCACTGGTGATCGTCGAGGGGACACTGAATAGTGCACGATACATCCAAACCGTCATCGAACCCATCGTTCTACCATTCCTAGACCGGCAAGGGAACTTGCTGTTCCAACAGGACAATGCACGTCCGCATGTATCCCGTGCCACCCAACGTGCTCTAGAAGGTGTAAGTCAACTACCCTGGCCAGCAAGATCTCCGGATCTGTCCCCCGTTGAGCATGTTTGGGACTGGATGAAGCGTCGTCTCACGCGGTCTGCACGTCCAGCACGAACGCTGGTCCAACTGAGGCTGCCAGGTGGAAATGGCATGGCAAGTCGTTCCACAGGACTACATCCAGCATCTCTACGATCGTCTCCATGGGAGAATAGCAGCCTGCATTGCTGCGAAAGGTGGATATACACTGTACTAGTGCCGACATTGTGCATGCTCTGTTGCCTGTGTCTATGTGCCTGTGGTTCTGTCAGTGTGATCATGTGATGTATCTGACCCCAGGAATGTGTCAATAAAGTTTCCCCTTCCTGGGACAATGAATTCACGGTGTTCTTATTTCAATTTCCAGGAGTGTATTTTGGTGATTGATTTGTAATGTTTTCCAGCTTCGGGAGCTACTTTTCGTCAGTTACTTTTGTTAGTTACAGATAGTGTAGCAGATTGTGTATCTAAGTACAGCAGACTGCAATCAAACTGGCTAATTAAAGCAGTACAGCTAATTAAAACCTTTCCAAACAATGAAACAAATAGTTCAGTTGATCCAGTTGCTGGACTGTAATTGAAGAGCGTCAGATTTATTTCTGTTTACATAAAATAGATCGGTTTTGGCTTATAGACGTACGTCTGTTAGTTACTCTCCATAAAATATATTAATAAATTACTCTTCCTCCAGTTCCACCGTTCCGATGAACTGCATCACCGCTTTCCGATGAACTGCATCACCGCTTTCACTGCCGTTGAGATCCTCGCCGTTATCCTGGCAACGAACCCTTACAATGTAGTATCACCCAGGTGAGATGAACCAAGGTTTCCCCCTTCTCCTTTTACAACCGGGCTTGGGACTGGCTTGGGCGAACCATGATATACACAAGATGGACACAGACTGCGAACTATCGAGACTACAGGAAAAAGTATGAAACATCGAAACTAAAATCAGTAAGAGAAGAATGAAGTTCTATGGACAAGTAGACAGATTACCTGGAAAAAGGCTAACTAAACGTCTGTTAGACTATGTGACATCACTTAGAGCGTCGGTACTCAGGGTAACTGAAATTAAGAAAGAACCGAAGTTGACAAAAGCAAAAATTGACGTGACGAACACATCAGATAGAGATACATTCAGAAAAAAAATTGATAAGTGGAAATTTACTCCAGAGATGGAACCAAAGCCATACCAACCAAATTTAACCACAGAAATAAATAAGGCCTTCGGGGAGAAAATGAAGAAATAATTGGGAAATAAGAAGAACCCTAAGAAAGGCTGAAAATCACCTATTTATCGTTCTCCAATGGGGGCATTCTCTAATAATAATAATAATAATAATAATGATAATAATAGTAATAAATTACTCTTAAGTGTGTGAACTAAAAAACTAATATCTCTCCATCATAAACTAATTTATACAATAATATGCCCATTCTGCCATTTATTGTAATGTCAGGATAGCTTTCCTAGCTCTTGCTTATTACTTTTAGACACATGAAAAACTAGCAGATGGATCTTTTACTCAAGTATAAACAGTGAATTTCGTTACAAAGCGTTTTCGGGGCAATATGTTACGTTTTCACACTGTACAGCAGCTGCTGTCTATAGGACTGTGGCCTGGCAAATATGGACAGAATGGTTAATAACAGTGACATCATTTATACTAATGCCCTAATAATTGAACGTCTTTCCAGGAGATGCTGAAGTGGTTCACATCAGGTGTGGGGCAAAAAACTGCATCACAGTAAGAGTAATTCTAAATCTCCTGTGTCCTTCGTTGATCTGGACTCTTTCCCTTGGTTGTGGCCTTATTTCTTGTTAGCCACCTTGAGTTCTTCATTCCACATTTCCAATTATTTGTCAGTAAGTTTCACTTTTTTCGCTCTCACTAGAAAATACACACTCTCCAAAAAGATGTCTCAACTGAAATCATTCCATAGAAATGCTTAGGGTTTGTTAATATCTCTCTCAGAAAATGTAATTAAGTGTCCCGAAGTAATTTATCCGATTGCCTGGACTGTCTGGTGCGTTGTGCTCTGCTTTAAACAGAGCATAGCTACTTGTTATTCCTTTTTTGCTCAAACGAAGGCAGTGATCTGACTCTAATCACTTGCATATTTTTCAGCTGTTTTAGTCTTAAAATTCTTGTTATAGACGATGTCTCAAACCTCCACGGGCGCTGATAACCTCGCTGTTGTGCGCCCTACAACACTAATCATCATCATCATCATCAAACCTCCAGAGTCAAGTGAAGCAGATTGTAGGTGGTCCTAAGTCAAATGTCAATGTGCAGTTTGAGATCACGAATGAGCAATTCCTGTGAGCTACATTTTTTGTAAACCCTTTTGTTGCTTCATAACAAACAATTGTCACCCACATAGACAGGTGGCACTACCCTATAGAAAAAAAATATTTTCCACAAATCGTCAACTTAATAGAAAGACATTTACTAGTATGAATTAAAACCTAGGAAAAGCTACGTCATCCAAGACTGTGAAGATGGCCAAGACGTTTAAGAAAGAACTGTTCGCACAGTAGAATTACGAAGGACGGTGTTGTGTCATGTATGAGAAGGTACTTCAATAGACGGCCTAGAAATTGGCAGTGAAAGGCACACTTCGAAAAGTACAATGTGGAGAATACTTGCCAAACAGCCGTTACATTCCTGTCATATTGTCTTTTTCATCAGTTGGCATGAGATTAAGTTGTTGCCGTAAGTTGAAAGCTGTTTATGTAAATAAAAAACTAAATAAATAAATTTTCAGTATTCATTCCTTCTCTGAAATTATTTACCAGTAGATGCTCTACCATGTGCATAACATTGCTGCTAAAGATCTGTGACCAGTTGTGATCACACCTCCTGATAGGTGACGAAATGGGAACTGCACCGTTTTACAGATCCTAAAGACGAAAGTAGCTTTCACATGATGTGTCACTGCCGAGTAACGTAGTTCAATAAAAGCGGGGTGCACTCAGCCCGTGTGAGGTAAACTGAGGAGCTATTTGATAGAGACGAAGCGGCTCCGATCTCTTAAACTGACATACGGCCAGGAGAGCAGTGTGCTGACCTCATGCCCCTCCGTATTACCATCCAGTGACCCCTGTGGTCTGAGGATGACACGACGGCCGGTCGGTACCGTTCGGTGTTCATGACCTGTTCGGGGGGAGTTTATATACAGAGAAATCACCGCTACAGTTTGTACAGAAGGTAACTGAAAGAAATACGCAATGAGACAAACCAGAAATGCCACTTTTCAAAAATGGCTCTGAGCACTATGGGACCTAACATCTGTGGTCATCAGTCCCCTATAAGTTAGAACTACTTAAACTTAACTAACCTAAGGACATCACACACATCCATGCCCAAGGCAGGATTCGAACTTGCGACCGGAACAGCCGCGCGGCTCCGGACTGAGCGCCTAGAACCGCTAGACCACCGCGCCAAATGCCACTTTTATTCAAAGACTGTAATTACAATGGAGTCACCTCTATTCTACATGGTACCCTGGACATTACAAAAGGCGAGGCATGGTTCTTAATAGGGTGTGTGATCACCACGGACGACAGTGCACTTCGAAAAGTACAGTGGGGAGAGTACTTGTCAAACAACCGTTACATTCCTGTCGTACATGCTTCCATACTGGTAAGATGTTCTTGTGGTAGGGCGTCCCATTCCTCCAACACAGCACTGACAACTGTTGGATTGTCGTTGCTGCTTTTGGACGTGCTGCAATACGTCTCCCCAATGCAACCTTCACGTACTCGATGAGATTTAAGTCGTGGTAATGGGCAGGCCAATTCATTCGTTGAATATCTTCTCTTTCCAAGATGTCCTCCATCTGCACTGTTCATTGCAGTTGCCCATTATCATCCATGACAACGTTCATGGTCTAATACACCCCTTAAAAGGTGCACATGGGGAAGCGATACAGTGTCACAGTAATGTTGACCACTGAGTGTTCCATGTTCAAAGTTTTGGATGTCAGTACGCCCATAGTACCTGGACCGCCAAAGTGATTATGTTGCAAAATGCTGGACGTACTCTCACATGGGTGGAAACACGTAATGCACCCAGGAATATTGTCGCACGTGATCGTTTTGGTGGTCCAAATGTTGCGGTGTGGGGAGACACAACGTTGCATGGGCTTGCTGACCTCCAAATCTTTGAATACGGTACACTCACTGACCAGTGTTAGTGTGACACTGTACTCGTTCCCCACTTGCGTATATTCGGATGAGCACTCGGCCCTGACTTCATTATTATGGATGATAATGTGCGACCGCATCGAACTGTGCAAGTGGAGGGGATCTTTGAATGAGAGGAAAGTCAGCCAATGAATTGGCCCGCTCGTTCCCCCGACTTAAATCCCATCGAGTGCATGTGCGATGCGTTAGTGAGACGTACTGCAACAACGACTATCCAGCAATTGTCAATGCGTTGTTGGAGGAATGGGACGCCCTCCCAAAAGAACTCTTTACCAACTTTGTCGCCAGCATTGGTGCACGTTGCAGAGTACGCATTGCCGTCCGTGTTGATCAGACACCGTACTAAGAACTACATCGCCTTTTGTAATGTTCACGAGACCATCAGGGATGGCAGTGACTTCAGTGTAATTATTGCCTTTGAACAAAAGTGTCAATTCTGTTCCCTCATTGCTTATTTCTCGTAGTTACCTTGTGCACTACACTTTAGCAGTGTAGGGTATAAGTTTCACTCAGATATGTTGCATGACAGTGACATAGGATACGGAAGTTATTTTCGTCCAGTAGTTTTGCACACCAGTGTATGTGTGCACACATCAATGCTTTAAGTTAAGTAGTGTAATTTATTGCGAGCACTGATTAGTTTTTTGATGCTTGCAGTGAGCAGCGGGAGAATGGAGGAGAGAAGCTGTTTATAGTCGCAGACGTTAGAACTCACTCCAAGAACAAACCTGACATGGACTTAAAAGGTGTTTTGTGCAGTTTCAGCGAGAAGTCAACGCTGGATGCTAGGCAGCAGAAGGAACAAGTATCTGGAGAAAAACGGCCATATCAAAAACGAGGTAGGCGAAGGAAGCAGGAGCTACGTACAAAAGAAGATGCGGATATCACATGGGTGGAAGGTGCGGACACAAATAAGCCAGATACAAAACACAACCGTCGAGTGACTGAGGAGCATAATTATACACGAAGGTAAGTACACGCTGTGGCATATTCCTCGAATCATTTCCTTAAATCGCACTAGACTATGGTGAGCTGGCAGTACATTGTACCACCATTCAATCGTGGAAATGAGTTCTCCATGAACATAAACTTACGTACAATCAAAAATTTAGGTCATATTTCGCGTGTATAATTTCTAAAGTGTTACAGGGCTAAGGCAATCTTACTAGCAAAACAGTTTTCATTCGAGATTATCCAGAATGTGCACTCATAATTATGTGGAACCAAAATTGCGTGTTTTAAAAAGGAATCAAAACTAGAACTGCCCCAAAACAACAAACCGGTTAATAACAATTGGTTGTTTCTAGGTGCCATGTTGAGTTTATATAATAATGTATTATATCAATATCGCCTAATTACTAAAGTTTTCACATTACCGGTTGTGCCAAATTATTTCCATCTTCAGATGTGACAATGAATCCACAAACAGTTGCGTTTGGAGATATTTACTCAAGTTCTATGCATTCTGAACATCACGAAAAGGCACCAAAAATGTCAATAAAGTGTGCGTCATGTAGTCATATTAAAATAATTAAAATAGAAAGGGTAGTTATTATGTTGTGAAAAAAGTTATGTGTTTGTCGATTATTTTTCCGCTCTTATCCTCTTGTTAGGCGTCTCTGACCGAGATATTGTTATTCTGTGAGCCCTGAAACGATTATTTCAATTAAACTATTTGTACTAATGTGTTAGTATTCAGTTTAACGTATCAAGTGAAACGTAATAGTTATGAGAAAAACTGAGCTAGTGTGAATTGAAATTACAAGATTGTTTACACTAAATAGGAAATGCTATTCTGATGTAATCTTATGGGACATAACTGCTAAGGTCATCAGTCCCTAAGCTTGCACACTACTTAACCTAAATTATCCTAAGGACAAACACAATCACACACACCCATGCCCGAGGGAGGACTCGAACCTCCACCGGGATCAGCTGCACAGTACATGACTGCAGCGCCTCAGACCGCTCGGCTAATCCCGCGCGGCTATAATTTATTGGCTCGCTGAATTACATTAGGCTTTTTAGGCCATTGTCAGGCGACAAATGAATGTGGCAGTCGCAGATAAAATGAAGTGTGACTTCCACATATGCTGTATGTGGAAGAAACAAAAAATCATGAGATATAGTGTTTAAAAAGAAAAATATTACTTTTTAATGTTACGCCGTAAAAGTTACATCCAAGTGAAAACGAAATATACAGTTTTACGTGGAAATCGCTGCATTTATATCAGATCAAAAATAAAGTTGACTTTTAAACTGTAATCTAATATTTTTGTAACTGAAAATATGTAAACTGTAAATTCAAATTTATTTTCCATCTCTGAAATGTGATGATATTGTTATAAAAGACTTTATTTTAATGAAGTTAAATGTAGCTACTTCTATGTGAAATAAAAGCAGAACACTTTCCTTTGAAAACACTCTACATCACATCATTCTTCTGTATAATATCTGTGTAAGTCGTCTGTCGTTTTATCTTTCTTGGTGACATTCAGTTGTCACCTGACGATGGTATACGAAGCCAAATGCCAGTATGTGACGAAATAAATAATATTTTTCAGTACCTCAAGTTAGTGTTCCCTACTAAATATTGTTGTCATGTTGTGATGACTGACAGAAAAATCACTTACAGTTACAAGTTTATTCCAAACAGTCACACTGTATTTCATTTATACTACGCGTTTCAGATGTTTAAATGTCCATCATGTGGTGAAGTTATGCCAATTAATATTGTTAAGATCTTTGTACATTTCATTGTTTTCTTCCATATGTTTCTAACCTCGTGTGCTGCATGACAAATGAAACGTGACAATCGCGTAAGAAATACTGGTCCTGTTTCTAACTGACAGTTTGGAAACGTGAGAAAGTCACGTAAAATCTCTGGTAATTCTATTTCGTGCATCATGACAAAAACAGTAATGGCTCGTTCTACTACTGAGATGTTGCCAGTTGGTCTTCACCTGCGAGAAATCCATTCACGGGAGCAGTTCAATGCAGACAGGTATTATGGCCCACGATAAATAAGTCTGCACGTTTCATAAGTTGTACTTATTGCACCATCTCAGCTCTGTACCTCTGTGCGTTAGCAATATACCACTAACAAAGCTATGAAGTCATTACAACATGACAGTCAGCCAGGCTAGAAACATATCAACAATCGTGACTGTTTCACTAATGTTCATGTAAGTGTATTAAGTACTGTAATTCCTCCGAAGACATGTGTGACTGTAAGCATTCTTCAAACTGAAAATAATCAAAAACGTGCTTATTTGAGAAGAGCACATTTCTGCTAATTTTAATGTTCTAATTACGATCTTTGTGACAATCGAAAATCCCTTATCCTCAGTGCTGAGCTTGGATGACATAGTCTCGTGCGTCTGAGGCACAGACCAAGTGTCCTGCATACAATCTGCTCTCGGAAACTGCTACTCTTTAGGCATCTGCAGACAGATGTTTTGCAGAAACAGAAGTAAAATTAGATCAACTATCGATAATGTTCAGCCATCTCCAGTGGCAGACGCTACAAAATAGGCGTTCATCATGATGTGCCGTACTGTTGAAGTTTCGACAGTGTTCACTATCTGATCATAAGTATCCGGATAGCTGTTAATGGACATGGACATTAATACGAGGTGTCTCTACAATACACCTTTAAGGCGGTTTGAACTCTGCTGGAGTCACTTTGAATGTGGTGTCTGAAAGTCTATGGTGGATTGACAGCCCTTTTCCCCGCAAGAGCCCAGATTAGAGACAGTAGTGATGTTGGACACGAGGGTTTGGAACGGAGTCGACGTTCTAACTCATCTAAAAGAGATTTCTTTGGGTTCTTTCGAGACTCCGGGAAGGAGTGGTATTGTCCATAAACCTTTGCTTTAGAGATACTGCTTTATGACAAGGTGCATTTGTCATGTCGATACAGTCATCGTCTCTGAACTGTTCAACTACTGTACGCAGTTCACAATGCTTCCGCATTTAGTATGCTCTTACGCTCAATAATGGGAACACATCATAGCCACGAAAAACATCCATTCCATAACACCGTCACTTCCATACTTCGCTGTTAGCACTACTATTGATGGCAAGTAAAATTCGCCAGGCATTCGCCAAACCCCAGCACTTCCACTAGATTGCTGCAGGATGTAGCGTGATTCATCATTACAGATCACTCGTTTCCAGGCATCCACTGCCCTGTGGCCTCGCACTTTACAGTACCTCAAGCGTCGCTTGGCATTGACTACAGAAAAGTGTGGGTTATGATGCGCTGCTGGACCATTTACACCGTTATTTTTAACTCCATACATACAGTTGCTGTGCTAGGTCGAGTGCTGGTTGGACTTCGGAGCTCAGAGCGATTCCTTCTGCTGATTTCATGCAATTTTTTCCAGCCTCCTTCTGCATTGCTGGACGGTCCGTGGCCATCAGTACATGAGGACTCACTGGTCTTGGTTTTAGAAATGTTGAAATGTTAGTCAGGTGACGCCCAGTGACTATTCCATATTCAAAGTCGCTGTGCTACCCTTTTCGCCCATTCTCCTGTTACTGTTTCTCTACTGACAACACGGTACTCACTGCCTACCTTTAAACTTGAGGCTCCACGTTTCGTAACATCTAGTGCTTAACTCCACATTAAATGGGGTGTCCGAATACTTTTTACCAGATAGATTAATTTCTCATAAGGGTAAACTACTATACAGGGTGTACCAAAAAGAATTATCCGATTTGGCAAGTCTATATTTCTGAAACTGATAAAAATATACAATGTATTTTATTTTTTGATGAACAGAAAACTCAAAAATAATTTTTTTCATACCTTTCCATAGGTGTTCAATACGCTACTCTTGAGATGCACGGCATATGGCAGTGCTATGTTCAAATTGTTCCCACACTGTAGGGAGCATGTCTTGAGTTCCAGCTTCCACAGCTGCTGTTAAGCGATGTATCAGTTCATTCATTGTTGTTGGCAGCGGAGGCACATAACCAGAGTCTTTTATAAACCCCCACAAGAAATAAACACATACAGTCAGGTACAGTGACCTTAGAGGCCAGTAATCTAAGGCTGAATCATTTGTTCCAGTGCGATCGAGCCATCGTTCAGTAATCTTCCGATTTAAAAATTCCCGCACTTCCCCATCCTGTTGGTAAATGAAGTCGTTCGAATGTCTCCAACTGTGGAAAAAGAAAATTCTCAAGCATATCGAGATATGTACTTGCTGTATCAGTGTTCTCGGCAATGAAAAATGGGCCACACACCTTTTCCCGTCAATCTGCACAAAACGCATTAAATTTTAGAGAGTCCTTCTCATGTTGTAGAACTTCATATAATCGTTCTGTTCCCATATTCTCACATTATGACGGTTCATCTTTCCATTTAAATGGAATGTTGCCTCGTCAATAAACACTTAGCGCGGAAGAAAACTGTCATCCTCCATCTTGCCAAGAACTAAACGTTGTCGAGCCTCACGGCGAACTGATTTCTGCGGACTCCTTGTGAAACTATGGCGGATTCGTTCGACGTCTGTGTCAGACACTCGGGGACGGCCCGGCGATGTGCCTTTACACGAACAACCTGTTTCTCAGAATTGTTCATGCCATCGTCTAAATGCTCTGTGCTGTAGGAGGATCCACACCATACCTATTACGGAAGTCACGCTGAACAGTTATTACTGACCCGCACTGCTCAAAACGTAGAACACAAAACGCTTTCTGTTGTTCCGACACCATTTTTATTAGAACTAGTGGACATTAATACGAGGTGTCTCTACAATACACCTTTAAGGCGGTTTGAACTCTGCTGGAGTCACTTTGAATGTGGTGTCTGAAAGTCTATGGAGGACTGACAGCCCCTTTCCCCGCAATAGCTCAGATTAGAGACAGAAGTGATGTTGGACACGAGGGTTTGGAACGGAGTCGACGTTCTAACTCATCTAAAAGAGATTTCTTTGGGTTCTTTCGAGACTCCGGGAAGGAGTGGTATTGTCCATAAACCTTTGCTTTAGAGATACTGCTTTATGACAAGGTGCATTTGTCATGTCGATACAGTCATCGTCTCTGAATTGTTCAACTACTGTACTGTAGTGCTACAGCGAAGTATGGAAGTGACAGGCTCTTTAAGACCTCGAATGAGCAACAAAAGCGCTGCAGGTACTCGTAAACTATTTATGTTCTATTGAACACAATTGCCTGCCGCATGTAAAACTCGAGAGTTTGCTCTTTCCTACAGTACGTCGATCACGCACATATCTCAAATAACATAATAGTTATGATTTTTTTAAAAATCGGATGATTCTTTTTGATACACGCTGTATTGCTTCCTGCTACGTATATCTCGCTAAAAGCCCATGATGGTAAAATAATAGAAACTTGAGCTTACTCAGAGACTTACCAGCTATCATTCTTCCAGCAGACCAATAGCGAATGGAACAGGAAACTGGGTAAGTGGCAGTGGTACACAAAGTACCCTCAACCGCACGTCGTAAGGCGACCTTCTGGGTGTTGACATGTGGGTACGCAAAATTCAAACTTTTAGATTGACACTAGAGGATTTAAACTGAATATTTTGAGTCGGAAATGAGTATTTCAGGCTCTTTAAGGTCTCGAATGAGCAACAAAAGCGCGGCACGTACTCGTAAACTATTTATGTTCTATTGAACACAATTGGCTGCCGCATCCACGTTATTGACTTTGTCCTGAAAACCCAATACAAAATCGTCTATTGCATGACCACCAAGGTGTTTAATGGCTGGTTGTCTAAGATGGAACTTGCATACAAATATTTTCTATACGTTGTGCAAGCATGTAGCGCCCGAGAGGATGGACGGATGCAAAGGTGTCATACTAACTGGAAGAAACATATCACCGTGGGAAGAAACGTTTGAGAAATTTTGTCGTTCAAGTCACAGTGAGCTGGCCGAGGTTACTGATAAAGAATTATTCACACGGCAGACTTCAAGAATATACTGTTGGATCGCGTAGCAAGCATCCTCCAACTTGTCTATGGAAAGCACACTTCGAAAAATATAGAATGAGAGTACTGGAGGAACTGCAACTACACATCTATCATCAACGATGTGGGCAACCACTGGTTTAATGGCTTTGAACACAGGGTTCAGTTTGGTCAGTGGATTATCCAGCTCAGTACTACATCACCCAACTTTGTGCAGTTTTCGCTACAAATTGCACGTTTTGTCTAGTTATTATGGTCATGAGTCCTAAGCGTGGTCTGATACAACTTTCCACGCTAACCTATCTTATGTAAGTTCCTACATCTCCGTGTGGTTGGTGCTGCCTACATGCAGTTGAACCTTCTTACTGTCGTCAAGCCTTAGTCTTCGACTACTACTTTTTCAATCCTCTCTCCCGTTCGTAGGGTCTCCATATGTATGATCAAGGGGGGGGCGGGGGCGACCCCATAGCTCTTAGGGATTGCCCAGCATTCTTCTGTGGCGCCGCTGCACTCTGTCGTGTTTATCGTCTACAATTTGTTTCCTTATACGTAGACTCTTGGCACATACCTCCAGAAAAGACGCCCAATACAGCAGTTTATGTTCGTTGTTAACGTATTTCTCTTGTTCAGAATATTTTGTTGTTTCTGCCAGTCTGCATTTTATGTACTTATTATTATTGCCATCGCCAGTTATTTTTCTGCCCAAATAGAAAAACTCATGGTTTGTATTTAACGCCTCGTTCCGTAATCTAATTTCCTCAGCGACACCTATTTTAATTCGACTACTCCACATCATTTTTCTTTTACTTTTGTTAATGTTCATCTTGTAACAGTGTATTCTGTCCAACTGACGTACTAAGTTCTTTACCTTCTCTGTCAGAATAATGAAGTCATCAGCAGACCTTAAACTTTTTATTTCTTCTTCCAAACTTTTTAAATTCCTTTTCTATATTTCTTCTTGGACTCCTTTATCGCCTCCTGTATTTACAGACTGCATAACGTGGGCGATGATGTGCTAGCACTTTTCAGTCCCTTCTCATTCACTGCCTCCCGTTCAAGTCATTGGATTCTTATAACTGCAGTCCCCTTGATATACAAGTTAAGTTAAGCTTCGCTCTCTGAATTTTATTGCGGATAATTTCATAGCAGTTTATGTCAACAAAAGCAAAATATTCATTTCTGATCATTAGTTCCATATCTCAAAATGCTGAAATTAGGATACTCTACCATATATATAAATTTGCCCGTATGTTGGAGACACGCTGTAGACATGTTGGTGTTGCTACATGGAGGCAGTAAAAATACTATTCGTGCTGTAGACAGGACCAGCAGATATCCTGTAGACACTCGCTAGCCTTAGATGGACTTGGGTGTAGTGTTCGCCGTTACAAGCAATCCCCAGCTCTGAGTGTTGTTTGCCACAGCAGGAACATACCAGCTGCTGCAGTAGATGAAACATTTGAATTTTAGAAATGTTAGTTCGTGTGTTAATCACCAATAAGCAAGTCTTCTAATCCAGTATCTTGACTACAAATGATAGAAATTTTGTGTTCTTGGAATATGTGGACTACTGTTTGCTTTATGTCTGTTTATGTGTTACGTCTTACTCTTTTTGCAGTTTGTTTTCCTACGGTCTACCCTCTTCAACCACAGATCTATAACATGTGTAAATGGGGCAAGGCAACGTCTGTGTTGTCGGTTAATTTTTAACTGTTAGTAACTGCGCACGTTGCCGATCTTCGTTTCTGTGCGGGTGCTAGTTGTTAACTGTATGTGTTGCCTTTGTGCATACACCATATTTTGTTTCTGTTGCTGTGCAAAGGGTTTACGTCATCGTGATCAACAGTGGCTCCTACATCCTGTCACGTAAAGCAACAATTTCACCGCCGATTACGTGATGGGAACCGAGATCCTGTCATACCCTGCCAGAGCTAATATATAAATTCCTTGCTCTACTGTAATCAGCACTGATCTGCGTCGAGCATTATACCGGCACTGTCTCCACACCAGTCATCAGTGGAATACATGGTCCACCAGCTACAGCATCATCAGGAAGTGTTATTCGCTAGGCAAAGCCGCTAGCATATGAACAGTCAGTTAACCCTGATGGTTCCAGGCTTCAAACTGGATCTGAGGAGCGCGGCCACCCAGTGGTTGCAACTGCCTGGCATTCCAAGAAGTTTTCGAGTGCAACATTGGAGACGCCTATCTTGGGATACGTGCAGTGTACGCTAGCCCAGTTTTGCAGCTCGTTGTGCTATGGAACTGACGCCCTACAACCACTGACTGTGGTTGTTGAGTAAGCGTTCTGGACTCCGCCGTCGCCATAGTACTGGAGATCCCATTCCACAGTTCCTCGCAAGCGCCAGTTTGGAGTCTGGAGCGGCCATTTTGCAACACTGGTGTCTGCGTAGCCGTCGTATCAAATCCGACCACTACAGTGTCTTGTAACGGCAGAGAAACTCTATTGACCACAGCCTCTGCAGATGGGAAATAAACTAGACACTGAATCTGAAAGAACTTATCTCATGAAGCTTAAACCAAATATTCCTGAAATAAAATTTTAAATTTTTTTGCTTATATTCTAATTTTTATTAGCTTTTGTTGTTAAAAACACAGAAAACAGGTTTTACAACAACTACATTTATAGCCTAGTCACAATAGGATTTCCTTCTGGAAGGATGGCAGGATAATATGACTATATTTTCAACAATATTACATCAACTACAATTTTGTATGGAAAGACGGAAAACATGAAACATGGAGAGCCAGAACACCCTTGAGGCACTTAGTGGTGGTCTTCTTCTTGCACATTCTGCATTGCAGTTGTATTTTCTTATTTGTTTTGCCATCTACTGATAAATCACCAACATAATGTTGTTTCCCATCATAGCGTGATTCAATTTTATTTACTCTGGAATGTCGTCCTCTGCTTTGGACAGTCCTCTTATTTCCAAATTTTTATCTGAACAGGACTCGTGTGTTCCTTTTTTCTCCTTCTTGAATTTTTCTGGTGCATACAAAATGCAGCTTTTAGGTATTCTGTTTCGGCGGATTGTCCCAGTAGCTTCAACGACCCTTTTCTTGAGATCTCTGCAGAAGCTGACTCCTTCGCTGGACACACTGTAAAGGCGAAATGATATTTCAATTCCTGTGTTGTTCAGATGCACGATGTAATGTTCTTTCGGAGATGCATGACTATCCTAAGAGTAAGGCACTTCGGCGACTTCAGCCTTTATGAAATATATTAAATGTATTGCAGTTGCGAATATTGGCAACCATCAGCTGCATAATTTAATGACGACAGCGAAAATTTGTACTGGACCGTGACTCAAACACGAATTCCTCGCAGATGGTGAACAGTCGCCTGGTAAGGCTATCCGAGCACGGCTCACGGCCAGACAAAAACTCTCATATGTTGTCAAGCATGTGTCTAGAGCCTGCGCTCGTACATCCATTACGTGTATTCCTGTAGAGGGTAGACCTTTTAATTAAATGTCGCTTGCCCGGTGTAGGCAGATAATTACTATACTGCAGTGCCTGTGTTTTTCGGAAGTACGATACAATGTTCCTTCGGACATGCATACACGGTTCAGACACTGCGGTGACTACAGCTGTTAACTTTTGAACAACACAAGCACTGCAATATCGTATTTATCTGCCAACATCGGGCAAGCGATGTCTCCCTGTACAGGAATATACATAATGAATGTACGAGTACAGGTTGTAGACCACATGGCTGATGACCAAGGGAAGTTTCTGTCTGGGTGTGGGTCGTGCTCGGATAGCCTAATGGTAAAGTGACCGCTCGCGACAAGTGGGAAATCTGGGTCCGAGACGTGGTCCAGCACAAATTTTCATTGTTGTCATTCCATTACGCAGCTGATGGTTGTCGAGGTTCGCCACTGCGAATACATTTATTGTTACTCTGTAAAAGCTATCACCGACAGACGGGAACCGCAATATAAGCAGTACATCGTACCTAAGACGATTACATTCCCGAAAAAGAGGGATTTCAAATCATTTGTAAGTCAGCTGCATATCAGATATACACCAATGTTTTCTGGAGACGATAGCCGAAAGGATTCGACCGATTTGCCAAATACAACAGGTGGGATAACATGACGCGTTTGGTAAATGGGTACTTGAACTTCGACGACATAGCCCAGCTGTGTTTCGATAACAACGAAGAAAATCTCAGTGGCTTGGTCAAATTCCAGGCCAAACTTACGAAAACGTTCAGTGACAATCAGTTACAAGTCCGCTTAGGTGAAGAACAATTGAACAACAGAGATCAGCGTCATGGGGAAATACAGAGTATTTAGGCACTGTACGACATCCGAATACGACTGAAGTTGACATAATCTCACTCCTGATGAAATGAGTCACAAAAGACACTCCTGGTGCAGGTTGTCTCAGAGACAGAGGAAGTCATGGCTCTGAGCACTATGGGACTTAACTGCTGAGGTCATCAGTCCCCTAGAACTTAGAACTACTTAAACCTAACTAACCTAAGGACATTACACACATCCATGCCCGAGGCAGGATTCGAACCTGCGACCGTAGCGGTCGCGCGGTTCCAGACTGTAGCGCCTAGAACCGCTCGGCCACTCCGGCCGGCAGAGGAAGTCATCAAGTGGTGCCAGCGAATGAAAGAAATTTGAAATAAAGAAATTCGAGGAAAGAAAATATGACCGACGGCCGAATGTGGTCCTTATGGGAGTTGCGGAAGACCACTCTGTCATACGCCGGATTGTAAGCGAAGAGATAGAGCGGTATGTACTCGCCAGGAGTATCGGACAGAGTGCAGTAGGGATAGCAGCCACGAATGCCGACCCCATGCGTCAGGAGGATAGAAGATGTCCACTAAGTGGTTTACCGGGCTTTGACACCAGTTTCCGCCACTGGCCGAACGCGCCATGAAGAATGGTTCCGGCCAATCCGTCGAATGCCAACGCAGCATCTGACCACTGCAGGTACAACTAACTCTTCCGCCAGTTACAACGTACACAGAGAAACAGACAACTGGAGGACGGTTTGTTTTCACTGAGGAAGCTCTGGATACATTGGAAGCTACTGCAGAAAGAGAAGATCAGTGTTTGACAACTATTACGCCACAAGACGTCAACCGTCACGCCAGTACTATTTACTCCAGTCGACTGTAAACGATTATAGTCTTGCCGACCTATGAAACGAAGCCCACTGTCATACACTAGACAAGGGTCTGCTGCCCGCAACCGTTCCCCATCGCCCTGCGTGGGTATCAGCTGCTCGACTAGCCGCCGTATTTAGCAAAACTAAGCGAGACGCCCATGTTATGGAGGTACGGTTACTAGAGGTGAGACACATCCTTGGACGGTAGTCGCCAAGACTTCAGGATATCTCATTGAAGTTATATCGCCGGCTAACCTGTCTGGACGCTAGTCGACTCAGAGGCTTCCCTTTCAGTAATTTTTAATGCAAGAATAACTGTCATTGTTGAACACAGTCCTTCGAATTTGTGTTTTAACCGAAAGTATTCATAATTTTATCATTGAATGGGACTCAATTACAGGCATCACAAGCAGTCATAGACTACTGAAATCAGAGCTCGAGAATGACAAAGCTTTTCCAACAAACAACCATAAAGAAGATTGTGCATAGGGACAACTGAACCAGTGAAGAAATGACTTCTTAGTTTCATCGACAAAGAATGGTGCTCCACTACACACAGTGGGTCATATGAGTAAAACGGAGAATTTAATTTAGTGTCCTCAGCTTGGGTAAAAGAGTGGGGGAAGCTGCTCAACGCGAAGAATATTATCCAATTTCGTATAAATAAAACTAAATTAGTTTCAATTAACAAACGCCTCCAGTCACAAATTTTCGTGTTTTATTAAATACACGATGCATTTCGGACCCTGTGGGTTCATCATCAGGTGTAATTTGTCTCAATACATACTTTATTTATTCCGTGGTACGTATTAAGACAAATTACACCTGATGATGGACCCACAGGGTCCGAAATGCATCGTGTGCTTAATAAAACACGAAAAATTGTGACTGAAGGCGTTTGTTAATTCATATCTACCTGAATACAGTCACATTTGAAGCTACGAAATATGGATAAAATTAAAATAAAAAAAATAGTTCCCTACAAGCTGAGAACATTCACCGTTTTTTGCAGTGAGATCTGTAGCACATATCGAGCTGAGTAAATTCTGCTGAGGTTAAGTTTTACCGATTTTTTTAGTAGCAACGACAGAATTTATGTTGCTCTGAAAGGCAAAAAAAGAAATACGTAGCCTGAAGAAATACTGAAGTGACAAACAGAAAAAGTTTCTACACGTTTAACAAAAAAAAAAAAAAAAAAAAAAAAAAAAAACATTTAGCTGGCGAACGTCCTTCCCAAAAGTGATGAAAGAAGAGGAGGCGACCTTTAAAGAGAAACATAAACGCAAACATTTTGTGTTGTTAGCAGACCCAGATTTTCAGACTGGTGTAGGTGAAGACTTCACACAAGACAACTGTGTCACTGACATTTCTAGATGTTCATCATCGTGTTTCCTCACAGCATAAATCTTATATTTTATTATGTTAGAAATAGATTGGCTGTCAGAAAAATTAATAACTGGATTATTACAAACCTAGCGACCCTTTTTCTGGTAAGGAAACCTCATAGGCTACCGCTCAAGTACCTGACACACCGTTATGCGTCGTACATGGTCGAGTCACATTAATGTGACCACCGCCTTTGTTCGACGTTAATTGCAGTAACCACTTACAGACGGCAGTTGGCAAAACTAGAAGTGGAAGGTAGATAAGGCTTGTCGGGAGGACGCGGAATACAGTGCTGTTATTTTCGTAATTCTGCCACGGAGCACTTTATCTGACGTCCAAAAGAGCATGAACATTGGCTTTCGGACGAAGCGTGGGAGTTTTCCCGAATCTGCTAAGATCGGAAACTGTTTGCATGCCACCATGGTTTAAGTATACCGTACATGGCAAAATGGCGCTATCCAGAACTGGCGCCGACACAACTGTGATGCTCCAAGGGACGTGGATGACGGAGCTGGATGACAGCTGTTGTGATGAGTATGAGCTTATGTGCAACTGTTGAGCATCTGACTGCCTGGATGAACCAAGAGGCTATCAACAGTACCTCCTGAATGAACGAACAGCGAATGTAACTGTGTATGGACTTCTGCAGCAGGCACTTTGTTCAAGCACACATGCTGACTGCTGCTCTTGAGCGACGAAGACTAGAATTTGCACGCCAATACCACAACTTGACGTCCACTGAGTGGCGACAAGCGGCCATTTCAGGTGAACCACGCTATATGCTCCATCGGACAGATGGCTGTTGGCATGTACGCCGTAAAACGTCTGAAATTTATTTATTTATTGAATCGTATGGATAGGGCTCCCCGTCGAGCAGACCTTTTGCCAGGTGCCGGTCTTTCAATTTGACGTCACTTCGGCGACCTGCAGTCAATGAGAATGATAGGATGATGATGAGGACAACACAACACCCACTCCCTGGGCGGAGAAAATTCCCCGACCCCGCCGGTAATCGAACCCGGGCCCAGAGGATTGGCAATCCGTCACACTGACCATTCAGCTACCGGAGGCGAACAACGTCTGAAAGCTAGCACTCTACAAACAAAAGGGTGCATTATGGTGTTGTCATTCTGGAAGGCACAATGGATCAATACAAGTATGCATCTATCCTTTGGGACCATAATATCTACCCCAACGTGCAGTTTGTTTTCCCTTCGCGCGACAGCATGCTACGTGTCACAGAGCTAGCAGCTTATGTGCATGGCTCGAAGAGCACCAGGATGAGTTTGTCGTACTCAGCTGGGCACTGAACTCCCCGGATTTAAACCTAATCAACCCATTTCGGTCAGGCGGTTTGCGTCATTGATTCTCAACCGATAAACCTAGCACAGCTGGCTTCGGCACTGCAGTTGGCATAGTTTCACCTCCCTGTCACTACCTTCTGGGAGCTTATTGACCCTCTTCCTGCACATCAAGCGCAGTAAAAGGTGGTTCGTTAGGTTTTTGACAGGTGGTCACGTTAATGTGACTGTACAGTATTTAACCAAAGTTATCTCGTGTTAGGAAACTCTGACAGAGTCGGGTTTGGAGCAGATGAAAATGTGATGTATTCCTAAGATTTAGTTCGCATAACGTGTTCACCTAACTCCAATAAAAAGAAAGAGTCACGCTTGTAGAAAATTCTGCAACATCGTCAGAAAATACATTTCCTGAAATTGCCCGTAACCTCTTTAATAATTTTTTGTCACACATTAAACTAAAATCTAATAATTGTGCAACTCTTCCAGAGCACTTTGATACCAGTTCCATATTTGTACATTGAATAGTTTTCCTGTTTGAACTAAATGAATGAAATGTAAGATTACATGCGCCAGATGCAGCAGACAACACACATCGATAACCTTCTCAAGAACTTCCTCTTCAGAGAATATACTAATAATTTTTTATTCATACGAAATAGAGAACTTTTTCAGAGAATTTTCTTTTGCTCTGAGAATCTCATTCGGAGAATGTGATCTTTCTCATTCTTACAAGTGAATGCAGAGGACGAGGCTACTGTCGAAATGTCTATAGTATCTGGCCTGACTGAGGAACAATGTCCGCTAGTGATAGCCAATCTGTGTCAATTTTCGGATGTTTTCCAGTGTGTAATGACTCAGGATTAAATACAGACCAAGTGGCCCAAGGTAAAATACCACATCAACACTGGGCACCATCCACCAGTTAGCTAGTGCTGCTCATATAGGGTGTCACGGCTGAACAACTGACAGCCTAGGAGGAAATGGACAAAACCTGCATGGTGACATAACTGCAGCTTCAGAGACCCCTTGGTCTTCTTCTGTATTCCTTATCAATGAGGACGGCACATAGCTTTGTGCATTGACTACTAACGACTGAACAAAATCACCAAAAAGTATCTGTGTCCATTGCCACGCTTAGATGCCCTGAACTGCTTCAAAGTAGCAAAATTTTTCTCAACTATGGACCTGAAGTTCCTACTGTTAAGTATGCCGTTTCGATTGTGTAATGTCCAGCCACCTTCGAACAAGTAGTGAACAACTTGCCTAGACACCTTAAATTCACGATTGATCTTTTTTATCTTTGTAGCTGGTTTGAAGACATTTGAAGAACATTTAAGCAGGATGAAGACCTTGTTGAACTTCGTTCAGATTGTAGGTCTTTGCCTGTATCAGAAAAATTGCATCTTCGTCGCCCAAGAAATAAAGATCTTGGGAAACCTAGTAAATGGCGAAGGAGTCAGTCCAGATTAGGAACAATAAGAGCTGTCAAAGATTTTCCTACTCTTTGACACGGTCGTGATGGGAGAAGGTCTCTTTGAATATGATCGTACTACTGGCGATTCGTAAAGTGCTTCTGTACCGTGGCACATCCCTTGCAAGAACTTATAAAGTGAGACGCCCCATTTTCCTGGAACCAGAAGACAGAAAGGTCTTTCTTCGTCCTTAAGGAGACACTAACATCTTCTCCAGCTCCAGCATTGTGTGACGAGAGTGCTGAGAGAGAATTTCACACCAACGCCAACGGTGTTGGAATAGGGGAATTTCTAGTATAAATTCAGGAAGTTTCTGGAAAAATAATAGCTCATGCTTCCAGACTACCCTACAAATCCGAAATTAACTCCTCTACAGGCGAGAAGGCTGACGAAAAAAAACGCAACACCAAAAAATAGTTAATGTAGAGTAATGACATTTTGGAAATACATTTTTATAGGTACCACACGTAAGTGGTTAACTTTGCAAGATCACAAGTTAAAGTAAGCGTGACATAAGCCGCTGCAAATCTGAAATGCTGGTACATTAATAACCCATGTAACTCCCAGAATGTTTAATGGAAGCATGCAAACGTGCATCCATTGTGTTGTACAGGTGCTGGATGCCAGTTTTTGAGATGGAGTTCTGGAGTTCTATGCCTGCAGCACTTGGTCGGTCAACAAAGGGACAGTGAATCCTGTTTGAGAGGACACTGGAGTTGCCCTATATTGTCTCATATGTGTTCGATTGGAGACAGATCTGGTGATTGAGCAAGCCAGGGCAGTATGTCGACACTCTGTAGAGCATGTTTGGCTACAACAGTGGCATGTCAGCGAGCATCATCCTGTTGGAAAACACCCCTAAGAATGCTGCTCTTGAGTGGCAGAACAACTGGCCGAATCGCGAGATTGACGTATAAATTTGCAGTCAGAGTGTGTGGAACCACAAGAGTGCTTCTGCTGTCATACGAAATTGCACTCCAGACCATAACTTCATGTGTAGGTGCAGTGTATCTAGCACGCAGACAGTTTGGTTGCATGCACTTCACTGGTCTCCTACTAACCAACACATGGCCAGCACTGGTACCGCAGCAGAACCAGCTTTTATCAGAAACCACAACAAATCTCCACCCTGCCCTCCAATGAGCTCTTGCTTCATATCACTGAAGTCGCAAATAGCGGTGATTTGGAGTCAGTGGAATGCACGATACAGGGCGTCGTGCTCGGAGCTGTCCTTGAAGTAAGTGATCTGCAGGTGCAGTACGATGCGCCAGAGCCACACGCTGAACAAGGTGGTCTTCCCTCTCGATAGTGCCACGTGGCCAGACAGAGTCCTGACACCTTGCAACTGTACATTCTCGTGACACCCGCAGCAAATGATCGTGTACAGTGGCTATATTCCTTCTAAATCTTTCTGCAATATTGTAGAAGGAACTTCGCGCTTCTTGTAGCCCTATTCCACGACCACATTCAAACTCAACGCGATGTTCATAATGGCGTTTTCTCGTCTTGAAGGCATTGTTGATGAACATCAACTCACCATGTCCAATTTCAAAGGTAACTAACGTTCACGACCAATACAGCGTGTATTTAAAGCAAACCTAATTTGCATCCTCATAGTGACGTTACTATGGCCACTCTTATGCGACGGGCGTGAAATTTGGATAAACATTGTTTTTCAGATGTAGAAACACGCCTACCAACATTCGATTATGTTTCACAGCTCCTTCCTGGAGTTGCAACTTTTTCCATTAGAGTATTTGGCAAACCATTCACCATACAGATGAACCATCACTTGCGAAGCTCCGCCGGAATGACTGCAGCGCCTTAGACCGCTCGGCTAATCCCGCGCGGCGTTAAGCTTCTACGGGAGGACCTACCTTTGATGCTCATTGTAGTGAAGAGCATGTTGCAATTCGAGCAGAATGCTAGGATCCACCAGGAGCACCATACAGAGGCTCACTGATAAGATATAGACTCAGGGTGCTGTAGTCGGCTCCAGTGGGATCTTCCGAAACAGCAGGTGACTGTTTCTCCAGGAGAGGGGGCACTACCAGGAGCTGCGTTGGATGAAACGTGACGTAGTGGTTAGCGTTGCTGAATGCCGTGCTGTTGGGTACCAGTTTTAAACCAACTACTCGAAAATATTTAATACGTACTATCTGTCATTTGTGGAAAGTTCTTGAGACGCCCTATGTTTGTAATGTTCGTATGTTCAGGAATAGTCGATGGTTTGATAAATACCACCATTCCGGAATATTCTGTGTTTAAATAAATAACTAACCCCTCTATCCAGGAGGTCAGCTCTGTTGTTGCTGATTGTTTTCAGGTCTCAGAGTTGCACCTAATTAATGACCTTGCCTTCTGACTTGATCTTGATAGTGATTTCGACGTAACCATGTCAAGTAGATTTATACTCTGGGGTAACATGTAATTAAGGTAAAAGGTTTTCATAGCACGAAAACCTGACAAAATAGCAATATATGGTGCTATACATGTGACAACGGCCTTATCGACAATACACGTGCTCTACAAGCCTCTTCCATTTCTGTCTGTCGAGTGCACTGTTTGTCCATTTGGTGTTGATGTTCATCCTAACTGTGTCCTCCCAGATGTTATCTCACTGCGTAATTCTGAGTCTTCGTCTTCCTCTCGTAAAATTTATTGCTCTGCAGAATGCTGTTCTAGGTAGTCTGTTGTCCGTCATTCTCGCTAAAAGGCAAAAATGCAATCTTATCTTCGTTAGCATCTCAACGATGTTACGATATTTCTCGTGATTCTTCACCTTTTATTGTCCTCCATTACGTTATTTTCATGACATAGAGGTTCAAAAATTTTCCTTACTATTTTCCTTTGAAATATTAATTGGTTTTCTTCATCTTTCTTTCAAAAAAATGTTCAAATGTGTGTGAAATCTTATGGGACTTAACTGCTAAGGTCATTAGTTCCTAAGCTTACACACTACTTAACCTAAATTATCCTAAGGACAAACACACACACCCATGCCCGAGGGAGGACTCGAACCTCCGCCGGGACCAGCCTTACAGTCCATGACTGCAGCGCCCCAGACCGCTTGGGTAATCTCGCGCAGCCATCTTTCTTTCAAAATATTAATGGTTCACTCGTATAATGTTACGAGTATATCGATCTCTTGATATAAACAAATTTAGGCTATACTGATAAAACAAAAAACTGTTTTGTTTGCTATTTCTATTTGAGCATCTATTTCTATATACGTTTTACTGTTATTACTAAAAGATCTCCCTAAGTACTTGAAACGGTAAACTGTCTTGAAAATGAATCCATCTAAGGCCAAATATTCATCACCTTGAATTTTCGTGCTTTCAGATACTGTGTTTCCTTAATCAAACACATTATCCTATTTTCTCAGGGATTAAAAATAATTTTGGACCACTCTGATAAATTCTGTTTAGGAATTACTTATGAATTCAACATCATCTATGTAGGGAAGTAAAGTTCACCCCATGTAGTTGAATCCTTTGTGAGGTAGTTTTAGCAAACTCTCTATCGACCTTCTCTAAGACACGGTTAAATAAAATATGTGAAGTATTGGCCCCTTAGCTCAGTCTGGTATGTACCTTAAAATTTTCAGTTTCTCCTACAAGTATCTTTATGCAACACAGAGTTTTGTCTATACACCTTTAACTAAAGTGATTAACTTCGATGGTGTTTCAGATTCTCTCGTTACAAGTAGGAGTGTTTGTCAGAATATGCTATCATAGGCCTTTTTGAAACCTAGAAGCAATACGTGGACGTCTACAGTGAGCTCCCACTCCTTCTCAGTCATTTGTCTCAGAGTGGTTCTCTTAATATTAGTTCCCATCAGCTTCGGGAAGCAGCCTTGGGAATACCTCTTCCAATAGTCGTACCTCATTTCTTATTTCCCATGTATTGTACGCTTGCCTTAACAGCCACAGGTGGCTGGGGGACATGACGTCCTCTTGTCGGGAGAGCAGCACTCCTGCGTCAAGTCGGTTCTGTAATGTGTCCACTGCTTCTCCATTGAAGAGGTGCAGTGTCATCATAATTACTGTAGCCATTCTTAATAGTACACCACTCTTCCAGTGCTGGTCATACATTGTTAATTACTATATCGAGAACCGTATTACCATAGCATATTCCCATTCACTTACAAACGTCCCTTCACAAAACTGCAACAAAACCCCCAAAATCACAACAACTCCACTACAAAAGACCATGACACAGCTGTAACCTGTTAATAAAGCCTCCATAATTTCATATCTACTGACGTGATCTGAGTGTGCAAGGTGTTCTGTGTACATTCTGCTTGTCAGCCCTCACTTCCTTCCTTCCCTTCTTAGTTCTAACTTTCTCTGCAGGTAAAAACACTGCACTTGTGGTAAAGTGTCTATAGTACTTTTAAAAGGCTTAAAGTGTCATAGATGAAAAATGGAAGTTCTCATCAGTAATAAACTTCACATTTACAGATAATGTGATTTTTGTGAACTGATATGGCCGTGGATACCGTGTAAGGAATTTTTTTGGTGTCCTGTTGTGTTAGGGGTTCGTCATCATAACCAATTAACCAATTTCATACCAAGTTAGCTTAATAACACTTCATTCTATCTATTCTTGACGCTTGAACACTTTCATATTCACTTTATGTTCCCGTTTCTACACATCTCATAGAAATTTCGCAAATTTCTTCACTGACTGCCGATTTTCCCAACTTTAAGCTTAACCATTTTCAGAAGGAGATAGCATCTTTCTCCTGTGTACCACCTTGTACAGCAAGAGCCCAACACTCTCGCGCACTTCGGAATTGCACACAACTATTACGTAGGGCAGCTAAATATTCCAGTCGTTGTGACTGCTGTTCATATAACAAGTAAACATTTTACCAATAGTATGTGGACCTGTTATACTCTTCCATTTGATGGAAGGTGGACGGGAGTACTTCTTAGCTTCTGGTTTCTCAGTAGGTGGCACAGGTGTTTAAGCAGATCATCCATGAAGCTGATGCCTTGGTCTGTAATTATTGTGTTTGGAACACCAAACGTTAGTAACCAGTTACCTGCAGTTACCTGTGCCAGTGTACTCACTTGTTGATTCAGAATTGCAGCTATCGCAACATAACATGAGAAGTCGTCCATGATGGGTAACACACAGTGGTTACCTGCTGGTGTTAGGTTGGATGGACTCACAATGTCCATCCCCATCATTTCAAATGAGAGTGGCACATTGTGTGTATAGTATGCAATTTCTCACACACTTGTCAACCTCCTGTGTCCTTGTTCAGCAACAGCGTTGTTCTGGTATTCGGCGATCAGTTGCCCTTCATCCTCTATGAGCTGCTGATACATGATCATACATTTCCTTGAACACTTCATTACCTCATAGCTGCGTGTATTAAAGTGTGCCCCAATCTTTGTCATCCTATGCAATAACCCAACATGCATAACAAACTACAGCTGTGTCCTAAATAGCTGGCAGTCTGCATTAGAGATATGCCCTTCTGACAAGCACTTGTACATCTCCAATCTTTCTGCGTAACACATTGTATTGTTATGTTTCCTGAACGGTTTGTGTACCATCTAGTAATCTAATTCACGTAACTTCAACCACAATTAGTCAATCTCACAGAAGGGTTCTCCAAGCCTAATAAACATTTTAACGCTGTATAGTCCATTATAACGCTATATTTTCTGCTATACAGGTAACACAGAAAACAAGTAATACCATGTGTGACTCTCAGGATCTCGTTATCTATGGTCCAGTAATTGTGTTCGGCTTTATTCAACTGCCTTGGTGCATATGCTACTGGGAGTTCCATGCTATTCACATCCTGACGTAGAATGCGTCCTATAGACTGGCTGCTTGTATCACAGGACAGGAAAACTCTTCCCTATAGTTTGAAAATATTAATACCAGGCTTATTGTTAGTTCCCCATTCAATTTCTCAAATATTGTTTGGCAGTCATTGTTTCTACTGGAATTTTACACCATTTGTTAACAAATGATTAATGGTCTGTGACAGATTTTATATTATAATTTCATAGGCCGAGAGTGGATTGAAGTTGTTTCACACTCGGCAGCAGTAAGAGATCATTATAGTGTATATCAGTCTTGGTACAATCTTCACTTCATAGTGGCTGATCATATGACCTGGATAGTTTACTTCTGTGGAAGCAAAGTGACACAGTTTAGTACTTATCGTTAAGCATTGCCAAACCCAATCTCTTAAACACTTCCTCAGTTGCTGTGCGTGCTCCTGTAGAACTTTAGAAAACACAATAATATTATCTAAATAGATCATACACTGAGGCGATTTTAGTCTCCTTAGCACCGCATTTAATGGTCTTGGGAATGTGACAGGCACATTCGTAAACCAAAATGGCATCCACTGATATTGGGAGTGCCCCAATGGAATAGTGAATAGGACATTTGGCCTGTTATCTGAAACTACTTCCTACAGATGATACCTACTCATTAAATCCATCATGGGTAAATAGTTCATTGCCTCAGGTTGTCCAATGTTTCTATTGGGTTCGGTATAGGATATGCATCAGTCACTGTGGTTTACTCGATTTAAAAATGGCGACATGTCGACTGATGGCAACCCTCGTTCTGGACGTCCATCAACTGCGGGAATAGACGAACATACTGAAAAAATTCGAGAGCCTTTGCTCACAGACCATCGAAAGGCAACTGATCAACGGTCAGAGATTAGTGGGTTATCTTGGAGCTCAGTTCTGCGAATTTTAACACGAGATATGAGAACAAAAAGGGTTGCTGCCAAGTTCGTTCCTTGGGTTTCGACTAACAATCAAAAGGAACGTCGAGTTGAAACATGTCGTGCTTGGAGATAACAGCTAGAAACTGATCCAGATTTTTCTGACAAAGGTCATTACTGGTGATGAATCATGGTGCTATGGTTACGACAGAGAAACAAAGCAACAGTAAAGCCAATGGAAGACGTCATCGTGACCCTGTCCAAAAAAAGTCATCCAAACACCAAAACAGCGCCGATCTGCCTTTTTTGATGCCAAGGGTATAGTTGGCATAGTTCGTACAGAGTTTGTTCCCTCGGGTCAGACCGTCAATCAAACCTTTTATTTGGAAGTTTTAAGAAGACTGCACAACAGTGTTTGTCAAAAAATACTCAATATGCGGTAGACAGGAGACTGGTTCTTGCACCATGACAGCGCACCTGCACACACAGCCATCTCTGTTAGACAGTTTTTGGCTAAAAATGGCATGGTTCCGCCACTGCACGCACGTTACTCGCCTGAGCTGGCTTTGTGCGACTTTTTCTTATTTCCACACATGAAAGGGGGCATAAAAGGACACCGATTTTATAACACTGAAGAAGTCATTGAAAAAACGAGAGTCAGTCTAAAGATGACTTCAAAAAATGTTTCGAACAGTGGACGCACAGGTGGGACAAATGTATTGGTTGTAATGTACAGTATTTTTAGGGGGACAAGGTTGTTTTTTAAACAACTTGATAATATATAGCTTTTAAAACATAAATCTGGTTTTTTGGGGTACTCCTCATATATGTTGTTCCATCTGATGATTTCTTTGGCATAATCGCTCATCATAGGCTATAATTCTTTCCAACAATGACATCCTTCAGCTGTTGATCGACGAATTCCACCATTGTTGGTAGCCAGTGCTGAGATACACTGTTTGGTTTCTTGTAGACAGGAGAATTATCTCCTTTCATGATTTTATGCTGTGTCACTGGTAACTATCCACAACACTGAACAAATCTGTAATTCATATTAATAGAGTTTCAACAGCTACCCTATCTTTCTCTTTTAAATCCTGTATTTTTTTCACATAATGCAGATACATTTATGATTTGCTAGTGGCAAAGGAGCCACATGACCAATCTAAATCGTTCTCGTCGAAGACGTCCAAATTGCAATAAGCATTTCTTTTGGTGGATCCACCTTGTCAGAACAAAAATTATCCACACTCACCGGAACCACTCAGTCTCCATCTACTTCCTGCACATGTGTCACACTGCTACATACAAAACAATGCGAAGTCTGGTCTGTACCCACACTGATCCATAGCAGTTTTCCCATAACTCTCGATATTTTATCATGCAAATTGAGCTTTAATGAAAGTTTGTGTAGTTTAGTTTGATCCACCTACATATTTGGCGAATGTTACGACAATGAATCATCTGCAGCAGTCATTCCCACCTGGAAAAATATCTTTTAGAGTTCAATATAGTTTTGATAAAAATGAATTTTTACATGAACCTTATTCAAAAAATCCAGCCCTAGGATAGTGCAATATACCCCACTGACATGGCCCAATACCACCGTATATTCCCGAAAATTCATATGCCTCAAACTGAGCTAGGTTAATCCCAATGATGCAACATCATTGTCCACTACTCTAAGTAATGAGAATTCGGTGTCTCCCTACCCAAGAGATCCACACTAGTGACCAACACATAAATCCTTAAGACCACCATGTAATGATCCGTTAATCACGCTAACCAACTAACACTCTGCCTCTGCGAACAATTTTGTAGCATTACTCCATACTGCGAATGCTGTCTGACATTTTAGACAGTCTGATTGGAGTTTAAGAAACCCATGCCCTGATGCTGTCCACTTTGATTTTTATTCTGACAGTCGAGTGCCTGATGTCCCACCACCCACACTCACAGCAGTGCGGTTGGTGGCATTGTTTCTGAATGTGGCCCACATATCCACACTTACAGCACTTCACTTCTCAGGAAAAACACTCCATGTATCCTGCACCCAAGTAACCATGTCTAGTTATCCCAATTGCGTAGAAATCTCAGTGACAGCAGCTAGATCCTTACGATTCTCTCTCCACACCCTCCTTGACATGTGTGGTAGAAGTTCTCTTAAATGTAGATGTAGTACTCTGTGATCTGCCTCTTGCACAATAATGTTATATATTCTGCGTTAACTCATATGTTTGTCACTGATTTTCATGTCTATCTAAGAATGATTTCACCCACGCGTTTTTCTTCTGGGACGTCCTGTTATGTTGTTCCCTGAAGCATTTATGGCTCTATTCGTCTTGTGGTAGCGCTGATAAGACTCCCTTCTTGAGTTGTTCAACTGTGTGCAACTTACTAAGCCCCTCATGACACACAAAGTGCATCTTTACCTAGCTGACCAATTGTAGCTTGGTCATGTGTAAAAGTATTTTGTCCAGCCAATCATCCAGACCAGCAGCAACTTCCAGATTCTCAATAAACGCATAAACATCGTCAGTCGCTGTTCTCGAAAAATGAGCTACTAGACTAGCCACCATGGATGCACAGAAGGGACAGGTACACTGAATGAAGCCCAGCAAAGTCGTCCTGTCTACACGAGTTATCTACCATCAAAGCATCCACCTGCTTACGTAATGCCACATTCTTCTCCGATAATTCCGCCTTTTGATTCACCCACATCCTGCGTCTTCATTGCTGGTGTTTCTGGCATTTTTACAATTTGTATCTACCAAGTAATGCAATATATATAAAGCTCATCACACATTAACAAAGCAAGGACAGCTATCGCAAACACTTGGATGTGAAAGAAAAAAAAATGGCAATAGTCCATATGACAGATCAACAGCCCATTTAGATTCTGAGCACTGATGCGCCTCATGCCTATAACATCAACAAGTACTACATGTAGGTACAATATTGTCACCTCGCTGCCCATAAATAGTACTCCCTACTATTTCATCCAAACAGCAATAAACTTAGTGGTCCCTCAGATCTCACAAATTGTATCTTCCTGTTCCTCTGCACGTCACTTCTGTCTACTATGGCTATGTACAAAACAAAAAGACCCAAAAATTATGAAAATTCACTCACCGTAACTGTATTGTTGTACTGTACATTGCGGTTGGAGGCATGATCTTGGACCCAGATGCAGATATCAGTGACCACTTGTGATACAACATATAAAAACCAGGGTGGCAGGCCTCTATGGTTGGTTGACATAGTTAAGGATCCAGTAGCTCAACACCCTAGGTGGGGTAGCAATAGGGTTGTGGGTGGTCACCCAGATAATTATCCAACGAATTGTCATGGAAACCTCATTCCTAAAACATTGAATTATCATATATCAACCAAAATAATAGTGATGATACTCAGAGAAGCCAAGGTGCCATGGATGAAAGCAGTGGGTATCCTGCAAAGAAGTGCAACCCTCAGCAGGTGGCCTGATAGCTTGCAGCTTCATATGACCGATGGAGTAATGATGCATTGACTCGGCGAGACCACTGACCATAGCAGCAGACAGTGGCCCACCGTGAAAGCTGTCCATTTGTACAAGAGTGGACACACTATAGCATTCAGAATCGTTCTGTGGTCCCTACATGGATTTGGTGCTTCACAGTAGCAGCAGTGTCTGCTGACACGAGCAGATATGGATAAGTGGCTGCACTACTATGGGCTTGATCTGTTGGCCCTTAGATGGCCCGCCAGTTGTAGGATGCTAAGGCGACAGCATTGATATCGATGTGAGAAGCAGGGCCATAGCTAGCAGTGGCAGAGTCCGGATCTGGTGACTCATTGATCCATGTAGAGTTGTAGATATGTACACCATTCGTTGGTCCCACTTAGAGCAGGTGGCTGTCAGACTGCAAAGCCTCTGCCTAAAAGTGAGGAGTATTTATTCAGGGTTGACCCATCCTTGTTTTACTAAAGCATTGGTTTCTGCCACGTAAGCCGTAACAAAGCTATTGTTCTGGCGTGAATCAATCAGATCACCTACGTCACAGCGGCTCTGCCTTTCTGCTGCATCAATATTATTAAGTCTATGGTCCCTCTGTTCGGCTGAGCATGTGGTAACCATCTAGATGTCTTGGAGACAGTACTTGTCATAAAAGCAGGTGTAACTTCACTTGTCTGGACAGAACTAACCTGATTCTGTGGCCTTTTGAATTAGCTGTGGAAGATGTATCAGTTTTACTCAGCCATCCTCAGTGAATTACGTGAACATTTTGAAGGCCTCTTCATCTCTGCACAACTACTGCAACCTACGTCCATTTCAATCAACTTGCTGCAGTAAAATCGGGATCCCATCGCTGCCCTACAAATGTTAGCCGGCGTATTTACCACTATTACAAAACTGACGAATCTTTGATACAACAAGATGTGTCCCATCAACTGAATCTTTCCTTTATTCAAGTTGTGCTTTAAAGCTATTTTCTCCTCGATTCGGTCAGCATCTTTTCATTAGTTATCCAGTATCCCCCTCTAGTCTTCAACAACTATCTGCATTACCACTTTTCAACAGCTTCTATTCTGTTCTTGTCTGGACTGTTTGTTAATTGTCCTCATTTCATTTCTTTGCAAGTCGTTTCGTAACTTTTACATTTATGCTCGAATTAAAGAAATACTCTTTTTCAGCAAAGATTCTCTACTTCCAGTCTACGCTCTGCGCTTTAGCTATCGTCAGTTGCTTTGCTTTCCAAATAACAAAACTCATTTCACACTATCAGTGTCTCATTTTCTAATGTAATTCCCTCAGCGATTCGATTGGATTACATTCCATTACCCTGTTTTTACTTACAACTTCATTTCAAGATACTACCCATCCATTCAAATGCCCTTAGAAGTCATTTGCTGTCCCTGACAGAAAGGAATTACATTACTTCCATGTTTCAGTTTGTGCGCCCTGAACTTCTGTTCATTTCTAAAATCTCTGCTTGGGTTTACTTACTGATTGCTCAACGTAAAGAATGAATAACATGGAGGATCAGTGGCAATCGTCCCACTCCACTCTCAATTACAGCTTCGATTTCATGACCTGATACTCTTACAACAGCAGTGTGGTTTCCGTACAAGTTGTGTACAACCTATAACTTACGGTGTTTTATCCCTCCTAAATACGGGATTTCAAAGATCATGTTCCACTCAATAATGTCAAAAGCTTTCTCTAAATCTACAAATGCTGTAACTGAAAATTTACTTTTTTCCATCTGTCATGTGAGAGAGTTCCTACACTTTCTCAGGAATCCAAACTGATCTCCGTTGAGGTCAACTTCTAGAAACTTTTCGAGTCTCTATTTTCCAACCGTGACTTATTGAACTTATATCTCCGCAATATTTGCACCTGTTAGCACCAGTATTCTTAGGAGGTAGTATTACTACATTCTCATCAAAATCTGAGGATATTTCGCCTTTCTCAAATATCTTTTATATCTGCTGGAATAGTTTTGCAACAGAGTTTCCTTCGAAAGATCTTAATGACTATGAGGGATTTTTGTCTACTCCAGGTGTCCTGTTTTCATTTCAATCCTTCATTGCTTTGTCAGACTCATCTCGTAGTACCACAACTTCTGTGTTATCTTCATCTACTTCTTCTTCTCCTCCTACCATAATACTGTTCACATATTCGATTCCCTTGCAAAACCCTCCATTCCTTCTGCCTTTCAGCCATCCCTTGTTTTCTTACAACACTGCTTTTATCTTTCTATTCTTCATGTATGAATCTAGAGCTTGACACTTTTTCTCTTCACATTTGAACTTTGGGACTTCGGAATTTCCATCAGCCTCAATTTACGGAAGTCTGTATTCCCTTTAGTCTGTTTCATTTTCTGCATGTATGAGGTTCCTGTTTTCATACTTTCAGTTCAGTGTCTCATGTGTTATCCAAAAATTTCCAATGAGCCCTGTCTTTTTACCTATTTCATCCTCTGATGCATTCACAATTACATTTCCCAAACCTGCCCGTACCATCTTCTGTTATGTACATGATACTTTTATTATCAACACTAAATTGGTTGTTGATATTTACAGTGAGCGGCGAAAGAATGGAAAAGCGGACAAGCTGTCCAAAACCACAACTGAAAATGTGAGCTCTAAGAAAAGCAGCATACTTCCTATGACATCAAAAGAGACATGCGCAGGTAAACAGAGAGAAATAAATCCACTTTTGCCAAAGCTGGCAGCTGGGGGTCCAGGTTCATCAATTGTCGATATCTCCATAGAAGAAGATAAATTTTATTCACTAAGGCAAGTACAGCGTTATTATTCGTTAGAAATTTCAGTAGAGACTACAATATTAATATTACTCAGCGGGAATTACTATGAAGTTGTTCTGTAAAATGTTATTTATCTGGTCATGAACCAACTTTTTGCTCCTTAAGCAACTAATCAGTTGACAACTGAATAATGCAAACACAGATACAGTGGCACGTGAAGAAGGCGTATGCTATACACAGGACAGACAAAACCATGGTGAGATGCAGAACGTTTATGTAGGAAAAAACTACTCTTAAATTTCACCATGGAAATTGTTACCTTTAACTCTGGAATTTACATAAACTGTAAATTCTACTTTATTTCCATCTGTTGTTAAACATTACGGAATTCACGTAAAGCCTTTAGTTTGAGTTTTAGTGAAATGTAACTATTTCTGCATGAAATAAAAATGCAGCACTTTCTTCCATGAACACTTTATGTTACACAACTTTATCTGCCGTATGTAACATCTTCACACGTTGCATTTCGTTTTAGCTATGTTTGCGACATTCAGTTGTCATCTGGAGCCAAAAGCCAGTTTGTAACCAAATAAATTATATTTTATTGCACAGCAAGAATGTGTTTCCTGCTCAGTATTATTGTCATCTTGACGGAAAAATTAGTTACAAATTTACTGTAACCACATACAATTTAGTTTATTCCGCTATACCTTTCAGAGATATAACTATGCATCTTGAGGCGAGTAAATGTCAATTGGTCTACATTAAACGGAATATAATTACTGCAATATGATCACTAATTTGTTTGCTGATGCTTACAGTGAACAGGAGGAAGGTGGAAGATCGGAAAAAAAGTCTAGAATCCCAATTAAGAATGGTAACTGTCCAGTCGACAGCAGACATCCAACGGTGTCCGAAGAGACAGACCTGGATGAAGAGTTAGTTTTGGACCAACTGCTCTCGCACCTGGCAGATGATGACATGGAGCAAACGGATTTTGACTTCTCCCTTCTAATGGACGGAGAGGAGTTTCATTCACTGAGGCAAGTACCTGACTTATTCTTCATTCTCACTATAGCCGACATATTAGCCCCAAAAAATCAGATAGTATCGTAACATTTAAAACTATTCTTGTTAATTCTTCAGTCTCAGTTACAAATACTTAACTGCATGACATGTTTCGATCTCTCTGGATCACCTTCATATTTAAAACAAAGTGAAACGAAAAATGCACTGTCTGATACCTTACAATGAGTAGGAAGGAACTGCACATAACTGAAGAATTTACCTATGTACTTGGGTCAGCAACAAGTCTTGTGTGAGAACCTTATGTTAGAGTACTATGTTAAGCAACTGCGGTCAGTGTTTTAAATTAGTATTTACTGGAGATAGTTGTGAGGGGTGAAGGAAAGAGGAGAATAGGCGGAAAGGGCAAAATGGGCCTATGGTGATTGGGAGAGTGGAAAGAAAATAGGCAGCGGGAGTGGTAAGGGTGTAAAGCGTTGTGTCTTATACTAAAATTATTGTTGTGGTTGTGGTCTTCAATCCAGAGACTGGTTTGATGCAGCTCTCCATGCTACTCTATCCTGTGCAAGGTTCTTCATCTCCCAGTAGCTACTGCAACATACGTCCTTCTGAATCTGTTTCGTGTATTCATCTCTTGGTCTCCCTCTAAGATTTTTACCCTCCACGCTGCCCTCGAATACTAAGATCCCTTCTTCTAGTCAAGTGTGCCACAAATTTCTCTTCTCCCCAGTTCTATTCAATACCTCCTCATTAGTTATGTGATCTACCCATCTAATCTTCAGCATTCTCCTGTAGCACCACATTTCGAAAGCTTCTATTTTCTTTTTGCTTAAACTATTTATCGTCCACGTTTCACTTCCATACATGGCTACACTCCATACAAATACTTTCAGAAATGACTTCCTGACACTTAAATCTGTACTCGATGTTAACAAATTTCTCTTCTTCAGAAACGCTTTCCTTGCCATTGCCAGTCCACATTTTGTATCTCCTCTACTCCGCCCATCGACAGTTATTTTGCTCCCCAAATAGCAAACCTCATTTACTACTTTTGAGCGTCTCATTTCCTAATCTAATACCCTCAGCATCACCAGATTTAATTCGACCACATTCCATTATCATCGTTTTGCTTTTGTTGATGTTCATCTTACATCCTCCTTTCAAGACACTGTCCATTCTGTTTAGCTGCTCTTCCAGGTCCTGTGCTCTCTCTGACAGAATTACAATGTCATCGGCGAACCTCAGAGTTTTAATTTATTCTCCACGGATTTGAATTCCTGCTCAGAATATTTTTTTTGTTTCCTTTACTGCTTGATCAATATACAGATTGAATAACATCGGGGATAGGCTACAACCCTGTATCACTCCTTTTCCCAACCACTGCTTCCCTATCATGCCCCTCGACTCTTATAACTGCCATCTGGTTTCTGTTCAAATTGTAAATAGCCTTTCGCTCTCTGTATTTTACCCCTGGCACCTTCAGAATTTGAAAGAGAGTATTCCAGTCAACATTGTCAAAAGCTTTCTCTAAGTCTACAAATGCTAGACACGTAGGTTTGCCTTTCATTAATCTATTTTCTAAGATAAGTCGTAGGGTCAGTATTGCCTCACGTGTTCCAACATTTCTACGGAACCCAAACTGATCTTCCACGAGGCCGACTTCTACCAGTTTTTCCATTCGTCTGTAAAGAATTCGTGTTAGTATTTTGCAGCCATGGCTTATTAAACTGATAGTCGGTAATTTTCACATCTGTCAACACCTGCTTTCTTTGGGATTGTAATTATTATATTCTTCTTGAAGGCTGAGGGCATTTCGCCTGTCTCATACATCTTTCTCACCAGATGGTAGAGTTTTGTCAGGGCTGGCTCTCCCAAGGCAGTCAGTAGTTGTAATGGAATGTTGTCTACTCCCGGGGCCTTGTTTCGACTTAGATCTCTCAGTGCTCTGTCAAACTCTTCACGCAGTATCATATCTCCCATTTCATTATCATCTACATCCTCTTACATTTCCATAATATTGTCCTCAAGAACATCGCCCTTGTATAGACCCTCTGTATACTCCTTCCACCTTTCTGCTTTTCCTTCTTTGCTTAGAACTGGGTTTCCATCTGAGCTCTTGATATTCATGCAAGTGATTTTATTTTCTCCAAAGGTCTCTTTCATTTTTCCTGTGGGCAGTATCTATCTTACCCCTAGTGATATACGCCTCTACATCCTTACATTTGTCCTCTAGCCATCCTTGCTTGGCCATTTTGCACTTCCTGTCGATCTCATTTTTGCGACGTTTGTATTCCTTTTTGCCTGCTTCATTTACTGCATTTTTGTATTTTCTCCTTTCATCAATTAAATTCAGTATCTCTTCTGTTACCCAGGGATTTCTATTAGCCCTTGTCATTTTATCTACTTGATCCTCTGCTGCCTTCATCATTTCATCTCTCAAAGCTACCCATTCTTCTTCTACTGTATTTCTTTCCCCCATTCTTGTCAATCGTTCACTAATGCTCTCCGTGAAACTCTCTACAATTCCGTTTCTGTCAGTTTATCCAGCTCCCATCTTCTTAAATCCCCACCTTTTTGAGGTTTCTTTAGTTTTAATCTACAGTTCACAACCAATAGATTATGGTCAGAGTCCACATCTGCCCCTGGAAATGGTTTACAATTTAAAACCTGGTTCCTAAATCTCTGTCTTACCATTATATAATCTATCTGAAACCTGTCAGTATCTCCAGGTTTCTTCCATGTATACAATCTTCTTTTATGATTTTTACCAAGTGTTACCTATGATTAAGTTATGCTCTGTGCAAAATTCTACCAGGCGGCTTCCTCTTTCATTCCTTACCCCATACTACGTTTCCTTCTCTTCCTTTTCCTACTATCGAATTCCAGTCACCCATGAATATTAAATTTTCGTCTCCCTTCACTATCTGAATAGTTTCTTTTATCTCATCATACATTTCACTAATCTCTTCGTCATCTGCGGAGCTAGTCGGCATATAAACTTGTACTGCTGTGGTAGGCGTGGGCTTCGTATCTATCTTGGCAACAATAATGCGATCACTATGCTGTTTGTAGTAGTTTACCCGTATTCCTACGTTTATACTCATTATTAAACCTACTCTTGCATAACCCCAATTTGATTTTGTATTTATAACCCTGTATTCACCTGACCAGAAGTCTTGTTCCTCCTGCCACCGACCTTCACTAATTCCCAATATATCTAACTTTAACCTATCCATTTCCATTTTAAATTTTCTAACCTTCCTGCCCGATTAAGGGATCTGACATTCCACGCTCCGACCGGTTGAACGCCAGTTTTCTTTCTCCTGATAACAACGTCCTCCTGAGTAGTCCCCGCCAGGAGATTCGAATGGGGGACTATTTTACCTCTGGAATATTTTACCCAAGCGGACGCCATCATCATTTTACCATACAGTAAAGCTGCATGCCCTCGGGAAAATTACGGCTGTAGTTTCCCATTGCTTTCAGCTGTTCGCAGTATCAGCACAGCAAGGCCGTTTTGGTTAATGTCACAAGGCCAGATCAGTCAACCATCCAGACTGTTGCCCCTGCAACTACTGAAAATGCTGCTGCTCCTCCTCAGGAAACACACGTTTGTCTGGCCCTTCAACAGATACCCCTCCGTTGTGGTTGCACCTATGGTACGGCTACCTGTATCGTTGAGGCACCCAAGCCTCCCCACCAACGGCAAGGTCCATGGTTCATGGGGGGAACTAAAATTATAAAACATATAATTATGTAAAAAATCTCGTCAGAATATCAGTAGCGTAGAACAGTGGGCGCGTAAACCGTAAAAAACATGAAATGGGAAACATGTTCATTATTCATTACAGAATTCAATTCCTACTACAGTAGTATGAATGCTGATGGAAATTACTGTCCTGCGTTTGTGCAGAATTTTACTTATTTGGTCATCAGCCACCTTTAGAGTACTTAAGCAAATAACTGGTGACAATTTAATTATGCAAAACACGTAAAATGACATGTGAAGTACACATATACTGCATGTTGTTGTTGTTGTGGTCTTCAGTCCTGAGACTTGAGGCGAGTAAATGTCAATTGGTCTACATTAAACGGAATATAATTACTGCAATATGATCACTAATTTGTTTGCTGATGCTTACAGTGAACAGGAGGAAGGTGGAAGATCGGAAAAAAAGTCTAGAATCCCAATTAAGAATGGTAACTGTCCAGTCGACAGCAGCCATCCAACGATGTCCGAAGAGACAGGCCTGGATGAAGAGTTAGTTTTGGACCAACTGCTCTCGCACCTGGCAGATGATGACATGGAGCAAACGGATTTTGACTATTCCCTTCTAATGGAGGAAGAGGAGTTTTATTCACTGAGGCAAGTACCTGACGTATTCTTCATTCTCACTATAGCCGACATATTAGCCCCAAAAAATCAGATAGTATCGTAACATTTAAAACTATTCTTGTTAATTCTTCAGTCTCAGTTACAAATACTTAACTGCATGACTTGTTTCGATCTCTCTGGATCACCTTCATATTTAAAACAAAGTGAAACGAAAAATGCACTGTCTGATACCTTACAATGAGTAGGAAGGAACTGCACATAACTGAAGAATTTACCTATGTACTTGGGTCAGCAACTGGTCTTGTGTGAGAACCTTATGTTAGAGTACTATGTTAAGCAACTGCGGTCAGTGTTTTAAATTAGTATTTGCTGGAGATAGTTGTGAGGGGTGAAGGAAAGAGGAGAATAGGCGGAAAGGGCAAAATGGGCCTATGGTGATTGGGAGAGTGGAAAGAAAATAGGCAGCGGGAGTGGTAAGGGTGTAAAGCGTTGTGTCTTATACTAAAATTATTGTTGTGGTTGTGGTCTTCAATCCAGAGACTGGTTTGATGCAGCTCTCCATGCTACTCTATCCTGTGCAAGGTTCTTCATCTCCCAGTAGCTACTGCAACATACGTCCTTCTGAATCTGTTTCGTGTATTCATCTCTTGGTCTCCCTCTAAGATTTTTACCCTCCACGCTGCCCTCGAATACTAAGATCCCTTCTTCTAGTCAAGTGTGCCACAAATTTCTCTTCTCCCCAGTTCTATTCAATACCTCCTCATTAGTTATGTGATCTACCCATCTAATCTTCAGCATTCTTCTGTAGCACCACATTTCGAAAGCTTCTATTTTCTTTTTGCTTAAACTATTTATCGTCCACGTTTCACTTCCATACATGGCTACACTCCATACAAATACTTTCAGAAATGACTTCCTGACACTTAAATCTATACTCGATGTTAACAAATTTCTCTTCTTCAGAAACGCTTTCCTTGCCATTGCCAGTCCACATTTTGTATCTCCTCTACTCCGCCCATCGACAGTTATTTTGCTCCCCAAATAGCAAACCTCATTTACTACTTTTGAGCGTCTCATTTCCTAATCTAATACCCTCAGCATCACCAGATTTAATTCGACCACATTCCATTATCATCGTTTTGCTTTTGTTGATGTTCATCTTACATCCTCCTTTCAAGACACTGTCCATTCTGTTTAGCTGCTCTTCCAGGTCCTGTGCTCTCTCTGACAGAATTACAATGTCATCGGCGAACCTCAGAGTTTTAATTTATTCTCCACGGATTTGAATTCCTGCTCAGAATATTTTTTTTGTTTCCTTTACTGCTTGATCAATATACAGATTGAATAACATCGGGGATAGGCTACAACCCTGTATCACTCCTTTTCCCAACCACTGCTTCCCTATCATGCCCCTCGACTCTTATAACTGCCATCTGGTTTCTGTTCAAATTGTAAATAGCCTTTCGCTCTCTGTATTTTACCCCTGGCACCTTCAGAATTTGAAAGAGAGTATTCCAGTCAACATTGTCAAAAGCTTTCTCTAAGTCTACAAATGCTAGACACGTAGGTTTGCCTTTCATTAATCTATTTTCTAAGATAAGTCGTAGGGTCAGTATTGCCTCACGTGTTCCAACATTTCTACGGAACCCAAACTGATCTTCCACGAGGCCGACTTCTACCAGTTTTTCCATTCGTCTGTAAAGAATTCGTGTTAGTATTTTGCAGCCATGGCTTATTAAACTGATAGTCGGTAATTTTCACATCTGTCAACACCTGCTTTCTTTGGGATTGTAATTATTATATTCTTCTTGAAGGCTGAGGGCATTTCGCCTGTCTCATACATCTTTCTCACCAGATGGTAGAGTTTTGTCAGGGCTGGCTCTCCCAAGGCAGTCAGTAGTTGTAATGGAATGTTGTCTACTCCCGGGGCCTTGTTTCGACTTAGATCTCTCAGTGCTCTGTCAAACTCTTCACGCAGTATCATATCTCCCATTTCATTATCATCTACATCCTCTTACATTTCCATAATATTGTCCTCAAGAACATCGCCCTTGTATAGACCCTCTGTATACTCCTTCCACCTTTCTGCTTTTCCTTCTTTGCTTAGAACTGGGTTTCCATCTGAGCTCTTGATATTCATGCAAGTGATTTTATTTTCTCCAAAGGTCTCTTTCATTTTTCCTGTGGGCAGTATCTATCTTACCCCTAGTGATATACGCCTCTACATCCTTACATTTGTCCTCTAGCCATCCTTGCTTGGCCATTTTGCACTTCCTGTCGATCTCATTTTTGCGACGTTTGTATTCCTTTTTGCCTGCTTCATTTACTGCATTTTTGTATTTTCTCCTTTCATCAATTAAATTCAGTATCTCTTCTGTTACCCAGGGATTTCTATTAGCCCTTGTCATTTTATCTACTTGATCCTCTGCTGCCTTCATCATTTCATCTCTCAAAGCTACCCATTCTTCTTCTACTGTATTTCTTTCCCCCATTCTTGTCAATCGTTCACTAATGCTCTCCGTGAAACTCTCTACAATTCCGTTTCTGTCAGTTTATCCAGCTCCCATCTTCTTAAATCCCCACCTTTTTGAGGTTTCTTTAGTTTTAATCTACAGTTCACAACCAATAGATTATGGTCAGAGTCCACATCTGCCCCTGGAAATGGTTTACAATTTAAAACCTGGTTCCTAAATCTCTGTCTTACCATTATATAATCTATCTGAAACCTGTCAGTATCTCCAGGTTTCTTCCATGTATACAATCTTCTTTTATGATTTTTACCAAGTGTTACCTATGATTAAGTTATGCTCTGTGCAAAATTCTACCAGGCGGCTTCCTCTTTCATTCCTTACCCCATACTACGTTTCCTTCTCTTCCTTTTCCTACTATCGAATTCCAGTCACCCATGAATATTAAATTTTCGTCTCCCTTCACTATCTGAATAGTTTCTTTTATCTCATCATACATTTCACTAATCTCTTCGTCATCTGCGGAGCTAGTCGGCATATAAACTTGTACTGCTGTGGTAGGCGTGGGCTTCGTATCTATCTTGGCAACAATAATGCGATCACTATGCTGTTTGTAGTAGTTTACCCGTATTCCTACGTTTATACTCATTATTAAACCTACTCTTGCATAACCCCAATTTGATTTTGTATTTATAACCCTGTATTCACCTGACCAGAAGTCTTGTTCCTCCTGCCACCGACCTTCACTAATTCCCAATATATCTAACATTAACCTATCCATTTCCATTTTAAATTTTCTAACCTTCCTGCCCGATTAAGGGATCTGACATTCCACGCTCCGACCGGTTGAACGCCAGTTTTCTTTCTCCTGATAACAACGTCCTCCTGAGTAGTCCCCGCCAGGAGATTCGAATGGGGGACTATTTTACCTCTGGAATATTTTACCCAAGCGGACGCCATCATCATTTTACCATACAGTAAAGCTGCATGCCCTCGGGAAAATTACGGCTGTAGTTTCCCATTGCTTTCAGCTGTTCGCAGTATCAGCACAGCAAGGCCGTTTTGGTTAATGTCACAAGGCCAGATCAGTCAATCATCCAGACTGTTGCCCCTGCAACTACTGAAAATGCTGCTGCTCCTCCTCAGGAAACACACGTTTGTCTGGCCCTTCAACAGATACCCCTCCGTTGTGGTTGCACCTATGGTACGGCTACCTGTATCGTTGAGGCACCCAAGCCTCCCCACCAACGGCAAGGTCCATGGTTCATGGGGGGAACTAAAATTATAAAACATATAATTATGTAAAAATTCTCGTTAGAATATCAGTAGCGTAGAACAGTGGGCGCGTAAACCGTAAAAAACATGAAATGGTAAACATGTTCATTATTCATTACAGAATTCAATTCCTACTACAGTAGTATGAATGCTGATGGAAATTACTGTCCTGCGTTTGTGCAGAATTTTACTTATTTGGTCATCAGCCACCTTTAGAGTACTTAAGCAAATAACTGGTGACAATTTAATTATGCAAAACACGTAAAATGACATGTGAAGTACACATATACTGCATGTTGTTGTTGTTGTGGTCTTCAGTCCTGAGACTTGAGGCGAGTAAATGTCAATTGGTCTACATTAAACGGAATATAATTACTGCAATATGATCACTAATTTGTTTGCTGATGCTTACAGTGAACAGGAGGAAGGTGGAAGATCGGAAAAAAAGTCTAGAATCCCAATTAAGAATGGTAACTGTCCAGTCGACAGCAGCCATCCAACGATGTCCGAAGAGACAGGCCTGGATGAAGAGTTAGTTTTGGACCAACTGCTCTCGCACCTGGCAGATGATGACATGGAGCAAACGGATTTTGACTATTCCCTTCTAATGGAGGAAGAGGAGTTTTATTCACTGAGGCAAGTACCTGACGTATTCTTCATTCTCACTATAGCCGACATATTAGCCCCAAAAAATCAGATAGTATCGTAACATTTAAAACTATTCTTGTTAATTCTTCAGTCTCAGTTACAAATACTTAACCGCATGACTTGTTTCGATCTCTCTGGATCACCTTCATATTTAAAACAAAGTGAAACGAAAAATGCACTGTCTGATACCTTACAATGAGTAGGAAGGAACTGCACATAACTGAAGAATTTACCTATGTACTTGGGTCAGCAACTGGTCTTGTGTGAGAACCTTATGTTAGAGTACTATGTTAAGCAACTGCGGTCAGTGTTTTAAATTAGTATTTGCTGGAGATAGTTGTGAGGGGTGAAGGAAAGAGGAGAATAGGCGGAAAGGGCAAAATGGGCCTATGGTGATTGGGAGAGTGGAAAGAAAATAGGCAGCGGGAGTGGTAAGGGTGTAAAGCGTTGTGTCTTATACTAAAATTATTGTTGTGGTTGTGGTCTTCAATCCAGAGACTGGTTTGATGCAGCTCTCCATGCTACTCTATCCTGTGCAAGCTTCTTCATCTCCTAGTACCTACTGCAGCCTACATCCTTCTGAATCTGCTTAGTGTATTGACTCTCTTGGTCTCCCACTACGAGTTTTACCCTCCACGCTGCCCTCCAGTACTAAATTGGTGATCCCTCGATGTCTCAGGACATGTCCTACCAACCGATCCCTTCTTCTAGTCAAGTTGTGCCACAAGGTCCTCTTCTCCTCAATTCTATTCAATACCTCCTCATTAGTTATGTGATCTACCCATCTAATCTTCAGCATTCTTCTGTAGCACCACATTTCGAAAGCTTCTATTCTCTTCTTGTCTAAACTATTTATCGTCCACGTTTCACTTCCATACATGGCTACACTCCATACAAATACTTTCAGAAACGACTTCCTGACATTTAAATCTATACTCGATGTTAACAAATTTCTCTTCTTCAGAAACGCTTTCCTTGCCATTGCCAGTCTACATTTTATATCCTTTCTACTTCGACCATCATCAGTTATTTTGCTCCCCAAATAGCAAAACTCCTTTACTACTTTAAGTGCCTCATTTCCTAATCTAATTCCCTTTGCATCACCTGACTTAATTCGACTACATTCCATTATCCTCGTTTTGCTTTTGTTGATGTTCATCTTATCCCCTCCTTTCAGGACACTGTCCATTCCGTTCAACTGCTCTTCCAATATAGTGCATACAAAAGATAAATAATGATATGGTACAAATTATTTACGTAGAAAGATATTACTGTACTTGTTAATTTCAGATGGAAGTGATTACATATAAATAAGAAAGAAAATCCAGTTCTTTACGTGGATGTCGATGTGTTTAGTAACAGAAGACAGATAAAATTGAATTTATAATAGTAATCAAATATTTTCGTAATTGAAACTTAGGCCTAAAACTAAATTAAGATAAAAGACTATTGTATTCGTTTTTAGTTAAGTGTAACTATTTCTGACCGGCCGCGGTGGCCAAACGGCTCTGGGCGCTTCAGTCTGGAACCACGCTGCTGCTGCGGTCGCAGGTTCGAATCCTGCCCCGGGCATGGCTGTGTGTGATGTCCTTAGGTTAGTTAGGCTTAAGTAGTTCTGAGTTGTAAGGGACTGATGACCTCAGATGTTAAGTCCCATAGTTTTAGAGCCATTTGGACCATTTAACTATTTCTGCATGAAATTAAAATTTACTATTTTCCTTTGTACACATATCATAACTCACAATGATGTATACTTTTTCTATATAATATTTGTGTAGGTCGCATTTCGTTTTAACTGTGGTTGTGACATTCAGTTGTTACGTGATGATGGCCTATGAAGCTAAAAGCCTGTTTGTGACCAAAGAAATAACCTTTTACAGAACAGCAGGAATTAGTTTTCTGCTTAATTTTGTTTCCATAATGACGGAAAAATAATGTTACAAGATTACTATAATGGTGTTGATAATTCTTCCGGGTTATGTGGCCTTGGTCCATGGAATTCTTCTAGTCCTAACGTTTCGTCCAATACTACGTTGGACATCCTCAGAGGTATGGCCGGTCCTGGTGAGTCCTGCCGACTGACTCCCATAGTTATAGAGCCATTTGAACCATTTAACTATTTCTGCATGAAATTAAAATGTACTATTTTCCTTTGTAAACATATCATAACTCACAATGATGTATATTTTCTCTATATAATATTTGTGTAGGTCGCATGTCGTTTTAACTGTGGTTGTGACATTCAGTTGTAACGTGATGATGACCTATGAAGCTAAAAGCCTGTTTGTGACCAAAGAAATAACCTTTTACAGAACAGCAGGAATTAGTTTCCTCCTTAATAATGTTACAAGATTACTATAATGTTGTTGATAATTCTTCCGGGTTATATGGCCGTGGTCAGTCAGTCGGCAGGACTCACCAGGACCAGCCATACCTCTGAGGATGTCCAACGTAGTATTGGAAGAAACGTTAGGAATAGAAGAATTCCAGGGACCACGGCAACAAGAGTACCATCCGGTCGTGAAAGCCTTCATTGTATGATTACTATAATGATTTACAATTTAGATCATTTCTCTACACATTTCAGAGGTATAACCCTACATGTTGAGACAAATATATGTCCATAATGTAGAGTATAATACTTGTATCATGGTCACTAATTAGTTTGTTGTTACTTACAGTGAACAAGGGGAAGATGGAGAGGCGGAAAAGGTGTCTGGAATTGGAAATGAAAATAAGAGTTGTCCAGACGACAGCACACATTTGATGACAGACAAAGGGACACAAACGGAAGCTGAGGCACAGGAGAAACCGATCATTGACTTCTCGTTGCTGTTGTCTGAAGACGGTTTTCTTCCAATAAGGCAAGTAGAGAGTTAAACTCATTTGCACTAGATTTCACGTATTTGCCTTGAAAGAATCAGCAACTATATTCATATTTACAATAATTCCCATTTATTCTTCAGCCTCAGTTGCACATTTATCGATCTCTCTGGATCATCTTCCTGTCTAAAACAAAGCACAACTGAACATGTACTGTCTTGAATTTTACAATAAGTAGAAAAAGTAGAACAGGCTCTGCTAACAGTATAGCACGCCTTCCACATCGCTGGCAACGGGTTCTGCACAACGCTGGTGACTACTTTGAAGCATAGTAACAGGTGCAAACATGTAACTCTTTTGTACCGGTTGTAAATAATTAGTTGTCACTATTTAAGTTCCAAACCTCGTACATAAATGGGTAATTGACTGAGTAGTTGCGTGAATAAACTGACATATTTGCGTCAGAACCTAATGCTGAGTACAATGTTTAGCAGAAGTGGTTTACATTATCATTTTCTGGAGGTAGGGGTGTCGAGGAGGCGTTAGGGAGAGGAGGGTGAACGCAAAAATGGAGCTAGGGTTATTGGGAGAGGGAAAGTATCCAGGGAACGGAAGTAGTAGGCGTGTGATTAGCTTACAAGAAGAGTGCCTTATGCTAAAATCATGAAAATTGTAATTAAGTGAAAAGTAACATTAAAACATGAGTAATGTAGAGCAATAGGTATTTAAATTTTAAATACCATGAAGTAACAAATTCATTAATTACTCTTTAGGGTATTCAATTACAACTAAAATATTATCAGAGCTGAATGGCAATTACTATCCTGATGTTCTGTAAAATGTTATTTATATGTTCAAAAGCAATCTTTAGTCTTCATAAGCTGCTGAAGACCACAATTGAATGATCCAAGCACACATAAAAGTGATGTGTGAATTACATATACACTACATACAGAAGTCCAAAGGGATTATTAGACACAGATTCATTAAGAAGGAAAATATACTTGCACTTGTTAATTTGAGATGTAAATGGTTACATTTATCTAAGAATTGAGAAATCCAGTTCCTTATGTGGACGTTGCATTTACTGACAGATGAAAAATAAATTCGAATTTACAATTGTATTCTAATACTGGCAGGCGACAATCAAATGACGCAAACACATAAAAAGATGTGTGAAGTTCATGTATACTGCATACAAAAGATTCAACAAATGATGAGATATAGATCGTTCACGTAGAAAGATATTACTTGTGTTTATTAATTTCGGATGGAAGTGGTTACATCTAATTAAGAAAAGAAATCCAGTTATTTATGCGGATGTCAGTGTACTTAATAACAGAAGACAGGTAAAACTGAATTTAAAACTGAAATGTAACATTTTCATAACTGAAACTTAGGCCTAAGTAAATTGCATATTAAACTCTATTTTCCATCTGTTGTTAAATGTAACGAAATTAACATAAAAACTTAATATTTACTTTTAGTTAAGTGTAACTATCTCTCCATGAAAATAAAATGCAGTATTTTCCTCTGTAAACAATTATAACTCATGATTATATATATCTTATCCAAATAATATTTGTGTAAATCACATGTCGTTTTAACTGTGGCTGTGACATTCAGTTGTTACATGATGATGGCCTAATAAGCTAAAAGCTTGTTTGTGAGCAAAGGAATAACCTGTTGCAGAACAGCAGGAATGTGTTTGCTCCTCAATGTTGTTTCGGTGTTGAGAGAAAAATAATGTTACAACTTTATTATAACGACATACGATACAGATTATTCCAATACACATTTAAGAGGTGTAACCCTGCATGTTGAGACGAATATAGGTCCATAATGTAGAGTATAATGCTTGTATCATGATCACTAATTAGTTTGTTGATACTTACAGTAGACAGGTGATGGATGAAGAATTGGAGAAGATGTCTAGAATCAGAACTGAAAATAAGAGTTCTGCAGATAACAGCACACATCTGGAGAGAGACAAAGGGACTCAAACGGAAGACATGGTACAGCAGATACCGGTTAGTGACTTCATCCAAATGCTGGATGAAAATGGGATTATTCCAATAAGGCAAGTACAGAGTTATTATTCATTTTCACTGTAGTTGACATACTTGTCTTTAGTGAATGAGCAGCTGTATTGATATTTAAAACAATTCTCATTTAATCCTCAGTATCAGTTGACATTGGGATTTTCTTATCTGTCTCCATCACCTTTGGATCAGTGTTTTAAAAATGAATCTGCTGGAAGTAGAGGTGTTGCGAGGGGGGCGCAGAGGGGAGATCGAAGATAACAATATATTTAGAGTGATTGAGACAGGGGAACGGATGCAGGGAGTGGGAATGGTGGGGATTTCATTAGTTTAACACAAGAGAGTCTAGCTCTAAGATTATAAAAAGTATAACTACGTAAAGATTCTCATTGGAACTTGAATAATGTAGAAGAATGGGTTCTTTATTATTCGTCACTGGTTAAAGAATTCAATTCCTACTACAAAAGTCTCAGTGCAGAATGGATATTACTCTCATGACGTTCTGTGAAACGCTAATTGTTCGGAAATGAACCACTTTTAGTCTTCTTAAGCCACTGACAGGTGACAATTAAATGAAACAAACACATAAAATGCTGTGTGAAGTTCACGTATACTATATACAAAAGATACAAAAAATGATAAGATACAGATTGTGTACGTAGAAAGCTATTACTTGTAATTGTTAATTTCAGATGGAAGTGGTTACAAATAACTAAGAAAACAGAAATCTAGTACTTTATGTGGATAACGTTTCATTTAATAACACAAGACAGATAAAGTGGAATTTACATTTGTAATCAAAATTTTTCGTAACTGAAACTTAGCCGGCCGAGCGGTTCTAGGCGCTTTAGTCTGGAACCACGTGACCGCTACGGTCGCAGGTTCGAATCCTGCCTCGGGCACGGATGCGTGTGATGTTCTTACGTTAGTTAGGTTTAAGTAGTTCTAAGTTGTAAGGGAGTGATGACCTCAGATGTTAAGTCCCATAGTGCACAGAGCCATTTGAACCATTTTTTTGAAACTTAAATAAATCGCATATTCGGCTATATTTTCCATCTTTTGTTAAATGTAACGAAATGCACATAAAAATTTTAGTTTTCAGTTTTAGTTAAATGTAAGTATTCTTCCATGAAATAGAACGCAATATTTGCCTTTGTAAACACATTATATCTCATAATTTTTTATACTTTCTCTACATAATATCCACGTCACATGCTGTTTGTGACATTCCGTTGTCACATGATGATGGCTTAATAAGAAAATAGCCAGTATGTGACAATGTAAGTAATATTTTGCATAACAGCAGAAACATATTTCCTACTAAGTACTGCTGCCATGTTGACAGAAGAATAATGTTACAAGTTTACAGCAACCATTTACAATTTAGTTATTGCATTACAACTTTCAGAGGTAAACCCCTGTATGTTAGGGCGAATATATGTCTGTTGATAAACATTACCCAGATTTTCAACAATCAAGAGAAAGATAGATTCCTACTTAATGTAAAGATTAAAACGGCAACACTCATAATTAAAAGACACTTGCGCGTAAAGCTTTTGAGCACTGTCTTCGTCAGAAAAAGAGAAACACGCGCCATTCACTCACACAATCAAGGACTTCGTACGCACACATGACCAGCAACTCCAGCAGCTCAGGACAGAATGTAAATCAGCATTGTAGTCTGACCCGACCTTCCAGAGTTGGCGGTTAGGTGTGCATGAGTGTGCTTGCTTGTGTGAATGAATGGTGTGTGTTTCTCTTTTTCTGATGAAGGCTGTGGCCAAAGCTTTATGTGTTAGTGTGTTTTAATTGTGCATATCTGTAACTTAACGTATAATCTTTACGGTAACTAGGACTCTATCTTTTCCAGCATTGTTGATATTCCTACCTGGAGTTTCCATTGTTTGATTAAATAGACTATAATACTTGTATTCACCAACTAATTTCTCAACGCTTACAGCGTGCCGGGACATAAAGAAGAAGCAGGGAACCTCTCTACAATCGCAATTGCAAATGAGAGCTCAATAGACAGCAGCATTTATCCGATGTCTGGGACAGATGAAGATTTCGAAGTGAGCACACTGCTGTCACAAAGCACAGATGTGGACGAGGAGACACCGATCATTGACTTACCACTGCCAGCAGATGAAGCTGATATTATTCCAGTAAGGTAAGTACAAAGTTCTTATTAATTCCCAGTATTGATGACATATCCATGCTGAGGGAATATACACCTGTACTGATATTAAAAACAATTCCCATTTTGTCATCAGTCTCAGTTGACATTTATAATTACATGACTTTCGATATATGTGGATCACCTTCAGATAAGTGATTTAAAGTGGTATCCACTGCAGGTTGGGGTGTTCTGAGTGGTGTAAATGGAGGAGTGCGAAGGGAGCAAACTAGCTAGGATGACTGAGATAGGGGAAAAGATACGGGGAAGTGGAGTAGTAGGGATGTCATTAGTTTAGCAAAAGATGGTATAACCCAAAAATTATAAAAATATGAATTGCAGAAAAATTGTCATTTGAAAATGAATAATTTATGTAAACTATAACTTCCACGAAATATTAAATTTGTGCATTTTTCATTATTTATTAGAGACTTCAATTGCAACTACAGTATCATCAGTGCTGAACGGATATTACTATCCTGGTATCCTGTAAAATGTTACTTATTTGGTCACAAGCAAGATTTAGTCTACTTAAGCTACACAGACGACAACTGAACGATGCAAAAACACATAAAAATGATGTGTGAAATACATCTATGTCATAAGTGAATGACCAGTTTGTGACCATATAAATAATATTTCGTAAAACAACAGGAATGCGCTTCCTAGTCAGTATTGTTGTCATGTTGACGGCAAAATAATGTTACAAGTTCACTGTGACCACTTACAATTTATTTTACTGCATTATACGTTTCAAAGATAAAACTTTGCATATTCGGGCGTATTAATGTTTGTTGACAAACATTTCATAGAGTATAGTGCTTGTATTATGATCACTAATTGCTCTCTTGATGCTTACAGTGTGCAGGGCCAAGATGAACAAACAAAGAAGCTGTCTACAATTGTAACTGCGAATGAGAGCTGTACAGATGGCACCACGCATCGGAGGTCACACAAAGGGAATGGGTCAGATGGAGGTGTAGAAGTAAACACACTGATATCGCAAATCACAGATGTGGTACAGGAGGCACCTATCATTGACTTTTCCCTGCTTCTTAGTGAAGATGGTTTTATTCCACTAAGGCAAGCACAGAGTTATTATTCGTTTTCACTGTAGCTGACATATTTGTCTTGAGTAAATCAAGGTACGTATTGATATTTAAAACAATTACCGTTTATTCCTCGGTCTCAGCTGACATTTTTAATTAAATGACATTTTCCTATTTGTCTCGATAACCTTCAGATCAGTATTTTAAAATGGTATCTCCTGGAAGTAGAGGTGTTTTGACGGGGTGCAGGGGGGAGGGCGGAGACAGCAGTGTATCTAGAGTGATTGGGAGAGGGAAAGGATCCAGGAAATGAGAATGCTGGTGATGTAATTAGTTCAACAAGAGAGGGTCTAACTCTAAAGCTATAAAAAGTATGATTAAGTAAAGATTATTATTTAAACAAGGATAATGTGGAAGAATAGGAATGTAAACTATAAATGATTATTTATTATTCGTTACTGGTTAGAGAATTCAGTTGCAACAAAAATATTATCAGTGCACTGAGGATATTACTGTCATGATGTTCCGTAAATTGTTAATTGTTTGGTCACAAATCGCCTTACCTTTTTAAAGCAGTAACAGACGACAAATGAATGATGCAAACACGTAAAATTGTGTGTGAAGTGGACATATACTGAACACGGAAGGTACAAGAAAGATTAGATATAAAATTTTAAAGTAGGAACATACAATGATCAGTCGGAAAATTATGACCACCGACCTACTATCGGCATAAACCCGTCAAGATGATAGCAGCGTTACCTGTCGAGGAATGACTGCTCAGACACACGGATGGTGGAAGTAGTATCATTGAGTGTGCCGTCCATGTGTAGAACAGGGAAGACTCGCCATCTACTTTAGTTTCACCGAGGGCAGACTGTGAAGGTGTGGAGGCTCGGCACAAGCATTTCAGAAACTGCACGATTTGTCGAGTGTTCGAGGAGTGCTGTGGTGAGTGGCTTAAACACGTGGCGAAACCAAAGTGAAACCATGGCCTGAGATTGTGGGGTTGGGCTGGCATCCCTCATTACAGATGTCGATCGTCGAAGGCTAGGCACGCTGGTAAAACAGGGCAGACGGCGTACTGTGGCGGAACTAACATCATACTTTAATGTGTGGCAGAGTACGAGTGTGTCCAAACACACAGTGCACCAAAATCTCTTAGCAATGGGCCTCCACAGCCGACGACCCATGCATGTGCCAATGTTGACACCGTGACATCGGAAATGACGACTGAAATGGGCATGTGATCATTGGCAATCAAACAGCCTGAAATTCTAAATTGCATTGTTATAGTTCTTAACGTGAGTTAATGTGTGCAACATTCAGTTGTCAAATGATGATGCCTGACAAGCCTAAAACCAGTTTGTGACAAAATAAATAATATTTTGGGAGAACATTGGGAATGTGTTTTTACTCAATATTGTGGTCAAGTTGACAAAAAATAGTGTTACAAGTTTAGCGTAAATATTTGAAATTTCGTTTATTCAACTACATGTTTAAGAGGTATAAACCTACATGTCACGGTGAATTTATGCCATTTGCTCCACATTATACAGGGTACAATATTTGTAACACGATCACTAATTGGCTTGGTGATGCTTACAGTGAACAGGGGCAGAGCGGAGAAGCTGTCTAGAATCACAACTGAAAGTGAGAACTGTACAGACAGCGCCATGCATCCAGTGACATGCAATGGGACAGGCATAAATGAAGATGTGCGAATGGACCGACTGCTGTAGCAGTTATCAGCAGACCGATCGTTGGCTTGTCTCTACTAGAGAATGAAGATGACTTTAATCCACTAAGCAAGCACAGATGTATTATTCACTTTCACTATAGCCGATGTATTCGTCCCAAGTGTGATGGTTGGTGGACCTTGGGTGTAGCGGAGACTTTATGTGGCGCCAATGAAACAGCCCAAAATTCTAAACTGCGTTATTACAGATCTCAATCTGAGTCAAAACAGGTAGCGGCAGCGTGGCTGAGGCATCCAGCCGCCTCCTGTGCGTTGTTACCCTGCAATGATAAAAGATCACAGCATCAGTCAGGCAGCAGCTTGTGATGTAACTGCTATGTCAGTGGTGACTCCGGGACTGGGCTGCATCAGCTATCTGTGTTTTGGCATGCCCCACACATCCTACAGTTCCTAGCAGGGGGCAGGCAGCTGATGTAACAGCGGTGACTCAGTGCCCCACATTGATGGCCAGCATGCTGCCTCCCAGGGCTGGTCCTGCACGAGGTGGTGGTCTCTCCAGGTGCCCTGGTTTCAGAGCGGAATGCCCTGGCGCGGTGGTCCATAAACAGCCGTTCGGAGTGCGCCCACGTGTCACAGCCCCGTGGCGACAGAACTGCAATGCTAATAGAAGTGTCTTTATTGTAAAATGGTAGGGTATTTATACGCTTCCGACCAGTGATTGCTTGAGCTTTGCTATGCTTTGTTGCGTGCATTCTAAACAATCCAGCGTCCAGTGCACTACATTTCTCTCCTCTTTAATAAGAGTCAGTCTCTCATGCTGTATTAAAGTGAATTACCGTTGTGCAAACTTGGGTTACAGGTTCCCTGGTGGTTGACCCAATTGCCCTTAGTCTGCTCTGCACTCAACAATGCTCTTACCACTATATTACATTATGCACTACTTTTCTTAAGCTCCTTTAGTTGTTTTTTAGCTTAACTTATTTTAGAGTTGTAGTTCCCACTACTACCTGTTAGGCTCTGGGAATCCAATCCACCAAGATTTGAACATTGGTTGGTTCCAAACTTCGTCTTGTGTTTCACTTCCGGTAGATATAAACTAGAACTGTGCTTAGTAAAATAAGAGACACTGAGGTACCAGGTACGGCAATAGTCAATAATATTTTATCTGGTTGTGGTTTTTCCTCTATGAACCACACGCTGCATAAATGTCTCCATGGTGACTAGTCTCACCTGCTCGTTAGCGAATTTGTCGATAGATTGAATCTACTTGAGTTGTAAATTTTGGTTCAACGTAGTCGGATTCGCAGCTGGTTACACGTCCATAGGTTCCTCTGACCAGTACAATCTAGGTTGCAAAACGCTGAGATAGGGTATTCTCGAAATTGTGGCAGGTAGACAGGAAGTAGGTTCCCCCATTTCACATGATGTCCCATTTCTTATCCTTTTCCGTTTTCTGACGCAGCAAAAACTTCACGACGCAGGTGTTCTGACCCTCTCTCATTACCCTGTTTAGACAAACTGTCACTGCACCTATGTATTACTATTGCCACAAAGTTTCTTCCTTTTCTTCATACCCGCTCTTGTCTTCTGCACTTAATAACAATCGCTGCATCCTTCCCCTTACCCTTATTTCCTCAGCATCCTCCACTAGACGGGGCATGTGTGGACTCGGGGTGTGTCCAAAAAGTTCGGTGAATGCTATCAGACAACAAACAAAACAAAATATACAAACAAATGATCTGGCTCCAGTGGAATCGATCACAGAACGGCTTTCATATGATCTTTGATGGCATTCACATCCGCAACCTTTCATGGCCGCCTTCAAGGGGAGAAACAGGAAGAAGTCCGCAGAAGCCAAATCATGGGAGTACGGAGTGTGTTGAAGATCAGTTACCGTCTTCTACGCCAGGAACTGACGCACACGGATAGCGCAGTGTGGAGGGGCAAGTCCTGTGCATCGCTGGTCGAACCCACCGGATACAATGTAGCAATCGATTCAAAGCCGACAGGTAAAATGCAGCTATAATGGCTTGACCAGCAGGAATAAAGTCCTTGTGGATGAGGCAGTTGTTTTCGAAGAAGGCGATCAGCAATGTTTTCGCCTTGGATTTTTGCAGACGGCTTTCCTTTGGTTGCGGGGAAGACTGTGAACACCATGATATCGGTTGCCGTTTTGATTGCGGATGGAATTAGTTGCACCAAGTCTCATTTCCCGTGACGATTGTGTTCAGAAGCAATGGATCCTGGCTACACATGGAAATGAAGTCTCAGCAGTTTCTATCCGTTTTGCTTTCTGCTCGTCTGTGAGCTTACGCGACACAAATCCGGAGCAGATCTTTCGCTTACCCAAATCATCGCGGGCGATGGTGTGCACTGTGTCCTTGCTAATGACCAATTCCTCTGCAATTAATCTGAGAGTCACTCGCTGATGTTCTGCCAGAATTTGTCGCACTTCCTCGATCTTTTCCAGGTTTCTGCTTGTCGATGGCCAACCTGAACGTGGCTCGTCCTCAATTGTTTCCTTCCCCCCACGGAAGCGTTTAATCCATTCGTAAACACATTTTCTGCTCACGGCTTTCCTCCCGTACATCTGCACCAACATTCCAAGTGTCTCCGTTGCAGTCTTCCCCAATTTGTAGCACAACTTGATGTTTACACGTTACTCCATTGCGTCGTGACACTTCCTCTCACGCTGACTACTTTCAACTGGTCACAGGCTGTTTACACAGCCAGTCACATGCAGTGCATACCGTGTATCGATACTACTTAAGTCCCTGAAAACCCATGATCATACACACACACATGAGCCAAGTTGCCGTTCAGATATGACACCGTTCACGGAACGCTTTAGACACACCACGATGTAACGTTCGTACCATGCGTGATTCCCTGCTCCATCGTTTCGTACTTCCACCATGGCTGGGTTAATGTAGATAGGCAATATTTAATGGCTAGTTTCCAACACTCTGCTGCGTAGCTTCCTGCAATAGCGGTAGGTCCCACCATGCTTCCCAGGATAAGTTCTCCAAGGACTGTAACCACGTCGTTATCACTACTTCCCTATCCAATAACCCGACTTCGGCTTGTAACCTCTTAGTGTTCTGGTTCACCGATTCTTCCACAATTTATGCATAGCTAATCACTTCCCAAATCGCCGGCCGGGGTGGCCGAGCGGTTCTAGTCGCTACAGTCTGGAACCGGGCGACCGCTGCGGTCGCAGGTTCGAATCCTGCCTCGGGCATGGATGTGTGTGACGCCCTTAGGTTAGTTAGGTTTAAGTAGTTCTAAGTTCTAGGGGACTGATGACCTCAGCAGTTAAGTCCCATAGTGCTCAGAGCCAACCACTTCCCAAATCATCTGGTGACATAAACGAGTATTGTTTAAAAGATCTTTCTCCAAACCTTCTGATCTGCGTTGTGTGCCACTCACTTGGTGCCTTGTTTCCCTTTACCCATTGAATAGGCTCACAGCTATCCCAAACCCTGCTTTAAGAAGTCATCCTCCCACGTTGAACCAATATCTCCGGTTCCTTGTATGCCGTATAATGACCAGACACTGCGTCTTCTCGTCTCTCCTTCTAGGTGCTAGTCTTGCAGTACAATTTTAGCACGTCTATGGCCCACACCCCCTCCATCATGTCTCCTGATATACCCTGTCTACCTCTACATCTACATGGATACTCAACAAACCACACTTACGTGCCTGACAGAGGGTTCATCGAACCACCTTCACAATAATTCTCTGTTATTCCAACATCGACCAGCGCCGGAAAAAAAAAAAAAAATTGTAGGTCGACGTCAACCAAATATTTTCGCATTCGGAGGGGAAAGGTGCTGATAGAAATTTCATGAGAAGATTCCGCCGCAACGAAAACCGGCTTTGTTTTAGTGATGTCCACCCCAAATCCTGTATCGTGTCAGCGATACTCTCTCCCCTATTTCGCGATAATAGAAAATGCTCTGCTCTTTTTTGAATATTCTCTATGCACTTCGTTAATTCAATCTGGCAAGGATCTCACACCGCGCAGCAGTACCCCAAAAGAAGATGGACAAGTGTAGTGTAGGCAGCCTATTTATTAGATATGTTGCATCTTATAAGTGTTCTGCCAATAAGATACAGTGGTTGTTTCACCTTCCCCACAGCATTTTCTGTGTGTTCTTCCCAATTAACGTAGTTTGTAACTGTAATTCCTAGGTATTTACTTGAATTTATGGCCTTCGGATTTGACTGATGTATCGTGTAACCGAAGTTTAAGGGATTCCTTTTAGCATTCGTGTGGATAACCTCACACTTGTCATCATTTTGGGTCAATTAGCAATTTTCCCACCATACAGTAATCTTTTCTAAATCATTTTGCAATCTTCTAATGCCTTTAATAGACGACAAACGACAGTATTTTCTGCAAACAACCTAAGACGGCTGCTGAGATTGTCTCCTAAATCGTTTATGTGGATAAGGAACATCAGAGGGCCTCTAATACTTCTTTGGGGAACGCCAGAAATCGCTTCTGTTGTACTCGATGACTTTCCGTCATTTGCTACGAACTGTGACAACTCTGACTATGATGATATTCCACAAGCACGCAATTTCACTACAAGCCGCTAGTGTGGCATGGACCTGTAATTTAGTGGATTACTACTATTACCTTTCTTGAATATTCGTGTGAACTGTGCAACATTCCAGTCTTTGTGTACGGAACTTTCTTTGGGAGAGCTGATGAAAATGATTGTTGTGTACGGAGCTATTGCATCAGCATATTCTGAAAGGAACCTAATTGGTATAAAGTCTGTCCCGAAAGACTTGCTTTTACTAAGTGATCTATGTTGCTTCACTATTCCGAGGATCTTTGCTCCTAAGTTACTCATGTTGGCAGCTGTTCTTGACTCGAATTGTGGAATATTTACCCAGTATGATGACAGGGAGACCGATTACCCTCCTAAAAGTCCCCTGCTGCCTCGTAGAATGTCAGCCCTCCTAATTATGCATTATGCTATACTTATGCGTAACAAACGCAAAACATAAATTTACTTTTATCTCCTAAGTCTTAACGCACTCCCTCTCACTGGTTCATCTAAAACTACTCACTCGCTCCTCAGCACCTTTATTTTCACATTTCCATTCCGTTCCGACCTCACAATTCCTGTAATAACATCCGCTGCTCTCACAAAACGGTTGCAGACGTCCCACATCTACAACTGTCGTCCTCATCAGCATCTGGATAGTGTCGTTCACTGGCAATGTAGTTTCCACATCTACACATGCCACCTGATATTTTACAAAAAATTTCTTCGTCTTCCACTTTCGAGTGTAAAGAGTCGATAACAATACCCATTGACCAAGCTTGTATTGTGGCATTCTTGCTGTACAGCTCACTACTTCTTCTTGATTACGAAGTGCCTGGTATTAGCCTTGCACACCCTATTCCACACTTCCCTTATCACTCCCACTAACTTTTTAATAGATTCTTCCGTCCTATCCATCTTGGCACTTAACATGTCAAATGGCGATAACATCTTATATCCACATACCACCTCATGCGGTGACACTCCCGTATTCGTGTGCTGCTTCGAGTAGTACGCTGAGACCACATTCTTAAATAAATGTCTGAATTAGAATGTAGTGCATCCGTCACATTACCGTAGCATCTTCCATAATGTCCTATGAACTCTTCTTTTCTTCTGTTAGCTTGAGAATTTAGAGGACTCGTTCTCGATTTATTCACATGCAACGGCTTACTCAATTCAGTGAATACATCCGACATAAAGTTGGTTCCTTGATCCGTCGCAGGTACCCCAAACTTCATTATCCGATTGTTTACTGGCGCGTGTGTCTCTGTTACTGCCTGTTGGCCGGGTATTGTCTCCACGTATATAGAAAACTCGTCTATAATCGAGGGAACGTATTTATTCCCTAGATGCATTTTGTTGTGAGGACCTCTGACATCATTCCAGAGCAACTGAAATGATGCTAATGCTTCACGTGACGTCTGCAATGGCTTTCTTGTGCGACACAAATCCCCTCTCCGTGCACACTGTATGCGGGTCCACGTCTACCTTCCAGCAGCTCAACCAGTACCTGTTCACTACACTTCCGTCGGTAGACCTACATCCCCCATGACCTGCTAACACGTTATCATGTCTCTGTTGTTATACTCTACATCTCACCTTTGCTGGGAACACCACTCGTGGTCCCTACCTAGTTTTTCGACACAGCAACAGACACAAAACAGCAATTGCTCAAGTAACTGCCTAAATTCGTCAACTGTCTTCTGTTCTGTCTGCCATTCCTTAAGCCCATTACGTCCTATTTGTAATACCTCTAGTTTCCTACTCAATTTATCAGCGTTTCCATGTTTCTTTCCGAGTTTGATCTCAAAATCAAATTGACTCAGTCGTACTGCCCATCGTGTCAACCTACTGGATGGATTCTTCAACCCCAGCAACCTTTTCAACGCTTCGTCATCCGTTATTACTTGAAACTTTTTGCCATTGAGATAACGCTTGAAGTAAGTGATTCCATAGATAACGTTCAATATTTCCTTTTTCGTTGTGGAGTAATTCTTCTCTGCTGTGTTCATTTGTCTTGACACATAGGCCACTAGAAATTCTATGCTCTGGACTTGCGGAGACAACACACAAGCAAGTGCATGGTTGGATGCGTTGGATGTCATAATCGATTCCTTATTGAAATTTGGGAACACTAGGATTGGCTCAACATCAAAGCTTCTTTGAGTTTCTCAAAACCACACTGGCAATCGTGTGATCTAACAGATGTTGAACCCTTCTTCAGCAGATACGTCAATGTTCTGTTAATACCCGTACATTCTTTTACGAAACTTCTATAATAATTTGAGACTCCGAGAAATGACTGCAGTTCCTTCACCAACTGAGGCACTGAAAATTCATATCAGGCTTTAACTAACCTCGCGTCCAAGCTAAACCCATCCATACTAATAGTGTGGCCAAGGCTTCTCACCCCTTCTAACAAAAAATTACAATTTTCTGTAGTCAGTGTTAAGGTAGTGGCACACAGTCTCAGGGATACTTCCGTAAGGCGTTCCACGTACAGCTCCATATCGCTCGCAAAGACGATTGTTCAGTCTCCAGTAACATTAATGTAGCCACTTTTCAAAAGCTTACTACAACAATATGTGCAGGAGTGTCAGTGAGGTTACATGTGCAGGAACAGTGTCAGTGAGGTTCTGTAAGGTACCAATGGAGATGTGGAGTCAAGCTGACTCCAGTGGCGCGGCGAACTACGCTATGTTTCTTAGTTGAGGATGCATGGCGCAAACAGTAGGATCGAAGTGTTTGCACAGATTCTCGACTGGGCTCAAAGGTGACTTGTCGCCTCTCCACAGGCGTCGAGTTACGTTACTGGCATGCAAATTCCAACCTTCATCGCTGTCGAACGGCAGTCGGCAAGAGTACATGATCGAGGCACTTAGAATGGCCATTTGCAGCAACGTTCGCTGAGTGGTCGTTGACTATACATTGTTCGTACTCCCTTGGTTAGTTTGCGTGGTCGATTACTGAACAGGTGCATATTTATTCACCTGTACTTATCTCCGCAGCCGTAGTTAAATCCTGTCATCTATGGCTTGTGGTGGACCACAGTTGTCTCTGCGCCGGTTTTAGATAGTGCCATTCTGCCATGTGTGGTACACATTGGGGTAGCAGAGTTGTTCACGTATGCAGACGGTGGTAGTATAAGAAAGCAGATCATTGGCACAGATGTCATTTGTACTCAGGTGATTCATATGAAAGGATTTCCGACCTGATTATGGCCGCACGACACGAATTAACAGACTTTGAAAGTGGAACGTTTGATGGAGCCAGACGCATGGAACATACTGTTTCGCAAACTGTTAGGTAATTCAGTATTCCAGTATCCAAAGTGGCAAGAGTCTGCTCAGAATACCAAATTTAAGGCATTACCTCTCACCAAGGACAATATAGTGGCCGACAGCTTTCACTTAACGACCGAGGGCAGAGCCGTTTACGTAGAGTTTTCACAGCTACTACGCAAGCAGCACTGCGTGAAGTAACAGCAGGAATAATTGTGAGACGTACAATGAACCTATCCGTTAGGACAGTGAGCCCAGATTTGACGTTAATGGCCTGTGGCAGAAGACGACCGATGCGAGTGGCGTTGCTAACAGCGCGACATCTCCTGCAGCGCCTCTCCTATGCTCGTCACCATGTCGGCTAGACCCTAGAAGACTGTAAAACCGTGGCCTTTTCAGATGAGTCACGATTTCAGTTGGTAAGGGCTGATGGTAGAGTTCGAGTGTCGGGCAGACTCCACGAAGCCATGCACCCAAGTTGTCGACAAGGCACTGTGCAGGTTAGTGGTCGATCTGGAATGGTTTGGGCTGTGTTTACATGGTATATACTGCGTCTTCTGGTCCAGCTGAACCGATCATTGACTGCAAATGGTTATGTTCGGCTATTTGGAGGCCATTTGCAGCCATTTAAAGATGGAATTTTTATGAATGACAATGCGCCATGTAACTATGCCACAACTGTTCGCGAATGGTTTTTAGAACATTCTGAACAACTCGATCAAATGATTTGGCCAACCAGATCGCTCGACATGAATCCCATCGAACATTTATGGGACGTAATCAACACGTCAGTTTGTGCACGATACCCTGCACTGGCAACACTTTCGCAAGTATGGACGGTTATACAGGCAGCATCGCTCAATAGTTCTGAAGGGGATTTCCAAAGACATGCGTCCATGCCACATCAAGTTGATGCCTCACGTCAGGTAAAACAACTTCCGACATGATATTAGGAAGTATCAGTGTACTTTAACCACTGTAGCACACAAAAGTTTACTAACTTAGCCATTCCTGAAATGGTTCCACTCTTGGTCTCAAAGCCAATTATCATACCGTTTTGAAAATGGAGCAAATGCACTGCCTCTGTAGAATATATGGTTATAAGTGACTGGATGCATTTGAGTACACTGCTACAGTATACCATCCGACTGATGTGCTGTTCTAGTCGTACATGAAAATAATACCGTGTCCCTCCATCCAACGGACATCTAGCACACGAAATAACGGAAATGGGATGATCATTTGCCATCATCGTGGATCTGTAGCAGTATAAGAGGACGTGTGATAGGTGCAGCAGGATGTCTTGTTTTGATGGTATTACCGGAGAATGTTGACAATCTTGTTACGAAATATTGGTGGTATAACTTGCATCGAAGATGTTATGCTGTTTAGCAGGAGGAATTTAAATGTGCTTACATCCCCTACAGAATCGTTGTGAGACGAGTTTTTCGCTAATTACAGAGCCGTAGCACTGTCGAAAATAACGTACAAGTAGTCGAAATCGAGATTTCGTGATTGGTAGTATGCATGGAGAGTCTCTATGTGCATGTGTGTAGAGCTGTCAGCTACGGATGGTTGCGGTTCGAACGCATAACTTCCTAACTGTTCGTCTCTAAATTACACTGCCGGGGGGGGGGGGGGAGGGGGTTGTTTTGGGGAAGGAGACCAGACAGCGGGGTCATCGGTCTCATCGGATTAGGGAAGGATGGGGAAGGAAGTCGGCCGTGCCCTTTCAGAGGAACCATCCCGGCATTTGCCTGGAGTGATTTAGGGAAATCACAGAAAACCTAAATCAGGATGGCCGGACGCGGGATTGAACCGTCGTCCTCCCGAATGCGAATCCAGTGTCTAACCACTGCGCCACCTCGCTCGGTACACTGCCGGGGAGACGCATTCTGTAGACAGGAATAAGTGAAAATCTTATGTACGGTCCAGGATGCTAAGTGCATTAGACGTCAACAAACGAATAAGTTATTACTGGGATTAAATATATATATACCCGGAACCTAAAGTTTGTAGATGTCCTGACAGGGTTGTGGGAACGTATCAGATTTCAGAGTTGGAAGGTATAAACAAAAGTAGCAAAGCTCATCTGGTAAGCAATAAGAACATATACCTATGCGAAAAATATCAGAGCAGCAACAGAAATCAACTCTGTACACATGACAACTCCCTGTTGCAGATTCCTACAAATAGAGTCAGAGTCAAATGAACATGTAGAACTGTTTCCAGACTTTGAGTTTCCATCAAGTGTATCACTACACGAGTCTGCAGACAAGCTCTCTGATGTGTCATAGCAGTACAGGGAATTGTTTCCAGACTTAGAGTTTCCTCATCATCTGCACCAGTTGTTGAGCCCCGTATAGGTACGAAGTGAGTGTTACTGTACTTTTCATGATCGTCCTATCCAAAATGCAAGTATGTAGATCATCGGGAAGGTGGGGGGGGGGGGGGGGGGTGAATTCTTAGAATTTTTCAGTAGGCTGGTGTATAAGACACGCAAATATCCTCGTCTAAAGTCAAACAACGCATGGATATGTCGGCAGTATGACCATATGCAGATGGGAAACTGACTTAATTGTGAAAAAGACATGAAATCGGTAAAAATTGAGAAAACCTAGTATAATTACGACAAATTATTGGAAATACGTAAAATTGGGGGAAATACGACGAAATATGTAAAATCGAGAAAATCTAACATAAATACGTAAATTGAGTAAGAATAATAAAATTAGAGAAAAAATACCATGAAATGAAGGGAACTGAGATGGGTGCGATGTACCTGGCCACTCAAGACCGAGAAAAGCTTAAAAATCATGCTCTGTCTGTATACAGTTTTAGCTGTCCCCCTCCCCCTGCTAACTATTTGGGTTTTCGTAACATACTTCAACAAAGGCGATATAAGTGTTAGACACAAGGGCTGTATTAAAGCACGCGAAACATATATGGTATATCCCAATCCAGGACAGTGTTCTCACACATGCAGTCCAATAATGATAATACTGATTAAGGTTGGTTCTCACAAGCATTGTTGTTCTATAAGTATTATGAAAGTGAACTGATGCCACACATATCTGCCTTGATAGTGTGAGGAGTGCGTACCCTAGAGACATGGTGTTAGGACGAAATTGCTATATTATCCTACTCATGAGCAAAGCTATCTAACATCAAACCATGACATGTGTGCAAGAGGAAGGCTGCCAGGGCCGTGGTGATGCTACTGTAAACAGCAATAAGACCGTTACATCTCCTTTGGCTACTGATTGTGGCGTTTACTCCCTCATAAAAAGTCGCTGTTTCCTTGTATACATTTTCATGCAGCAGGAGAGGTCTTCTGCTCTTGGGTAGGTGCCGTGAGTAAGACTGGTGTGGAACAATTTTTGCTGAACAGCAGTTATGGACACAGCTTGCTCTGTTCCTTCACGAGGTGTGGAATGTAGTGGGTATGGTAACCTCCTATTTTTGGTCAGTTGCAAATGAAATAGGTGACAGTGTTTCAGGGAGGGTTGGTCAAGGACAATGGTTTCATACCCTGACGTTATCCAATGAATGTGAGACTACTCGGTGATTCCATCCATATTGGGAAATATGGCCAGTCGTAATTGGAAATTCTGCACTATAACCGATGTTCTAGAAATATGCAAATAACCTGACTGCATTGGTATAGGACGCTGTCTGGTATACTTTGGTGTATATGACCCAATGGATATACTGCACAGCCATCTATCTGCATTCGCAGTCTGGTGTATGATGCTCACAAAGAAGTGGAGAAATGATTTAGTGAGCGATACAAAAATAGGAAAGCATTCTGTTTTGTCGCTGGCTGGGGTTGAAATTATGGAAAAACTTCTAAAATCGCTAAAATTGATTGTGGTGTTTTTACTACAGTACATCATCTCATACTGACTGTGTCTTTCCCATCCCATCCATCCACTGGTATGCTGTTGATTACCACATAATGATTGACTGAGACCACTTGTTTGAGATGGGAGAGTCTTGGTGGAACACTACATGGGATTAAATGTAAGGTCATCACCTTCAGACAGCTGCTTCGATATGTTCCTCAATGCTGCAGACTCTTCCTATTTTCATATGCTGTGATGCCCACCACTTTTTTTTTCACCAATAAGATAACAGTACATCATTTTATTTCTGCTGGCCCGCATGTGTTGTGAACAGCACCTTCCAGTGATGATCAACTCTGGAACAATGATCATGTACATGACTGCAACATAAGAAAACAGTGCTCTTGGTCTCTTCAAAATGAGCCACTGAGAGATCTGATACCCTGTCAGTGTGGAAGATTAGATTAAATGAATAGGTCATCACCTTCTGACAGCTGTCTGTAAACGCTTCACAATGCCGCAAGCCCTTACAATTTCCGTATGTTGCGATCTCTTCCTCATTTTTGTCAATAAGAAACATCGCCTCTGTGTTTCATTTCTACCATTCTGTGTGGTGTGGGAGCAGCATAGTTAGCACAATGCGCTGTCAAGCTTTCCGTGGGAGCCAATGGATCAAAATGCGTTAATGTGGGTATTGCACCTGACACCGTTCTTTAATTCATGGTAGAAAAACAAAATGTATGGCGGTGAACAAAGCTGTAGTCATACACATACCCCCAAATTGTATCGATTTAGCTCATAAAACTAAAAAAAAATGAGGTGCTTTGACGTTAAAATGACGTTAAAAACAACTATTACACTGACATATCTTCCCTCGCAGGATGGTGGGCGCCAGCAGAAGCAGTCAGTCACGGCAGGGTGAGTGCGGCACACCTGCATTCTTTCTGAGAAATAAGTTCTACAGCTTGCTGGAAGGATCATGTTCTTGAGTCTTTGGTCCACCTGTGACTGATTTCTGCAGATTGGAGACAGTATATCGCTGCCAGCTAATGGATCTCTTTGTGGACCATCATCCACGGGCTAGAACAGGCCTGTATCCCTAGCTACAGTGGGGGGAGAGAGGGATGAGGAGTGGTAGGAGGGGCGGTAAGACCGGTTCTGAGTTGGTTAGTCTGTGACTGTAGATCGATGTCAACAAATATTCAGCTGTAGCCCCTCTCTCCTGGTGTGATCTTTTGGTGGTTGGTTTTTGCGGTAGCTGTGTTATTGCAACGAATTTTCCGAATTCCGACGAATTCGATGTATTAATTTGAACAGTGAAGCGTTTTCCAACAGCTGTGGTAGTGATTATTAACCTTCCAACACATTAGTAATGGTTTGCTGTCCTATCCCTTCTTACTATGTGTAAGTTACTCAGCAACTGTACTGAGGTGACCTCTCAGGGGCAGTGGAATAGTGTGAAGTCGTTAAGAAATAAAAGAGCATCGTTTATTTGAATTTTTGAGCACCATAGCTGGCTGTTTGTCAACCAATGCAGTGGGAGGCGACTGTAGCGATCTCCGACGTCAAGCAGCGATAGACACAGTTCTCAGCTGTATGCTCACAGGTAATACACTTACTAAAATCCTCTCTGTCCTACTCCAACATCTCGTCAGTTGAACACATCTCCATTCCAGCCTTTTTTCCCGCCAGTTTGTATGCGAAGGGATTTATTTTGACTACATATGCTACTAGTTTCGAGTGGTATTGTGAATTTTTTTCCCCAGTAGTATAATACCAGTTGCATGACATCGTCAATTTTTCAGCTGTATTGTGATTTTAGGCACTCTGTGTGTAGTGCTACGCATATAGTTGTGTAATTAGGACTGATCTTTATGATTAATTACGTAATTAGGACCAATCTTTACTTGAGTTTCCCATCCAGAATAAATAAAGTACACTAACCTTGCCTTCCTCCCCTGCAGCTCGGCAGTTTCCCTGCATTAGGCGGTGCAGATGAATAGTAAACTTTAATTACAGTTGTAATCTTATATTTTGATAACTGAAACTTAAAGAAATTGTGAATTCAACTTTATTTTCCATATGTTGTTACATGTAACGAGATTAACATAAATAAACGTTAGTTAAATGCAACTATTTGTACATGAAATAAAAATGTAATACTTTCCTTTCTAAATACTCTATATCTCATCATTTATCGTATCTTCTGTCTATAATATCCGTGTAACTCAGACGTAATTTTATCTGTATTTTGCGACATTCAATGACCTAATGATGGTCTAAGAAGCCAAAGGCGTGTTGGTGAGCAGACAAAAAATAAATCGGAGACAATCAGGAACGCATTTCCTACGAAATATTTTTTTCATGTGATGAAAAAATGATGTTACTGGTTTTTGTAGGCAGTTACAATCTTGTTTCTTTCCACTAGACGTTACAGAAGTATACACCAGCATCTCAAGGCGAATTTATGTCAGATAATCTATATTAAGTGAGTGTAATACTTGTATTATAGACAGTCACTCATTTGTTGATGCTTACAGTGAGCAGCAAGATGTTGGAGAAGCGGAGAACCCATCTAGAATCACAACTGAAGAGATTATCTCTAAGGAAAGCAGCACAAATCCCATGCCGTCCACAGAGGGAAGTGTCGATGCTGATGTTATAGTGGAACCACTGCTGTCGACACTGTCAGCTACGGACACAAATTCCCCAACCTCTGACTTCTCCAGACTGAAGGAAGAGTGTGATATGCATCCACAAAGGCAAGTACAGAGTTATTATTCATTACAGAAGACAATCGAACTACAATGTTATTAGTACTGAATGAAAAATACTATCCTGATATTACGTAAAATGTTATGTACTTGAACACGACCTAACTTTAGTCTTTCAACTATTGACAGATGGTCAGTAAATGATTCAAATAAAGGTTAAATTACCTCTGTAATACACATTTACCATATACAGAAGCGCAAAAACGATGAAATATAGATTCTTTAAGTAGGAAAATACTAATTTCACATGGAATTTGTTTTATTAAACTAAGAAAGGAGAAGTATAGTTCTTCATGTGGATATCGTTAACTTTAATACATGATAAATAAAGTTTCATTTTCAATTGTAATCTAATTTTTTTATAACTGAAAATTTAGTAAACATTGCAGATTCAATTGTATTTTCCTTTTGTGTTAAATGTAATCCTTAGTAGACTGCAACTGTTTCTGCGTGAAAAGTAAATGTAGTACTTTCCTTTTAAACACTCAGTATGTCATCATTTTTATATCTTCTATATATAATATGTGTTTAAGTCACATGTGATTTGTACGATATGTGCAACATTCAGTTGTCACAAGACAATGCCAAGAAGTAGAAAGCCAGATTGTGACACTAAATTAAAATATGGCAGAGCATCAAGAATATGTTTTATTATTGAATATTGTGATAAATAATCACTAATCGGTTTGTTGATGCTTGCAGTGAACAGGATGAGGGTGCAGAAGCAGTGCAACTGTCTATAATGGCAACTGAAAATAAGAACTGTACAGACAGCAGCATGCATCCAGTGACAACCACTGGGATAGGCCCAGATGAAGATATAGAATTGAACCTACCGCTGTCACAATCATCAACTGAGGATCCTGGGACACCAAAAGTTGATTTCTCCCAAATAGCCAAAGAAGATGAGTTAAATACACTAAGGCAAGTACAGAATTAGTATTCATCCTCAGTACTGCGAATATATTCGTCCTAAGTGTAATAACTAATGGATATGGGGTGCAGGGGGGACGCCTTGAAGTGCAACTCAAACAGCCTGAAATTCTAAATAGCTTTATTACCGCTCTGGCCGTGGCTCAATATAGAAGGTGGCAGCGTGACTGTGTTTTGATGCCCCGCAATGCTAACAGAGCACAGAGCTGGCCAGGCAATGACTTGTGGTGGAACTGTCTCTCTCAGCTGTGATTCTGGGACCGGGTGGTCTGTGCTTGCTGCTCCAGGTGCGGCTCCACACCCCGTGGTTTGAGGGCGGTGTGCCCTGATGCAGAGCACAACTCTGTTCCACAAACAGCATGGTGGATGGAGTGAAAGCATCACAGCCCCGCGTCGATAGAGCAGCGATACTAATAGAGGTGACTTTCATGTAAAATGGCAAGGTATTTATATGTATCCGAACAGAACTTGCTTGGGCTTTACTACGTCTTGCGGCACATATACTAAACATGTCGGCGGCCACAGGTGTGGATAGGATTCCGCCCTCTTACGTATTGCTGCCTCGAAACGTTTTGGTGGCTGTTATATTTTGTAAGACATAACACCTGCACTAGCCCGCACTTGGCACTACTGCTGAGAACTTACTACTTGCGTGTTTCCGGCCAAATAATGTCGGATCACTTCATTGAGCAAATCTTTAAGAACACAGAGCACTCTGGGGCCGACTAAACCAGATTACCCGTATGGAATCTTGTGTTATCAGTTCCCTGGCGGTTGGTCGAATTGGCTTTAGGCTGCTCTTTACACGAGACTGCTCTCACCACTATGTTATCTTATGCGCTGTTTTTCCTAACCTCCGTTAGCTATTTTTAGCTACATTTAACTTACAGCTACACTTGTCGCTACTACCTCTTTGCCTCTGGGAATGCAATCCACCAGGATTTGAACATTGGCTGAGTCCGAATTTCGTCTTTTATTTCGCTTCTTGTACATGTAAACAAGGACAACTTTTACCAAATTAAGTGAAACTGCGGTAACTGATATAACAATGGTCAAGGCTGTTTCTCTTTGATGGCACTAGATCTGATCCATATGTTTCATCAGTGTTTCTATAGTGATCCGCCCCTCCTGCCTGTCAACGAGTGCGTCTACAGACTGCATGAACTCGGGTCCTCCTGAAGTCTTCTTCAACGTACTCAGATTCGCGGCATATAAACATATGTAGGTTTCTCTGACCAATACAGTGGATGCTGCAAAATACTCAGGTGTGTTATTCCCAAAATTGTGACAGGAAGACGGAAAGTAGGTCCCACTATTTGGCATGTTGTCCCATTTGTCAGCAATCCATTTTTGTCTGGCTCTAGCGTTTTCGCTAACGTGCGCCTCCCTTGTCCCTACCAGCTGGGTACTGCTATCACTATAACGCAAGTGGATCGCAATCAGTGAACCTCAAGTTGCAGGAAGTAAAACTCAGGCATAATCACCTTTTCATTGCAGTCCTTTTTTGTTATCTGACCCAGTGTAAAATTTACTGCGCAAGAATTCTGATGCCCTCTCACTACCCTGTTAGGATAAACTGTAACTGCACCATCGTATGCCTTCTGCAGCCTCGTTTCTTCCATTTCTGCTTACCCGATCTTGTCCTATGTAATTGGTAACAACCGCTGCACCCTTACCCTGAGAACCTTCCTCAGCGTTCACCACTTAACTGGACACCTGTGGACTACATGACAAAGGTACCATTGCTGCTTCCCTGCTACTGGAAAGGAAACTGAAATATACACCTTTGCTCCATTCGTCCTTACTTCCTCTGTCGCTAGGTTATGATAGAAAGGCATGTTTTCATATCTAAGGTTCCAGACGAACTTTAATTCGTATGGTATTTCTTTGTGCACTTTCATAGCCTCTTCACGTACTGATCTAACGACCACAGGGTTATTCCCACTCGTCCCTGCACGAACTGTTGTACAACTTACCGCAATTTCGATACCTCCCTACGTGGTTTTCACAATAGCTCTCCAAGGTCTGTAACCACTTTGTTATCACTACTTCCCTATCCAATATTTCTACTTTTGCTTGTAACCTCCTAATATTCTGGTTTCTTCCAAAGCTTACGGACTCATGATTACCTCCCATCCAGCTAGCGTTATAACCGAGTATTGTTTAAAACATCTTTCTTCATACTTTCGGTGTGTATGGTATGTTACTCAGTTACTGTCTTGTTTCGTTTTATCAACTGAGGAGGCCCGTCAGATGTTCCAAAAACAATTTTCACTAGTCGACTTCCCACGACGATCCAACGTCTCTCCTCCTTGCATGGAGTATAATCCCCAGGACCTCCGTCGTCTCGTTTAAGCACTCCATGTTTCTCTACAACATGTCAGAAAATGCCAAATGCAACCTCTAGTCGCCTCAGCTCTTTCCGCGTTAAACACCGCCTGTATCACCCAGAGGTGACTGATGACTGCTTCTCGAACAGCACTCCCCCTTCCAGGTGCTGGTTCTGCAACGCAATGGCAGCACATCTATGGTCAGCACCATCTCTATCATTTCTCCTCACATACCCAAACTGAGGACGGAAATACCGATTACCATATCCTCTCCCTACACGTCCCCTGCAACCTAGCTGCATTTCATTCCGGCTACACTATACATTATGCTATATTTATACTTAACAATCAGAAAATATAAATTGCACTTTTCTTCTGAGTTTTAACGAATATGGACTTCGTCTCTTTGGTTCATCCAAAACTTCTCGCTTGCTTCTCCGTACCTCCCTAATTTTTCACATTTCTCTTCCGTTATGTCCCCATGATTTCTGGAATAACTCCCGTTACTCCCACCAAACTGTTTCAAACGTCCCACATCTACAGTTTTCGTCCTTATCCGCAACTGGATCTTGACGTTCACTCGTAAGTAGTTTAGACAACTTGATATGACCCTTGATATTTTGCAAAAAATCCTTCGTCTTCCCCTTTGGAGTAGAAGATGTCGGTACCATTACCCTTTGGCCTACCTTGTATTGTGGCATTCTTGCTGGCTGCTTCTTCTTGATTCCATAGTGCCTGGCGTTAGCCTTGCACACCCTGTCCCATAATTCCCTTATTATTGTCGCTACATTATGGTGTCTTGCCCTTCTTCAAAGTTGACATGTCAGATGACGATGGCATCTTATGTGCATATACTACCTCATATGGTAACATTCCTGTATTCGTGTGCTGTTTCGAGTTGTACGCTGAGACCACACATCTTAAATAAACATCCCAATTGATATTGAGTGCATCCACATAGTATCGTAGCATCTTCCCTACAGTTCTATGATCTCGTTGAGTTCTTCTATTAGTTTGAAGATGCAGAGCACTTTTTCTCAGTTCTTCACACGCCACAGATTACAAAATTCCTTGAACAAATCCGACATTAAGTCCTAAGACATCAATACGTAGCAATTGAAACGATGCTAATGCTGCAGGTAGCCTCTGCAATGGCACTCTTGGGCGACATAGTATCGAATTATGTGCGTATTGATTCACGTCCGTGTAACTATTTCTCCACTAGTACATTTCCGCAACTCTTCTGTCGGTAGACCTATATCCCTCATGATCTGCTAAAACGTGATCATGTGTCTACTGCTATACGCTATATCTCAAGTTTGCTTGCGACACCTCACGCGGTCCCATCCTAGTTTCTCTGCACAATAACCTATCTTGCACCACAAAACAGCGACTGCCGACGTAACTACTTAAATTGGTCACCTGTCTTCTGTTCTGTCAGCCATTCCTTAAGCTCATTACGTCCTATTTGTAATACCGCTGCTTTCCTACTCAGTTCATCGGCATTTTCATGTTTCTTTCCAGTCATACGTATGACCTCAAAATCAACTTCACTTAATCGTAGTGCCCAGCGTGTGGTTTACATAGTAGCCATTTCAACATTGCGTGATCAGTTATCACTTGAAACTTTTGCCCATAGAGACGACATGTGAAGTAGGTGATTCCACAGATAAGGCGCAATGTTTCCTGAATGTTCCAAGCCCTTGACGTCTTGAGTTAACACGCAGCCACTTGCATGGTTGGATGCATCACAAGACAGAATGAATTCCTTACTGAGGTTTGGAAACAACAAGATCGGACTCGACGTGAAAGCTTCATTCAGTTTCTCAAAAGCACGCTGAGAATCCTCTGATCAAACAAATTTTGAACCCTTCTTCAGCAACTGTGTCAGTGATCTGGCAACGTCTGAAAATCCTTTTATGGAACTTCTATTGCCGGCCGGAGTGGCCGTGCGGTTCTAGGCGCCACAGTCTGGAACCAAGCGACCGCTCCGGTCTCAGGTTCGAGTCCTGCCTCGGGCATGGATGTGTGTGATGTCCTTAGGTTATTTAGGTTTAATTAGTTCTAAGTTCTAGGCAACTGGTGACCTCAGAAGTTAAGTCGCATAGTGCTCAGAGCCATTTGAACCATTTTGGAACTTCTAAGGGATTTCCGACTCCAAGAAATGTCATAGATGATTATACATTGTCCAGTCACATTAATGTGACCACCTATCAAAAGGCTGAATAAACACCTTTTGCAGTGCGGGCCGCCGCGAGTCTTGCAGGGAGAGATTCAGAGAGGTTCCCGAAGTTACAGACAGGGATGCTGAGTCATGCCGACTTCAGTGCCGTGGTCAGCTATGCTAGGTTTCTTGGTTGAGGGCAAACCAAACACGTAGAGTATGTATGAGCTGTGTGACATGTTTCATTGTCCTGCTTATATACACCATTATGAAAAGGAATGTGAAACTGTATGTACGGGACATGGTGCCAAGGGATAAATGCGTACTTGTATTGTTCTATGGTGTCTTCTGGAATGACGAGATCACCAAGGAAATGCCAGGAAACATTCCCGAGCCCATCATATTATTACAGGATGTTTGCTTTCAAATGTTTCACGCCGTACACGCCAACGGCCATCTTTCGAATGGAGCATGAAGCGTTATTCATCAGAAAAGGCCAGCTGTCGCCACTCAGTGGGCGTCCACTTACGGTATTGGCGTGCAAGATCCAGCCTTTGTCGCTGATGAACAGCAGTCAGCATGGGTGCGTGAACTAGGAGCCTGTTGCGAAAGCCGATGCACCGCAACATTCACCAAGCGATCTTTGAGGAGACACTGTTGGTAGCGCCTTTGGTCAACCGTGCTACAGTTGCTCAAAGGCTGCACGTCCGTTCTCCTGTACACATCTCTGCAGCTGTCATTCATCCCTCTCATCTATGGTCGATGGTGGAACACAGTTCCCTTGGTGCCATTCTGAATAGTGCCATTTTACCATGCACCGTATACTTTAACCACGCGGCACAGGAACAAATTACAAACCGGCCATTTCGGAAATGCTTCTCCGTTTCTGCATTGCGACAACGGTTGCACTGTTTTCCATGTATGCCAACACGCAGACTGCTAGTGCTGCCACTTTCCGTGTGTGAATGATTATTGCCTGTTATTGTCGAACTAAGTGGTGGTCATATTAATGTGACAGGAGTGTGTATCGTGACAATATACCGTGCACTGACATTGTTTCAACCCTCTGCGAACTCCGTCCAACAACCTCTGAAAGGCTGCAGGTTCCATTTCCATTCGAAAGGCATCCTTCTCAAAATGCTGTTTTGACCGGTTCTCCAGAGCGACGTCTGCATCATGGAACCACCCTTATGTCCATCATCAGAAAATACTTGCCCTATTATAAATAGTCTATGGTTACAATAATGTTCAGCAGAGGGTGGGCATCTGTTATAGTCTTGGGATTGAAGTGTCGATAATCACAACATAACCTGTATTTCCGTGATCCCTCCGCTGATGTTTTGAGCACAGCGACAATTCCGGCTCCCCATGGGCCATCACTTTCCTCAATAATCCCACACTTCAGCTGCTGAAGTCTGACTTGCTCCAGAACCGGCTGCAAGTACCTTAGTATTCTGTATAGTTTGCAGTAAGTCGGTGATTCAGTTCCCTAATGCATCCAGTGTCATGAAATATGCGTTGCTGCCAACACCCTATTGCAACAGGAACTCTTCCTTCTGATGCCTATCACTCCCCTTTAGGGGCTTCACTTCCCATCGTAATGCTATTTTGTCAATGGCGTTTCGGTGACTAATCGTGGCTGACACTACTAGTGTCCCACTCCTCCTCCTCCAGGATATCCACGCCAGGGATCGACAGCCCCTTTGTTAAACTTCAATTCTCAGCACTGAGATTATCCATAAATACAAGTACCATTTTTTCACCATTTACCACTCGTACACATACAACACTTCTGTTCACTAAGCAACCTGCCAGGTACAGTACTCCAGTTACGCCCAACAGTTCCACGGTGATGGCTTATATCTGGACTCTTCGATCATTTCCTTGAAATATTTAGGTGTTCACATCAGTGCCTTTGCATCCCACAATACAACATTTTTATCGCACACTAATTACGAATGGCGACACACAAGAACTGTCATTTTTGTCTTCTTGAAGCAACTAATTTGTGGAGAGCTACATAATGAATAAAGGGGAAGACAGGGATGTTTTTGTTTTGATCACCAGCAGAATCACAGAATATACAGGATCGCCTCTGAGCCCTGGGCTCCAAAGTGCCTATCTTCAGAGCGATGAGCACTGCATCTTCCATACTGTGGAACAAATCTCTTCTACTTCAAGCTTTTCGCTTTCCATATTTTGGGCGGTGATAGTATGGAACAGAACAAGAAAAAAAGTGTCCAGTGCATACCTTAAGAGGTATGGGCACTTGCTCATCTTCGCTATGTGAAACACATCTCGTCTACTAAACAAATGCTCATAGCTCTTAAGGTATACATTTTAGAGCCTATGTTTAATGTACTTTTTTGCTTAGAATGACCATTTCTGTCATATCCCTGAACACTGATCATTCTTCCTGCTAAGGATAAACATAAAAAGACGATTCGTCTTTTACAGTAACAATGATATTGAATGAACACAAGGAATGTTGGCGCTTAAAGTAAACGTCATTGGTTGCTATATGTGGCAGAGAAATATTTTTTACAAATTCTCTGCAGATAGCCAACTTCTTTTTGTTTTTCCTTGCTTTCAATTCACTAGGGGGAGACATGGCATCAGAATTATGTTTGCTCTGACCTCTTGTGTCCAGCTGAGTCACCATTGACTTGCGTGCTTCTTTCCCATGAAAAACTGACTGGTCGTTTTCCCTTTATAGCAAATTTTTAATGCTAATATCTTTGGACTAGTTTGGGTTTTTCCAGTTCTAAGCTCTCAAGAAATGCCTATGATCGGTCGAATCGAGCTGTAGCAATAACTCAGTTTAAAAAAAAGTGATTTACCTGTTTTTTTCTTCTGCCCCATTATATAACATCCGTGGAAGACACATGTCGTTTTAACTGTGTGTGCAACAGTCAGTTACCGCGTGACTATGCCTACGAAGCCTAAGACCAATTTGTAACAAAATAAAGGTTTTGGCAGAACACCGGGAATGCGTTTCTTTAATCAATATTGTGATCATGTTGACAAAAAATAATGTTACAAGTTTTGGGAAGCAGTTAAAATTGTTTATTTCGCCTCACGTGTCAGAGGTATAAACCTGAATGTTGTGGCCAATTAATATCAGTTGCTTCACATTACATGGAGTACAATACTTGTATTATGAACACCAATTGGGCTGTTGATGCTTACAGGGGACAATGGGAGGATGGAGAAGCAGCTGAAAACGAGAGCTGCACAAATTTGAGCAGACATCCAATGGCATTCAGCGGGACAGACTCAGAGGAAGAGATACGAGTGGACCCACTGCTATCGCAATCAGCAGAGGGAGCGATCATTGACTTAAACCTGCTGTTTAATGGGGATGATTTTAAGGCATTAAGGCAAGTACATATTTATTATTCACTCTCACTATAGCTTCCTTCCAAATTAGCATGGTAAGTGTAGACCAGAAGTGACTTGAATTCAAAGAAATAGTATCGACAGAAATTGGGAGATTTGTATACAATAAATAATCTACGGGTCTGATCCCCATTGTTGCACAAAATAGGTCAGAACACTCTTGCAGCAAAAACGAAAAAAGTATGCCAAATTTAAAAGAAGACAAAATCCCCAAGGGCGTCGATCTTTTAGAGAAGCTGGAAATTTACTGTGGACTTCAATGCAAGATGCTTATAGCAGTTTCCACAACGATACAGTGTCCCGAAACCACGCTGAAAACCCATACAGATTATGATGGTATGTAAAATAGGCTAGCGGAAACACTTAATCAATGCGTTCACTGCGCAATTGCAATAGAAATACTATCGATGACAGTGCTGTTAAAACAGATTTACTAAACACAGCCTTCCGCAATTCCATCGCCGTACTTAATAAAAGCAAGTCTTCCAGTCCACGCTGTATACCAACTAGGTTCCTTTCAGAGTATGCTGATGCAATAGCTCCATACTTATCGTCATATATAACCGCTCGCTCTACGAAGATCCATACCCAAAGACTGGAACGCTGCATACATCACACCAATTTTCAAGAAAGGCAATGGTAGTAATTCGCTCAATTACAGGCACATATCATTAACGTCTATATGCAGCAGGATTTTGGAACATATATTGTGTTCGAACAATATGAATTACCCTCCAAAAGAACGGTCTATTGACACAGAGTCAACGCGGACTTAGAAAACATCGTTCTGTGAAACACAACTAGCTCTTTATCCACACGAAGTGTTGAGTGCTATCGACAAGGGATTTCAAATTGATTCCGTTTTTAAAGATTTTCAGAGGGCCTTTAACACCGTACCGTACAATTGGCCTGAAATCCAATTGCGTGTTTATGGAACATCGTCTCAGTTACGCGACTGGATTCGTGATTTGCTATCAGAGTGGTCATAGTTCGTTGTTACTGACGGACAGTCATTAAGTAAAATAGAAGTGATTCCTGGCGTTCCCAAAGGTAGTGTTATAGGCTCTCTGCTGTTCCTTATCTATATAAACGATTTGGGAGATAATCTGAGCAGCGGTCTTAGGTTGTTTGCAGAGGATGCTGTCGTTTATCACCTAGTAAATCAACAGAAGATCAAAACAAATTGCAAAATGATTTAGAAAAGATATGTGTATGATGCGAAAATTGGCAGTGTGAGGTTATCCACACGAATGCTAAAAGGAATCCGTAAAACTTCGGTTACACGATACATCAGTCAAATCCAAAGGCCATAAATTCAACTAAATACCCAGGAATTACAGTTACAAACTACGTAACTTGGGAAGAACACACAGAAAATGCTGTGGGGAAGGCAAATCAAACACTGCGTTTTATTGGTGGAACACTTAGATGATGCACTATATCTAATAAAGAGACTGCCTACACTACAATTGTCCATCCTCTTTTGGAGTACTGCTGCGCAATGTGAGATGCTTGCCAGATAGAGTTAACGGCGTACATTGAGAAATTTCAAAGAGGTGCAGCACGTTTTGTATTATCGAAAAACAGGGGGGGTGGGGGAGGGAGAATGTCACGGAGATGATACGTGATTTCCCCTGGACATCGCTGAAACGAAGGAGATGCTTCTCACGAAATGTCAAATGCCACATTCCTTCTCTGAATCGTAATAAAATAAGGGAAATCAGAGCTCGTGCTTAAAAGACAAAGGTGTTCGTTTTTTCTCCGCGCTGTTAGAGAGTAGATTAATAGAGAATTTGAGTGAAGGAGTTCGGTGAACCCTCTGCGAGGCAGTTAAGTGTGATTTGGGGAGTAACGGTCTGACATTCAAACCTGTTTTATCATGGCTCTTGCCTTGGCTTAGTGCAGCAAGTGGAAGTGTGGCTGAGGCAGCCAGTGGCATCCTGTGTACTGTCATGCTGCGACTCTGACAGAGGGCAGTGGCTTGTGATGAAAGTGCCTCGGTCGGGGGAAATTCTCGGTGTCAGCTAGTTGCAGCCATGTGTATCGAGGCGCAGCTCACACACCCTGCGCTGTCCAGCAGTCGGAAGGCAACTGACGTAATGGCAGTGACTCATTGACCTGCGTTGATGGCTAGTAAGCTGCTTCTCAGCGTTGATGCTGGCCTGTTGTGGTGGCGGCTCCATGTCCGCTGGTTTCAGGGTGGAATGCCCTGACGCAGGGTCAACAGCAGTTAGGAGATGGCGTCCAAGTATCACAGCCCCGTGGCAATAGAGCTGCAATACTACGGCGAAGCGTCAGAGAAACTGGTATAGGCATGCGTATCCAAATACGGAGATATATAAACAGGCAGAATATGGCGCTGCTGTCGGCTACGCCTATATAAGTCAATAAGCGTCTGGCGCAGTTGCCAGATCGGTTACTGTTGGTACAATGGCAGCTAGATTGAAGTGAGTTTGAACGTGGTGTTAAAGTCTGTGCTCGAGCGATGGGACACAGCATCTCCAATGTAGCGACAGAGTGCAGATTTTCCCGTACGATCATTTCACGAGTGTACCATGAATATCAGGAATCCGGTAAAACATCAAATCTCCGACATTGCTGCAGCCGGAAAAAGATCCTGCACGAATGGGACCAACGACGACTGAAGGGAATCGTTCAACGTGACAGAAGCGCAACTTCCTCAAATTTCTGCATATTGCAATTCTGGGCCATCATCAAGTGTCAGCGTGCGAACCATTCAACGAAACATCATTGATCGAAGGCCCACTCGTGTACCCTTGATGACTGCACAACACAGAGCCTTACGCCTCGCCTGGGACCTTCCACATCGACATTGGACTGTTGATGACTGGAAACATGTTTGCTTGGTCGGACGAGTCTCGATTCAAATTGTATCGACCGGATGGACAAGTACGGGTATGGAGACAACCTCATGAATCCATGGACACTGCATGTCAACAGACGACTGTTCAAGCTGGTATAGACTCTGTAATGGTGTAGCGCGTGAGCAATTGCAGTGATATGGGATCCCTGATATGTCTAGATATGACTCTGACAGGTGACACGTATGTAAGAATCCTATCTGATCACATGCATCCATTCATGTCCATCGGCATTCTAACGGACTTGGGCAATTCTAGCAGGACAATGCGGCACCCCACTAGTCCAGAATTTCTACAGAGTGGCTCCAGGAACACTCTTCTGAGCTTAAACACTTCCGCTGGCCACCAAACTCCTCTGACATGAACATTGTTGAGTATATCTGGGACGCCTTGCAACTTGCTGCTCAGAAGAGATCTCCACACCCTCTTACTTCTATGGATTTATGTATAGACCTGCAGGATTCATGGTGTCAGCTCCCTCCAGCACTACTTCAGACATTAGTCGAGTCCATGTATTTTATTCTGAGCTGCACTTTCTTGAGCTTTGCTATGCGTTGCGGGACGTATACGAAATAGTCCAGCGACCAGTGCACTACGTTTCCCTTTTTTTTTTAATAAGATCCAGTCCCTCAGATCGCCTTAATCTACATTACCGATATGTAAACTGAGGTGTTGGTTGGCCCAATTGGTTTCAGCCTGCTCTGCATGGAAGATAGCTCAATTCGCTACGTTTCCTTATGCACAATTTGTTTTAAACTCCGTTAGTTGCTTTTGGTTCACCTTAGCTTAGAGTTGTAGCTCGCACTACTGCCTCTTAGGCTATGGGAATCCAGTCCACCCGGGTCTGAACAATGGCTGCTTCCAAACTTTGCATTTAATTCCTTGTACATGTAAACAAGGGCTACACTTGGCAATGTAAGTGGCACTACAGTACCTGGTGGTAACACGCCCATAGGTACTTCTGGCATAATACAGTTGAGGAAGCAAAATGCTGAGAAGGTATATTCCCAAAATTGTGGCAGGTAGACGGAAAGTAGGTCGCAATAATTCACATGCTATACCGTTTACGCGTTTATTAGCGGTCCACTTCTGTCTAGCTCTAGTCTTTTCGCTGCTGTGAGCCTCCCCTGTCCGTTGCAACTGGCTACTACTATCACTTTATCGAAGGTAGAATAGAATCCATAGAATCCGTGTTCCTCAACCTGTTGGGAGTAAAACCCACACCTAATCACCTCATTCTGGCAATCTTTTTCCGTTTTATGACCCAGCAGAAACTTCACTGCGCAGATATTCTGTCACCCTCTCACTAGCCTGGTTGGACAAACTGTAACTGCTGCATTGTACTACTTTTGCAATCCCGCATCTTCCTTTTCGCATTCCCGCTCTTATCCTCTGCAGTTAGTAACAACCGCAGCACACTTACCCTGCAAACTGTCTCGGCATCTCCCACTAGACAGAATATGTTTAGTCTACGTAACGTTGATACCATGTCGGCTTCCCTGCTACTGGAGAAGAAGCTGAAACATAAAGGTATGATTTTATGGCTAAGATCCGAAAGCAAGTTTAATTCGGGAGGTAGTTCTTTTTGTGCTTTCCATAGCCCCTCCAGGTACTGATCTGGTGACAACAAGTTTATTTCTAGTCGTCCCTGCACAGCCTGTTGCGTAGCTTCCTACAATTTCGATACGCACCTGAATGCTGTCCACACACAGTTCTTGTAGGACAGTAAGCATTCCGTTATAACTAATTCCCTAGCCAATATTCCTACTCTGGCTTGTAACGCCTTAATGATCAGGATCACTGATTCTTCCACAGTTCATACACAGTTAATTACTTTCCCAGTCAGCTGGCGTCATAAACGAGTAGTGTTTAAAACATTGTTCTCCAAACCTTCTGATATGCGTTCTGTGCCACTCAGTTGTTGCCTTGTTTCCTTTTACCCATTGAGGAGGCTCACAGCTGTCCCAAACCCAGCTTTTAGAAGTCAGCTTCCCTCGTCGACCCAATATCTCCTGCCGATGTATGCCGTATAATCATCAGAACCTGCGTCATCTCGTCTCTCTTTTTTTCATAAGTATCATATATCCTCATACAATGCCTGTAACTCCTTTACGCCTTCTGTGATTCTCCGCACCCTGCCCGAAACTAACAAATGCAACCTCTAGCTGCATTTGCAATGCGTTAAACACCAGCTGTATCACACACACAGTTGTGAATAGTGATCATCACATCTTCATCATTCACGAAGAGCACTGCCCCTTCTAGGTACTAGTTCTGCAATACAATGTTACTACGTCTATGGCCCACACCTCCTCCATCATGTCACCTGAGGTACCCAATCTGAAGACAGGGGTACCGATTACTCTTCCTCCGCCTAAAAGTCCCCTGCTGCCTCGCACTATGTCATCCCTCCTACATTATACATTATGATATAGTTATACGCAAGAAACACAAAACATAAATTTACTTTTATTTCCTTGGTCTTAACGGACTTATCTCACTGGTTCTTCTACACTACTGGCCATTCAAATTGCTACATCACGACGATAACGTGCTACAGACGCGAAATTTAACCGACAGGAAGAAGATGCTGTGATATGCAAATGATTAACTTTTCAGAGCATTCACACAAGGTTGGCGCCGGTGAAGACAACTACAACGTGCTGACATGAGGAAAGTTTCCAGCCGGCCGCGGTAGTCTAGCGGTTCTGGCGCTGCAGTCCGGAACCGCGGAACTGCTACGGTCGCAGGTTCGAATCCTGCCTCGGGCGTGGGTGTGTGTGATGTCCTTAGGTTAGTTAGGTTTAAGTAGTTCTAAGTTCTAGGGGACTTATGACCTAAGATGTTGAGTCCCATAGTGCTCAGAGCCATTTGAACCATTTTTGAAAGTTTCCAACCGATTTCTCATACACAAACAGCAGTTGACCGGCGTTGCCTGGTGAAACGTTGTTGTGATGCCTCGTGTAAAGAGGAGAAATGCGTACCATCACGTTTTCGACTTTGATAAAGGTCGGATTGTAACCTATCGCGATTGCGTTTTATCGTATCGCGACATTGCTGCTCGCGTTGGTCGAGATCCAATGACTGTTAGCAGAATGTGGAATCGGTGGGTTCAGGAGGGTAATACGGAACTCCGTGCTGGGTACCAACGGCCTCGTATCACTAGCAGTCGAGATGACAGGCACCTTATCCGCATGGCTGTAACGGATCGTGCAGCCACGTCTCGATCCCTGAGTCAACAGATGGGAAAGTTTGTAAGACAACAAACATCTGCACGAACAGTTCGACAACGTTTACAGCAGCATGGACTATCAGCTCGGAGACCATGGCAGCGGTTACCCTTGACGCTGCATCACAGACAGGAGCGCCTGCGATGGTGTACTCAACGACGAACCTGGATGCACGAATGACAAAACGTCATTTTTTCGGATGAATCCAGGTTCTGTTTACAGCATCATGATGGTCGCATCTGTGTTTGGCGAAATCACGGTGAACTCACATTGGAAGCGTGTGTTCACCATCCCCATACTGGCGTATCATCCGGCGTGATGGTATCGGGTGCCATTGGTTACACGTCTCGCTCACCTCTTGTTCGCATTGACGGCACTTTGAACAGTGGACGTTACATTTCAGATGTGTTATGACCCATGGCTCTACCCTTCATTCGATCCCTGCGAAACCCTACATTTCAGCAGGATAATGCCCGACCGCATATTGCAGGTCCTGTACGGGCCTTTCTGGATACAGAAATTGTTCAACTGCTGCCCTGCCCTGGCCAGCACATTCTCCAGATCTCTCACCACTTGAAAACGTCTGGTCAATGATGACCGAGCAACTGGCTCGTCACAATACGCCAGTCACTACTCTTGATGAAATGTGGTATCGTATTGAAGCTGTATGGGCAGCTGTACCTGTACACGCCATCCAAGCTCTGTTTGACTCAATGCCCAGGCGTATCAAGGCCATTATTACGGCCAGAGGTGGTTGTTCTGGGTACTGATTTCTCAGGATCTATACACCCAAATTGCGTGAAAATGTAATCACATGTCAGTGCTAGTATAATATATTTGTCCAATGAATACCCATTTATCATCTGCATTTCTTCTTGGTGTAGCAATTTTAATGGCCAGTAGCGTAAAACTACTCACTCGCTCCTCTGCATCTTCCTTTTTACATTTCCCTTCCGTTCTAACCTCACAATTCTTTTAATAACTTCCGCTGTACCTACAAAATGGTTTCAAAAGTCCCACATCTACAATTGTCGCCCTCATCAGCATCTGGATAGTGTCGTTCACTGGCAATGTAGTTTCCACATTTTCATATGCCACCCTGGTATTTTGCAAAAAAAATTCTTCGTTTTCCCCTTTGGAGTGCAAAGAGTCGATAACAATACCCATTGACTAACCTTGTATTGCGGCATTCTTGCTGTACTGTTCACTGCTTCCTCTTGATTACGAAGTGCCTGGTATTAGCCTTACATACCTTGCTCCGTATTTCCCTTATCACTCTCGCTAGCTTTTTAACAAATTTTTTGGTCTTACCCTTCTTGGCACTTAACATGTCAAATGGAAATAGTATCTGCTATCCACGTATCAGCTCATGCGGTGACACTCCTGTGTTCGTGTGCTGCTTCGAGTTGTACGTTGAGACCACATATCTTAAACAAACTTCGGAAGTGGAAAGTAATGCATCCCCTATGTTATCGTAACATCTTCCATATAATCCTATGAACTCTTCTGTTTTTTCTGTTAGCTTGAGGCTGTAGAGGACTCGTTCTCGCTTTATCCACATGCAACAGCTTACGCAATTCAGTAAATACGTCCAACATAAAGTTGGTTCTTTGATCCGTCACTACTGTCGCGGGTACCCCCAACTTCATTATCCGATTGTTTACTGGCGCGTGTGCCACTGTTACTGCCTGTTGGCCAGGTATTGCGACGATCTCCATGTATTTCGAAAACTCGTCTATAACCGAGAGAACATATTTATTCCCTAGAAGCGTTTTGTTGTAAGGACCTCTAACATCAATACCATGCAACTGAAATGGTGTTAATGCTTCAGGTAACCCCTGCAGTGGCCCTCTTGTGCGACACAAATCCGCTCTCTGTGCACACTGTGTGCAGTTCTACACGTATTGGTCCATGTCTGGCTTCCAATTCCTCAACAAGTACCTCTTCGCTACTCTTCTGTCGGTAGACCTACATCCTCCATCACTTTCTAACCCGTGATCATGTGTCTACTTTTATGCGCTCATGTTAGCTTTGCTGCAAAACCATTTACGATCCCAACCAATTTTTTCCACAAAACAGTAGGCATAAAACAGCGATTGCTCAATTAACTGCCTAAATTCGTCAACTGTCTTCTGTTCTGTCTGTCGTTCCTTAAGCTCATTACGTCCTATGTGTAATACCTTTACTTTCTTTCTCAGTTTATCGGCGTTGCCATGTTTCTTTCTGAGTTTACGTATGATCTCAAAATGAAATTGACTCAGTCCTACTGCCCATAGTGTCAACCTACTAGATGAATTTTTAACCGCAGCAACCATTTCAAAGCTGTGTCATCCGTTATAACTTGAAACTTTTTTCCATTGAGATAACGCTTGAAGTCGGTGATTCTATAGATAAGGCTCAATATTTTCTTTTTCATTGTGGAATAATTCTTCCCTGCAGACTTCGTTTGCCTTGATGCCGAGGCCGCTAGATGTTCGAAGCCCTCGAATTATTGAGACAACACACAGTCAAGTGCGTGGTTGGATGCATTGGATGACAGAATGATTTACTTACCGAAATTTGGAAACACTAAGATGGGCTCAACGTCAAAGCTTCTTTCAGTTTCCCAAAAGCACCCTGGCATTTCTGTGATCAAACACAGTCTCTCGAAAGCACGCTGGCAGTCCTCTGACCAAACAGATGTTGAACCCTTCTTCAACAGTTGCGTCAATGTTGTGTCAATATCCGCACATTCTTTTGCGAAACTTCTGTTATAATAATTTGAGACTCCAAGAAATGATTGCAGTTCCTTCAACAATTGAGGTGTTGAAAATTCATGTAAAGCTTTAACTAACCTCGCGTCCGTGCTAACCCTATCCTTACTAATAATGTGGTTAAGGTATGTCACCTCTTCTAACACAAAATTACAATAGTCTGTAGTCAACATTAAGTTAGTGGCCGGCAATATTTCGCTTCTGTGTTACATGTATTGCTCCATATCATTCGCAAAGATAATTGTACAGTTTCCATACACATTAATATGACCACCTGCCAAAACCTTGAACAATCACCTTTTGTAGGCCGGCTGCAGTGGCCGAGCGGTTCTAGGCGCTACAATCTGGAACCGCGCGACCGCTACGGTCGCAGGTTCGAATCTTGCCTCGGGCATGGATATGTGTGATGTCCTTAGGTTAGTTAGGTTTAAGTAGTTCTAAGTTCTAGGGAACTGATGACCTCAGCAGTTACGTCCCATAGTGCTCAGAGCCATTTGAACCATCTTTTGTAGCACATACCACTGTGAGACGTGCAGGAAGTGGCAGTGAGCTTCCCGAAGGTATCGACAGGGATTTGGAGCCATGCCGGCTGCACTGTAGAGTCCAGCTGCGCTGTTTCCTAGTGGAGGGTCCATGGCGTGAACAGTCTGATCGAGGACTGGGCTTAAATGCGAGGTAGTTGGTTGCCAGGGGAGTATGGTAAACTCATCCTGGTGCTCCTCAAACTGTGCACGATCACTGTAAGCTGTACGACATGTTACATTGTCCTCTTGGAAGTTACCACAGTACCGAGAAAAACAAATGGCATGTAGGGGTGGACATGCTGTCCAAGGACAGATTCATTCCTGTGTTGATCCATTGTGTCCTCCAGAATGACGAGATCACCCAGGGAGTCGCACGAAAACATTCCCTAGACCGTAGGGTGTTCTTTTTTTCAGACGTCTCACGCTGTACACATCATTTGCCAATTGTCTGATGAAGCATGAAACGTGATTTGCATTACAGCTAGATTTACATCGATACTCCACCATTCACCTTACAGCGCGTGGCGGAGTTTTACCGCGTACCACTACTAGTCATTTCCTTTCCTGTTCCGCTCGCAGATAGATCGAAGGAAGAACACTGTCTATATGCCTCCATATGAAGCCTAATTTCTCGCATGTGTGTTGGAGGCAACAGTATCGATCTGCAGCCTGCTTCAAACTCCTGTTCTATAAATACTGTCAACAGTGTTCCTCGAAAAGAACGTCACCATCCCTCCAGGGATACCAATTTCAGTTCTCTAAACATCTCCATAACACTTGCATGTTGTTCGAAACTACCAGTAACAAATCTAGCAGCCCGCTTGTGAATTGCTTCGATGTCTTCCTTCAATCCGACTTGCTACAGATTCCAAACACTCTAGCAGTACTCAAGAGTAGGTCGCTCTAGTATCCTATATGATGAACCACACTTTCCTAGAATTCTGCCAATAAACCAGAGTTGTCCATTCGCCTTTCCCGCCACAGTCATCACACACCCGTTGCCGTTCATATCACTTTTCAACGTTACGCCCAGATAGGAGGTTTGGAACTTAAATAGTGGAAGCACTGCTGTGGAGACACTGTGTAATGGAATCTACTATTGTCGCTGATGGCATACGTTGTTGACGTACCTGTCTTACCTCCCAGCAAATGGACTCGCCCGTCCCACGTCAGCCGCGTGCGCACTATCGAGGGAAACACAGTCACTTGTGTGAGCGAGCGGTCTAACGTAACGGTGTCACTATGTTTTCGAAACAGGAACAACGGAGTTGAATGTGCCAGAGGTCGTACAGCACGACAGTGTCATCAAGGTCTTCAAGAGGCGTGCGGGAAACCAGCATTGCCGTACAGAACAGTGGCATGTTGGTTAAAAGCCTTCAACGAAGGTCCGCAAACTGTGCTAGACAGGCATCGGGCAGGTCGTCCGAGAGTCTCTGAAGAAGACGTGCATGCTGTTACCGCGTTAGTGGACAGTGAACGACGCCATACGATTTGTGAGTTCGCCCACAAAACCGAATTAGCGCACACGACTGTGCTTTGCATCCTGAAGCAACGCCTGGGCATGCGAAAAATTGCATCACAATGGGTCCCGCATGACTTGACGCAAATGCAGAAATAGGTGTGTTACGACGCTGCTCAGACCCACTTGGAGCGCTATGAGCGCGAAGGAGAGACTTTCTTACGTCGTATCGAACACTGGATGAGACATGGACCACATGGTACAAGCCAAAACTGAAACGCAAATCCAACGAATTGCGTCATTATTGGTCGCCGCCAAAGTCGAAAGTGCGTCAGAGCCCCAGTATGGTGAAAGTTATAGTGATTCTCGTGTACGACTCTGATGGTGATGCAGCTCTCCATGCTACTCTATCCTGTGCAAGCTTCTTCAACTCCCAGTACCTACAGCAGCCTACATCATTCTGAATCTGTTTAGTGTATTCATCTCTTGGTCTCCCTCTACGATTTTTACCCTTCACGCTGCCCTCCAATACTAAACTGGCGATCCCTTGATGCCTCAGAGTATGTCCTACCAACCGATCCCTTCTTCTAATCAAGTTGTACCACAAGTTTCTCTTCTCCCCAATTCTATTCATTACCTCCTCATTAGTTATGTGATCTACCCATCTAATCTTCAGCATTCTTCTGTAGCACCACATTTCGAAAGCTTCTACTCTCTTCTTGTCTAAACTGTTTATCGTCTACTTTTCACTTCCATACTTGTCTACACTCCATACAAATACTTTCAGAAACGACTTCCTGACACTTAAATCTATACTCGATGTTAACAAATTTGTCTTCTTCAGAAACGCTTTCCTTGCCATTGCCAGTCTACATTTTATATCCTCTCTACTTCGATCATCATCAGTAATTTTGCTCTCCAAATAGCAAAACTCCTTTACTACTTTAAGTGTCTCATTTCGTTATCTAATTCCCTCAGCATCACCCGATTTAATTATTTAATTCGACGACATTCCATTGTCCTCGTTTTGCTTTTGTTGATGTTCATATTATATCCTCCTTTCAAGACACTGTCCATTCCGTTCAGCTGCTCTTCCAGGTCCTTTGCTGTCTCTGACAGAATTACAATGTTATCGGCGAACCTAGAGGTTTTTATTTCTTCTCCATGGATTGTTTCTCTTGTTTCCTTTACTGCTTGCTCAATATACAGATTGAATAACATCGGGGAGAGGCTACAACCCTGTCTCACTCCCTTCCCAACCATTGCTTCCCTTTCATTCCCCTCGCCTCTTATAACTGCCATCTGGTTTCTGTACAAATTGTAAATAGCATTTCGCTCCCTGTATTTTACCCCTGCCACCTTCATAATTTGAAAGAGAATATTCCAGTTAACATTGTCAAAAGCTTTCTCTATGACTACAAATGTTAGAAACGTAGGTTTACCTTTCCTTAATCTATTTTCTAAGATAAGTCGTACGGTCAGTATTGCCTCACGTGTTCCAACATCTCTGCGGAATCCAAACTGATCTTCCTCGAGGTCAGATTCTACCAGTTTTTCCATTCGTCTGTAAAGAATTCGTGTTAGTATTTTGCAGCCGTGGCTTTTTACACTAATAGTTCGGTAGTTTTCACATCTGTCAACACCTGCTTTCTTTGGGATTGTAATTATTATATTCTTCTTGAAGTCTGAGGGCATTTCGCATCTTGCTCACCAGATGATAGAGTTTTGTCAGGGCTGACTCTCCCAAGGCTATCAGTAGTTCTAGTGGAATGTTGTCTACTCCCGGGGCCTTGTTTCGACTTAGGTCTTTCAGTGGTCTGTCAAACTCTTCCCGCAGTATCATATCTCCCATTTCATCTTCATCTACATCCTCTTCCATTTCCATAATATTGTCCTCAAGAACATCGCCCTTCTATAGACCCTCTATATACTCCCTTCACCTTTCTGCTTTCCCTTCTTTGCTTAGAACTGGGTTAGAACTGGGATGGTGTTATCCTAACGCAATACGTTCCTCAACGGCAGACCGTCAATGCACAGCATTACTGTTCGTTTTTGGAGCATCACCTGCGACCAACTTTGCGAAAGAAGCGGCAACATTTTCTGCGCAAGCCACCGATCATTATGCACGACAATTCGCGGGCGCATACAGCGCAAGCTGTGGCTGCTCTGTTCAGTCGATGGGGCTGGGAAGTACTGTACCATCCACCATAGTCCCCGGACGTAAGTCCTTGTGACTTTGATTTGATTCCGAAGATGAAGGAACCACTTCCTAATATGCGCTTCAGAACTGTTCCAGAGATTCGACAGGCATTAGACCTCTCCATTCGCACAATCAGCAGAACAGGCTCTGCTAACGGTATACTACGCCTTCCACTTCGCTGGAAACGTGTTCTACACAACACTGGTGACTACTTTGGACAGTAAGAGGTGCAAACATGTAACTCTTTTGTATCGCTTGTGAATAAATAGTTGCCACTATTTAGGTTCCAATCCTCATATATAACGACGTGACTCTGTCAAGCAGAAGACTAGTAATACTGTATCTGAAAATTAATGGTTTGTTTTCCCTACTTATCCGCGTTAACTTTCATTTTCCTACATTTAAAGCTAGCTGCCATTTATCACACCAAGTAGAAATTTTGTCTAAGTCATCTTGTATCCTCCTGCAGTCAGACAATTGCGATACCTTACCGTGTACCGCAGCACCCTCAGCAAGCAACCGCAGATCGATGCTCACCCTGTCTGCCAAATCGTTTATGTATATGGAGAATAATAGCGATCCTATCACACTTTCCTGGGGCACTCTTGACGGTACCCTTGTCTCTCATGAACACTCGCTCTCGAGACCAAGATACTTGGTCTTATAACTTAAGAAGTCTGCGAACCACTCATATATCTGTGAACCTATTGCATATGCTCGTACCCTCCTTAACAACCCGCAACGGTGCACCGTGTCGAACGATTTCACGAAATCTAGAAATATGGAATCTGCAAGTTGCCCTTCATCCATAGTTCGCAGTATATCATATGAGAAGAGGACAAACTGAGTTTGACACGAGCGATGCTTCCTAAAACCATGCTGATTCTCTGACACAAGCTTCTCGACCTCAAGAAAATTTGTTATATTCGAACTGATAATATGTTGTAGGATTCTGTAGCAAACAGAGGATAGGGATACTCGTCTCTAATTTTGCGGGCCCGTTCTTTTGCCCTTCTTGTACACAGGAGTTCCACGAGCTATTTTCAGGCGCTTGGGATTTTACGCTGGGCTAGAGATTCACGATAAATCCAAGCTAAGTTAGGGTACAGTGCCTTGGAGTACGGTTTGAAAACCCGAACTGGAATTCCATCCGGACCTGTTGACATTTGTTTACAGCTCCTTCAGTTATTTCTCTATGCCAGGGATGCTTACTACTATCTGATAAGGTCACCAGTCACCTCTCAACAGACGTCCAGTTACGATACTGGAGAGCAAATTCCAGTCTTCGTCACTGATGAACAGCAGTCAGTAAGGGTGCACGAACCAGGCACTTACTGCGGAAGCTCATACGTAGAAACGTTCGCTGGATGGTCTTTGAGGCGACACTGTTTGCAGTCCATTGTTTCATCTTGGTGATCAGTTACTGAACAAGTGCACATACATTCACCTGTAACTATCTCCGAAGCCGTTGTTCACCCCTGTTATGAATGACCAGTGGTGCACAACAGCTGCCTTACCTCCGGGTTTGTCGCCGGGTTTGCCATTCTGACACGCTTTGCATACAATGGGGTGACAAAGGTAATGGGAAAGCAGTATGCACAAACAAAGATGACGGTAGCATCGCGAAGACAAGGTACAAAAGGACAGTGCGTTTTCGGAGCACTCATTTGTACACAGATGGTTCATATGAAAAGGATACCAACGAGATTATGGCCGTGCACCAGGAATTAAGAGACTTTGAACGTGGAGTGATAGATGAAGCTACACGCATGGGACATTCCATTTCAGAAATCGTATGGGAATTCAATATTCCGAAATCCACAGTGACCCGAGGGTGACAAGCATACCAAACTTCAGGCTTACCTCTAACCACAATGCAGTGGCTGATGGCCTTCACTTAACGACCGAGAGCACCGGCATTTACTCAGAGTTTTCACTACTAACAGACAAGCAGCACTGCGTGAAATAACATGCAGAAATCAGTATGGGGCGTATGACGAACGTATCCGTTAGGACAGAGCGGTGAAATTTGGCGCTAACGGGCTATGGAAGCAGATGACCGACGAGAGTGCCTTTGCTAACACCACGACGTCGCCTGCAGTACCTCTCCTCGGCTCGTGACCAACTCTGTTGGAACCTAGACGACTGGAAAACCGTCGCCTGGTCAGATGAGTACCGATTTTAGTTGATAAGAGCTGATGATAGGGTTAGAGTGTGCCGCAGATCCCACGCTGCCATGGACCTAAGTTGTCAACAAGGCACTTTGCAAGCTGATGATGTGTCCATTATGGTGTGGGCTGTGTTGGTATGGAATGGATTGGGTCCTATGGTCCAACTCAACCTATCATTGACTGGTAATGGCTATGTTCGGCCATTCATGGGCACTGTGTTCACAGACAATGGTGTAATTTTTATTGATGACAATGTGCCATGTCACTGGGTAAAGATTATTCGCGATTGGTTTGAAGATTGTTCTGCAGAGTTCGAGCGAATGATCCAGCCACCCAGATCGCAACAGCATAAACCCCATCAAACATTTATGCGACGTAATCGAGATGTCAGTATGTGCAAAAATTCTCTACCAACAACACTTGAGCTATTATGGTGGGCTATAGAGGCAGCATCTCCAATATTTCTGTAGGGGACTTCCAGTGGCTCTCTGAGTCCATGCCACATCGAGTTGCTGCACAACGTCAGGCAAAAGGAGGTCCGACATAATATTAGGGGATATCAAATAACTTTTTCACCTCAGTGTACGTAACCACAGTAGTACACGAAAGCTTACAAACTTGACTGTTTCAGAAATGCTTCCACTTTTGGCCCGAAAGCCAATGATCATTTCCTTTTGGACGTCAGATAAATCGCTTCATTTCTACAGTACGATCACTGCACTGCTATCCACATCCCCACAACATGCTGTATATACCATCCACTGCTAGTGCTGCCACCTGCCATCTGTGAGTGGTTATTGCATGTTGACATCGAACATAGGCGGTGGTCGTATTAATATGATTCGACTATATGTCATAAAATTTACCATAAACTGACGGGGTTTCCACATTCTGAGAACTCCACCCAACAACCTCTGAAACGTCAGAAGGGTTTTTTTCGATCCGAAAGACATCCTTCTGAAGTAATAACGTCCCCAGTGCAAAGAAAATGCTTCTTTTAGCTGGTCCTCTGGAGCGACTTCTAGCTGTGGGTAGCCAGTCCATCGTCGAAAAATAATTGCACTCTCCAAAATAGTCTATGGTTTCTGTAACGTTTGGCAAAGGGTAGACATCCATTATAGCTCTGGCATTGAAGTGTCGATAACAAAACACAACCAACTTTTTAGTAATATATCCCCTGATTTTTTGGGCTCAACAAAAATTCCGGCCCCCATAGGCTATAGCTTTCCTCAGTAATCTCATCTCTCAACTGCTGATCTATGAATTGCTTCAAAATCGGCTGCAGATACTTCGGTATCCTGTAGAGCACTGCATCCGCATGGCGAATCCGCGTGAGTAGCGCTCATCTGCATCATTCGCTATGCACACGCAGACGGCATCACGAGATCAGCACTTCATCCGCTTGGTATCACACGGCGCTCACTCATGGAGTGACGGGCTGCAGATATGTATCCTTGCCACGTGTGTAAGGAAACATAGACTCTACCTATACAGCTTCCACACAAGGTAGCGACACGTATGGGCCTGGCAAACATTCAGATGCATTTAAAATTAGAATCTCTTTTTAGCTGTCAATTTTCCATGATTTCTGTGGAGTAGGTGGCTGTTGTGTACTGGAGATTCACCAAGTGTTATTGCAGTATAACGGAAATTATTAAGTAATAACTGAATATTGCATGTTATTGAAAGTCATTGTTTCAGTTGTGACACTGTATATTTCCTTGAAATAGTAGCTGATGAATTAGTGCTCGCTTTCAGACAGCTAAAATCGTACTGACATTTAGATATATTGTGAACAGAAAAACCTAAAAAGATTAACGTTGAGGAGGTGTGACAAAAGACTATAATCATCAACTTCGCTTATGATTAACGAAAAAAAAGAAAAAGAAAAAAAAAAACCTCCAATCCAGCTGTATGGTGTGCTTTTGTGTGTAAATCAAACAAATGGACTTGTAGGGGTCGTTATATTTGCTAGTATGAACAGAAAGAGAAAGGAAACCGCGGGTTTTCAAAATAATTACTGGTTGCCATCTACCATGTACCCTCAGACTCAGAGTTGAAATATTAAATGTTTAATCTGGTTTCGTTGTCTAGGGACTGGGATACGTAGTTGCCGCAGTACTAGCCAAATACCGCTGAGTCTACAGTATACAGTATGAATATACACATGAATCGAATGGTCGAAGGTTCATATCACTAGGTATTTGCGAATTTTCAATGTAACATAGAAATTTATAAATGGAAGATTACAATAAAATAAAATATGCGGGTACTGTTTTTAACGACTTTAAATGATGAGTGCGATACCAGAAGTACCTTTAAGAATGCCGTTTATTACTGCAAAACACTTATTGGTGTGAATGGTCCAGCAATTAAATAAAATATAAGTTGAGTAACAGGGAAACAATAGATTTATACTTCACGTAATTAGTTATGAGCAACAACATAGCTTGAGAGATATTCACTTCTAAACGCATACTACATCTTCGCTGCAAAAGCCACGGAAATCTCACAAGTGCACCAGTTGGCACTATAAGCTATTTCGTCGTAACTGCCGTCTGTGTAACGTCTGCTGTGCAGCGAGCTACGTTAATTTAAGTGTTAAATGTATTTTTCTTACTTGTCACTTCTTCTTCCTTGTGTTTTGGCTTTTAGGAAGCTTTAATTGTCGAGTGCTAATAATAGCGTTCCATAGATTTCGTGTTTGTTTTGAATACAGTCAGAGAGAGTCCCTTTAGTCAACCATAGTGCCAGTAGTGCTAGTGTTTGTTTTCAATACAGTCCAGAGACAGGTAGTGCTATTTTCATTGTTTTCTACAAGAAGTGTCTGGCAACCACAGTTTAGTCAACTATCAGCCGCCTTTAGTGAATTAGCAGTCTATTTAAAAGTTGATTAACTCTCTACAGTAAATTGATTTCGTAGGATGGATAGGATGTGTGACTGCTGTGTACAGACGCAGGAGGAGCTGTCAACTGTTCGCGAACAGCTGAACGTGTTGATGGCCGCGGTCAGCCGTCTTCAGGCTGCTGCCTCGGAGTGCGTCACAAGGTACACCCCAGGTGTTACATGCTTCACCCACTGTCCCTGCTGTCGAGACGTCTTCGCGGGTACCGGGCGCGGTTGGGCCACCCTCTCCCCAAGGGGAGTGGCGGGTTCAGCGGCGTTCGCGGCGCACGAGGAGGGGGGTCAACGTGGAAGTTGGCCGTGTGGCATCGCCCGCTCTGCCTGTGAGTGGACATGTGGCCGTTCCTCCAGCGAGGTCCGAGCAGGCACACGGGGGGAGGGGTTTATTAGTTATTGGGAGCTCCAACGTTACGCGGGTGATGGAGCCCCTTAGGGAAATAGCGGGAAGGTCGGGGAAGAAGGCCAGTGTTCACTCTGTCTGCTTGCCAGGGGGTCTCATCCGAGATGTGGAGGAGGCTCTGACGGCGGCGATAGAGAGCACTGGGTGCACCCGACTGCAAATTGTTGCTCATGTCTGCACCAATGACTCCTGCCGTCTGGGTTCAGAGGTCATCCTCAGTTCGTACAGGCGGTTGGCGGAATTGGTGAAGGCGGAAAGCTTCGCTCGCGGGGTGGAATATGAGCTAACTATTTGTAGTATCGTTCCCAGAACCGATAGCGGTCCTCTGGTTTGGAGCCGAGTAGAAGGCTTAAACCAGAGGCTCAGACGATTCTGCGGAGATCTGGGGTGCAAATTTCTCGACCTCCACTATCGGGTCGAGAAATGTAGGGCCCCCTGAATTGGTCAGGCGTCCACTACACGCAGGAAGCGGCTACAAGGGTAGCGGAGTACGTGTGGAGTGCACATGTGGGATTTTTAGGTTAGAGAATTCCCTCCCTAGGCCCGGCAAGACGCCTCCTGAGACGCGGCAAGGTAGGAGTAGGCAAAATGCAACAGGGAATAACACTATTAATGTGCTAATGGTAAACTGCAGGAGCGTCTATAGAAAGGTCCCAGAATTGCTCTCATTAATAAACGGTCACAATGCCCATATAGTATTAGGGACAGAAAGTTGCCTGAAACCAGACTAAACTCAGATTGGAATGTATACCGCGGAGACAGGCTGGACAGTGAAGGGGGAGGCGTGTTTATAGCGATAAGAAGTGCAATAGTATCGAAGGAAATTGACGGAGATCCGAAATGTGAAATAATTTGGATGAAGGTCACGGTTAAATCAGGCTCAGACATGGTAACTGGATGTCTCTATAGGCCCCCTGGCTCAGCAGCTGTTGTGGCTGAGCACCTGACGGATAATTTGGAAGATTTCCCCACCGTGTTATAGTTCTGGGTGGAGATTTTAATTTGCCGGATATAGACTGGGAGACTGAAACGTTCATAACGGGTGGCAGGGACAAAGAATCCAGTGAAATTTTTTTAAGCGCTTTATCTGAAAATTATCTTGAGCAGTTAAAGAGAGAACCGACTCGTCGCGATAACATATTAGACCTTCTGGTGACAAACAGACCCGAACTATTTGAAATAGTTAACGCAGAACAGGGAATCAGCGATCATGAAGCGGTTACTGCATCGATGATTTCAGCCGTAAATAGAAATATTAAAAAAGGTGGGAAGATTTATCTGTTTAGCAAAAGTGACAAAAAACAGATTACAGAGTACCTGACCCTGACGGCTCTACTCAAAAGTTTTGTCTCAAGTACAGATAGTGTTGAGGATCAGTGGACAAAGTTCAAAACCATCGTACAATATGCGTTAGGTGGGTATGTGCCAAGTAAGATTGTAAGAGATGGAAAAGAGCCACCGTGGTACAACAACCGAGTTAGAAAACTGCTGCAGAAGCAAAGGGAACTTAACAGCAAACATAAACATAGCCAAAGCCTTGCAGACAAACAAAAATTACGCGAAGCGATATGTAGTGTGAGGAGGGCTATGCGAGAGGCTTTCAATTAATTCGAAAGTAAAGTTCTATGTAGTGACTTGGCAGAAAATCCTAAGAAATTTTGGTCTTGTGTCAAGGCGGTAGGTGGATCAAAACAAAATGTCCAGACACTCTGTGACCAAAATGGTGCTGAAACAGAGGATGACAGACTAAAGGCCGAAATACTAAATGTCTTTTTCCAAAGCTGTTTCACAGAGGAAGACTGCACTGTAGTTCCTTCTCTAGATTGTCGCACAGATGACAAAATGGTAGATATCGAAACAGACGACAGAGGGATAGAGAAACAATTAAAATCACTCAAAAGAGCAAAGGCCGCTGGACCTGATGGGATACCAGTTCGATTTTACACAGAGTACGCGAAGAAACTTGCCCCCCCCCCCCCCCCCCCCCCCCTCTTGCTGCGGTGTACCGTAGGTCTCTAGGAGAGCGTAGCGTTCCAAAGGATTGGAAAAGGGCACAGGTCATCCCCGTTTTCAAGAAGGGACGTCCAACAGATGTGCAGAACTATAGACCTATATCTCTAACGTCGATCAGTTGTAGAATTTTGGAACATGTATTATGTTCGAGTATAATGACTTTTCTGGAGACTAGTAATCTAGTCTGTAGGAATCAGCATGGGTTTCGAGAAAGATGGTCGTGTGAAACCCAGCTCGCGCTATTCGTCCACGAGACTCAAAGGGCCATAGACACGCATTCACAGGTAGATGCTGTGTTTCTTGACTTGCGAAAGGCGTTCGATACAGTTCCCCACAGTCGTTTAATGAACAAAGTAAGAGCATATGGACTATCAGACCAATTGTGTGATTGGATTGAAGAGTTCCTAGATAACAGAACGCAGCATGTCATTCTCAATGGAGAGAAGTCTTCCGAAGTAAGATTGATTTCAGGTGTGCCGCAGGGGAGTGTCGTAGGACCGTTGCTATTCACAATATACATAAATGACCTTGTGGATGACATCGGAAGTTTACTGAGGCTTTTTGCGGATGATGCTGTGGTATATCGAGAGGTTGTAACATTGGAAAATTGTACTGAAATGCAGGAGGATCTGCAGCGAATTGCCGGCCGGAATGGCCGTGCGGTTCTAGGCGCTGCAGTCTGGAGCCGAGCGACCGCTACGGTCGCAAGTTCGAATCCTGCCTCGGGCGTGGATGTGTGTGATGTCCTTAGGTTAGTTAGGTTTAATTAGTTCTAAGTTCTAGGCGACTGATGACCTCAGATGTTAAGTCGCATAGTGCTCAGAGCCATTTGAACCATTTTGCAGCGAATTGACGCATGGTGCAGGGAATGGCAATTGAATCTCAATGTAGACAAGTGTAATGTGCTGCGAATACGTAGAAAGATAGATCCCTTATCATTTAGCTACAAAATAGCAGGTGAGCAACTGGAAGCAGTTAATTCCATAAATTATCTGGGAGTACGCATTAGGAGTGATTTAAAATGGAATGATCATATAATGTTGATCGTTGGTAAGGCAGATGCCAGACTGAGATTGATTGGAAGAATCCTAAGGAAATGCAATCCGAAAACAAAGGAAGTAGGTTACAGTACGCTTGTTCGCCCACTGCTTGAATACTGCTCAGCAGTGTGGGATCCGTACCAGATAGGGTTGATAGAGGAGATAGAGAAGATCCAACGGAGAGCAGCGCGCTTCGTTACATGATCATTTAGTAATCGCGAAAGCATTACGGAGATGATAGATAAACTCCAGTGGAAGACTCTGCTGGAGAGACGCTCAGTAGCTCGGTACGGGCTTTTGTTGAAGTTTCGAGAACATACCTTCACCGAAGAGTCAAGCAGTATATTGCTCCCTCCTATGTATATCTCGCGAAGATACCATGAGGATAAAATCAGAGATATTAGAGCCCACACAGAAGCGTACCGACAATCCTTCTTACCACAAACAATACGAGACTGCAGTAGAAGGGAGAACCTATAGATGTACCCAAGGTACCCTCCGCCACACACCGTCAGGTGGCTTGCGGAGCATGGATATAGATGTAGAGATGTAGATATCTCCTGGGACCACGCGCAAACTCCTCAACACTCTCCCAGTAATTCCTGCGACCGTCCATCGCGCCTTCCCGTCCAGCACTCCCCTGTCCTGTGCGACCCGATGCTCCTCCTCTACTTCCATCCAGTCTCTCCTTTAACTTCGGTAGTCGCCTACCGTAGTAACGGGCGCTGTGATTGGCTAGAGCGCTCCTGCCATGTATCCAAGCCAACACACACTCACAAACATTCTGAAGCACATACAAAACACTGGATCTACATTTAAATAACACGAAATTAAATAAATATTCCTATGGCTGGACCATAAACACGCTCTAATACACATTATTAAATACATAAACAAATCAAATAAATATATATCAAAGGAACAGAAACAAAAGTAGGCCAGATGCCTAATGTCCTTGTGCTTTCTAAAACACACAAATATTCGACCAATTTCAGTGTTGAGGATCAGTGGACAAAGTTCAAAACCATCGTGCAATATCGGACATAAACAAAGACATGGACGAATAAATACATTTATAAGCATGCTGCTACCGTTTTTTTTTTTGTAACTGTGGAGTACTTATGGCCTGACGCGATCAATAGTAATCCGCCTCTTTGACCTCCAAAAACTCATGTACTATTCAAGTTACATGCCTGTAATTCATACCAATTTAGGTTTATACTAACAGCTTTCTAAAGACACATCAATGGACAAAATCAGATTAGCCTTTTAGATTTTGAAATTTCGTTACTGGGTGTTACTTGTATAATTTACCATCAGATATTGAACGTCAAACTAAAAAAGATATTGAAAATCTGATTACACCAGCAGAATCATCGTGTAAATAATGGTAATGTACATGTTTCTTTTTAAGGTATCATGATTCCTCTGGCTATTATTAATTTCTACATGAGCTGTGAAACGTCTGCCATTATGGTTTCACACAGTCCGTCATCTTTGGTACTCCAGGCATATAAATCTCCTTCATCGATACAAAACCCATTCCTCGACAAGCATCGACATGGAATTCCCAGCCCCGTGGTCAACCTGGACCACACGCTGGGGTTACCCCTCTTGCTCTGGCTAATGTTCGGCACCACACGGTTGCTGATGAGCCCCAGCTTTTCGAGCGGCCCGTGCTGCCGCGCAAACTCCGAACTTAGAATATTTTCATGGCGCCACAAATCGCCCGTTACCTCACAAAACGTAAAGTCAAATGCTTAAAAGAGATGGCTATTATAGGATAGATTTCTATCTGGATCATCATTATTTTCTTAGGGCCTTTGCCCCACTTCGACGTGGGATCAGTCTTGTTACTATGGATGTGGCACTGTAAGCGTCAGAGGGTGGCCAGATGCCCTTCCTGTCACGACCTCGCACCCCCCGGGACGGAAATAAGTGTACCCCACCTGTCTGTGTCTAGCGTAAGCCATGAAATAGTGCGAACGTTTTTCAGATGTCTGCGAGTCGTGTAACTGAGATGGAATGTGGGGACCAGCCCAGTATTCACTTATTGGAATGTGGAAAACCACCTAAAAACCCCATCCAGGCTAGCTGGCACACCAGCCCTCATCGTTAATCCGCTGGGCAGAGTTGGTATATCTGTATATTTAATGCATCCTTATGGAGGAAGCAGTTTAATGAACAATAAAAGAACCTTTAAGAACTGACTGTCTTGAACTAAACCCTGTAAAATCAATGGAGAACGGAGAACTTTTCATCGCCCAGTGGATATTCGAGAAGAATTTGCGATTGCCATAATAAATGCACGTTATGTTTTACAAAATAATTTGATAAAGTTTAAGACATATTGTACGTTTCTCCAGATCTGGAAATTCCCCTAGGTCTTACTCGCTGTCGAAAGCAATCACGAATTGTGTTTCAGGATGCAAGAAACGTCTACCTGCATCGACAAGTGCACAGAGACTGAAGGCAGCCGTATACGTTCTCCACGTGCCAGGAGCTCACTACTGGCAGCGCGGCCCAGTGCGCAGACTACAATGCACGTAATTTTTTTGTGCCGCAGACTGTCTTCGTAGCGCTACACAGCCCCTAAGCCGTCGCCTCACGGACCGTGCATCCGAACGTTGAGCTTTGAGCGTGCCGAATTTCTGACGTCATAGCGTGGAACAGCACGTTCGGCAGTCTTTCCGAAAGTGCAGAGCAATATCTGGCTTGTCAGATATTCTGAGCGTGCGTCTGAGCGTTGACCAGTGAGATGGCACAGCGCCACCTACGTCACACGCACGCCGTCTCCCTTCAGTACAGAGTTGTGAGGCTCCATATTGGCGTTCATTTCAATCCTGTATGTATATATGCCGTTTCTGAGTACCAGCAAAGAGAGAATCACTGGAAAACCCGTTGTTAGTTGTGTGATTCGTTCCAATAAAATAATGAGAAACATCATATTCGTGGCAAAGAATTATTGTAACTTAAGTATTCTGAGAGTAGGCTATTTGAAGGCAGCGACACACTAAAGATCCACCCAAAACGCATTTTTCTTGGTACAATTTGTTATAATTAAATTCCAATTAGTAACATAATTAGCTACGATTAAAGTTTTTAGCACGGGGTAAAACTACAAGGACCGTGGTTTTCACATAGTGTAATGAGTGGAGTCTGTGTCCCGTGATCAGTTCTTGTTGGGGCGGTGATTCGCGCCTTAACACATCCAAATTGTTTTTCCTAACATTTCATAAAATTTATTTGGTTCTGATACTTCATTATTAGTTTAATATAAGTACACGCTATAGTATTTGATGTTATATAAATATAAGTTCATCTTTTTTTGAAGGGTGACTTTGTTCGATTGGCTTAATCCACAGGACAGCTTGCGCTACTTGTATAAAGATATTTTGCTCCTTTTTCTTTTACGCTTCGTAATTCACATGTTGCAAAGATTCTGCTACTAGGTAGAAACAGTGATAAAGTAAGACTGATCGTGGGGTTTTACTAAAATGTGGGAATGATGAAATAATGTTTGTTTTATGCGGAGAAGTATTCCAAATTTGTACCGCACTGTTTGTAATGGAACTTTTATAAGCCTGTGTCCTTATTGATTGGACATGGTACTTTACTTTTCGTGGACGATGGAGGAAATGTGCGTTTTAATAGAGCTAACGTGGGAATTTTACGCACGCCCGTTGAGTAAACAGTGTGATTTATGAACTAGAAACATCCCTCAACTGCCGCTGGAGTGCGTTGCGATCGCGTATGCCACGTTGGGGCCCACGTACCGTATGCACAAGCCGCATCGTTCCTGAGCGTTCAGCGGCACATTGAACTTGGCTCGCTCAACGTTAACGCTCGACAGCACGGTCCGTGTGCCGACGGCTTTACATCACCGACTCGGCCCCTTTAAACTGCCTCTGCACCTACCAATACGTTTCCGACTCCCACTGCTAACATGGCGAAAAAACTCTATGTAACTAGCCAACGATGAGAATGCAGCCGACAAAAACTCTCAGTCCTCAACACTATCAGATATGCCTGTCTGCTTGATATAATTACACAGTTGGTGACTGTATTGCTACAAAATGAGTCAGCCAAGCAAGAACTCAATATCACCAGACTTTTAATCCAACGTCTCCTGAAGCGTTTATGGAATGCTGCTAGATGTCCGAAGTCATCCAAAGTGTTTTAGGATTAACTCTGAGTGAGCTTGCGTTTAGATTATGGAATAATTTTTCCATCCGTCTATGCAGTTACGTAGAACTTTAGATTCAGAAATTACAGAAGAGAGATTGGGTTCGAATATATAAAATAGTTCATAAAATTGCAACACACTTGCAACGTGTGTATCGTGAAAGTGATAAGAGACGATTTTAGGAAGTTTTTCGCTTTTCTATGCCAACTGCAATTATTGCAGCAAAGTCTTACCCACGCTTTAAAAACGAGTAATTCACCTCTACTGCTGGCCATAACGAAGGGAGGCTTACGACAAACTTCAGATACATAATACCCAAAGAAATGTCAAAGAAATTGTATTACGAGTTTCAAATGACATTATAACGTAAAAAGAAGGTTTTATTTGGAATGTGATTTGAGAAGTGAAGTTAAAGTGAAATCGCAACGAATTATTTGTCAAAAACTTCAACGGAATTGATAATTTCTCAATTTTTGCTGAAGAAGATTACGAGCTGAAAGTCATACATACAAGCCATGAATAAAGACGAATTCAGGAGTGCACTGCATGTGTAGAACGTAGTTTCTTTAGCGTGACAACCATAAATCTCCGTAAATCAAGTAAAGGTTCTAATGGACGTGTCAAAAAAAAAAAGTTGTTCTTGAAACTAATTTAATAGAAACTAAAAGTACATTTGTTTAATAAATAACAAAAAATTGGAGCTATAAATCCTGTTGGATTTCAAATTTATCTATTACACTTGACACTTTTTATGCAAAGATGACGAATAAGTGTTTTTATTCTTGTAAGTAAATAATGTTTCAGACAGTATTTGTTACTGACGAATAACAGATGGTTATTTGTATCCGTACTTGTTATCCTTCATTTGCATAAATTTCGCCCAAGTCTAGTTGGTTCAAATGGCTCTGAGCACTATGGGACTTAACTACTGCGGTCATCAGTCTCCTAGAACTTAGAACTACTTAAACCTAACTAACCTAAAGACATCAGACACATCCATACCTGAGGCAGGATTCGAACCTGCGACCGTAGCGGTCACGCGGTTCCAAACTGACGCGCTTAGAACCGCATGGACACACGGGCCGGCCCCAAGTCTAGTGCTAAGCGAAGTACGTCATGCATGCGCACACAAAATAATTCGCAACCTATGTTCAAGTGAATGCAGGTGTGTGAAATCCACGTGGACACGCGGCTGACACGGTGTACATACGCTCACGCAGCTGTCATTAGCATCGGTAATCTTTGGCAACTTCCCCAACGCTCGCGAAGCATATTGCCGCTCTCACTCGCACACCACAGGCGAGTGTGGGCCATGCGGATAGACTATACGGTTACACGGCTCTAGTATCGTGCATGGTTTGTGTGTAAATCTGTAATTCATTTCCCGACGGTGTTTGGCGGTGCGTAATTGTGTTGCAGCCAACAGCCCTTCTGGAAAAGATCAAATACCTAAATTCCAAAAGTAACTCTTCCATCTTCTGCTTATCGCTCCACTTTCGGCGCATCAGTCTGCCTGGTAATAGAGTTTCAATGGCGTTGGGCGACTGTGTGTGACTTACACCTCTCGTTTCGCTCTCATCCTCCTCCAGGACATCCACGTTAGCAATCAACCACCCCTCTATCAACATTAAACCCACAGCACTGAAATTATCCACGAACAAAATGGTTCTGAGCACTATGGGACTTAACATCTATGGTCATCAGTCCCCTATCCACGAACATAGGTAACATTTTATCACCATTTACCTCTTGTACACTTACAACACTCCTTTTCACTAAGCAGCCTGCCTGATCCCATACATTATTTACTTCCAACACTTATATGTCACGTAACATCTCAACCAGTAAATTGGACTTAAAATTAACCCCAAGCCATTTTCTTTAATTTCTACGTACACAGTTGTGTGAATCGTATCTTAGTGTGATTATTCACATTTGAAACGGTATGTTATGCTCGATTGCCTCCCCACGCTACGTTACTATACTGGCAGTGAACAGTTTCCTCCCATCATGCTCCATCATGGATTGCCGTAGGTCGATTTTAGCATAAGATTAATCCACAAAGTCCAACCACAGAATCATGTCATAAGACTCAAGCACGAGTGGTACAATCTCTTCATATTGTCTGAAATTAACCATACCCAGGCCAATTTATGTACAGATACCTGCAGTGTGACTATTGTCCACTCCACACAATCTATACTGTGGTCGCATCCATTGCTAATGTTCCAGCAGACATCCACTGGCAACCGACAAAATCCTGCAATTCTTCATCGCCACTAGTCCTCTGATCACACAACCCATCTCTGCATATGATTTTGTAGTGTTCAATTTTATTGGGAATGCCCAGATGCAGACCTCAGATTCCCTTTGACGTTTAACGCTTGCTTCACACTGGTCATCACCCCTTAAACTACAGTTACCATTATGCTGACCTCTGCCTCTACTCCCATTGTCTCATGAGTGGTGACATTGCTTCCACATATGTCCCATCTGTCCACTTCTATAACACCTTGTATTAGCTGAAAAAACTGGTCGTCTACCTTGCAACCCAGTTGACACATCGAAGTCCCTGCTTTCTACTACCAGTGTAAATATGTGGGTAAATGAGTCGGTACGCCTGTTCATACTCTCCTCTGCATTACTGAAGTAATCCATTTAAAAATGCGTCAAGCACCATTTGCTCAGACACCTGTAAGATTCTTTCTTTCACAGTAGCATTCTGTCCCAACTCATATATACAACCATTGATCTACCTTATTTTATCCACAAATTCTTCTACTGATTCTGTATGCCTCTTTATTACTATGCCCAACTGTTTCCCCAAAATACCTGGCAACGTTCCGCTTCGTATACATTAGGACAAACCCTTTTTTAAAGTCAGCAAATGTTGTAGTTACCTTGAGAGCCGAGATACAACTTGTAAAAGCTTTTGCTTCTTCAATTAACCTTAATTTTGCTTCCGGCAAAGGTTCTGTGCCAGATTATCATTCCATCTCTGCCAAATTCCCAAAACTCTCCACAAAGCTTAGATGTCCTTACTTGATTTACCGTAGAAAGGAGCCACTAAACTTCCTGCTGACAAATACATATTTCGTTGCGATAGTTGTACTTGCACTGTTAATAGACCGTCCAACTCACTATTAAATACTGTTAATTATGCTATCCTTTCAGACGATATATGAACTCCCTCAGGTTCTGATACTCTTTGTGTCTCTCAGGCAGACAAAGCCTTTCCCTCTTCGACACTGATTTTGAAACACCAAAATAAAATACATTAGCTTAATTCTTACGTGTAATCATCATCCAACTTTATTTGAGGCACTGTCTGGCCATGTATCCATAACACTTACACGGTAAATAGGCTACTAATACTGATTCTGCACATGCTACAGAATTACCTACCAAATTACGCTGTGTAAATCTGACAGGTACTAGCTACTCGTGCCCTCCAATACCTCTAAAGTCGGCGGTTCAATCCCGTCTCCAGCCATCCTGATTTAGGTTTTCCGTGATTTCCCTAAATCGTTTCAGGCAAATGCCGGGATGGTTCCTTTGAAAGGGCACGGCCGATTTCCTTCCCCATCCTTCCCTAACCCGAGCTTGCGCTCCGTCTCTAATGACCTCGTTGTCGACGGGACGTTAAAACAACACTAACCTAACTAACCTAACCTCTAAAGTGTGGCAAATCCACTAGTTGCTTACGTCTAACAAAATTAAGCTTACAAAGACTACAGCAGTAAGCATTTTTTACATGACCAAGAAACCTTGGCAGAACACTTAAATTACTTGACTCACCATTCTACAGGCCATAGGTTCAAACGATGTGCTGAAAAGGCTATGTCAGTGTTCTGACAGTTGTAATAGCTGGTGGCTTTGGGGGAAGGGGGACACCACGCCCTGTAACACTGAAAGAGCGAAGCGACGCACTGCCTCTGCCATCAGTGACTCAGATTGCAGGTAGTCTTGGAAAGCTGCGTCTGGTGTCTTGTGGCATGAATCGTGCAACCTGTACTGTCCAGCGGCCGCCAGGCAGGTAATATTTTGGCCGTGACACATTGCCCGGCGTTGATGGCTAAGAAGTTGACTTCCAGGGCTGGTGGCGTGTGGCGTGTGGTTCCAGATCCCATGGTTTCAGGGTGGACTGACGTGACACAACGTCTAACTGTGGTTCACAGACAGTATTCCAGACGGTGCCCACTGCCCCATGGTATTAGAGCTGTGATACGAAGTGAAGTGACTTCAGTACAACATGGATAGGTATTAATATGCTTCCAAGCTGCATTCGCTTGGGCTTTGCTGTGCCTTGCAGCATATAAACTAAACACTCCAGTGGCTGGCAGTGTGCCGCCCTTTCGCTTAGGTGCTGCTGTATTACACCTTGCGAGGCCATATCGTCTCACAATGATGCGACGGCTGTGTCGTATGTTTTAAAGACATAACACCCATGCTTGTTTGTGGCTGTCGCTACTGCAAGCCACTACCTACTTTGTGAATTTCATACCAAATATTAGCGTTGTGCTACAAGAGTCAGCAAACTGTATTGATATCTAAAACAATTGTCCTTTATTCTTCAATATCAGTTACACATTTTTAATTACATGAGTTTTTATATCTCTCTGGATCGTCTTCAGATCCAAGACAAAGTAAAGGTAAACATGTAACATCTAATATTTCACAATAAGTATAAAACAATTCTACATAAATGTAGAATTTATCTAGGAAGCTCTGTCAGCAATCTGTCTGCCAATGTTTTTAATTCGTATCTGCTGAAGGGAGAGGGAAAGAGAGGAGGAGGAGCAAGAGTGAATAAAGTGGCGGTGGTTGGGTGATGGGAACAGGTGCAGAGAATGGGAGTTGTAGGAATATCATGATTTTCATAAGGGAGGTTCTCTTTCTAAAATTATGAAATTTCCAACTGTGGAAAAATTGTCATTAAAACATGAATCATGTGGAAGAACAGGTATGTAAACTATAAACAGCATAAAATAGTAAGATTAGACATTATTCACTATTGGTTATTCATTACAGAATTCAATTGCAAGTATAAAGTTATCAATGCTGATTGGAAATTACTGTGCTGATTTTCTGTAGAACGTAATTTATTTGTTCACTAACATGCTTTAGTCTTCTTAAGCCATTGACAGGTGACAACTTAATGATGTAAACACAAATAAAATGGCTTGCGATCTAGAGATACACTATATACAGAAGATAGAAAATTGATGAGATAGAGAGTGTTTAGGTAGGAAAATATTGCTTTTACTTTTAAATTTAACACGTAAATTCCTAAATTCAACTGAAAACGGAGAAATCCAGCACGTTATGTGGACATATTTACATTTTATAACAAATGTTGAATTATGTGGAATTTTCAAATAGTGGCTAATATTTTTGGAACTGAAATTGTAGAATAGTGTAAATTTTACTTTAAATCCATTTTTAGTTAAATGTAACTAAATTCACATAAAATCTTTAGTTTTCGTTTTTAGGCGTATTTTTTTATTTGCCAGTTTCATTCTGCCATATAATACTGTAGTCTATATCGTTTCTTGAGCCACACGTATCCGACATTTACGTAGTACAGTGTTTTGTAACAGTGAACTTACCAAAAACGTGACATTCAGAAACAGATAGTTGAAAGAAATGACCTGTCGTAGAACAGAATAACTACAAAAAACAATATCAGTTTCGATATGCTAAAGGAGATTTCAGAGTTACGTAACTCGACATCTACTAGTCAGTGATACTACATGCAGTACGTCCGCTCAGATGTAACACAAATGCAACCAGTGATAATAATAATTTCCACATTAATGATTGCATGACTTTTACTAAAGGAAACGTTGTCCTCAGAGCAGATGCTCAAAGTGACACCGCTTCGCGTCCAAACATTGCGCGACGTGCTGGATTATACATCTCTTGACTCTGCGCGACATTGTTGCATCCACAGATTCAAGAGCAGCATGAACACGCGCTATTAGTTCTTCCACATATGTCGGTGGAGTAGAATACACATGCACCCTCAAGTGTCCCCACAGGAAGAAATCCAAGGGATTTAGGTCAGGTGAACGCGAAGGCCATTGAACCGCACCTCCCCGTCCGAGCTATTTTCATGGAAGTGTTCTGTCTAAATACCATTGAACATTAATTCCAAGGTGTGGAGATACACAATCGTGTTAGAAATTGTTATGACTTCCTTGCGCGCTGTTTCTTTAGTGGATACAGAAGCGAGGGACAGATGCAGCTAATGAAAAGAGAAATCACATCCAATACCAAATGAAAAAATGATACATAACTTCGTTGTTGTAGTTGCAGCTTCAGTTGCTAACAGCACATCTGAATGTAGAAATATATATACAAATACAAAAGATTTATAAATCTGTCACTCTTCAATACAATGTCTATTCAGAAGATGTCGGGCCCTGGCAACTATGAAAATCTGTAAATCTGTAGATAAGGAATACTTGCAACGGTGTAATCGTTCGTGGCAGCGCCCCGGTGCCGCAGTGGTGGCTGTAGGGAACGCGACGGTGTAATTGGCTGCGCACGTATTTGAAAGTGCGGCCGACCAAATAGCAGCCGATATCGCAAAACCATAACCTCTGCCGAACATGAAGGGGAACACCTGTCAGTGCGTCAGGCAAATAGTTTGAGAGGAATGTATGATATCTTCGTGCAGTCAACCTGTCAGGCAACAAGTAGGGACCCAAACTCCTGTTTCCTTTTTTGTGACCCAGACGTTGATGCCGAAGCGAACTTGATACCCACGATATTGGGTGATGTGCAGGATAACGTCACACCAATGGTGGGCATTGTGCATATTGAAGACACCCTCACGAGTGAACGGTGCTATATCCGACCATATTACAGTGCTTATCAAGTCGTCATTGCCTTCCTGTTGTTTTTGGAACCATTCACAGAATTACATCCGGAGACAGCGTCTGCTGGATGCAGGTATTGTGTTAAAGAATAATGATAGGGGTGCAGCCCATGGTAGTGCAGCACGTCAACGACCGTGCGTTGCGAGACATGCAGCTGTCTACGTGTACTTCGCAGGGGTTGTAGGTGTATGACATCCACAATGATTTCGTCACTAGATGGACTACGGTTAGCCCGTGGACGAACACGTGTTGGTGGAAGGAGAAACCCTGAGGAAGAAGAGGAAGCTCAAGGCGACGAAACATTTTTGTCTGTATGACGTCGACCAGGATACGTAGCAGCATATTCACGAGCGGCAACACCGGCCCGGTTATCAGATGCACCAAGGACCGGAAGCATACCCCACATTCATTATATGCACATACCAAATGCTCGCCACAGTATTTTGGAATAACACGAGAAGAAAATACGGTATGTGTACCAAAGTACGTGGAGTCTGCCACTGGCGCGTTACTCCACGAACAACTAGTCGTTGTCTGGTGAACATCACTTACAGTATAAACACGTCATCAGTCGCAACGGGCTGTTCCACCTAACGCGCATCATCCCTCATACAGCGTTTATTCTGCATGATTCATTCCGACACTGCTAATTGTGAAATGTTGGTTTTCGAATTACTCGGTTTCCCTAACGGTAATGTAGGTGATGTTTCCACATTTCGATCGATGATAATAATAATAATAATAATAACAATAGTAACGCATGGAGATACTTACTAAACAGCATGCGCTCATCAGACTCAGTGTTGAAAGACATAAAAAGTTGTTCCCTGGTGATAATACATACAAATGGTAATTGAGTTTGGAAATTATTTGCAAAGCACGTTCGTTGCCCAACTGGTGACGTAAGGCCCTGACGAAATGTAATAGGCCTGAACGTTGCAAGAATAATGTGTGCTGTTTGGGGAGGGTACACAGAAAACACGTTTGGAATCTAGTAGATTCAGTGGTGCAAAACAATTTTCGTCCGCAACTTCCAAAAGGCTTCTTTCAAATCTGACCAATGAAAACGATTGTACTTCCATGTCAGTGTTCGTATTACGGAAGTGCAAATGTTTCATGCTACAATCACTGTAATCGCTGTATGACGATTAAGACGTCACACACCGTACCACGCAGAACGTTTAGCAAATAAAAACACATACGTCTCGTTCTAGGATCGAAACTTCGACCTCTTGCATGCTAACCCAAAACGCTATCAACTGCGCCAACTGCACAGCACAAAGCTGTTTTGCTGACAGAGCTTGTTACCGTACATTCAATTACAGTGTTCCCAGACTGCCGATCTTTAACGTCAGAAAGATACATAGGACCAAATTTTGTGAGAGACATTTTTGTATTGCTAGTAAGTGAGGAATGACACTGCGAAATCCGAGTGCGCCAATTTTTCTTCTCCCTTTATAAAGTGTGTGTAAGTCGCATGTCGTTGTAACTGTGTGCAACATTCAATTGTCACATGACGATGCATAAGAAGTAGAAAGCCAATTTGTGATCAAATAAACAATATTTTGCCAAAAATCAGGAATGTGTTTTTTTTTCACTAAATCCTTTGTTGATATTGACAGAATAATAATGTTACAAATTGTATGGAGCTGTAATTTAGTTCGTGCCACTACATGTTTCAGAGATATAACCCTGCATCTTGAGGCGATTTTGTGTCAGTTGCTCCACATTATAGAGTAGAATACTTGTCTTATGCTCACTGATTGGTTTGTTGATGCTTACAGTGAACAGGAGGAGGGTGGAAAAAGAGTGAAGTCATCTAGAAGCGCAACTGAAAATGAGATACCCAATCGGACAGACTCAGATGAAAATGCAGGCGTATACCAAGTGCTGTTGCAACCGGCAACTGAAGACCTGGAGCCACCTGTTGATGACTTCGACCTATTAAAGGATGAAGATGTAGTAAGGCAAGTACAGAGTCATTATTCATTCTCACTATAGTCAACATATACTTCTTAGGTGAATTAACAACTGTACTGATATTTAAAACAAATCTCGATGATTCTTCAGTGTCAGTTGCATATTTTTAATTACACGAATGTTTTGATTTTTCTGGATCGTATCAGATCCAAAACAAACTATGACTAGACATGTACCGTCTAATATTTTACAGTAAGTAGAAAAGTATTATACATACATGTAGAAACTGCGTAAGTAGTTTCTTCAGGAGTCCCTCTTGTTCGTGTCAGAACCTCGTAACAGAGTACTGGGTTTTGTAACCTGCAGTCTGTGTTTTAAACTGGTGTCTGCTCGAGATAGTGGAGAAGGTAGGAGAAATGGGGATGCAGGGGCAAGGGAAAATGGAGCTACCGTGATGGACAGAGGGGAAAGGAAGCATGGTTTGTGAGTGTTAAGGATGCCTTGAGTGTAATAAAAGAGGGTCATGCTCTAAAATTATGATAATTATATTTATGTAAAAATTCTTTTCGAAGTATAAATAGTATGGAACAATGTGTATTTACTGTAAATGGTATAAAATAGTGTCATTCATTACAGAATTCAATGTAGCTACAATATTATCAGTGCTTAATTGAAAATACTGTCTGATGTTCTTACAATGTTATTTACTTGTTTAATAACCAGCTTTAGTCTTCATAAGCTCTTGACAGGTGGCGGCATAATGTAGTGAACACACATAAAATCTGTGAATTACATACTTGTATATAGTATATGCAGATACAAAAAGTGATGAGATATCGATTGTTTGATGAGATAAAGATTGTTTAAGTAGACAAATATTACTTTTTAATCCACAGGTATTGTTACTTTCAACTATGCAAGAGAAATCTAGTTCTTTATGTGGATATGTTTTACTTTATTCACACATGAAAAATAAAGTTTCATTTGTAGCTGCAATCTAATAGTCTTACAACTGAAACTCAAATAAATTGTAAATTCAAGTTCATTTTTGGTTTGTAAATTCAAGTTCATTTTTGGTTTGCTGCTAAATATATCAAAATTCACATAAATCAACTTATTCAAATGCAAACACATCTGTGTAAGATAAAAATGTAATAATTAATTTTGTGAACACTCTGTATCTCATCCTTCGTTATCTTCCTTATATAACAACTGTATCTGTGACATTCAGATGATGGCCTCATAAGTAAAAAGACAGTTGGTCACCAACAACTAAAATGTTACAGAATCAGGAACTTTTTTCCATGCAGTATTATGGTCATGTGATGAAAAAGTAATACTATACGTTTTTTGTGTACAGTTATATTTTTTGTTTCTTTCCAGTGCACATTACAGAAGTTTAAAGCTTCATCTTGAGGGGAATTTATGTCAGTTAATCTATATTAAGTATAATTCTTATACTATGAACACGAATGGCTTTTTAATGCTTATAGTGGAACAAAGAAGAGGTATGGAACCAGAACTAGACGTAGGAGGTCTACGAAAAGGAGAACATATCGCAAGACGTCAAAAGGGGGTAGCAGAGATGTGGATCCAGGAGTGGAACAACTGCTAACACGGAGGGCAGCTGCAGACCCACATCCCTCAGTCTTTGACTATTCAGTCCTCCTGGAGGGAGATGATACGAACCCACAAAGGCAAGTACAGAGTAGTTATTCATTACAGAAGATAATTGCAACGACAGTGTTATTAGTACTGAATGAGAATTACTATTCTGATGTTCTGTAAGATGTTATTTAATTGGTCTAGAATCCTCTCTCGTCTTCTTAAGAGATTATCAAGTGAGAATTAAATGATCCACACATGGATAAAACGATCCGTGAAGCATACATATACTGTATACATAAGATACAAAATGTTTAAGAAGGAAAATTATACATTTTGATTTCAAACAGAAATTGTTACATTTAACCAAAAAAGGAGAAATCTAGTTTCCGATGTGGATATTGTTGTAGTTAATAACAGATGAAGAATAAAGTTCAATTTACAATGGTAATCTAAAATTATTATAGCTCAAACTTAATAGTAAATTAAACTTTGGTTTCCCTCTGTTGCTAAATGTAATGAAATTCGCATAAAAAATTTTATTTTTTCATTTTTACTTAAATACACATATTTCTGACTAAAATACAATTCTCATAATTTTCTTTGTAAAACTCTACATCTAATTATACTTTGTATATCCTGTCCATATGCATTCACAAAAGGTTGAGATAGTAATAGGAGACACCTGACTGCCCCACTCCATGCTATCGGGAATACAGCGTTACATCTCTTGAAGTGATTTAAGCTGTGCTGATTGGTAGCGTAAGCGACAGCATTACAGGGGCGCATGCTGGATCCTATCTATGAGTTAACTGCACATTAGAGCGTAATCAGCCGATTTTAGTATTACATTAGCCTAGTTCTTGTGACATGACATGCCCTGAAACTGGATATTTCATTTATATGAAGAACAGCCGTTTTAGAATTTACCCCCTCCCACCTCCATGCGTTAATTTCTGCGGATATCCATGACTAGGTTTGAGACTATCCAAAACATGCACTTACTAATGCATGAAATTAAAATTGCATGTTTCAAAAGAGTAACAAAAATAGACCTATGTTCCACAACAACAAAACAATTGATAGCAAGTGACTATTTTAGATGCTACTTAGAGCGCTTACAATAATTCACTGTGTTAAGATCATCTAATTGTTACAGTGTTAAAAATAGCGCTTTCAAAAAATTTTTGCCATCTTTTCATCTTCAATGTGATAATGGATCCGGAAACACTTTCGTCATGATACATAAACTCAAGTTATTTGCACCGTGAACATCATGAAACGATACAAATAATGTCAGAAAAATATACATCATGTCGTCACATAATAAAAAGTCTGTTAATGGTTACTTTGTACGAAAGAATATCTCTTTGTCAGTTGTTCATCTGGTCTTTTCCTCCTGTCAAAAGACTTTAACTGACACACTTTTAGTGTGTTCTCCCAAAATGACTATTTCTAATAAACAATTTGTACCGATGCAATAGTATTCAAATATAATAATGACTATTAAAATGTACCAAATACCAATAAAAATTACAAGATTATAAATACTGAATGAGAATTACTATCCTAATATTCTGTAAAATGTTATTAATTGCTCCTGAACCAACTTTCAACTTCTTAAGCCTTTGTCAGGTGACAGTTGAACTATGGTAATACAGATAAAATGATGCGTGAAGAACACATATATACACAATATGAATAAACGATTACATGAAGCGTGTTTACAAAGGATAGTAGTACATTTTAATGTCGCAAAAATGATTGCGTATAACTAAAAATGGAAAATCCACTTTAATGTAGATATTGTTGCATTTAACAACAGATTAAGAAGTTGAGTTTACAATTGTAATCTAAAATTTTTATTACTGAAATTTAAGTACATAGTAAATTAAACTTTATCTTACATCAACTATTCAGTGTAACGAAATTAACATGAATAACTTCAACATTCATTTTTGCTAGAATGTAGCTGTTACTGCGTGAAATAAAAATGTAATATGTAAGTCACATCTTGTTTTTTCAGTGTTTGCAACATTCAGTTGTCACTTGATGATGGCCAAATACCCAACAACCACTTCATGACGGACTAAATAATATTTTGCAGGACATCAGGAAAATGGTTCCTACTAAATATTATTGTCAAGATAACAGAAAAATAATACTACAACTTTATTGTTAACAATTACAATTTAGTTTATTCCAAATACACGTTTGAGAGGTATAACCCCCATCTTGAGACGAATTTATGTCAGTTAATAAGAATAAGATCTTCGGGTACTTCAGTTTGTATAGAGTTAATGTAATATAGTATGTGACGTCAACACAATCAGAAAAGGAGCCTATGATCGCTGGAGACAGGGAACAGTTTACCCAAAATCGATACACACGGCACTCATGGTTTGCTGCTGAAGGTTTAGACCTCGTATACGCAGAGTGGAAATAAAATAAATGGTAATTGCTTACAATAAACTCCTAGTTTTACCCGATATTCATAACATCCCCTGTGACGTCTAACAAAAATTTTCGCAATTAAAGCTCACTTATTGTTTTTAATGGCTACAGAGCAATTGATTATTATGCAACATTACCTAAACAATAGACGCTTCTGTACTATATCCTGCATTTCTAATCTCATGTGTTGGGTGACAGACACAAGAAAAAAGTTACAACTGAGGCATTTCTTCGAGATGTGTCACTGTGCATGCTACGAAAAAGTTGTTCTCACAATTCATTGAGATCCGCAATGCAAACGCATCTTAATCGTCAACGCTAACATTTGATCACAGCTTGCTCTCTGAAGGAGAACACTCTGCTCCTCGGGGTTGGCCGAACACAAAGTGAGAACTAACGTCGGGGTCCCAAAAGGAGGACTGATGAATTACAATCCATAAGTAACAACACAATTGGACCAGCTTGGCTGACCGGTATGGTAAGCGATAGCATTACAGGGGTTCGCGGCGGGTGCTATCTATAACTTAATTGGGCATTAGCAGTTTAGTTAACCGCCGTGCACTTTCTCGTCCTGTAACGTACCTGACTGCCTGCAGTGCTGCCGCTCATGCGGTATTCACTAACCTGTGGTTTCTGTATCCCTACCAAACCTTAAACCGAGCGAGGTGGCGCAGTGGTTAGCACGACGGTTTTTTTTCCAAGCCGTCCAGAGCCCCTTAATATATTTCCTATGTATCTCTGTGTGGCATCTGCTGTTGCTACTAAGCAAAAATATCTTCCTACCTTTCTTAACATTATTTGTAACACCCATCGTCATAGTTGCTATCGCAGCCTTTGATAACTGATATCTTCCTCTGTATTAACTGATACGGTAAGTTCAGATCGGTTTGTTCCTAGGAGGTCTAAGAATGTTACATGAATCCCTGTGCCTAGCACCTGTTTTGATACTTGACTCTTACACTCTATACCTGGCAAGTTGTAGTCACCCTCGATAACAAAAATAAAAATAAAAGTAATTTCCAATGTAAAACATGGCTTTTGCACAACTAACTAGTGCTAAGTTACATAGTTCTCAGCCAATGGCAAGACCTCAGAAACTATGGTATCATAACTATATAACCTACAATACTTTAAGATAGCGTATTTTAATAACTGTGTATGCAAACTGCCTAAGACTTAGGTTGCAATGTTAATAAACATGTTTGCTGCACAACATAAATGAAGAGTGCTCAGTTGAACAGTTTTTCAGCCAGTGTCAGGACCTGTAATACTGTGGGGTTTTATTATTTATTGTGTTAGCTAATATTAAGTGAAAAAATAAAATCGTTAATACTCAATAGCAAATACTTCTTAATTTTCTGTAAAAAGCATTTGTTCGACAATGAGATTTTCACTCTGCAGCGGAGTGTGCGCTGATATGAAACATCCTGGAAGATTAAAACTGTGTGCCCGACCGAGACTCGAACTCGGGACCTTTGCCTTTCGCGGGCAAGTGCTCTACCATCTGAGCTACCAAAGCACGACTCACGCCCGGTACTCACAGCTTTACTTCTGCCAGTACCCCGTCTCCTACCTTCCAAACTTTACAGAAGCTCTCCTGCGAACCTTGCAGAACTAGCACTCCTGAAAGAAAGGATATTGCGGAGACATGGCGTAGCCACAGCCTGGGGGATGTTTCCAGAATGAGATTTTCGCTCTGCAGCGGAGTGTACGCTGATATGAAACTTCCTGGCAGAGTAATACTGTGTGCCCGACCGAGACTCGAACTCGGGACCTTTGCCTTTCACGGGCAAGTGCACTACCATCTGAGCTACCGAAGCACGACACACGCCCGCTACTCACAGCTTTACTTCTGCCAGTACATCGTCTCCTACCTTCCAAACTTTACAGAAGCTCTTTCTGAAATCAAAACGTACCCCTTATAGAGAAAGGTGCGTTCATAATTAAAACCGTTGTGTTATGATATGCACAGTACTCCCACGAGTATATCTTGTAAGTTGTTGGACCAAATTCTAGCAAGTAGGTGCTGAAAAAAGCGCACTTCATTCTTAAAAAAACACGTTACGGGATACAGCCATTAAAGTTGTCAATGTATCGAAGCTCCATATGATGGGTTGCCTGGAGCCTCTTTTCAGAAAGAGACTAACGTGTTAATATTGTAGATTATATACCTTTGAGAGTAAGTTTTTCCTGAGAACAGAAAGAAAACTACGTGAGAATGATGTGTGTAATGTTAAGTCATTTGTTACCACTAGAATAAATTATCTGCGTTACTTTTTTTACCAAATTCCAACTCCGTGTTATGCAAGCAATCATTCGAAAAATAGTATGTATAGCTCAACAAGTACTTTTAACTGTCTCCGTAAGCATGTTTATGTTGGTAACATTCTTAATTCCCGTAGGCAATTTATTGCTAAGAGTTATTCTTTGGTATAATATGTTATTTTGTGTATTAAGGTTATTCTTCCATCATAAATGTAATTTCAGGGTAACTCTTGCTAGGTGTTCATGTGCAGAGCCTTTGTGCATTCATTATCAGCCTTACTATATCTGTGTGAAACTGGCTGCTAAACATCCTTCCATGTTGTAGTGAAAATGTCCTGTGTTTTTAACAAACCTGTGACTACTTTAGTACTGTATTTTTTTATGATCCTGTTCTGTTGCTTGAAAACTGTGTTCATACATTGTGCATTTGTTCCGCATGAAAGAATCCCAGTGCTAAGAATTGTAAATAGTGCCTAACTAAATGACACCGAATCTTATTCACCAATGACAGGACTCTGTGCGTTGACGTCATGCCAAATTAGATTTCGTTGATAAAATTTAGGTGTTACTTGCCCTTTATAAATCGAAATTTATGGCATTTCTTCTCTTTATCATCTATACTACCTTTTTGCGTAATGACAAATTGTAAAGTTCCTGAACGTTTCATGTCATTTTCCTGTCACAGACCTCTTGTTTTGTCAGTGACTGTCTTATTGCTGACGACAGAAACAGTTTCTTCCCCAGTGATTAACGCTATTAGCAAAATCATGCTGAATATCACGAACGGTACTGGCACGAATATTCTGTCCGGAAGAACTCTTATTAACTTCGTATATTAGTGTAATATGAACGCTAAATCGTTTGTTCATCTTTGCAGTGAGCAGCAGAAGGTTACAGAAGGAGAGAAGCTGTCTGGAATTGCAGCAACTGAAGTGAGAAGCTTGGACAGGGGAAGAGACACCGTAAGCCCACAAGAAGGACACAAGAAAAAGCAAGACCGTAAAGAAGAAGTAGGAGTGAAGCCACAGCGTCGCCGCCTGGAAGTCGCAGACACCGAGAAATCGGTTGCTGGCCCTTCCCCAATAATGGCTGCAGATCATACGCCTTCACTGAGGCAAGTATTTCGCTCTGGCATATTTCTTTGATCATTTACTTAAACACCACTGCAGTGTGTTTGTTTGAGTGAAAATTGTTCACTACAGCATTGGGGAATTGTTTTTAGAAAGCATCCAAAACCTCTGCGTACTGGTGGATAGTAGCAAGAACAGTGAATATATTCGCAGTATTGAATATCCGAATGTTTACAGGGCCAGTAAGATCAGACCTTTTTCACAAGATATCCATCATACAACAGTGTTGGAAAGTACACTTCCAAAAATGTGAAAGCAACACTGCACTTTCAAAACATAAGTTGATCTTGAATTCAGCAGGAAGATAAGATTTATAGGTAACTGTCTCTTTCAAGATACAACATAGTAGGATACGTTGGATAGTGCTTATGTTGCACAAAGGCTTATCTATATGTTTAGTTCTCTTCTGCTCTGTTCCTGCTGTTACAAGTCCTTGACACCCTGTGTTACTTAGTGCTCTCTAAAGCGATTATTCAAAGTTTAGCTATTTTTACTGTTTTAGTAGCATACAAGACAACGTTTCTATATGTACATGTACATCATACTTCCAATGCCATGTCATAGTGTGTTGCGGAGGGTACTGGATACTGCTGGTAACACTAAGAGATCCCCCCTACAACGTTCCACTAGCGAACTGCGCGTGAGAAGAATGATTGTCCGTAAGCTTCTCAATTGGCTCTATTGCCTCGAATTTTTGTGTTCTGGTCATTGCACTAGAAGCCACTAGGAGGAAGTAATATATTGTCTGACTCTTTTAAGAAAGTGATCTCTCGAAAGATCCGCCGTAAACCCCTCCGTAAAGCATCTAACCTCTCTTGTAACGTATACCGATTGAATTTGTTGAGAATCTCGGTAACATTGACGCCCCCACTAAGCGATCAACAATTCGCTCTTCGTTGGATCATATCCACGTCTTCTATCAGTCCTGCACAGTAAAGAGGCTGTATTGACGAACAGTATTCAAGATTCGAACGAAAAAGCGAAAATGTGGTCCGATTCTCTATAAGGTCGAGATTTTTCAGATAGCGGCAAAGCAGAACGTATTTAAATGTCTAACTGAAGCCAAGGAACACGGCATCAAACAGAGTGCCGTCACTTCACACGCAGTTGACCTCATGGAGGAAAAGGGTAGCTGAGTTTCGTGTGATCTCTGTTAGCGTAATCTATTTTCGTTTTTATAGAGGAGAAATTCGTATTTAAAAAATCTCATAATTCTTGAGCATAAAGCATGTTCCATAACACTATAACAGACTGACGTCAACGATATAGGTCTACAGTTGTGGGTATCTGCCCCATTAGTCTCCTTGGTAACTGGGTACCCTTCCGTGCTCAAATGATCTACGATAAACTCCTGCTAGTAAGGCTGCAAGATCTTTCTCATGTTCTTTGTAGAATTTTATAGGAATATCATTTTGTCCTGATGCCGTTCCAGTATTAAGCTATTGTAGTTGCCTTTTCATTCCTTGGTCGATTATCTCGGTATGCCCTGTTTCATCTCACGATGATTGCGATGAAGGACTGTGTTAGGACACTTCGTGGTGAAGCAGTTTCGGAAGACCGAAATCATTATTTCGCATTCTGTAGGCTATCTTCCGTTTCGTTGTCAGTATGGACTGTGACTGAATCGACAGATAATTTCGAGGCGGTTACTGACTTTACATCAGACCAAAACCACTTTGCCGGCCGTGGTGGCCAAGCGGTTAAAGGCGCTACAGTCTGGAACCGCGCGACCGCTACGGTCGCAGGTTCGAATCCTGCCTCGGGCATGGATGTGTGTGATGTCCTTAGGTTAGTTAGGTTTAAGTAGTTCTAAGTTCTAGGGGACTGATGACCTTAGAAGTTAAGTCCCATAGTGCTCTTTAAAAACAACAAACAAAACAAAACCACTTTCAAATTTAGCTCAGATCGGATGATATATTCATATTTCCATGGTTTCTTCGTTCAACTTTAGTTTGCCTGCTAGTCTTTCACATCTTTTGAATCGGAGATCAAGTTCTCTTTGAAACTTCGTGGCAGATTAAAACTGTGTGCCAGACCGAGACTCGAACTCGGGACCTTTGCCTTTCGCGGGCAAGTGCTCTACCAACTGAGCTACCGAAGCACGACTCACGCCCGGCACTCACAGCTTTACTTCTGCCAGTACCTCGTCTCCTACCTTCCAAACTTTACAGAAGCTCTCCTGCGAAACTTGCAGAGTGTCGGGCGTGAGTCGTGCTTCGGTAGCTCAGTTGGTAGAGCACTTGCCCGCGAAAGGCAAAGGTCCCGAGTTCGAGTCTCGGTCGGGCACACAGTTTTAATCTGCCAGGAAGTTTCATATCAGCGCACAATCCGCTGCAGAGTGAAAATCTCATTCTGGCAAGTTCTCTTTGTTTACAAAGCAGTTCTCTAGTTTGACTACTAAAGCACGGTCGCTTTTTCCCGTCTTGTTCGGAATATACGAGTCTAAGGCATGATGCTTTTGAATTTTTCTCATTTGTGTTCCACGTTTTCGTCCTCGTCACTGAATATTTGATGCTGACTTTTCAGATACTCTGCAATTTCTATCCCGAAACTCTTTCTAGGCAAAAGTATTTTCCAACCTTTCTTACGACTCTTGTAAAACACGTAGTCATAGTTGCTTTCATAGCATTATGATCACTGATACCTTCCTATAAGTTCACTGATTCGATACGTTCTAGCCTGTTTATTGCTAGAAGTACTAAGACGTTGCCTACACCATTTGTTTCTCAATGCGCTCAATGTCATTTTATGACATGACATTCAGAATAATAGTACATGAATGCACCACTTAATAGCATGGTGAACAATCTCTCCGTGTTAAGTGGAATTCGGTTTCTGTTAGCGCAGCATAATTGGGAAAATTGTTAACGACTTTCCGTTGAGTGCTCTCTGAAGCGCTCTACCGCTACAGTTCCTGGCCAGGTGGTCTATCGAAGTGTCCGATTCCAGTTCTTGACCGACATTTCATGTGTAACATCACCCACAAATCATTCATATTCGCGATCTGTGACAGCCTTGGTGGTATTATCAACTTCATTGCTGAAAAAGAGTGGAATAATAATAGTGAAGAGTAAAACTCACGTTTTGCTGAATGAGATGTTCACTCTGCAGCGGAGTGTGCGCTGATATGAAACTTCTTGGCAGATTAAAACCGTGTGCCCGACCGAGACTCGAACTCGGGACCTTTGCCTTTCGCGGGTAAGTGCTCTACAAACTGAGCTACCGAAGCACGACTCACGCCCGGTACTCACAGCTTTACTTCTGCCAGTACCTCGTCTCCTACCTTCCAAACATTACAGAAGCTCTCCTGCGAACCTTGCAGAACTAGCACTCCTGAAAGAAAGGATATTGCGGAGACATGGCTTAGCCACAGCCTGGGGGATGTTTCCAGAAAGAGATTTTCACTCTGCAGCGGAGTGTGCGCTGATATGAAACTTCCTGGCAGATTAAAACTGTGTGCCCGACCAAGACTCGAACTCGGGACCTTTGCCTTTCGCGGGCAAGTGCTCTACCAACTGAGCTACCGAAGCACGACTCAGGCCCGGTACTCACAGCTTTACTTCTGCCAGTACCTCGTCTCCTACCTTCCAAACTTTACAGAAATTTCTTCCCCTATGTCTGTCACTATTAGGAACGCCATACTGAATAGTACCTGAAGAACGCTTAAGTTTTGAATCTCTTATATTATTGTAATTAGGACGGTAAAACCTTTGTTGATGTTTGAAGTGAGCAGCGGAAGGTTGGAGGAGAGAAGACGTCAGGCATTGCTGCTACTGATGTAAGAACTTTGGACAGCAGAAAAGACACTGTAAGCCCACGGCAGGGGCACAAGAAAAAGCGAGATCGAAAAGAAGATATTGGGGTGAAGTATCAGCGTCCGCAGCTGGAAGTCGCGGGCCCCGAGAAATCGGTTGCTGGTCCCTCAACACTAATGGCTGCAGATCATGTGTCCTTACTGATGCTCGTTTCTCGCTTGTTAAACTGGAAATTATTCAACTTCACCATTGCGGAATTGTATGCACAAACAAAGGAACCACAACCTATTTGTTCGATTGGATAGTGGCAAGAAACATGAATATATTCCCAGTAAAGTTTATCTGAATGTGTTCGGGGCCAGTACGATCTATCGTACTCACAAAATATCTACTACACAACAGTGTTGAAAAGTACGCTTCAAAATATTTGAATCCAACACCTCCCTTTCTAAACAAGTAGCATACATTGATCTTGTCTTCAAAAGAAAGAAGGCAACGTTTTTATATGTACATCGGCATCATACTTATAAAGGCACCTCATAGTATGTGGCGGAAAGAACTGGATACTGCTGGTACCACTAAGTAATCCCCCATACACAGTTAAATTCACGAACGACATGTGACAAGAATGAATGTCCGCAAGCCTCTCTATTGGCTCTACTGTTTCGAATTTTTTTGTTCTGGTCATTGCACTCGAAGCCTCTAAAAGGGAGTAATATATTGACTCTATTCCGAAAGTGATCTCTCAAAACATCCGTAGTAAACCCCTTCGTTGTGCACGCGAAATCTCTTGTGGCATATACCGATGGAGTATGTTGAGAATCTTGGTTACGTTCCTGTCCCCCACTAAACGACGAACGATTTGCCCTTCGTTGGACAATATCTCCCTCTTCTATCAGTCCTTCACATTAAAGGTTCTGTACTGATGTACAGTACTCAAGACTGGAACGAAAAAGCGCAAATGTGATCCGATTCTTGATAAGCTCGAGTGTTTTCAATAAGCGGCACAGTAGAACGTTCTGAAATGCCTATCTGAAGCCAAGAAAAACGGCATCAACCAGATAGCCGTTACCTAACGCGCAATTGACCTCATGGAGGAAAAGGGCAAGCTGAGATTCTTGCGATCTCTTTTAGGGGAATAGATTTTCTATTTTACAGAGGAGTATTTCGTAATCAAAAAATGTCATAAGCCTTGCGTATAAAGCATGTTCGAAAATACTATAACAGACTGACGTCAGTTCTGGGTATCCTCGCTACAGCTCTTCTTGGTAACAGGAGTGACGTGCGTTTTTTTTTTTTCGAACCACTAGGTACCCTTCGTTGCTCAAGTGATCTGCGATAAACTCCTGCTACAATGGGTGCACGATATTACACATATTATTTGTAGCATCTTATAGGTATCTCATTATGTCCTGATGCCATTCCAGTATTAAGCGAATGGAGTTGATTTTTCATTCCTCCGTCAGTTATCTCAATATGTGCCGATTCGACGTTCTCGGGATGTTTCAAAGGAAAGACAGTGTTACGATCCTGCACAGTGAAACAATTTCAGAAGACCGAAATCAGTATTTTGGCTTTCAGTAGGTTATCTTCCGTTTCGGTTCCAGTAGTTACTGTGACTGAATCAATAGATGACTTCGACTCGCCTTTGGTTGTTTTCCAGATCGCTTGATAATATCATATTTATAAGGTCATGGAACGCTTCTCTGACTGCTCTCTTTAGAGTCACTTTCGCTTCGTTCAGCTTTAGTTCATTTGAAAGGCATTGACATCTCTCGAATCTGAGAAAACATGCCCTATGTTTACGGAGCTTTTATCTAGGAAAACTATTAAATCTCGGTGGCTTTCTCCGGGCTCTCAAGACCTTACTCGTTTTCGTTTTCTTCACTAGAATTTTCATGGTGACTTTTCAGATACACTACAGTCTGTATTCTGAAACTATTCCGACGCAGAAATATTTTCCAACCTTGCTTATGATTCATGTAAAACCCGTAGTCATAGCTGCTGTCTTAGTATTATCATCAGTGATATCTTCCTATACGTTCAGTGATTCGTTACGTTCAAGTCTGTTTCTTGCTACAAGTTCTAAGACGTTACTTACACCAGTTCTATCCCAGCACGCTCAATGTAATTTTCTGACACGACATTCAGAATATCGTCACGTGAATGCATGTTTGTGGCACCAGTTGTGATAGTATGGTGTGCGATCTGTACGTGTAAATGTGGAATTCGGTTTCTATTAGAACAGCATAATTGGGAAAATTGCTAACGATTTTCTGTTAAGTTCTTTCTGAAGTGTTCTACCACTAGATTTTCTGGCCCAGACGGTCTATGGAAGCGTCCAATCACAGTTCTTGACCGACATTTCACGCGTAACATCACTCACAATTAATTAACATTCGCAGTCTATGATAACCTTGTTGATATTATCGGTTTCTTTGCTGCAATATGTCTAATAATAATAGAGAAAAGTAAGACTCACCTATTGCTATTGAAACTACAAAATCCTTAGCAATGTATGCGAAATATTTGATATTTTTCTTTGGAAGAATTAAATGACAGGCCTCCTAGCTGCTTTTTTTATGCTGCGGCCATTGAAAAGTCGGTTACTGCGTATCGCAAAAAAGGGGTAATACGAAATGAGACTTACACATCATTTATATACAGCTTATACAAAGACAATGTGACATTCAGTGTTAACTCTTTAACTGCTCTGGACGTGTAAACGCGGGAGCCTATGTACCTATCCCTGTGTGCTCTGAACGTGTTTACGCATGCCTCCAGTCCTTTTACCTGGTATACTGAAAGTGTGTACGCGTATGCAAAAGGTCTTGTGACATACGGAAACACGTTCAGAGCACACATAGACAGGTACAGAGGTGGACGTGTTAAAACGTCCAGAGTAAACGGTTTAAAATTGAACGTATTGCATTCTCATGGCAAACAGATGCAGTTAAATTAAACTAAAAATGTATTCCTCAATAACTGACACTATTGGGTAGACCACACTGAATATCACAAATTGTACTGGGGCGAATATTCTACCCTGACGAACTCTTATGTTAGCTTTCGAATCTTGTATCTCATTGTAACATGAAGGTAAATCGTTCATTGATGCTTGCAGTAAGCAACACAAGGTTGAAGGAGAAAACCTGCCTGGAATTGATGCAATTGAAGAGATTAGTTTGGCCAGGGGAATAGACAAAGGAAGCCCACGAGAGGCACACAAAAATACGCGAGACCGAAAAGAAGATGTAGGGGTGAAGCCACAGCGTCCGCAGCTGGAAGTCGCGGCCCCCGAGAAATCGGTAGCTGGACCTACTACACTAAAGGGTGCAGATCATGCGTCGTCACTGGGGCAAGTTCCTCGCTCTGTCATATTCCTTTGATTAAGTACTTAACGACACTGCAGGACGCTTGTTAAAGTAATAACTGCAGGGCCAGTACGATCTATCTTACTCATAAGAGATCTATTATGATACAAACATTTGAAGCCAACACTGCACTTTGAATACATGCAGCATACAAAGATCTTGCATTCATCAGAAAGGAACTATTTAATAGTAACTGTCTATTTCAGAATACAACATAGTAGAATAGATTAGATAGTGCTTTATTTTGTACCAACGCCTATCTGTACGTTTAGTTATCTTATGCTCTGTACCTACTGTTAGATGTGTTCAAGCGACTGTGCTATATAGTGCTCTCTAACGGGATTATTCAACATTTAACTATTTTTACTGTTTGAGTAGCTTTCTAGGCAACGTTTCTGTATGTACATCGGCATCATACCTCGAAAGCCACCTGAAAGTATGTGGCGGAAGGTACTGGATTGTCGTGGTACCATAAAGTGATTCCACCCTACGCTGGTCCACTAGTGAACGGCGCGTGAGTAGAATGATTGTCTGTTAACCTCTGTATTTGCTCTACTGCCTCGAAATGTTATATTGTGGTCATTGTACTATAACCCCTGGGAAGGAGAAATATATTGACTGACTCTTTTCTGAAAGCGATCTCTCGCAATTTCCATAGTAAACCCCCTCGTAATGCACATAACATCTCTTGTAACGTATTCCGATGGACTTTATTGAGAATCTTTATCACGTTTCTCGCCCACACTAACCGACAAACGATTTCCTCTTCTTTGAATGATATCCACGTCTTCTGTGAGCCCTATACTGTAAAGACTCTGTACTGATGAACAGTATTCAAGATTCATAGAAAAAAAGCTCAAGTGTTTTCACTAAGCGCCAAAGTAGAACGTTCTTAAGTGTCTATCTGAAGCCAAGGGCCGGCCGCGGTGGCCGTACGGTTCTAGGCACTTCAGTCCGGATCCGCGTGACTGCTACGGTCGCAGTTTCAAATCCTGCCTCGGGCATGGATGTGTGTGATTTCCTTAGGTTAGTTAGGTCTATGTAGTTCTGAGTTCTAGGGGACTGATGACCTAAGTTGTTGAGTCCCATAGTGCTCAGAGACATTTTTTTTTTTTTTTTGAAGCCAAGGAGAACGTCATCACCAGAGCGCCAATACCTAACAGGCAATTGACCTGATGGAGGAAAAGCGCTAGCCAGGTTTCGTGCGATCTCTCTTAGGGGAATCGATTTTCATTTTTATGGAGGAGTATTTCGTAACCAAAAAATGTCATAAGTCTTGAGCATAAAGCATGTTCGATAATACTATAACAAACAGACGTGAATGATATAGGTATACAGTTGTGGGTATCTGCGCTACACCTCTTCTTGGTAACAGGAAAGATGTGCGTGTTTTTCGAATCACTAGGTACCGTCCGTTGATCAAGTGATCCACGATAAACTCTTGCTATAAAGGGTGCAAGACCTTTGAGATATTATTCGTAGAATGTTACAGGTATCTCATTTTGTCCTGATGCCATTCCACTATCAAGCGATTGAAGTTGCTTTTTCATTCCTCCTTCAATTATCTCAATATGGGCTGTTTCGACGTTCTCGCGATGAATCAAAGGAAAGACCGTGTTACGCTCCTACACGATGAAACAATTTCAGAAGACCGAAATTAGTATTTCGGCATTCTGTAGGTTATCTTCCTTTTCGGTTCCAGAATCGACTGTGACTGAATCAGTAGATGTCTTCGACTCACTGACTTTACATCTGACTAAAACCTCTTTAGCTTTTTGCTCAGATCGCTTGATAAAATCATATTTATTAGGTCATGCAACGCTTCTCTGATTGCTGTCTTTAGACTCACTTTCGCTTCGTTCAGCCTTTGTTTGTCTGTTAGGCATTCGCATCTCCCCAATGTGTGCAAAAGGTCCCTTTGTCTTTGGAGCTGTTCTCTAGGAATACAATTGAAGCACAGTGGCCTTCTCCTGTCTCTGAAGACCTTGATCGGAACATACTAGTGTGAAGCATACTGAACGATACTTTTGAATTTTTCTCATTTGTGATGCACGGTTTCGTTCTCATCACTGAATTTTTGATGTTGACTTTTCAGATACACTGCACTTTGTAACCTGAAACTATTCCTAGGCAAAAATATTCTCCAACCTTGCTTGAGATTCATGTATAACCCGTAGTCATAGTTGCTGTCTTAGTGTTATCATCAGTGATATCTACCTCTACGTTCACTGAATCATTACGTTCAAGTCTGTTTGTTGCTTGAAGTGCAAAGACGTTGCCTACCCCAGTTGTATCTGAATGCGCTCAATGTAATTTTGTGACATGACATTCAGAATAATGTCACGTGAATGCCTGTTTGTGGCACCAAATTTGATAACATGGTGTGCAATCTGTACGTGTTAACTGGAATTTGGTTTGTATGACAACAGCATAATTGGGAAAATTGCTAATGATTCTCTGTTAAGTTCTCTCTGAAGCGCTCTACCACTAGATTTCCAGACCCAGACGGTCGATGGAGGCGTCCGATTACAGGTCTTGACCGACATTTCACGCGTAACATCACTAACAATTATTTAACATTCGCAATCTGTGATAACCTTGTTGATATTATCGATTTCTTTGTTGTAATAAATCTAACAATAATAGCGAAGAGTAAGACTCACCTTTTGCTATAGAAACTACAAAATCTTTAGCACTGAATGCGAAATACTTTTTAATTTCTTTTGGAAGAATTATATAACAGGTCTCGTAGCTTTTTTTTCTGTTCTGCTGCCATTGACAAGTCGGTAACTGCTTTTCGAGAAACAGATTTAACACGAAATGTGACTTAGACGTGTTTGTATATATAGCTTATACAAAAACAATGCGATATTCAGTGTTAACTCTGTAACTGCTCTTGACGTGTTAACGTGCTCGCATTTGTACCTATCCCTGTGTGCTCTGACCTGGTTTACCCGCGCCTCCAGTCCTTTTACCTGGTACACTGAACGTGTGTACGCGTAAGTAAAAGAACTTGTGGCATACGTAAACACATTCAGAGCACACACGGACAGGTACAGAGGCGCACGTGTTCAAATGGTTGAAATGGCTCTGAGCACTATGGGACGTAACATCTGAGGTCATCAGTTCCCTAGAACTTAGAACTATGTAAACCTAACTAACCTAAGGACATCACACACATCCATGCCCGAGGCAGGATTCGAACCCGCGACTGTAGCGGTCGTGCGGTTCCAGACTGTAGCGCCTACAACCGCTGGGCCACTTCGGCCGCGCACATGTTAACACGTCCAGAGCAGTTAAAGGTATAAATTTGAAGTAACGCATGCTCATGCCAGATTGATGTAGTTATAGTAAACTATAAATAAGTCGCACAGAAAAAATTTCTTCCTCGATGACAGACACTATTGTGTAGACCACACTGAATATCACAAATTGTAGTGGGGTGAATATCCTTCCCAGACGAACTCTTATGTTAACTTTGGAATCTTGTATCTTATTGTAACATGAAGGTAAATCGTTCATTGATTCTTGCAGTGAGCAACAGAAGGTTAAAGAAGGAGAAAATCTGCATGGAATTGATGCAATTGAAGAGATTAGTTTAGCCAGGAGAATAGACGAAGGAAGCCTACGAGAGACGCACAAAAAGAAGCGAGACCGAAAAGAAGATGTAGGGGTGAAGCCACAGCGTCCGCAGCTGGAAGTCGCGGCCCCCGAGAAATCGGTAGCTGGACCTTCTACACTTAAGGGTGCAGATAATGCGTCGTCACTGAGGCAAGTTCCTCGCTCTGTCATATTCCTTTGATTAAGTACTTAACGACACTGCAGGACGCTTGTTAAAGTAATAACTGCAGGGCCAGTACGATCTATCTTACTCATAAGAGATCTATTAGTATACAAACATTTGAAGCCAACACTGCACTTTGAATACATGCAGCATACAAAGATCTTGCATTCATCAGAAAGGAACTATTTAATAGTAACTGTCTATTTCAGGATACAACATAGTAGAATAGATTAGATAGTGCTTATTTTGCACAAACGCCTATCTGTATGTTTAGTTATCTTATGTTCTGTTCCTACTGTTAGATGAGTTCCAGCGACTGTGCTATTTAGTGCTCTCTAACGGGATTATTCAAAATTTAACTATTTTTACTGTTTGAATAGCTTTCTAGGCAGCGTATCTATATGTACATCGGCATCATACGTCGAAAGCCATCTCGAAGTATGTGGCGGAGGGTACTGGATTGTCGTGGTACCATAAAGTGATTCCACCCTACGGCTGTCCACTAGTGAACGGCGCGTTAGTAGAATGATTGTCAGTTAGCCTCTGTATTTACTCTGCTGTCTCGAAATTTTATATTCTGGTCATTGTACTATAACCCCTGGGAAGGAGAAATATATTGACTGACTCTTTTCTGAAAGCGATCTCTCGCAATTTCCATAGTAAACCCCCTCGTAATGCACATAACATCTCTTGTAATGTATTCCGATGGACTTTATTGAGAATCTATGTTACGTTTCTCGCCCCCACTAAGCGACAAACGATTTCCTCTTCTTTGGATGATATCCACATCTTCTGTGAGCCCTATACTGTAAAGACTCTGTACTGATGAACAGTATTCAAGATTCGAACGAATAAAGCGCAAATGTGGTTAGATCCTTAAAAAGCTCAAGTCTTTTCACTAAGCGCCGAAGTAGAACGTTCTTAAATGTCTATCTGAAGCCATGGATAACGTCATCAACCAGAGCGCCGATACCTAACAGGCAATTGACCTCATGGAGGAAAAGCGCAAGCCAGGTTTCGTGCGATCTCTGTTAGGGGAATGGATTTTCATTTTTGCGGAGGAGTATTTGGTAACCAAAAAATGTCATAAGTCTTGAGCATAAAGCATGTTCGACAATACTATAACAAACTGACGTCAATGATGTAGGTATACAGTTGTGGGTATATGCGCTACACCTCTTATTGGTAACAGGAAAGACGTGCGTGTTTTTCGAATCACTAGGTTCCGTTCGTTGCTCAAGTGATCTACGATAAACTCTTGCTATAAAGGGTGCAAGACCTTTGAGATATTATTTGTAGGATGTTATACGTATCTCATTTTGTCCTGTTGCCATTCCACTATTAAGCGATTGAAAATGCTTTTTCATTCTTCCTTCAATTATCTCAATATGGGATGTTTCGACGTTCTCGCGATGAATCAAAGGAAAGACCATGTTACGATCGTGCATGGTGTAACAATGTCAGAAGACCGATGTTTGTGTTTCGGCATTCTGTAGGTTATCTTCCTTTTCGGTTCCAGTATCGACTGTGACTGAATCAGTAGATGTCTTCGACTCACTGACTTTACATCTGACTAAAACCTCTTTAGCTTTTTGCTCAGATCGCTTGATAATATCATATTTATAAGGTCATGGAACGCTTCTCTGATTGCTCTCTTTAGACTCACTTTCGCTTCGTTCAGCTTTTGTTTGTCTGTTAGGCATTCACATCTCTCGAATGTGTGCAAAAGGTCCCTTTGTCTATGGAGATGCTTTTTCATTCTTCCTTCAATTATCTCAATATGGGATGTTTCGACGTTCTCGCGATGAATCAAAGGAAAGACCATGTTACGATCGTGCATGGTGTAACAATGTCAGAAGACCGATGTTTGTGTTTCGGCATTCTGTAGGTTATCTTCCTAGGAATACTATTAAAGCACAGTGGCTTTCTCCTGTCTCTGAAGACCTTGTTGAGAAGATACTAGTGTGAAGCATACTGAACGATACTTTTGAATTTTTCTCATTTGTGATGCACGTTTTCGTTCTCATCACTGAATTTTTGAAATTACTTTTCAGATACACTGCACTTTGTAACCTGAAACTATTCCTAGGCAAAAATATTCTCCAACCTTGCTTGAAATTCATGTATAACCCGTAGTCATAGTTGCTGTCTTAGTGTTATCATCAGTGATATCTACCTCTACGTTCACTGAATCATTACGTTCAAGTCTGTTTGTTGCTTGAAGTGCAAAGACGTTGCCTACCCCAGTTGTATCTGAATGCGCTCAATGTAATTTTGTGACATGACATTCAGAATAATGTCACGTGAATGCCTGTTTGTGGCACCAAATTTGATAACATGGTGTGCAATCTGTACGTGTTAACTGGAATTTGGTTTGTATGACAACAGCATAATTGGGAAAATTGCTAATGATTCTCTGTTAAGTTCTCTCTGAAGCGCTCTACCACTAGATTTCCAGACCCAGACGGTCGATGGAGGCGTCCGATTACAGGTCTTGACCGACATTTCACGCGTAACATCACTAACAATTATTTAACATTCGCAATCTGTGATAACCTTGTTGATATTATCGATTTCTTTGTTGTAATAAATCTAACAATAATAGCGAAGAGTAAGACTCACCTTTTGCTATAGAAACTACAAAATCTTTAGCACTGAATGCGAAATACTTTTTAATTTCTTTTGGAAGAATTATATAACAGGTCTCGTAGCTTTTTTTTCTGTTCTGCTGCCATTGACAAGTCGGTAACTGCTTTTCGAGAAACAGATTTAACACGAAATGTGACTTAGACGTGTTTGTATATATAGCTTATACAAAAACAATGCGATATTCAGTGTTAACTCTGTAACTGCTCTTGACGTGTTAACGTGCTCGCATTTGTACCTATCCCTGTGTGCTCTGACCTGGTTTACCCGCGCCTCCAGCCCTTTTACCTGGTACACTGAACGTGTGTACACGTAAGTAAAAGAACTTGTGGCATACGTAAACACATTCAGAGCACACACGGACAGGTACAGAGGCGCACGTGTTCAAATGGTTGAAATGGCTCTGAGCACTATGGGACGTAACATCTGAGGTCATCAGTACCCTAGAACTTAGAACTATGTAAACCTAACTAACCTAAGGACATCACACACATCCATGCCCGAGGCAGGATTCGAACCTGCGACTGTAGCGGTCGTGCGGTTCCAGACTGTAGCGCCTACAACCGCTGGGCCACTTCGGCCGCGCACATGTTAACACGTCCAGAGCAGTTAAAGGTATAAATTTGAAGTAACGCATGCTCATGCCAGATTGATGTAGTTATAGTAAACTATAAATAAGTCGCACAGAAAAAATTTCTTCCTCGATGACAGACACTATTGTGTAGACCACACTGAATATCACAAATTGTAGTGGGGTGAATATCCTTCCCAGACGAACTCTTATGTTAACTTTGGAATCTTGTATCTTATTGTAACATGAAGGTAAATCGTTCATTGATTCTTGCAGTGAGCAACAGAAGGTTAAAGAAGGAGAAAATCTGCATGGAATTGATGCAATTGAAGAGATTAGTTTAGCCAGGAGAATAGACGAAGGAAGCCCACGAGAGACGCACAAAAAGAAGCGAGACCGAAAAGAAGATGTAGGGGTGAAGCCACAGCGTCCGCAGCTGGAAGTCGCGGCCCCCGAGAAATCGGTAGCTGGACCTTCTACACTTAAGGGTGCAGATAATGCGTCGTCACTGAGGCAAGTTCCTCGCTCTGTCATATTCCTTTGATTAAGTACTTAACGACACTGCAGGACGCTTGTTAAAGTAATAACTGCAGGGCCAGTACGATCTATCTTACTCATAAGAGATCTATTAGTATACAAACATTTGAAGCCAACACTGCACTTTGAATACATGCAGCATACAAAGATCTTGCATTCATCAGAAAGGAACTATTTAATAGTAACTGTCTATTTCAGGATACAACATAGTAGAATAGATTAGATAGTGCTTATTTTGCACAAACGCCTATCTGTATGTTTAGTTATCTTATGTTCTGTTCCTACTGTTAGATGAGTTCCAGCGACTGTGCTATTTAGTGCTCTCTAACGGGATTATTCAAAATTTAACTATTTTTACTGTTTGAATAGCTTTCTAGGCAGCGTATCTATATGTACATCGGCATCATACCTCGAAAGCCATCTCGAAGTATGTGGCGGAGGGTACTGGATTGTCGTGGTACCATAAAGTGATTCCACCCTACGGCTGTCCACTAGTGAACGGCGCGTTAGTAGAATGATTGTCAGTTAGCCTCTGTATTTACTCTGCTGTCTCGAAATTTTATATTCTGGTCATTGTACTATAACCCCTGGGAAGGAGAAATATATTGACTGACTCTTTTCTGAAAGCGATCTCTCGCAATTTCCATAGTAAACCCCCTCGTAATGCACATAACATCTCTTGTAATGTATTCCGATGGACTTTATTGAGAATCTATGTTACGTTTCTCGCCCCCACTAAGCGACAAACGATTTCCTCTTCTTTGGATGATATCCACATCTTCTGTGAGCCCTATACTGTAAAGACTCTGTACTGATGAACAGTATTCAAGATTCGAACGAATAAAGCGCAAATGTGGTTCGATTCTTGAAAAGCTCAAGTCTTTTCACTAAGCGCCGAAGTAGAACGTTCTTAAATGTCTATCTGAAGCCATGGATAACGTCATCAACCAGAGCGCCGATACCTAACAGGCAATTGACCTCATGGAGGAAAAGCGCAAGCCAGGTTTCGTGCGATCTCTGTTAGGGGAATGGATTTTCATTTTTGCGGAGGAGTATTTCGTAACCAAAAAATGTCATAAGTCTTGAGCATAAAGCATGTTCGACAATACTATAACAAACTGACGTCAATGATGTAGGTATACAGTTGTGGGTATATGCGCTACACCTCTTATTGGTAACAGGAAAGACGTGCGTGTTTTTCGAATCACTAGGTTCCGTTCGTTGCTCAAGTGATCTACGATAAACTCTTGCTATAAAGGGTGCAAGACCCTTGAGATATTATTTGTAGGATGTTATACGTATCTCATTTTGTCCTGTTGCCATTCCACTATTAAGCGATTGAAAATGCTTTTTCATTCTTCCTTCAATTATCTCAATATGGGATGTTTCAACGTTCTCGCGATGAATCAAAGGAAAGACCGTGTTACGATCGTGCATGGTGTAACAATGTCAGAAGACCGATGTTAGTGTTTCGGCATTCTGTAGGTTATCTTCCTTTTCGGTTCCAGTATCGACTGTGACTGAATCAGTAGATGTCTTCGACTCACTGACTTTACATCTGACCAAAACCTCTTTAGCTTTTTGCTCAGATCGCTTGATAATATCATATTTATAAGGTCATGGAACGCTTCTCTGATTGCTCTCTTTAGACTCACTTTCGCTTCGTTCAGCTTTTGTTTGTCTGTTAGGCATTCACATCTCTCGAATGTGTGCAAAAGGTCCCTTTGTCTATGGAGCTGTTCTCTAGGAATACTATTAAAGCACAGTGGCTTTCTCCTGTCTCTGAAGACCTTGTTGAGAAGATACTAGTGTGAAGCATACTGAACGATACTTTTGAATTTTTCTCATTTGTGATGCACGTTTTCGTTCTCATCACTGAATTTTTGAAATTACTTTTCAGATACACTGCACTTTGTAACCTGAAACTATTCCTAGGCAAAAATATTCTCCAACCTTGCTTGAGATTCATGTATAACCCGTAGTCATAGTTGCTGTCTTAGTGTTATCATCAGTGATATCTACCTCTACGTTCACTGAATCATTACGTTCAAGTCTGTTTGTTGCTTGAAGTGCAAAGACGTTGCCTACCCCAGTTGTATCTGAATGCGCTCAATGTAATTTTGTGACATGACATTCAGAATAATGTCACGTGAATGCCTGTTTGTGGCACCAAATTTGATAACATGGTGTGCAATCTGTACGTGTTAACTGGAATTTGGTTTGTATGACAACAGCATAATTGGGAAAATTGCTAATGATTCTCTGTTAAGTTCTCTCTGAAGCGCTCTACCACTAGATTTCCAGACCCAGACGGTCGATGGAGGCGTCCGATTACAGGTCTTGACCGACATTTCACGCGTAACATCACTAACAATTATTTAACATTCGCAATCTGTGATAACCTTGTTGATATTATCGATTTCTTTGTTGTAATAAATCTAACAATAATAGCGAAGAGTAAGACTCATCTTTTGCTATAGAAACTACAAAATCTTTAGCACTGAATGCGAAATACTTTTTAATTTCTTTTGGAAGAATTATATAACAGGTCTCGTAGCTTTTTTTTCTGTTCTGCTGCCATTGACAAGTCGGTAACTGCTTTTCGAGAAACAGATTTAACACGAAATGTGACTTAGACGTGTTTGTATATATAGCTTATACAAAAACAATGCGATATTCAGTGTTAACTCTGTAACTGCTCTTGACGTGTTAACGTGCTCGCATTTGTACCTATCCCTGTGTGCTCTGACCTGGTTTACCCGCGCCTCCAGTCCTTTTACCTGGTACACTGAACGTGTGTACACGTAAGTAAAAGAACTTGTGGCATACGTAAACACATTCAGAGCACACACGGACAGGTACAGAGGCGCACGTGTTCAAATGGTTGAAATGGCTCTGAGCACTATGGGACGTAACATCTGAGGTCATCAGTACCCTAGAACTTAGAACTATGTAAACCTAACTAACCTAAGGACATCACACACATCCATGCCCGAGGCAGGATTCGAACCTGCGACTGTAGCGGTCGTGCGGTTCCAGACTGTAGCGCCTACAACCGCTGGGCCACTTCGGCCGCGCACATGTTAACACGTCCAGAGCAGTTAAAGGTATAAATTTGAAGTAACGCATGCTCATGCCAGATTGATGTAGTTATAGTAAACTATAAATAAGTCGCACAGAAAAAATTTCTTCCTCGATGACAGACACTATTGTGTAGACCACACTGAATATCACAAATTGTAGTGGGGTGAATATCCTTCCTAGACGAACTCTTATGTTAACTTTGGAATCTTGTATCTTATTGTAACATGAAGGTAAATCGTTCATTGATTCTTGCAGTGAGCAACAGAAGGTTAAAGAAGGAGAAAATCTGCATGGAATTGATGCAATTGAAGAGATTAGTTTAGCCAGGAGAATAGACGAAGGAAGCCCACGAGAGACGCACAAAAAGAAGCGAGACCGAAAAGAAGATGTAGAGGTGAAGCCACAGCGTCCGCAGCTGGAAGTCGCGGCCCCCGAGAAATCGGTAGCTGGACCTTCTACACTTAAGGGTGCAGATAATGCGTCGTCACTGAGGCAAGTTCCTCGCTCTGTCATATTCCTTTGATTAAGTACTTAACGACACTGCAGGACGCTTGTTAAAGTAATAATTGCAGGGCCAGTACGATCTATCTTACTCATAAGAGATCTATTATGATACAAACATTTGAAGCCAACACTGCACTTTGAATACATGCAGCATACAAAGATCTTGCATTCATCAGAAAGGAACTATTTAATAGTAACTGTCTATTTCAGGATACAACATAGTAGAATAGATTAGATAGTGCTTATTTTGCACAAACGCCTATCTGTATGTTTAGTTATCTTATGCTCTGTTCCTACTGTTAGATGAGTTCCAGCGACTGTGCTATTTAGTGCTCTCTAACGGGATTATTCAAAATTTAACTATTTTTACTATTTGAATAGCTTTCTAGGCAGCGTATCTATATGTACATCGGCATCATACGTCGAAAGCCATCTCGAAGTATGTGGCGGAGGGTACTGGATTGTCGTGGTACCATAAAGTGATTCCACCCTACGGCGGTCCACTAGTGAACGGCGCGTTAGTAGAATGATTGTCAGTTAGCCTCTGTATTTACTCTGCTGTCTCGAAATTTTATATTCTGGTCATTGTACTATAACCCCTGGGAAGGAGAAATATATTGACTGACTCTTTTCTGAAAGCGATCTCTCGCAATTTCCATAGTAAACCCCCTCGTAATGCACATAACATCTCTTGTAATGTATTCCGATGGACTTTATTGAGAATCTATGTTACGTTTCTCGCCCCCACTAAGCGACAAACGATTTCCTCTTCTTTGGATGATATCCACATCTTCTGTGAGCCCTATACTGTAAAGACTCTGTACTGATGAACAGTATTCAAGATTCGAACGAATAAAGCGCAAATGTGGTTCGATTCTTGAAAAGCTCAAGTCTTTTCACTAAGCGCCGAAGTAGAACGTTCTTAAATGTCTATCTGAAGCCATGGATAACGTCATCAACCAGAGCGCCGATACCTAACAGGCAATTGACCTCATGGAGGAAAAGCGCAAGCCAGGTTTCGTGCGATCTCTGTTAGGGGAATGGATTTTCATTTTTGCGGAGGAGTATTTCGTAACCAAAAAATGTCATAAGTCTTGAGCATAATGCATGTTCGATAATATTATAACAAACTGACGTCAATGATGTAGGTATACAGTTGTGGGTGTATGCGCTACACCTCTTATTGGTAACAGGAAAGACGTGCGTGTTTTTCGAATCACTAGGTACCGTTCGTTGCTCAAGTGATCTACGATAAACTCTTGCTATAAAGGGTGCAAGGCCTTTGAGATATTATTTGTAGAATGTTATAGGTATCTCATTTTGTCCTGTTGCCATTCCACTATTAAGCGATTGAAAATGCTTTTTCATTCTTCCTTCAATTATCTCAATATGGGATGTTTCGACGTTCTCGCGATGAATCAAAGGAAAGACCGTGTTACGATCGTGCATGGTGTAACAATGTCAGAAGACCGATATTAGTGTTTCGGCATTCTGTAGGTTATCTTCCTTTTCGGTTCCAGTATCGACTGTGGCTGAATCAGTAGATGTCTTCGACTCACTGACTTTACATCTGACTAAAACCTCTTTAGCTTTTTGCTCAGGTCGCTTGATAATATCATATTTATAAGGTCATGGAACTCTTCTCTGATTGCTCTCTTTAGACTCACTTTCGCTTCGTTCAGCCTTTGTTTGTCTGTTAGTCATTCACATCTCTCGAATGTGTGCAAAAGGTCCCTTTGTCTATGGAGCTGTTCTCTAGGAATACTATTAAAGCATAGTGGCTTTCTCCTGTCTCTGAAGACCTTGTTGAGAAGATACTAGTGTGAAGCATACTGAACGATACTTTTGAATTTTTCTCATTTGTGATGCACGTTTTCGTTCTCATCACTGAATTTTTGATATTGACTTTTCAGATACACTGCAATTTGTAACCTGAAACTATTCCTAGGCAAAAATATTCTCCAACCTTGCTTGAGATTCATGTAAAACCCGTAGTCATAGTTGCTGTCTTAGAGTTATCATCAGTGATATCTACCTCTACGTTCACTGAATCATTACGTTCAAGTCTGTTTGTTGCTTGAAGTGCAAAGACGTTGCCTATCCCCAGTTGTATCTCAATGCGCTCAATGTAATTTTGTGACATGACATTCAGAATAATGTCACGTGAATGCCTGTTTGTGGCACCAAATTTGATAACATGGTGTGCAATCTGTACGTGTTAACTGGAATTTGGTTTGTATGACAACAGCATAATTGGGAAAATTGCTAATGATTCTCTGTTAAGTTCTCTCTGAAGCGCTCTACCATTAGATTTCCAGACCCAGACGGTCGATGGAAGCGTCCGATTACAGGTCTTGACCGACATTTCACGCGTAACATCACTAACAATTATTTAACATTCGCAATCTGTGATAACCTTGTTGATATTATCGATTTCTTTGCTGTAATAAGTCTAACAATAATAGCGAAGAGTAAGACTCACCTTTTGCTATTGAAACTACAACATCTATAGCACTGAATGCGAAATACTTTTTAATTTCTTTTGGAAGAATTATATAACAGGTCTCGTAGCTTTTTTTTCTGTTCTGCTGCCATTGAGAAGTCGGTAACTGCTTGTCGAGAAACAGATGTAACACGAAATGTGACTTAGACGTGTTTGTATATATAGCTTATACAAAAACAATGTGATATTCAGTGTTAACTCTGTAACTGCTCTTGACGTGTTAACGTGCGCGCATTTGTACCTATCCCTGTGTGCTCTGACCTTGTTTACCCGCGCCTCCAGTCCTTTTACCTGGTACACTGAACGTGCTTACGCGTAAGTAAAAGGACTAGTGGCATACGTAAGCACGTTCAGAGCACATACGGACAGGTACAGAGGCGCACGTGTTTAAATGGTTGAAATGGCTCTGAGCACTATGGGACGTAACATCTGAGGTCATCAGTCCCCTAGAACGTAGAACCACGTAAACCTAACTAACCTAAGGACATCACACACATCCATGCCCGAGGCAGTATTCGAATCTGCGACTGTAGAAGTCGCGCGGTTCCAGATTGTAGCGCCTAGAATCGCTGGGCCACTTCGGCCGCGCACGTGTTAACACGTCCAGAGCTGTTAAAGGTATAAATTTGAAGTAACACATGCTCATGCCAGACTGATGTAGTTATATTAAACTAAATATGTGTTGCACAGAAAAATTTTCTTCCTCGATGACTGACACTATTGGGTAGACCACACTGAATATCACAAATTGTAGTGGGGTGAATATCCTGCTCTGACGAACGCTTATGTTAACTTTCGAATGTTGTATGTTATTGTAACATGAGGGTAAATCGTTCATTGCTTTTTGCAGTGAGCAACAGAAGGTTGAAAAAGGAGATAATCTGCCTGGAATGGATGCAGTTGAAAAGATTAGTTTGGCCAGGAGAACAGACAGAAGAAGCCCACGAGGGGCACAGAAAAAGACGCGAGACCGAAAAGAAGATGTAGAGGTGAAGCCACAGCGTCCGCAGCTGGAAGTCGCGGCCCCCGAGAAATCGGTAGCTGGACCTTCTACACTTAAGGGTGCAGATAATGCGTCGTCAATGAGGCAAGTTCCTCGCTCTGTCATATTCCTTTGATTAAGTACTTAACGACACTGCAGGACGCTTGTTAAAGTAATAATTGCAGGGCCAGTACGATCTATCTTACTCATAAGAGATCTATTATGATACAAACATTTGAAGCCAACACTGCACTTTGAATACATGCAGCATACAAAGATCTTGCATTCATCAGAAAGGAACTATTTAATAGTAACTGTCTATTTCAGGATACAACATAGTAGAATAGATTAGATAGTGCTTATTTTGCACAAACGCCTATCTGTATGTTTAGTTATCTTATGCTCTGTTCCTACTGTTAGATGAGTTCCAGCGACTGTGCTATTTAGTGCTCTCTAACGGGATTATTCAAAATTTAACTATTTTTACTATTTGAATAGCTTTCTAGGCAGCGTATCTATATGTACATCGGCATCATACGTCGAAAGCCATCTCGAAGTATGTGGCGGAGGGTACTGGATTGTCGTGGTACCATAAAGTGATTCCACCCTACGGCGGTCCACTAGTGAACGGCGCGTTAGTAGAATGATTGTCAGTTAGCCTCTGTAATTACTCTGCTGTCTCGAAATTTTATATTCTGGTCATTGTACTATAACCCCTGGGAAGGAGAAATATATTGACTGACTCTTTTCTGAAAGCGATCTCTCGCAATTTCCATAGTAAACCCCCTCGTAATGCACATAACATCTCTTGTAATGTATTCCGATGGACTTTATTGAGAATCTATGTTACGTTTCTCGCCCCCACTAAGCGACAAACGATTTCCTCTTCTTTGGATGATATCCACATCTTCTGTGAGCCCTATACTGTAAAGACTCTGTACTGATGAACAGTATTCAAGATTCGAACGAATAAAGCGCAAATGTGGTTCGATTCTTGAAAAGCTCAAGTCTTTTCACTAAGCGCCGAAGTAGAACGTTCTTAAATGTCTATCTGAAGCCATGGATAACGTCATCAACCAGAGCGCCGATACCTAACAGGCAATTGACCTCATGGAGGAAAAGCGCAAGCCAGGTTTCGTGCGATCTCTGTTAGGGGAATGGATTTTCATTTTTGCGGAGGAGTATTTCGTAACCAAAAAATGTCATAAGTCTTGAGCATAATGCATGTTCGATAATATTATAACAAACTGACGTCAATGATGTAGGTATACAGTTGTGGGTGTATGCGCTACACCTCTTATTGGTAACAGGAAAGACGTGCGTGTTTTTCGAATCACTAGGTACCGTTCGTTGCTCAAGTGATCTACGATAAACTCTTGCTATAAAGGGTGCAAGGCCTTTGAGATATTATTTGTAGAATGTTATAGGTATCTCATTTTGTCCTGTTGCCATTCCACTATTAAGCGATTGAAAATGCTTTTTCATTCTTCCTTCAATTATCTCAATATGGGATGTTTCGACGTTCTCGCGATGAATCAAAGGAAAGACCGTGTTACGATCGTGCATGGTGTAACAATGTCAGAAGACCGATATTAGTGTTTCGGCATTCTGTAGGTTATCTTCCTTTTCGGTTCCAGTATCGACTGTGACTGAATCAGTAGATGTCTTCGACTCACTGACTTTACATCTGACTAAAACCTCTTTAGCTTTTTGCTCAGGTCGCTTGATAATATCATATTTATAAGGTCATGGAACTCTTCTCTGATTGCTCTCTTTAGACTCACTTTCGCTTCGTTCAGCCTTTGTTTGTCTGTTAGTCATTCACATCTCTCGAATGTGTGCAAAAGGTCCCTTTGTCTATGGAGCTGTTCTCTAGGAATACTATTAAAGCATAGTGGCTTTCTCCTGTCTCTGAAGACCTTGTTGAGAAGATACTAGTGTGAAGCATACTGAACGATACTTTTGAATTTTTCTCATTTGTGATGCACGTTTTCGTTCTCATCACTGAATTTTTGATATTGACTTTTCAGATACACTGCAATTTGTAACCTGAAACTATTCCTAGGCAAAAATATTCTCCAACCTTGCTTGAGATTCATGTAAAACCCGTAGTCATAGTTGCTGTCTTAGAGTTATCATCAGTGATATCTACCTCTACGTTCACTGAATCATTACGTTCAAGTCTGTTTGTTGCTTGAAGTGCAAAGACGTTGCCTATCCCCAGTTGTATCTCAATGCGCTCAATGTAATTTTGTGACATGACATTCAGAATAATGTCACGTGAATGCCTGTTTGTGGCACCAAATTTGATAACATGGTGTGCAATCTGTACGTGTTAACTGGAATTTGGTTTGTATGACAACAGCATAATTGGGAAAATTGCTAATGATTCTCTGTTAAGTTCTCTCTGAAGCGCTCTACCATTAGATTTCCAGACCCAGACGGTCGATGGAAGCGTCCGATTACAGGTCTTGACCGACATTTCACGCGTAACATCACTAACAATTATTTAACATTCGCAATCTGTGATAACCTTGTTGATATTATCGATTTCTTTGCTGTAATAAGTCTAACAATAATAGCGAAGAGTAAGACTCACCTTTTGCTATTGAAACTACAACATCTATAGCACTGAATGCGAAATACTTTTTAATTTCTTTTGGAAGAATTATATAACAGGTCTCGTAGCTTTTTTTTCTGTTCTGCTGCCATTGAGAAGTCGGTAACTGCTTGTCGAGAAACAGATGTAACACGAAATGTGACTTAGACGTGTTTGTATATATAGCTTATACAAAAACAATGTGATATTCAGTGTTAACTCTGTAACTGCTCTTGACGTGTTAACGTGCGCGCATTTGTACCTATCCCTGTGTGCTCTGACCTTGTTTACCCGCGCCTCCAGTCCTTTTACCTGGTACACTGAACGTGCTTACGCGTAAGTAAAAGGACTAGTGGCATACGTAAGCACGTTCAGAGCACATACGGACAGGTACAGAGGCGCACGTGTTTAAATGGTTGAAATGGCTCTGAGCACTATGGGACGTAACATCTGAGGTCATCAGTCCCCTAGAACGTAGAACCACGTAAACCTAACTAACCTAAGGACATCACACACATCCATGCCCGAGGCAGTATTCGAACCTGCGACTGTAGAAGTCGCGCGGTTCCAGATTGTAGCGCCTAGAATCGCTGGGCCACTTCGGCCGCGCACGTGTTAACACGTCCAGAGCTGTTAAAGGTATAAATTTGAAGTAACACATGCTCATGCCAGACTGATGTAGTTATATTAAACTAAATATGTGTTGCACAGAAAAATTTTCTTCCTCGATGACTGACACTATTGGGTAGACCACACTGAATATCACAAATTGTAGTGGGGTGAATATCCTGCTCTGACGAACGCTTATGTTAACTTTCGAATGTTGTATGTTATTGTAACATGAGGGTAAATCGTTCATTGCTTTTTGCAGTGAGCAACAGAAGGTTGAAAAAGGAGATAATCTGCCTGGAATGGATGCAGTTGAAAAGATTAGTTTGGCCAGGAGAACAGACAGAAGAAGCCCACGAGGGGCACAGAAAAAGACGCGAGACCGAAAAGAAGATGTAGAGGTGAAGCCACAGCGTCCGCAGCTGGAAGTCGCGGCCCCCGAGAAATCGGTAGCTGGACCTTCTACACTTAAGGGTGCAGATAATGCGTCGTCAATGAGGCAAGTTCCTCGTTCTGTCATATTCCTTTGATTAAGTACTTAACGACACTGCAGGACGCTTGTTAAAGTAATAATTGCAGGGCCAGTACGATCTATCTTACTCATAAGAGATCTATTATGATACAAACATTTGAAGCCAACACTGCACTTTGAATACATGCAGCATACAAAGATCTTGCATTCATCAGAAAGGAACTATTTAATAGTAACTGTCTATTTCAGGATACAACATAGTAGAATAGATTAGATAGTGCTTATTTTGCACAAACGCCTATCTGTATGTTTAGTTATCTTATGCTCTGTTCCTACTGTTAGATGAGTTCCAGCGACTGTGCTATTTAGTGCTCTCTAACGGGATTATTCAAAATTTAACTATTTTTACTATTTGAATAGCTTTCTAGGCAGCGTATCTATATGTACATCGGCATCATACGTCGAAAGCCATCTCGAAGTATGTGGCGGAGGGTACTGGATTGTCGTGGTACCATAAAGTGATTCCACCCTACGGCGGTCCACTAGTGAACGGCGCGTTAGTAGAATGATTGTCAGTTAGCCTCTGTAATTACTCTGCTGTCTCGAAATTTTATATTCTGGTCATTGTACTATAACCCCTGGGAAGGAGAAATATATTGACTGACTCTTTTCTGAAAGCGATCTCTCGCAATTTCCATAGTAAACCCCCTCGTAATGCACATAACATCTCTTGTAATGTATTCCGATGGACTTTATTGAGAATCTATGTTACGTTTCTCGCCCCCACTAAGCGACAAACGATTTCCTCTTCTTTGGATGATATCCACATCTTCTGTGAGCCCTATACTGTAAAGACTCTGTACTGATGAACAGTATTCAAGATTCGAACGAATAAAGCGCAAATGTGGTTCGATTCTTGAAAAGCTCAAGTCTTTTCACTAAGCGCCGAAGTAGAACGTTCTTAAATGTCTATCTGAAGCCATGGATAACGTCATCAACCAGAGCGCCGATACCTAACAGGCAATTGACCTCATGGAGGAAAAGCGCAAGCCAGGTTTCGTGCGATCTCTGTTAGGGGAATGGATTTTCATTTTTGCGGAGGAGTATTTCGTAACCAAAAAATGTCATAAGTCTTGAGCATAATGCATGTTCGATAATATTATAACAAACTGACGTCAATGATGTAGGTATACAGTTGTGGGTGTATGCGCTACACCTCTTATTGGTAACAGGAAAGACGTGCGTGTTTTTCGAATCACTAGGTACCGTTCGTTGCTCAAGTGATCTACGATAAACTCTTGCTATAAAGGGTGCAAGGCCTTTGAGATATTATTTGTAGAATGTTATAGGTATCTCATTTTGTCCTGTTGCCATTCCACTATTAAGCGATTGAAAATGCTTTTTCATTCTTCCTTCAATTATCTCAATATGGGATGTTTCGACGTTCTCGCGATGAATCAAAGGAAAGACCGTGTTACGATCGTGCATGGTGTAACAATGTCAGAAGACCGATATTAGTGTTTCGGCATTCTGTAGGTTATCTTCCTTTTCGGTTCCAGTATCGACTGTGACTGAATCAGTAGATGTCTTCGACTCACTGACTTTACATCTGACTAAAACCTCTTTAGCTTTTTGCTCAGGTCGCTTGATAATATCATATTTATAAGGTCATGGAACTCTTCTCTGATTGCTCTCTTTAGACTCACTTTCGCTTCGTTCAGCCTTTGTTTGTCTGTTAGTCATTCACATCTCTCGAATGTGTGCAAAAGGTCCCTTTGTCTATGGAGCTGTTCTCTAGGAATACTATTAAAGCATAGTGGCTTTCTCCTGTCTCTGAAGACCTTGTTGAGAAGATACTAGTGTGAAGCATACTGAACGATACTTTTGAATTTTTCTCATTTGTGATGCACGTTTTCGTTCTCATCACTGAATTTTTGATATTGACTTTTCAGATACACTGCAATTTGTAACCTGAAACTATTCCTAGGCAAAAATATTCTCCAACCTTGCTTGAGATTCATGTAAAACCCGTAGTCATAGTTGCTGTCTTAGAGTTATCATCAGTGATATCTACCTCTACGTTCACTGAATCATTACGTTCAAGTCTGTTTGTTGCTTGAAGTGCAAAGACGTTGCCTATCCCCAGTTGTATCTCAATGCGCTCAATGTAATTTTGTGACATGACATTCAGAATAATGTCACGTGAATGCCTGTTTGTGGCACCAAATTTGATAACATGGTGTGCAATCTGTACGTGTTAACTGGAATTTGGTTTGTATGACAACAGCATAATTGGGAAAATTGCTAATGATTCTCTGTTAAGTTCTCTCTGAAGCGCTCTACCATTAGATTTCCAGACCCAGACGGTCGATGGAAGCGTCCGATTACAGGTCTTGACCGACATTTCACGCGTAACATCACTAACAATTATTTAACATTCGCAATCTGTGATAACCTTGTTGATATTATCGATTTCTTTGCTGTAATAAGTCTAACAATAATAGCGAAGAGTAAGACTCACCTTTTGCTATTGAAACTACAACATCTATAGCACTGAATGCGAAATACTTTTTAATTTCTTTTGGAAGAATTATATAACAGGTCTCGTAGCTTTTTTTTCTGTTCTGCTGCCATTGAGAAGTCGGTAACTGCTTGTCGAGAAACAGATGTAACACGAAATGTGACTTAGACGTGTTTGTATATATAGCTTATACAAAAACAATGTGATATTCAGTGTTAACTCTGTAACTGCTCTTGACGTGTTAACGTGCGCGCATTTGTACCTATCCCTGTGTGCTCTGACCTTGTTTACCCGCGCCTCCAGTCCTTTTACCTGGTACACTGAACGTGCTTACGCGTAAGTAAAAGGACTAGTGGCATACGTAAGCACGTTCAGAGCACATACGGACAGGTACAGAGGCGCACGTGTTTAAATGGTTGAAATGGCTCTGAGCACTATGGGACGTAACATCTGAGGTCATCAGTCCCCTAGAACGTAGAACCACGTAAACCTAACTAACCTAAGGACATCACACACATCCATGCCCGAGGCAGTATTCGAACCTGCGACTGTAGAAGTCGCGCGGTTCCAGATTGTAGCGCCTAGAATCGCTGGGCCACTTCGGCCGCGCACGTGTTAACACGTCCAGAGCTGTTAAAGGTATAAATTTGAAGTAACACATGCTCATGCCAGACTGATGTAGTTATATTAAACTAAATATGTGTTGCACAGAAAAATTTTCTTCCTCGATGACTGACACTATTGGGTAGACCACACTGAATATCACAAATTGTAGTGGGGTGAATATCCTGCTCTGACGAACGCTTATGTTAACTTTCGAATGTTGTATGTTATTGTAACATGAGGGTAAATCGTTCATTGCTTTTTGCAGTGAGCAACAGAAGGTTGAAAAAGGAGATAATCTGCCTGGAATGGATGCAGTTGAAAAGATTAGTTTGGCCAGGAGAACAGACAGAAGAAGCCCACGAGGGGCACAGAAAAAGACGCGAGACCGAAAAGAAGATGTAGAGGTGAAGCCACAGCGTCCGCAGCTGGAAGTCGCGGCCCCCGAGAAATCGGTAGCTGGACCTTCTACACTTAAGGGTGCAGATAATGCGTCGTCAATGAGGCAAGTTCCTCGTTCTGTCATATTCCTTTGATTAAGTACTTAACGACACTGCAGGACGCTTGTTAAAGTAATAATTGCAGGGCCAGTACGATCTATCTTACTCATAAGAGATCTATTATGATACAAACATTTGAAGCCAACACTGCACTTTGAATACATGCAGCATACAAAGATCTTGCATTCATCAGAAAGGAACTATTTAATAGTAACTGTCTATTTCAGGATACAACATAGTAGAATAGATTAGATAGTGCTTATTTTGCACAAACGCCTATCTGTATGTTTAGTTATCTTATGCTCTGTTCCTACTGTTAGATGAGTTCCAGCGACTGTGCTATTTAGTGCTCTCTAACGGGATTATTCAAAATTTAACTATTTTTACTATTTGAATAGCTTTCTAGGCAGCGTATCTATATGTACATCGGCATCATACGTCGAAAGCCATCTCGAAGTATGTGGCGGAGGGTACTGGATTGTCGTGGTACCATAAAGTGATTCCACCCTACGGCGGTCCACTAGTGAACGGCGCGTTAGTAGAATGATTGTCAGTTAGCCTCTGTAATTACTCTGCTGTCTCGAAATTTTATATTCTGGTCATTGTACTATAACCCCTGGGAAGGAGAAATATATTGACTGACTCTTTTCTGAAAGCGATCTCTCGCAATTTCCATAGTAAACCCCCTCGTAATGCACATAACATCTCTTGTAATGTATTCCGATGGACTTTATTGAGAATCTATGTTACGTTTCTCGCCCCCACTAAGCGACAAACGATTTCCTCTTCTTTGGATGATATCCACATCTTCTGTGAGCCCTATACTGTAAAGACTCTGTACTGATGAACAGTATTCAAGATTCGAACGAATAAAGCGCAAATGTGGTTCGATTCTTGAAAAGCTCAAGTCTTTTCACTAAGCGCCGAAGTAGAACGTTCTTAAATGTCTATCTGAAGCCATGGATAACGTCATCAACCAGAGCGCCGATACCTAACAGGCAATTGACCTCATGGAGGAAAAGCGCAAGCCAGGTTTCGTGCGATCTCTGTTAGGGGAATGGATTTTCATTTTTGCGGAGGAGTATTTCGTAACCAAAAAATGTCATAAGTCTTGAGCATAATGCATGTTCGATAATATTATAACAAACTGACGTCAATGATGTAGGTATACAGTTGTGGGTGTATGCGCTACACCTCTTATTGGTAACAGGAAGGACGTGCGTGTTTTTCGAATCACTAGGTACCGTTCGTTGCTCAAGTGATCTACGATAAACTCTTGCTATAAAGGGTGCAAGACCTTTGAGATATTATTTGTGGAATGTTATAGGTATCTCATTTTGTCCTGTTGCCATTCCACTATTAAGCGATTGAAAATGCTTTTTCATTCTTCCTTCAATTATCTCAATATGGGATGTTTCGACGTTCTCGCGATGAATCAAAGGAAAGACCGTGTTACGATCGTGCATGGTGTAACAATGTCAGAAGACCGATATTAGTGTTTCGGCATTCTGTAGGTTATCTTCCTTTTCGGTTCCAGTATCGACTGTGACTGAATCAGTAGATGTCTTCGACTCACTGACTTTACATCTGACTAAAACCTCTTTAGCTTTTTGCTCAGGTCGCTTGATAATATCATATTTATAAGGTCATGGAACTCTTCTCTGATTGCTCTCTTTAGACTCACTTTCGCTTCGTTCAGCCTTTGTTTGTCTGTTAGTCATTCACATCTCTCGAATGTGTGCAAAAGGTCCCTTTGTCTATGGAGCTGTTCTCTAGGAATACTATTAAAGCATAGTGGCTTTCTCCTGTCTCTGAAGACCTTGTTGAGATGATACTAGTGTGAAGCATACTGAACGATACTTTTGAATTTTTCTCATTTGTGATGCACGTTTTCGTTCTCATCACTGAATTTTTGATATTGACTTTTCAGATACACTGCAATTTGTAACCTGAAACTATTCCTAGGCAAAAATATTCTCCAACCTTGCTTGAGATTCATGTAAAACCCGTAGTCATAGTTGCTGTCTTAGAGTTATCATCAGTGATATCTACCTCTACGTTCACTGAATCATTACGTTCAAGTCTGTTTGTTGCTTGAAGTGCAAAGACGTTGCCTATCCCCAGTTGTATCTCAATGCGCTCAATGTAATTTTGTGACATGACATTCAGAATAATGTCACGTGAATGCCTGTTTGTGGCACCAAATTTGATAACATGGTGTGCAATCTGTACGTGTTAACTGGAATTTGGTTTGTATGACAACAGCATAATTGGGAAAATTGCTAATGATTCTCTGTTAAGTTCTCTCTGAAGCGCTCTACCATTAGATTTCCAGACCCAGACGGTCGATGGAAGCGTCCGATTACAGGTCTTGACCGACATTTCACGCGTAACATCACTAACAATTATTTAACATTCGCAATCTGTGATAACCTTGTTGATATTATCGATTTCTTTGCTGTAATAAGTCTAACAATAATAGCGAAGAGTAAGACTCACCTTTTGCTATTGAAACTACAACATCTATAGCACTGAATGCGAAATACTTTTTAATTTCTTTTGGAAGAATTATATAACAGGTCTCGTAGCTTTTTTTTCTGTTCTGCTGCCATTGAGAAGTCGGTAACTGCTTGTCGAGAAACAGATGTAACACGAAATGTGACTTAGACGTGTTTGTATATATAGCTTATACAAAAACAATGTGATATTCAGTGTTAACTCTGTAACTGCTCTTGACGTGTTAACGTGCGCGCATTTGTACCTATCCCTGTGTGCTCTGACCTTGTTTACCCGCGCCTCCAGTCCTTTTACCTGGTACACTGAACGTGCTTACGCGTAAGTAAAAGGACTAGTGGCATACGTAAGAACGTTCAGAGCACATACGAACAGGTACAGAGGCGCACGTGTTTAAATGGTTGAAATGGCTCTGAGCACTATGGGACGTAACATCTGAGGTCATCAGTCCCCTAGAACGTAGAACCACGTAAACCTAACTAACCTAAGGACATCACACACATCCATGCCCGAGGCAGTATTCGAACCTGCGACTGTAGAAGTCGCGCGGTTCCAGATTGTAGCGCCTAGAATCGCTGGGCCACTTCGGCCGCGCACGTGTTAACACGTCCAGAGCTGTTAAAGGTATAAATTTGAAGTAACACATGCTCATGCCAGACTGATGTAGTTATATTAAACTAAATATGTGTTGCACAGAAAAATTTTCTTCCTCGATGACTGACACTATTGGGTAGACCACACTGAATATCACAAATTGTAGTGGGGTGAATATCCTGCTCTGACGAACGCTTATGTTAACTTTCGAATGTTGTATGTTATTGTAACATGAGGGTAAATCGTTCATTGCTTTTTGCAGTGAGCAACAGAAGGTTGAAAAAGGAGATAATCTGCCTGGAATGGATGCAGTTGAAAAGATTAGTTTGGCCAGGAGAACAGACAGAAGAAGCCCACGAGGGGCACAGAAAAAGACGCGAGACCGAAAAGAAGATGTAGGGGTGAAGCCACAGCGTCCGCAGCTGGAAGTCGCGGCCCCCGAGAAATCGGTAGCTGGACCTTCTACACTTAAGGGTGCAGATAATGCGTCGTCAATGAGGCAAGTTCCTCGCTCTGTCATATTCCTTTGATTAAGTACTTAACGACACTGCAGGACGCTTGTTAAAGTAATAATTGCAGGGCCAGTACGATCTATCTTACTCATAAGAGATCTATTATGATACAAACATTTGAAGCCAACACTGCACTTTGAATACATGCAGCATACAAAGATCTTGCATTCATCAGAAAGGAACTATTTAATAGTAACTGTCTATTTCAGGATACAACATAGTAGAATAGATTAGATAGTGCTTATTTTGCACAAACGCCTGTCTGTATGTTTAGTTATCTTATGCTCTGTTCCTACTGTTAGATGAGTTCCAGCGACTGTGCTATTTAGTGCTCTCTAACGGGATTATTCAAAATTTAACTATTTTTACTATTTGAATAGCTTTCTAGGCAGCGTATCTATATGTACATCGGCATCATACGTCGAAAGCCATCTCGAAGTATGTGGCGGAGGGTACTGGATTGTCGTGGTACCATAAAGTGATTCCACCCTACGGCGGTCCACTAGTGAACGGCGCGTTAGTAGAATGATTGTCAGTTAGCCTCTGTAATTACTCTGCTGTCTCGAAATTTTATATTCTGGTCATTGTACTATAACCCCTGGGAAGGAGAAATATATTGACTGACTCTTTTCTGAAAGCGATCTCTCGCAATTTCCATAGTAAACCCCCTCGTAATGCACATAACATCTCTTGTAATGTATTCCGATGGACTTTATTGAGAATCTATGTTACGTTTCTCGCCCCCACTAAGCGACAAACGATTTCCTCTTCTTTGGATGATATCCACATCTTCTGTGAGCCCTATCCTGTAAAGACTCTGTACTGATGAACAGTATTCAAGATTCGAACGAATAAAGCGCAAATGTGGTTCGATTCTTGAAAAGCTCAAGTCTTTTCACTAAGCGCCGAAGTAGAACGTTCTTAAATGTCTATCTGAAGCCATGGATAACGTCATCAACCAGAGCGCCGATACCTAACAGGCAATTGACCTCATGGAGGAAAAGCGCAAGCCAGGTTTCGTGCGATCTCTGTTAGGGGAATGGATTTTCATTTTTGCGGAGGAGTATTTCGTAACCAAAAAATGTCATAAGTCTTGAGCATAATGCATGTTCGATAATATTATAACAAACTGACGTCAATGATGTAGGTATACAGTTGTGGGTGTATGCGCTACACCTCTTATTGGTAACAGGAAAGACGTGCGTGTTTTTCGAATCACTAGGTACCGTTCGTTGCTCAAGTGATCTACGATAAACTCTTGCTATAAAGGGTGCAAGACCTTTGAGATATTATTTGTAGAATGTTATAGGTATCTCATTTTGTCCTGTTGCCATTCCACTATTAAGCGATTGAAAATGCTTTTTCATTCTTCCTTCAATTATCTCAATATGGGATGTTTCGACGTTCTCGCGATGAATCAAAGGAAAGACCGTGTTACGATCGTGCATGGTGTAACAATGTCAGAAGACCGATATTAGTGTTTCGGCATTCTGTAGGTTATCTTCCTTTTCGGTTCCAGTATCGACTGTGACTGAATCAGTAGATGTCTTCGACTCACTGACTTTACATCTGACTAAAACCTCTTTAGCTTTTTGCTCAGGTCGCTTGATAATATCATATTTATAAGGTCATGGAACTCTTCTCTGATTGCTCTCTTTAGACTCACTTTCGCTTCGTTCAGCCTTTGTTTGTCTGTTAGTCATTCACATCTCTCGAATGTGTGCAAAAGGTCCCTTTGTCTATGGAGCTGTTCTCTAGGAATACTATTAAAGCATAGTGGCTTTCTCCTGTCTCTGAAGACCTTGTTGAGAAGATACTAGTGTGAAGCATACTGAACGATACTTTTGAATTTTTCTCATTTGTGATGCACGTTTTCGTTCTCATCACTGAATTTTTGATATTGACTTTTCAGATACACTGCAATTTGTAACCTGAAACTATTCCTAGGCAAAAATATTCTCCAACCTTGCTTGAGATTCATGTAAAACCCGTAGTCATAGTTGCTGTCTTAGAGTTATCATCAGTGATATCTACCTCTACGTTCACTGAATCATTACGTTCAAGTCTGTTTGTTGCTTGAAGTGCAAAGACGTTGCCTATCCCCAGTTGTATCTCAATGCGCTCAATGTAATTTTGTGACATGACATTCAGAATAATGTCACGTGAATGCCTGTTTGTGGCACCAAATTTGATAACATGGTGTGCAATCTGTACGTGTTAACTGGAATTTGGTTTGTATGACAACAGCATAATTGGGAAAATTGCTAATGATTCTCTGTTAAGTTCTCTCTGAAGCGCTCTACCATTAGATTTCCAGACCCAGACGGTCGATGGAAGCGTCCGATTACAGGTCTTGACCGACATTTCACGCGTAACATCACTAACAATTATTTAACATTCGCAATCTGTGATAACCTTGTTGATATTATCGATTTCTTTGCTGTAATAAGTCTAACAATAATAGCGAAGAGTAAGACTCACCTTTTGCTATTGAAACTACAACATCTATAGCACTGAATGCGAAATACTTTTTAATTTCTTTTGGAAGAATTATATAACAGGTCTCGTAGCTTTTTTTTCTGTTCTGCTGCCATTGAGAAGTCGGTAACTGCTTGTCGAGAAACAGATTTAACACGAAATGTGACTTAGACGTGTTTGTATATATAGCTTATACAAAAACAATGTGATATTCAGTGTTAACTCTGTAACTGCTCTTGACGTGTTAACGTGCGCGCATTTGTACCTATCCCTGTGTGCTCTGACCTTGTTTACCCGCGCCTCCAGTCCTTTTACCTGGTACACTGAACGTGCTTACGCGTAAGTAAAAGGACTAGTGGCATACGTAAGCACGTTCAGAGCACATACGGACAGGTACAGAGGCGCACGTGTTTAAATGGTTGAAATGGCTCTGAGCACTATGGGACGTAACATCTGAGGTCATCAGTCCCCTAGAACGTAGAACCACGTAAACCTAACTAACCTAAGGACATCACACACATCCATGCCGGAGGCAGTATTCGAACCTGCGACTGTAGAAGTCGCGCGGTTCCAGATTGTAGCGCGTAGAATCGCTGGGCCACTTCGGCCGCGTACGTGTTAACACGTCCAGAGCTGTTAAAGGTATAAATTTGAAGTAACACATGCTCATGCCAGACTGATGTAGTTATATTAAACTAAATATGTGTTGCACAGAAAAATTTTCTTCCTCGATGACTGACACTATTGGGTAGACCACACTGAATATCACAAATTGTAGTGGGGTGAATATCCTGCTCTGACGAACGCTTATGTTAACTTTCGAATGTTGTATGTTATTGTAACATGAGGGTAAATCGTTCATTGCTTTTTGCAGTGAGCAACAGAAGGTTGAAAAAGGAGATAATCTGCCTGGAATGGATGCAGTTGAAAAGATTAGTTTGGCCAGGAGAACAGACAGAAGAAGCCCACGAGGGGCACAGAAAAAGACGCGAGACCGAAAAGAAGATGTAGAGGTGAAGCCACAGCGTCCGCAGCTGGAAGTCGCGGCCCCCGAGAAATCGGTAGCTGGACCTTCTACACTTAAGGGTGCAGATAATGCGTCGTCAATGAGGCAAGTTCCTCGTTCTGTCATATTCCTTTGATTAAGTACTTAACGACACTGCAGGACGCTTGTTAAAGTAATAATTGCAGGGCCAGTACGATCTATCTTACTCATAAGAGATCTATTATGATACAAACATTTGAAGCCAACACTGCACTTTGAATACATGCTGCATACAAAGATCTTGCATTCATCAGAAAGGAACTATTTAATAGTAACTGTCTATTTCAGGATACAACATAGTAGAATAGATTAGATAGTGCTTATTTTGCACAAACGCCTATCTGTATGTTTAGTTATCTTATGCTCTGTTCCTACTGTTAGATGAGTTCCAGCGACTGTGCTATTTAGTGCTCTCTAACGGGATTATTCAAAATTTAACTATTTTTACTATTTGAATAGCTTTCTAGGCAGCGTATCTATATGTACATCGGCATCATACGTCGAAAGCCATCTCGAAGTATGTGGCGGAGGGTACTGGATTGTCGTGGTACCATAAAGTGATTCCACCCTACGGCGGTCCACTAGTGAATGGCGCGTTAGTAGAATGATTGTCAGTTAGCCTCTGTAATTACTCTGCTGTCTCGAAATTTTATATTCTGGTCATTGTACTATAACCCCTGGGAAGGAGAAATATATTGACTGACTCTTTTCTGAAAGCGATCTCTCGCAATTTCCATAGTAAACCCCCTCGTAATGCACATAACATCTCTTGTAATGTATTCCGATGGACTTTATTGAGAATCTATGTTACGTTTCTCGCCCCCACTAAGCGACAAACGATTTCCTCTTCTTTGGATGATATCCACATCTTCTGTGAGCCCTATACTGTAAAGACTCTGTACTGATGAACAGTATTCAAGATTCGAACGAATAAAGCGCAAATGTGGTTCGATTCTTGAAAAGCTCAAGTCTTTTCACTAAGCGCCGAAGTAGAACGTTCTTAAATGTCTATCTGAAGCCATGGATAACGTCATCAACCAGAGCGCCGATACCTAACAGGCAATTGACCTCATGGAGGAAAAGCGCAAGCCAGGTTTCGTGCGATCTCTGTTAGGTGAATGGATTTTCATTTTTGCGGAGGAGTATTTCGTAACCAAAAAATGTCATAAGTCTTGAGCATAATGCATGTTCGATAATATTATAACAAACTGACGTCAATGATGTAGGTATACAGTTGTGGGTGTATGCGCTACACCTCTTATTGGTAACAGGAAAGACGTGCGTGTTTTTCGAATCACTAGGTACCGTTCGTTGCTCAAGTGATCTACGATAAACTCTTGCTATAAAGGGTGCAAGACCTTTGAGATATTATTTGTAGAATGTTATAGGTATCTCATTTTGTCCTGTTGCTATTCCACTATTAAGCGATTGAAAATGCTTTTTCATTCTTCCATCAATTATCTCAATATGGGATGTTTCGACGTTCTCGCGATGAATCAAAGGAAAGACCGTGTTACGATCGTGCATGGTGTAACAATGTCAGAAGACCGATATTAGTGTTTCGGCATTCTGTAGGTTATCTTCCTTTTCGGTTCCAGTATCGACTGTGACTGAATCAGTAGATGTCTTCGACTCACTGACTTTACATCTGACTAAAACCTCTTTAGCTTTTTGCTCAAGTCGCTTGATAATATCATATTTATAAGGTCATGGAACTCTTCTCTGATTGCCCTCTTTAGACTCACTTTCGCTTCGTTCAGCCTTTGTTTGTCTGTTAGTCATTCACATCTCTCGAATGTGTGCAAAAGGTCCCTTTGTCTATGGAGCTGTTCTCTAGGAATACTATTAAAGCATAGTGGCTTTCTCCTGTCTCTGAAGACCTTGTTGAGAAGATACTAGTGTGAAGCATACTGAACGATACTTTTGAATTTTTCTCATTTGTGATGCACGTTTTCGTTCTCATCACTGAATTTTTGATATTGACTTTTCAGATACACTGCAATTTGTAACCTGAAACTATTCCTAGGCAAAAATATTCTCCAACCTTGCTTGAGATTCATGTAAAACCCGTAGTCATAGTTGCTGTCTTAGAGTTATCATCAGTGATATCTACCTCTACGTTCACTGAATCATTACGTTCAAGTCTGTTTGTTGCTTGAAGTGCAAAGACGTTGCCTATCCCCAGTTGTATCTCAATGCGCTCAATGTAATTTTGTGACATGACATTCAGAATAATGTCACGTGAATGCCTGTTTGTGGCACCAAATTTGATAACATGGTGTGCAATCTGTACGTGTTAACTGGAATTTGGTTTGTATGACAACAGCATAATTGGGAAAATTGCTAATGATTCTCTGTTAAGTTCTCTCTGAAGCGCTCTACCATTAGATTTCCAGACCCAGACGGTCGATGGAAGCGTCCGATTACAGGTCTTGACCGACATTTCACGCGTAACATCACTAACAATTATTTAACATTCGCAATCTGTGATAACCTTGTTGATATTATCGATTTCTTTGCTGTAATAAGTCTAACAATAATAGCGAAGAGTGAGACTCACCTTTTGCTATTGAAACTACAACATCTATAGCACTGAATGCGAAATACTTTTTAATTTCTTTTGGAAGAATTATATAACAGGTCTCGTAGCTTTTTTTTCTGTTCTGCTGCCATTGAGAAGTCGGTAACTGCTTGTCGAGAAACAGATTTAACACGAAATGTGACTTAGACGTGTTTGTATATATAGCTTATACAAAAACAATGTGATATTCAGTGTTAACTCTGTAACTGCTCTTGACGTGTTAACGTGCGCGCATTTGTACCTATCCCTGTGTGCTCTGACCTTGTTTACCCGCGCCTCCAGTCCTTTTACCTAGTACACTGAACGTGCTTACGCGTAAGTAAAAGGACTAGTGGCATACGTAAGCACGTTCAGAGCACATACGGACAGGTACAGAGGCGCACGTGTTTAAATGGTTGAAATGGCTCTGAGCACTATGGGACGTAACATCTGAGGTCATCAGTCCCCTAGAACGTAGAACCACGTAAACCTAACTAACCTAAGGACATCACACACATCCATGCCGGAGGCAGTATTCGAACCTGCGACTGTAGAAGTCGCGCGGTTCCAGATTGTAGCGCGTAGAATCGCTGGGCCACTTCGGCCGCGTACGTGTTAACACGTCCAGAGCTGTTAAAGGTATAAATTTGAAGTAACACATGCTCATGCCAGACTGATGTAGTTATATTAAACTAAATATGTGTTGCACAGAAAAATTTTCTTCCTCGATGACTGACACTATTGGGTAGACCACACTGAATATCACAAATTGTAGTGGGGTGAATATCCTGCTCTGACGAACGCTTATGTTAACTTTCGAATGTTGTATGTTATTGTAACATGAGGGTAAATCGTTCATTGCTTTTTGCAGTGAGCAACAGAAGGTTGAAAAAGGAGATAATCTGCCTGGAATGGATGCAGTTGAAAAGATTAGTTTGGCCAGGAGAACAGACAGAAGAAGCCCACGAGGGGCACAGAAAAAGACGCGAGACCGAAAAGAAGATGTAGAGGTGAAGCCACAGCGTCCGCAGCTGGAAGTCGCGGCCCCCGAGAAATCGGTAGCTGGACCTTCTACACTTAAGGGTGCAGATAATGCGTCGTCAATGAGGCAAGTTCCTCGTTCTGTCATATTCCTTTGATTAAGTACTTAACGACACTGCAGGACGCTTGTTAAAGTAATAATTGCAGGGCCAGTACGATCTATCTTACTCATAAGAGATCTATTATGATACAAACATTTGAAGCCAACACTGCACTTTGAATACATGCAGCATACAAAGATCTTGCATTCATCAGAAAGGAACTATTTAATAGTAACTGTCTATTTCAGGATACAACATAGTAGAATAGATTAGATAGTGCTTATTTTGCACAAACGCCTATATGTATGTTTAGTTATCTTATGCTCTGTTCCTACTGTTAGATGAGTTCCAGCGACTGTGCTATTTAGTGCTCTCTAACGGGATTATTCAAAATTTAACTATTTTTACTATTTGAATAGCTTTCTAGGCAGCGTATCTATATGTACATCGGCATCATACGTCGAAAGCCATCTCGAAGTATGTGGCGGAGGGTACTGGATTGTCGTGGTACCATAAAGTGATTCCACCCTACGGCGGTCCACTAGTGAACGGCGCGTTAGTAGAATGATTGTCAGTTAGCCTCTGTAATTACTCTGCTGTCTCGAAATTTTATATTCTGGTCATTGTACTATAACCCCTGGGAAGGAGAAATATATTGACTGACTCTTTTCTGAAAGCGATCTCTCGCAATTTCCATAGTAAACCCCCTCGTAATGCACATAACATCTCTTGTAATGTATTCCGATGGACTTTATTGAGAATCTATGTTACGTTTCTCGCCCCCACTAAGCGACAAACGATTTCCTCTTCTTTGGATGATATCCACATCTTCTGTGAGCCCTATACTGTAAAGACTCTGTACTGATGAACAGTATTCAAGATTCGAACGAATAAAGCGCAAATGTGGTTCGATTCTTGAAAAGCTCAAGTCTTTTCACTAAGCGCCGAAGTAGAACGTTCTTAAATGTCTATCTGAAGCCATGGATAACGTCATCAACCAGAGCGCCGATACCTAACAGGCAATTGACCTCATGGAGGAAAAGCGCAAGCCAGGTTTCGTGCGATCTCTGTTAGGTGAATGGATTTTCATTTTTGCGGAGGAGTATTTCGTAACCAAAAAATGTCATAAGTCTTGAGCATAATGCATGTTCGATAATATTATAACAAACTGACGTCAATGATGTAGGTATACAGTTGTGGGTGTATGCGCTACACCTCTTATTGGTAACAGGAAAGACGTGCGTGTTTTTCGAATCACTAGGTACCGTTCGTTGCTCAAGTGATCTACGATAAACTCTTGCTATAAAGGGTGCAAGACCTTTGAGATATTATTTGTAGAATGTTATAGGTATCTCATTTTGTCCTGTTGCTATTCCACTATTAAGCGATTGAAAATGCTTTTTCATTCTTCCATCAATTATCTCAATATGGGATGTTTCGACGTTCTCGCGATGAATCAAAGGAAAGACCGTGTTACGATCGTGCATGGTGTAACAATGTCAGAAGACCGATATTAGTGTTTCGGCATTCTGTAGGTTATCTTCCTTTTCGGTTCCAGTATCGACTGTGACTGAATCAGTAGATGTCTTCGACTCACTGACTTTACATCTGACTAAAACCTCTTTAGCTTTTTGCTCAGGTCGCTTGATAATATCATATTTATAAGGTCATGGAACTCTTCTCTGATTGCCCTCTTTAGGCTCACTTTCGCTTCGTTCAGCCTTTGTTTGTCTGTTAGTCATTCACATCTCTCGAATGTGTGCAAAAGGTCCCTTTGTCTATGGAGCTGTTCTCTAGGAATACTATTAAAGCATAGTGGCTTTCTCCTGTCTCTGAAGACCTTGTTGAGAAGATACTAGTGTGAAGCATACTGAACGATACTTTTGAATTTTTCTCATTTGTGATGCACGTTTTCGTTCTCATCACTGAATTTTTGATATTGACTTTTCAGATACACTGCAATTTGTAACCTGAAACTATTCCTAGGCAAAAATATTCTCCAACCTTGCTTGAGATTCATGTAAAACCCGTAGTCATAGTTGCTGTCTTAGAGTTATCATCAGTGATATCTACCTCTACGTTCACTGAATCATTACGTTCAAGTCTGTTTGTTGCTTGAAGTGCAAAGACGTTGCCTATCCCCAGTTGTATCTCAATGCGCTCAATGTAATTTTGTGACATGACATTCAGAATAATGTCACGTGAATGCCTGTTTGTGGCACCAAATTTGATAACATGGTGTGCAATCTGTACGTGTTAACTGGAATTTGGTTTGTATGACAACAGCATAATTGGGAAAATTGCTAATGATTCTCTGTTAAGTTCTCTCTGAAGCGCTCTACCATTAGATTTCCAGACCCAGACGGTCGATGGAAGCGTCCGATTACAGGTCTTGACCGACATTTCACGCGTAACATCACTAACAATTATTTAACATTCGCAATCTGTGATAACCTTGTTGATATTATCGATTTCTTTGCTGTAATAAGTCTAACAATAATAGCGAAGAGTAAGACTCACCTTTTGCTATTGAAACTACAACATCTATAGCACTGAATGCGAAATACTTTTTAATTTCTTTTGGAAGAATTATATAACAGGTCTCGTAGCTTTTTTTTCTGTTCTGCTGCCATTGAGAAGTCGGTAACTGCTTGTCGAGAAACAGATTTAACACGAAATGTGACTTAGACGTGTTTGTATATATAGCTTATACAAAAACAATGTGATATTCAGTGTTAACTCTGTAACTGCTCTTGACGTGTTAACGTGCGCGCATTTGTACCTATCCCTGTGTGCTCTGACCTTGTTTACCCGCGCCTCCAGTCCTTTTACCTGGTACACTGAACGTGCTTACGCGTAAGTAAAAGGACTAGTGGCATACGTAAGCATGTTCAGAGCACATACGGACAGGTACAGAGGCGCACGTGTTTAAATGGTTGAAATGGCTCTGAGCACTATGGGACGTAACATCTGAGGTCATCAGTCCCCTAGAACGTAGAACCACGTAAACCTAACTAACCTAAGGACATCACACACATCCATGCCGGAGGCAGTATTCGAACCTGCGACTGTAGAAGTCGCGCGGTTCCAGATTGTAGCGCGTAGAATCGCTGGGCCACTTCGGCCGCGTACGTGTTAACACGTCCAGAGCTGTTAAAGGTATAAATTTGAAGTAACACATGCTCATGCCAGACTGATGTAGTTATATTAAACTAAATATGTGTTGCACAGAAAAATTTTCTTCCTCGATGACTGACACTATTGGGTAGACCACACTGAATATCACAAATTGTAGTGGGGTGAATATCCTGCTCTGACGAACGCTTATGTTAACTTTCGAATGTTGTATGTTATTGTAACATGAGGGTAAATCGTTCATTGCTTTTTGCAGTGAGCAACAGAAGGTTGAAAAAGGAGATAATCTGCCTGGAATGGATGCAGTTGAAAAGATTAGTTTGGCCAGGAGAACAGACAGAAGAAGCCCACGAGGGGCACAGAAAAAGACGCGAGACCGAAAAGAAGATGTAGAGGTGAAGCCACAGCGTCCGCAGCTGGAAGTCGCGGCCCCCGAGAAATCGGTAGCTGGACCTTCTACACTTAAGGGTGCAGATAATGCGTCGTCAATGAGGCAAGTTCCTCGTTCTGTCATATTCCTTTGATTAAGTACTTAACGACACTGCAGGACGCTTGTTAAAGTAATAATTGCAGGGCCAGTACGATCTATCTTACTCATAAGAGATCTATTATGATACAAACATTTGAAGCCAACACTGCACTTTGAATACATGCAGCATACAAAGATCTTGCATTCATCAGAAAGGAACTATTTAATAGTAACTGTCTATTTCAGGATACAACATAGTAGAATAGATTAGATAGTGCTTATTTTGCACAAACGCCTATCTGTATGTTTAGTTATCTTATGCTCTGTTCCTACTGTTAGATGAGTTCCAGCGACTGTGCTATTTAGTGCTCTCTAACGGGATTATTCAAAATTTAACTATTTTTACTATTTGAATAGCTTTCTAGGCAGCGTATCTATATGTACATCGGCATCATACGTCGAAAGCCATCTCGAAGTATGTGGCGGAGGGTACTGGATTGTCGTGGTACCATAAAGTGATTCCACCCTACGGCGGTCCACTAGTGAACGGCGCGTTAGTAGAATGATTGTCAGTTAGCCTCTGTAATTACTCTGCTGTCTCGAAATTTTATATTCTGGTCATTGTACTATAACCCCTGGGAAGGAGAAATATATTGACTGACTCTTTTCTGAAAGCGATCTCTCGCAATTTCCATAGTAAACCCCCTCGTAATGCACATAACATCTCTTGTAATGTATTCCGATGGACTTTATTGAGAATCTATGTTACGTTTCTCGCCCCCACTAAGCGACAAACGATTTCCTCTTCTTTGGATGATATCCACATCTTCTGTGAGCCCTATACTGTAAAGACTCTGTACTGATGAACAGTATTCAAGATTCGAACGAATAAAGCGCAAATGTGGTTCGATTCTTGAAAAGCTCAAGTCTTTTCACTAAGCGCCGAAGTAGAACGTTCTTAAATGTCTATCTGAAGCCATGGATAACGTCATCAACCAGAGCGCCGATACCTAACAGGCAATTGACCTCATGGAGGAAAAGCGCAAGCCAGGTTTCGTGCGATCTCTGTTAGGTGAATGGATTTTCATTTTTGCGGAGGAGTATTTCGTAACCAAAAAATGTCATAAGTCTTGAGCATAATGCATGTTCGATAATATTATAACAAACTGACGTCAATGATGTAGGTATACAGTTGTGGGTGTATGCGCTACACCTCTTATTGGTAACAGGAAAGACGTGCGTGTTTTTCGAATCACTAGGTACCGTTCGTTGCTCAAGTGATCTACGATAAACTCTTGCTATAAAGGGTGCAAGACCTTTGAGATATTATTTGTAGAATGTTATAGGTATCTCATTTTGTCCTGTTGCTATTCCACTATTAAGCGATTGAAAATGCTTTTTCATTCTTCCATCAATTATCTCAATATGGGATGTTTCGACGTTCTCGCGATGAATCAAAGGAAAGACCGTGTTACGATCGTGCATGGTGTAACAATGTCAGAAGACCGATATTAGTGTTTCGGCATTCTGTAGGTTATCTTCCTTTTCGGTTCCAGTATCGACTGTGACTGAATCAGTAGATGTCTTCGACTCACTGACTTTACATCTGACTAAAACCTCTTTAGCTTTTTGCTCAGGTCGCTTGATAATATCATATTTATAAGGTCATGGAACTCTTCTCTGATTGCTCTCTTTAGACTCACTTTCGCTTCGTTCAGCCTTTGTTTGTCTGTTAGTCATTCACATCTCTCGAATGTGTGCAAAAGGTCCCTTTGTCTATGGAGCTGTTCTCTAGGAATACTATTAAAGCATAGTGGCTTTCTCCTGTCTCTGAAGACCTTGTTGAGAAGATACTAGTGTGAAGCATACTGAACGATACTTTTGAATTTTTCTCATTTGTGATGCACGTTTTCGTTCTCATCACTGAATTTTTGATATTGACTTTTCAGATACACTGCAATTTGTAACCTGAAACTATTCCTAGGCAAAAATATTCTCCAACCTTGCTTGAGATTCATGTAAAACCCGTAGTCATAGTTGCTGTCTTAGAGTTATCATCAGTGATATCTACCTCTACGTTCACTGAATCATTACGTTCAAGTCTGTTTGTTGCTTGAAGTGCAAAGACGTTGCCTATCCCCAGTTGTATCTCAATGCGCTCAATGTAATTTTGTGACATGACATTCAGAATAATGTCACGTGAATGCCTGTTTGTGGCACCAAATTTGATAACATGGTGTGCAATCTGTACGTGTTAACTGGAATTTGGTTTGTATGACAACAGCATAATTGGGAAAATTGCTAATGATTCTCTGTTAAGTTCTCTCTGAAGCGCTCTACCATTAGATTTCCAGACCCAGACGGTCGATGGAAGCGTCCGATTACAGGTCTTGACCGACATTTCACGCGTAACATCACTAACAATTATTTAACATTCGCAATCTGTGATAACCTTGTTGATATTATCGATTTCTTTGCTGTAATAAGTCTAACAATAATAGCGAAGAGTAAGACTCACCTTTTGCTATTGAAACTACAACATCTATAGCACTGAATGCGAAATACTTTTTAATTTCTTTTGGAAGAATTATATAACAGGTCTCGTAGCTTTTTTTTCTGTTCTGCTGCCATTGAGAAGTCGGTAACTGCTTGTCGAGAAACAGATTTAACACGAAATGTGACTTAGACGTGTTTGTATATATAGCTTATACAAAAACAATGTGATATTCAGTGTTAACTCTGTAACTGCTCTTGACGTGTTAACGTGCGCGCATTTGTACCTATCCCTGTGTGCTCTGACCTTGTTTACCCGCGCCTCCAGTCCTTTTACCTGGTACACTGAACGTGCTTACGCGTAAGTAAAAGGACTAGTGGCATACGTAAGCACGTTCAGAGCACATGCGGACAGGTACAGAGGCGCACGTGTTTAAATGGTTGAAATGGCTCTGAGCACTATGGGACGTAACATCTGAGGTCATCAGTCCCCTAGAACGTAGAACCACGTAAACCTAACTAACCTAAGGACATCACACACATCCATGCCCGAGGCAGTATTCGAACCTGCGACTGTAGAAGTCGCGCGGTTCCAGATTGTAGCGCCTAGAATCGCTGGGCCACTTCGGCCGCGCACGTGTTAACACGTCCAGAGCTGTTAAAGGTATAAATTTGAAGTAACACATGCTCATGCCAGACTGATGTAGTTATATTAAACTAAATATGTGTTGCACAGAAAAATTTTCTTCCTCGATGACTGACACTATTGGGTAGACCACACTGAATATCACAAATTGTAGTGGGGTGAATATCCTGCTCTGACGAACGCTTATGTTAACTTTCGAATGTTGTATGTTATTGTAACATGAGGGTAAATCGTTCATTGCTTTTTGCAGTGAGCAACAGAAGGTTGAAAAAGGAGATAATCTGCCTGGAATGGATGCAGTTGAAAAGATTAGTTTGACCAGGAGAACAGACAGAAGAAGCCCACGAGGGGCACAGAAAAAGACGCGAGACCGAAAAGAAGATGTAGAGGTGAAGCCACAGCGTCCGCAGCTGGAAGTCGCGGCCCCCGAGAAATCGGTAGCTGGACCTTCTACACTTAAGGGTGCAGATAATGCGTCGTCAATGAGGCAAGTTCCTCGTTCTGTCATATTCCTTTGATTAAGTACTTAACGACACTGCAGGACGCTTGTTAAAGTAATAATTGCAGGGCCAGTACGATCTATCTTACTCATAAGAGATCTATTATGATACAAACATTTGAAGCCAACACTGCACTTTGAATACATGCAGCATACAAAGATCTTGCATTCATCAGAAAGGAACTATTTAATAGTAACTGTCTATTTCAGGATACAACATAGTAGAATAGATTAGATAGTGCTTATTTTGCACAAACGCCTATCTGTATGTTTAGTTATCTTATGCTCTGTTCCTACTGTTAGATGAGTTCCAGCGACTGTGCTATTTAGTGCTCTCTAACGGGATTATTCAAAATTTAACTATTTTTACTATTTGAATAGCTTTCTAGGCAGCGTATCTATATGTACATCGGCATCATACGTCGAAAGCCATCTCGAAGTATGTGGCGGAGGGTACTGGATTGTCGTGGTACCATAAAGTGATTCCACCCTACGGCGGTCCACTAGTGAACGGCGCGTTAGTAGAATGATTGTCAGTTAGCCTCTGTAATTACTCTGCTGTCTCGAAATTTTATATTCTGGTCATTGTACTATAACCCCTGGGAAGGAGAAATATATTGACTGACTCTTTTCTGAAAGCGATCTCTCGCAATTTCCATAGTAAACCCCCTCGTAATGCACATAACATCTCTTGTAATGTATTCCGATGGACTTTATTGAGAATCTATGTTACGTTTCTCGCCCCCACTAAGCGACAAACGATTTCCTCTTCTTTGGATGATATCCACATCTTCTGTGAGCCCTATACTGTAAAGACTCTGTACTGATGAACAGTATTCAAGATTCGAACGAATAAAGCGCAAATGTGGTTCGATTCTTGAAAAGCTCAAGTCTTTTCACTAAGCGCCGAAGTAGAACGTTCTTAAATGTCTATCTGAAGCCATGGATAACGTCATCAACCAGAGCGCCGATACCTAACAGGCAATTGACCTCATGGAAGAAAAGCGCAAGCCAGGTTTCGTGCGATCTCTGTTAGAGGAATGGATTTTCATTTTTGCGGAGGAGTATTTCGTAACCAAAAAATGTCATAAGTCTTGAGCATAATGCATGTTCGATAATATTATAACAAACTGACGTCAATGATGTAGGTATACAGTTGTGGGTGTATGCGCTACACCTCTTATTGGTAACAGGAAAGACGTGCGTGTTTTTCGAATCACTAGGTACCGTTCGTTGCTCAAGTGATCTACGATAAACTCTTGCTATAAAGGGTGCAAGACCTTTGAGATATTATTTGTAGAATGTTATAGGTATCTCATTTTGTCCTGTTGCTATTCCACTATTAAGCGATTGAAAATGCTTTTTCATTCTTCCATCAATTATCTCAATATGGGATGTTTCGACGTTCCCGCGATGAATCAAAGGAAAGACCGTGTTACGATCGTGCATGGTGTAACAATGTCAGAAGACCGATATTAGTGTTTCGGCATTCTGTAGGTTATCTTCCTTTTCGGTTCCAGTATCGACTGTGACTGAATCAGTAGATGTCTTCGACTCACTGACTTTACATCTGACTAAAACCTCTTTAGCTTTTTGCTCAGGTCGCTTGATAATATCATATTTATAAGGTCATGGAACTCTTCTCTGATTGCTCTCTTTAGACTCACTTTCGCTTCGTTCAGCCTTTGTTTGTCTGTTAGTCATTCACATCTCTCGAATGTGTGCAAAAGGTCCCTTTGTCTATGGAGCTGTTCTCTAGGAATACTATTAAAGCATAGTGGCTTTCTCCTGTCTCTGAAGACCTTGTTGAGAAGATACTAGTGTGAAGCATACTGAACGATACTTTTGAATTTTTCTCATTTGTGATGCACGTTTTCGTTCTCATCACTGAATTTTTGATATTGACTTTTCAGATACACTGCAATTTGTAACCTGAAACTATTCCTAGGCAAAAATATTCTCCAACCTTGCTTGAGATTCATGTAAAACCCGTAGTCATAGTTGCTGTCTTAGAGTTATCATCAGTGATATCTACCTCTACGTTCACTGAATCATTACGTTCAAGTCTGTTTGTTGCTTGAAGTGCAAAGACGTTGCCTATCCCCAGTTGTATCTCAATGCGCTCAATGTAATTTTGTGACATGACATTCAGAATAATGTCACGTGAATGCCTGTTTGTGGCACCAAATTTGATAACATGGTGTGCAATCTGTACGTGTTAACTGGAATTTGGTTTGTATGACAACAGCATAATTGGGAAAATTGCTAATGATTCTCTGTTAAGTTCTCTCTGAAGCGCTCTACCATTAGATTTCCAGACCCAGACGGTCGATGGAAGCGTCCGATTACAGGTCTTGACCGACATTTCACGCGTAACATCACTAACAATTATTTAACATTCGCAATCTGTGATAACCTTGTTGATATTATCGATTTCTTTGCTGTAATAAGTCTAACAATAATAGCGAAGAGTAAGACTCACCTTTTGCTATTGAAACTACAACATCTATAGCACTGAATGCGAAATACTTTTTAATTTCTTTTGGAAGAATTATATAACAGGTCTCGTAGCTTTTTTTTCTGTTCTGCTGCCATTGAGAAGTCGGTAACTGCTTGTCGAGAAACAGATTTAACACGAAATGTGACTTAGACGTGTTTGTATATATAGCTTATACAAAAACAATGTGATATTCAGTGTTAACTCTGTAACTGCTCTTGACGTGTTAACGTGCGCGCATTTGTACCTATCCCTGTGTGCTCTGACCTTGTTTACCCGCGCCTCCAGTCCTTTTACCTGGTACACTGAACGTGCTTACGCGTAAGTAAAAGGACTAGTGGCATACGTAAGCACGTTCAGAGCACATACGGACAGGTACAGAGGCGCACGTGTTTAAATGGTTGAAATGGCTCTGAGCACTATGGGACGTAACATCTGAGGTCATCAGTCCCCTAGAACGTAGAACCACGTAAACCTAACTAACCTAAGGACATCACACACATCCATTCCCGAGGCAGTATTCGAACCTGCGACTGTAGAAGTCGCGCGGTTCCAGATTGTAGCGCCTAGAATCGCTGGGCCACTTCGGCCGCGCACGTGTTAACACGTCCAGAGCTGTTAAAGGTATAAGTTTGAAGTAACACATGCTCATGCCAGACTGATGTAGTTATATTAAACTAAATATGTGTTGCACAGAAAAATTTTCTTCCTCGATGACTGACACTATTGGGTAGACCACACTGAATATCACAAATTGTAGTGGGGTGAATATCCTGCTCTGACGAACGCTTATGTTAACTTTCGAATGTTGTATGTTATTGTAACATGAGGGTAAATCGTTCATTGCTTTTTGCAGTGAGCAACAGAAGGTTGAAAAAGGAGATAATCTGCCTGGAATGGATGCAGTTGAAAAGATTAGTTTGGCCAGGAGAACAGACAGAAGAAGCCCACGAGGGGCACAGAAAAAGACGCGAGACCGAAAAGAAGATGTAGAGGTGAAGCCACAGCGTCCGCAGCTGGAAGTCGCGGCCCCCGAGAAATCGGTAGCTGGACCTTCTACACTTAAGGGTGCAGATAATGCGTCGTCAATGAGGCAAGTTCCTCGTTCTGTCATATTCCTTTGATTAAGTACTTAACGACACTGCAGGACGCTTGTTAAAGTAATAATTGCAGGGCCAGTACGATCTATCTTACTCATAAGAGATCTATTATGATACAAACATTTGAAGCCAACACTGCACTTTGAATACATGCAGCATACAAAGATCTTGCATTCATCAGAAAGGAACTATTTAATAGTAACTGTCTATTTCAGGATACAACATAGTAGAATAGATTAGATAGTGCTTATTTTGCACAAACGCCTATCTGTATGTTTAGTTATCTTATGCTCTGTTCCTATTGTTAGATGAGTTCCAGCGACTGTGCTATTTAGTGCTCTCTAACGGGATTATTCAAAATTTAACTATTTTTACTATTTGAATAGCTTTCTAGGCAGCGTATCTATATGTACATCGGCATCATACGTCGAAAGCCATCTCGAAGTATGTGGCGGAGGGTACTGGATTGTCGTGGTACCATAAAGTGATTCCACCCTACGGCGGTCCACTAGTGAACGGCGCGTTAGTAGAATGATTGTCAGTTAGCCTCTGTAATTACTCTGCTGTCTCGAAATTTTATATTCTGGTCATTGTACTATAACCCCTGGGAAGGAGAAATATATTGACTGACTCTTTTCTGAAAGCGATCTCTCGCAATTTCCATAGTAAACCCCCTCGTAATGCACATAACATCTCTTGTAATGTATTCCGATGGACTTTATTGAGAATCTATGTTACGTTTCTCGCCCCCACTAAGCGACAAACGATTTCCTCTTCTTTGGATGATATCCACATCTTCTGTGAGCCCTATACTGTAAAGACTCTGTACTGATGAACAGTATTCAAGATTCGAACGAATAAAGCGCAAATGTGGTTCGATTCTTGAAAAGCTCAAGTCTTTTCACTAAGCGCCGAAGTAGAACGTTCTTAAATGTCTATCTGAAGCCATGGATAACGTCATCAACCAGAGCGCCGATACCTAACAGGCAATTGACCTCATGGAGGAAAAGCGCAAGCCAGGTTTCGTGCGATCTCTGTTAGGGGAATGGATTTTCATTTTTGCGGAGGAGTATTTCGTAACCAAAAAATGTCATAAGTCTTGAGCATAATGCATGTTCGATAATATTATAACAAACTGACGTCAATGATGTAGGTATACAGTTGTGGGTGTATGCGCTACACCTCTTATTGGTAACAGGAAAGACGTGCGTGTTTTTCGAATCACTAGGTACCGTTCGTTGCTCAAGTGATCTACGATAAACTCTTGCTATAAAGGGTGCAAGACCTTTGAGATATTATTTGTGGAATGTTATAGGTATCTCATTTTGTCCTGTTGCCATTCCACTATTAAGCGATTGAAAATGCTTTTTCATTCTTCCTTCAATTATCTCAATATGGGATGTTTCGACGTTCTCGCGATGAATCAAAGGAAAGACCGTGTTACGATCGTGCATGGTGTAACAATGTCAGAAGACCGATATTAGTGTTTCGGCATTCTGTAGGTTATCTTCCTTTTCGGTTCCAGTATCGACTGTGACTGAATCAGTAGATGTCTTCGACTCACTGACTTTACATCTGACTAAAACCTCTTTAGCTTTTTGCTCAGGTCGCTTGATAATATCATATTTATAAGGTCATGGAACTCTTCTCTGATTGCTCTCTTTAGACTCACTTTCGCTTCGTTCAGCCTTTGTTTGTCTGTTAGTCATTCACATCTCTCGAATGTGTGCAAAAGGTCCCTTTGTCTATGGAGCTGTTCTCTAGGAATACTATTAAAGCATAGTGGCTTTCTCCTGTCTCTGAAGACCTTGTTGAGAAGATACTAGTGTGAAGCATACTGAACGATACTTTTGAATTTTTCTCATTTGTGATGCACGTTTTCGTTCTCATCACTGAATTTTTGATATTGACTTTTCAGATACACTGCAATTTGTAACCTGAAACTATTCCTAGGCAAAAATATTCTCCAACCTTGCTTGAGATTCATGTAAAACCCGTAGTCATAGTTGCTGTCTTAGAGTTATCATCAGTGATATCTACCTCTACGTTCACTGAATCATTACGTTCAAGTCTGTTTGTTGCTTGAAGTGCAAAGACGTTGCCTATCCCCAGTTGTATCTCAATGCGCTCAATGTAATTTTGTGACATGACATTCAGAATAATGTCACGTGAATGCCTGTTTGTGGCACCAAATTTGATAACATGGTGTGCAATCTGTGCGTGTTAACTGGAATTTGGTTTGTATGACAACAGCATAATTGGGAAAATTGCTAATGATTCTCTGTTAAGTTCTCTCTGAAGCGCTCTACCATTAGATTTCCAGACCCAGACGGTCGATGGAAGCGTCCGATTACAGGTCTTGACCGACATTTCACGCGTAACATCACTAACAATTATTTAACATTCGCAATCTGTGATAACCTTGTTGATATTATCGATTTCTTTGCTGTAATAAGTCTAACAATAATAGCGAAGAGTAAGACTCACCTTTTGCTATTGAAACTACAACATCTATAGCACTGAATGCGAAATACTTTTTAATTTCTTTTGGAAGAATTATATAACAGGTCTCGTAGCTTTTTTTTCTGTTCTGCTGCCATTGAGAAGTCGGTAACTGCTTGTCGAGAAACAGATTTAACACGAAATGTGACTTAGACGTGTTTGTATATATAGCTTATACAAAAACAATGTGATATTCAGTGTTAACTCTGTAACTGCTCTTGACGTGTTAACGTGCGCGCATTTGTACCTATCCCTGTGTGCTCTGACCTTGTTTACCCGCGCCTCCAGTCCTTTTACCTGGTACACTGAACGTGCTTACGCGTAAGTAAAAGGACTTGTGGCATACGTAAACACGTTCAGAGCACATACGGACAGGTACAGAGGCGCACGTGTTCAAATGGTTGAAATGGCTCTGAGCACTATGGGACGGAACATCTGAGGTCATCAGTCCCCTAGAACTTAAAACTACTTGAACCTAACTAACCTAAAGATATAACACACATTTATGCCCGAGGCAGAATTCGAACCTGTGACTGAAGCGGTCGCGAGGTTCCATACTGTTGCGCCTAGAACCGCTCGGCCACGTCGGCAGCGCATGAGTAAACACTTCCAGAGCAGTTAAAGGTATAAATTTGAAGTAACGCATGCTCATGCCAGACTGATGTAGTTATATTAAACTAAAAATGTGTTGCACAGAAAAAATTTCTTCCTCAATGACTGACACTATTGGGGAGGCCACACTGAATATCACAAATTGTACTGGGGCGAATATTCTGCCCTGACGAACGCTTATGTCAACTTTCGAATCTTGTATGTTATTGTAACATGAAGGTAAATCGTTCATTGATGCTTGCGGTGAGCAACAGAAGGTTGAAGAAGGAGATAATCTGCCTGGAATTGATGCAATTGAAGAGATAAGTTTGGCCAGGAGAATAGACAAATTTAGCCCACAAGAGGCACACAAAAGATGCGAGACCGAAAAGAAGATGTAGGGGTGAAGCCACAGCGTCCGCAGTTGGAAGTCGTGGCCCCAGAGTAATCGGTAGCTGGACCTTCTACACTTAAGGGTGCAGATCATACGTCGTCACTGAGGCAAGTTCCTCGCTCTGTCATATTCCTTTGAATAAGTACTTAACGACACTGCAGGACGCTTGTTAAAGTAATAATTGCAGGGACAGTGCGATCTATCTTACTCGTACGAAATCCATAATGATACAAACATTTGAAGCCAACACTGCACTTTGAAAACATGCAGCATACAAAGATCTTGCATTCATCAGGAAGGAACCATTTAATAGTAACTGTCTATTTCAGGATACAACATAGTAGTATAGATTAGATTGTGCTTATTTTGCTCCAACGCCTATCTGCATGTTTAGTTATCTTATGCTCTGTTCCTACTGTTAGATGTGTTCGATCGACTGTGCTATTTAGTGCTCTCTAACGGGATTATTCAAAATTTAACTATTTTTACTGTTTGAGTAGCTTTCTAGGCAACGTTTCTGTAGGTACATCGGCATCATACGTTGAAAGCCACCTGAAAGAATGTGGCGGAGGGTACTGGATTGTCCTGGTATCATTAAGTGATTCCACCCTACGCTGGTCCACTAGTGAACGGCGCGTGAGTAGAATGATTGTCTGTTAGCCTCTGTATTTGTTCTACTGCCTCGAAATTTTATATTCTGGTCATTGTACTATAAACCCCTGGGAAGGGGTAATATATTGACTGACTCTTTTCTGAAAGCGATCTCTCTCAATTTCCATAGTATTGAAAGTCTTTTCGGGTTTGCTGCCGGATCCTAAAATCAACTTGACTCGATATTTCGGCGATCCAACTGTTCGCCATCTTCAGGAAATGCTGCTTCTGCTGATGAGTCCCTCTGAGAACTGACGCAAGATTGCAATTCGACGTCCTATATAGGCCACCGTTCAGTACCCCCTCGTAATGCACATAACATCTCTTGTAACGTATTCCGATGTACTTTATTGAGAATCTATGGTATGTTTCTCGCTCACACTAACCGACAAACGATTTCCTCTTCTTTGGATGATATCCACATCTTCTGTGAGCCCTATACTGTAAAGACTCTGTACTGATGAACAGTATTCAAGATTTGAACGAAAAAAGCGCAAATGTGGTCCGATTCTTGAAAAGCTCAAGTCTTTTCACTAAGCGACAAAGTAGAACATTCTTAAAAGTCTATCTGAAGCCAAGGGCAGGCCGCGGGGGCCGTACGGTTCTAGGCACTTCAGTCCGCAACCGCGTGACTGCTACGGTCGCAGTTTCAAATCCTGCCTCGGGCATGGATGTGTGTGATTTCCTTAGGTTAGTTAGGTTTAAGTAGTTCTAAGTTCTAGGGGACTGATGACCTCAGATGTTACGTCCCATAGTGCTCAGAGCCATTTGAACCATCTGAACCAGTAGAATCGAATTAGTTCATATGGTCGCTGCCGATCCGCGCCTGTTCGCGCGCCACCGACAAGTGAGCGGTCGCCTCACGTGATGGCAGTCGGCCTCGATCCATGCACGCTGTCGGTCCAGCGGCCGCTCATGTCACAGCCTACTGGCGCCAACTCGCTTTGCAGGCCTACACTGGTCCAACAATGAAAACATGTTTTCGTGGACACTGGAGTCTGCCCCCACTGACCAGTAGGGGCCAAAGCCGTTCGCTGGACAGGTTGGAACCTGCCGACTTCATAACAGTCGGTCGGTTGATGCAGCACGTACTTGACAGAAAACACCCTGCCACACGTTTGGCGCCAAAGTTTGCTCGAGACTGGAATCCGGCATCACGTCACCACAGGTGCTCTAGCACATTTGATCGCCACGACGTCCCTCGCTAAGTTAACTGATCAACCGACTCTCATTATTCAATCCGCATTTTGCACTTAACTAATCCAAGATCGTTGCGAAAACACACGCCCGTACACGTGAGCCATCGCTCGCGCCTAACGTAGTACTTCCACAATTGAATGTAAGAAAGTTTGCATGACTACTTAATTAAATTGATCAATTAATTAACCTCTCTTACGGAAAAGTGCCACGTCCACCTACACTTGGAATCGATTTTCGCCAGTGCCACGCCCACCTGGGCTTGGAATGAAATAGTTAAAGTCCCTACCGACCACCACGTCCCCTTGCCGACCCATGTTCGTTGGCTAACATGTACTAATGGGTATTGCCGTTTACTAATGTGCACTAACGTGTACTAACCTACATTAACCTATATCACATTTTGTCTATACAAATAAGCCAATTTTGAATTCTGATGTTCAGTTCGTGTTTCGCTACCAAGACAAGAAAATTGTGGCAACCAAGCCACTAAGCTCAGTCACCTGTGATGACTCAAAACCGTCAGCTTTGCCTCTCTCTCGCACCACGAGCGCGAGACCGCCCACGTCACAGCCTGGACTTTTATACTCGCATCGGACATGCTCGTCTGTAAATATTCTAACTAAACTATGACCCGAATACTGTTGTTCAATCCACATGGTCTAGGACATGGCCAGAGCACACACCCAGTACCTAAGCCGAGAACATCGCTTGCCCCACCTGTAGTTAACCGCTGAGAGACGGAGATATGCTGCAATCACATCCCTCGCGCACTCGTAGCTACTTGCCTCCGTAATTCGATCTAACAAAATCTCCAAGTAGAAAAAATAAGGACCAACTCGAACTCTCTCATATTCTATTTAGCCCACAAATACTTAACGTACATTTTATTTGGGAATCGAGTATATCTATCACTCTCATACAAAAAACACTCGCCCTGTTGTACCTGGGGTCATGTTGCGCAGTCAGCAGACACGCAAACAGCTCCTAATTTCAGTGTACACTATCAAACTGCTCCTAAATAATGCAGTACACATAACTGTAAACACTGTCAGTACTTATAATCTGTCCAAATAACGCACAGAAAAATAACTCAACAGACGCGCCCAATCAACCTGTCCCACACTAAGTCACACGCCTGACAGCTCTCAATTCGCTCAAAAGTATCTGTTCGACCCCTCAAACATGACTTGATGACAGCCGCATTCACACCTAACACCGGAGAATTTCATATCACCTAGACGCCGAACACTACTATCCAAGCCAGGCCGCGCGCGTCGTCTGTCACCGTCCTAACTCAGTGTGGTCCAACACACGGGTTAAGGCCGCATTCCATTGCTTGCCGGCCTATTTACGACACATCTCCACGTTCACGTCTGTTGTCAGAATAGCCGAGAACAAGTTCACACACACCGTCCACACACATCCTAGCACTGCCCTCCTCTCAGAATCTAAAACGATCATCTGACTATGTAAAAATAAATAAGAGCCCAGTCAACCTATCCGAAATTGTATAGTGCCCCCGAAAATAGTTAACGCTCGCTTTCGTGTATTCTCAGCTTATGTGTAAATTCAAATTCTTACCCTAACAGAACTTGTTCACGAAAATAATACTGAATGCGCCCCTAACTTCCTACCCTTCCAGCTCTCAACATACGCAAATGTTGTCAACCCTCCTGAGGCTTTCTGTGCTTACTTTTACAGAGATCGCTAAATTACCTCCACAGCCCCCTCAATCTACACACACACACTCACACACACACACACACACACACACACACACACACACACACGCACACACACGGTAATCTTCTCTACTCGTCCCATAACACAAGCAATAGTAACTTTACAATCCAATATATACAAAGCCTACACAGTGTAACCCACAGTAACTTTATAATACCGACTATATGCCTCAATTCTCTTCATTCCGAAACAAGCACTGTGAACCTGCTCTTTCTTTCTACACACGCGACACTCAGTGGTAATCAGCCCTTCTACATCAATGGACAGAAGTCCCTCTCAGAACTGTTCCACAAATTCGGCGATCGCTTCCCCTCAACACGAATGCGTTACTGTCTCTTCTTCCTTGCCTGCTCGCTTTTTCTACAAACATCTCCAGACTCATAGATTACAAGAACACACCAAAATTTTTCGAAGTACAGCATGCTGTAAACCACTGACTAACTAGAAAGAAACATAAGGAAAATGATATTTGCACTCTCAAATACCGTTCTCAGTCATGTAACATATTCGAGATCTTCGCTATAATTTACACATCAACTTAGGTCTGTCACAGGTCTAGAGAACAGACAAGCGTGTATCCAACACACCACAATCGATCTTCACTCACCAAAATAAAGGCAGCAAATGTGCAGATGTAGTCAACCGAACAATGTACATCCCATCAAATAACACTCCAACCCAAATCGATCATCTTCTCAAATTCTGAATTCATCACCAAAGCCGCCCAACACATACTATTACTTCGCTATTTGGTCGTCTAGAGGACAGAAAAGTTAACTGTTACAGATCGCTACACTCCAACAGGTCTCTTCATTCAGACAGCTGCTCCAGTTCTTATGATCGTTCATTAACTTTTATTATTATTTATTATCATTTATTATTTATTATTATTTATATCATGCGCGTCTGTTCGCCACAAGGTCTGGAGTCCAACTGGGTTAGTACACATCGAAACCAGCAGAGGGCGTCATTCAAGGTGTCCAATTTTGGTGGGGGAGTTTGAATTTTGGCAGAAGATCATACAAGTCGTTTACCTAACAAAAACGGCTCCAAATTCAACTGTGTTTAGCTCCTATCACAACCACCAGAGCGCTCTGTCATCGCCTCAGTTGATTACGCAATTACCGTTATTCAAGATGGCTACACCCAGTGCGAAACGTGTCACCTTTCTCGAAACTGCAAGCTACATTAAAATTCCAGCTTGGCTCTAGTCACACCTTACACATTGTTCAGCTGATCCCATTTCCAGACCTTTGCGCATCTGATATATGCAATTTAAGTCGGAGAAAGACATATCCATTACCTTCTGCAGCCCATCTAGAACCAGAACGACCTCAGTTACTGCAACAGGACATTCTTTTGACCATTCACCGGAAATGCGCGCAGTGTTGTACGTCCTAAACTAGATACAAGTAAAACAGATCCTCAACATCCTATCATCTTTATTCTCTACCATCAAACAGTGAAAAAAAATTACCAACTATAAAAGCTCATCCTATTTACAAGTCACGCTGGCACCAATGCGATCCATCTCCAGCGCCGACAAACGGGATTCACAATACTCTCCCCGAATAACTCAGAGTGCTGCCATCCAAGAATTCCTAACAGCTCACCAAGTCCGACAAATCAAACTTCAGCTGCCTATGTGGACAAGATCATATTAAATATACAGACGCTGCAGAGACCACTTTAAAGTTTGATCACCCATACTGTAAGCGAATGAGAAGCTACCTCTGACCCTTGTTCAAACACTGTTTTCTAACACGATTTTGCACACTGCCGAACATTTCGTCTTTCTGCCGTGACTTAGAAGTCCGTGTCTGATTCTAAACAGACATTAACACGGGTTGATGCACGACCTCTCACAGAAACTATACGTTGCACCTTGTAAATCATATTCTTACGGTCGATAGCATAACACTGAATGATTTTAAATAAAGGACAGCTACAACACATGGAAACTAGAAGAGCCTAGCAGCGTTGTGGTGACTTTCCAAACCACCCCCCAAAAGTGATTGACGGCCTCTACATTTAAACTCATATATCGCAGTGACCGAATAGTTGATAACTCTGCGTTCCATTTCTAGTGATTGCTCATTTAGCACACAAGTACCGGATCACCGTTTTCGGTGCTAGCAACCCCAGAAGTTGCGGTCCATCAACCAAAATTTGTTCCCCAACTCAAATAAGCATTGCCACGCAATCATTATGTTGTACCCAATGCACAGATGGGATGGAGAAGACACCACCGATCTACTGAAATATTATCCATCACAGCTGATATCGCGAAAAATTTTACAGTAAGCCCAACACTGGCTAATCATGTGACAGCAGGTTTTCCTAATTTCAGTATCATAGCTAAACCATACCTCCTCTACTTTGCAAGTATCATTGTGAACATTGATAGATGACTGCTCAGTACGTCGTTTCACACTTAATTGTCGAACACATAAAAACGATCAAGATATATGAGACTACTCTATACATATTTCTAAGACCTCGCGCATAGTACTCTATCGATCTCTCTGTGTATGGCGGTCACAGAGCAATCTCGCCATCTTACGTTAAAAGACCATCCTCACCTGGGCATTCACCAACCTGCCCGGCAACATCGCTCCCCAATTAATACTCAACCGAGCAGACGAATACAGCTACACTCCACCTCTCTTGAATGAATAGAGCTTTCCTAGTCCTAACCCCTACAAGTGCACCACATTTCTCGAGATGTGACCAAATCTTGGAGCTTAGCACACCATATCGATCTATAGTAACAGATTTTAAAGTGCCTTAATGTAATAGCATACAGTTAAGAAGAACAAGAACCGAGTGATATTTATACACAACGTAGTTCGACACATTTTTTACGTAAATCATACAATCTATCATGTGTAAAGTATTGTTCTAGAGTCTAGATCGGTGCCTCGAAGGTTCTCGTAAGAGGGAGAGAGAGAGAGAGAGAGAGAGAGAGAGAGAGAGAGAACATAAACCCACGCACTCCTAAGACTAGAACAGTCAGCACTTAAAACGGGCGATAATCTTAGATCGCCTACTTTTCCGTCCTGTCAGACATACATCCTTCTTCCCGGTTCCACAACACTGAGCTATCTTTCCCCAATCGTTAAACATTTGCTTTGTATGATACGAGCGCAATATAGCCCTGCAGACACATGTAGTACCCACTGATCACATCTGATCACGAGTCAGAAATTACACTATTACTCCATCAGGTCTATGTAAAAATGATATAGTTAGTAGTGGGCCATACATCCTACAAGGAAACAGATGCACATACCAGCAGGGTCTAACATGTGAAACTTACAAGTCATTCCGTCAACAACTCTGTAAACAGCCCATCTGTCAAGTAAATGTATACACAAGGATTGCAGCGCCTCACAAGCACCCACAGCTAACTTAGTTATGACCCTGAAGTCTCGATTTTACACCAAGCATGCAACAGGGTGGGGATCGCGTAAATCAAAGTGCGTTTGGAGGAATGTGTCAAGTTTCATCACACATGAGATGGAAGTCCTCTGATGACCGACGGGTTCACCGTTAACGATCGCCAGTAGACAGTGCTTTAAACCACATACGGAACATGTAGCTGTATATGACTAGAACGCAAGGTCTATCACGTGAGTAATGCATCCAGATAGAACACTGGAAAAAATTGACCTTCAGCAACTTGTCCTTTTCTAGAATAAATCAGTCAACGTTTAAATCGTACCTAGTTAGTATGTGAATTCCTCATGGCCAAAACTGCTGAGGGCATCGGTCCCTAGACTTGCACACTACTTAAACTAACTTACACTAAGACCAACACACACACCCATGCCGGAGGGAGGACTCTAACCTCCGACGGGAGGGGCAGCGCAATCTGTGACATGGAGCCTCAAACCGCACGACCACTCAGCGCGGCTCAGACATGAGATGGCTTTCTTTGCTGCACCTGGAACAGGCCTTGGGATGGCCATCATTTTTAACGACCGCTCGGCCCCCACTGATTTGCAGGTAAGATGGCACATGGCAACGGAAATTGATGGTGATCTATCGTACACAGTTAGGAATAGGGTACATTTCGAATTGCGCCCTGCGTTCGACAGTGTGACCATGTAAAGTGCCATAGGAGTGGAAAGCCACGATAGCGTCTTCTGCCAGGAGCTCAAAAGGCGCGCATGCACAAGCGTGTGGGGTTGACAGAGACTGTGCTGACATTTCCATCGGCTTGGCAAAAACGTAGTCCATGTTTGGTGTCATGAAGTGTTCTTTTGAATACATCGTCACTGACGACAGTGACGTACACCATACTGATTAAGATGGACAAATGGATTCATAAAATCTCTGAAGCTAGGATCGTAGCTACATTGTGTAAGAAGTGCTCCACTTCCAAGGCCTTTGGATGGGTGTAGTCATTGTAGAAGGTGAAGCATAGTGTGGATTTTCGAAAACAGTTGGCCATTGTTCCAGTTTACATAAGCGGCACATAAGTGACGGCCACTGAAAGTAAACAACAGCGAGTGCACGCATCATGTTTGCATTTCGCTGCAGCAAAAGCCAGACTAGCCTTGTAAACTACAACGCAATGCTATATGTCACTCTGTTACTGCTTTTTAATTTTGGAAGTCTTCCATGATGCAGCAAATGTGCTATAGATAGTGTATTAATTACACATTCCAAGAGTAGAGTGACTAGGCCAACATCAGCGCATTTTGTTAATACGGGTTGCCTACATCAGGGGCAAGCCAGCGCGAGGCATCACTCTCACGCCAATGCCGACAGCACGTCAATGTCAACTCTACAGTTGAAGATCTTCAAACGTTGTACTGACATCACATATGTATCTAAATAATTGCCAAGTCATCCTCAGGGCATTGCGCATGTGTTCGCCGCTGCTGGCTTGGTTCCTCTCTCTACTTGTGGTCCAGTGAAGACCTAACTGCTGAGCGACTCACCCTCGCAGATGCTCCAGAAATCCATTCCAGAATAGCACAGGGTGCATTGTTCCTCGCGATCCTAACGGGACATGTGGCGCGCATACTGACGTCACAGATCGTGCAATAGAAATTTGTTCCACCGCTCGCGATTCTAACCGGACATGCATGACGTGTGGCTGACGCATTGCTGCGCATAGCTACGTACCAATGCAAGCACATCTAGAAACATTCTCAATGTTGTACTGTAGTCACATAGCTATTTAAAAGAAGAACTAAATCGAACTCTCTGAAATTGTGTAGTGCCCCAGAAATACTTTACATGCACGTTTGTAGAAGCTTTCGTAACGTCTTGGGTTGTATGTCATGATCGCATGGATGGAACTGACATAAAATCGATAGAATTGTGATAAATGAAGGGGGATACGTATAAATTGACGGAATATACACCGAAATGCAGGTAAATTGAGGATGTAGTTGCGTATCTTATGGTTGGAGCAGAGCAATTTGTACATAGTAACAAGTATGCGGCACCAAGAGGAATCCGAGAAAACACTGACATGGAAGTGAAGAGAATAAGGGAAGCAGTCAATTTTTTTCCATCAAGGCAGCATTATACTGTATGTCTTTTGCGGTACCAGTGATACACACAAGTTGACTACTATATTTGACGCTTTTCAGTAAGACAGAGAACCATCCACCTCTAAACTTACATGCATCTGTGTTAAAGGATGACAGAGAGTGAACGGGTTGATCGGTTGAGATGGAGTTGTAGCGAGGTACGATTTAATGGTAGACTGATGGTGCATTCTAGAGAGGAAGAAGTTTTTCCACTGTTTTGTCAGGATACATCAGTCAAGTGACATAGCCTGTGTTCGAATCGTATACAGCCATGTGTTCTTTATGTGATTTAAAGCATTGTCTACTTGCGATCGTTAACAGTAAACCTGTCAGTCATCAGAGGACTTTCATGTCATGTGTGCTCAAATGTGACACTTTCCTCTAAACAAACTGTGATTTATGCGATGTACTGTGTACAGAGTTAGTGGCGGAATGACTTGTAATTTTTACATGTTGGACACTGCTGCTAGGCGTTTATCTGTTTCCTTGTAAGAGATATTCCCCGTTACTAATCATAATTTCAAATAGGGCTGATGCAGGCATAATATAACTTCTGAAGCGTGAGCGGGTGTGAACACTGGACGCTATGCATCTCTGGAAAGCTATATTCTGCTTGTATCACACAGAGAAAATGTTTTATGAAAGTAGCTTTTTCGTTTTACGGTTCGATAACACAATTTATCGTAGAGAAACCAGGAAGAAGGGTGTATGTCATGTGCTTGAAATATATTTCTTACATTGGAATATTAACAGCGTTACATTCCATACAAATGATAGGTCGGAAATGCTAGCGACCTAACATTATAGCCTGTATTAAGTGTGGAACGTTGTAGCCTTAGGAGTGCATGGGTTTATGTTCTCTCTTACCAGTACCTTCCAAGTACTGATCCTAGACTCTGGAATAATACTTTAAAATTGATACGTTGGTTGATTTACCTAAAAATGCATCGAACTCCATTCGCCTGTGGGGTCCATTGCGCATAAAAATCGCCCGTTCCTTGTTCTTCTTCACCGTCTGCTATTACATCTCAATACTTTCAAATCTGTTACTATACATCGATAAGGAGTGCCAACCTCCTCGACATGGGCGCATCTAGAGAAATCTTGTGCATTTGGATGGGTGAGCACTCGTCAAGCTCCATTTATTCACGAGACGTGGAATGTAGCGGTTTACTTCTGCTCGATTGCAGATTAAGTCGGTAACAGTGCTACAGGGCGGGTTGGTCAATGACAGTGTGAGGGGGGTCTTTCAGTCTCTGATTTTACCCTAAGACTGCGAGAATGCTCTGTGACTCACATCAGCATAGAGATAGATCGTAAGTTAAGCACTATGCTCGTAGTGTTAGAAATATGTAGAGCGCTGTCTGATATACTTTGATGATGGATGTATTTGAGAATTAACAATGCATGGATGTACTGCACAGTGATCTATCCACATTCGTAATGATCCTTGCAAAGTGGGGAGGGGGTGGTTTAGCTATGATACTGAAATTTGGAAAAATGCTGTCACATCATTGGCTGGTGTTGAAATTACTGTAAAATAGGTAAAATTGTTCACACAGTCAATTATAATGCTTATTATTTCAGTACACTGGGGTGCCTTTTCCATCCCACCCATCCACTGGTACACTGTTGGTTACCACATTATTATTGACAGACATCGCTTGTTTGAGTCGGGGAAAGAGTTTTGGTGGAGGAACAACACCTTCAGGGGACGGATAGCACTGAAGCAGTGATCGCGTACATGACCGTAATATGAGGAATCAGTCGAAACAGAATGCAGAGCCATCAGCTATTCTGCCATTGTGACAGATAAGTTTAAATGTGGAGGACGTCAATCACTTTCGGACAGCAGTTTGGAAACTCTACACAGCGCCACCAAACTCTTCCAGTTTCCTTATGTTGTAACAGTTAAAATCATCCACTGTGTGCGTGGTGTTAAGGTAGGCACACTAACAACATCATTTACACCATGCGACGCCTAGTTTTCTGCGAGAGGCAATGGATCAGAGCGTGTTAATGTCAGTTTAGAACCTGACAGAGATCTCAAAGTCATGGCAGAAAAACAAAATGTATGGCAGTGTACAAAGCATGTTACAGCAGAAGAAAACAATGTTCCAAACAACGACACGGGGTCACAGGGAGCGTCTCTTCCGACTTACAGTATAGTCTGTGGGATACGGTCGTCCTCTTACAGTATAGGTGATGAAGCTTTAAACTGGCCTGTGAAGGGGATCAATACCGATATATTTAATAGGATAGTCACATGTGCTCGAAGCCAGCATGCATACGGTATTTGATTTCCATATATGGGAGGAGAGAGATGCAGTAAAAACCTTATTCAGTTCTCTATCGGATGAAGTTAGTGTATAAACACTACTGGCCATTAAAATTGCTACACAAGAAGAAATGCAGATGATAAACGGGTATTCTTTGGACAAATATATTATACTAGAACTCACATGTGATTACATTTTCACGCAATTTGGGTGCATAGATCCTGAGAAATCAGTACCCAGAACAACCACCAATGGCCGTAATATCGGCATTGATACGTCTGGGCATTGAGTCAAACAGAGCTTGGATGGCATGTACAGGTACAGATGCCCATGCAGCTTCAACACAATACCACAGGTCATCAAGAGTAGTAACTGGCGTATTGTGACGAGCCAGTTGCTCGGCCACCATTGACCAGACGTTTTCAAAAATGGTTCAAATGGCTCTGAGCACTATGGGACTTAACTTCTGAGGTCATCAGTCCCCTAGAACTTTGAACTACTTAAACCTAAGTAACCTAAGGACATCACACACATCCATGCCCGAGGCAGGATTCGAACCTGCGACCGTAGCAGTCGCGCGGCTCCAGACTGTAGCGTCTTTAACCGCTTGGCCACTCCGGCCGGCAGACGTTTTCAATTGGTGAGAGATCTGGAGAATGTACTGGCCAGGGCAGGGCAGCAGTCGAACATTTTCTGTATGCAGAAAGGCCCGTAGAGGACCTGGAACATGCGGTTGTGCATTATCGTGCTGAAATGTAGGGTTTCACAGGGATTGAATGAAAGGTAGAGTCACGGATCATAACACATCTGAAATGTAATGTCCACTGTTCGAAGTGCCGTCAATGAGAACAAGAGGTGACCGAGACATGTAAGCAATGGCACCCCATACCATCATGCCGGGTGATATGCCAGTATGGCGATTACGAATACACACTTCCACTGCGCGTTCACCGCGATGTTGCCAAACACGGGTGCGACAATCATGATGCTGTAATCAGAACCTGGATTCATCCGAAAAAATGACGTTTTGCCATTCGTGCGCCCAAGTTCGTCGTTGAGTACACCATTGCAGGCGCTCCTGGCTGTGATACAGCGTCAAGGGTAACCGCAGCCATGGTCTCCGAGCTGATAGTCCATATTGCTGCAAACGTCGTCGAACTGTTCGTGTAGATGGTTGTTGTCTTGCAAACGTTCCCATCTGTTGACCCAGGGCTCGAGACGTGGCTGCACGATCCATTACAGCCATGCGGATAAGATGCCTGTCATTTCGACTACTAGTGATAATAGGCCATTGGGATCCAGCATGGCGTTCCGTATTACCCTCCTGAACCCACCGATTCCATATTCTGCTAACGGTCATTGGATCTCGACTAACGCGAACAGCAATGTCACGATACGATAAACCGCAATCGTGATAGACTACAATCCGACCTTTATCAAAGTCGGAAACGTGATGGTACGCATTTCTCCTCCTTACACGAGGCATCACAACAACGTTTCACCAGGCAATGTCGGTCAACTGCTGTTTGTGCATGAGAAATCGGTTGGAAAGTTTCCTCATGTCAGCATTTGTAGGTGTCGCCACCGGTGCCAACCTGGTGTGAATGCTCTGAAAAGCTAATCATTTGCGTATCACACCATCTTCTTCCTGTCGATTAAATTTCGCGTCTGTAACACGCCATCCTCGTGGTGTAGCAATTTTAATGGCCAGTAGTGTAGTTTGTAATTTTTCTCTGATGGATGGAACATAATAACAATGATAGAATGTTGGGGTGATAGATGTGAATGGGCCCTGAGGAATTTGGATCTAGGGACGCACCACAATGCAGTAGCAAATTTCACGTCCTTCTCTCAGTTCCCATACTGTCTGTGGTACTGCCTCGTGTTGCAGGAGCAGGCTTCATTTATGTTGAATGTTCAAAACACAGTTCTGTCACAGTAACTTGGTTTTGCCGGTTTCTACGTTTATTACGACCTCAGTCATCACGCCATCTACTACTGTTTGTCGTCTTTCTCAATCAATCATCACCTATAACTCAGTGGATATACCACAGAACCTCTGACATGGCATCGAGACAGAATGCGTTACAAATACTGGAGAAATATCTTGTGGTGGCAACGTGATGGAGTTGCATATACCGGTTTCATACCACACTCCTTAGCCAAATTAATTTCAAAATTCGGTATTTTTATTACGAGTGTGCACGGTCGGCGACGTGTAACCGCACTGCTGGTGTGATAATATACACTCTGGCGATCACCGTCTATATTCAGTGTCACGGTATTTGTCTGGAAAACCCATTTCATTCGTAGGTAATGCCATACGTGGATTTATAAAGCTGGTATAGCTTATAACGTGGATACTTGTGTGCACCTGTAGAACCAAGATGTGATGGTAATATGGTTGTGTTTTTTTTTTTTTTTTTTTTTTTTTTTTTTTTTTTTTTTTTTTTTTACCTATAGCGATTTGTAAGACGATTATGCCTGCCTTTCTAAGACATGATGGTAGCACTCACAAGAAAAACTTATGGAACATGCCCACCAATGGTTTATTTTCCGACAGTATCGTATCGCCAGCAATTGGTTATTGGAGAAGTAGTATACATTTCAGACATGTCTGAAAGAACAGATACCATCTTCATATAGTTAAGGCTAACCAGCCATTGACCTTCTTCTTCTGTGCTAGATGCACACACATTGCCCGAACTCTTATGGGACTCAGTAAGATTGTCTGCTGCAAGTAATGAGTTTAATAGACAGGGGCACTACGAATGTAGTGTGTGGACATTAAGTTGGGAATGTGGGTCTCGCAGGGAGCGTGCAAGGGATAAATCCCTGCAGTTGCACTATTCTCTGTGCCCTCAGTGGTTCAGATGGATAGAGCATCTGCCATGTAAGCAGGAGATCCTGGGTTCGAGTCCCGGTCGGGGCACACATATTCAACTGTTCTCGATAATGTATATCGACGCCTGTCGACAGCTTAGGGTTTTGATTTAAGTATCGTTTCAAATACTATACTTAGTAGTAGGCAGTGTGTGATAGGTTTGCCTTGAGCATCAGGCTTATAAAGTATGTGTTTGTGTTCCTACATGTGTAAAGGAAGTGACTGTGTCCACTCGTAATTGATTTGACGCAGAGTACTGTGATAGCAAAGGGAGGAGTATGTCAAGTCATAAGAATGATACCAATATTCCTATTTCTAGAGCCACAGTGTCAGCAGGGTGTATTTCCGATACTTTGCTCATTGTCGAATGTCGTTCAACTGAGACTGCAATCATAGCCTTTAGTTGTAATTACAGGGATAAAATATATTTGAGGCCGGTTTTCTTCCTAGGACGATTCTATCCATGCCTGCTTGGGGCGCAGTGCCGGTGACCTGCAGTGGGAATGATTCATGTTTCCCATTAACTGTAGGAGCTTTCGAAATGCAGAGACCTGTTGGAGTGTTGGAATGTTTCTGATTTAACCGTGTTGTCCTCTAGATGACTGAATGGTGAACTAACACTTAGTAAGTGTTGGGCAGATCTTCCAATCGCTTGAAAGTTTTTGAGAAGATTCGATATGTAAGTGTGTTTGCACTGGACTGTTATTTCCTTCCATGTAAATTGCCCAGTAGCTGCTTCTGCGCATTTCGCGCCTTTGTTTAGTTGAGGGAACATGGATTGTAGTGTGTGCATCTAGCAGGTGAAAGATGTGTCAAAGACACGTTTGCTGGTTCTCTAGACATGAGAAACACCTTAGCTGAGTTTGTAAATTATAGGAATGACTTGGAACCTGTTACATCACCGACATTGGTATTTGTGAGTGGAAATATCAGTTTCATCTATTTTCTTTGAGTTCTCACATAATGGTCTTCACAAACGGGAAAAGTATTATGTTGCGTGAGCGATTAGTAGGTTACTGCTGTGTTCTTGATGTTGAGAAGCGCCGTGAAAATGGTATAATATTATGGCAAATCATGTGAAATTACTGCTGTGTTCTTGATGTTGAGAAGCACCGTGAAAATGGTATAATATTATGGCAAATCATGTGAAATTACATATGTTCGTCTAATCCCAGAGTCTTACGATGGGTGTAGAAAATCAAGCAAGCAAGCAAGCAGGACCAGACCAGAAACAGTAACACATTTGTGCCAAGGGGAAACGAGCCTAAATTTGAAGAAAAGTTCTGAGAGTGATTTCAGTCTGCTGAGGGCATTCTGGTCACCTGTCAGGAGTGGATGACCTCTGATCTCACAGGGAAATATCTAGTGCTGTGAGAGCTATATACGGTGCTGTTTGTCTTCACAGTATATGCAAAAGGGATGATTTTTTATCGCACAGGATAAAAATTATATGTGTACTACATCAACACAGTACGCAATGATATATTGCTGGGTTGGAGATTGGTTTCATGCTCTAATATTCAAGCTCCTGTCCTCAGTTGGATAGCAGTGTAATTGAGTAAGAATATTTCCATATTTGATGATATGTAGGGGCACTTTGATAGGTTTAATTGTGGGTGCAATATGGCTATCTGTATAAAATAGTTTTTGCCACTGAATGTCTTGTCTGCAGAAAGAAGAAAAAAAGGTGGACAGAGATTCCACACCGGCAGCATCAGTAATTCGTAGGGTGAATTCTATAAGAGCCAATCGTAATGCTCGATTCATTGACAAGACATCATTCGTGCTGGGATATAGGAGTCTCTACATAGCGGTGAGAACATTTGTGTATGTTGAAAGCAGGAAGGGTAAGACGTGATAGTCAGAGTGCCATGTCAGGACCATCAGGAGGAATGCATTCGGCGTTATTCCACGCAATTTTCGTAACAGATTCTGTTAGGGCAAGAATTTTCATGCATGCAAGCAGTATTTCTGGGACACTATACAATTTCCGAGAGTGCGACTTAGTTTTTATTTTAGACTTCAGTATAACAGTGAGATTGTTGCTAGATGCACTTGAATTGGTATGTAGCTATGCGCAGAGATGCATCAGCCACACATCACACATGTCCCGTTAGAATCACGAGTGGTCGAACAGACTTCTATCGCTCGATCTGTGATGTCAGTATGCGCGTCACACATGTCCCATTAGGATCGCGTGGAACAATGCACCCTGTGCTATTCTCAAACGGATTTCTGCAGCATCTGCAAGGGTGAGTTGCTCGGCAATTAGGTCTTCGCTGGGCCATAGGTAGGGAGAGGGAGTCGCTATGAACAATGCACCCTATACTAGTCTGGAACTGATTTCTGCAGTGTCTGTGAGGGTGTATCATTCGGCAGTTAGGTATTCGCTGGGCTGCAGGTAGAGAGAGGGATCACACCAGCAGTGGTGAAGACACACGTACGCGGCCCAGAAGATGACATGGTGCTTATTTAGATAGACATGTGACATCAGTATAACACTCGAAGAACTTTAAATGTAGAGTTGATTTTGACATGCCGTCGGCAGCATCGTGAGAGTGATGGCTCACACTGGCTTGCATTTGGCGGTGGCTAGCGGTGGCGTCGACGTGTGCGTGACCGTGAAGTGTCTGTGCTCTCCAAGTGAAGTGTCTGTGCTCTCCAAATATGTCTTTGTTCCCATCTGGTCATGTCAGCAGTGGTGCCAAGGTGATCATGTATTTTGAGAGGAATTTCTCAGGTGTCAACTATGAAAGAGATGCCGCCATCTCATAGTTGAGGGACCTGAACGGGCACCTGTGCATGGCTTGGCAGCTGACGGTCACGTCGCTTCTCGGGGGCTGCCTATGCATCTCGACTTCTAGAATTGTGTTCAGTACCCTCTTGTGTGGTCCAGTGGACAGGGGGTGGTGGATGGTGCCTGCGCACATTATTTGTGTGTCTGTTGCATTATTTTGCGAGCAGGTCTGTCGGCTGTGCTATGCATTATTTGGACAGTTTACGAGTTGATTTCGTATCTGCACTTCAGTGTACTGCATTATTTTGGAGTAGTTTACATGTCTGTAGTGCATTATTTCGGTAATTTAGGAGTTGTTTGTGTGTCTGCAGAGCGTTATTTCGGTAATTTACGAGTTGTTTACAGGTCTGTAGGCTGTGTGGCGTGACCCGAAGCATATCATTGTGTGTGTTTTGTATCACAGTGAGAAATATATTATCTCAATTCCATCCCCAAATAAATTGTTCCAAAAGAAATAAAGTACACTGTTTCCTCTCTCCAACAGCCCAGCACAGGCTGAGTCATTTTCCCCTCCAGACAGCCATCTTGGGTTACATCACGGAACAGAAGACAGCACCCTCTGGTGGCAGTACTGTGTACTAGGTCAGTCGGACTCTGGACCTCGGGGTGAACACACTAGATGGCAATACTGCCTGTAATAGTTTAAATAAATATTGCATGCAAAATAAAGACTTATGTCCGGCACAGGCCCTTTGATTTTTGCGGATAAGTGCTGTATCAACTGAGCTACCCAAGAACGACTGAGGACACGTCCTCACATCTTCACTTCCTACAGTATCACGTTCCAAGTTTCCAAGTTTGGAAAGTAGGAGACAGGGTACTGGCGATCACAGCTTTACTTCCAGCAGTACCTCATTTGAAGTTTCCAAGTTTGGAAGGTAGGAGACGAGGTACTAGCAGAAGGAAAGCTGTGAGGGCGGGTAGTTTGTCTTGCTTGGTTAGCTTAGTCTGTGGAGCAGTTATCGACGAAAGACAAAGGTCTCGAGTTGAAGTCTCGGTCTGGCATTCAGTTTTAATCTGCCAGTAAGTTTCATGACAGCGCACACTCTGCTGCAGAGTGAAAGTTTCATTCTGACTGCATGCATTCCCCATTCATATCTGAACTTTTTTCGTATACTGTGTTTAGAACTACTTGTAAGCATTGTCTTCACATCAGCAATGTCCTGTTGATTACCGAATAGCTGTTTATAGTTTTCTTTTGTGGCAATTGTTTTTGCCAAATACGCCAGGTTTAGTTTTTTTAACACAATCTTTTCGGTTTCCAGTTTATTACATTAACTGCAATTAAAGCAGTAATTTCTTTAGTAGGGGCAGCTAAAGTGCATTCGATGTATTGATTTTTTTTCTTAAGACCTGCTGAATAACATTATTTATCAGAGCAGTGCCAGTGTCCTGTAGTTTTTTATTAAGACCTGCACCATGTCCAGTCCACCACATTATGAAACATCATAATCCCTCTTTTTTTAAACTTTATCCATATGAGCATGGATGTTTATGAAGGATCTTTCGTAGATCCCTTAATGTAGTGATCACCCTGGAATCCCCCATTTTTGCGAATACACAAGCATATGACTACGTTTCATTGGAATTCACAGGAAATGCCGATATCCAATATTTCCCGTTCGTATCCAGATTTTTCTCCATATGCTGAGTGTAAATGTACAATATCACTCATGAATTTCAATGACCCATGAATGTTATCTGATATTTAGTATGAAAAGAAACAAAACTTTATCTCTTCTGAAATATAAGTATATACACTTTCACATATACAATACAAACAGAAAAATTATACACTCCTGGAAATGGAAAAAAGAACACATTGACACCGGTGTGTCAGACCCACCATACGTGCTCCGGACACTGCGAGAGGGCTGTACAAGCAATGATCACACGCACGGCACAGCGGACACACCAGGAACCGCGGTGTTGGCCGTCGAATGGCGCTAGCTGCGCAGCATTTGTGCACCGCCGCCGTCAGTGTCAGCCAGTTTGCCGTGGCATACGGAGCTCCATCGCAGTCTTTAACACTGGTAGCATGCCGCGACAGCGTGGACGTGAACCGTATGTGCAGTTGACGGACTTTGAGCGAGGGCGTATAGTGGGCAAGCGGGAGGCCGGATGGACGTACCGCCGAATTGCTCAACACGTGGGGCGTGAGGTCTCCACAGTACATCGATGTTGTCGCCAGTGGTCGGCGGAAGGTGCACGTGCCCGTCGACCTGGGACCGGACCGCAGCGACGCACGGATGCACGCCAAGACCGTAGGATCCTACGCAGTGCCGTAGGGGACCGCACCGCCACTTCCCAGCAAATTAGGGACACTGTTGCTCCTGGGGTATCGGCGAGGACCATTCGCAACCGTCTCCAAGAAGCTGGGCTACGGTCCCGCACACCGTTAGGCCGTCTTCCGCTCACGCCCCAACATCGTGCAGCCCGCCTCCAGTGGTGTCGCGACAGGCGTGAATGGAGGGACGAATGGAGACGTGTCGTCTTCAGCGATGAGAGTCGCTTCTGCCTTGGTGCCAATGATGGTCGTATGCGTGTTTGGCGCCGTGCAGGTGAGCGCCACAATCAGGACTGCATACGACCGAGGCACAGAGGGCCAACACCCGGCATCATGGTGTGGGGAGCGATCTCCTACACTGGCCGTACACCACTGGTGATCGTCGAGGGGACACTGAATAGTGCACGGTACATCCAAACCGTCATCGAACCCATCGTTCTACCATTCCTAGACCGGCAAGGGAACTTGCTGTTCCAACAGGACAATGCACGTCCGCATGTATCCCGTGCCACCCAACGTGCTCTAGAAGGTGTAAGTCAACTACCCTGGCCAGCAAGATCTCCGGATCTGTCCCCCATTGAGCATGTTTGGGACTGGATGAAGCGTCGTCTCACGCGGTCTGCACGTCCAGCACGAACGCTGGTCCAACTGAGGCGCCAGGTGGAAATGGCATGGCAAGCCGTTCCACAGGACTGCATCCAGCATCTCTACGATCGTCTCCATGGGAGAATAGCAGCCTGCATTGCTGCGAAAGGTGGATATACACTGTACTAGTGCCGACATTGTGCATGCTCTGTTGCCTGTGTCTATGTGCCTGTGGTTCTGTCAGTGTGATCATGTGATGTATCTGACCCCAGGAATGTGTCAATAAAGTTTCCCTTTCCTGCGACAATGAATTCATGGTGTTCTTATTTCAATTTCCAGGAGTGTATTTTACTTTCATCAAAGTATCCTCGCAAGGATTTAATGATTGCTTGACAAACTCAAGGCATGCCATCAATAAGTTATTTTAGGTGATGCATGGCTATATGATTCCACACGTCCCTAACATCATTTCAGAGATGCTCCTTGCTTCTTATGCGAACTTTGCGGATACATCTGTCCACTTCATCATATACTATGTCAATAGTATTACAGTCAGGGATTTGGAACTGGAACACAATATCTTTCATTATCTTCTGTTTTTCCTTTGTTGTAATGTACTTCTCACAGAACGCCGACTGATATTTTGGGTCATTATTGTGTTGTAATGTGAACCATTTCCCAACTAAGCGCAATCCGCATGGTATTGTATTATAGTGAAGTACATGGTGGTTGTGCTCCTGGTACATACACCCATCTGTTTTCACAGTTTCGCTAACCCTATCTTCTACAAAACACCCAGAACAGAACCCTCCTTGTGTTTGACTGTAGACAGCATTCCTTGATGGGTCACCCTTTCTGCTTCAGGCCGAGAGAGCAAATGTCCTCCTTCTGGTACAAAAAATATCTAATTTCGATTCATCTGTCAATAATTCCTTCTTCCACTCTTCATGTGTCGACATACTATGTTTGCTAACACATTCGAATCTCTTCTTTTTATTTACGAGCTTCAAAAGTGTTTCCTTGTTGCCATATGTCCTCTGAACCCGACATAAATCAGTCTCTTTACCGTTTTTCTTGTTCATCTGTACCAGAACTGTCAGAATTTGTGCTGCTGTTTCGAACCTGTTTCTTTTGCTAGACGTTCTGGAGAATTTCTCGCAACATTTCGTTGTTTTACGATGTCGCCCTTATCCTGGTAGGTCCTTATTGTTACCCATTGTCTTCTGGTGATGTAGGGTGAATTATACTCCACCAATAAGCATGTGGGATTGTTTCACAATTTGGAGCATAAAAAGCACTGCTAGTGTGAGTGCTGCAATTTCGCCATGTTTGCCTATATATATCTCCACTCCTTTAGCCACAAGAAAGACGTGTGTACATTGTCATCTGTCAATAAGAAACTGAAGTGCAGTAACCATACAAATCGCAACACTATAGTGTGGTACACAACACTGATCTGGGAAAGATTACATGTAGATAAAAGCAAATATCCAAACCTGACATTTTTTCCAATGTTGTACTAGTCTTTTGCTCACTCAATCATATCCAGGGTATTATACGGTATCTACAAGGAATTAGATGTCAATTATTACGCTTTAATGAAATTAATGATGGATAGTGTGTATACAGTTTTATATGCAGAAGATTATATCTATTCAAATTTCGCACCAGTCTCATAAGAGAAGCACTAGTAGCGCCACTATGGGGATGAGAATCAAGGTTTCTTTAAATGCACGCTATAATGGTCGTGATTGTTAGTTACCTTTGAGATTGGACTTGGTGAGTTGATGTTAGGCAAGAATACCTTGAAGGTGACAAAGACGCCATTATCTGCATCCCACTGAATTTGAATGAGGTTATGTAATAGGGCTACGAGAAACTAGATGCGCCATATGCGGTATTACGAAAAAAGACCTGGCAGGAATTTAGACAATGTACATGACTGCTGGCAGTGGTCGTCACGAGAATGTACGGTCGCAAGAAGATCGATTTCCAGACGACCATGTGGCACTACCGAGAAGGAATACCATTGTGTTTGGCGTATGGATCTGACGCAGCATACTGCATCTTCATCAGCAGTTTGAGTAGCAGTTGCCACCACAGTGACACAACGAACTGTTAAAAATCGGTTACATCAAGGACAACTCCGAGCCATACGACCTGTAGCATGCATTCCACTGACCACAAACACCGCCATTTGTGGCGTCAGTGGTGTCAAGCGAGAGCTCAATGGAAGACAGAGTGGAGGTCTGTTGTGTTTCTTGATGGAAGGTGGTCCTGTCTTGATGCCAATGATGGTCTTGTGTTGGTTAGAAGGCTAGACAGAAGCCTGCAACCAACCAGTCTGTGTGCTAGACACCCAGGACCTATACCTGAAGTCATGGTCTCAGGTTCAATTTCGCATGACAGCAGGAGCATTATGTGGTTAAGCCTCCCTGGCATCTTGACTGCAAATCTGTGCGTCAATTTGATGATTCCAACTGTCGTCCTGCCTTCCATGAACAGTATTCTAGGGGGTGTTTTTCAGCAGGATAACGCACGTCCACACACCAATGTTGTAAACCAACATGCTTTACAGAGTGTCGATATGTTTTCTTGGCCTGCTCGATCACCAAATACGTCTCCAGTCGAGTGCATTTGGGACAACTTATACTACTGGCCATTAAAATTTCTACACCACGAAGATGACGTGCTACAGACGCGAAATTTAATCGTCAGGGAGAAGATGCTGTGATATGCAAATGATTAGCTTTTCAGAGCATTCACACAAGGTTGGCACCGGTGGCGACACCTACAACGTGCTGACACGAGGAAAGTTTCCAACCGATTTCTCATACACAAACAGCAGTTGACCGGCGTTGCCTGGTGAAAAGTTGCTGTGATGCCTCGTGTAAGGAGGAGAAATGCGTACCATCACGTTTCCGACTTTGATAAAGGTCGGATTGTAGCCTATCGCGATTGCGGTTTATCGTATAGTGACATTGCTGCTCGCGTTGGTCGAGATCCAATGACTTTTAGCAGAATATGGAATCGGTGGGTTCAGGAGGGTAATACGGAACGCCGTACTGGATCCTAACGACCTCGTATCACTAGTAGTCCAGATGACAGGCATCTTATCCGCATGGCTGTAACGGATCGTGCAGCCACGTCTCGATCCCTGAGTAAACAGATGGTGACTTTTGCAAGACAACAACCGTCTGCACGAACAGTTCGACGACGTTTGCAGCAGCATGGACTATCAGCTCGGAGACCATGGGTGCGGTTACCCTTGACGCTGTATCACAGCCAGGAGCGCCTGCAATGGTGCACTCAACGACGAACCTGGATGCACGAATGACAAAACGTCATTTTTTCGGATGAATCCCGGTTCTGTTTACAGCATCATGATGGTCGCATCCGTGTTTGGCGACATCGCGGTGTACGCGCGTTGGAAGCGTGTATTCGTCATCACCATACAGGGGTATCACCCGGCGTGATGGTGTGGGGTGCCATTGATAACACGTCTCGGTCACCTCTTGTTCGCATTGGCGGCACTGTGAACAGTGGAAGTTACATTTCAGATGTGTTACGACCCGTGGCTCTACCCTTCATTCGATCCCTGCGAAACCCTACATTTCAGCAGGATACTGCATGACCGCATGTTGCGGGTCCTGTAAGGGCCTTTCTGGTTCCAGAAAATGTTCGACGGCTGCCCTGGCCAGCGCATACTCCAGATCTCTCACGAATTGAAAACGTCTGGTCAATGGTGGCCAAGCAACTGGCTCGTCACAATAGGCCAGTCACTATTCTTGATGAACTGTGGTATCGTGTTGAAGATGCATGGGCAGCTGTACCTCTACTTGCCATCCAAGCTCTGTTTGACTCAATGCCCAGGCGTATCAAGGCCGTTATTACGGCCTGAGGTGGTTGCTCCGGGTACTGATTTCTCAGGATCTATGCACCCAAATTGCGTGTAATTGTAATCACATGTCAGTTCTGGTACAATATATTTGTCCAAAGAATACCCGTTTATCATCTGCATTTCTTCTTGGTGTAGCAATTTTAATGGCCAGTAGTGTGGGACAACAACTCAAGCGTCATCCACAACTAGCTTTAACTCTCCTGTATTGACTGACCATGTGCAACAGGCATGGAACTCCATCCCATAAACTGAAAACCGGCAGGTGTACAACACAATGCATTCACGTTTGCGTGATTGGATTGAACATTCTGGTAGTTACAATGGTTATTAGTGTACAATCATTTCGCATTTGCAATGGCCTATATCATACTTACATTAACCTATAGTCTTACAATGTTAATCACCTAAGTATGTTACCTATGCAAATGCTTTCTCGAAATTTAATTATTCTCCATTAATTATTTTTTGATGTTTCAATTTTTCCTGTCAGTGTATAAAGCAGATTTTTTGTATGTATACATATGTATGTATATTCAAAATCGCGTCCCAAATATCTGGATCAATTTCAACTAAATCTGGCACACAGATTGGAAACTTCACGAGTATGGGCACCGTGTGGTTTATAACTTACTACCTATAGGTGTGGAGATACGGGAAAAAACGTGTTTGTCAGTCACTGTTTTATAGGCTGTGCTCCACATCAGATGTGTTGTGTCGAAGTAGTGTCTGTCCTTTTATAGACCTGTTTTGTGTGGGCTATATGTGTGGATGGGCATGGCTGGATGGGGAAGTGGATGTGGAGTAAGAGACAGAGGGTGATGAGGAGATGGGCAGAGAAAGGGAAGGAGGTGGGTAGAGAGAGATGGGAGGAGGTGGGTCAGCAGAGAGGAAGAAGGAGATGCATAGTGGGAGGGGGATAAGCAGATGGATAGAAGGGAGGAAGAAGAGGATGTGCGAAGACAGTGGAAGGATGAGATGATCAGAGTGATAGGGAGGAAGAGACGGACAGAGAGAGAGGGGGATACAGTGGACAGAGAGAGGGGGATGATGGGATGAATAGAGACAGGGGAAGGAGGGAATGAGCAGAAAGGAAGAGGAGGAGGAGATGGCGAGAGGGTGTGGGAGGGAGAGATGGACAGAGAGATGGAGGAAGACATGTTGATATCACAAAATACTGATCAACTGCAGATACCAAATTTCCCTATATTCTCTGTGGTTCGAGGATGCAAGATGTATGTAACAGATAGAAATAATGTAAACTTCTGGCCCATTTGCGCTCTCTTTCTCTCGCGCGCAGGAATGTGTGTGTGTGTGTGTGTGTGTGTGTGTGTGTGTGTGTGTATTATTCTTGGGTAGGGTCCACGAATGGATCCATATGTGTTTGGTATAGGATAAGATGTGGACCCACCTGTGTTAGGTTCGAAATAGGGTCGTGTGGTATCTGTGAGACACACACACACACACACACACACACACACACACACACACACACACACAACTAAAATAGTGCAGTTGGACTAGGAGTTTACAACTGGATAAGTCAGTGCTTAAACATTATTGCAGTATGTTACATGCATCTTTGACCTATAGAATAATACGAAGCTTTATAATTGCAACTGATTAGTATTCTAAGTTATCAATATACTGTAAAGTTTCTGGCAGTAACAATTCAGAGCGGCCGTAAGTGGAATGACCAGAAAAAGCAAATTGTAGAAAAAACATATGCAAGACTGAGCTTCGTAGGAAGGATCTTTAGGAAATGTGCATTACGGAGACGTTTGCTCTCGCAATTTCGAGGAAGAGTCCGGCACATACTACTTCCTCCTACGTACACTACGACGAGAAAATTGGAGAAATTAGGACAAAGACAGACACTTACCGACGGTCATTCTTCCCATGGTGTCATTCGCGAGTGGAAGAGGAAAGGGGTAATCAGTTAGTAGTATCAGAAGTACCCTCCGCCACACACTAGGTAGCTTGCACAGTATGACGTCGGAGCAGATACAATTAAAAATGGGGATCACCTTTGTTGAATGGTCATTGAGCGAAATTTTGTAGACATGTAGCTGCATTTAAGGGAACTTAGTTAACGCCAGCAGGTCCCGCACTCCACCTCCAGCACAGTCCATTTGTTTTAACGTACAGCTAGCTTTGGATTGATGGAAGTATTTATGGGCAGAGATTTGGAAGAAGAAGAAATGCCCCTGAAAATACTTATTACATAATTAGGCCGGGTGGGGAAATCTTAATCTCTGTTAGCCGCTAAGGAAACAAATTCACACTTGGTAGGGTCAGAAATACAAAATGTTTCGTGCAAAATCATAATTAATTACTGAAGCTACATTTGCAAGCAGAATGCTGAATAAATCCTGATACGAAATTAAAATACAAGATAACTGCAGTTTCTCTAAACATTAATAGAAAGTGGTCATACTTTGGCGTATTGTATTGCCTTGTATGGAACTGGGAACGCAGAAACGACGGAGAGGCTTCGTCCCCGCCGTAGCCCGCAGTGGTACACAACACAACAACAAGCTACAGCAGTCCACTCACCCCCGCCGCCGCCCCATACCGAACCAAGGGTTATTGTGCGGTTCGGCCCCCAGTGGACGCCCTCGGAAACGTCTCACACCAGACGAGTGTAACCCCAACGTTTGCGTGGTACAGTAATTATGGTGTACGCGTACGTGGAGAAAGTGTTTGCGCAGAAATCGCCGACATAGTGTAACTGAGGCGGAATAAGGGGAACCAGCCCACATTCGCAGATGCAGATGGAAAACCGCCTTAAAAACCATCTACAGACTGGCCGGCATACCGGACCTCGACACTAAACCGCCGGGCAGATTAGTGCCGCGGACCGGCACGCCTTCCCGCCCGACTCCGACGATGGTTATACACACTAGATATAAGGACATGACGTGATCTATTTGCACTTTAATAAAGTAAAGACAAATCTTAAGTTATACATCAAATTATGTAATGCATAGGTCGAATAAACGATGGAACTACATGCTGTTAGCTAAGATTACGTTACGATATAAGAAGATAATAATAACACATTCCTATGCTTCAGTAGAAAGAAGGAAGGAGGAGTCACGAAACATTGTAAGTTTCACATCAAATTACATATTTAAAAGGTAAAATAAATAATCTAAACACAAGCTGTCAAATAAGATAACGCTACAATTTAAGCGAAGATGACGCCACATATCTATACTTTAATAGATAAAAGACGAAAAGTGCTATGTTATACACGAAATTATGTGTTATATGGACGGAGTAAATGAATGATTACCTGCTGTCAAATAAGATTACAAAACAATATAGGAGCGAAATGACACTACATACCTCTACTTTAATGAATATACAGCACTAAAAATTTCCTGCTCCATGTTCTGTCAAGCTATATGACAGAACGTGATAGGAGCAAACTATTAAGATGTCACGATTACGTGTTAAAAAAATAAATCTTACAGATGAAAATTACTGTCATATAAATTGTTAACATACAAGTATGGAGTGCAACTTGAATCGATTTGTTTTCTAGACTCGCTCCAGGTCGGCGCTTTCCTTCTGTTCCAGAATTAAATTAAGCTTCTTCGGAGACTTTTTACTCTTCATTAAATTAGATACTACTACAGGCATTGTAGCACAAATCCAGTGGAAAGTGTGTTAAGATTCGAATGCAATGAAAAGTGTAGAGGCGTTTCCTATATCTATTTTGATTCACTATACCAGATATGTCGATGATCTATTTCACTCAGAGACTGTTTACCACATAATCTGTCTATTTACAGCTAAGGACCACTACGGGAGGTTCTTAGTACTCGTTTTAACATCGCATTCTTGTAGTTTTGGGGCGAATCAGTGTAACCTTTGGATTTCAGGGGGATAGGGGGATAGTATTTCACATAGGTATCAAATAGATGTTTGAAATTCTAAGAAAAATCAGCTTATTTTGTATCGTAGTCAGTGACATCGTACTGAAAGCAAGTAAGTATGTGTCAAAACCAGTATGTATCACAGATCCTCTTCAGATATTTGATACTATTCTCGGTTAAATTCAAGCAAACAAAATTTTGACAGTGTACTCCACACATCGCTGTGCTACAGCAAATTTGTAGTGAACAACTCTGCAGTTTACATTGAAGTGCCTGACAGAATTCACACAGTTTGTATCAACCATTCCACTTTGAAATATGATGTGGTAAGAATGAACAAAGTGTGTATTAAAGATCTATATATTTTGATGCAAGCTGGATACATCTGTCGATTTTGTCGCATATTGGCGTTCCATCTACTAATATGTTGCTGAATCCAGTCACAAGGCCGGCCGGTGTGGCCGTGCGGTTAAAGGCGCTTCAGTCTGGAGCCGCGTGACCGCTACGGTCGCAGGTTCGAATCCTGCCTCGGGCATGGATGTGTGTGGTGTCCTTAGGTTAGTTAGGTTTAATTAGTTCTAAGTTCTAGGCGACTGATGACCTCAGAAGTTAAGTCGCATAGTGCTCAGAGCCAGTCACAAATCTGACCCAAAGCTCGTATTTTTGTTCACTAACGACTCAGCCAGGAGCGGCCCACCAACATGGTTTTGCATTGTTTTACTGATTGTCATCCCAAGACACTCTCTCCACATATGTACAGATCTTATCCATACATAAGTAAATTCACTATCACAATACACAAATATGATTACAGATCTAGGGTAACCCAATATTAACGTCCCTAATAGGTGTTGAGAAATAATAGATGAGATAATGTAAGCAGAATCTAGATTACACAGTGCACTACAATAATTTACCGTGCAGGAGAATTCCTGGTCCACAGCATGCGAGATGATAGGGAAGAAAGAAAAATGCAGCCCTGTTACGGGTCGCGGGGTGAAGTGGGGTTTGAAGATAAGACGGGAGTGGCGCTGGTGGAGTCTGTATTCGTTCCTGCACATCGCAAATGTGTAGCGAGTGCAGCACGACAAAGGACAACGCTTGTTCATTGACAGTGGTAGGAATGCTGCTGTGAATATTTATAATAAAATTGTCGTAATTGTTCCTCTCATTTCTTCTTAACTGGGTAGTGTAGGACACCCACATAAAATAACTTGTGCGGTAACTGTTAAACATGGAACCAGCGGTTATCAGTGTGCTACATTAAAAATAAAATAGTCTTGCAATTCCACCTCGTAACTTTACCACAGCAAGGGTGTACTTTGTTTTTAAAAGAAATGTATCCCAATGCCTCCCACTATAATTTTTACATATCAAGTGTGTACTTTCGCTGCCATGCCTAGTGGCTGTGCTCATGCAGGGAGGCTGGCGCACTCCATCTGACAGCTGCCAGTAGTATCTGAGGGCTATAGTGATGTATTCTGAAGTATGCATATGCTCGCTTTAACATTTTAACGTTAAATAAAGCAGCCCTGAAACTCCCCTGGCCGTGTTAATGTAACCACACATAATAAATTACCCTAACTAGCTAATAAATATCAGCAGTAAAAATCCTAAATAAACACGCTTCCCAACAAATACAATAACAGTCTACCCTACTTGGGCAGACTGTTATCCTATTCCTTGGGAAGGGTTAAAAGTTATGGCGATAGAAATAAGGGTCATAAATAAATCCACTCCTTGCAGGGGAAGGTGAGGTGGGTCAAAAATCGTTGGCAAAGGCCGGCCACGGTGGCCGTGCGGTTCTAGGCGCTGCAGTCCGGAACCGCGGGACTGCTACGGTCGCAGGTTCGAATCCTGCCTCGGGCATGGATGTGTGTGGTGTCCTTCGGTTAGTTAGGTTTAAGTAGTTATAAGTTCTAGGGGACCTAATGATCTAAGATGTTAAGTCCCATAGTGCTCAGAGCCATTCGTTGGCAAAGGGGAGATAAGGATGACAAGTCATAAATTGCGATGAAACTGGCTGACCCCTATACTTTTTCCATTCTTTCAACAGATGTCAGATTCGGCACATAGAAAGTTCTCCAGTTCCACGCTTCATTTCTTCAACTTCCTGGTCGACACACTGCCTTTCTAAGCTTCGCACAGGCGTGATGTGTTTTGCTACTGAGATGACTGTCATACAGTCATGTCTAGAGTTTCCGACAAATTATCAAGTCGTAAAGTGTTAATTCCTTCCGAATTCTAGCGTGTACTCGCATTATGGTTCAAAATCAAATTCTTGTTTATTTGGGAGTCGGTGGTAGACGAAGGTTAGTCGTAGAATCACCCCAATGAATTTATTTATCTATTTTTACTTCGTGTTATTGTTCTCAAGATAAATAACAAATTTGATTTTTAAGTTTTATTGTTGTCTGCAGTGGTTAGTACAAGTCGGGATCGCACAGCGAGCCATTAATTTCCATGCAAAAAAATACTCCTAAAACCTCTAAATATCCTGTTATCTATAACGTTGTATTTAATTTTCAGTGGCCGATAAGAACTCATATTCACGTTAACGATTCTGTAATTGCTCAAAACGCAATGACTGCACGATAGGTTGTGCACTGGCGGGCTTCTGAGCGCTGGCAGGGTCGCAGCTTGCTAAGTGCACACACCCCGTCCTCCCTACCATAGATTCTAGCAACCGTGTGATGAGCCAATCGATTCTTCGGCGATATTAACTTCGTAGTGACGTTGGAAGAAGAAATTTATCACATTTACTGTAAAGATGCCAAGGAAACAGGAGCGTTTAAAATTAAATTTTCTGTTTTGTTTCCCATCAGTATGATACTTCACAATTACAGATATACTTGTTAGAAGAAATGCTAGAAAAAATTAAAAACATAGCCTTTATGTTTCATCGTTAAAAGTACTGCACTTCAGAGTAACTATATATTGGCTACCTTTATTTTATCGCCGTTTCCGTAGTGCACCGTATTTTCGTAACAAAATAATGGAATTACGGAATGTCTAGTGTACTTGATTTAATAGTCAAGGTTTACACAACGAATATCACAGGATAATTGCGTCTAACAAAATCATTCGTGCATACGAAATTATGCTCTCATTCTTCAGTTTAAACAGTTCTCACGAACTAGTTTAACCAATATGATTTGGGCGAAGTTCAAGACATTCGCACATTCTTCACTGGCTGGTTATGTTGTATGGCTTCAGTTGGTACATTCATTGAAGTTTTAGAGATTGTTGCTGTCTTTTCTTTGGTTAAAAATGAGAACCTGCCAACTGCTTACTCATTATGTACATGTGCAGTACGGAGTGTACGCTACAGTAAGCTTTCCCAAAGGTAACTAAGTGTGTTGTAGTACTGCCCATCGTTGTGGAATCGTTTCAAAGTCGAATAGGGCTTATTCCACGAGCCTAGTGGTTCCAAGTTCAAAACCATTACCATCCTGAAAATTCTGTCATCCTGTGAAAAATGCCAAACTGCTGAATGGTAAAGAATCCACCTCAAACTCCCTAAGTTAGTTTTTCGATCGGAGGAAGAAAGCAAGATTCTGCTATCACTCGTCGAAATAATATTTAATAACTGATCTCATAGATGAATGTGAGAAGTGCTGAACGAGTTCTGCCAATTTTCAAGGACGTGCTCATTGAAGCGTCATACTTTTTTCGATGCATTTGAAAGTCGACGTCTGTGAAAGAATTAAATTGTGCCCAATTAGCAGATACAGATTCGATTACTATAATATTCCAGCACACTTCTAGCAACATTTCATGGAATAGAGTCAGAGAATAGACAGTGTAACCTTCGAAAAACAGAAAACTCAAATCGATAAGAAAACTAATTCCGCATATGTGTAGCAGCGTGGTCAAAAAATTATTAAAGAAGTCGTCTACAAAAGAGACTGCTCACAAAACGTTTGCGCTTTCCGTTTTAAAATATTGTTCAAATGTGTGAGACCCATACCAATTATTACTATCGTTGAAGGTATACGTTATTCGATTCAATGTTGGGAAGCTTCATCTCGTTTTTTGTGTTAGTAAATCAGTAATACGTCTCACTTCCAAATTTGATTAAGACGTATTAGGAAAAACATATTACAGCATTTTCAGTAAATTTCGGAATTATTCTGACAAACGCTTTAATCTCTCCCTGCCCACATGAATGCGGAACTTCACAGATTTATAAACAACGTAGTTTCGAAGTTAACGTACCGCACGATATGGAAAATCGTAACGTACAGTTACCTTTAAATGAGTCAGATGCTATTGTTTTGAACGTCGTTTCGCTGTCTCTCCTCGCAGAGTTTCTAGTACTGTATACTATCCCACTGTTTTGTGTACCATATGCAGATCTACGTGTGGTTTGCATCTTCTGCGACCTTCCTAAATTTTTATAGGATACAAGTAAGGAAGCCACTGATATTAGCTTGTCTGTTGTAGCTGTGCGTACGGTCATCCATTTGGCGTTTTTATATTTTGCTAGTGGAAAACCAAATTTGTCTGGTCGAAGCAGTACTCACGTTATTATACTGCTGCTGATTGTCCGTGCTAGGAGCGCTAATTTTGGCATGAGATACACTCCTATCTCCACCACACTACTACATGAGTATCTATGGATCATGGAGTCAACTCTACCACAAAGTCAGGGGCAGCAGTCGTACTGATGAGAATCTTACACAGGGTGCTTTAAAGATAGTTTTACAAACTTTGTGGACACGTTCCTCTTAACAAAACAGGAAAAAAGTGCATTAAACATAGGCTCTAAAATGCATGGCTTAAGAGCTATGATCACTTGTTCATTCTCGGTACTGTGAAACACATCACTTCTACTGCAAGCTCTTTGCTTTCCAATTTTTAGGAGGAGGTAGTATGGACCAAAACAAGAAATAAATGCCCAGTAAATATGAGCTCTAAAATGTATATCTTAAGAGCTATGAGCACCTACTCAATAGAAGAGATATGTTTCACTGTAGCGAAGATGAACAAGTGCTCATAGCTCTTAAGAAATGCATTTTATTGCTCGTGTTTACTAGATATTTTTTTTCTTATTTTGGTGTAAAAAACCCTTCTCCACAATTTGTAAGACTATTTTTGTAACACCCTGTATATTTTACCATTCTTCGAGATCTCACCATTAATGAGAAGATACCAGAGAGAGGGTTGATGAGTATTGCGCCATAGTGTGATCAATTCAACCTGCAGGTCGTTGATCTCAGTGGGACTGCGTGAGGCTACCGCCGTCGTGGGGATAAACTATGGGCACAATGTAAGTTGGCTCTTTTCCAAGGGATACTGGGAGCGTCAGAAGGTTGCAACAGTTGTGTAGAGAGACATTTCTGCGGAGCCTCGGGTTCTTGCTGGGAAAGCGGCTCTTCCTAGCAAGCATACAGACACACTAAGAATATGTTTCCTGCCTAGCAGTGTAGGATAGTGTGATATAGTCTATGATATGTGTTATTGTGAATTAGTTTTAATAGACAGGGAGTTTCAAAACTCGACGGAAAATTTTCAGAAATGAATTCCTCATTTAACAAGAAGAAAAAAGGCTATGTCAACATGGGTCCTGAAATGCATCATTAATTGTTTTTCAGCCTTCAGTTCTTACAAACTGCATTGTCCGTCTGTAACGCCAGATAGTACACTCTGGTTACGTATCAGACGAAAGTTCAGATTTTTCTTGAATAAGACCTCGTCCGTCGCCACATTGAATTACGGACACCATTAGAAATGCCTGGTGTAGTTCTTTCTGTCTGAAAGCTCCCACATTGCATGCATCATGGAGAGTAGATTCATCCACAACACTCGTGGAATACACTTGAGACTTTACGTGTCTCCGTAGGTGGGAATCAAGGGGGTTTAAATCAGGCGAACAGGATGGCAAGGCAATCGGTCCACCTCTACCTATCCAGAGCTCAGGAAAAATGTACATTCAGATGCTTCCGGGCAGAGAGACTAAAATGTGCGGGACCAAGTCATGGATGAAATACAGTTGTCGACGGGATGTAAGTGTGCACGTCTTCTAAGTACTCAGGCAGCGCGATAAATAAGAAATATGTGTGTTCTGTCCAGTAGGTCTCCCTGGAAAGATGTAGAGTACAAACAAGCAGTCGCCAGCAATGGCTGCCCAGATATTAATGGGGAACCTTATTGGTGAGACGATTCGATGTTTGCATGGAGATCTTTGTCTGCCCGCAGGTGCTGGTCATGCAAATTCTGGTTTCCGTCCCTTGTAGATGTCGCTTCATTTATAAATAAAAGAAAAGTTGCAAAGATGGAAGTCATAACACACTGCTGCAGGAACTACTGGTAGAACGTTACTCTTGGTGGATAATCCGCCGTACACAAGGCTTATACACGCTATAGTTCGTGTGGCTACAGCACGTTTTCACGTAAAGGACTACAGATCGACACGTGTGGTACATTCCTCTGCAAACTGAGCCGCCTTTGGCTGATTAGAGGACTTTCCACCACAGCGTTGCCTCATCCTCTGGTGCTGTACGTCTTGGCCGACCTCGCTGCCTGATGGACGTGTGAAACTTCCCTCATTCACAGAAGCGGCGATGAATTCTTTCAGATGTCTTTCAGTCTGGTAATCTGCACAATGGGTGGCGTTCCTGGTAAAAGTGACGTGCCTACAATGCTCTGCCATCCGCAAAACCCTACATGTAATGCAGGCCACGAGCTCTTGGTTGGTATACATTTCCAGGCTGCAATCCACGAGCACAGGAAATTACAAACCACCCAATACACAGCTTTGCTAATGGCTACGGATACGTTTAACGTTCCTAGTGCTTACGTGTCACTTTAGAGCAGACTGCACATCACAATCATTAACCACAGATATGCCAACAAGTACATATTTAAGTGGAGATCGCTGTACGTTTTCTGCGCTTGTTGAAGGATATGCAGACCAATACCACATTTATGCAGAATTTAATTACCTATGTAACACTCGTAACCAACGTCGTACGTTTTCCTCCTGCAAACAGTCCTTGTCAGGGTTCACTGTTAGCGTTAACGTACTCGAATAATTTTTTGACTATGCGTTTCCTGACCCCTTTTACCATAGTGTTCTTTTCTTCTTGTTATTTGGTGAATACATTCAAAAAGTTTAGCCGTTTTGTTTTGAAGCACCCTGTATACTGAAAGGTTGAAAAACTGCAATCAGTCACTTCCTTACGCTAATTTATTTTGCCTTTTCCAATTTGAGGCTGGTTTGCCCTTCTTCAGACGAGGTCTACGTTGTGAGTTGGCAAAGCCAACCAAGGTGAAAGCAGAAAGCTACCTAAAGTGTTACGCGTTCCACAGAAATATCAACACATTCCCTCTCAGTACAACTGTTAATCCACACATACGTGATAAAGTCAGCGTATTGTTGAGCATCTAAAGTTGGCAACGGGTAGAAACATTCCGTCTTATCCTCAAGTCATCCAACTTCCACAAATTCCTTCGCTCCTAGTTAGGGGACAAATGAAATTATTAGCATAGTAAATGTTTTTCGCGTAAATTTTGTTCACCCACTCTGGGTTGGCGCGCCCTAATTGAACTCCAAAAGATACTGGCGAATACGTCTGTATCTCCAGCAATGTTGATTGGCGCAGTGCGACTTTGTGGTTGCAAGGTTTAAGTTAAGTGATAATTAAGGCAGGAGCCCCACTGAGGTTTCAGACTAGTAAGGCCGAACCACCACAGGTAGGTGGTAAAGCGAGCAAATTAAATCGGACCTTTGAAGATGTGTTTATGGAGAAGGAGCCAATTGGACACCCTTTAAGTATTCATAGCCAGGGATTCAGGTACTGGTAGAATTTGAGCTAGATATTGCATCTTACTAGTGAATGAAATTCGTAGAACTTGAACGTTTTGTAGTAGGTTGAGATCTTCGGCATTATGTATTTGCACTGTGGCTCGAATACGGCATTATAAGTCCATCCAGTTTTATGTAATCAATTGGTGGCCTCGCATCGTATGCCAAGGGAGCAATGGAATTGTCTAGTCTCGCACCAATTGATCTGGGATATATCTGCTATGCCTCTTCCATTGTTGAGTAGTATCGTTTTGTCAGTGGTGATATGAGCTCCTGTGGCAGTGGAATATTTCTCGAACTCGTCCCATAGATTTCTGAGATCCTGCGTTTTCGAAACGCATAGGTCATTAGCATATACCATGCAGTAGATTCTGGCACGGATATTCCCATCACTGATTGTTCATCTTTAACTAATAGTGGTTCTACAGCAATCGCTTGGATGGACAATCAAAGAGGGTAACCCTGTCGTATCGATCGGCCAATGGTAAGCACTGTAAGAGAACGACATTCTAGTTAGGTAATTCTGGATGATGCATTCGTAATAGGTTTATCAGTGTCGATAAAACGTTCCCTAAAAGCCAGCTGATGCGTTTGCAATAGGTATTGGAGACCTACCTAAGAGACGCCTTTGAAAAGTAGATATAAATCAAGTGTAGTGGCAGTGCCATTCGCAGTAGAAGAGCAGATATAGTCCCTTAGTTTACACGCGTCAGATATCACGCTGCGATGTGAGAGGCACAGTGTTGATAGGTCCCCAACATTATTTATAGCACACTCTCCCTCCCCCCCCCCCCCCCTCCCCCAACCCAAGGGTAGTCTCAAGAGATCAGGTTACATCCTTGATGTCAGCGTTAAAGAGTATGATAGGCAGCGCCCGCATTTCTTCAGGATAAGAACCATAAGACCCTCTATGAGTTCGGTTTGTAGAGTTGTGCATTCATCATTTCTTTCAAAGTGTGTTTGAAAATTAGCCAGAAAGTTTGATGAAACCCGGCGCTAATTCCGTCAGGGCTTGTAGATTTCCCTTTCGTTGCCTTGAAAGCTTAAGTTTTTATTTCTTCTTCACTGATTTCTTTTCTCTTCCTGTAAGTGTTTCCAAGTTCCCGTAGGACTGCTTATTTGAAATTCTAAATCGCACTGCTATCTCAGAAATTCCAGCAACAGCCATGTAGAATAGCAAAGGACTAAAATCGCTGCAATAGATGTCCTTGCCACTAATTTGACGGTATGTGTCCGACACGAGTTGGAAAATGGCTATGAATCAGCGAGGCGACGTCAAATTTTGTGTTCAGTTAGGCACACCAGTCAGTGAATTCGTCGAGTTCGACGCGGATACCGAGAGGAATTTTCTGCACGACAATATCTCGGCCCACAACCGAAGATCGCGCTCGAGTTTTTAGCTAGCAAACGGATCACAAACCTGGATCACACACCCCATTCGCCGAATTTGGCCGCAGCCAACTTCTGGTTGTTCCCCGAATGGAAATTAGCACTGAAAGGACACGGTTACAACGCAATTAAGGAGATACAAGAAAACTGTACTGCAGTACTAACTGCAGTACTAACTGCAGTTCCAAGAAAGGACCACGTCGACTGTTTCAAAAACCCTTTTAAAACTGATTCAGCTGTGTATTGATTCACGAGGTTTCATTGATAGACATCGTTGGCGAGCCGGCGGTCGATTGTTCGTCGTCCGAATGCCGGTGGTTCCGTAGAATAATGTATCGCATTTCGACGATCTTTGTCGTGGGTGCCCTCTAGGAGCGGCTGCGTCACTGTGTTCCGACGTAGAAGGCGACTTTTGCCGTGCAGTGCAATGCAGCGCGCACAGTCGATTTACTTCTGTTTAGAATCAATGATCCTGTCGGTTTCCCGAGATCTGCTGAATCGTCGTTTTCGTGGTGTCGATTTCCGGCGTTGAGCCCGAGAACGACTACCGGCGATAGTGGTGCCTAGCCGTGGCTGCTGGTCCCTGGTCCTATATAAGTCTTAGCGTGACCTGATTGACGTGGGCATTTCCAGCCGTAGCCGTGGTTCTGGCCAATAATTATCCTGTACATGATACCTATTGATGCTAGCTGGTCCGTATATCTTCTCACACCTAATGCGGGCTACGGGCGACTCTACAATTTGCATCCTTTCAGCCGCAGCAAATAGGTGACGCTAAGGAACGCTGATGATCGTCAAAACTGCCGTGGAATGAATCCTCCTTTGAAAGCTGTCTGGGCTTCAACTAGAATGACGTGATGCATTTCGTAATGTTATCCGAATATTTAACAATTGATATAGCAGTTCTGCCAGAGTGCACGTACCGTGCAAGCGTCTAATTTGAAAACGGGATGTTTACTGATGTAGTAATGGTCATACTCGAGGCTATTACCACGTTATATGTCACATTATGTGATTGCGTTCGTTGCTGGTTTTTGATACTGAGATCGATTACGTACACTGACTTTTAACGTGGCGATAGCTTCTAGTATGACTATTACTTCATTCAGTAAATAAGTAAATATTCTTTTTTTTAACTTTTTGTCTTGAGCGATACGCGCTCGCTCTCAAAAATACTACATCTGTTGTTAAATAATCGGAAAATATTCCGAAATGTTCCAGGTGCTTCACAAAAAAGCAACGCTCCCCCCGGTCGCGGCAGCATTACCTATCGACATCTAAAAGAATGCCCCCTCTTCCTTCTAGTCACCCTTGAAACCATTTGTACCACTATCTTCTCCACAGGTTACTATCCAGAACTGCGGAAAACCTCAAAGATGCTACATTTCTCCAAGCTGCAGAAATTTCCTACTCATACCTCCTCCTGTTGCCCCATCTGCCTCAACTCAATGTTTAGCAAGGTCTTCGAATCAATCCTCTCCAGACACTTCCATCAACACCTGAACCAACACTCCTCCTTCCCATTAACCACCGTTCAAATTTTCAAATGTGTGTCAAATCTTATTCGACTTAACTGCTAAGGTCATCATTCCCTAAGCTTACACACTAATTAACCTAAATTATCCTAAGGACAAACACACGCACCCATGCCCGAGGGAGGACTCGGACCCGCCGGGACCAGCCTCACAGTCCATGACTGCAGCGCCTTAGACCGCTCGGATTAACCGCTGTGGCTTCTGTCCCAACCTCTCCTCTGATGACCAACTCCTGTGCCTCACTCATCTCCTAACCCACCAGCTCAACCACTGTAAATCTCCAATATTTATCCCCCTCGACACAGAGAAAGGTTAAGATCGTGTGTGCCATTACCGTCTCTTTTTCAAACTCTGTACTGACTTGCGTCCAATTAACAATGTCTGCATTATTGCATCCTTCCTCTCTAATCGCCCATCATTGGTTAATATTAAAAATAAAAATTTCCATAAGTTGCATTCCACCACAGGCGCGCCCTACGGCTCCGTCCTCTCTCCTTACCTTTACCTCCTCTACACTGTCGATATGCCCAAACCATCTCCACCAGTCCGCCTCCATCAGTATGCTACTGACACCTCTTTCATCACCCTCTACCCCACACTCCAGAAATCCCAACCGTCTCTCCAACTCCACTTCAGCTAGCTTATCTCTTAATGTAACCAATGGCTCCTCCCTATGGCTCAGCCCCTCCAAAGCCCAGCAACTATTATAGGTCGAAGCAACCACATCTTCCGCCTCCATGACTTCTGTTTCACTATTTACAGCTATCCTATCTAAATTAATAATCTTCATCATAATTTATTGCATTAACCGGCCTTTAAGACTTGCAGTGGAAAAACAAAAGAAGTAACCACACTAAAAAAGGGAAAAAAGCTGCACACTATAAAAAATTGTAAATAAGGACATTACAGAAAGCACAATGAAAACTGACGTCAGTCAGCCTCGCCAGAGTAGATATGTGCTTCAGATGGTAGCCCATCGTTTCCAGTCTCCAGCTTAATCTTCCATCGCTGTCGGCTCCAAGTTAATATTCGATCCTTCGGTCTCGTTCCTGGACGTCCTCGTGGGCGTTTTCTAGCAGGCTGGGAATGGAGTACTAGATATGGGAAGGATACATCAGCTCGAAGGACTTGCAAAAACACTGTAGCCTCTCGTGCACTAATATTCAAACAATGTGTGCTTTTCCAAACCGCTGGTACAGTTTTTCTTTCCTTCTTCGTTCCCATTTACCTTTCATTTTATTGCAAACGGGTCTGTAGATTTTCGAAGTACCTTCCTCTCGAAAGTATAGATTGCTTCTTCAGTTAGCACTGATTTTGTCCAGTTTTCACAACCATATATAAGTAACGGCCATGCTAGTGTCATGTACAGCTGCATCTTTTTCTTTTGTGATATCTGTCGTGACTTGAATAAATTTTTCGGACAAAAGAAATTTCGATTATCATTTATTATTCGTTGATGCACTTCTTTCGGCACTTCACTTCTATTATTGAATATGGAACCCCCGTACTTGAATTCTTGAACTCATTCCAAAGTATGCTCATCGACAACAATGGAAAAAAGGAGCGGTTGACGCCATGATACAACGCACAGAGATATGTGGTTTTATCATTGTTCACCACGAGCTCAATATTCGTCGCTGCAGTTAGTCGGATTTATTTCGATGTGATGTGAAATTCCTCTAACGTTTTCCTTAACATAGAAGAGTCAATGCTGCCATAAGCTTGAAGAAAGTCGATGAATATAAGGTGTAGTTCCAGGTCGAATACCAGATAAATAATATACAAAAAACTTGGGAATAATCATCGGCTACAACAAACATGGAAACCTCACCTGCTAACCATCCCACAGGAAGCGCACAACACAGTAAAAAAAAAGGTTCAAGTGGCTCTGAGCACTATGGGACTTAGCACTGAGCGAGGTGGCGCAGTGGTTAGACACTGGACACGCATTCGGGAGGAGGACGGTTCAATCCCGCGTCCGGCCATCCTGATTTAGGTTTTCCGTGATTTCCCTAAATCGCTCCAGGCAAATTCGGGGATGGTTCCTATCAAAGGGCACGGCCGGCTTCCTTCCCTGCCCTTCCCTAATCCGATGAGACCGATGGCCTCGCTGTCTGGTCTCCTTCCCCAAACAACCCCCAACTATGGGACTTAACATCTCAGGTCATCAGTCCCCTAAATCGTAGAACTACTTAAACCTAACTAACCTAAGTACCGTAGCGGTCACGCGGTTCCCGACTGAAGCGCCTACAACCGCCGGCACACAGTAAAACTACCTCCCGCCGAAACTTGGGTATTGCACTTTCCCACTGTCTAGTACACCTACGAAACCTTGATCAGACCCATCCTCTCCTACGCAAATGTCGCATGGATATGCGTCGCACCTAAGTTCTACAAGTCCTTCCAGATCCTGAGCGTCACTCTGCCCCGTTTTCCTCATCCGTTTACCTTCCCCCACATTGATCCTTTGCTGTCCCATCAAATTCCCACCTCTCGTCACTCACCCTGAAAACCTTCAAGCAACCTACACAAGCTGTAAACTCAACTCCAATAATCCTATAGTGTCCCATCTAATTTCGAATTCTAGTGTGTTGCCGCACCTTTACTGACACACACAACCATCCCTACACCTGCACACCCTCCACATACTCTCCCAACGAAATTTCCATCGTCTCCTTCCTCCAGACCATGAAATCTTATCGACATTTACTCATCCTACCAAATATAAATCCACTTCATCAATGCCACATCATCAGGGCTGTCTTTTCCTTCCCTCGCATATTTTCCTACCACTTTTTCCCTTTCCCCTTCTTTCCCTACTCTCTTTTCCCTTTAAATTATGATATTACCAACACCCTCAACTAGTCCCCCCTCCTAGTCTCTCAACATCCACTCATACTCCATCGGTGCTAAACATCAGCCGTCCATCCTTGTACCCCTACTCACCTGCCTGCTCTACATTTCCCCTTCAACAACATACGACCTACGCCAGGGCAAGGCCATCCATTTGTATTGATAGTGAAGTACTTCAGATCAGTGTCTTACATTGTGTGTCGAACATCTGCACTGACCAAAATATCAGTAACTTGCTTTTCGTGTTGTCCAGTATCACACAACACACAACAAATAATAGCAATAACAGATCAAATATGAATCCGCAACTGCAGTAAATGAAGACATAGTGTCAACTAACGTTCCAGCGGAACAGCAAGCCGCCTGAAACTGTTGCACAGTGCAAGCTGCAGGGGTTGTAGAGATAAGGGTGTAAGTTTGGCAGCAGTTGGAGGTCTCACGTCTGTGGCTAAAGGTATGCCGTGCCTTCCTCGTAGGCGTCACCACACTAGTTCTTTCTTTGCTCTTAGTCCTAGAGTAATTCTGGACACATTATGGATCCCACGACACTAATCTATCTTGATGAGATAGGTAGTATGTCGTCCTTCTCATCAAAAATTATTGTGTTAAGTTTGAGGGAACCATCAGTCCTTTAAACCAACCTTGAAAGCGATGCAAGATGTCCTGTTATCACTACAGAAAGAAAGAGGTAGGGGAACCTCACTCGTAAAAGGGCTCTCGTACTGAAGTGGATTACAAATCGGTTCAGGACACAAGCACACGAACTGATTTTAAGAGGTTCGATATGTATTTAAACTAGTATTGAGCTGTAATGGACTTCAAAATGAGATCAGCTTGAGCAGTGGAACTGTATGTACTCTACATCTACATCTACATCTACATTTATACTCCGCAAGCCACCCAAAGGTGTGTGGCGGAGGGCATTTTACGTGCCACTGTCATTACCTCCCTTTCCTGTTCCAGTCGCGTATGGTTCGCGGGAAGAACGACTGTCTGAAAGCCTCCGTGCGCGCTCTAATCTCTCTAATTTTACATTCGTGATCTCCTCAGGAGGTATAAGTAGGGGGAAGCAATATATTCGATACCTCATCCAGAAACGCACCCTCTCGAAACCTGGCGAGCAATCTACACCGCGATGCAGAGCGCCTCTCTTGCAGAGTCTGCCACTTGAGTTTATTAAACATCTCCGTAACGCTATCACGGTTACAAAATAACCCTGTGACGAAACGCACCGCTCTTCTTTGGATCTTCTCTATCTCCTCCTTCAAACCGATCTGGTACGGATCCCACACTGATGAGCAATACTCAAGTATAGGTCGAACGAGTGTTTTGTAAGCCACCTCCTATTTTGATGGACTACATTTTCTAAGCACTCTCCCAATGAATCTCAACCTGGTACCCGCCTTACCAACAATTACTTTTATATGATCATTCCACTTCAAATCGTTCCGCACGCATACTCCCAGATATTTTACAGAAGTAACTGCTACCAGTGTTTGTTCCACTATCATATAATCATACAATAAAGGATCCTTCTTTCTATGTATTCGCAATACATTACATTTGTCTATGTTAAGGGACAGTTGCCACTCCCTGCACCAAGTGCCTATCCGCTGCAGATCTTCCTGCATTTCGCTACAATTTTCTAATGCTGCAACTTATCTGTATACTGCAACATCATCCACGAAAAGCCGCATGGAACTTCCGACGCTATCTACTAGCTCATTTATATATATTGTGAAAAGCAATGGTCCCATAACACTCCCCTGTGGCACGCCAGAGGTTACTTTAACGTCTGTAGACGTCTCTCCATTGATAACAACATGCTGTGTTCTGTTTGCTAAAAACTCTTCAATCCAGCCACACAGCTGGTCTGATATTCCGTAGGCTCTTACTTTGTTTATCAGGCGACAGTGCGGGACTGTATCGAACGCCTTCCGGAAGTCAAGAAAAATAGCATCTACCTGGGAGCCTGTATCTAATATTTTCTGGGTCTCATGAACAAATAAAGCGAGTTGGGTCTCACACGATCGCTGTTTCCGGAATCCATGTTGATTCCTACATAGTAGATTCTGGGTTTCCAGAAACGACATGATACTCGAGCAAAAAACATGTTCTAAAATTGTACAACAGATCGACGTCAGAGATATAGGTCTATAGTTTTGCGCAACTGCTCGACGACCCTTCTTGAAGACTGGGACTACCTGTGCTCTTTTCCAATCATTTGGAACCCTCCGTTCCTCTAGAGACTTGCGGTACACGGCTGTTAGAAGGGGGGAAAGTTCTTCCGCGTACTATGTGTAGAATCGAATTGGTATCCCGTCAGGTCCAGTGGACTTTCCTCTATTGAGTGATTCCAGTTGCTTTTCTATTCCTTGTACACTTATTTCGATGTCAGCCATTTTGTCGTTTGTGCGAGGATTTAGAGAAGGAATTGCAGTGCGGTCTTCCTCTGTGAAACAGCTTTGGAAAAAGGTGTTTAGTATTTCAGCTTTACGCGTGTCATCCTCTGTTTCAATGCCATCATCATCCCGTAGTGTCTGGATATGCTGTTTCGAGCCACTTACTGATTTAACGTAAGACCAGAACTTCCTAGGATTTTCTGTCAAGTCGGTACATAGAATTTTACTTTCGAATTCACTGAACGCTTCACGCATAGCCCTCCTTACGCTAACTTTGACATCGTTTAGCTTCTGTTTGTCTGAGAGGTTTTGGCTGCGTTTAAACTTGGAGTGAAGCTCTCTTTGCTTTCGCAGTAGTTTCCTAACTTTGTTGTTGTACCACGGTGGGTTTTTCCCGTCCCTCACAGTTTTACTCGGCACGTACCTGTCTAAAACGCATTTTACGATTGCCTTGAACTTTTTCCATAAACACTCAACATTGTCAATGTCGGAACAGAAATTTTCGTTTTGATCTGTTAGGTAGTCTGAAATCTGCCTTCTATTACTCTTGCTAAACAGATAAACCTTCGTCCCTTTTTTTTTATATTCCTATTAACTTCCATATTCAGGGATGCTGCAACGGCCTTATGATCACTGATTCCCTGTTCTGCACTTAAAGAGTCGAAAAGTTCGGGTCTGTTTGTTATCAGTAGGTCCAAGATGTTATCTCCACGAGTCGGTTCTCTGTTTAATTGCTCGAGGTAATTTTCGGATAGTGCACTCAGTATAATGTCACTCGATGCTCTGTCCCTACCACCCGTCCTAAACATCTGAGTGTCCCAGTCTATATCTGGTAAATTGAAATCTCCACCTAAGACTATAACATACTGAGAAAATTTATGTGAAATGTATTCCAAATTTTCTCTCAGTTGTTCTGCAACTAATGCTGCTGAGTCGGGAGGTCGGTAAAAGGAGCCAATTATTAACCTAGCTCGGTTGTTGAGTGTAGCCTCCACCCATAATAATTCACAGGAACTATCCACTTCTACTTCACTACAGGATAAACTACTACTAACAGCGACGAACACTCCACCACCGGTTGCATGCAATCTATCCTTTCTAAACACCGTCTGTACCTTTGTAAAAATTTCGGCAGAATTTATCTCTGGCTTAAGCCAGCTTTCTGTACCTATAACGAGTTCAGCTTCGGTGCTTTCTATCAGCGCTTGAAGTTCTGGTACTTTACCAACGCAGCTTCGGCAGTTGACAATTACAATTCCGATTGCTGCTTGGTCCCCGCATGTCCTGACTTTGCCCCGCACCCGTTGAGGCTGTTGCCCTTTCTGTACTTGCCCAAGGCCATCTAACCTAAAAAACCGCCCAGCCCACGCCACACAACCCCTGATACCCGTGTAGCCGCTTGTTGCGTGTAGTGGACTCCTGACCTATCCAGCGGAACCCGAAACCCCACCTCCCTATGGCGCAAGTCGAGGAATCTGCAGCCCACACGGTCGCAGAACCGTCTCAGCCTCTGATTCAGACCCTCCACTCGGCTCTGTACCAAAGGTCCGCAGTCAGTCCTGTCGACGATGCTGCAGATGGTGAGCTCTGCTTTCATCCCGCTAGCGAGACTGGCAGTCTTCACCAAATCAGATAGCCGCCGGAAGCCAGAGAGGATTTCCTCCGATCCATAGCGACACACATCATTGGTGCCGACATGAGCGACCACCTGCAGATGGGTGCACCCTGTACCCTTCATGGCATCCGGAAGGACCCTTTCCACATCTGGAATGACTCCCCCCGGTATGCACACGGAGTGCACATTGGTTTTCTTCCCCTCTCTTGCTGCCATTTCCCTAAGGGGCCCCATTACGCGCCTGACGTTGGAGCTCCCAACTACCAGTAAGCCCACCCTCTGCGACCGCCCGGATCTTGCAGACTGAGGGGCAACCTCTGGAACAGGACAAGCAGCCATGTCAGGCCGAAGATCAGTATCAGCCTGAGACAGAGCCTGAAACCGGTTCGTCAGACAAACTGGAGAGGCCTTCTGTTCAGCCCTCTGGAATGTCTTTCACCCCCTACCACACCTTGAGACGACCTCCCACTCTACCACAGGTAGAGCCTCAATGCGGGCAGTATCCCGGGCAACCACATTGGTAGTCCGATCGGGGGATGCGTGGGACGAGCTGGCCGTCCCCGACAAACCCCCATCCAGACCCCCACAGTGATGCCCATTGGCAACAGCCTCAAGCTGTGTGACCGAAGCCAACACTGCCTGAAGCTGGGAGCGAAGGGATGCCAACTAAGCCTGCATCCGAACATAGCAGTTGCAGTCCCTATCCATGCTAAAAACTGTTTTGCAAAGAACGTCTGAACTAATCTACAGAGAGCGCAAACAAATCGACAAAATTTAAACGGTTATTAAAATACAAGATTGCCTAGTAAATGCAGTAATGCTGCTACTTGCGCACTGCTGACACTGCTCGGCGGCGGAAGGAGACTACGCGAATTTACACTGTTCAGGTACTAAAACGCGATGCTACAACTCTCAAATACTATAATACGCCCGAAATTTACGAATTAAACAATGCAAGTACCAAAAACACGCAAAGAAATTAAGAATTAAACTATGTAACAAATGAGTGAGCTAGGAGTATACGACTTGCTACTGCAGCTGCTTATCCAACGGCGGCAGGGAGCACACTGACTGTGACCAAGCGACACTGGCCGTTCAAAACAAAAGCAGAAGACAAACGACTACGCGAATTTACACTATTCAGGTACTAAAACGCGATGCTACAACTCTCAAATACTATAATACCCCCGAAATTTATGAATTAAACAATGCAAGTACCAGAAACACGCAAAGAAATTAAGAATTAAACTATGTAACAAATGAGTGAGCTAGGAGTATACGACTTGCTGCTGCAGCTGCTTATCCAACGGCGGCAGGGAGCACACTGCCAATCACAAACGTTATTGATCGTTTATTCTTCTAACTTTCAACTTGTAGGGCAGTAAGTGTGCCCAACGGACTTGCCATATAGCTTCCCCGTCGCTGGTCGGCCGCACTGCCCCTCGACCTATAGATAGAGAAGAAATCATCTCACTACAAAACTCTTCCATTCATGTTTTTGCTGTGTGATTTATGTGCATATAGTGAGCTTTAGAGTTACGAGGGTTGCCAAGAAAGTAATGCACCGCATTTCTTTTTTCTCGTTAGAAAACAATGCTACGAATGCGAAACGCTGCATATGTATTATTTGAAATCTCCCGAATGTGCGCGCCAAGTTTCCATCACCTCCGAAAGATAGCGCAGCTGCAGGACAGTTTCAAAATGGCGTCTGTAGGTGATGTACGTTACAAACAATGTGCCGTCATTGAATTTCTCACTGCAGAGAAAGAAACTGTGGGTAATATCCACAAACGGTTGTGCAAAGTCTATGGAGCATCTGCTGTGGACAGGAGTATAGTTAGTCGCTGGGCACGGAGAGTGAGGTCATCAGAAAGCGATTCGGCGGAGCTCCACGATTTGCAGCGGCCGGGGGGAGCATCCACGGGTGTCACACCTGACACACCCGACCTTCACCCGTTGGGCATCCACTTGTTTGAGCCATTAAAGGATGCCTTTCGTGTAAGACATTTTGAGGATGATGAGGATGTGGGCCACACAGTGAAGCACTGGCTCTGCCTCCAGCGCAAGGATTGGTACCGACAGGGCATACACACCGTTGTTTTGAGCTGGAGGAAAGCCATAGAACAGGATGGAGATTACGTAGAAAAATAGGGTGTGTAGATAATACACCATTCTTTCGTGTGTGTAATTCTCATTATGGTGAATAAAGAATTGTTGAAGAAAACAATACGATGCATTACTTTCTGGGAAACCGTCGTGTATAATCCTCAGTGGCCGAGTTGTTTAGTGTCTCACACTGCCAGGGGATGCATAATTTTTGAACACGTGACAGAGCATACACTCCAGCTATGTTTCAATATCTTTGTTTGTCATTGATTACTTACTATGCTCTACTGCTATAAGAGACACATACACTTGGGAAGATGTTGCTGACGCGTACTCCAGTTGCTGTTGTGCCTTCTGGTCCGTATGGATTTAAAAGGGTAGTACCTCCAAGAACTTGATGAAAAGGGTGCTCAGGACAGTAACCAAGAAACAGTGCAGCGTACCAGCTGCTGTGGACAGAGCTTCCAGGAATGTTTAGAGCTCGTGGCTGAAGCTTTCATTTCAGGGCCTTCATGTTAACTCCCGTTTCCCGATGGAGCGTGCAGTGCTGCAATGCTGGCGTGTGATCCTAGCACGAAAATGCCATCAAGTTATTATTAAACAGATCCGAAATTCGATGAAGTGCTTCATTAAATTAACGTTGATATTGAGAACAGCAAGGAGAGGTGTGAAGTGCCTAGTTGCAGTTAAAATAAAGTTTACGGGGTATAGCTCCAATAATAACGTAACGTCTCTCCAGTTACCGCCATTGCCGATCTGGATGTAACTTTTCTTACTGACAGCGTTGAGACAGTTCTACTCCACTTCCAATGCTCCAAACTAGTGCTAGTACTGGACGAAGTTGTCCGTCGCTGTGGACAAGATGGCTCCCGCTAGTCTAGTGCGCCCACTGGACATGCTTCACTAGTGGAGCAGTATGTCGACCAGTTGGCGGTGTGTTAACTTATTCGTCGGAAACCCATCGCTTTGCCCCGTTGGAGCTCGCATACTCTTATGTCATAGTGGCATATGCCTGAGTGTTGCTCTGCCCCTCACATAGACTGTCGTGAGCAGACTAAGCTGCTCCTTCCTCGTGCACTACAGCCACGAGATAAATGGGGTTAGCCTAACACTTTCTGAGCAGCTACGAAGTTAGGAGAGACAGCTACAGACCTAAGAACATTTTTTTCTCTTAATCGTCAGCGTTGTAGGGAAATGCAACAATTAAACATACAGATCATATGAGGGGACCAAAATCAGAATTTATTATAGACGCCACACACTGCGATAAGAATCTTGACACATACAGATAAACTTTGTATGATTCGGGAGCTCTGTGAGATTTTCTGTGTTGTAATCTTGATAATTATTATTATTATTTTTATTTTTTTTACACAGGGAAGTCACAGAACGGGTAGTGAAGAAGACTTTATACATTTCGCGCAAGGAGTTTAAAGACATGCGGGGCGTGACAAATTACGTCGGAAATCTCCTCACTGGCTTTGGACTGCCTGCAACACATCTTCAGTATGAACCGCTGATCGTGAGCAGTGATGATGGAGACTAACTGCCACCGGATTCAGTGCTAACCTATAAGGTAAGGCTGCAGCACAGCGTATGAAGTTGTCTAATTTTAAACAGAATGAGGTGCGAGAAAGGGATGAAGTGAATTATGACAATGTAATAAAGCCCGTTACGACTCTCTCTACTTGGATAAAGTGTACTGTGAATTGTCTGGTGTGAATCTCTCATTCATGGTGGTTGCTTAGTGAGTAACTTATGATTCACTAAAGTTGTCTTCTGTTTTTTGCTTGTACTACTGTATAATACGTGTGGGCACCTCATGAGCCACCAGGAACCTTTGCGACCATTGTTTGCCAGAGAATAGATGGCGCATCTGTAGCAAGCGACGCAATCCTACGAGAATTATTTATAGTTGCTTTGTCTCGACAACATACAAAGTCAAATGAAGTCTAGGAAAAAGTAAATTTAATAATACAGACAGATGTGGAAGTAAATACCGTTTTTTTCTCAGTATTATGACGTCTTCCGCGGGAATGACTGTTGAAGGTATTACTCTTTCGGAAAAGACAGTACTAACAAAAATTACATGAATAACTTATGCCTGATACAGATTGTATTAACCGATGTTTTCTACTCCAAATGCATGCAAGTATGAGGCGAGAGCAGTGTGATTTGCGTAAATATAGGCTTAACAGCCAATGTAAATGAATATGTTTTGTAAAAGAAGATTTTACCTTAAGAGAACATAATTTTCTTCTTTTTTAGCCATATATGTTTTGATGAATTGGGACAGTTAGATTATTTTATTTCATACTGAATAACAGGTAAAGAATCGTATGATAATATGTACCGTTTTTTATTATGATCATTATATTTATTTTGACAAATATATACCTGTACCTTATTGGGAAATACTGACGTTTGTGCAGTTGTCTGTTGTTTGCAGTATATCTGATATTTCTTGTACCGTTTGCCAATGGCAGCTAATCAGACAAAAGACTCTAGAAAGTAACATACAAGCAACAGCAGTAAAATAATGTAACATTAATGGAGCATCAAATAAACAGACACGATTGTTTTTGTTTCTTTCAATGTAAGTAACGTTCTTTAAGGAAATACTGACTAGCTGCAAATGACCGATTGAACAAAAATATCAACTGTAGTGCAAACGACAGACACTAGTATGTGGTATTAAGGTAAGGTATTAGTATATACTCTGACGGAAAAAAAACTCGTAGCACGAAGAAGGAGTTGTGCGACATAAAGAAAATTTGGTAGGCATGTTTCTAAATCTGAAAAATGATATCTACTCAAATTTCTCCCCAGTCGCGTAAGAGTGACGCAAGTACAGCCACTATGCGGATGCAAATCAGGTTTGCTTTAAGTATACGCCATAACAGCCGTGAGCGTTAGTTACCTTTGAGAGTGGAGATGGTGAGTTGATGTTAGTCAAGGATGCCAGTAAGGTGACAAAGACTCCATTATCAACACCTCACTCAGTTTGAAAGAGGTCGTGTAATACGGCTACGAGAAACTGGATGTTCCTTCAGCGATATTGCAGAAAGGCTTGGCAGGAATGTAGACACTGTACATGATCGCTGGCAGTACTGATCACGATAACGTACGGTCGCAAGAAGACCATCTGTGGACGGCCACTTAGCGCTACCGAGGGGGAAGAAAATCGTGCTCGGTATATGGCTCTGGCGCATCGTACAGCAACTGCAGCCGCAATTTGTGCAGGAGTTGACACCACAGTAATACAAATTACTGTTAAAAATCGGAGCTAGACACGCTGTAGCATGCATTCCGCCGACCCCAAACCACCGCCGTTTGTGACTTCAGTGGTGTCAAGCGAGAGCTGACTGGAGGGCAGGATGGAGGTCTGTTGTGGTTACTGATGAAAGCTGGTTCTGCCTTAGTGCCAGTGGTGGCCATGTGTTGGTTAGGGGCCAGTTGAGGGCGTGGAACCAACCTGTCTTCGTGCTAGACACACTGGACCTACACCTGCGGTTTCGTATGACAGCAGAACTCTCGGGGTTATACCACGCAACCTGACTGCAAAAGCCGGCCGGAGTGGCCGTGCGGTTCTAGGCGCTACAGCCTGGAGCCGAGCGACCGCTACGGTTGCAGGTTCGAATCCTGCCTCGGGCATGGATGTGTGTGATGTCCTTAGGTTAGTTAGGTTTAATTAGTTCTAAGTTCTAGGCGACTGATGACCTCAGAAGTTAAGTCGCATAGCGCTCAGAGCCATTTGAACCATTTTGACTGCAAAACTGTACGACGATCTGGTGATTCGACCTGTTGTGCTGCCATTCATGAACGGCATCCAGGGGGTGTTTTCCAACGGGATGACGGTCCCCCACATACTGCTATTGTAAACCAACATGCTCTACAGAGTGTCGACATGTTGGACATGTTGGGTTGGCCTGCTCGATCGCCAAAATCTGTCTCCAGTCGAGCACATACGTGGCATCATCGGAAGGGAACTCCAGCGTCATCCACAAACAGAATTAATCGTCCCTGTATTGCCCGAACAAGTGCACTTGTATACTTGCATTCAACATTCCGACGGTTACACCGCTTATTAATCTACAGTTATTAAACATTTGCAGTTCCTTAACTTGCGCTTATATTTATCTATGATCTTGCAATGTTAATCACATAAATATGTTTACCAAACAAATGTACTCCAGGATTTCATTCCGCTACACTAATTATTTTTTGGTGTTGTGATTTTTTCTCCATTAGTGTATTCCGTTCAAAAGTTGTGAATATAATGATCATAAACACAAAACCGTATATATATTACCTTACTAAATTTATCTGTTTTTGGGCAAAAAATAAAATGAACAGACAAGATCGAAACATGTAAATTTAAAAAAAGAAGCAAATTGTGTTTTCCCAAGACAGGCTACAATTCCAAAAACATTTATTTGGAAGTTAACACGGACGAAAAGTGAGCTTTAACCTCAAGGTAAGTAGACGAATGGAAGCTCAATGAGATGATGAAATGTCCTTACACACCATTCCCTACTGTAGGAAGTTTTCACATATGGACAAACCTCGAACTGTGACGTGTGATGGGAAGTAGTCGATGGTTTGGCTAATCATCTGGTCATAATGAAAGGAAATGGAACTAGTATATTCTGTGAGACAGCATATAAAATGGGAAATGAAGATTTATGCTACAGTCAGGACTCGAACCAGGATTTCCTTAGCATTAGGTTATGGAAGCACCACTGGGGTGACCGGATTCTCGGTGTCCCTAATTTATGCTGAGCAATTCTCACGTTAATCTTTCATTTTGTGTTTCATATATGTGGACTGAACGTCTCCAAGTTGCGAAAGCCCTCCGACTGGGCTCTTTTGCAGTCCTGTTTGTTCCACTGAGAGAGAATATCTGTACATATATTCGTCTTTGCGAGAGAACATCGAAAGATATTTAGAACCCTTTGATAGCCTAATGGTTGAACAAGTACTAAGACTAGCCTGGTCATGGTTCCCTCTACTAAATATGAACATCTTCGAGTGGTTAATACAGAATTTTTTACCGTATGAACACACGATAAAGGATTGTCTTTAATTGGCAGTGGGCAAGTTAGTAAGGGTATGTTCTAAGTTAAAGAATGTGGAAAAAGTTAAGTAGCTTGACGTTTTAAACAGGAAGTGAAATTTAAGGTAGATAGATAGATAGAGAGAGAGAGAGAGAGAGAGAGAGAGAGGCAATGACGGAAATTGTCGTGTGGCTCCTAGCATGGTGATGGTACAATGGTGTGCAAAAACTTATGAACGAAAGTAACTTTCGCATGACGTGTCACTGACAAGTAGCTTACCTCAATAAAACTCGGTCTATACAAATAAATAACTGCTACAGTATAATACAGAAGCTAACTGAAAGAAATATGAAGTGAGACAAACAGATATGACACTTCCAATCAGTGACAATCATTACACTGAAGTCATCACTATTTTTTATTGTCCTCTAGTCATCACAAAAGGCTGAACATGGTTTTTAACCCTAGAACGGTCCGCGTGGGTCTGTGAGACCCACTAGTTTTTGTTTTACTGGATTTATATTCTTATAGTTACTGATTTGACTCGAGCACTCTGCTAGCTTTCTGAAGCTTCCGGGACAAAGCATTCACGTAGTGAATGAGGTTTTGCTGTGTTTAGTAATTGTTCGGCAGTCTTACAAAAAGACCATCGGTCCGTCAGACCCAGCCCGACCGGTTACGTTATTAATTTCTGCCAGTACGATCCCAATTTTATTTTCTTGTAGGCCCATCTTTCAGTTACTTTGCGAACTATTTGCGATGTCCTGAAACCGAATTATCATTGTCAGCAGTTTACAGCATAAAATGGTAAGAGACAGTCTTTCGTACGAAATTTACAGAATTTTACAAGATCCATTCTTGGTATGTTTGCCTCCAGCTGCAATGCATATTTTGCTCCGTCAGAAACATTACTTTGGACGAAATGCTCGTTTCACACAGTGACAGCTGCAAGTTCAGGATACACATCCCAAGTAAACCTTGTAAGGTGCGGTTTTGCTTAATCTAGAATTGAAATCAACTGTGTAAGGTGAAATGACAAGTTTAATGTCGCAATTTTTTTCACAAAATTACACGCTTTTACACAGTTTTCAACTCAACATAAAAACAGCGCAATGGATAACGCATTTTACCAACATCAAAAAGTGAAATAATTTTATACACAACAATGTTAAATATTAACTCTCTGAAAGAATATTAATCTTAAACACAATATTACGAAAGTATAATTGGAAGATTCTTTACAAAAGTGCTCCTACACATACGTTATGATGTTGGTCAGTACTACGAAAATGGTCCGATTCCGGTTCAAAGTTCGGTAATATTTAGGATGACAATCAAGTCTACAGTGGATGGTTAGTTAAGTGACAAATTTGAGTGCAAGATTACCCAAGGCCGCTCAAGTTTACAGCGGACGCAAGCTGGTGAACCAACAAAGCTTACACTTCTCCACACGGTATGTACCTTAAGCTGCAACGTGCTGCCGGCTGCGAGGCTGCTCTGTACCACTGAATTTCCTGCAAAACTTATCTGGCCTTTGCTGAACTTTTCAGCAGAAACTTTCCCTATGTTTCTCGATGTGCGAGAAAACATGTACTCAGCCCTAGCCTTATTATGTGGCGATATACACGCTCATGGTTGGAGCAGCGTGCATATTTAATGCCCTCTCAGTTCTCGCAAGAACAATTAACTAATTTGGCTGGTTCGTTTCCCCACAGTTGGAGCTAAACGTTGCTACAGCTAATTTCTAGCTGAAGTGCAGCCACTGTGAGCGCAGTGTCCACACAAATTTCTTCTCTGCATCATACATAGCAATAAGCGCTCCGTTCTGCACTTGACGCCAGTTTAGAGAAGAGTACCTGAAAAATTTATCGCTTGTCCTACTCATGGCAGAAAAGCCTCCCGCCCCCCCCCCCCCCCACTTGGGTTCACTCGTTTTTCACGTCACGGCCCTTTTCGACCAATAGGAGCGTTCCTCTTATTTTGTAGAAAATCTCTTTACCAATCGCAATGTCCCATCTATCAAACTGCGTCGAAACTTCAGATTTTTCTCCTTCCTAGTGCGTTTCCGCCAGTTGGACGTTTCGTGCCCGTTCTATGCTCGTAAAGTACATTGACCTTTCTGTGTGTCACACTCGCTAGACGAAATGCGTCACTGGCTCTTGTTCGTATCCCGTTGGAATTCCGAAACGCAGCTTTCTAAAGCTTTTTCTATGTCCCTTGTGCAGATGTTCAGCTACACGCAGTCCTCCAGCCTGAATCACCTGTCCCAGGGTCACTGACCTTCCTTCTGCCACCCCTTTAAGTGGTTTCCGTCGTAACCCCCACAGCGTGCCTTTGCTACGCCATTGTACGGCTGGCTTTTCAAAACTATAAGCGACTCGCATTGCCTGTCCCACCTTCTGCTCAAAGACATGCATTATATAGGAATGGTGCATTAATTACCATCGATTGACTGTCATCCCTTTTTGCATTCCATAGTGATAGGCAAATGTTCTCATAACCGCCGAATTACGTTAGGAATCTTCTTCTTCTCGTTGCGATGTATAAAGGTCTCATGTAAGGTGCGAATCTGACCATTTATTCTGCCACCTTACTGGTGAACCTCTCTTTCCTAAAATTCTACCATTGAACAAGAAGTCGACCATTCATTCTGCTTGTGTACCACAATTCTCACAATCTTGTTCTATTTCATATCACTTTCCAACGTTACGCCAAGATGTAATACGACTTCACTGTGTCAAGCAGTACACTAGTAATATTGTATACGAAAATTACAGGTCATGCTCAACCCCATTAACTTACATTTTTCCACATTTAGGGCTAGCTGTTATTCATCACACCAACTGGAAATTTTGTCTGAGTCGTTTCGTATCTTCCATCGACACCTTACCATACACCACGCCACCATCAACAAAAAACCTCAGATTGCTGCTCACGCTGTTCGCGAAATCATTTATTTCTCAAGAAAGTTTATTATATTCGAACTGAGAATATGTTCAAGTATTCTGCAGCAAACAGAAGTCACGGATATTGGTCTATAATATTGCAGGTCCGTTCTTTTATCATTCTTATATACTGGAGTCACCTGCGCTTTCTGTAGTCGCTTGGGACTTCATGCTGGGCGAGAGATTGACGATAAATGCAAGCTAGATAATGGGCCAATGAAGTAGTGTGCCATTTGTAAAATCGACCTGGGATTCCATCCAGATCTTGTGATTTATTTGTTTTCAAATCTTTCAGTTGTTTCTCTTATTAGTATTTCGTCCATACAGGAGTCTGTCCGATGGGTCCGATAGTCAAATGACGCTATGTTTGTACGACTTCCCTGTGTGGAAGATTACTTGAAAGTGATCTATCTTCAATTACCACAACAGAGTGGTTAACAAGGGACTGAATAGAAGCCTTAGACCCGCTTAGCGATTTTACGTGAGAGCAGAGATTTTTCGTGCTTTCTGCCAGATCCTTTGCTAAGAGGTGATGGTGGTAGTTGTATGCTTCGCGCATAGATCTTTCCGCAGATGTACTTGTGCGATTCCTTTTGAACCGAGAGTGCAACAGCCTCTGCTTCCTCAGCATCCAGTTCAAAACCATGGTCGGTCTTTTCCATTCTTCATCCACTTAATAGGCACATGACTCTCCAGACCATGCTTTACTATGTGGTTAAACTTTGCACATGATGCCTCTAGATCCATCTTACTGGAACTAAGTGATGCCAGTCCAGTGACTAAGTGAGATGCTAATAACTACTTGTCTGCTCTATCTAGCAGGTACACTCTCCTAGCCTTCTTGACTGATTTATTGACTTCCGTAATCATAGTAGCTATAATGACATCACAACTGCTAATCCCCGTTTCTGTACTGACATTGTCGATAAGGTCCGGCCTATTTGTAGCTACAAGGTTTAAGATATTTCCATTGCATGTGGGCTGCCGAGCTAGCTGCTCAACAAAATTTTCAGAGAACGTGTTCAAAAGTATTTCGCATGACTGTCTGTACCCCACAGTGTATCCATAGACATCCCAGTCTATACTCGGCAGATCAAAGTCGCCTCCAACTAGTATGGCATGATCTGGGTATTTAGGCGCTATTGACGCTGTACTTTCTTTGAATGACTCTAAAACTGTCACAGCAGAATCGGGTGCCTGGTAAAAACATTCAACTAACTTGGTTTCACCTACTCGTGTTATACACGATCAGATAACTTCGCTGCCACACTCAACTTCGCCTTCAAAAGAGAAGATATTTTTGTCAACAGTAATGAATGAATGCTCCCCCTCCTATGACCTCTAATCTGTCTTTCTGATATACGTTCCACGACTCGCTAAATATTTCAGAGCTCTGCACTTCGTGTTTCAGCGAGCTTTCGGTCCCAAGAATAATATGAGCGCGAGAACTTTTCTAGAGGGAAGTAAATTCGGGAAATTTATTACTAATACTTCGACAGTTCACTGGTAACATTGTGACAGTTGAGGTGTCTATTTTTTGAACGCCATTTGATTTCCCTTGCTGCATATCGACTGGCAAGGGTTCATCAGAGCATCTCAAACTACTGCCTCGCCTAAAAAGTCCTCATGTACACACCACAAGTACTCTGCTACCCTAGTAGCTGCTTGCTTTGCATAGTGCAGCCCTGAGATATCAAGGGGAGTGCTACAAAGCTCTACGTGATAAGGTAGGTCTAGAAATCTGTAGCCAAGACCGTCACAGAGTCGACGAAGGCTTTGGTGAGACCCTCTACTCGGCTCCAAACCAAAGGACCCCTATCAATTCTGAGAACGATACTGCAAATCGCGAGCTCTGCTTGCACCCCATGTGCGAGGCCTGCAGTCTTCACTACCTCCGCCTGCCACGTGTACGAACTGAGGATCGCCTCAGAATCCATGCCACAGGCGTCGTTGATGCCGACGTGGGCCACAAGTTGCAGACGACTGTACCCTGCAGACTTGATAGCCACAGGAAAGGCCACCTTCGCATCTCGGATGAGGCCCCCCAGCAGACGTGCCGAGTGCGCACTGGCTTACTTTCCAGCCCTGAAGGTACAGTATCTGCCTAAGGGGCTCGATAGCGCGCCTTAACGTTAGAGCTCCCAATAACCAGTAAACCCCTCCCCCCGTGTGCCTGCTCGGATCCTGCTGAGAGAGTGGCCACCTGCCCACTCACATGGTGAATGGGTGATTCCAGGAACCCAGTCTCCACATTTGCCTTCGCCTCGAGGGACGCGAACACGTTACCACACTCCACTCACCCTCCTGTGAGCGCGAATCCACCATGTGGGTTGCACTAGGAGGTACCTCGGAAGTAGATCTCATAGGCAAAACTAACGACAACCGAGATGTCCCATGTGACGCGCCAGATTCTCCAACATCGATACACTTCGAGGCAGCAGCCTGTAGGTGATTGACCATAGCCAAAAGCACATTCAGCTGTTCGCACACTGTGGCCAGCTCGTCCTCGTCCGCACACAGTTGCACACATCCTAGCCACTCTAGCAAGACTAACTACAAAAGTGAACTATAAAATCAGACCATTCTAGATATGCAACTTTCTACCCTCTTGATGTGTGACCAATGGACGGTGATGCAGTAATGAGGTGCGTAGCTTGCTGTTCAGTGAGCATCTATTGCGCTACAGACTGAATGAAATTACACTCACAAAAACGCGAGATTAAACCTCTCAAACAGAGCAACAAAGGGAAAGATAAACACTTAAAGTGCCGCTCTGTAGTAGTAATTGTATACGAGCCAGGAGCTGGATCCTTGTGGTGGGGCGTTCCATTCCTCCACAAGTGCGATTGGCAACCGCTGGATAGTTGTTGGTGCAAGAGGACATCCTGCAATGCGTCTCTTCAATGCATTCCACCAGTGTTTAATTGGATTTAACTCGGAAGAAACCGACAGGCCACTTCATTCGCTGAATATTCACTCATTGCAAAAGATCCTCTGCCTATGCTGATCAGTACAGTCCCGCATTGGCAACCATGAAAGTAAATTCAAGACAGATTCCAGCTCCAAAAAGGCGAGAAAGATATTGACAGATCAGTGTACCTTGCTCAAAGTTTTGGAAGTTAATAGTTTATGCAGCATTAGGCTTCACCACACCATAACGCCTGTACCACTAAGACAATCATGTTCAATAATATTCTTGGATGCTTTACGTGTTTACACTTCTGACCGTGCAAGGGTACCATGCGAGGGTACATCTAGAAGCGATACTCAGACTGAATCTGCTCTCATCCAAAGAGCATGCAGCACCACTCCCCATTGGTCCAGTTCCCATGCTTTTAGCATGATCGTAAACGATCCCGCCGATGCGCGGGTGTCAACGGAACGCAACATCCTGGCCATCGGGCGAAGGGACCACGGTCATTCATTCACCATGTCACTGTGCAGCGTGAGACTGCATGCCTTACAATTCTGTTAAAGTGCACCCGCTGTTTGATCTCGGTCCCTTCTCGCCTGTTGCACAATGTAGCTATCACCGGGTGCTGCAGTGGTCGAGCACCAACTCTCCTTCGGGCAGCAGCAGTGGTTCGGAAGCTTCTCATATACATGAAACAATGATGTGAGCAATACTAAACTCTTTGGCTACTCTCATCACACTTCATCTTTCCTCCAGTTTTCCACACATATTCTTCTTGAGTCGATGAAGAGAAGGACACCCATAGAATTCCAGGTCTTGAATAGCAGCAAACTTAAAGACTCGACGCATCCGTGAGATCTTATCGTTTCGCTTCACTTAGATGATGGTGTCCGTGCGGTCGAATAATTGAAGCGACGTCACCATATGTTGATAGAATATGCCAGGATCATCCCAGTAAATTCCATGGCAGAGATGTGTTAACCACTTTGCACTCTTCCATGTCTTAGCACACTTCACATACATGAAAGACCTCAGTGATGCAATATTTAAATATGAACTGTTTACGCTCACCGTCATAGAAACCTTGAGCGTCCGCAATGACGTTCACACCACAACACCGGTGAGTGGGCAGAAGTTGATCACATGGTCATGTAGAACTAGAGCATATATGACAGTGTGTTCTAGGAAATTTGTTGAAGATTCAAATTCAATCTGTTTTGAGCAGTTTATTACGATGATCGGAAATAGCTCCTTGAACTTCCTAGGACTGAGTAGACACCCTTCTCCTTGTTCAGCAATTTCATAGTAAGAAGCATGAATCCCTGCATACATGTCATATGCTATACTGTATACATTTTCATTCCACTGCAGGTGTAAATTGTCATATGGGTAGAATTCCGAATTCTGGTAGACTTTGGCATTAGTTAACTTGCAGTTGTTGAACACGGTGGAATCATTTGCTATATTCCCTCTTCTATCAGTCTGAAACGCAAGTATGATGAATCCAGGTGTCTCTGGCTGCGAAGAGGTTTTAATAGCCCATGTTTGTCTGCTTGCAGTCGGTAACACTGGGTATTCGAAAACCTCCCACGAGCAAAATGTCAGTGATAGAAATGTACCGGAATTCAGGACTTTTAAAAGCTTCAAACGCTCCTCGTCAGATACACTGATGTGAGGAATTTTCCACATTATCTTGCTGATTGTGATCACATTCTCCTCTTGAGCTCCTTGAATGTGTGAGTTATTATCTGTCGCACTCCGCACAAGAATGAGTACCTGTATAACGTACATAATAATCTGTCTCATGTCCTCAAAGTACTCCATAAGCAATTTTAGAGGTATGCATGCAGTAAATCGCTTGTACTCTGCAACTGTCCTATCCTCCAGATCGTCCATGAACCAGCCCACATTTTCTAAACTATGCAAATCTGCTGGTGATCCAGAGACACATGTTTTAAGGGTTGATGCTATGTCGCCATTGCATGTGCGGTTGATCTCTGACCCATTGAGTTCATAGCATATCTTCTGGAACAGGAATGCTGTAGCTTTACGTGTAAGCTTGGATCCCACCATATCGCTGCCGTCGGTTATCTTGAATGACCCCTCTAGATATATGAAACTCTTGCATGGGAGCGTCAGTGCGTCTTGGTGCTGGATGAAAATCCTAATTTCACCGTTCTTGTTAAATCTGGTTGAAGCGTAAAGTTTATGCGAGAAGTATTCCTGACGTATAATTCTCTCATTGTGAGGTTTCAAGCCAACTGATTTAAGAAGCTCGTAGTTTGCACGTGTTATCACTTTGTGGTTCGGCAGCGAAGAGTCGTGCAGCGGATTGCGTTCTCTGGTTTTATACTGTACGCCAATCCTGCCTTAGATGTGATCGTATAATTATTTCATCACCACGAAAGTCACCAAGCTGGTCATTCTGGTCCACAATACGCAGCTCCTAATAGTCCAATGTCTGAGCTGTCACTGGAAGGTATATTGCATTGGCAGGAGTCTCAACAATCTTATACCCCATCGCAACTGAGGGGAAGAATACATAAATAGTATGAATCACACTGTTGTTGAGATAGGAGTTCGTTGCATTGTTACACTCGACTCGCATTGTGCTGGCGGGAAGTATGTCCACAGTCTGATCTGACATGTAAAATTTACTAGGACCCTTCCTCAAAACCTGCCCTTTTGTGAAACCCAGTAGGCGCCCTATTGAGCCTCTCTGGTTAAAGTCAATCGTTGCATTTACAGTCCTTATTTCAGATTTAAGTGTATTGATGTTTGCACGTAGCAGAATACCTTTTCCAGACTGTTTTAAGACTTCGTTTAAATCATCGATATGGTATACACCCGGTTCTACACGCATCAAAAAAAGTTTTCCATCACCTCGGTTCCCAGAACTCCTGAAGATAGACGTTGAGTGTGGATATTGTATCACAGACACAGTCCCTTTGGCAGTTCAGAGATGTCACTAAACCCGCCCAAAGATGTAAACAACCACGAGTGAGCAGCGCCTATTAGACGGAGGGGGTCCAACAGCCGATCATTTTCAGTCATTCCACCAGGAAGGAGGTACACAGCTCCTGTTGTCTGTAGGTCCACCATGCCTAAACGTTCAATATCGCGATTCGATCGCGTCCGCATTGTTACTTTGTGCCAGGAAGGGCTCTCAACAAGGGAAGTGTCCAGGTATCTCGGAGTGAACTAATGTGATGTTGTTCGGACATGGAGGAGATACAGAGAGACAGGAATTGTCGATGAGATGCGTCACTGAGGCCACCCAAGGGCTACTACTACAGTGGAAGACCGCTACCTACGGATTATGGTTCGGAGGAACCCTGACAGCAACGGCACCAGGTTGAATAATGCTTTTCGTGCAGCCACAGGTTACGACTCAAACTATACGCAGTAGGCCGCATGATGCGCTACTTCACTCCCGACGTCCATGGCGAGGTCCATCTTTGCAACCACGACGCCATATAACGCGGTACAGATGGGCTCAACAACATGCCGAATGGACAGCTCAGGATTGCCATCACATTCTCTTCACCGATGAGAGTTGCATATGCCTTCAGCCAGACAACCCGGTCAGGCTGAGCGCCTTAGGACACACTGTCCAGCGAGTGCAGCTAGGTGGAGGTTCCGTCCTGTTTTGGGGTGGCATTATGTGGAGCCGACGTACGCCACTGGTGGTCATGGAAGGCGCCGTAACGGCTGTACGATACGTGAATGCCATCCTCTGACAAACATCGGCAGCATATTGGCGAGGCGCTCAATTTCGTGGACGACAATTCGCGTGCACATCGTGCACATCTTGCGAATGACTTCCTTCAGGATTACGACATCCATCGACTAGAGTGGCCAGCATGTTCTGCAGACATGAAACCTTTCGAACATGCCTGGGATAGATTGAAAAGGGCTGTTTATGGACGACGTGACCCACCAATCTCTCTGAGTGATCTACGCCGAATTGCCGTTGACGAGTGGGACAATCTGGACCAACAGTGCTTTGATGAACTTGTTGATAGTATGCCACGACGAATACAGGCATGCATCAATGCAAGAGGACATGCTGCTGCGTATTAGACGTACCGGTGTGTACAGCAGTCTGGGCCATCTCCTCTGAAGTTCTCACTATATGGTGGTACAATATGAAATGTGTGGTTTTCATGAGAAATAAAAAGGACGAAAATGATAGTTATGCTGATCTCTGTTCCAATTTTCTGTACAGGTTCCGGAACTCTCGGAACCGAGGTGATGCAAATCCTGTTTTGATGTGTGTGTTTTCACAATGTCGTTTTCACCATTAATATCCAGATGCAGTCTGTTGTTAGTCTCAATGATGTTTGGGATGCTGTTGTACGTCCCCAGTCCAATAAATGCAATATTCCTTTCACCAACGCTCAATTCAACTGTCGGGAAGTAATTTGCACGCAATACAGATGATCGTTGTTTCAACGTGAAAGTGTACGACATTGCATCTGAACCTCAACTGCTGAAGGAATGTACAAGGCTCCTCCTTATATAACATGCTTTTTCTTCTATGTAAACGTCAAGAGAAACATGATGCACTGATGTCCATAGAAGTATGTTTTAAACTCCTGATAGCGCCGACAATTGTAGAATACACCTCTTCTGTGAGTGAAGTATCGTTGTAATTCTTCTGGTGGTTGCAGGTCACCAAATGAGTCTAAACAGTAGACGGTATCCTCATTTTTCATAACATATGACACACAGTGGGAGCTGGGTCTTCCAGCAACATCTAATTTCACAATACCACATTCACCAGTTTTCCACGTCGTCTTCGGTAATGTATCCCGCACAAAAACGCCACGGAATCTCGGAATGTTGAATTTGTTTCTTACAAACTTAAGAAGAACAGTATTTGTGAATGGTCGATCAGGTAAGACTGCTAATGGGCTTTTTATTTATTTATGAATAGACCAAGTCCTTTCCTGTATGGTTTCAAGTATAAACCTTTTCCAATGGCTGCGGCTTCCGTCATGCGGTTATGTCTTCTTGTCTCTTCCGACTGCGCTGTGGAGTTTTGCGCGTTATTGACCGTCGGAGCAATAGCTGCAGCACCACCAGCAAGGAACCCTACCGCCGAGAGGGCGGAGGGGGCTGGGATAAGGAATGGATGAAAACCACCAGACCTCTTGGGTATTGATAAAATTCGATGTGCTCTAATCGATCCTCTTCTTCTTCTTTTTCCCGCACCTTTCTGCTTCAGTGCGTTGTTAGCTGCATACATCGCTGTCGGGATACAGTTATTCAAACAGGTGTGCTTCCCGCTCTTATCCTTCTCCCTGTTTAGTGCACAACGTGCAGCATTCATAACTCGCTTGAAATTCATCACTCCCAAACCCAACTTAATTTTTCCACGCATGGTTTTATCAACTGTGAATGCTTCGATGCGTTGACTTATACCAATATCCTTTCTTCGCCGTATCGCTTTAGCCTTATCAGCTAAAATCCTATCTGTAGTGTGACGACTTGAGAGACCTTTATTTGCAGCGTATGCAATGTCATGTTTCATACATGCTTCGTCGAGCAGATTAACCCCATTATCACCTCATGCCAAACGTTTCTGAAGCTTTGTTCCAGGTCTATAGTAGTTATATCCCGGAATGTGTGAATCCACTGGCTAATGGAGGTTACGTAACAGCACCATAACATCTCACTGATCAACACACACTTTCGTTTCTCGTTCAGCTTCCTCGTGTTGTGGGCCAGTCCCATTTGGTCGCCGGCACGCAAGTCACCCGGATGAGGCCTCCAGGCCAACAATGCTACACGATCATTTCATTTTTTCCCATTTGGTGCTATCGTCTCACTGACTTCGCGCCATATGACGTCCAACTTTCGGTGCACAACAGGGAGACCACTGGCAGCATTCTTCCACTCTTCATTCATTTCCGCCGAGTAGTTAATATGTTTTATCAATTGACCTAGACCGTCCTTACGTTTTGCAGAGCAGTTTATATCTGTTTGATGCCGCTTCAGGTCTTGTGTATAAGCTCAAAACTTATTTAATGAAGCAGATTCTCATATACTGTGATAGAAATGAACTGGCTCCTTCCCTGATCCCCTCATCTCAATAAGTATGACATGATTATTATCAACTGAACACAGAAACTCTACAGTATTGGTCAACGATGGAGAAACAGACTGCTCTGCTGATGATTATCAGTTTAAGGGGACCATACATCTATGGTCATCAGTCTCCTATTCAGCATACCCCCTCTCTCCCCAGGGCGGAATCAGTGTACACCATAGGTCTGCAGCCGAGTACTTTCTATAACAGGTGTTTGCCGGGCAGATTGGAACCGGGGCTAGATAGCCTCCCCTTCCCAGAAGTGGGCACTGCAACGTTTACAGCTATCTGGACGGGTGCTGGGGAAGTAGAATGAAGAGGAAGAGCTAGCAGTGTTGATATCTTGTTCTTAGAATATTTTCATTTATCTATTTTCACGTTCTTTCCAAAACATTTTTCACGGAAGCTTAGTACGGTTATAGTGTAAACAGTGCAAATAAACCAGAAAAGGGAATCTAACAACAGGAGCCTAAAGACAATCCATTGTTACGGATGTAAGTGAAATTACGCTTACTCTGAATTCGATAATACGACAGGTCAGATATTAGTTGGTTTATACAGCACTCAAAAATTTGCTTTATTTAAGTAACCAGCTTTACTTTTTTTTAATATACAGATAAATTGTAGAAGGAGGAAATGTTTACCTCCATGAACGAGCAGTCGACGGCAGTAACTACCTGGAGAGAGTCGGTGGATGGCTCTATTTGGAGGACTAGCAAAACAAGCTCGCTAAAATCTAGGGATTCACTGTCGAGTTCTGGTCCTGGCACAAATATTCATCTAAAATTTGAAATGCATACCATCGCGGTTACTGCGCTAAATAACGGTTCTTTGACAACTGCGTGAAGGTGTTTTACATGTTCAGTAGCGAAGCCAGCGCTCCTAGTCGCGTATTGTATCTCTTCGGATGATAATACCCCACTACTCGGCTAGAATTGTTGCGAAGATCAAAACGATGAAATAAAATGTTTTCACCGCTTTCCAAAGCAGGTAGATTTTAGTGTTATCAAACCATAATGTTTTGTTGGAAAAAAATTAAAGGACCCATACCCTCTTCCTGTATGTCCCTCGCAGTTGAAACGGTTTCTTTGGGAGGAGGCATAAAAAATCACTGATCACCGTCCATATTTTATATCAGTAGCGTGGAGAATTCGGACTATTCAGGATTGCAAATGCAGCTTTGAACTGTTTTGGTTGAGTGTTATTTCTTCTGACCTTTGTATTATAAGCGCGGAAATGTGCTACCAACAGTACGACGAATTTGTCGATTTTTGCACTATATTTATAAGAGATTCTGCGTCCGATCTGCGCTTGCAGAATAAGTAGACGAATAATTTTCCCTTTGCTACACACATTACTTTGACATACCGTGGTCTGCAGCTGTCATGGTCACTTGCAGATAAATATTCGCATTCTTATGATCTATTTTATTCCTGGGATTCTTAGGATAACCACATAACCAAGGTTTAAAAAACATTCTATTGCTTGTAGTCACCTTTCACTGTGCTCTCATGTTCCAAACCCAGGACACCATATTAGTATCTGTGAATAGTGTCAGTGCTCCTAGCCTTCAATTTTCACTTCCAATGTGTTTGTGTGGATTCCCAAGGGAGAAAACTGCGGAGGTCATCGGTCCCTAGACTTACATACTACTTAAACTAACTTACACTAAGACCAACACACACACCCATGCCGGAGGGAGGACTGGAACCTCCGACAGGAGGGCAGCGCAATCCGTGTCACTTCTAGCCACAGTGTTATGTGAAACATAATAATAATATGTCCTGAAAGTCTAAATATTAAACTTTTTAAGTATAGAAAATCAGCTAATATTGACAGTACACAAAGAACTGAGCATCGGCTAGGTGTATTTTCCTGTGCACAACAGTGGTACCAAAATATGAAGTGTCACGGGATTAGTTAATGCACTACTTCGTCCATAAATATCTTGGACATCATCAATTAACACAACGAGAGAAGTTACACCTGAAATTTAAAACTACGATTTACTTGTGGACCAAACGTGTACGTTTCTGTCAGACACGAGTATGTCTTCAAGAGTGGGTGGGTACATTTTATTTTAACATTTGCTAATCTGATAGCTTCTTCATACACTTACTGTCCTTTAATTATATCTAAATGCCTATAACGTGTGGTGACAATCACTTTTGTATCTGATACACCACAAGGGTCTGACTGCGTTTCCAACTGTCAACTGTACTGCTACCTTTGTATGTAGGTCATTTATGTATATTCTACATTTTTTCGGAGGCTATAAGTAGTTCATATGTTTTCAGAAGTGAAATTACGATACTTATTTCTCCACATTATCTTTGTTACATTCTATATAATTTTCAAACCTTGAGTAGAGGAATATAGTGAACTATTTACACTGTCATTTAGTAAGCTAAAAGCCTTCACCGTACTGTGCACTGAGTGATTAAACATTCCACGTGAGCAGTTTAGTGTATTATTATTTAGAAATGGCTATTAAACGCAAATCACTAAAATTCATGTTTACTGGTAGAAAGGAATGCCTTACTAAATATTTTTGTTGTTGTAGAGCTGCTAGTTGACCAGGTTCCATATCGCTTATGCGTTAATCTTGCTTTATGAAGTTTTCATATAGGCTTTATCGGACACGTAAATAGTGGAACAGATACCAGATTCAAGGCCACAGTGTAACCTTATACTCTGCACATGCATCTGGGAGCACTGCGTGTGATACATTCAAGGTCAGGTTCTAAGCTGATACATGTCAAGGTCATAACCCACAGCCCTTGGGCCATTTCGAGCGGTATATTCAACGTCAGGGTGTATCCTGACACCTGTCACGTGTGCAGCCACGTCTGTTGCGCAGTTGTGTGACAAAAACTGCGGGTCACCCATCCACTCTGAGAGTTTTGGCTCAATAATAGTCAAATGATCTAAGGCAAGATTACCCTGGATCTCTAAGGATAGTAGTTTCTATGACGGTGTTTCGCTTGGTTTTAATCCGCAAAGTGATAGGATTGCTGAGGTTCAGAGGTTTCAGATTCTATAATAGTATTCTAATCATAAACCGATCAGCCATAAAGATAATTTTCCTGTTTTCTGTTAAAACTGAGTGTGAGGAATTATACGATAACAGTGTAGTGTAAAGTAAATCGATGAACATTTTGAGATTTTCGTTATCAGTGTTTGCCTATCATATCTTACATTTACTCTTATATTATATATATTTAAAAGTATATAATCTATGGCCTACCAAATGTTATTAGAGTATTGTGTGAAAATTTGAAGTAAATCACTCAAGAATTTTCAAGATGTTTCCCGATAACATTTCCCCTTTATATGTCTTACTTAAAGAGTGGCTCACGATAAGTCACCCGACTGAATTTTGATCCTACAAGTATACTAGTGGGGCAATAGCTTTCAAACTGTGCGCTCAACTTCGAACAGTTCATGGAAATTACGCCAGATGTCGTTGCGAGTTCATCGCTCCCGTTGTGAGTCCGCCAATTCAGTTCGCCGCGATGACGGACAATGGACGATTGACCGTCGCGCAAAAGATGAAGATTGTGTTATAGTTCGCGGCGACGAACAGCGTTACATTGACACAGAGAAGGTTTTGTGGTTATTTCGGCACACGGTGGGCTCCCAGCCCACAGAGAATACGCAGATTACATAGAAAATTTGAAGGTACTGGATCTGTTTTGGAGTGTCAGCGGCCACATGCACGTACCGTACGTCTGCCACAAAACATTGAAGCAGATCGAGTGGCTTTAACTCGTAGCCCGAGTAAATCAACAAGAAGAGCCAGTGCAGATTTGGGAACTTCACGCCAATCTGTACAATGAATTATTCAATCCGACCTTCGCTTGTATCCATACAAGATGACTGTGGCGCATAATCTTACTGTGAGAGATAAGGAGCGGAGACTGCAGTTTGCAAGGTGGGCAATAGAGAAAGACCGAGAGGCAGTGCTACACAACACATGGTTTTCTGACGAGGCTTATTTTTACGTGATCAGTGCTGTGACAAACAGAAAGTTCGATTCTGGGCACGTGAACCTCCGCGAATAATCCACCCAAAACACACATACGGGGAAAAAAATGTGCGTATGGGTTGCGATGTCAAGCCATGGAATCATCGGACCATTCTTCTTCGATGCTACAGTAACCGGTGAACGCTATTTACACATACTGCATAACCAGTGCTTTCCTCAACTCATGGCTTCGTGTCTTCCATTGCAGACACAATGGTTCATGCAGGATGGAGCATGCCCCCATACCGTCAACATTCTGCTCGATTTCCTACACGAAAGACTTGGCCGTAGGGTATTGTCAAACAGATTTCCAGAACGTTGTGCAGGAGGAGGAATGTGGCTGCCCCACAACTCGGGCATTGACCCATGTGACTTCTTCCTTTGGGAGTCCCTTAAAGAGGAGTACCAAAGAAAACCCGAAAATGCAGTGCAACTTAGGGCCATCATTGTGGAGTTATGTCGCGCACAAATGCACAAGGCGACTTGAAGAAGTTGTAAACCAAAGCGACAGTCATATTGAACATGTGATTTATTAGGGCGTATTTACATCAATAAATTACTAATCTTGCCAACAAGAAGTGTCTAATTCATGAAAGAAACCAGGTGACTTATCGTGCGCCACATTTACACACTATGTACATTAAAAATATGTCTACAATTTTAGTAGAATATTGTATCGTGTAAGAATTAGATGTAAGTCGTTCAAGAACTTTTCAAGAATTTGCTAACAACTTTAAACAACACTCTGTCTTTATAAAGTAGTACTGATAACTTCATACATGAAAAAGTAACAGTCTCTCCATCCAAATGTTTAGTGGTGTATTGTGTACAAATTTAATTACGAGAGACTTTCGTGATTTTGCCTACAACGTTTCTCTGTTGTGTAGTACAGAGCTATATATATCTCTACACACATTATATATATATATATATATATATATATATATATATATATATATATGTGTGTGTGTGTGTGTGTGTGTGTGTCTGTGTGTGTGTGTGTCTTTTAACAACCTTTCCCATTTCTATATCTAAAATGTGTGACTTATCTCCGCGCTAACGTTTATTAGAGTATGGTCTAAAATTTTGATGTAAATTGGTCAAGAACTTTTCGAGATGTTCACTGACGATGTTTCTCTTTTATAACGCATGTACATTTACATATCACATCTATTAAAAATATGTATTGTATGTCGGTTTGTAAGTTAATTGGAGTATGGTGTTAAAATTTTAAGTGGATCTGCCAAGAATTCTCCAAGAGTTTTGCTAAAAACCTTTCCTCTTTATGTGGTACACATATATTTATGTACCACATATATATTAAAATAAAAATGAATTTGCCTATGCCCATAGGAATGTTTATTAAAGTATTGCGTAAAGCTTTGAAGTAAATTGGTCAAAAACTTTTCGATATTTTTCGTAATAACTTTAAACTACGACTTGCCTTTATACACTAGGTGACGAAACTCATGGGATACCTCCTAATATCGTGTCTGACATCCTTTTACCCAGCGTAGGGCAGCAACTCGGCATAGCACGGACTGTAAACGTCGTTAGACGTCCCATGAAGAAATACTGAGCCTTGCTGCTGCCTTTATAGCCTTCCATCATTGTGAAAGCTATGCCGGTGCACGGCGTTCTGCACGAACTGAACTCTCGATTGTGTCCCATAAATGTTCGATGGGATTCATGTCTGGCGATCTGGGTAGCCAAATCATTCGCCTGAATTGACCAGAATGATCTTCAAACCAATCGTGAATAGCTGTGGCCCGGTAACATGCTGCATAAAAGTTCAATCGTTGTTTGGCTGCAAATGGTCTCCAAGTTGCTGAACATAACCATTTCCAGTGAATGATAAGTTCAGTTGGACCAGAGGATTCAGTCTATTCCATATAAACACAGCCTATACCATTATGGAGGCACCATCAGCTTGCCAGTGCCTTGTGGACAACTTGGGTCCATGGTTTCGTGGGGTCTGCACCACACTCGAACTCTACCATCCGCTTTTACCAACTGAAAACCAGACTTATCTAAGCAGGCCACGGTTTTCCAGTCATCTAGGAGACTGATGAGAGACCTTCAGAGGTGGTGGTCCACATTGCTGTATAGACCGGTACCTCCAATACCCAGTAGCACGTCCTCTTGCATTGATGCATCCCTGTATTCGTCGTGCGATACTATCAACAAGTTCATCAAGGCACTGTTGGTCCAGATTGTCCTATGCCTCAATGGCGATTCCGCGTAGATCCATCAGAGTGACTGGTGGGTCACGTCGTCGATAAACAGCCCTTTTCAGTCTATCCCAGGCATGTTCGATAAGGTTCATGTCTGGAGAACATGCTAGCCACTGTAGTAGAGCGATGTTGTTATCCTGAAGGAAGTCATTCACAAGATGTGCTCGATGGGGTAGTGAATTTTCGTCCATGGAAACGAATGCCTCGCCAATATGCTGCCGATATGGTTGCGCTATCGGTCGGAGGATGGCATTCACGTATCGTACAGCCGTTACGGCGCTTTCCATGACCACCAGCGGCGTACGTCGGCCCCACGGAATGCCACCCCAAACCAGCGGGGAACCTGCACCTCGCTGCACTCGCTGAACAGAGTGTCTAAGGCGTTCAGCCTGACCGGGTTGCCTCCAAACACGTCTCCGATGATTGTTTGGTTGAAGACATATGCGACACTCATAGTTGAAGAGAACGTGATGCCAATCCTGAGCGGTCCATTCGCCATGTTGTTTGACCCATCTGTACCGCGCTGCATGGCGTCGTGGTTGCAAGGTGGACCTCACCATGGACGTCGGGAGTGAAGTAGCGCATCATGCAGGCTACTGTGCACGGTTAGAGTCGTAACACGACGTCCTGAGGCTTCACGAAAAGCATTATTCAACATGGTGCCGTTGCTGTCAGAGTTTCTCCAGCCATAATCCGCAGGTAGCGGTCATCCACTGCAGTAGAAGCCCTTGGGCGGCCTGAGCAAGGCACGTCATCGACAGTTCCTGTCTCCCTGTATCTCCTCCATGCCCGAACAATATCGATTTGGTTCACTCCGAGACACCTGGACAGCTCCCTTGTTGAGAACCCTTCCTGGCACAAAGTAATAATGCGGACGCGATCGAACCGCGGTATTGAACGTCTAGGCATGGTTGAACTACAGGCTGCACGACCCGTGTACTATCTTCCTGGTCTAATGACTGGAACTAATCGGCTGTCGGACGCTCTCCGTCTAATAGGCGCCGCTCAAACATGGTTGTTTACATCTTTGGGCGGGTTTAGTGAAATCTCTGAACTGTCAAAGGGACTATGTCTGTGATACAGTATCCACGTCAACGTCTATCTTCAGGAGTTCTGGAAACCGGGGTGATGCAAAACTTTTTTTGATGTGTGTAGTATATATTACACTGTGGTAATTGTGTAACTTAGGATATCACTGTATTTGTTAAAATATCACACTGTAGTAATAGTCAAATATTAAAGTCTGTTAGTTACGTGTGTGTTTGGTTGACAATCTAGAAAAGTGGGAGAAAATTGGTCAGAATATGCGATAACACTGCAAACAGTAATGGGAAGTTCTCATACGTTCGACTGCTTGCAGAAAATTCCATGACGTCATTAAATTATAGTAATTCAGCCAATACGTCAACATGCCCCATCGATTTTCCCGTGACTTCTTAATCATACACTTTAAAGTGAATGTGTCTTAGATCGTAAGTTATGCTAATATTCACAGCTATTTTTAGTAGGATAACACACTGTCACACGATTCACCTAGAGGACTGGGTGGAGAGATATGGAAGTACTAACACGTACAATCGAGTATGAGTCTTCCTATTCTTTTTTTTTCTTGCCTGGTGGCAGTAGCTGATCTGTCTGATGATCCTCTGCTATGGTGCACAGACCTCTAATTATGAATCGCACACAACTGGCATAGTAATAACAGGAGCTAGGGGTCAGAGGACTTGATTTCATTCGTGCTATTGATCAAGAAAGAGGAGAGGGTGGGATGGGGAGAATGACCTTAATTTTTTGTTACACAATTGTCCGAGAGACATGGATGGACTAGTGACAGGTATCAGGCTGCATTCCGACCCTGACTCCACCACTCACAATTGTCCGAGAGCTGTGGGTAAACTGTTTGTAAAAACATACTGGACCACTCTGCAGCAAAAAATCCTGAGCAAATACGGAGCATCATGACGGATACAGGAATTAGTGGCCACAAGGTTGTTGTAGCTAGACTAAATATCGTAACATCAAAACCCACCAAAAATAAACGCAAAATACATCCATTTAGAAAAGCAGATAAACTTCGCTTGACGCCTTCTTAAGAGACAGTCTTCACTCCCTCGAATCTGACTACGTAAGGTAGACCATATGTGGTATAAATACAAAGAAATAGTTTCAATGGCAGTTAAGAGGTATACACCAAATAAACGACTAAGAACCAATACTGATACCTATGTTACACTAAACAGGTCAGAACACTGTTGCAGCGGCAACGAGGAAAGCATGCCAAATTTCAAAGAACGCAAAATCGCCAAGATCGGATAGGTTTCACAGAAGTTCGAAATTTAGCGTGAACTTCAATACCAGATGCTTTTAATAGTTTCCACAACGAAACCTTGTCTCAAAATCTGTCAGAAAATCGAAAGACATTCTGGTCGTATGTAAAGTACACCAGCGTAAAGACTCAGTCGGTACCGTCACTACGCGATTACAATGTTGATGTCGCTGATAACAGTGCGACTAAAGCAAAGTTACTAATAACAGTTTTCCGAAATTCCTCCACCACCCAAGACGAAGTAAATATTTCAGAATTCGAATCTAGAATAATTGCCAACATGTGTAACTTAGAAGTAGAATATCGTCGGTGTAGCGAAACAGCTTAAATCACGTAATAATGGCAAGGCCTCTAGCCCAGAAAGTGTACCTGTCAGGCTCCTTTCAGAGTATGCTAATAGAACAGGGCCATACTTAGCAATCATATAAAACTGCCCGCTCTTCGAAAGGTCCATAGCTAAAGAGTGGGAAGCTGCACAAGTCACACCAATACCCAAGAAAGGAAATGGGAGTAATCCACTGAATTACATGTCCACATCGGTAACGTCGATTTGTTGTAGGATTTTGGAACATATACTCTGTTCGAACATTATGAGTTACCTAAAAAAAAAAGATTTATTAACAAGTAGCCATCACGGATTCAGGAAATATCGTTCTTGTGAAACACAAGTGGCTCTTTACTGTCACGGAATAATGAATGCTATTGGTAGAGGATGTCAAATGGATTCCTTATTTTTAGATCTCCAGAAGTCTTTTGACACCGTTTCTCCATGGGACTTCTAATAAAACTGCGTGCCTATGGAGTACTGTCTCAGCTGCGGGCTTGGGTTCGTGAGCCCCTGTCAGCAAGGTCGCAGTTCGTGGTAACTGACGGAAAGTCATCGAGTAAAAGGAAGTAATATCCGGCGTTCCCCAGTAAAGTGTTATAGGTCCTCTGCTGTTCCTGTCTACATAAACGAGTTAGGAGACAATCTGACAGCCCTCATAGATTGTTTGCTGATGATGCTGTCATTACTTTCTTATAAAATCATCAGCTCACCAGCGACGCCACGCTAACGAAGCGAGATGAGCTTTCACGAAGCGAGTCGACCTTCTAGAATCGAGCAGAGCTGTGGCAACGACGTACACACTGAGGTGACAAATGCCGTGGGATAGCGCCTGATATCGTGTCAGGCCTCCTTTTGCCCTGAATAATGCAGCAACTCGACGTAGCATGGACTTAACGAGTCGTTGGAAGTCCTCTGCAAAATTATTGAGCCATGCTTCCTCTTTAGCCATGCACAAATTCTGCTATTGCAGAATTTTGTGCACGAACTGTCCACTTATTATGTCCCATAAATGGTCTATGGAATTCATGTTGGGTGATCTGAGTGGCCAAATCATTTACTCGAATTGTCCAGAACGTTCTTAAAACCAATAGCGAACATTTGTGGCCGGCCGGGGTGGCCGAGCGGTTCTAGGCGCTACAGTCTGGAACCGCGCGACCGCTACGGTCACAGGTTCGAATCCTGCCTCGGGCATGGATGTGTGTGATGTCCTTAGGTTAGTTAACTTTAATTAGTTCTAAGTTCTAGGGGACTGATGACCCGCGCGACCGCTACGGCTGCAGGTTCGAATCCTGCCTCGGGCATGGATGTGTGTGATGTACTTAGGTTAGTTAGGTTTAAGTAGTTCTAAGTTCTAGGGGACTGATGACCTCAGAAGTTAAGTCCCATAGTGCTCAAGAGCCATTTGACCTATTTTTTTGACTGATGACCTTAGAAGTTAAGTCCCATAGTGCTCAAGAGCCATTTTTTTAAACATTTGTGGCTCAGTGACATGGAGCAATCTCATCTATAAAAATTCCATCGTTGTTTGAGAACGTGAAGTCAATGAATGGTTGCAAATGGTCTCCAGGTAACCGAACATAACTATTTGCAGTCAATGGTCGATTCCATGTAAACACAGCCCACACCATTTTGGAGTCACCACCAGCTTACACAGTACTCAATTGACAACTTGGGTCCATGGCTTCGTGGGGTCTGCGCCACACTATTAACCCTACCATTATTCTTACCAACAGAAATCTGGATTCATCTGACCAGGCCACGGTTTTCCAATCATCCAGGGGCCAACCGATATGGCCACTAGCCCAGGAGAGGCGCTGCAGGCGATGTTCTGCGTTGTCCGTGGTGAGAGGTACCGAAATTTGGTTTTCTTGGCACACACTTGACATTTTGGATTTCTGAATATTGAATTCGCTAACGATTTCTGAAATATAATGGCGCATGCATCTAGCTCCAACGACCATTTCACGTTCAAAGTATGTTAACTGCCGTTGTGCGGTCATAATCACTTCGAAAATCTCTCCAAATCAATCACCCGAGTAGAAATGACAGCTCCGCTAATGCACTGCCCTTTTATACTTGTGTATGCGATACTGTCGCCATCTGTTTACGTTCATATCTCTATCCCACGACTTTTGTTAACTCAGCGTAGGTACCGTAGGGCACAGTGTAAATATCAGTGACATTTACGCGGTGCTCAACACGAAGGCATCCCGATCACTACAACCAACGTCCACACAGTAATAGCATTAGAAGTATATATAAACCGACGGAAATTCACCTGGGAAAATGAGATTTTTGCTTACTGTAATACATGTTCGTTCTCTGATGATGACATCAATTGAACCTAAAATCGACCTCTAAGTGCGTAAGACTACTTTTCACTGTTTTAAACACGAGTATAACAGTGAATAAAACTTTTAAGAAAGAGGGAAAAACACAGCACTGCAGTAATAACAGTTCTTCGAATTTATTAACGGATGATATCAATTTTCGTGTTACTGACTGAAGATTAGTACCAAGAACATAATTTTGATGTGAACTGCAAAACAGAAAGAAATATTACAGAGTAAAAGGTAAGTAGCGTCAAAAACAATTGCGTGTCTTGTAACAGAGAAACAGTAATGCCTAGTGCCTCCGCCATTTCTCGAAGTGCCTATGGTGCACTACCTTTCCCTTCTCCTATACTGAACAACCCTCTTTGAGGCTGTATACTTTGTTCACTTCTTGATGAAGCACTGCAGGGACCAATTCTTTATCTGTGCTGGAGTCAACAGCAGCCATTGCAGCTTTCAGGCTTGACATCACGCGTTTTGAAACCTCCAGTTTCCTTGGAGAAGATACTGCGACAATGAGACCAGCAGTTTTTATTCATGTTTTCTCCTTCTGATTATTTAAATTTGATGGCTCAAAATTTTCTCTGCTAAGTTCGACCAATATGCTTTCCTTCTCACTTACTGATTCTTCTTACATAAAGCAAAATTAAAGCAATAAACGTAAATTTTGCAAGATTAGGTTTATTTTGCCACAAAATAGTATTAACAGGTGATAGTAAGGCATAAAAAATGCAGAGAATACAGAACGTAAACAACTGCAACCCGCATAGCGGTAGACAATCATGTTCTTCGTTTTTTCCAGCTTGTCGGATTTGCACACACATTCCGACAACTGGTTAATGTGCTCAGTATGGGGTGTCACCACCTCTCGCAGCAATTTAGGCCTGATAACAACAGGGCATGCTGTAAATGATGTCATCATTCTCTTGTTGAGGCAATAACGCCCGTTCTTCCTGCAGATCTGCTCGAAAGTCTTGAAGAGTGGTTGGTGGAGGGAGAGTGAGTAGGTCACGCCGTGCGTGCAATATCTTCCATTTCCAAGGAAATGTCAACCGCCTGTGCTCTATGATGTCGACCATTATTGTCCATCAGTACGATGTCTGGGCTCACAGCTCCTCACAACAACCGCACACGAGGTCCCACGATCTCGTCACGATATCTGACAGCAGTTAAGCCCTGCTGAATCACCCATATAATTTCATGGAGAGGTGTTCGACTGGTCAACATAATCCCTGTCCACACCATTACGGATCCTCCTCGATATCGGTCTGTTACCATAATGTTTTGATCCTGAAATCCTTCAAATGGTTCAAATGGCTCTAAGCACTATGGGACTTAACATTTGAGGTCATACGTCCCCTAGAATTAGTACTACTTAAACCTAACTAACCTAAGGAGATCACCCACATCCATGCCCGAAGCAGGATTCGAACCTGCGACCGTAGCAGCAGCTCGGTTCCGGACTGAAGCACCTAGAACCGCTCGGTCACGGTAGCCGGGTTTGCGATTGTCCTGCTTCCATTATTCGTGTGGCCCTCCACCAGAGAGAGTCTGGTAGGCGTCTTCTCTGTGCCATATTGCACCGTTTGTGACTGTGTACACGGCTATTGTGGATGCGGGACTACCCAGCAAACACTACCTGCTTGAGAGGTGCTTCGACGCCATCGTTGGCGTGGTTGTCCGTTGGCCGGAATGCCATCTTCGGTGCAGAACAAAATCGTACAGACATCTGTTGAAGTTTGTATTATTATGTCGTGAAATACACACAGGACTGGGAAATAGCGTTTTGTTGCTTTAATTTGGGACACCAGTGCATGTAATATATCCTTATGTATGCCATGATTAACATCACGAAAGTTAATGTCGTTCACTGTCTTATTTTGTATAGGCTGGCAGAGTACATGTCTTTAAACATGTTCTCTCTGAAACTGTTATCTAAGCACGATCATGCATATTGATTTATAAAGGCTTGACATTCAATACGAATAAATTTGCAACTGACGTCGTGCAAATTTTTCTGAACAAAAAAAGTGACATCCACATCAGAAGTAGATGGTAGAGGCCAGCCGTTTTGCTCTTCGACTATACGTTCGTGAACCCCTTCTGCACGTAAGTCGTGCTTTGTGGGAATATCCTGGAGATGCTGGAGTTCGCTTGTAAGATTTCCGTTTGTCACAATAATGAGCCTGTCAATTTATTTGTTTAGACGTTTCACATTCTTACCACGCAAATATATCTACTTGATTGTTCGCTATGTTCTTTCAATATGTGTGCTTGTGATGATGCATCCTTTGGATCTGTAACGGTAAGCTTAGCATCTTGTGTTTTTAGAATAATGTTCTTGGGGATATAGCCCTAACTTAGCTGTAACAAGATCTGAAATCAGTCGTTGCAGTGACAAAGGAAATATGTGCTCAAATATTATAACGTCACTTTTCTGCATCAAATTGCTCACTTGCTTATAAGCTACGGCTTGTATTTTCTTCGATGTGGTTTTATTACAGATAATTTTCCTCAGTGACCTGTCAGTGTGCCATGAGCAACACAGTCTTCTCAAACGTTCTTCCATCTGTGAAAGCGAAGCGTTATAAAACGACACAACTAAATATGACAAACACCTGAGGACATCTTTTCCATACTTTAGTTTTTATTTAATTGAAATGTGATGACAGCACATCTTGATGAGACCTGTTTAAAATAAGAAAAGCACCAGAAAAACCTGGCCTCATGTTTTCAAACACAAGTGTAATTAAGTCAAAAGCATAACCATTAGTTCCATGAGTTCCATCGATGCAAATGCAGTCACTGTCGTACTTCTTCAGAAATTCGCATTGACCATTGCTAATAATGATGAGAACAAAGTCTTCCCTTCTCGGGAGTAGATGATGTTGGTTGCTTGCATATTGTGGTTTGTAGAACAACACACAGGGGTTATCGCTATCACTGGTTTTGCTCACCCGCGCTTCTACACTGGTGCCGTCATCGTTATGTCTCATGACCTCGAAACGTAAATTATTACACTGCTCAATGTTGTATAAATCTTTTTCGTCAGCAGATGGATACACACTAGCTTGGAGCCAGGTAAAGCGTGATTTATTTTGTCGAGTATCGCGTGGAATGAAATTCTGTTTACGATGTCAACAGCTAACGTGTTTTTTCTTCTTCTCTCAAACCAAAATATCTAATAACATTTTGATGTTTCAGATGAATAACCACGTATTCACCAGTGCATGTAATATATCCTTATGTATGCCATGATTAACATCACGAAAGTTAATGTCGTTCACTGTCTTATTTTGTATAGGCAGGCAGAGTACATGTCTTTAAACATGTTCTCTCTGAAACTGTTATCTAAGCACGAGCATGCATATTGATTTATACAGGCTTCACATTCAATACAAATAAATTTTGCAGCTACCATCTCCAACATAATTTACTTCAATGCTGGCATGGCAGACACTTCCTGTTCTGTTTAGTAAGGGCATCAGCCACATGTGGCGTATACCCTTACTTTTACATATTTATTGCCCACAACGATGACACACAAAGAAATGCCGAGTGAAGCAGAAAATGCCTAGTAACGTTGTTCGAAGTATGATATGACCCATACTTTTTGACGTAAGGTGAGAACGTGTTTCTCTCGTCTGCTTCTAAGAGTCACCGAATTTCTGGAAAGATGCAAATTCACTCTCTTCTGATGCGCTCGACACCGCTTGTTTCATTGACAGGTGATCATAATAGCATTTCTTCGAAAGGACTGAAATATCACACAGTGGACATTTTATTTTCACGCAACCGTTTACCGATGCATTTTCGTGTCTTTCGTGGCACTTTAAGTTGCACTCATGGTTGACCTTTTGTCACATAAACTACACTAATATTGATAAAACTTTTGCACTTTTAATCGTGGAGCGACGTCACGTAACTTTCCTGGGTGTGGCTGTGTTTCCTCAGGCTCTTCGACACTCTGGTCGTGTGTATTTCTTTTCTTGATTCATCATATTTCTGATGCTACTGCTCTTGTTCAAGATGCAGTAAATCTTGACACTTTCACAACATCTCAAAAGTTTCACTCGAAGACAACGAAAATTACATACTCGATAGATATACTATAGACCACGTGGACTACTAGGCGTCAGGTAACTAGCTGCTAAACATCGTATATCTTCTCTCTGCTAACTCGTGCACTTCGTCTCTTTCCGTGAAAATTCAGCTCTGCAGGCGCAGTTACACACTATGCCCTAGACTCAAGTGTCGATGGGCGTCAGTGGCGAGGAATATGGCGCGCCAGAGATGTAATGGGAGAAGGACGCCATCGGTCACTATGGAGACAGGAATCGATGAATTGCGATTAGTATTGCAGCTTTGGAAGCACAAAACCCAAAACCCGATGGTAAAGTTGTATAAGCGACAAAGAAGTGTCTCAGCATGTGTGTAACTGGTCACATTAAAACGATACAAAGATAGCTAGGGGTAACGATTTTAATGTAAATGAGGCTGACATTATATTTAATAAGTTAAAACGAAACTCCTTAGACCGCCCTGCTACCACTACTTCGGAATTCGTCAAAATGACCAAAATAGGTAACCTATCTGAGAGAATAAACATGTTATTGGAAAATACAGATATAACTCTAGCTTTTACTACCAGAAACTTACTCCAAAATAAGTCGAAAAGTATATTTGGTAGCCGAGGTAATAAATATTTGAACTAAGTCGTTTACAAGAGTTTTTGTAATGCTTGCAATAGTCAGCATATAGGACTAACTGGTCGTAATTTTCTTATTTGCTTCAAAGAGCACACAAATGGCGTAGCCTCTACTAAACCATCATTTGGTCAGCATTTAATACATAATAAACATTCAGAAGGACTTGCACAAGAGAATTGAAAACTTTGTAAGAGACTAATGTATGCCCAAAAACAAATCAAAAACAAAAAAAATGGGAAGTTGGATTTACACTTCTTTGTTTTTCCATCCTTCCGCTCTTACTATAAAATATATTTTTATTTTTAAGCGCAAAAATTTATTTGGTAAGTTTTAGCGTATGTAGATGGTAGTAGTATCATAGTTGCTGTTATGTCATTAAATCTAACAAAAACTAACTGTATCGTTTTAAATGCGATCAAATTGACATGTGTTTAGGCATTTCTTATCCTCTTATACAATTTCATCCTCGAGTTTTAGGTTTTATAGTTCAAAATCTACGATACTGATCGCCAATCATCGATCCCTGTATTCATGGCGGCAGATCTGTCCTCATGGTGTCACATCCGTGACGCGCCATATTGCTCAAAAAATGGCTCTGAGCACTATGGGACTTAACTTAGAACTACTTAAACCTAACTAACCTAAGGACATCACACAACACCCAGTCATCACGAGGCAGAGAAAATCCCTGACCCCACCGGGAATCGAACCCGGGCGCAGGAAGCGAGAACGCTACCGCACGACCACGAGCTGCGGACCCATATTCCTCCCAACTGACGACTCTAATTGAGAGATTCCATTCTACCGTTTCCACGGAAACGGGTGACGTCTCTATGCTTAACTTTGCTTCCACACCTCAGTTTGAACTTTCACACAATGCCCGTAGATGGCAGTTTAGCGTTCTTATAACCAATTCTATTAGTTCTTCATGCGCATTTCATGCACGTATGTAGGCGTTTCGTACGCGACGCTAATGCCTTAGCTGTTTATTGGTGAGGAAATAATAAATGACTACAACCATGTTGTGAATATTTTAATTATTAGGAAGATGAAATTTTAGCTGACGCCTTTCGTCTATAGTTTAGCGTTCCTCTGCGACAGAATATAAACCAGTTATCAATATTTCCTTCTCAAGAAGATGTTTTTATAAATGTTGAAATCATGGTAAAGGGGTTTAAATAAACATTCCATTTTGCAACTGATTAGCTGTTTACTATTTCTACAAGATGTTTCAGAACTATTGTTGCGCTTCAAGGACATAAAAATAAAAGGAAACAAAGATGCATAGGGCTTAATATGCCACTTCAGATAAGGTAATTAGTGATGGTTCACAAGCTTGGACGGTACTGGATGACAAAATGAGAGCTGAGTGTGCCATCTGCAGTGGAAGCCATCCCAGCATTCACGTTAAGGGATCTAGGGGAATCACAGAATGGCGAGATGTGATCTGCAATCACACTTCTCTCAAATGTGAGTTCAGAGTTGTAGGCATTGTGGCACCTTGACTTGTAGCATGGGAAGGGTTTTGAAGTAGGGCATTCAATTTTGTATGATTTTTATTTGTTACAGCGTGTCTAAGTTAAAACAACCATTTTTAATTCCTTTCTGGATGAATGGAGTGGGCGAGTGGTTCTCTGCTGGGTGCGGGTGAAGGTGCAGACTATTTAATCAGCCTATTATTGTTAAAAAGTCGTTATGTTGAATCATAGATAAACATACAGCAGCGTGTCCAGTCAGAGGACAACAGGTGACAGACGTTGGAACCAAACGATCTGGTCTGCAGGTGTTTTCTCCTAGACGCAGTAAGGTTGCTGTACCTAGCACATTCCGACTGTTGGCTTTTGTTGAATCAGAATTTGGTGACAGGAGCCATCTTGGGTAGCTGGACTGAGGCGGGCCAGCTCAGCGGTAGATGGCGGAACATTCCAAGGATATGAACCCAGGACCGCTGGTTGGGGACTGGTGACTGGTGGCGTCGATCCCGTTGTATGCCGCTGGGAGGTCCTCAGTTCATGCCTCAGACTGTGAAGCATTGGGAAAATCACTGATCGGTAGTCTCGTGGCGACAGCAACAGAATGCCTCTTGGTGAGCCTGTGGGGCAGTGGTGTCGATTCGTAGTCCGATTGCGACGATGGTAGCTGCGTCAGGGGGATGCCGACCCTGCAGCATAGACTGAAACAGGTCAGGTGTTGATGCATAGCACTGTCGTACCAAATACCCGCTCGGACGGGCTGTGGGTTTATACCAGGTAGTTATAATTAAACTTTCCCTATTTAACATGCTATAACACGGAAACTAATTACCATGTGCGTACCAACCTTGGTAACGTTAATGTCAAGGATATCAGGAAGAGAAATAGTACAGAATCAATTGAACTGAAACACTTTTAATATGCTGCTACAGTACATCATACCATTACATACCGGTACCATTACTGCTACGAAATGGGCTCAATATGACGCCCATCAGTGTCCAGAAGAGTCTGAAAGCGTAGGATTGCATTCTGCACAGCAGAACGAAGCATGTTCGTCGGTATGCTGGGTACCTCTGTTGATATGCTACGCTTCAGATCAACACATGTGTGAATGTTCCCCTGGTAAACCCTGTTATTCGGGTAGCCCTACAACCGGAAATCACAGGGAGTGAGATCAGGTGATCGTGCCAGCCAAACATTTGGAAACGATGGACTGATAATTCGACTGTTTCCAAATGTGTTTCGGAGAAGCAGGTGAACTTCACGAGCGATGTGCGCTGGCACCCCATCTTGCATGAATACTGTTGAGTGCAATGCATCTCTCTCCTGTAGGGCATGTATGACATGCTGGCGAAGCATATTGCAGTAACGCTGGCCAGTGGCACTGCTCGTCTTTGGTCTTTGAGCGCCAACCTGTTCAAAAAAGAATGGGCCAATGACGAACGTAGCCGGGGAGCCACACCATGGGGTGATATGCTCAACATACAGAGAAACTTCATGCACAGTGACTCGAGGCGAAGATCGTCACAATCGGCAATTCTATGTGTTCACCTCACCCGTCAGAAAAAAATGAGCTTCGTCTGTTCATAAGACGTCCCAGGGCCAGCCCTCGTCAACTTCAATCCTTGCGAGAAAGTGGAGAGCGAAATTAACACGTCGTTGTGCATCCTATGGTGCATGCAGCTATACGATGTGGATCTTGTACGATTACGATTTGAGAATGTTTCGAAGCACCTTCCGTACTGTGACCACGGGATGTTCAACTGTCGTGACACCGCACGCCCGCTGCCTGACGATCGGGAATTGAACGCAGCGTTGTCTGTCATAGTAATTTCATCAACCACCTGTGGTACAACCAGTAGTCGGCCCCTTCCCGGAGCGACGCCCAGTTCTCCAGTGTATTCGAACTTCTTTATCATGCTCCGCACAGCAGACGGTGAAAGGGGACCCTTCCGTAATCCTTTCAGCCGGCGATATACTCGAAGTGCAGCTGCAGCATTACTGTTGTTTTGATAATAGAGCTTCACCAGTGGTGTCCAGCTCCTTTCGTCAAAGCTCATGTTGACACGCCAACAAGGGCACTTCGACTGGTCAGGTGTGTGTGACTACGAATCACGGTGACTGGTCACGGCGCCTGGTAGCCACAGTTGGAACTGGAAGGCGGCGCTGTGACACATGGATATCATGCACCCTATACTCTGGACATTAATGCTACCAAGCTTGGTACTCGTACAGTAATTAGTTTCTGTGTTATAACGTGTTAAGTAGAGAAAGTTTAATTTTAACCACGCGGTATGTGGCTAAAGTGGGCTTCTCAATGTGGAAGATGAGCACTGCCTCACATTTTCAGTGTCAGTGAACTCCTTTGCTATTGCAAAGGACGAGTACTGCAGCATTCTTCAGGGCATGTGATACTCCCTGAAGGCTGGCCGCTGCGCAGAGAACTGGATCACGTTTGAGGTTGGTTCAAATGGCTCTGAGCACTATGGGACTCAACTGCTGAGGTCATTAGTCCCCTAGAACTTAGAACTAGTTAAACCTAACTAACCTAAGGACATCACACACCTCCATGCCCGAGGCAGGATTCGAACCTGCGACCGTAGCGGTCTCGCGGTTTCAGGCTGCAGCGCCAGAAACGCGCGGCCACTTCGGCCGGCTCACGTTTGAGGAAGTGGTCGGTATGTCAATATGCTGAATTGTCCAGCTGCCGTTAATGTCCTGCATATGGCAGTGGGCTCCGACTTTTGCCTCCGCTGTTACATTTTCTGCTTCTTAGGCAAATTCCGGACCACCGGATTGCTGCTTGTGAATGTGGTTGCAACAGAGTTACTAATACATTACAGGTTTCTACACTTCACATTCTCGTGCACATGTCCGGAGTAGACACTTCTTGAGTGCACTTAATCTTTTGATATCCTCCTTTCCTTTCTTGTATTATGATATGTTCACTGTCTCACTCCGATGACAAACATGGGATTTATAGACCTTATTTTGCACTATTTTACGTAATCTCTTTGAGGCTAAATCACCTCTTTACTTGTGGTGGCACACCTAATATTGACCCGCACGTTGAAGCATCATAAGGGTGGGATCCTGGGAACGCTACGCCTGAGATGGCCGAAAACGATACCTATTACTGCCAAAATTACGTAGGTCGCTGGTACGGTAGTTTCTTTGGAGATCAGTCAGTGTTAGTGTTCGGACTGATATTTTTTATAAGATCGAGTAGGTGTTCCATCATCACATGCTCATTTTGTGTGGCTATCGTCCAGAGAGGCCAGAAGTGTCCGGTCTAGGGTGCATTTAGGTGAGTTAGGTTTCTAATGGGCAGAATCTCGAAGGGTGTGTCCAGTAGGTAAATTATTGAGTGGGTGATATTTAGGTTTGTGATTCTGATGGTGGTGGTGGTGAGTAACAAGACGGTAGATCCTGAAATGTCGCAGCGTGTGCCATTAATTAATAATCCTTGCCCCTGCTGTTGTAGTCGCTATGCACGACTTGTTTGTAGGAGGTGCAAATAGCGTTTACTGAGTTTGCCAATGAGAATGGGGAAAGTGAGCCTATATTTTGAAATAATTCGGTTCTACTTGTAATGAGCTCCCTGTGTCACTAGCTTACATGCTTCTCAGAACTAAACAGGGTAACTCGCATGACCTAGGGGCTATGTATACCCGTTTAGTGGGGCAGATGGTAACTTGACCAGTGCAGCACTGTAGTGCTTTGGTGAAGAGCAGGGCATGGGACTTTCAATCAGGTGCCACCAGTAGTGTTTCGTGTACTTTTACATGGACACAAATTCCTGCAGGGCTCTCTACGCTAATGGGTAAGTGTGGATGTTGTAGCGCTCAAACCCCAATCTTTGCATTTTGCGGTAGCTGCACCTGAACCCTCTGTGGGCTCCTGCCCACTCGTCCCTTATAGGGTGCCTAAAGGATGCTGCTTTCTCAGACGGCTATACAACAATTCAAGCAAATCAAATTAATAGTTTTTGTTACAATAAAGTAGATTGACACTGCTTAACTTTGGTTTACAATGGTGTCGCAAGCGATAGGCGACATGCAAGTAATCAAGGTCATTCCGTATATACAATGTCCATGCAAGTAATAGATATGGATCACTAATAACGGCTTTTGTGGTGCCTCTCCTCTAGTGCGGGTCTACTAGTGTCCATCTTCTAGTGTCTGGTTCTGGTAGTGCCGGTCCTCTATTGTCCTGCCTCAGATAACACACGAAACATAGCACGCAAATTTGCAATATGTCCCTCAGGTGTGCGACCTGATACGACAATATTGTCCAAATAGTTTGAACAGTTTGGCACTTGTGCCCACCAAAAGGCAAACGCAAATATTTAAACAAGCCAAAATGAGTATTCACTATACACACTTTTTGGAATTCTTCATCAAACGCTATTTGAAAATTCGTGTCGCGCAAATCAGTTTTTGAAAAGTAGTGTCAAGCGCCTAATTTGTCCATGAGATCCTCTGAGTATGGCAACTGATAAGTATCAATCACAGTTTGTGGGTTGACTGTAGACTTAAAGTCAACACAGAGATGAATGCGACCTGAGGGTTTCGAGCAAAACCAATGGACTTGCCCACTGACTAGCTGATCTGGGTGCAATGACTCCTATCTTGCAATTCGATAAGTTCAGCAGCGACATTGTCCCGTAATGCAATGGCAACAAAGCTGGCGCGACAAAATTTCGGCTGAGCGTTATCTTTCAGTGTAATATATGCAAAAAAATTGTTAGCTTTGCCTAAACCTTCAGAAAAGAGTTCTGGGAATTCTTTTAGCAAGCTAGCTGCACTGTCTTTTGCATGGAATGAAGACACTGACAACGCATTGTCCTGAATATTAAAGCCAAACAAATCAAAAGAATCAGGACCAAATATGTTCTTACCATCGCGTGATTGTAGTATTGTAAAAGTTACTGTTCCAGTATGCGAGCGGTATATTGAAGGCACAGTACATCTTCTGAGAGCCGGAATGTCTTGTCCAGAATAAGCCGTCAGTTGCGTGCTAGATTTAGACAGACGTGGGGAGCCTAACAGTTCATATGTGTGACTATTTACCAATGTGACAGAGGCACCCGTGTCCAACTGAAATTTCACACGTTTCCCACAAAGAAGTAATTATAAAAAAGTTTGTCTGACTGGCGTATCACTGAAGAAACTGCTTGTGTGGCAGTTGTGCAAATGCCTGGTGCAGATTTTGAATATACTGCATTAATGACATGGGCCTTGTGACGAGATTTTTGTGAGTGGACCGAAATCTTATGTTTGTGCCGTTGCAAACATACTGTTTGTACATGTCCTTATTATTAACAGCAACATCCCAGCGTTTCTAATGTCCGGGGCAACATCATGAATCGCGATGTGTTCAGTGTAATTATTGTCCTTGAATAAAAGTGTCATTTCTGGTCGTCTCATTGCATCCTTCTCTCAGTAACCTTCTTTCTGTACAATACTGTAGCAGTTCATCTATGTATGGTCCATGTTATATTAAGGTATGTCATCGGCAGTGACATATCATGCAAAAGTTACTTTCGTTATTAAGTTTTACACACCTGTCTTGTTGCGGTTAGGAGAGAATCAATTTGAGGTGATTGTTAGACCATCTGAAGGTAGTCTGAGGGCAGAAATGCTCTATTTATTTGGTTAAAAGTGGAAAAGTGAAAGATGAGTATTTGTACGTAGCACCTATTGCATCGGAAAACACTCATCAGTGTTTTTGACATTTTATTAGACAGCTCTTAAATTCAGATATGCGAGATAACGAAGATTGTAAACATGGAAAATGGTAATTTTAATGCCCTACAAGAAAATCTTGCTTTGGTGTATGTACTGCCAGGACCCTCAGTTACATTCCATGTAATTTTTGGTTTCCCAGCAGCTGTGAAACTGGCGACAGCAGTTATTTATTTTATCTTGCCTTACATATGTATATAGTGTACCTCTGTCTGATAAATTTCTCTGTGAACGGACCAAAAATTTACCCAAGTGTAGTAATGCAATTTCCTGTTTCAGCAGAACAATTCACTTGCCCACACAACTGCGGGCACCATCATCGGAATCGTGTAAGAGTGCTGCAAGCTGCCTCATCATCTTCGCTGTTCTCATATTTGTCAGCTTTGTGATACTTTCAACGTAGACACTCAAGACAATCTGTTGACCAGATTAAAGAGATAAGGTTAGAAATAAACCATCATTCAGTAGATTTTTAGAAATCTTGTTTCTGAATGACTGAAACACATCAGAAAAATTTTGTAAAGTAACATATAGAGACAATTGGAAGTTTACGACTGAAATGTATTGTACTGTATTTGCTGGAGTAAATCTAATACGTGCAGAGCAGCACATTAGATACTGTACTGAAGTCATTATTTAAAACTATGTAAAACTTAAATAAACAAATGAATTTTAATCTGTATTATATATAAAAGATACAAGTAAATTTTAACTCTATGGGATGTTTTTGTAACGATAATAATCTTGAGTAGATGTGGTTTATATGTACATCAACTTGAAACAGAGAGTGGTAACACAATAAAATTATAATTATGATTGTGACATTATTTGATTATGTTATTGAATCAAAGATTCTGGAGTAACTCTTACAGGCTATGGAAACACTTCAGAAGTGAGTAATCTTTCCAGGCTGAATTTCATAAGGTTATTTATTATATTGATTTCTTTTGGCTGCTTTCTTTATATAGTAATACCATACTGTAGTGTTCCTGTTTGGCAAATATTTATTTTCTTCTATTAGGTAATAATACCATAATATAGTGTTCCTTTTTTCCCAAACCTTTGTATTTGGATGGGTAATTATACACAGAGTTCCCTGTATCCAAATTCCATATTCGGAGTCTCTCATAAATTCCGATTTTGTTTTCACGCAAACTGTGTTCATTAACATGTTGACTGCACCTGTCTGAATGGGAGTGGACCAACTAAAAACGTACAAAATTAAGTATCTCTATAAAACTACCAAAACACATATTATCATAACGTACATCAAATGATTCTATTTAACCATTGGGTAAGATAACTACAATTGTATTTCGTCTTGGCAAAGTATTATAAAAGCTATTGATAGAAATTTACCTTTTCTTTAATTAACAGTATTTAAACCATTGTCCTTCAAGCGAAAATATGCTGCCTGATAAAAAATGTGGAACACCCAGAAGAGGAGGAGGAAATAAAATGAATGTTCACAGGTTGAGAAGGTATGTGATGTTATTTCAGTGATCACAAAATCGAATCAGATCTACAAATAATTTGGCAGTATGAGACCACTTATCAATACTACGTTGCACCAATTATGGACGAGATGTATGGGCTGATTCGGTTGCTCAGGCTGTAATAATGCTGTTGTAACTTCTCCAGAGGCAAGCTGGCCCACAACTATTTAACTGGTCCTTTATATACCAGCTATAGGAACTAGGAAGGAGTTGACGGCTGAGCTGGTCCCGCTCCTGTTCTATTTGGGCAGATCGTGGGACCTTGCTGTCCACAGAAGTACTTCAACATCATGGAAACAATTCAGAGAGACATGTACCATGCGAGGAAGAGTATTGCTCTTGTGAAAGTGAGCGCCATAATATTGTCGGACGAGCAGTAACGCATGAGGAGTCAGGATATGCGTTACTTATTGTTGTGCCTTCAGGTTCCGTCAGTCACCACCAGCTATGACCTGAAGGCTCCCCATACCGTGACACTAGGAATAGCACCGTAGTGACTCTCCAGAAGGTTAGAAGAATGGGGTCCTTTTCCAGGTCGCTGCCACACCCACCGACAATGGTCACTGAGGACAGTAAAGAACTGCGATTAACTGCAGAACACAGTGCAACACCATTCATTAGCAGTTCTTGCTGGTCATGGCTCCACTCTAAAAACAGCTATTTGCGTTGTGGTGCTAAAAGCAGCCTAAACATGGAACGGTAATTCCGTAGTCTGACTGCTGCTAGTCCCTGGGCAATGGTGCGTCAGGAAACGGTATGCAGCAGGGACCCCTTTACTTGTTCTCGGAAATCAGTCAAATATGTGAAAGTGTGCTTGGTGTATAGTAGGGTTATCCTCCCTCGTGGCGGTCAGACATGGTCGATTGGAACTTTGACGAACAAGTATACTTGCAACAGGTCCCCATGCAGTCTTTTGACACATTCGAAGGCTCCACAAATCGGGATACTGCACGATTCGACCAGCTGGACAAATGGAGATCCATAATGAAGCCACTTTCAAACTCTGTCGAGTGCTGCTAACGCTGTCTCAAATGGGTACGTGGCATCTCCATTTCCTTCAAAGTTATCATTCAACGTCTGACGCTGGTCACCCCCATTATGTGCCCTACCAGGACTGGTAACAGCACTAAATATAAACAACTCTGACGCCACGCCTTCTGTTGGCAATTCTATCCGTCACAGAGAACTGCAATTCTAATCATTTACATAGTCGCCGATGGTTTTGTGTGTGTGTGTGCGCGTGTGTGTGAGCGCGCGCTTACGAAGTTACAACGACATCCAACCATGTCGTCTTCTGGCTGCATCACCTTTTGTTGGTCTATGCATTTATCGGATTCGAGTCATTCTGACCTCTGTCTTCGACTGAAGTACAACACTTACTTCAAAAGTGTAAAAAAATGAAATGAGCAGTGTTCTCGCGTCTGGCTTTGCAGTATTAGTCGATGGAAACCATTCTCCACACAAGCTGCACTACGAATAAGAGGTGGTTCTGACTTCCAAAATATTTCAGTAAAGCTGGGGATAATTTTTAAAAGGAAAACCAAATACGAAAACTTTAACCATATGGAGAAAAGTGACAAAGTAAGTATAAGTAAAAGTGCGGAAATGGTAAAGGACGGATAATTCCAAGCAGTTTTCAGTAGTGTTACACCAGAACAAACTTTTGCTGTGTAAATTTTAGCTTATGACGAACCGGATTCATAAAAAGTGCGGCGAGTTGAATGGAATTAAACCACGAACAGTGCCAGTTTATAGCCTAAGTGACACATGTAGCCGCTTGGGGTACCAAGCTGAGAGTCGCGCCATAGGTTCTCAAGTGCAAGATTTGTGCACAGGGTGTACCATAAGTAGTAGCAAAAACTGAGACGGGTGAAAGTATATGATGAGAAAAGGAAAAACGTTCTAGTAGATCTGTGTCCGCAAGTGAGCTATTTGCAAGATAACAGATGACTGCAAATGTGTGGCTACGTTACTTCGTTATCAAATACTGTCCGACTTAATACAAAAGTACTTGAAATTTAAAATTTTCGTTTAAGTCCCCATGCAACTGGGCTCCAATTTTACCCAATGCCTGCCATAACCAGAATTAGAACTACTTTAGCCAATTACGTGTTACAGTTTACTAGTCGGTTTTCTTCAAATATAACAGATAACTTAGTCAGTTAAATATAAGTTTTTGCATTTCCGTCCAAATGTCTTTGGAGCACGTAATTGAAAAAAAAAGTAACAACCTATTTCCATGACTACAAGACGTAGATTTATTTTTAAAGACCTTATGTAGAGTCCAAAGAATCGCAGATAATTTCTAAGAGGGAGAGGCAAATGATATGTATGTGGAAAAATGTCTCGAACCGGTCCCGATCACACACTGAGCTGCAAGAAGGTAAATACATGGAAGAGGAAGAATTCCATTCTTTTCAAAGAGCAGTATGCTTGGTTTGATTCCTGCCATGATTCTTACTATTGATTTTTGCATCGTGAAGAGTTTTATGCAGGATGGTGAACTGTCTCAGTAAGAGATCCCATACTTTGGAGCAGAATATGTACTAGTGCAATACATTCATCAGACAGTCCTTATGGTAACAGTTTTCAAACACTGACATTAAACAAACGTACTGCTTTGCCTTTCCAATACACCATCAATACGCACATCCCATCTAAGGTGTGTGTGTGAAATATTGTGGGACTTAACTGCTAAGGTCGTCAGTCCCTAAGCTTACACACTAATTAACCTAAATTATGCTAAGGACAAACACACACACCCTTGCCCGAGGGAGGACTCGAACCTCCGCCGGGACCAGCAATGCACCGCATTTTTTTTTTCAAACGACAACAATGCTACGAATGCGAAACGTTACGCATGTATTATTTGAATCTCCTGAGTTAGAGCGCCAAGCTTCCGTCACTTCCGACAGATAGTGTAGCTGCAGGACAGTTTCTGAATGATGTCTGTAGGTGATGTACGTTACAAGCAACGTGCAGTCATTGAATTTCTCATTGCAGAGAAAGAAACTGTGGGGAATATTCGCAAACGCTTGCTCAAAGTCCATGGAGAATCTGCTGTCTACAGAAGTAGAGTTAGTCGCTGGGCACGGAGGATGAGGTCATCAGAAGACGGTTCGGCGGAGCTCCACGATTTGCAGTGATCGGGGAGACCATCCACGGTTGTCACACTTGACATGTAACAGCGAGCTGATGTCATTCGTGAGGACAGACGCATGACAACTCGAGAAGACATTTTGAGGACGATGAGGAGGTGATTCACACAGTGAAACACTGCCTCCGCCGCCAGGACAAGGATTGGTACCGACAAGGTATACACACTCCTGTTTCGCGCTGGAGGAAGGTCATTGAACCGAATGGAGATTACGTGGAAAAATAGGGTGTGTAGATAGAACACCAGCCTTTCGTGTGTGTAATTCTCATTGTGTTCAATAAATAATTGTCAAAGAAAAACTATGCGGTGCATTACTTTCTGGGCTACCCTGGTGCTAATTGCAGTGATCCCTCTGAAATCTAACCACTTATATCGAAAAATCAATAATCGTCTTTAAAACTCGCGCCACGTCGAGTACTGCTTGGGTGCACTTGTCTCAACCATACCACCCCGACTACCGTCAACCGTGTCTACGTCAGCACCACCACAAAAAATCTGCGTCTTCTTCCCTTCTTACGAAATTTTCGCGCCACTGCAGTTCACGTACCATAATCAATATTAGGCGTTGGTTCCGGTCAATGGGGAAATTTCTCTCCAACAAAACTTCCCACCAAATAGGTCGCATCTCTGCTCAAATCCAATTATGTCATTTTCCTCTATCAAAATTAGGATCGCCTGCACTGAACATATTGACGTCACCTGTTCGGCACCAATGGCTCTCTTTCATCCATTAAACTTTTTAGCGTCTGGTCGAGGCCCTTGCTTATAGAGAGGTCAACGCTCTGGGCATGATGCTACCCTGCCATTTTCAGGTCTCTCCATTGTCTTTTTTTTTGCCGAGATATGGTATCTATCCTGATTTCTAAAAGTCAACTAGGCATCCCTCGTCGCATCACCATTGCCTGGCACTTACGAGTTGCCTCACTAGCTTTGTACACAACACTGTGCGGCTGGTCCCGGCTGAGGTTCGCGTCCTCCCTCGGGCATGGGTGTGTGTGTTTGTCCTTAGGATAATTTAGGTTAAGTAGTGTGTAAGCTTAGGGACTGATGACCGTAGCAGTTAAGTCCCATAACATTTCACACACATTTGTACATAACAGGCCGGAACAATGCCTTTTATGCACGATTGGGGTGTCCATCTTCCTCTGCGACATAGCTCTTCGTTAGATGTTGTTGTCCAGTTTCTGATCCAATATTCTCGCTGCCGTTAATACAATTCGACAACTTAACGAACAGAAGAAACGCTTGATAAGAAAGAAAGAGAAAACTTCTAGATAAAATATGAAATAAGCATGAAAGTCTGGTGGAAAAAGGATGACACCTTGCGTTACAGTCCACTTTGACTGAAAATTTTTCGGTATGGATGACCCGCTTAAGAAAAAGGTAATTGGACAGCTATAAGCAAAATTCTGGCCACCCCGTCGCCTCTCAAGCAAGCATGATCAAAGACCACATTACTCCGTAAATTATTAGCAGCTGAACATTTCTTTCTACCACCTCTATATACCTTGGGCCAGTAAGTACTACTGTATATATATTTTTCACTCATACCGAGGAATCTTCTAACAGTTAATATTAAATTCCAGTCACAAGGCGAACACTTCACCTTCTAAGTAATAATAAATGAAACATGAAGGACGAGTGTACCATCAACTATAGAATATAAGATTCGTTAAGGAAAGGTCAGAGTTTAATACACAATGTTTTAGCTCTGCCTCGGTAATTCTATATTACAATTCCTTGCCCACTCAACATTCGGAATACGTATTAACTTAAGGTCTTCATACACATCTCCCTGTTCTATTAGTTTATGCGTTTAGACATTATATAGGTTCATATTAACTTTAATTATGTCAAATCAATTACACGAAATCTCCTTAGAATACTCAGATCAACTCAATGAACATGAGACAATTTGTTTTACTATTTGAAATTATGGAAAGAGTATGATTGTTACAAGGTTAATGTCAGATTGGTCTTAATTATTCTGTCAAACCGTCTTGTTAAGATAATACTACAAATTTCGACTAACTATCCATGTTTGTGGCATTATTATGCTACTAACTGTGTACAGGGTAGACAAGCAATACAAATATAGATGTATGCAAACAGGATGACTGTAGCACTGAGGTAATAAGTATAGCATACTACCCTGTGTTGCCTTGTCTCCTTATGCATCACAGTTTTCTACAAAAAAATATAACACAAATATTAGAAACAACCCGAATACAATAATCTGATCCATTTTTGACCTGTACAAATACATAATAAATAAGTCTGAATGACCCTTGAAAGAAATGCTCGTGAGACACACGTATTTTGATCCACTTTCCGCTACACAGTGCTGTCTCAGACGGGGCTTCGGATGGTCTTATGTTTCGAGTCAAGCAAAAAATGTCACATTGTAAGGTTCTGGGCAGTGAGAGTACATCATATGTAGCTAGTGGGGCTAACAACTGATAGTAGCAGGCTCTCTTCAGTCCATGTCGGCTGTGCAGGGAGACCTCTGGTCTCGTTCATAGACTCACTCTTCTCTTCCAAGCTCTTTGGTCAGTGCAGCTACCTGGCAACCGTCTTGTGACTTCTTTTCTCTTACACTGTTGTGGCTGGTGCTGGTTCTGGCCGTCAACTTGACTGTGGTGACACAGGGAGTTGCTGTACCTTTTGCAACCAAATGCGTAACGTTCTAAGGTGCGAGTAGTGTCGACTGACCATCTTCGCTATCGTCTGGATCTTAATAAAATGGCACATTGATCAGCCAGCAATGGGCAGTAGTTGGAATTCTTCCTACGAGAACAAATCCAGATAGCCAGGGAGGGGTTCCTTAGCATATTCTCCTTCGTCTCGGATTAGGTGCAAAAGAAGTCTCCTAATGAGCGAAAAACGTTCTTTAATCGACAGAGTGTAATGCTATGCTCCAGCAAGAATCCCCTCCAGGCAGTAGATAATATTAAAGATAACAATCACCAGGATATATGTCTCGATGCGGTCGTCCGTACAGTAGTCCCTGGTTTGTTGTAGGTTGACCATACCACTTTGGGTAACCTCATCTCAGCCAGCATGTGCCACCTCGAGGTCGCCGACCACGCATCCCCATGGGACACGTTGTGAGCACCATTGTGCCTCTCAGTATCAACCTGCACTGCTACTTGCAACCCAGGCCAGCTGTGGCCTATTGATAGGAACATTTTTTGTGATTGATTTAACCTCATTCAAGTTAGTACAAACCCACATATTGTTTAAATGCATAAACCAATAGAATAGGTAGACGTTTGTTGGGACCTTAGGTTAATACGTATTGCAAATTTATGGTGGAGAAGGAATCCCAGTAGAGAATTACGACAGACAGAATTGAAATATTACTAAGGGGACACTGTATGTCCTACGTCGCCAATGTTAAATTATCGAGATTTGTGACCCATTATCTTCGAAACTTTTTAAGACACCAACTTACAATTTTCCATAATTATTGAATACATCTTTCTAGGTACACTGAACTAGAACTATTAATAAAATTGTATTGTGGGGCATATTATCTCTTTTTCCAAACACTCAATTTTTCGACAGAATTTTGTAAATAAATGAACATAAAACAAAAATTATTGCATATGTGTTGAATCTCACACTCAGCATGCTGTAAAAATTTCATGTCTCTACTATCAGTAATTTTTTAGAAACCGGATCATTTATTGCAAAAAATGTAGTTCAGAGATATTGAAGTTTAAACCTTTTTTATTACAAATTCTTATACAGATTTACATTTCTGCATCTTTTATGTGGTAGAATTACCCTGGCCCATAGTTTGTGTCTTCTTCGGTGTCACAACAGCCCAGTGCTTTCCTCCTCCTTTTCTTTCTTGCTTCTTTTGTCATTTGCTGAGCAGCTAACTGTGCTTTACGTACACGAAGCTCATCCAGTTCCCGCAGTCCTTTAGCTGTGTTCTGTCCAAATCTTGTCCCTGACTTCTCCAGAACCTTAAGTCTTTTATAGTTCCCACCATTAAATGTTATTACAGCATCAGACACTGCTAACTTTACTCATAAGGCCAACAAATACATTTTTAGGCACATGGCACCACACAATATTACTGAAGGGCTCATTCACATTCTGGGTCTTTAGTAGCTCAGGATTTGGCAAATCTCTGTATATAGGTTTTGATTGCCTCCATTACCGTCCATAATATCATTGCTTTTACCACTGTCACCCGCTTCTAAAGTTACTTTCCTTTTTGATGCACTAGGGGACTTGGTCACTTCAGAAACATTATCGTGGTTTCCTACTGCTAGCAGGTCTCACATATCTGTTACCCCCAAATTTTCGTTACTGGAAGTTACTTTTACGCTTAGTCATTTTATTTACGTATAAAAGCAATAGAAGCTAGCTTACTACAAAAACAGCCGATAATCACACTAATTTCAACGAAAACCAGTATCAGAAAAAAAGGATTGATTTGTTTATTCGTAATGCCAACTTCTGGGACGTAGCATTAGGCACAAAATAAAGCAATTCACGTCCTTCTAGACTGCTTAGTTCCCAAGATTTGACTGCTCAACTGTGGCAGTATATGCATAGCCGCAAAATTTCACAGTCAAACATCAACATTCAAAATATTATTCGAAGGTCTCAAAATTGTCTGATTTTAATGTATTATATACTAAAATGTTCAGGAAAGTCCAAAGTACATTATGGAGTAGGAAACAGAAAATGTCAAATTTCAACGAATTTCACAACGTCACCTTAATATATGCTAATTTTTTTTTATTTTTAGTCACTCAGAAGCACTCATCATACTGTATATCATCTTCTTGATCTTTTTCCACGTTTTTTCTTCTTTCTAGACGCCTCAATGGCCAGCTGTGCTGCATACTCTGCTTTATCAATGCGAACCTTTTCCATCTATTCAAGTTCTCTGATGCAGTTTGCTCCAGGGTTAATTCCCATATGCTGTAGCACCTTCGCCCTTCCAATGTTGCCATTATTAAGAGCAATAACAGCATCACTAACCCCCCACTTTAGTGTCTTCATTCCAACAAAAACATTTGCTAAGTGAGTCCATATAAGATTATTGAACGACTCATTGGGATTTTGACTCCGATCATGGAGACACTTCTTCAGTAATTCAGGATTTGCTAGGTCTCTGTAAATAGGTTTTATGACATCCAGGACTGCTGCTGGGATGGAATGTTTATGGCCATATGAACTGTCCGAGTATTGGGCATTGCGGTAATTGCACCATCAATCAGGTCCAGGAGGGCAAAGATGGTGTACTGGTTTTTCATCAGTTGACAGTCTGTGGAAGAAGGTAGTCTATACTGCTTGCTTCTTTTTCAACAAATCCTCAGCATTATTTCTAATAGCAATCCCATAATACTGCTGTAGTTCGTCAATCCTTTTGTCCGTCAGCCTGCCTCTTATTGATTTGCCATCAGAGAGTTTCTTGTCTCTCAAACTTTGTTTCAGCTTTCTCAACCTTGTGCCCATCCTCTTCTGGACTTGACCAACACATTCTAGTTTTGTGATAATCTTGTTACCATAAGGCTGAGCGGCTACTACACTGTTATATGCTATTGAGTCTCCATCACCTAAGAGCTAGTCCGCCCCGGTAGCTGAGTGGTCAGCGTGACAGACTGTCAATCCTAAGGGCCCGGGTTCGATTCCCTGCTGGGTCGGAAATTTTCTCCACTCAGGGACTGGGTGTTGTGTTGTCCTAATCATCATCATTTCATCCCCATCGACGCGCAGGTCGCCGAAGTGGCGTCAAATCGAAAGACCTGCACCAGGCGAACGGTCTACCCGACGGGAGGCCCTAGCCACACGACATTTCCATTTACCTAAGAGCTTAGTGTAACACGCTCCCCTTTCATTCACTCACAGATCAACGAAAAATTTCAGTAGCTGCTGAGGCCTCCATAACACCTCTTGTTCCTTCATAATTTGTCACAGATATGCCCATTTTCATTCCATGATTTACACTAATGACAATGTTTGGTTAAAATCTGGAAATCTATTAGCTTTCCAGTATCCACACTGGTCACCATAGCAACAGGATTCTTTGACTTATAGCTGCGCTTCTGCCAAGTGACATCAAAAGCTACTGGTATGTCAGTCATACCATCATTTATTTCAACAGCTTCGTTTGCAGCACCCTTCAGTGACTCATATGCAACAGATTCAACAGCAGCTCCAATAAATCCTCCATACTTGTCGATTTGACAAGGTGGGTGTGGCATATTCATCCTGGCACACGTTGTTTCTGTTGCAGTGTGTCCTTTGCCAATAGCTCTCAATCCATAAAACTACCTAACATTTACTTCAAAATGATTATCTTTACACTTATCAGAATTCCAAAATGAATTAGTATATTTACAACTGGCACAATTAATGATAAGTTTCCTGGCTAGTCCATTTGACACCTCACTGTCTTGATGTGAACTATCTGGCCATCCATATATTTTACAACACACACATTGAACTAACACCCTTCTTAGGATGTGTAAATCTATCATAATATAACCTAACCTACCATTTACATCACTTTAGTTGTGAGAAAACTGTGTATCTCAACGTTTTATTTTAATCTTCGAAGCACTGAAGATACTCAGTGGATACTGGGAAGCACTCTGGATACTGACGAGTTTGACTGTATTTCATTGTCTGTAACTTCACACACCACATGTTGAACATAATGTTTACCTTTATTCGAAAATCTGTTACCATGAAACCCACGTTTCTTAAAGTCACTTCGTTTTGGCATCATACTTTACTTCTTGAAAGGTGTACCAATCTATTTGCCTCTTTTCCTCGGAAAAACATTAGCACATCGATATACAATGCGTGTTTATACTATGAAACGATATGATACTGTTTTTGACAGTGCTACCAATAGAAACACATAATTTAACCATTATAACACAGCAATCCACAGCCTTCTATATAAGAAATGACCGAATTTCTTAGATCTTGCGGTAATGCACGCAAAGATTTTAAAATTTTCAACCAGTGTAGATTGTATTTAAAAAATAAAGTACTTCCCATATATATATATATATATATATATATATATATATATATATATATATATATATATATATATATATATAGATCTTTACGTGCATTACTTCAAGATCTAATAAAATCGGTAATTTTTTATAGAGAGGGCTGTGGATTGGTGTGTTATAAAGGTTATATTACGTGTTTCTATTGGTAGCACTGTTATAAACAGTATCATGTCGTTTCATAGTATAAACACACATTGTATATGCACGCTCTGCTTCAGAAGGGTTACGATTGCCTTGAGTGCAGTTTTAAAACTTTATTGTGGATCTGAGGCGAGCAAATATTCTTCCTTGCGGTACTTAATGACTGCTTTTCCCTGCATGTGTGGTTTTAATAAGGCACAAGAGCCTTATGCATATGGCAGAATGATTATAAGCAGTGGATTGCGTGGCTGAACGTGGCTGTGTTGAGGTGCTCTGGGACGACATTAAAATTGTATTGTGCTTAACTTCATGTTTCCTCTGTTGTAGAAACGAGTGCATATTTGGTTGGTATTAAGCTTTGGCATGGTGCAAAAGTGTGAAGGGATGAACTGCGTGGTCTTATGTACCCAGTGGGTCCCCAGTAACCAGTTGGGTGCCACGGAATTTTTATTTAAAGCTGGTTTAAGTCGTTTCACAGCTTCAGGACAGTTCGTAATCACTTATATTTATGTATGAACTCAGTGAATGGTTGGAAAAGCGAATTCTGTAACATTCTCTGCTTACCATGAGTGTGTGCATTGCTAACTCACTCAGCACTAAACTGTTTGCTGAATCCTTGTTTAGAAGTAGAAAGTTTCCAGGAGGTCTATGCCTGTAAAATTTCTTTTCATATCTATTCGACTGTGAATTATTTGCTGAATTGTAACTGATGGCAGTATAGCACATTTTATCTGTTCTAAATGCTCTGACTATTTTTTTAAGAAATTGCCATACCTGATGTCTAAGTATTTGCAGTGATTTGAAGGGCGACAGCTACTACCCTGGTTAAGTGGAGTTAGAACAAACAAAATTATATCAATTTATTTGGAAAATTGCAAATTTTATAATGAGATAAAAATCCGAAAATGTGAAAAAAAATTTTTCGTTCTCTCAGAAAAATCAATGACTGTTACAGCGACAAAATAGGGTATCAAAGTGCAAATATAATAGTTTGACGAATCCGAAATCATATAAATTCTGAGGCTCGATTTCGTTTGTTTTTGGGGATTGTACATTTTGAATAACACACGACGCTTGAATGATTCTATAGATTTATCAGCAGCTAAATATCTATATGGTCAATAAATTTCGAGAAACTTGCGACACAAGTAATCCAACACATTCTTCACTTTACTCAGACGTGACTGAACCTGAATGTTGACGTGTAAAGCACCTTCTGGACTAGAAACATGAGGTGCCCACAAAATCAGTATAAATCGTCTGCGAGTAAAACGGTCTGAAAAGAAGTCACACGATTGTAATCATTCTCTTGAAAAAAAGTTCTTACACTTTTATAGTGCCATATTCAGCACCACAGCATTGGAGCCTGATGATGGAACATTACCAGTTTCAGTTTAAACCACATTCTGAATCGTCAAAAGGAAAATCTGTAGAGTCGGAGTCATACTCGCTCCACATTCACCACGAATCTTGTGCTGAATCACTAGAAAAATGTACATTTTCATGCTTTTCATCACCATCTTCAGTAGAAATACTTAGAAATGAATCACTCGGATCATGTAAATCACTCTCACTATCGTTGTCACTTAGAGACTCGCGCGTTTCGTCACAGGGTTATTTGGTAACTATGATAGCGTTACGGAGATGTTTAATAAACTCAAGTGGCAGACTCTGCAAGAGAGGCGCTCTGCATCGCAGTGTAGCTTGCTCGCCAGGTTTCGAGAGGGTGCGTTTCTGGATGAGGTATCGAATATATTGCTTCCCCCTACTTATACCTCCCGAGGAGATCACGAATGTAAAATTAGAGAGATTAGAGCGCGCACGGAGGCTTTCAGACAGTCGTTCTTCCCGCGAACCATACGCGACTGGAACAGGAAAGGGAGGTAATGACAGTGGCACGTGAAGTGCCCTCCGCCACACACCGTTGGGTAGCTTGCGGAGTATAAATGTAGATGTAGATGTAGAAGACTGTAAAATTTCATTGATCAAAATAAACATGAAAAATAAAAGATTCAATACATTAATATGAAAGTGAAAACTAAATTATATTTTTATATAGATTGTGATTATTTACAGATATGGGTAACGAATTTAAAAGAGTAGTAGTTTCACAAAGATTATCAAATATTCATAACAAGATATTTATTTAATAAAATTGCAGCCAAATTGGCGTATAAAGCTACTTTGCTTAACATTTTACATTTTTCCATGTTCATCTATAGATTTCACTCTTCCACTGAACAATTTTATGTGATATCATTCACAGGCTTTGTTTCACAGTTCACACACATACATGTTGTGGTTGGGTCATGATAAGTTTTGTTCTTACAAATTAGATGATGAAAGCTGTGAATAGAAAATCTAGTTACGATATGTCACAGTTCGAAGTTTGGTGCTGTCCATGAGCGGTTCGTCATTGCTTCAGTGCCACAGAACTCCAGTCATACTTTTTCTTGTTTATCCTCTATGGTCTTCAATTGTTTTCTGGAAACTCTGGTGTGTGACATCATATATCAAAGATTGACGTTTTCAATTAGGAATGTCTCTCTCGCTAGCAGGTACTCTAGTCTAGACCCTGTTGTCTTTGAGAGACCTATTGCTCCTTTTAGATAAGTAGATTTTACCTTTTCTAGTGTTCCTAGATGTTTTTCTTTCAGGTGCTCCTATATAACCTCCATCCCATAGGCCAGGATTGGCAAGATTTTTGTGTTGAATAAGTTCATGGCCGTTTCTAGACCCAGTAGGTGGATGTTTGTGCTGTCCTGTATAGCACTTATTGCTTGGGATGCACGTTCTGTTGTATGTTTTGTGAAGCATTTGGCTGTTGGTTGCAATGTCACCCCTAGATATTTAAAGTCTGATGAGATTTTTATTTTTGACCTCTAATGTTAATTTCCGCATTCTTGAGATTTTGTCTCCTTTTCTGAAATTTACCATTTCTGTCCTTGTTATGTTTATGTATAGTTTGTGTACACTGCACCATTTGCCTATTTTCTCAATGATTTTCTGCAGCTTCTGTATATCTGTTGAAACTACAGCCATGTCACCAGTGAATACATATATGTATACATCTTCATTTTCTTAATGAGGTATCAAAATCATTAAATTGTAAATCTTTGTGTACATACTTAGCAAAAACAATATATTTTTTAAGTATAAATATATTCTCAAAATTATGTTTCGTTCATTTTTATACCAAACGTTAATTTTTAATCCATTACATTTATCTTAAGCATAATTAAATTTTGAAGCGATATTATTGCCCTTCTTATGATAATGATCTATAGCACACTCATAAATTGTATTTCTTTTACTGAATTGTGTATATTTATATTTGGTAACTATATTGCTTAGTTTAATTTTTAATAACTCAGTCATTGAACTGTGTAATAATATTTGTACATTCAGCCATGGTGGCATAATCTGCTTTATCTGAAGCTAATTTATGTTCTAAATATTAATTCCTGACTGCATCATAGCCACTGTTTTCAAAACATGTTTGTGAACTAGTCTGCTAATTTCCGTTTTATTTCTCCTAAATTTAATTCTTTATTAAGTTTTTCGTTTTATATTAATTTTTTATTCTATTTCTTACTCACGTGTGACTCAAATTATGTATTAATTTGTGATTCTGTTTCTAAATCAAAATAAATATTTGAATCTAATTTTTTATTCATTATGATTGTATTTTTCCTAAAATGATTTTATTAATTTTTGTTTCTATTATTTTCCTAATTCTACATTTTGTATTTTTATTTTATTGCCAAAAATGTCATTTATTTAATTCAAAATATCATAAAAATCAAACTTATCTCATCATAATTACAATGCAAATAAACACAATGACCACAGATAAATTTATCAAAATTTCGTATTATTTCAGAAATATAACATAAATCATTTTCTCACAAATAAGTAATTTACTCTTTTGGTGTATCGTCAAAAAATAAGAATCAAAAATAGTTATTGTCTGATTTGTGTTATAATAAGACATCCATTGCGTAGCACCATTACCAGAAATTGTTAAATTCACTACACACATTCAAAAATTTTGATTTATTAAATACGTCATCAATTAAAAAATGGCTCTAAAATGGTAAATTTGTAATTCCCTCATAAGATTGACTTCATCAAAATTTGATAGATGTATATTATATTTTTAATTATTTTTTAAAAATATTTTTACTCCAGCACCAGCTGATGCATGCTTAGAGCTACATCCAGCTCCTTTCTTCTGTATTGCTTGTTTTTTGCATAGTACTGAATTGGCTGCTGCATCATTCCACCAGCAAATGAAGCAACAGCTGCTAAATATGGTAATGCAAGCAATAATACATGATGTAATCCTCATCCACAATTCCTTTTTGTTAAAAGTTTATCAATTTTTCACAATAGTTGTCCCTAGTGTTATAAGGAAATTCCCACCATTTTTGTGTCTCTTTAGCTTTTGACCATCTGTTCAAAATTACCAATATTATTTATTTGATCATTATTTAGTATAATTTTAATTGATTTAACCTCGTTTTATATTTCTTTGGGCGATAATGTTCGATCACAGAATTATTTATTTATAAAGTTTATAATGTAATAAGTGGCATTTTGATTAAAAATTAATATGTTTAAAATATGTATCCGATTTCAAAGTTATAATCACCAACCATTTTCATCAAGACCCTGACTGATTTTCTTTTAGCAAACATTATTTCTCCTACAACAGTTGCTGCTAATTTGCCTCCTAATTTTTGTTTCCAGTTAATTCTACTCTATGAATAATATCTAATCTATTGGTTACCTTTATACCATCACTAATCCAAATTTATTCAAGTAGTTTCTCTGTATATGTTGATTATGGTTTCATCTGTGTTTTCATCCATGCTGGAGTCTAAATCTGCTTAGAATTTTGGGAAATAGTCATCTACAATTTTTTTGTCAGCATGTTGTACTTTATTCCTCTACTTGACTTTGTTATTTTATTTTATTTTATTTTACTTCATTATCTTCAGTTTTATTATTCTTTTAGAATATACTACTAGTGCATGAAATAATGTATCTGCATAATTTGACAAACAAGTACCATTTAAATATAGTGCCCATATCATAGTTAGAAGGTTCATTAAGCAATTTGTACTGTCAGATGCCCTTTCACTAGCTGTTAATGTATCTCCATCAAATTTAATACAATTTTTTAAGCTATCAACAAATATAAATGTACTTGCAGGTATGAATCCCAAAACTTGATCTCCATAAGGTTGATATATTCCAGCATTCTTCCACTTGCATTTATTTTTTAGCACTTTGTTCTTCACGTATTACCTTTTTATGTTTTTGACCTGTTCTTCATATTTACTGAATGCATATTGTACTTCAGATTCACTTAATGCATAATCTTATTGTTTAATACCGCTCATATCGTCAGATTCTACTACTTCTCTATCTTCTTCAATAGCTTTTAACAAACTGTCATCTAAGCCTGGAATTCCTCTGGAACTTTTTGTATTGCATCAATAACAGCCACTTCTTTTTTATATGTTTCAAATTCTGTTGTAGAATGTTGCCTACAACTTTTAAATTTTTCTTTTAATTCTTTTTCCTTTCTATTTTGCCTTCCATCTTACACAATCTCAGGGCTATATGTTGCCAACAGTTAATAACGATAAGAACATTAATAATTTGTTTTTTGACTTGTTAAATTTTTTATATTTTGGCTTTTCTATATTCTTATACTTTGTGTATTTACATATCACTGCTTTAGTTTTTATATTTATATAGTTAAAAGAGATTTTATTTAATTTTTATATTTACCTACATTAATTGTTCTTGTCGTATCTGTGGTAATAAATCCAAATTTATCGTCTTTCTAGAACTATAATTTAAATCATAGTACATATGGCTGTTGATATACTTTCCGGGATTTGAGGTCATGGTCCAAGAACTTTTCATCTCCTTACGTTTCGTCCAGGACTGCGCTGGACTTTCTCAGAGGTGCTGCTCTGCTGAGTCTTGCCGACTGACTGGTCGGGTGTCTGAGAGCGACTTATATATTGTGAGAAAGGGGGGAGTGGTTCAGGTGACATGTGATGAGCAGTGATAATCCACAGCAAAGATAAGGTTGACTATTGATTACCACCTTGTGAAAGATAAAAATTGTTAGCAATTTTGTAGAGCCACTGTCCATATATTGCTAAGTTTCATAGCCTCCTCTTTCCTATTAAAATTATCGTGATGTTTATAAATTTCAATAGTTTCTCTATATAGCCGTGGATAGTAATTTAACGTTGTAGATAAAACTTCGGTATCCGAAAACTTCACTTGGTGCTTGCCTGGTTGAAGAGCATGTTCCTCTACAGCTGATTTTTCTATTTTTCCAAGTCGACAAAGACTTTTATGCTCTTTCAGTCGCGTGTTTATGCTTCTTTTGGTAGTACCAATATAAACTTTACCTCAGGTACATGGAATTTTATACACACCACATGGCGACAGGGGAGTGCGTTTATCCTTCACAGATCGTAGTACTTGACTTATTTTCTTTGTTGGTTTAAAGACAGGTTTTATGTCATGTTTTCGTAAAATCTTACTGATCCGATCTGTTACTTTTTTAATAAAAGGGAGAACTACTGTATTTTTCTGTCATTGTGGTTCATTCTTATCTTTTGGTCTTCTATTCCTTGGACGCAAATTTCTATTTATCTCTTTTCTTGAGTAGCCGTTTTTTTTCAAAAGCCTGCTTCAGATGTTTCACTTCAGCATCCAAATGTTCAGGTGTACATATCTGTTCCGCTCGATCGACAAGACTTTTTATGGCACCTCTTTTTTGTTGTGGATGATGATTAGAATTTTTATGTAAATATCTGTCCGTATGTTTTCGGATACCAGAGTTTTATCTACAACGTTAAATTACTATCCACGGCTATGTAGAGAAGCTATTGAAATTTATAGACATCACGATAATTTTAATAGGAAAGAGGAGGCTATGAAACTTAGCAATATATGGACAGTGGCTCTACAAAATTGCTAACAATTTTTATCTTTCACAAGGTGGTAATCGATAGTCAACCTTATATTTGCTATGGATTATCACTGCTCATCACGTGTCACCTTAACCATGCCCCCCTTTCTCACAATATATAAGTTGCTCTCAGACACCCAACCAGTCAGTCGGCAAGACTCAGCGGAGCAGCGCCTCTGAGGAAGTCCAGCGCAGTCCTGGACGAAACGTAAGGAGATGAAAAGTTCTTGGACCACGACCTCACATCCCGGAAAGTATATCAACAGCCATGTCACCCGGTTGTGAAAGCCTTCATTCTACAATAGTACATATGATTTAAATATCTATCATGTTACCTAAAAATATTTGCAATTTTAGATAATGTGCGATTAATTGTTCTGGTAGTTTTAAAAAAAAATTTTTAATTATAACAAACTGTTCTTTAATTTTTATCCTGAGGAACATTTCTTTAAGTATGTCTTGAGTTTTCTGGAATGTAAGCATAAAATTAAAAAAAACTTAATTATTTTCACATTCGGAGAATTGTATAAGTTCTTCATAATTTTCAGAAAGCTAAGAAAGCTGAAGTATTCAGCTATATTTATAAATTAATTTCTTTTGCATTTTAATTAGTTATTGATATTATTGTTCTTCAAAAATTTTAGAATAACATTATAAATGATTAATTTTGTCACAGTTTAAATACTCTGGAGCTGGAATATAGAGAAGAGTTGTTAACATTGCTTTACCACAACCACTTTTTACTGATATGGAACATCAAATGAAATTTGGTGGAGTTGTATCATGTTTATTTTTCATTTTCTTTTGTGTAATTTTTTGTTTTAATTTTCATTTAATTAGATAAATTTTATTAGTATTAATAATTTTTAGTATTAAACGAGCCACTTATTTAAATTAATGGGTAATTTATCAGTTCTTAAAACAAGTCTATCTGTTCCTTTATGCTGATAAACATGTTACAGTAGTTGGTTTCCATTCAACTATTTAACATAAAAATTAATTCAAAGGATAATAAATTACATTGTAATAGAGAAACCACAATCACTTCTACTAGAAAGAAAAGTAGAAAAAGTTTATAAAAATTTATTCATTCCAAAAATTCATAATTATATATAATTATGGGAGGACCAACTTTTAATAAGCTTAAAGTGGAATCGCCTATAACCGATGAACCAAGGTCACATGTCATTGTTCCAATTAATAATTAACAATTCAGGATTTAGTGATAAATATTGCTCATCACAATAGTAATTTGAAGAATTTAATGCTGTTATTGTAACAGTTATTTTATAAATTAATAAAAAAACTATTTAATATTTCGAAATCAATTAAAAATTCTCAATCTTTATAAATAAACAAGATTGAGAACTATTATCTTTATTCTCTGGCAGTCAGTAAGTAATGTAATAATAATATAAATATTCCTAATAAAGTTGTATATGATGTTTAAAATTATTTGGGCTCATTGTTCAGATTAGCCTACTTATGAGGAAAAATCTAATTCATAATGAGTGGTAAACAATGCAGCAAGACTATTTAATTTTGTCACTATAATAAGGGAAATAATATTTAATCAAGAATACAACATCGTTTCATTCCTTCATCTGGTTTAATTAATGTAGCCTTGGTAATTTCTGATAAATTTTTTAATAGGGTAGGATGTATACTTAATAATGTTGAAGAAAAAATAAAAAAATAAGTATTTTATATTTTAGTAATCTTAAGAGAATCTGTAAAAATTACAAATAAGTAATGTGGAAAAGAAATTTAACGATAGTCTTTAGATAGTCTTCAAGTGGTGAAAATTATATACTGAGATGGGCTGATTATAATGAAGCTGGTATGAAATATATTTCAAGAAAAGAAGGTAGAACTTTTCTTGGAATTATGGATATTTGAGTTCTTATGAACCTGAGTATGAAACTGAATTAGAACAAGAAAGATAAAAAGTCCTAAATCACCAATATCTTTCGATGAGTTACCGAGTGTTAACATAGCTGGGTTATGGAGCAGAAATCATTTTGAGTTAGATATCAAATCACTAAAGTTACTTTAATTATTCTATTAATTTATCAATGGATTAATAGTCCATTATTGGATTATGTTAAATAACAGAATATTTATTTAAAAATGGAAATAATGAATGAATCCCTCTTTGTAGTGTCATTAAAGCCAACCAAATAATCCTGTGATTCATTTTGTGGTTTTGAATGAGTAATTTAATTAAAAGGAGGTATTGATATAAACCCATATTATTTTATACCTAGTTATCGTATTAATGTTATAAGTATGAACTGAAGAGGAAATATTGTAGCAATTTAAAAAATTGCTATGAAATTTGGTGCTATATATAACATTAATAATCCCAATGAATTTAATTTATAATACTTGGTATAGAATACAATCTGAGAATTTTTGAATCAATATGAAGAATTATATCTTGATACCTTTTTTAACTTTTGTGTTTATATTTATATATTTTGGTTATTGAATGAGACACATTTTAAAATAAATTATATACATGAGCATAGTTTCTTAATTATTTTGCTAAATTATTTATTGGAAACGTTAATTATTTAATGGTAAATTTTTTAATTTATCAATAATTTATAATGATATTTACAAAGCTGATAATTCACCATCTTTTGACAGTCATAGAAAATTAAGAGAGTGCTTTTTCTATTTCTTCCCAAATATCTGTATCCGTTTCGTCATAATAATATTCAGATTTATATAATTCTTCTCCATAACATCATGTAATATAGTGATTATTGTAATTATGTTTTATACTTTCCAAATAATCTATAGTTAAAGATGGTTCAAAATAGCCATTGCAAATATTACATTTAACTCATTTGCCTTTTGGTATATCAACAAATGTTTTTGGCAGTTTGTAATTTGTTCCTGACATTAGATATACTTTGTTTGTCCTATTTTATAATATAAACCTTTATTAGACTTTAAAAATAAAAAAAAAATCAGTTTCTGTTTTTTACATAGGTTGTGAATATTTCAATACTAGGTTTGTGAAACTTTTTTATGATGTAAAATGTATTAGGTTTTTAAAAACGAAAAAAACAAGCAATTTACTAGATATTGAAAATAAGAAAATGATTTTCAATTTTTTATGTGGGCTGTGAATATCTGATTACAAGTTTGGGGAGGTAACTTAAATGACAAAAAATTTATAAGATTTTCTAGAAAAGTGTTATTACATTAATATTTTTTGCGTTTATATTTTTTATCTAATTTCATTCTCTAAATCTTAAATTTTTTCATGCTTGAGATTTTTTATTGAATCAGAATTTGTTACTTTGCTGATTATTTCGTTTATAGCATTCAGTTAGAATTTGGTATTTTGTTGATTTTCTAATTTACAGTATTCTGTTAAAATTTAATATTTTTCTTGTTTGTGATACTTGGTTGAAATTTATAATATTTCTGATCCCTGTATTATGCTAATAATTACCGAAAATATCGGTTAACCAAGGAGATTTTTGGTGAGCAAGTGATAAAGTGAACCCAGAGCGACAAAAACCTCATACTTTGATACAACTTATAACACGCCTATAACAGTGCATGTAATCCAAAAGATGTAGAAAGGCTGGTTAGATTGAAGAGGGGGTCTGATGACCCTAAACTTTCATGGTTAAAGAAATCAACCAATACAGATTCAGTACAGTAGAGACTAATTTTCATATATTTGTAAATTACACAGAACCACTTGAGGGTGTTATGAGATGTAGGTCATTAAAACTAATGTTCTGTTTTGATTTTGCTTGGTTCACTTATTTCATGAGAAATGTACATAGAGATAGTTTTGAAAATTGTGTTATTATTTTTCCTATTTGCTCCTTCTGCATTAGCACATTCTTCAGCTTTTTACTTTTTAAAGTGCAGTACTGCCACACTCCCAAAGATGGCATTTACTATACATTCTCTCACGCTCCATTTTCCTGCACTTATTCATTTCAATTAATCTTATTGATATTTCTTAAGTTTCTTATATACTCTGTATCTGCATTGTTCATTCTTTTTTTTTAACTGATTTGTGTATCACTTACATGTATTATATCTCCTGAACTAGCATTGTCAAGCTCCAATTTTGTTTTATTTTATCAGTTTTGTTTAGAAATATGTCCGCCCCATTAGCTGAGTGTTGAGCACAGTGGTCTGTCATGCTAAGGGGGCTGGGTTCGATTCCATGTTCGCTTGGAGATTTTCTCCTCTCAGGAACTGGTTGTGGTGTTGTCTTCATTTTCATCTCATCATCATCAGTGGAAGGCAACTGGAAACCACTACTGGAATCACTTCCCTAGACACTCATGTGGTGGACCTCTCTGATGAGGCTTCCCCCATGACAAGAGCTGCTGTAAGTCAGAATACAAAGTTAGATACTAATGTAACTTGTTATGAAGGCTTGGTGCTTCAGTTTTCTGTTTATGTTTCTTTCTGTTCGCTCCGTTTATATTTATTTACTCTTCATCTTGTTACTTTTTGAATTACATTACAATCACACTATCAAAGATGTTATTTACTGTACATTTTAGCTTGAACCTAAATGTGTAACTTCTTTTCCCATATCGTTTACATACATTGTAACTTCCTTCATGACAATAGTCAGTAAATATCTGAAGATGGGCTTGTAACCCAAACTCGAGTTAACACAGTAACAGTTATACTGTACAACAAAAGCAAAGTAGCACTTTCAATTTATTGCATTTCAAAGTGTTTGTTTAAACTTTCTTATATAAAAGTATTTTATTATCAGTATTGCTTTCTAAATTGCATGAGAAGCTTTTACTATCTTTACAGGTAATGATTAACCTTTTACCATTTATTTAAGCTTATGGTACCCAGAACGATACTCAAATTTTGGAAACCTCATATGCCCTTTTTCTTTCTTGTCACATTTGTTAAGAAGATAAAATTAGAAATATATGTTTGTATTTCTCTACTGGAAAAATAAATGCCTTGAAATACAGTATTAACGTTGGAATATGACAGTGCCATCAAAATAAGTGACACTTTAATTGGCTACTACTGTCCTGTGTAGAAATAACACTCTCACGATGGAAGTACATGTAAGGATATTAATAACTTTTCAGAGTATTAACCAGATTGTTTCCCATTGATTGTTTGAAATATATCGAAAAGTGGTAATGCTGAAAAATAACATGATAATATGCTTTGATAAATTATATTATAAGGATTACAGAATATTGATGTATACTGGAACACCTCTGATTAACATCTATTCTATACCGTAATAAAATGCTATAAATTTAAGAAATGAAAATTCTTTATTTGTGTTCATTTATCATTGAGCAATACTGCACACTATATTCACCATTACATATTTTAAAATACATAAGAAAATCATCTTGACTTTTAATTATTACATTTCATCAGAAGAATTTAATTACTCAGACTGTATCATTGAAGTCAGTCATCCTATTAAAATATGTATTGTTAGCAAAATGTCATAACATTTGTAATGGCATGATGATTTCAGTTATTGCAGTTGATGTGTTAGCATGTATTTCAACAGAATTACGAAATATAATAAAACTAATACATACCTCACAGTCTGTAAACATGTTTTCAATCATACTTCAATTGCTCACAGGCAATCCAGCTCTGTATATGTCTCTTCAGTTAACACATGTCTGACAAAATGTTACAATATTGTCAAGTGCACTGTACCACACTTTAACTAATTTTTATTGGTCTTTTTTAAAATATAATGAATTAAAAGACGATGTTCTAAAATTAACATTCTGATAATACTGTTGATAACAAATAATACAGCAGACATACAAAAAACTATTTTATAAATGGTCTTTTCCTACGAAAATTCGTAGAAACAGAGATTCAGGTTATGCTAAATTTGAAAAGAGGTATATAAAATATTGCCTTTATCAGAAAATCAGTCTTAATACAACACAACTTTGACTGCTCAAGCATCATACATGTTGGCAGCATATGATACTCCAGCCACCATGAGATTCATGTGAAGCAGATTTGTCAATGCCAAAATACAATGATATAAAATGAATATATATAATGCCCCCTTAATAAAGTTCTATATAAATTTCTCAATCGATAACATCCAGCAAGTACAATCATGGTAACAAATTACTTTTACAGATTGCTACTAATAATGAGTAAGACAGGTCCCACAGAAAATACGTTTGCCGATTTTCTGTTAATATTTAATGAACATTTCTTACACTTATTAATCAAAAGTTCACATTAGTTTCATTATGGAAGAAGAAAACATTTTAGTAACTGCAGTGCAATGAGACTGAGTATAATGATGAAAAATACTGCATTATACCAGCCTATAAATAACTAGAAAACATTAACTGTCTAATTCAGATGTTGATCAACTAATACGTAAATAAAATTTGAGATGAATATGATAACCCTGTATTCTAACTTTTATTATGCTTTTTAGTTGTGTGTTTGTGTGTGTGTGTGTGTGTGTGTGTGTGTGTGTGTGTGTGTGTGTGTGTGTGTGTGTGTGTGTGTGTGTGTGTGTGTGTCTGTGAGTGTGTGTGTGTGTAATGCAAACATAACAAAAGTATATATATGGTACCCGTCTTAAGAGTTGCCATCTCATTTTTCTCTGGTATTCGGTAAATATATGCAATTTCGTTTATCTGATTAGTACTTGAGTCACCCCAAACAAATATTGCCTATCGCGTTTTTCATGAGATGCCCACGGTTGAAGGAAAGTGTCAGTTTGTATCCCTTTATCAGAAAAATTATTTATGAAGTGGAATTTTAGGTGCCCATTCGACAAGGTGGTCCAAGATCAGTCTACTGCGATATTCCTTTTATCGATATGTATTAATAGGGACATTACAAAACAGAGAGTAACCAGTACGCCAGCAGAGACTGAGCAGAGTTCTTGACTGTACTGATTACTACCACCATGCAGCAGGACTGCTATGTTACTGCTGGAGTACAATTTATTTTACTGTCCGTGTTAATAGAAATCGCCAAACCGAATATTACATTATTCTATATTGTGACCACTCTACGGAATGCATATGTAACATTCTGTTTTAAAAATCATTTTGTTCATAACAGAACACAGGAAGACGCTTTCCATCGACAATGGGCGTTGCTTGAAAGATGTGATAAGCATTATTTGTTTGGAGTAAATCTAGCTATATTGCAAAAATAAAATGTCAAATACGTGCTAGAAAGCAGAGAAAAAGCGTTTGATGACTCTATAATGGTCATCCTGTATGTACCATTTTGTGTGTGTGTGTGTGTGTGTGTGTGTGTGTGTGTGTGTGTGTGTGTGTGTGTGCCTGTGTGTGTGCGTGTGTGTTAGCTCTGAAGCTGAGTTATGATGTCAGTTACTTCTTTATATACTTATCAGCTACTCAACAATTTTAGCATACAATCAATGATGATTTTTACTTTTTCTGTTGTTTGAAATTTGTCTTATTTTAATATATAGGTGACTTGTAACATATCATAATCCAATATTTCCTCGATTACAGTAGTTATGTCAAGTATATCTATCAATAGCCAAATACTATATGAAAGAGTTAATACCGAGCATATCGACTAATAAATTTATTGCATTAAGTTTCTTGTCAATTATGTGTTAATACTGTGAATTTAATTGAAATCTGTATGTCTTTACTTCTTTTTGGATTGATAATTTCATACAACAGCTTTAACAAACATATTTGTTTTTGAGCTAGTTTCTGTTCTTGTTGAATCACTTAAATAGATAACAGTTATATTATTAAAAATAAAAATTCCATTTTAAGAGTCACTATTTATATAATGCTGTGGGTAACAAATAACATAAATTACAAATTAAATTTGACAGACTACCAAAAACATTTGCTGAAAGCGAGTGAAAAGTGCCTTCTAAAACCTGCCATTAAGTGTAATTTTTCATTTCTGCACAATAATTCAACACATTGACTGTATCTGTGCAATGAATGGTTGTTTAGAAAATATATGATTGGGTACAATATTGTTAATTCTGAGAGAGTATGCCGCTATCTGCCATCAGTACATATATCTCAAGCAAATGTAAGAGTAAATAAATCCAGTTTTATGAAACTGACATAGAACACACTTAATCAAAATTGTACTGCATAAGGTTTGTTACTTTCTGTATTTTAAAGGTTCCACTATGAATCACGTATATATATATATATATATATATATATATATATATATATATATATATATATATATTCACAGCTCTCTGAACTATACTCGAAAATAAATTATTAGTTGTTGAAGTTTTGTGTCAGCCTAACAAGGACGAGAGTGTATATATATATATATATATATATATATATATATATATATATATAATTTATTTTCGAGTATAGTTCAGAGAGCTGTGAATTACTAAAGGTGTTGAAACATACAATATTAGGAACTATAATGCCATATTGTTGGCAATGGATAACATAGCTGTCAGTGAAAATATTATTGCAACTTTTCTGCAGGTTTTTGTGGCATATTTTCTTCTCGTCATGGCTTGATATCGATTGAGGTATTTCTTAAACAATCTGTAATGCATTTATGTTATTCCTACAATTTCACACACTACTAACATTCACCTTTTTTATATTTTCCTTCTCTACCAACATCTTTGTATCAAATAATTGTCTGCAACAACTTAAGTTCATTACCTTCCTTTACGAACAAATCATTACTTGCCATTTGCAGCTAAACGAAAAAAGGTCATTATCCTCGATAAACTGAACTGACCACAAATAACGTAGTAAGAAGTAACCACTTTTTGAGATTTTCTTGTCTCATTAGATCTCTCTCCTGGAAAAGACAATTCTCCATGAAGAGTACCAAATACGTATTTTGTACTTTTCAACACGCACTTCTGTCTGTTGGTACACAGGTGCACTCAGTTTTTAAGCGCAAAGGGCTTAACGTCTGCTGTAATTCATTACAGAAATTGTTTAGACAGTTGTTACAATGCTCTGTATTTCTTCAGTGCTTTCTGGGTCATTCTGATTTTCATCTGGCTGTGTACATCCTACATATTTCAGTTCCACCTCGGTATTTTGAATTCTGCTGGGACCGGGTTTTACGGCTCTCTGTTTCTGATCCTCCTCAGGCTGTTCGAATCCCCATGCTCGCTCGTCTGTCTCAGTCTTTGCAATCGCAGTCGTAGTCTTGGCAATTCCATCGTGATCAGGCTTAGCGACTTTTCTATCCTGAAGACCCTTCTTTTCTTCCGCATACCGCTTTACCCGCGGCTTAGCGCCTTTGTTGTATGTAAAGTCTGCCATGTTTGCACCACCTCCAAATGTAGCAGCCTGTTCGCAATGTGCATTACGTGTAAGGGCTACATTGTGCGCTGAAGTGTGAGTCTTTCCTGTGTATGTATTTTTGGTGGTTTTGAGTGTACTAGAATCCTGTGGAGATATCTTGGAAGGCAAGCTGGCAGAAAGAGAATGAGGATAAGCCTCTTGACGGTGAGCTACCATATTGCGCCAGGCTTGGGCTCTCTCGCAGATAGTTAGACGTGCTGTGCCTGACTCACTGTAGTAGCCTCTGCCCAGTGATGAGCCAACTCCGCGTCCAGCTGGACTTGGGGGAAACTCTGCAGAACGCCTGGGCCGTCTTCCTAGCAGCTCCGACTCTGAAAGAGCACTGGGCCTCTTCTCACTATCCACGCTGTCTGGATTGGTACTACCGCAGTTACAGCAGCTACTGCATACTTCCCCCTCGCTGAAGCTCGATTCGAAAGTTGTATTCGGCGACATTTTACGATTTTGTTTCTCTTCTTGTAACATTTCATATTGTTGACTCCTAGGCGTAGACGAAAACTCGGACCATTTGTTAGCTCCTTCGTGAGATAGATACGAGCAGCAGTCATCGAACTCCGTGTTGCTACGACAATCAGGTTCCAGTCGGGTTGCAGATGTTGCTGTATTGACTGGGGGCACGTAATCAGAGAATGTGTACCTGCCCCTCCTGTCACGCAGAGCAGCAACACCTTTTTTGATAATATTGAACACTACTGCAATTACGATTGCTGCAGCTATACCAAAACAGGCACTTAGGATCTTAACCGTTAAATTGCATTTTTCTGTTTCTTTTCTGCATTTTTCCACCAGATCTGTTCTTCTTTGTAGACTGCCAAGAGTGGGTATCGGCCACCCGGGATACAGGCAGAACTGAAATCGAGAAACGTTCATTTCATTAAATTCTCACATGTGCACACTCTTAACAACATACTAAATAAGTAGATAACACCAGAACTTGTTGGAGACCCCTGAACAACATCTTAGACAGTATTAAAGAAGTGGAGCAGATTTCAATGTCCAATACAGACGTTCGTGCAGCTCTTAGTGTCTGTACAGTAACAACCTGTTGGACGTAATGGGATTGTAATGCGAAGACAGGACAAACATTACAGAACGAGTCCTTAGTGGGAAACGTTTGGCTTGATATCGGGAATGTCAGCTGTCATAGGTTCACAGAATTCGTCGACAAATAACAACATGTTTGTCCCTCACACAAGCATCCAGGTGAAAATAAACAGAAAATGGTGTTGGCAGGACTAAAAGGAATTAAATAGGATAGCCGAGCGGTTCTAGGCGCTTCAGTCTGGAACCGCGAAACCGCTGCGGTCGCAGGTTCGAATCCTGCTTCGGGCATGGGTGTGTGTGATGTCCTTAGGTTAGTTACGTTTAAGTAGTTCTAAGTTCTAGGGGACTGATGACCTCAGAAGTTAAGTCCCATAGCGCTCAGAGCCATTTGAACCATTTTGAATTAAATAGGAAACTCACAATATTTAACCAAATAATAAATGGATTGTGCATAAAGTGAAGATTCTAAACCGCTATAAATCTCAAATTATCATAAACTGGTAAATTACAAAATTAAAACAGACAAAGCTACAAAGAAGTGAACCAATTACGCAGGGTGTTAAAAAATGCACCCTGAGAATTTTTTGGGACAGTCGTGAGACAAATGTATGTATAGATCTAGCAAAAGCTGCTACAGCAGGGATAAAGCAAAAGAAAAGAAAATCTAGACTGGAATGAGGAAAAAACAACGCATAAGAAAGGGTTGAAACAAACGATAACATGAACGTTATAAAACATACTGACTAAAACAACATCGAAAAGATGCAATGACAATTTTCTGAGACAGACAACTAAATCAAGAAGAAAGGCATTCTGAAAACAAATCGGAAACTTAGGATAGGTAGCCGTCATACGTTATTAGCTAAGAAGGGCAGATGAACCAATTGTCAAAAGAGGGAGAACTGTACGAACATTGTAATATTTTAATACATATTTGTAGAGTTAAAAAGACGAATCAGAAAAAGTGGTTAATGAAGAATGTAGTGAAATCTAACAGTGGAGTCAGTTGCAATAACAAACATAATAAGGTGGGTTTCACTATCAACAGAATAAGTTTAGCTATGAATATGTTCATTCGAACAGAAGTAGGCTTAGATTCTGTGGCTGCTTGCATTTAGGAAGCGGTAATGGACAACGGCCGTAAATTGCACTGGTGTGGAAAACTTAAGGATGAAAATAATTTTTGCATAATGTGTCACTGCTAAGTCATGCCAGATGTATACAAGCATTCGAAGACTGAAGAAAGGAAAGGTGATAGGAGATGGTGGGACTTCGATCGCAATATTGAAAGAAGTAATTCAAGGAAAACACGGAGGACACGAATGAAAATGTTCAGTTGGGTATGTGAGTATGTCAGTGATTCTGAAGACAGATAAAGGAAATTGGTGACTCACAACACACATAAATCTCACTGTTTCCGTCTAACCGTGGAGTCAGCTGCAGTAAAAAACATAATACGATGGGTCTCACTCTCAACATAATAAGCTTAGTTATGAATAAGTTCATTCCAACAGAAATGGGGTTAGATTCTATGGCAAGTGCGATTTAGGTAGCGGTAATCGGTAACGACCGTAAATTATACTGGTGTGGAAAACTTGACAATGAAAATAATTTCCGCACGCTGTGTCACTGTCTAATAACATAGCTCGATGAAAACTGTATCATACATAGAAAAAAATACTACAACGTAGTATAGAATATAATTATAGTAAATATGCAATGAGACGATCACAAATGCCACTTTTATTCAAAGACCTTGAAGTCACCGAGATTTATGATGGTCCTGTGGACATCACAAAAGGTGGGACATGATTCTAAATAGAGGGTGTGACCACTATGAACGTCAAAGCCTGCTCTGCCACATGCCCCCAAGGCAGGTAAGGAATTCTTAGGGTATGGCGTTTCATTCGTCCACCAGCGAGATTGATATGCGCCGGATGGTCGTTGGTGCATTTGGACCTGCTGCAATTACCTTTCCCCAACGCATCCCACACGTCCTCGATGGACGTAAGACGGTAAAACGGGCAGACGAGAGAATTCGCCGAAAATCATCTCGTTACAAGAACCACTCCATTTGCAATCAGTTTCCGATCCACTTCACCAAACATGTAAAAGAATTAAGTCCAGTATCCGATAGCTGCTGCACGAAGCACTGGCGAAATTAAATTTTCATCTCTTTTTCATGCAGTTAATGAACTCAGAGGTAGTGTACTGTGTAGTCACTCTATGTCTCATGAAGGGAGAAAGGAATAGACTAATCAGAAGTGTTTGCAAATTTTGTGACAGAGAACTGAAACAAGGAATATGTTTGACACACCACAGAACCATTACTCAACATTTGTTATTCCGTACACAGAATGACAGTCAATTACTCGTATTAAAAAAAAGGAGGTATTTGTATTAATTAGCGTAACGACTGTTTGGTTTGAGAATTTATTGCGTGTTTTTGTTTGGACTCACCTGTTGCAGAGATTCTTTAAACAACGAATAATGTTCATTGCATTGTGGAGCTCTGCGGCCTTCTGAGCAGAGCTGAAGTGCGCTGAAACGTAATAAAATATTACATGACAGAATACGACAAAGAAATGAATTCGGTTTAGTAGAAACTTTCAGAGGAGATACTTGCGTGCAAAGACTGACGTCGTTGTTGGACATCATAACAATGAGGACACGTAAAATACACTTCACTTTTTTGCGATGCAGAGGACGAATAGTTAAATTTTCGTTCCCACGTCTAGTGCCTGTTGGTAAAAACAACGTTATAGTTTTATTAGTTATGTGGACGTTAAAATGTTTTTAGAATGAGAAGAAGCTCCCGTAGTGTTAATTGCTTACAAGTTGTTTGACAAGAAGGAAATCTTAATAGCACTGCAGTTTCATATGAAGTTGAAGTATAAAGCAAACAATCCTGCTGGAAGAACATCCGCAACAGAGCATGTTATTAGAGGTAGAAAATCTGCTTCAGTTGTAAATTTCTTTTATTATCATGACCGGTTTCGGACTCTCATAAGCCTGTCCTCAGCTGTCGCAACTGCGCTGTGGCCCCCGAGCGCCGTGGTGGACGTGTACTAGGTGCGGTGTGCTACCTATGAGCGCAGAACAGGGAGTAGCACACTGATTCGTGAATGTACTAACGACTTTTGTCTTATGGATCGGAGTCAGTTCGCATTCCATTACACAAAATACTACGCGACAAGGAGAGCAAAAGCGAAAACCATTTTGTCACTTGTCTGTTAGCAACGTAAGCCTGAACTTAGACTTTTATCTATGAGACTTATAATGGGCATAACTTTATTTCCTTGTAAGGAGAGAGCAGACATAAACAACCACTGCCCAGATTACTTGTGTTACTGAGATCTCAGTTTCTGAATACCTTTTGAGTTGAATTTTATCATTTAAAGTGCAGTAGTTCTCTGGAGTATATTTGTAGAAATAAAATTTGATACCAAAAGATATTAATTGTTCTCATTTTCTCTGATTCTGAGTAAAGTGAAGATGTAATATCTACAGAATCTCATGTGTGTATTCGGTATGTCGACTGCGAGTTCCTTTGAAACGTGCACTGAAAAGTGCACCTTGTGTCAGGCATGATCAGTGTACAATAAAAGTGAAGACACCTGCATGAACGGAAATAATCATGGAGGCTTGCGAGTGGCATTTAACTATACTTCGGAGTACCCACACTACTGTATTTTGGCTTTATCTTCTAAATCAGAGGAGTGAAATGTGATCAGGGGTACTTAATACTGTTTTAACTTCATTCGACACATTGAAAGTAGTTGGTCGCAAGGGCATCGTATTAGGAAACCCGCCCCCAGTACAAAATTGTAAAATGCAGCTGTTGCATATGAATTAGTATAGGCTAAAGCTGCTTACATATTTTATATATTCATATATTCATACATTCAACAAATTAAAAAGTTCTGTGTCAGGTAAGCAGCTTCTTTTATTTTGAACTCATCAGGTTTTTAATATGAGACATGTTTTTGTAGAGAAGAAATCACTGAACAGAAATTTTATGTTGCGATGATATCTCACTGTGATAGATCAAGTAAATGTTCTACACTTCTCCAAATTATGTCAGCACAGAATTATGGCCTGGACTTACAGTCGCTGGTTCATTATGGTCAGCATGTTGCACTGGATCACAGAGGTTCATAATTATACAATGAGTGTTGCAAACCATAACATTGTGAAACACAACAGGAATCACAAAACTAGGTTTATAATTTAACTTACAGCTATCCTAAACAGCTCCTTAAAATTTGCCTGATAATGATATCTTTGTTTCACTTCGGTTTGTTTGAAGTGTTCCTGCAGATATGGTAAACCTCTGCCGTCTTCAACGCTTCTTTCTCTTTCAGGCTAATAACCACCAGTTCGTTATGTAATATGCTATTTTGTATATTCTCAGTTATCAGATGTACCGGTTTGCTAAACAAATCCAGTCGTTACCTCGCTGCAGCTGAAACTCTTGAACATTCCTCATTGTACCAACCTTAGATTAAGTGTCACTGCCAAGAATGCCTTATGATCATTTGATTTCACTGTAATTACGGTGCACATTAAAAGTAATAGTATATGATTTTTGAACGAGAATTTTGGCACTAACAGCTGGTTGCAGCAAGCATTGCATATCTGCATATAGTAGAAATGGTTTCAATAATCTCTTCCTATATGAGTAGAATTTTATGTACCATTTCTCTCCTTTGAGCGTGATACTGTTCACTGGTCTAAACTGCAAACTAACATATAAACGTGCAGCAACCTTATCTTTCGGATGAAGATAACAGAAACAGTAGTTACATACTTCAAGTGAATGTTTATGAGCGGTAGTGCCATTACGCACAAGCCTCAAAAGGTTTTTTTAGGTAAGAATGATGGAAACTGTAGAATTCACATATTTCCACTAGTTATGACGTTTTGAGATATACAATAGAACTACTTTAAAAACTTTTCCTTGTAATTCATTTATCCCTGCTATAAAGTCCACACATTCAGAGTACTAAATACCGTACAATTAACAGATAAGTATTCGAGGTTTTCCACAAATATTTTCACATTCTTCAGTTCAGTATGAAATGATATATTCGCAAAGTTTAATTCATCTGTATCAAGATTACTAGTGGCTCGACCCGGATTCTCCTGCGTAGAATTAAGTATTTACGGCCAGACGACTTGACTAGAGTCGTGTATTTTGTTTGGGGGCACGAATAAAATACAGCGAACAACGTTAAGTAAGTGAGTTGTCTCACTTCCACAGAACCTACGCGATGTAAACAGCACACGCCACGAAAGTTGTGTTCTCCATTCAGCTGGCGTTTGTAGTGACTGACATCTCATGGTGATTATGGCAGCACATCGTGATGTAAGTAAAATGTTTACAAACACTAGGTATTGCATGCGAATCATGGGTGTATGTGTGTGTGCGTCAGTGATTCCGTATGTATGGAACGATGGCTGAGGTGGCACAAATTAAAGAAAAAATAAGAAGAAACACGCATTATGTAAATGTTTAACTTGTATCACAGCACTCTTCTTATGAAACTTATTATGCGCTGTGATGCACTGTTGAGACTCGTTGCTGCAATTCTTTGTCGTGCACGCTTTATGGCAGAACTCGCCGTGCCACGCAGAGAATCCTGTTCACATCTAGGTTTGATTGAAGAGAAGCAGAAAGCTGAAAGTTGAGTCATATGTTACCCTGTTGAAAATTTTGTTTATACCGGATGGTTATAATCAAAGTAGAGCTACACGTGGAGGCCCAATTTGGGTTGTGTTTATCGTATGGCAGCGAAACTTTGTAGAAATTCTAATGCGTTAAAGTGGAACTGATTTACGCTGGGAAAAACGTTAGTTCCATTTTTGACCACCAGTTGCACTGCAAGAAAGACGTACAGAGATTTTACTACATGTAATGGATTAGGAACAGGACGTGGGCAGAAAAGGACAAAAAAGGAATGTATAATGTTGTTTTTATTATTAAGCGTTGTTTACACAATTCGTTCAATATAGGATGTCGATGGGATGCTGCATGCGTAAAACGACATGATCAAAGGTTGCTCGTAGCAATTCCAGTCGAATCTGACTTACAGATCAAGTAGAGGCCGAACGAGTCTCTGGTAAATCCGTTCTTTTAGATTCTGTTGAGCCAAAAGTCACATGGATTCACATCAGATTATCTTGCAGGCCATGCATCTCGAAAACCTCTGGAGATAGCACGTTCGTGGAAGGTTGCATTAAGTAGAACTTCCACTGGGTGAGAGACATGAGGTGTTGCCCCATCTTGCATGAAAATAGTGGTTTCTAGACAGTTGCGCCCTTCCAAAGCAGAAATCACATGCTGCTGAAGGAGGCCTTAATAGCGTGTAGGCATCACGGTACACCTGCAGGCCCTCTGGGTATATTCTCTGAAGAGAACAATGGACCGAGAACGAAGGTGCTGGTCAATCCGCATTACAGAGTCAGATACAGCGAGTGCAATGACTCTTCGACCATGACACGGGTTTTGACAGTAAGGCCTACCCCAAATTCGGCAGTTCTGTGTATTCACTGCATCCTGTGCTGTAAAATATGCCTCGTTGCTCCATAGAATATTGCCCAGCCACATGACATCAACTTGGATCTGTGCCATAAACCGAAGAGCAAATTTAGGACGTTTCAGCGATTCCTGAGGTTTCAGTTGCTTCACTGTTTGGATCTTCTATGGATAGCAGGGTAAAATACACTGCAAAACTTTCCTTGATGTTGACCATGGGAAGTATAATTCTCGTGACACTGCACGAGCACTCGCACTATCCATCGCACGTTCTTCAAGATCAGCTATAGCAACAGCAATCTCGTCAATAACTTCCTCCAGAACGGGACACTTCCCTCTTCCAGGTGCCACACCAAGTCCACCTGTATGTGAGAATTTCATTATCATCTTCTATAAGCCATTTAATGACATTAAGCCACAACTCAGACCTTTTAGTCGGCGATACTCTCTCAATGCAGCAGTGAAAAAGCTGCTGTTCACATAAAACAGTTTCACTAACAGCGCACGGTCTCTCTTTTCAATAGCCATACTGTTCACACGCGCTATAACTTGTCAAATGACAGCTTGGATGTCATACAGTCATACAAACAGAGCACAGCACCAGACTTGCACCTGGTGACCAAAACGTGGATTATTTTTTTCAAACGCAAGTCGGTTTTGCATTAATGCATTAGCATATCTACTAAATTTCCTTTCCAAAGGATAATTAAAGCCGACACTGAACCTCCGGTAGTAGCTGCACGTTAACTATAATAACTCGGTATATACGAAGTAAAGCTGCATCTCACGGTACCTTTTACCCTATGTATAAATAACTGAAACCCACAGTGTTTCGACTCAGGTGTTCTGAAACAATTGCTATCAATTGGATGTCACTTACCTGACTTTCTTTTTTTTATTGTTACTTCGTGCCCCCTCACGCCATGTGGGATGGGCAGGGATTGACTAACAGCAGTACAGACAACCCGCTCTTCAGCCAGTAGAAATTGTCTCTAACTTAGATGCAAAAAAGGAGACATATGTACCATGAATTTAAAATAATTTTAAAAGGTGATGTTAATGGGAGAATGTAAGTAATATAATATTGTCTTCATGAACTGTTTAGAAACAGTAATAAAAATGTGGACAGACAGCACAGTTAAAAACTCCTGACTAACATTAGACACTTAAAAAACACTTGTAAAAAAACCCTGAACACAACAGTAGAGACGCTGACTATTAAAAACCGAGCACTTTACACTTACACTAAAATTGAAAAGAACTTGCCCTTGGTTGGTAGATTGTAGATGAAAGGAATGGTGGGTGTGGAAGGAGATAGGAGAGTGGTAGTTATGAGAACTAGGGACTGTTAAGAGAGGGTGACAACACAGGGGTGGCTATGGGGACAAGGAGAGAGGGGTAGCTGGCATTGGGATAGAGGAAAAGGGAGCGGAGGGCGACAGGGAAGGGGAAAAGGAGGAGGTGTGGTATGGGAAGAGGATAAGTAGGAGCCCTTAGGGAGGGGGTAAATAGGGTGGTGTGGATTCAGAGTTCGTTGGGTGGGTGGATGTTGGGGTGGAGTTCATGGTCCAGCAAAGAGAGTTGGTTGAAATTTCCTTGGGAGATGACGTGGAAGGTGTGCAGTTGGAGGGCTGATGGGATGTGTATTGTGGTAGCACACTAGGATTAGAATGGAGAGGGAATAATATAGGATTGTTGGAGTCGAGTATTGCGGATGGTGTAGGTTATTCAGAAGTGTTGAATATGAGTGAGGAGAGTTGGGAATTTAATGAGTTGGTAAAGGATGCTTGTGAAGGAAGGTTAGTGCATGTTGAAAGCGAGGCAAAAAGCGTGGCATTCGAGGAGCTGGAGGAACTTACAGAACATGGGAAGAGCGTATATCTATGCAACATTTGCTTAGCAAAGAATGCGCAGAGCAGAGATTTGTACGCATGGAGAACAGTGGAGGGGTGTAGTCCCAATGTTCTGCCAGTTAATAGTTTTATTAGTGTTAGTCTAGTGACACTTGGGCGACTAGCATGTCCCTAAGCACTCGTCCAACTGGCGAAAGCGGAACAAGAGCGTAACGTGAAATCCGAGCCAAATTTCGCTCCTGGCGCATCTCCAAATCATGGAGTGTCGAATACTATGTTAAAAAGCAGGGTGCAATAAACTAACCCAGCCGAGATATGATACTACAACATTAAGACTTCTCACCTAAACGCTCTACCACTAGACTATTACACCACATGCGACACTGGTTACGCTTCCGGCCGCCTAAAGGTACACCTGTTCCCTCGAGTTATGGTGGTGGTTCGTGAGGTGGCAGTGGTATCATTTCCATAACTTAGCATTAATCCATCATATTTTAGACGGTTGTACGAAATACTCATAGATTACGTAAAAAAATCTTCCTCGTGAATCAGTGTATCTATTATTGATAAACAGACAGAGACCCTGCAGCAGCTTTTAAGATTACCCTGGATACATAGATTCATGCGAGAACGTGACTTGAAGTTATTTATAGAGAGATGTCGATCACATGGTCATCTGCCGGGTACAAAATACACTACTGGCCATTAAAATTGCTACACCAAGAAGAAATGCAGATGATAAACGGGAATTCACTGGACAAATATATTATACTAAAACTGGCATGTGATTACATTTTCACGCAATTTGGGCGCATAGATTCTGAGAAATCAATATCCAGAGAAACCACCACTGGCCGTAATAGCGGCCTTGATACGCCTGGGCATTGAGTCAAACAAAGCCTGGATGGCGTGTACAGGTACAGCTGCCCATGCAGTTTCAACACGATACCACAGTTCATCAAGAGTAGTGACTGGCGTATTGTAACAAGCCAGTTGCTCGGCCACCATTGACCAGACGTTTTCAATTGGTGAGAGATCTGGAGTATGTGCTGGCCAGAGCAGCGGTCGAACATTTTCTGTAGCTAGAAAGACCCGTACAGGGCCTGCAGCATTATCCTGCTGAAATGTAGGGTTTCGCAGGGATCGAATGAAGGGTAGAGCCACGGGTCGTAACACATCTGCAATGTAACGTCCACTGTTCAAAGTGCCGTCAATGTGAACAAGAGGTGACCAAGACGTGTAACTAATGGCACACCATACCATCACGTCGGGTGATACGCCAGTATGACTATGACAAATACACGCTTCCAATGTGCGTTTACCGCGATGTCGCCAAACACGGGTGCGACCATCATCATGCTGTAAACAGAACCTGGACTCATCCGAAAAAATGACGTTTTGCCATTCGTGCACCCAGGTTCGTCGTTGAGTACACCATCGCAGGCGCTCCTGTCTGTGATGCAGCGTCAAGGGTAACTGGAGCCATGGTCTACGAGCTGGTAGTCCATGCTCCTGAAAATGTCGTCGAACTGTTGGTGCAGATGTTTGTTGTCTTGCAAGCGTTCCCATCTATTGACTCAGGGATCGAGACGTGGCTGCACGATCCGTTACAACCATGCGGATAAGATGCCTGTCATCTCGGCTGCTAGTGATACGAAGCTGTTGGTATCCAGCACGGCCTTCCGTATTACCCTCCTGAACCCACCGATTCCATATTCTGCCAACAGTCATTGGATCTCGACCAACGCGAGCAGCAATGTCGCGATTCGATAAACCGCAATCGCGATAGGTTACAATCCGACCTTTATCAAAGTCGGAAACGTGATGGTACGCATTTCTTCTCCTTACACGAGGCATCACAACAACGTTTCACCAGACAACGCCGGTCAACTGCTTTTGTGTATGAGAAATCGGTTGGAAACTTTCCTCATGCCAGCATGCTGTAGGTGTCACCACCAGCGCCAACCTTGTGTGAATGATCTGAACAGCTAATCATTTGCATATCACAGCATCTTCTTCCTGTCGCTTAAATTTCGCGTCTGTAGCACGTCATCTTCGTGGTGTAGCAATTTTAATGGCCAGTAGTATAGTTACAACTGACCACCTGAGATAAGGACGCAATGGCGGCACAACGCTGGCTCAGCAAAGTAGCAACAGTAGCAGGTGCACCATTGCAGGCCAGCAGGCATTGGATGAGCGGTGGCAGTAGGCGCGTGTGTAACACAGTCACACCATATTGGTGGTAGGCTAGGCACTTGTCTATTCCATTAGCCATAAAATGCGCATACCTTGAAGACTCACAGAATATGGCTGAGTTCACCTCCAAGGTGTCCGCCCTCTGGATGTCTTGATGGCTGTCACTTGAGCCTTAGAAGCATCAAGTCTAGCAACAGTCTGTCGGCCAGCAGCTGATGGATTTTGCAGCTAGATGTAGTTGAAGGTGAGTGTTTAACATGGGGCCATCGCTTGGTGTGAAGTCATAAGAGTGTAGGTGGAGCTGGTGTGAAGGAGGCAACTGTTGGTGACAAGATACTGCTTTGTCTGAGTGACGCGTTCCCAGAGACGCTAAGACTTGTTCATTGTGACTTACGAAAAGTCTTCCCTTTTAATCACGTATTTCACCAAGGCAGATGTTCAGTAGGCCCTGCCATGGTCACCTCTGCAGTGGCCTGTTCCTTGCACCACCCTGCGTCAAAAATATTGCAACTTTGGCAGGAAGATTCTGTAGGCAGATAGCTTGCCTGACTTGCCATGGTTTATGAAACCAATATGGAGAGGTGTTGGAGCAATCCCTCTCCCCTTTTCAATAGCTTTGGTCCACCAAATTGCAGACTTTAGCTAAATCTGTGACTCACTTCAGAAGGAACATGGTACTACTTCCCTTGCACACTTATTTACAATTTATGTACTGTCTGTTTCTCCTCTCAGTCCAATCCAACGCTCAGAGTACATAAACGGTACACTCATGTCTCCTTAAACTTTACTGGTGACCTACTCAGTTGGTGTAGGGTGAATGGAGATTTTTGAATGGTGGGCAGTTCTCCACCATAGACGGATATAGGTTGCAGAAGCAAGAACCACGATTAACTTGGCACCCAAAGATGAGATTTCGTAGCAATCTGAGTATATGCTGGTATCTTCTGCAATATTGTTGTTGTGGACTACAGTCCAAAGACTGGTTTGAAGCGGCTCTATTCTGTGCAAGCCTCTTCATCTCCGAATAACTACTGCAACCTACATCCTTCTGAATCTGATTAGTGTATTTCTCTCTTGGTCTTCCTCTACGATTTTTACCCTCGACTCTTCCCTCCAATACTAAACTGTTGATAGTTTGATATCTCAGAACGTGGCCTACCAACCGATCCCTTCTTCTAGTCAAGTTGTGCCACAAATTCCTCTTCTCCGCAGTTCTATTCAGTACTTCCTCATTAGTTACGTGATCTACCCATCTTATCTTCATCATTCTTCTGTAGCTTCACATTTCGAAAGCTTCTATTCTCTTCTTGTCTAAACTATTCATCGTCCATGCTTCACTTCCATACATGGCTACACTCCATACAAATACTTTCAGAAAAGACTTCCTGACATTTAAATCTATACTCGATGTTAACAAATTTCTCTTCTTCAAAAACGCTTTCCTTGCCATTGCCAGTCTACATTTTATATCCTCTCTACTTCTACCATCATCAGTTATTTTTCTCTCCAAATACCAAAACCCATCTATTACTTAAAGTGTCATTTCCTAGTGTAATTCCCTCAGTTTCATCTGATTTAATTCGACTACACTTCTTTATTCTCGTTTTGCTTTTGTTGGTGTCCATCTTCTGCGATAATGCTGCATATACTGTGACATCTGTTCCGTGCTAGTACACCGCGTAGCATGGCCATGCTTTCCTCCAGAGTACTGAGAAAGGTAGCATCCAAATTTTTGTTCAAGAAGATGAAGATCCTAGCTGGCAATATGAATGAAGGCATACGGTACAACTACAATTGTAGATACGTTAAGTCGTAGCTCCTGTTCTCATCGCTGGAAGCCGAAAATTTGTCCCCAATATGTCACATTTCGTACAATGTAAAAATGACGTATTGTCCCACAGCTGCAACAGTTCTGTTCTCTTAGACTGCCCTTGTCTGAATCAGTCTGCGAGAAGTGTAACTGAATCATACACAGAGTATACCCAGTGAGATCTGCCCTCTGGAAATAAGATTATGATGCAATGATGTTCTTTGGGCATTCTTCCTCTCCTGTCCCTCCTAAAAACAATTGTATCTCACTCATCTCTACAGCAGTTAGGATTATGCCGGATGGGAATGAAACTTCATCCATTTGGCATCCCCACAAATAGCCTGCTGTCATCAAAGCATGGCCGTGTCGTCACCAGCAAATTTCCCTTCGTTCTGACCTGCACAAACCTTCCTAAGAGTCCGGAATTTATAGGATATAGTTAATCCCTATAACACCAATGCTGGGCTTTGGTACCTGCTACTCGAAACCGTAATAGCTTTTGGAGGCGGGCGTGGTCAACACTGACTACCACTAGCACAAGATGCTAATTTACCAATAAGGTTTCGGCCTTTGTGCAACTCTAATGATTCCCAGCATAACTGGCAGCTATTCCCGTACCTGGTCTAAGCCCTGCAGAAATTGGCTCGATTGTAGCAAGGTAGGGGTCAACTGTCCATTCTTTGCATGATGTATGGCTTTGTGTAACTCCACTGCCGGCCGCGGTGGCGGAGCGGTTCTAGGCGCTTCAGTCTGGAACCGCGTGACTGCTACGATCGCAGGTTCGAATCCTGCCTCGGGCATGGATGTATGTGATGTCCTTAGGTTAGTTAGGTTATGTAGTTTTACGTTCTAGGGGAATTATGACCTCAGATGTTAAGTCCCATAGTGCTCAGAACCATTTGAACCATTTATAACTCCGCTACTTCATTGCAGTCATTTACCAACACCACCGGCTAGAATGTGCAAGAGCTATGCCATAGCTAACCATTACGCATTTGCCGGCCGGGGTGGCCGAGCGGTTCTAGGCGCTACAGTCTGGAACGGCGCGACCGCTACGGTCGCAGGTTCGAATACTACCTCGGGCATGGATGTGTGTGATGTCCTTAGGTTAGTTAGGTTTAATTAGTTCTAAGTTCTAGGGGACTGATGACCTTAGAAGTTAAATCCCATAGTGCTCAGAGCCATTTGAACCATTACCCATTTGCTCCTGGTCTTTGAGGGATTTTTTGTTGGCTTACTGTACCTGCTTCCAAACCTCCTGTAATGTTCTTGAGAAAATTCGAGCTAGTTCTCCATTCATCCCCACTTTAGGTTCAACTAATTCGAATAGTGACATCGTTTTCCTGCCATATTCAACTTCGTTTGACGATTATGCCTGTACTTTCGTGAACCTTAAAACTATACTCCATGACAATGCATGTTAACACGGTATCCCAAATGTTATGATGGCTATTTGCAGAGCGGCTTAACATCTCTCCTCTCATTCCATGCACTAGCTCTGTTCATCCTCATATTTGCCTGCAGATGTAATGCACGTGTCCTTAACTTACGTACAGTAAATAGATTACAAAGCTGTTTAATCAGTTCTGACATAAAATTAGTACTCTGACCCATAATTATTTTTCTGGAACACCGAACGTCAACAACCAACAATTTATAAAATCTCAAAATAATGTAGCATCGAGGACCAGCAACTTGGATTACTAAATTTTATTTTTCAGTTTCTGTCACAGCTGCTCTCAAAATTTTTTTTTGGTGGTGACTAGTTTCAGACCACATTCTCCATTCCCAAACCACAGCCTTTGTTGTAAATGTCAAAACACATTTCCACCGTGAACACATATACAATAACCATAACTGATATTTTTACGTGTATCGAGTAGTAAAACTTCACAAAGACAAGTAGTGAAAGTGCCCCGCAAAAGGACATGGTATGCCTCTCCACTTTCCCTACACCCTCCCCCTCTTCTCGAGTCAATAGTATTAGCATGAGCCACGTCCCCGTTCCGTTCTCTCCCTGGTCAACCAGTCAGAGTCTAGTACTTTACAGACTAATAAAAACAAAACAACCAATCACAGTGCAACCATCTTGGCTGTGCACAAAAATACCTGAACACTCCGAGATTTTTTCGCCATATTCAAAAGCATTTATCCTACAAATTACGTAACTGGCGTAACGTGCAGCATTTTAATGTTCTTTACAGGGTGCTCAAAAGTACCCGAATGCTCTGACTTTCTTTTGCACGATACTGAAAGGTATTTATCCAAATATATATAAAGACCATAACTTAGAGTATTTCAACAGGTAATGGGTGGCTGTTAATGGGTACTGTCTACCATTTATCATTTATTCTTTCACTTGGGGCTCGTGTGTACAGGTCCTAGGTTCATGACTCAATGAGGGTATTTTTTCTATGACCTCAGCAATGAACTTGGAACCTGGTAACGTCATATGGAATCAATTATCTACAATGTACCATTCACTACCAATCACTTACTGTTCACCACTCAACGTTTCCCATTTACATTATATAATTCACCACTTACCTTGCGGCATTTACCATTCATTGTTCACTGTTTACCATTCACCATTTATCATTCACCGTTCACTCACTCAGCCATTAGTGCTTGTGAAGTGTTCCGTCTATAAAGGAGATAGAGTATAGAACAGCAGTGTGACCCATTTCTGAGTAAAGTTTGCGTGATTGGTAACCGCAACACGTCATGTTAAAAGAAGACAACTAACTAGTTCAGAAGTATGCTGATAGATTTGTTACTCGTAAGTTTGATCAGTATGAGAGTATTATGGAGATGCTTCGTAAACTCAACTGAGAATGCCTGTAGGGAATTATGACTTTTTTCTGAGAAACATTGTTGACAACATTTGGAAAAATGGAATACACTTAATTCGTTAGTTACATCGCATCAGCTAACATAGGTTTTCGACTTTTTGTGGAGACAATGTTTATACTCGTTCTCATATAAGAGAAATACAAATATCAGAAATAGTTTTATATATTTGTTGTGGCTATTGATATTGGTCCCAGAATATATACGTTCTCAAGCAATAAATAGGTCTCGACATGGCAGCCATGTCTCCGCAGTATCCTTTTTTCAGGAGTGCTAGTTCTGCAAGGTTCGCAGGAGAGCTTCTGTAAAGTTTGGAAGGTAGGAGACGAGATAATGGCAGAAGTAAAGCTGTGATGACCGGGCGTGAGCCGTGCTTCGGTAGCTCAGTTGGTAGAGCACTTGCCCGTGAAAGGCAAAGATCCCGAGTTCGAGTCTCGGTCGGGCACACAGTTTTAATCTGCCAGGAAGTTTCATTTCAGCGCACACTCCGCTGCAGAGTGAAAATCTCATTCTGGCTCCAACCGATTCTACTTGATAGGTTGTAACAATGGAAAATTGTACTGAAATGCAGGAGGATCTGCAACGAATTGACGCATGGTGCAGGGAATGGCAATTGAATGTCAATGTAGACAAGTGTAATGTGCTGCGAATACATAGAAAGAAAGATCCTTTATCATTTAGATACAATATAGCGGGTCAGCACCTGGACGCAGTTAATTCCATAAATTATCTGGGAGTGATTTAAAATGGAATGACCATATAAAATTAATCGTCGGTAAAGCAGATGCTAGACTGAGATTCATTGGAAGAATCCTAAGGAAATGCAATCCGAAAGCAAAGGAAGTAGGTTACAGTACACTTGTTCGCCCACTGCTTGAATACTGCTCAGCAGTGTGGGATCCGTACCAGATAGGGTTGATAGAAGAGATAGAGAAGATCCAACGGAGAGCAACACGTTTCGTTACAGGATCATTTAGTAATCGCGAAAGTGTTACGGAGATGATAGATAAACTCCAGTGGAAGACTCTGCTAGAGAGACACTCGGCAGCTCGGTACGGGCTTTTGTTGAAGTTTCGAGAACATACCTTCACCGAGGAGTCATGCAGTATGCTGCTCCCTCCTACGTATATATCGCGAAGAGACCATGATGATAAAATCAGAGAGATTAGAGCCCACACAGAGGCATACCGACAATATTTCTTTCCACGAACAATACGAGAATGGAACAGAAGGGAGAATCGATAGAGGTACTCAAAGTACCCTCCGCCACACACCGTCAGGTGGCTTGCGGAGTATGGATGTAGATGTAGATTGCATTTTGATTGCAGATTTGCTAATCCTAACCTGTCGAACAGATGCTCGCGAAAACCATTGACTAAGACTGGGGGATTAATTTTAGGCGAAGCGGGAAAGGGGACAACCACCATTCATATATAACGTACGTCACTTAACGGCAGCCTGGAGTGTTGATTTACGTTCACTACTTGCTTTAACATTTTTTGACACAGTCAAACGATAGACTTAGAGTGCATTAGAGTTTTTGACGTTAATTTTTTGAGCTGGCAATGAAATGTTTCAAAAGAACAGCAATAAGAATCAGAGAAACCGGTATAGGTTTCAAATGTTCAAATGTGTGTGATTTCATAAGGGACCAAACTGCTGAGGTCATCGGACCCTAGACTTACACACTACTTAAACTATCTTATGCTAAGAACAACAGACACGCCCATGCTCGAGAGAGGACTCGAATCTCCGGCGGGAGGGGCCGCGCAATCCGTAACATGGCGCCTCTAGCCGCGCGGTGGTATATTTTTTGATGCAGCGATAACGTGAAAGGTTATGTCGTGATGTAATCCATCACTCATGAGAAAGGAGTATAAGAGGTATCAAAATTATGGAAACAGAAAATACGATTACCTAAAAGGTATGTTTCCGTTACGTGTTTCCTATGACGATTCAAGGACAATTTCAAAATCATTTGTTATATTTGTCCTATAATGTAGTATTTGATAGGATATTTGTGTCCTTCTCATGCATCGTCAGTACAGAGAGCTGTATTGGCTCTGAGCACTATGGGACTTAACATCTATGGTCATCAGTCCCATAGAACTTAGAACTACTTAAACCTAACTAACCTAAGGACATCACACAACACCCAGTCATCACGAGGCAGAGAAAATCCCTAACCCCGCCGGGAATCTAACCCGGGAACCCGGGCGTGGGGAGCGAGAACGAGAGCTGTATTCTAAACAACAAATGTCACAGAAAGCGGCAAGAGTGTCTTCATTTTTTCAATATTACTTAACTCAATTCTCTTCTGGGAAATGCAAGGCCTTTACTACATTCCCTATACTAAATATAAAACTTTTTGCAAGGGGCTCAGTACTATCAGATCAGATCTCGTACTCCACCCCAGAGCTGTGTCTTCCTATGTCAGTGGCGTCCTGCTGTTGGCACGGCGCTGAAATACAGGCGTTGTTCATCGTTCATCAGATTTCCACAAGTGCTCTCATGACGCCAAGTTCTATATTAGTAGTTACAGGTTGGCAGCCCTGCAGCCAGGCGACTAGCGCGGGTTTTGGTGTTCTCGTAAGGATAAGTCATTTTAGATCATAAAACATATACACTCCTGGAAATTGAAATAAGAACACCGTGAATTCATTGTCCCAGGAAGGAGAAACTTTATTGACACATTCCTGGGGTCAGATACATCACATGATCACACTGACAGAACCACAGGCACATAGACACTGGCAACAGAGCATGCACAATGTCGGCACTAGAACAGTGTATATCCACCTTTCGCAGCAATGCAGGCTGCTATTCTCCCATGGAGACGATCGTAGAGATGCTGGATGTAGTCCTGTGGAACGGCTTGCCATGCCATTTCCACCTGGCGCCTCAGTTGGACCAGCGTTCGTGCTGGACGTGCAGACCGCGTGAGACGACGCTTCATCCAGTCCCAAACATGCTCAGGGGACAGATCCGGAGATCTTGCTGGCCAGGGTAGTTGACTTACACCTTCTAGAGCACGTTGGGTGGCACGGGATACATGCGGACGTGCATTGTCCTGTTGGAACAGCAAGTTCCCTTGCCGGTCTAGGAATGGTAGAACGATGGGTTCGATGACGGTTTGGATGTATCGTGCACTATTCAGTGTCCCCTCGACGATCACCAGTGGTGTACGGCCAGTGTAGGAGATCGCTCCCCACACCATGATGCCGGGTGTTGGCCCTCTGTGCCTCGGTCGTATGCAGTCCTGATTGTGGCGCTCACCTGCACGGCGCCAAACACGCATGCGACCATCATTGGCACCAAGGCAGAAGCGACTCTCATCGCTGAAGACGACACGTCTCCATTCGTCCCTCCATTCACGCCTGTCGCGACACCACTGGAGGCGGGCTGCACGATGTTGGGGCGTGAGCGGAAGACGGCCTAACGGTGTGCGGGACCGTAGCCCAGCTTCATGGAGACGGTTGCGAATGGTCCTCGCCGATACCCCAGGAGCAACAGTGTCCCTAATTTGCTGGGAAGTGGCGGTGCGGTCCCCTACGGCACTGCGTAGGATCCTACGGTCTTGGCGTGCATCCGTGCGTCGCTGCGGTCCGGTGCCAGGTCGACGGGCACGTGCACCTTCCGCCGACCACTGGCGACAACATCGATGTACTGTGGAGACCTCACGCCCCACGTGTTGAGCAATTCGGCGGTACGTCCACCCGGCCTCCCGCATGCCCACTATACGCCCTCGCTCAAAGTCCGTCAACTGCACATACGGTTCACGTCCACGCTGTCGCGGCATGCTACCAGTGTTAAAGACTGCGATGGAGCTCCGTATGCCACGGAAAACTGGCTGACACTGACGGCGGCGGTGCACAAATGCTGCGCAGCTAGCGCCATTCGACGGCCAACACCGCGATTCCTGGTGTGTCCGCTGCGCCGTGCGTGTGATCATTGCTTGTACAGCCCTCTCGCAGTGTCCGGAGCAAGTATGGTGGGTCTGACACACCGGTGTCAATGTGTTCTTTTTTCCATTTCCAGGAGTGTAGTTTAGTACTGATTACGTGGTAAATTGGTGTATTAGTGTGCCTTATAAGTATACCATTAAAGGTTTCATTTTTCTTTGCGTAATATAGCAGAAAACGCGAAAAGATCGTACAGTCGTATTTTCTGTTTACGTTTTGCTGCATCAGATCTATAGAATTTCGTTTAGTTGTTCCTTGCTGTCTCCAGCAATTAAACTTAGCGTACCTCTTCATTATTTAACTAGCTTTTCCGGAAAGTAGCGTAAAGTTTAAGTTGTTTCAGAAATTTTGCACTGTTGTTTTTGTTTACACACAGTTGCTATAGGCCAAATTTGTGGAAGCATATTTTCGTGTTTATCTGTAATTTAACTGACTTATTCTTAATAAACTATTACGTTTATCATGAGTGAAAAGTGCTTGACTTGCTGTAGAATTGTTAGGTCGGGGCTTTGGTGTGATGGGTGCTGTAGTTTTTTCCATGTGGGTGACTGTAGTGGCGTGGGAATAGCGGAAGTAAATGAGACTCATCAGTGGTTTTGTAGGATTTGTAGTAGAGATAGGAAGGTACTAGAACAGGCGGGGAAAATTGCCGCCCTTCAGGCTGAGTTAGACAAGGCCAGGGGAGATCTTGACAGGTTAAGGAGGGAGAAGGGTAAAGAGAGGTGGGAAGTGGCAACAGGCAACAGGAGGAACAAGCCTAGAACTTTGTCTGACAGCTTCATTGTGAATGTGGAAAATAGATTTGACCTGTTGCTTCAGTTAGAAGCTGGTGAGCCTCAAGCAGTTGCAGGTGTAGACAGGGCACAACAAACTTTCAGCAGCAAATTGAAAAGTAAGAATGTAGGGAAATCAGTAAAGAGAAAGAAAGTGTTGTTGTTAGGTAGTTCCCATGGAAGAGGTGTTGGCCAACTTTTGCAGGATGAACTAGGATCAGAATACCAGGTCACCAATTTTTTTAAACCTATTGCTGGTCTGGAGCAGGTGACAGAGGATTTAGGATCACTTTGCAAAGATTTCACTAAGGAAGACACCGTGGTTATAGTGGGTGGGGCAGGTAACAGTATTGACAGAGATCCTGGGTACAGTATAGAATGTCACCTGGCAAAGATTGCACCAGCATCGAGGCATACTAGTGTTGAGTTTGTATCTGTTCTTGGGCGCCATGACCGACCTCATTTGAACTCTTCTGTCAAGAGAGTTAATTTGGAGCTGGAACGGCTGCTTATGTCGGGTGCAGGGTCACACATTGATGTGGTTCGTGTTGATTCTCTCAGTAGGTGGGATTATACTAGGCATGGTCATCACCTCAACAGGAAGGGGAAGGGTAAATTGGCTGGTGAAATAGCAGGAAAGTTAAAGGGGGGAGGCACTTTCATGAGTGGTAAAATACCAGTGGTTATAGGGTTCAGAAAAGACCTTTTTTAGGGTAATGAGGACAGAAAGAAAGCAAATTTTAAGAGAGGTTAGAACTGAGACAAACCTTCAGTTTGAGAAAGAAATCAAAAAACATAATTCCAGCTTATTACGCCAGTATAAACAACTATTGGTTAAAAATTTTCAACAGTCAGCAGATATTTTAAATGAACCCAATTTTAACTCTGTTAATGTGAAATGTCAGCTATCTTTATTGCATCAAAATATTCGAGGACTGAGAAATAAAATTGTGAATTAACTATCTGCCTAGATGAATTAGAGTCTTCAAACCCAGCTGACATAATCTGCCTCTCTGAACATCATGTGGCCACTGGTATAGTTCTTTTAAGTGTTACAGGGTTTAGGTTAGCATCTCACTTTTGTAGATCAGAAGCGGAGAAAGGAGGAGTTGTCACATTCATCAGGAACTGTCATAAATAGAACATAGACATTCATAAATTTTGCCTAGAACAGCATACGGAAGCATGTGCAACAGAAGTAGAATTTCACAAAAAATCCTTCATAATATTAAGTGTATATCGAGCACCTGCAGGTAACTTTAATCTGTTTGTAAACCACCTTGAAGCTGTACTGGCCCATTTAACAACCAAATACAAAGAAATAGTGGTTGCTGATGATTTCAATGTAGATTTCCTTAAAGGCTCTCCCAATAAGAACTTATTTGAGTTAGTAACACTATCATTCAACTTAATTCCCACTGTAAAGTTCCCCACTAGGGTAGCCAATTGCTCACAAACACCCATTGATAAGATATTTATAGAAAACTCCAATGAACAAAATAGACCATGACATGCAGTTCCTTCTGTTAAATGTTAATGCTGAACAGGATATAAAATCTGTTAAATATGAGCTCAAAAGGGTAATCAATAAGCGAAAAATTTATTATTTTAGGACACTCCTCAGAGACATTCACTGGACTGATGTTTACAGTGCTCATGGCATGAATGAAAACTATAACACTTTTGCTAATAAAGTGCTTACCTTATTCGAACACTGTTTTCCTCCAAAACTTACCAGGGTTAGAGCAAAGTCTACAAAGAAGCCATGGATTACTCAAGGAATAGGGGTATCTTGTAAAACAAAAAGAAAACTGTATCTGTCAATCCGAAACAGCTCTGATGTTGATGCTATAGCACATTACAAGAAATACTGCAAAATATTAAAGACTGTAATACAGACGTCAAAGCAAATATATTACAAGGAAAACATAGTCATATCAGATAACAAAATAAAGACAATATGGGATGTAGTGAAGGAGGAGACCGGTAGAACCAGACATGAAGAGGAACAAATAGCATTAAGAGTAAATGATACATTGGTGACAGATGTGTATAGTGTTGCAGAACTTTTTAACAAACATTTTATAACTGGTACTGAAAAGATGGGGTTGTCAGGTTCAGTAGATGCTGCTATGGAATGACTCAGACCAGACATTTCAAGTAACTTCCATAATATCAATTTGACCCTCACTACCCCAACAGAAATAATGTCCATCATAAAATCTTTAAAATCAAAAACATCTAGTGAATATGATGAAATATCAACAAAGTTAATTAAAGAATGTGATTCTGAGCTAAGTAACGTATTAAGCTATCTGTGTAACCAGTCGTTTATCAGTGGAAAATTTCCTGAATGGTTGAAATATGCTGAAGTTAAGCCACTGTTTAAGAAGGGAGATAAAGAAATAGCATCAAACTTCCATCCAATTTCAATGTTGCCAGCATTCTCAAAAATTTTAGAAAAAGTAATCTACAGTCGGCTTTATAACCATCTTATCTCAAATCACATACTGTCAAAGTCACAGTTTGGATTTCTAAAAGGTTCTGATATTGAGAAGGCTGTCTACACCTACAGTGAAAATGTGCTTAATTCATCAGACAAAAAATTGCTGGCAACTGGTATATTTTGTGATCTGTCAAAGGCATTTGACTGTGTAAATCACAATATCCTTTCAAGTAAATTAGAATATTATAGTGTAACAGGAATTGCTGCAAAATTGTTCAAATCTTATATCTCTGGCAGGAAACAAAGGGTGTTATTAGGAATGAGACATGTATCAAGCTATCAGGCATCATCCAACTGGGAACTAATTACATGTGGGGTCCCACAAGGTTCCATTTTGGGGCCCTTACTTTTTCTTGTGTAGATCAATGACCGTTCACCAGTAACATTACCAGATGCCAAGTTCGTTTTGTTTGCTGATGATACAAACATTGCAATAAATAGCAAATCAAGTGTAGTCTTAGAAAGATCAGCTAACAAAATATTTGTGGACATTAATCACTGGTTCCTAGCCAATTACTTGTCACTAAACTTTGAAAAAACACACTACATGGAGTTCAGAACTTGTAAGGGGTGTATATGTCTAACATATGATGACAAGAAGATAGAAGGAGTGGACAGTGTTAAATTCTTGGGATTACAGCTAGATAATAAATTCAACTGGGAGGAGCACACCACAGAACTGCTGAAGCGTCTTAACAAATCTCTGTTTGCAATGCGAATTTTGTCAGACATAGGGGTATAAAAATGAAAAAGCTGGAATACTATGCTAACTTTCATTCCATAATGTCATTTGGAATTATTTTTTGGGGTAATTCATCAAGCCAGACAAAAGTTTTCGGGGCACAAAAACGTGCAGTAAGAGTTATATGTGGTGTGAACTGAAGAACATCCTGCAGAAGCCTGTTTAGGTAGCTAGGGATACTCACTACTGCTTCACAATATATTTATTCCTTGATGAAATTTATCATTAAAAATATATCACTTTTTCAAACCAGCAGCTCAATTCATGGAATCAATACCAGAAATAAGAATAATCTTCACAAGGATTTAAAGTCACTTAATCTTGTACAAAAAAGGTGTGCATTATTCAGGAACACACATTTTCAATAACGTGCCAGCAGCCATAAAAAGCTTAACAACCAATGAAATTCAGTTTAAGAGAAGCCTAAAGGATTTATTGGTGGCCAACTCCTTCTACCACATTGATGAAATTCTTAGTAAAACCAACTGATATATATATATATATATATATATATATATATATATATATGTGTGTGTGTGTGTGTGTGTGTGTGTGTGTGTGTGTGTAAGTAGTAAGTACAATCTAACTTCTGCACAATTTCAGTGCAGTAATGTGTTCATTGTAAATAAGTATTATAGTAGTTGTATTACGTATTTGTTACCTTATAAATAAATAAATAAAATTTTAAATTTTAAATTCAGTGCATTAGTATTTGTAAAATGACCCTTTTATATAGTTTTAATTAAAAACTGATGATCATTCCACTTAGGACCTTTGCAATGGTACATTAGCTTTTTTGTTTTTTTTGTAAATATTTGTCATGTATTGTTGTTGTTCTGACATGTTCCACATCCTGGAGGACCTCCTCACTATGGATGAATTGGAATGAAAGTAAATCTAATCTAATCTAATCTAAACAGGGCCCACAGACACTAAACATTGTCCGAATGATAACATTCGGCAGCAATGGTTGGCTTACCATGAGAACCCATTTCCAATTTTTCGTTTACTGCAGCAACCCATATGATTTCACTCGGATTAAAAATATCAAAATCAGTAACTAAACCAAAATAACGGAATATTTTAACCACCCCATGACAACCAGAGTAGCAAAATGTTATCATTCAGGCATTAAGAAGCGTAATTGTGGGGAAAGATAGGGTCCGAGAAATTTTGCTTTTTGTAATTTGACCGTTATAAATGAATCTCAGGAAATTAGTGATGTAATCCAGTTATAAAAATGTTTGTATTTACAAGACAGTGACACTGAACGTTCAGTTAAGAGAACACATCTTCCACAATGGTAGAATAACTATTCTCGTCCAAAAAGTCATGTACCTGCTATTCGTAAAACAAGGACATCAACACAAAGAAAACGAGACAACACAGACACACAATAAATGACACACTTTTACCTGTTCCTCTGTTTTCTGATTGGTTGTCCAGCTGTGAGTCACAATTGGTTGTAATTTCGGGAAGCTCTCCTAAACCACAAAGACTGGAGTACTCATTGAAGCAATGTGAGGTGATATTGTCTGAACCACTGTAATAGATTGCACATATTGGTGTTGGTGCATGCATGTCGTCGGTGCATACAAGAGAAAACCAAAGATTAAGGTCAGTCGTTAAGTTCATAGCAAAAAGCGTTTTAAATCATGATTCTTACTTATGGCATTCTGTGATATAAACGTCGTTAGCCAGAGCTGTGGAAAAGTCCAAGAACATCTGCAGACACTGTTCATATAATGGGTCTTCGTCTTTCAACATATCCTCTTCTATCGCAAAAGCTGTAAAAAATGAAAAAAAACAATGTATTGTTAGTGCTGCAGCGAAACCGAGTTGGTGGAACAGTGCGCATAGAACGCGATTTTCTAAGATCCGTTGACAATAGTGGCAAACATAAAGCCTTGTTTAAAAACGTACGATCTCTTTACATGCAGAGTGCTACTAGTAAAGGAAAACGGTTAAGGCACTGGATGAAGCTGTAGAGGTTTCTGAGACAAGTATGTAAAAATAGGGCACAAATGCCTAGAATTGCCTTAAAATTTGTCACGAATAAATGGTTCACAGTTTTTGTTTAGAGGTCCTGCGGCTTGAAATACTAACTGAATGCTTATCTCATTACCTTACAATCTTTAATTTTGTGGAAAAAAAACGGCCTATTGCGATGTCAACGGGGATTGCAAGCAGTGCGATCTGTATCAGTACCTCCAAAATACAACACATACGCAGCTAAATACTTGACCATAAATAACTTCCTCCTTACAAACTCTAACCAAAATGTGTATGCAACTATATAAAGACAAGTCGTAGTTTAACTTCACTAAATTACTTCATATTTTTACATAATACTCTAACAAACATTTGGACGGACACAGGTAACCTATACTTTTTTAATTTGTTTGGTTTGTAAGTATATGTATACTGGACAGGGCGAAACACCTATAACTTGCGCCACAAATATTGCGAAAATAGAATATTCTATTGATGTGTGGTTTTCACCTAATGGATTGGCAGGGGATCGTATTACTAACCAATCAACATATTGTAATAATACTTAGAAAGTGCATTTTTGTGCAACAATATACTTTTTAAATGGAACAAAGCCTGTTGACACCAACATACTAAAAGTATGGTAAGTTACAATGCCTGTGGTGTTTGTTGCAGACGTCTAGTGCGGGTTGTTAACGAGATATCGTATTTTGAAAAGCCCCCACACATACCTGCGGAAACACGCACAAATGAACAACACAAGTCCATACACGAGTTATGTGGATTCTGGCAAGTTCAAATGGTTCACATGGCTCTGAGCACTATGAGACTTAACTGCTGAGGTCATCAGTCCCCTAGAACTTAGAAGTACTGAAACCTAACTAACCTAAGGACACCACACACATCCATGCCCGAGGCAGGATTCGAACCTGCGACCGTAGCGGACGCCCGGTTCCAGACTGTAGCGCCTAGAACCACTCGGCCACTCCGGCTAGTAACGAGGCAATTGACCATCACAGATTGTGCTCAAAATGACAACTGGCAGCGGCGATATACGCTTCCAGTCTGGTATGGCACGACCGCTGTACACTTGCTCGCATGTCAGCGGAGATGTCCGACCAGGCTGCAGTAATAAGTCGTTGCATTTTATCGGGTACAGTTGGTACGTCCTTGTAGACAGCGGCTTTCAGTTTTCAGCAGAAAAAAAAAACTACAGGCGTCAAATCCGGGGGACAGACCAGCCAAGGTACAGGCCATCTGTGTCCAGTTCAACGATTTAGAAACAATTCGTGAAGACACATTGCAGTACTTCGTGCACTATAGATTGAACAGCCATTATGTTGGCGCCACAGGTTCCTCCTGGTCTGCAGAGGAACGTCTATTAGCATTCATGGAAGACAGTCTGTTAGGATGCTGCAATACTTGTGAGCGTTCAGTGTTCCGTTTATGAAAAACGGGCGTATGAGCTGATGGTTCACTATCTCACATCACACGTTTACCCTCCATGGATGCTAACGTTCCACCGACGGTGTCAACGGGGATTGTCAACAGATCAATAGTCCATGTTTCGGCGGTTTACCTGGCCGTGATTGGTAAATGTGTTTTCATCACTAAACAGGGTACAAGATACATCTAGAGTATCGTGTCTTAATGTCCATGTACAGAAGTTAAGACGATTCTCATAATCGTTTATGTGCAGCTCTTGGTGGAGAGAGATTTGATAGGGATGGAACATTTGTTGATGGAGACTGCGTATGACACTTGCCTGTCTCATGCTACTTCTTCGTGCGATTGCATGGGATCAACTGCAACAGCAGCAAGAAAATTATTTTCTCCCTCTTCTGTCGTCACTTGTTTCCTTCTGTTACGTTGTCTATGTGTTACACTACCAGTTTCAGGTAACTGGCTGAAGAGGCTGATAAATAATTGCCGAGATGGTTGACGTCTATTGGGATATTTTTCCGCATACGCCATACAACAACGAACCGTATTCTTCCTACGCTCTTCATACACCATGAGCATGTCGGCTTTTTCTCCACTGCTAAATCCCATCGTCCACTCACGACCTACTGCATGGGCTATCACACACTGACCACGAAGTCGCAAGGCACTCAAGGAACACACAAGCACACTGTAAGCAAATATAACAACATAGTACCTAGCAACTACGCAGGCTGAATGTCACAAACAAGTGTCGGTGTGGGAACTTTTCAAAATACAATATCTCGTTAACGACCCGCGCTAGACTCCATCAACAAACACTACTGACATTCTAATTTACCCTCCGTTTAGTTTGTTATCGTCAATAGGCATTTTTCCATTTAAAAAAATGTATGCTTGCACGGCAGTACAGTTTCTAAGTAGTATTACGATGTATTAATTGGCTAACAATACGCGCCCCTGACTAACAATCCATTCTGTGAAAACCACAAGTCAGTAGGATTTTTCATTTCCGCAATATCTCCGATGCAAATGTTAAATGATTTACCCTGTATAAACGGAACATTATCAGCAATAATCTCGAAATTTTGTTCACAGATTAACTTCAAAATTTTGCATGATACTCTTCGGACAGAAATAAGCTACATATTTTTTAATATATTTGGTGCATCAATATATATCTTACTACTGTAAGAAGACAAGTCGGTGTTTAGCTTTATTATCTAAATCTCATAAATTTCTTGACCAATTTACTTCAGATTTTTATACGATACTCTAACAAAAATTCAGACCGACATAGGTTTTTTTTAAAAAAAAATGTGTAGACCTTCTGTTAAAACTAGGTGTGGGAAAGAAAATGGTATGCTATGCTGTACTGTGAAAATATGTAATTTCATATCCTTTCTCGCAGTCTGTTTTAACTACGATAGCAGGACATTTAAACATTTAGACAAATTGTTGCTCTCATATATATTCTGTCTCTTCATATATATATATATATATATATATATATATATATATATATATATATACAAAATTCTACACAAAAATGCGATACACCTACTGCTCTTTTGTTTTCTTCCACACAGTCGGTTTTAACAGAAAATAGCAAAGTTGTATTTAAGGCTTACGCGCTTATGATTCGAAAAATACTATGGAATTTGACTCATCAAAAACTTCGTTATCCTACCCGTTTCCAGATTAAAAGTTTGTGAAATACCCTCACTGAAGCTACTAGGGCTGTCCTCTTAGATCCAGTAGCAGGAGAGGTCCCTCATACCCCGTTTACACACTCATTTTAAACAACATCATGCCAAAAACAATGTTTCGTTGGCTATAACAATAAACAAGGCTCAAGGTCAGCGAGAGGGGTAATAGGAAATGCACAGAGGGGTGAGGGGATGAACACATAGAAGGGGAAGGAGGAAATGGACAGAGATAGAAGGGGGAAGGAGTTGGAGATGGACAGACAGAGGGGAGAGACGGAGGAGGACAGAGAGGAGCGGAGAAACAGATCAGGACGTATATCCGATTTCCATTCGTGTGCATCAGTTGCGAAGCATTGCCAGGTCCTCTAGCAAGATATAATTCTTCAGTACAAAGATATCTTAGAGCACGAAGGTTATTCCGAAAGTAAGTTCCGATCGGTTGCAAAATGGAAACAGCTGTGAAAATCCGATGAAGTTTTGCACAGATGTGTTGGGTAGTGTCTCTAGCATGATCGACGACCTTACAATGTCGCTCTTTTCAATTCTGAGACCACAGTGAGCACGTAAAGACGCCTAGGAAGCGGTGTCTCCCATCGAGTATGAAGATCAGGTAACAGATTTCGTCTGATGTCGTGCAGCACAGATAACATAACTGTCATGCGTTTCGTTCTTCATGACAGTTCTCGACCGCATTCTGCAGGGGCAATGAAGATGCTCCTTCAGTTTTTTCGTTGGGAAGTGTTTGATAGCCCACAGGACAGCACAATTGTCTCCCCCTGAGTTTCGTCTCTGCTCACATGAAGCACAGCCTATGAAGTCAACATTTTGGCACAGACAACGAGCTGTAGACGAGCGTAGAGAATTGGCGGGAATCACAGGCAGCTGCCTTCTACGAGGTCGGTATTGGAAACTTGGTACAATGCTACGACAGATGTCTAAGTCGGAGAGGTGACTATGTAGAGAAGTAGCTGGAAGGTGTAGCTAACTATTGCAAATAAAACATTTTTGATTTTCACAGTGGTTTCCATTTTGCGACCGATCAGAACTTTCTTTCCGAACAGCCCTCGTACATCAAATGCCATCTTCCATGCAGGTAAAACATATTGTTAGGATTTGTTGTCTCGTCCATGTGTAGAACACCAGAGACACAAAATCAGTTCCGTTCTAACGAGAGGGATGGAGTTTAGCTATGACCTGACACTGAGTAGTTTTACGCATAAAAATAAGTTAACTTCCCTACGGAATGAATTCTCGCTGTGCAGTGGAGTGTGTGCAGGTTTAAAACTTCCAAGCAGATTAAAACTATGTGCCGGATCGGGACTTAAGGCCTGACCCTTTGTCTTCCGCCGGCAAATAATCTACCGATTGAGCTCTCCAGAGAATTTCTCCGCAAAAAGAAAATATTGCTGGTTCGAGTACCAGTCCGGCACACAGTTTTAATCTGCCACCTAGTTTCACGTGTACTTTACATGTTACACAAGTATAGGAAAAAGGACATGGAATATTCATTACTGTTGAAAAACCACTTCCAGCTCCAGACCTAATACATCTGTTCCATTAACGGACGCGTATGCTCAAAACAGACCTTTTAGCTGGCGAAGAGTGTTAGTGATAGCGTTTGGAACTTCCAAACAGGATAAAACTGACGACAGTGCGGTTTCTTTATGACTGCACCAGACACGTGAAAGTTGAACGGCGATTGGTTATCGCAATCTGCAGCAAGTTTACCCACAGTCTCACAAAGCCCAACAAAATGCAGTGCTCTCCTTTGTTGCAGACCTAGTGCTAGAAATTACTTGTACAGGTTGGGCAAAATAATATGGAATCCGTGGCATAAATCAGTCAATTTACGAGCTTATAGTATACACTTGTCTTTTATTTTCCTCTTCTAGTACAGTAAACATCCATATTATCTCAGGACGTATTCTGACGATGATGGATGGTAGGGGTTTAACATACCGTCGACAATAGTGTCATTACAGGTGGCGTACTACCTCAGATTGTACAAGAACGAGGCAGAAGACGAAATTTTGATTGTTTAACATACGTATCTCAGTATAAACTCCAATTGATTTACGGAAATCTCGAAGAAGTTAAATCTTAGTGACAGGGCCGTAATTTCAATCCTGATTTCCCCTAAGGCGAGTCAACTAACACCTCGCTTGGTGGAAGGACATGGATTGGACAAATGTATGGAAATACCGCGGAAAATGCATGCTTAAACATAAACGCAGTTTCTAGCCACGCCTGGAGGCTGTGCTGTTGTATTTTCACCATGAACGGCGCCTGTGCAATGTCCTCAACACGTTGTAAGTATCAAAGGTGTGAAGAAAAGTGTTCTAGATGGTTGTGAGAGCAGCTAAGTGAATTAAAATGTGGGCAAATTTTTGGTGCTCCTATGGTAGGTGCTTCCGTTAACCAAGGGAGCCGAAGTGTTTGGTGCCTCAGGAGGCACCGTACCGTGTACAGGGAAAACAGGAAACCATCATCCGCAAATCCACAACGCGAAGGGAAGTTTATTGAGTGATCGTGGTGGACCATTGTTCAAGAGGATTTGGACCAAAAATAGGGGACGACTGCTGCAAAACATACTGCACAACTGGTTCTAGCACATGCGAACGCTGCCTACACCAAAACAACTCGAAGGGAGCTCAGTTAGCAGGAAACTACGGGACAACTGGAATTCCACAACAACTCACTCATCAGTGATGCAAATGCGTGCAACAGGGAAACGTGGAGTCGCACCCGTAAAACATAGACTACGGAACAATGAAAGAAAGTTATTTGATCGTATGAATCTTTTTGCGGGCTGTATACAACTTCTGATCGAGTTTACGTCCCAAGGGCGAAACATAATGGGGGTTAGGAAACGATGTTGTACACGGTTGCCAACTTCTGGCCGAATTGACGTCCCAGGAGTGAAACATAGAAGTGGTTAGCAAATGATTTGGGCAGTCATATCGTGGTATTAAATTGGACCTATGGTTTCTCTGCAGGGTGACCATTCTGGCTGATCAGGTCCATCCCTAGGTACAATGGTTGTTTTCCAGGAGTGATGCTGTGATCCAAGACAACCGGGCCCTTGTGCACAACGGCATGCATAATCCAGGACTGGTTTTATTAGCACCCTGGCCACCACAGTCACAAGATCACAATCTTTTTGAGCCTTTGTGGTCTACTTTGGAAAGAAGGTTGAAAGGTCTCTGTTGGATTCCTTTCATGTTAATTTCTTAAATCTGTTGTCATTTACGGCATACATTCCACTTCTAAATTTACTGTGGTGTTTCTGACTCTATCTGGGAGGAGACTGAGCAGTGGAACGTGTTACTTTTACTCGTAATCAAGAACGATCTGTCACACTTCTACACTTTAAAACACAGTTTATATGTAATTCATGTCACACAGTCTCATACAGAACCTACATCCGCTTTCTTTTATATACTGTATGTGATAAAATACTGTCATCCCCCTTCCCTTCTGTGTGAAAGGATGAATGAGCAAATGTATTTCTAGTTGTATGCTTGATGGCAGCAGACAAGCCTGTCTGCTAGAGAACAGTAGGACCAAAGTCGGAACAGGTAGCTACGCTTTCTAAAAGCAAAGAGGTTTCTATTCTTAGTATGGTCCTGTCCGTCCCTTGTCATGTTGGTATAGGAAGCTGCCTCTCTGGTCACTTCCGTTTCTATCAGTGAAGCACCCTCAGTAGGGGCCCAGGCCAGTGTGTCTGCAGCGAGCGTCTGAAGTGGTAAGATCTCCAGCTAAGCGCATCTCTGCTAAGTCCGTAGGACAATGGATTTCTTAAGTTCAGCTTAACTGAAAATTTAATCACCTTTATTTCAGGTTTCGATCTAAAATATCTTGTTATCTTAAATTGCAACGCAGTGTAATTCGAGTGTGAAGTTCAGAATATCTTCCAGTAGTTGCTTTGTCACTACTTTGTGAGTAAAGTGGAACCACGTGTTGATGATCTGTAACTCTAACTAAGATCATCAATCTTAAATGCGAATGTGCGTGAGATTATGACGTCTCGTCTTGACAATATTTTTCAATATAGCAACTTTGCTTTATGTTCAACCCACGTGAGGTGTACTTTGTGAGACCAGTACCACGTGCTTATACAATTGTTTGACCCATCAGGTTAATGGTAAGACGATAGTAACCAGTTCGAGGTTTTTCTGCGTTTCGATGTAATTTATTTGAATTATCAAAATGGTGTGGGTTCCTGTAGTCATGTCCTAGTTCATGAACCACGGGCAACGTATGAGTGGCCAAGTAAGTGGTCCCGACAGTCAGGATACCAGTCACTTTGGAATAAGGATGGGCATCTCGGACATATTCTGAGTCGTGGTCACCTTTGTGGTCATACGGCAAAGACTACCAAATCCACCGGTTAGTCCCTCAACCGTTAGGGGTAAAACCCAATGGGACTCGGGGCAAGTAAGGCTAGCAACCTGCTTCCCTGGTACTTTAAATATGATGCTGGCAACAATCAGAGCAAAATGCCTCGGACCTTTGGAGGTGACGGAGTCCCACCTCTAACTGACAAACCAGGGACTCCTAAGATACGACTTGGCAAACAAATGGTAGTGAGATGGAGAGCTACTAATATCAATGGGGGCTACTCTGGGAAGAAGGTGGAGCTGGCAGAAGCTGCAAGTAAGATGGGGCTGGACGTCTTAGCTGTTAGTGACATTCGGGTAAGAGGTGAGAAAGAAGAGGGAGAATACAAGGTCTACCTGTCAGGAGTCAAAGCAGGAATAGCACAAGGGGGTGTAGGGCTTTACATCAGGAAAGAAATGGAACCCAGCGTAGTTGCAATATGGTATGTAAACGAACGACTGATGTGGATAGATTTGACAGTGTCTAGCAAGAAAATTTGGATTGTGTCAGTATATTCGCATTGTGAAGGGACAGATAAAGATAAGTTGGATAGCTTTTATGATGCACTCAGTGATGTAGTTGTTAGAGTAAAGGACAAGGACAGTGTTCTGCTCATGGGTGATTTTAACGCCAGGATTGGAAATCGAACTGAAGGGTATGAAAAGGTTATGGGTAAATTTGGAGAGGATATGGAGGCCAACAGGAACGGGAAACAACTCTTGGATTTCTGTGCCAATATGGGCTTAGTAATCACAAACTCCTTTTTTAAACATAAGAACATTCACCGGTATACTTGGGAAGGCAGGGGAACCAGATCTGTCATCGACTATATAATAATAGATCAGGAATTCAGGAAGGCTGTGAGGGACACACGTGTATTCAGGGGATTCTTTGGTGACACTGATCATTATTTAATCTGCAGTGAAATTGGGATTGTGAGGCCGAAAGTGCAGGAGGTCAGGTCCATATGTAGGAGGATAAGAGTGGAGAAACTTCAGGATAAGGAAATCAGGCACAAGTACATAACAGCGATCTCAGAAAGGTACCAGTTAGTTGAATGTAGTCAATTACAGTCATTGGAAAAGGAATGGACAAGGTACAGGGACACAGTACTAGAAGTGGCTAAAGAATGTCTTGGAACAGTAGTGTTTAAAAGTAGGATGAAGCAAACAGCTTGGTGGAATGACACAGTCAAGGCAGCCCGTAAAAGGAAAAAGAAGGTGTATCAAAAATGGCTACATACTAGAACTCAGGTAGACAGAGAAAGTTATGTTGAAGAAAGAAACAAAGCCAAACAGATAATTGCAGCATCCAAGAAGAAATCTTGGGAAGACTTTAGAAACAGGTTGGAGACTATGGGTCAAGCTGCTGGAAAACCATTCTGGAGTGTAATTAGCAGTCTTCGAAAGGGAGGTAAGAAGGAAATGACAAGTATTTTGGACAGGTCAGGAAAACTGCTGGTGAATCCTGTGGATGCCTTGGGCAGATGGAGGGAATATTTTGAAGAGTTGCTCAATGTAGGTGAAAATACGATCAGATTTCGAGGTAGAATGGGATAGGAATGATGATGGAAATAGGATCACATTTGAGGAAGTGGAGAAAATGGTCAATAGATTGCAGTGCAATAAAGCAGCTGGGGTGGATGAAATTAAGTCGGAACTCATCAAATACAGTGGAATGTCAGGTCTTAAATGACTACACAGGTAATTGAAATGGCCTGGGAGTCGGGACAGGTTCCATCAGACTGGACAAAAGCAGTAATCACACCAATCTTTAAACATGGAAACAGAAAAGATTGTAACAGCTACAGAGGTATCTCTTTAATCAGCGTTGTGGGTAAAATCTTCTCACGTATTGTTGAAAGGAAAGTGCGAGTATTAGTTGAGGACCAACTGGATGAAAATCAGTGTGGGTTTAGGCCTCTTAGAGGTTATCAGGACCAGATCTTTAGCTTACGGCAAATAATGGAGAAGTGTTATGAGTGGAACAGGGAATTGTATCTATGCTTTATAGATCTAGAAAAGGCATATGACCGGGTTCCTAGGAGGAAGTTATTGTCTGTTCTACGAGATTATGGAATAGGAGGCAAACTTTTGCAAGCAATTAAAGGTCTTTACATGGATAGTCAGGCAGCAGTTAGAGTTGAAGGTAAATTGAGTTCATGGTTCAGAGTAGTTTCAGGGGTAAGACAAGGCTGCAACCTGTCTCCACCGTTGTTCATATTATTTATGGATCATATGTTGAAAACAATAGACTGGCTGGGTGAGATTAAGATATGTGAACACAAAATAAGCAGTCTTGCACATGCGGATGACTTAGTTGTGATGGAAGATTCGATTGAAAGTTTGCAAAGAAACATTTCAGAGCTAGATCAGAAATGTAAGGACTATGGTATGAAGATTAGCATCTCCAAAACGAAAGTAATGTCAGTGGGAAAGAAATATAAACGGATTGAGTGCCAAATAGGAGGAACAAAGTTAGAACAGGTGGACTGTTTCAAGTACTTAGGATGCATATTCTCACAGGATGGCAACATAGTGAAAGAACTGGAAGCGAGGTGTAGCAAAGCTAATGCAGTGAGCGCTCAGCTACGATCTACTCTCTTCTGCAAGAAGGAAGTCAGTACCAAGACTAAGTTATCTGTGCACCGTTCAATCTTTCGATCAACTTTGTTGTATGGGAGCGAAAGCTGAATGGATTCAGGTTACCTTATCAACAAGGTTGAGGTTACGGATATGAAAGTAGCTAGGATGATTGCAGGTACTAGTAGATCGGAACAATGGCAGGAGGGTGTCCACAATGAGGAAATCAAAGAAAAACTGGGAATGAACTCTATAGATGTAGCAGTCAGGGCGAACAGGCTCAGATGGTGGGGTCATGTTACACGCATGGGAGAAGCAAGGTTACCCAAGAGACTCATGGGTTCAGCAGTAGAGGGTAGAAGGAGTCGGTGCAGACCAAGGAGAAGGTACCTGGATTCGGTTAAGACTGATTTTGAAGTAATAGGTTTAACATCAGAGGAGGCACCAATGTTAACACTGAATAGGGGATCATGGAAGAATTTTATAAGGGGGCTATGCTCCAGACTGTACGCTGAAAGGCATAATCAGTCTTAAGTGATGATGAATTATTTTGCACTCTTTGTGTAAACCAAGTTGACCACGTGAAGCATGTGGTGTGATCATCAAATTAGCCCTCAGCAATTCTTTTCGGGAAGATTTCACAGAGAGTTAGTATGAATTTAGTATACCAGTGTGTGGTAATTTCATGAGGGACAGGATTGCGCTACGAACGTAACTTCTTTGGGTGAAAATTGAATCGGTTGGTTGTGGTTAATTTCCTCTTGCATATGTTTCAACGTTCTTCGTGTGTTATTTTATGACTGCAGTGTTGTATGCAGTCTCCAAATCTTGGCTCCATATTGGATGTGTTCCGTAAGATTACAAACTCACACTTTCACAATCCTAAATAAGGCACCAGTTTAGCTATGAATCAAGTTTAATATGCTGAAATTTTGACGGAACAGTGATCAATGTTAAAATAAATGTCCAAATATAAACTGATTTATTTATTTTTATTTAAATTCTCTTTATATATATATATATATATATATATATATATATAAAATCACCGGTTGTCGCAAGATGACTATTAAAAGATTATAATGAATGTTAGCGTGGTTGGCAATTTGGTAAACTAAACTGGATACCTGGTGAAACAGTTGCTCAGTAATGCAAGGATAACTTAACTTCCCCAGATAGCTCACAGCTATTAACCCGCTTTTATTATCTTGAATATCAGCACCGCTTTCGGAACAACTTAATGCATTAACATTGCAAGGTTGTGTGATCGCTATCCCCTTCCATTTTCGTTACCTTACCAATATTTTGCGGGAATAATGATATAAGATTCGCTTAAAAACCACACAGGACTTGCCTTTATCCTTTCCGAGAAGACTGGAAGCTGTTTTTAATTCCATCGGTTTACCTATATGATATTATGCATGGTAATGTGATTCATTTATTTTTTTTTTTTTTTTGCATTTTTTGTCCAGCTCCTGTATAAGAAACACTGAAGCGAGGCATAATACTGATGTCTGTGTACATGGACATACTGAAAAATCGACATGAATTTATAAAAACAAAGTTCACATGCTGTTGAATAGAGTGATAATCGGTAACTGAATAGCTTTATACAGTCGTTACTTTCGTCAGAATGCCATGCAAAGTATTATTTGTTAGACAGTGGTTTTATGACGCAGCCGGATACAAAACAGAAAGATCACTACCACGGCCCTATCACCGAGTGGGAACCTAAATTGGTGCTACGTCCACCGGTGGAAAGAACTACACTGAGCTACAAAATTAAAGGATCACTTCATCCAAACGCCGTAGTTGTCTCCCATTCCGACACATAAGTTTGAAATTTTGCTCCGAGGTCCCTACAACCTTTCTTCTGTAATAGTGCAGAAGCGTCGCACTCTCGGGCTCAGCGGCGCTTCGAACGGTAAGCTGTCGACAACTGCAAAATTGGCTACAGCTCAGCAATTCATGTGAACTTTAAGGTGTCATATTGGCACCACATTTCACAACACTTTTGCTCAACACACCGTAGACGAGTCACACGATGGAAAGCTTTTCAAAGCCCCTCCTAACACTTATATCAACCCTTCTTTTCCTGCCTCGGCCATGGAGGGCAGAACCGCAACACCCACCGTTGAATTCACGCAGTTTTCTTATGGGTGGCCGAGGGAAATATTTCACACACATCGCCCCTCAGAATCAACACGAAAAGGTTGGTTCAAATGGCTCTGAGCACTATGGGCCTTAACTTCTAAGATCATCAGTCCCCTAGAACTTAGAACTACTTAAACCTAACTAACCTAAGAACATCACACACATCCATACCCGAGGCAGGATTCGAATCTGCGACCGTAGCGGTCGCGCGGTTCCAGGCTGTAGCGCCTAGAACCGCTCGGCCACCACGACCAGCGACACGAAATGGCCTTAAGGGGTAGCATAAAGGGTGTCAATGAAACCGGCCTTTCCCATGGAACGTTCATTCTCACACATTTCGCTGTCGAAGACGACAATTTGCAGTCCGATGAGCAACAGGGTGACAATCTAGACAACTTTCGACAATATTGCCATCCCCTTGGGATCTCAACCCTGCTTTAAAAACAACATGGGGCTGCAACCCCACTGAACGTGATAGGACCCCTCTGGAGTGTAGTGAGACCGCAATTTTTTCTCTGGTTCAGGGTGGAACCACTAACGACCGTTCAAACGCATCCGAAGCAGCAGAGAGGTTTTCTGCTTTTGCAGCACTTCTCTTTCGGGTCCTCCTGTGGCGCGATCACGGGACGGAAGTGTGTGAGTGCGGGGGGGGGGGGGGGGTAAGAGTGAGGAGTGTAGCCCATTATCATGTGCGTGTGCGTGAATAAAAGAGCTAAGTTCTCCTAAGAGGTCCCCAGTTTGACAACGCCCGCGGTGCCACACTCTTGTTCTGCACTTTAAAAAAGGGCCTTGCGTAAACTTTGACGCCAGTTCAGTCTCGCTGCTGCTCTAGCGCCTGGAGGTAGGCTAACTGCATCTTGAGATTGGCGAAGGGGATGATTAACCCACAAGCGTTAGAGCAGACACGAGGCTGAATCGGTGTCGAAGTTTCTGAAAGGTACATTTTTTAACGTACCCAACAAAGGAGCGTGGAGTGGCCCTGAGGGTGTTGCCGAACTGGGGGTGTTAGAGGGACAGAGGGACCCTTTACCATTTTATTAACGCATATGTTATTGTACCACCCCGTGTGATCATGTTATTGTTCGTGAAAAGAAAGCGCTGAAAAAACTAAAACACCTTTGCTGCATAAGGTCACTTTCGAATTTCGTCGAATAATTCTGAACGGTTCGTAGTGGGTAGGCAGCAAAACCTGCAGTCGGGCTACTCTCCAAAGGTGTCAGGTCACGTTAAATGTGGTTACAGCCTCAAGAAGTCTTGAACTTCACGTTGTTGCTCATCTCACTATAAACATTCGTCTTCGACAGTGAAATGTCTGTGAATCAATGGCCCATGGGAAGGGGTGGTTTCATTGGCGCAGCCTATGCTACCCCCTGAGGCATTTCCGTGTCAATTCTGAGTGGCAATGTGTCTGAAATGTTTCCTTCGGCCACCCACAAGGAATCCGCGTAATTGCAACAGTGGGTGTCGCGGTTCTGCCCTCCATCGCAGAGGCGACGAAAGATGGAATGAAATGTGGGTGAGAGGGGGATATGACGACTATCCGACGGCGTGACACGTCACAGAGGGGTTGGGCAGAGTTTCTGTCAAATTTCTTCCATTGTGACATCATAAACGCACCTTAAGCTCATATGAACTTCTGCGCTGTGGTCTCTTTTTCACAATTGACGACACCTTGCTGTTTCTAGTTTCACTGAACCCCAGAGTGACGTCGCAGGACACTACGCTTTTACACCGTTGCAGAGGAAGGTTGTTGATAACTTTGGGCCAAATTTCAAGCTTACGCGCAGGAGTATGAGAGAGTTATGTGATTTTAAAAAAGTGATCCTTTAATATTGTTCCCCAGTGTGTACATAGATTGCTGACGTTACGACTGCTAGTACCGTCAGCCCTAATGACTAGCGATTAATAAAGCCAATTCCTCTTAAGTAACACGTGATCAAACATAGTTTCAAATCGAGGTCCAGTTCCAGAAAAGCGAGTTACCAGTTCACGTCCTTAATTACAGTAACGAAGGCGTCCAAAAATAATACGATTTACCTCATACGTTTTCTCGTGTACAAAAGATATTCATTCGGACTACATTTAGTGAAAATACATAAATATATACACTTTGCGATGAGAAAATTCCTGTAAACTCCTATGATAAATCATAAGCAAGCAAATACTGATGATACGTTGCCAAACAACTGAAGTTAAATCGTAGAACAAAAACTGTAAGCAGGAAGTACAATAATGAGCCAAAGCATTATGTCCATCTACTTAACAGCGTATTGGTCATCTTTTGCAAAGCAATACAGCTGCGGTTGTGCGTGAAATAGACTCTACAGGTTCTTAGTAGTTTTCCGGAGGTATGTGGCAGCAGATATCTACGCACTGGTCATGCAGTTCCAGTAAATTATTGGCCGGTGGTTTATGGGCACGTAGCTGCCGCCAAACAGCGTTAAAGATGTGTTCCGTTGTGCTCAGATCTGTCGGTATCGGTGGGCAAGACATTTACTGGATTTCGCTATTATTATTCTCGAACCAACATTACACGGTTATAGCCGTGTGATCTGGACAGCTATCTTGTTGGAAGATGGCATCACCGTTGGGGTATACATGAAGCACTGATGACACTGTGCCCACTGACATAGTAATTGACGATCTCGTTGGCTCAAAATGGGAACACGTGGTGACGGTCTGCTGCGGTTCAACAATAGGTGCTGAGCGGTGTGCTCCCAAAAACTTACTCTTGCACTAACAGAGTCAGATCTGCCACAGTTCGCCGCCTATCCTGATTTACTCGAACAGATAAGCGTCGGCCGTACACGTTCTGTGATGAAACGTGAAGAACTAACACCATGTTACCTACTGGTAGTTTTGCCGTCCTTGAGTCACTTTGCTCAGAATCTCACGGCAGCAGCACGTCAATAGCCGCCAAGTTTCGCCGTTTCCGAGGTGCTCGTTCCCAGACACATGGCCGTAACGATCAGCCTCTGTGAAAGTCCCTTATGTCAGTGGATTTCCCAGTTTCCCAGCATTCAAACTAGAGTGATTCCCTATTCGTCTCTACACCGTTACGTGCTGGAGTTTAGTGTTGGGCGGTGGTCATAGTGCTATAGTGAATTATAATTATTTGAAAAGTTTCAGAATTTTCACACACTTATTGCAATTTCGCTGCATCTCAGAGTGGTCATAAGAAGACTTCATATTTAGCAATAAGTAAACTGTACAGCACAACAGTTTTGTAAGGAGGAATTAAAGTGGCAAGCGGTGAAAACATATTCATTTAAGACATGTTGGCCTTGGGCTCAAGCGAGACTGCGAATATTATGACCCTTTAATCTAAAATAAGATAAAATCCTTCACGATATTGAAGAAGGTGCTCTGCTTGTATTACAATTAACGGCACAGTCGTTATTATTACATAAAGCATTTCAGACACAGCAAAGGTGGTCCAGGCGACTGTGGTAAGAGGCTATCACTCTCTGACGAGGTTGAGTGTCATTTTCGAAACTGTGTTTTTAGAGGATCTCAAGTGACTTTAGAAGCCAATCCTGGAGCTTCATAATTTTCCATGTTGTTGAGACACATTTGTTCTGGTGGGGACTGGCTCCATAGTGATGCTTAGCTTCAGGAGCTCCTGTTGTTTCCTAGCATTGAGCTTGACAGTTTCTGTTTTCCGACTCAGTCGCTCGGAGCGCTGAATTCTTTCACAAACATTACGACGACATCCTGGACGATTAATTACATTAGGTCCTCAGTTATCAATTTCAATTTGACATCTTTTCGTGTTGTCCTCTAATACATCTTCGTATCGTTTTTATGGTCTTCGTAGTTTTCTTTCACCATCGTTTATCTGGGAATAAATAATTTGTTTTGGTAGACGGCATTCTGGCGTACGAACAATTTTGCCCATCCAACGAATTTGATGCTTGATTATCAGGGTTTCAGTGATAGAAGATTTTGCTTCTTCCAGAACACTGATGTTAGTGCTCCTATCTTACCGTTTCACCCTTTGGATCCTTCTCAGCCAGCTCTGATAGAAAGTACTTTTTCAGACATCGTATGCGCCTTGTGTAAGTAGTCCATGTTTCGCACCCACATATATTAGATGGTACAATAGTTTCTTGGTACACATAGAACTTGATCTTAATGTTGATGTTATGATTATCAAAAACCATTACCTGAATACAACCAAATGTCGTACATTTGAAGAGGTGTTGGAAGGTATGGGAAGAGTTCTATATTCTTCAGGACTTTGCCTCGGACTGTGATTGTTGTGCGTATGAGGATACGAGGTGGAGGTTGATGTAGGATCTGCATCTTTTGGATGTTAAGGCTTAGTCCAACGCTCGTATATGCATCATCACATGTAAACCATCGTACAATACGCGTTAGATGAGTATGTGCCAAGCAAGATCGTAAGAGATGGAAAAGAACCACCGTGGTACAACAACCGAGTTAGAAAACTGCTGCCGAAGCAAAGGGAGCTTCACAGCAAACATAAACATAGCCAAAGCCTTGCAGACAAACAAAAATTATGCGAAGCGAAATGTAGTGTGAGGAGGGCTATGCGAGAGGCGTTCAATGAATTCTAAAGTAAAGTTCTATGTACTGACTTGGCAAAAAATCCTAAGAAATTTTGGTCTGATGTGAAAGCGGTAGGTGGATCAAAACAATATGTCCAGGCACTCTGCGACCAAAATGGTACTGAAACAGAGGATGACAGACTAATGGCCGAAATACTAAATATCTTTTTCAAAAGTTGTTTCTCAGAGGAAGACTGCACTGTAGTTCCTTCTCTAGATTGTCGCACAGATGACAAAATGGTAGATATCGAAATAGACGACATAGGGATAGAGAAACAATTAAAATCGCTCAAAAGAGGAAAGGCCGCTGGACCTGATGTGATACTAGCTCGATTTTACACAGAGTACGCGAAGGAACTTGACCCCATTCTTGCAGCGGTGTACCGTAGGTCTCTAGAAGAGCGTAGCGTTCCAAAGGATTGGAAAAGGGCACAGGTCATCCCCGTTTTCAAGAAGGGACGTCGAACAGATGTGAACAACTATAGACCTACATCTCTAACGTCGATCAGTTGTAGAGTTTTGGAACACGTATTGTGTTCGAGAATAATGACCTTTCTGGAGACGAGAAATCTACTCTGTAGGAATCAACATGGGTTTCGAAAAGACGATCGTATGAAACCCAGCTCGCGCTATTCGTCCACGAGACTCAGAGGGCCATAGGCACGGGTTCCCAGGTAGATAACGTGTTTCTTGACTTCAGCAAGGCGTTCGATACAGTTCCCCACAGTCGTTTAATGAACAAAGTAAGAGCATATGAACTATCAGACCAATTGTGTGATTGGATTGAAGAGTTCTTAGATGACAGAACGCAGCATGTCATTCTCAATGGAGAGAAGTCTTCCGAAGTAAGAGTGATTTTAGGTGTGCCGCAGGGGAGTGTCGTAGGACCGTTGCTATTCACGACATACATAAATGACCTTGTGGACGACATCGGAAGTTCACTGAGGCTTTTTGCGGATGATGCTGTGGTATATCGAGAGGTTGTAACAATGAAAAATTGTACTGAAATGCAGGAGGATCTGCAGCGAATTGACGCATGGTGCAGGGAATGGCAATTGAATCTCAATGTAGACAAGTGTAATGTGTTGCGAATACATAGAAAGAAAGATCCGTTATCATTTATCTACATTATAGCAGATCAGCAACTGGAAGCAGTTAATTCCATAAATTAGCTGGGAGTAGGCATTAGGAGTCATATAAAATGGAATAATCATATAATGTTGATCGTCGCTAAAGCAGATGCCAGACTGAGATTCATTGGTAGAATCCTAAGGAAATGCAATCCGAAAACATAGGAAGTAGGTTACAGTACGCTTGTTCGCTCACTGCTTGAATACTGCTCAGCAGTGTGGGGTCCGTACCAGATACGGTTGATAGAAGAGATAGAGAAGATCCAACGGAGAGCAACGCGCTTCATTACAGGATCATTTAGTAATCGCGAAAGCGTTACGGAGATGATAGATAAACTCCAGTGGAAGACTCTGCAGGAGAGACGCTCAGTAGCTCGATACGGGCTTTTGTTGAAGTTTCGAGAACATACCTTCATCGAGGAGTCAAGCAGTATGTTGCTCCCTCCTACGTATATCTCGCGAAGAGACCATGAGGATAAAATCAGAGAGATTAGAGCCCACACAGAGGCATACCGACAATCCTTCTTTCCACGAACAATACGAGACTGGAATAGAAGAGAGAACCGATAGAGGTACTCAAAGTACCCTCCGCCACACACCGTCAGGTGGCTTGCGGAGTATGGATGTAGATGTAGATGTATATTGTTGTTGGATCTCCCTTTGAAGTGTAAAGAACGACAATATCATCTGCACGTTGAAGTCCAGTGATGCTTTTAGTGAGTAAATTAGTCTTGGCCAATAGTATACTAAGATGTTAATGTTCTTCGCAGGACACGTGTTTTAGATAAGTTTTTCTACAAGCGTCTATTTTGATTTAGTCGAAGCCCTTGACAAGATCTATGAATGTGCAGAGGATGTCGCTATTCTCTGCATTTCTCCTGCGTTAGTTTAGCAAAGAAAACAAAATCTGTGGTACTGCGGTTAGGTCGAAATTCACACTGTGTTTCACGCAAACAATCTTCAGTGAGAGGTTTCAGGCGGTTGGATGTAATTCGAGCAAGTATTTTTCCAGAAGTAGATGGAAGGGATATTCCACAGGTTCTGTCGCCTTTTTTGAAGATGGTAACTATCGGTGCAGCTCTGAATGATTTTAGTGCTCCTACATTTTGACAATGGGCATTAGTTTATGTTCAGCGAGAATTCGTCCCATTTTTTGGGAAATTCACCAGGAATTCAATCATATCCGGTGGATTTGTTGGTTTTGAGTTACTTAGAGGCTGTCTCACTTCTTGTAGAGAAGGAACATCGTCAAGAACAAGACAGTGTTACCGCCTTAGCACTATGACATTCGGCATCACAACTTACGCATGTATGCTGCAGGTTGCGTCGTTGCAGGCGTGACCTATAAAACTTACGCACGTGCATTGCAGGTTGCGTGGTTGCAGGCGCGACCTATAGAGAATGCCTAACAGTTGAAGTACAGCTGTAAACGTCTAAGCCCCACAGAAACTACGGGTCTAGATAGAATTTTTCGTATTATAATGTAACGCCCTGTTAGACTGTGACATAACTTAGCTGAAGAACGCAGACTGTTTTGTGTCTTCTGGACTGTGTCTGTATTGCTGCACGCCACTCATTCCTTCGTGACGAGCGTGTTGATGAGCTTATATTTTATTACATTTCATTATTTTTAATCGTAAATTTTATACCACTGTCTTACAACGTGACCAGCAACCGGACTCTCCGTTTCCCCCTCTCCACTCCCCCAATCCGAAGTACCTGGTTCTGAGACCCTGAGACCGTGAACAGAATCTCTATAGTTAATGTCTGAGAAACATAAGCGATTGAAAGTTATTTAAAAGGAAATCAGAAAATTTACTACAGAAAACTAACTCAAACAAAAAGCATAGGAGAAACAGTGGGAAACTAAAAGACGTAAATTCCCTACAAAACTTAATTCTCACAGGCAGATACAGAAAAATGGGTCATAAGACTTGCTGTAATGCAACGAGATCATATCACCTACCCTTTAATGAAGAGTGCCGACATGACGAAAAATGAAGAACACTTCATCCAGAAAAAAATTAAGTGACTTAGATAGAACCTCTAAAGTAAAGAGGGACTCAATACGGTTTTTACCTATTTCTTTGTTATTTTATTCATAGCTGTTATTTTTGGGTAACTGTAGTATATATTTCAGAACGAAACTCAGTCTTCAGATGCACAGATATTTTCATATCGCTTTACAGATTTCAACGAATTAATTTGTCGTCTTCAGAAACCTACAAAATTAACGATACTATAAATCAGTGGCGCTTGGTCGTACATTTACTTAACGTACAAGAAGTGTATTACAGCAACTTACTAAGCGTTATTTTAGGAAATGTCAATATCTTCTTCACAGAAGCTTAATGCCATGATATGTCCAAAGCTGTACATATTGTATGTGATTATTGTAAACACAGATCGACCAAATAGACGATATATGGTAAGTGAATAACATATAGGTACATGTCAAGATGTTTTGTCAACAGCAAGGAACATCCATAAATGCATATGAAAAGTGTAACTAAATCATATAATGAAGTTATATATAACACTGTTGGAAAACATGGCACATAGCTCTAGTGTCTAAAGAGAATGGGTTGATTTCACATTTTATAAGAAATGCTATACAATCAAAATAGTGTATATTTCTCAATGCAAGCTGATCGTTCAACAAATCTTTCGAATTTAGGTAAAAATGTTAAAACATTTCAAATCCAAGAAGGTTCATTTTGTAACCATTGCCAACTATATGCAAAATCTCCGTGTTAAGCCAGGATGGAAGAGGAAGGTGCTTTTCTCAGTTTTCAGATGTTCTGCAAAAGTTGACTTGAATTCTCATAGTATTTGTTGAGCAAGTGCTCAGGAAATCGGGTATATTTTATATGCCCAGATTTGAAAAATTTGTCAGCTGGAGGTTTCACATTATGTGTGAAGACCAACTTGGTGATATTAATCATAGTAAATGACATAACGATATCATATTTTTTAAACAAATTAGCTATACAACATGAGTTAGCACCTAGAAATGAGATAATAATGTATTTCTTAACAGTAAGGCCATTTTTATTAAGTGTAGAACAATTTATGTTCATGTTGGTTTAATTGTTACAAAGTTTTTGTACAAGAATTGCTTCATATCCGTTTTTGAGCGCTATATACTTCATGTTAGTAAGTTCTTTACCAATTAATTTCTTGAAACCACTATAGTGAAACAAAAAATCTTTGCCATTGACTACTGAATTTTATTCTCAAATGTAATTGTTTATTTAGCTTGATCACATTAGTGACTTCAGACCCTCTTTTATATCGCACAAGAATTTTATGCATAGCGTATGTTAAATATTATTATGTATTTAAAAATGATAATTTTAATATAATAAATAATGATAAAGTCGTAGTAATAGTCACAGTGTGAATAACAGTACTGCCAAAGAAGTAATAGCGTTAACACTAGCTGTACTACTAGTACTTGTATTACTGTTTCAAATAATAATAGTAAAAATAATAATATTTGTTACAGTGGCAGACACAAAATGTATTTATGGCCGTTGAAAAGTGATATTTTACGACATAGCGAATTCTGGGTACAAAAAACGTAGATATTATGCACCAGTTAGGGACTTCGGGAAATGCGAAGGGTCTAGACGGAAAGAGAAGTACATAGTTGTAATGTGATAAGAGCTCATACGATACAAAGGTGGACACTATTTTTGTTCCAGTTAATGTCATGAACTGTCTTTTGAAGATGACGATGGTATTCAGTTTTCCGCGATAGCGAGAAAGGTCATTCGGAAGCCGGATTCCTGCTAATGAGGAGGATTTCGAGGAGGCGGTTTAGTGATAGAGTTGGACAGGGACGATTTTGTTCTTTTGAGATAAAGTATTTCTGCTATGTTCTTCGGATAAGTGAAGTCATGTCGAAAATCGATGTGAGGGGCTGCACACGTTTCCGAGACGATAGAGGAGACAGTATGTGAATATCTTTGCACTTGCCTGTGTGTAGTCAGGATAGCTGTGTACAAAATGGTGAAAAGTGAACTAAAATCTAACGTCAAAGATACATCGTACACAGGCGATTCTGAGAATGACCCTCTTGACACACATTCATCACTCAGTGTGTAAATCTACACTCAGGTGGATTAATCAGAAACTAATGCTGTGAATAATGGAGTGTCAAAATTAAAGTCAACGTCAACGTCAACTACAGAAAATGTATTTTAACTGAAACTCTGTCGTGCTGCAGGTTGCATTGATACAGCAGCCAGCGACAAACATTAACAATCTGATTCAAGAGACTTAAAATTTGATGAGGAATGGAATTGGAAAACTTTGTAAGTGCCATATCCGACATTTTTCAGAGGAATGAAACAGCAATATTATGTTTGTACATAACTAATGTGTATCCAAAACGTTACGAAGGTATTCTGATAAAATATAATTATGCTGTTCACCACATCACCGCAAAAGATAATGGACCAAATTAGAACATTCTAAGACAATATCAGAAACTGATTGCTTCTAATTACCAATAACAATGCTTTTACAAGTTGATCCATCCAAAGAAGATGACAGCAACCAGTCACTGTTAAAAATGCTATTTATTTACACAAAACTGACAGGTTCCTCTTCAGACGTTTTTGCACATTTACATTACATTTGTGACGTATATATTAGTTGTTGGTTTGTTTTCCAACAAATAATATAAACCACCCCAAATAGTGCCGGTAATAGCTTCAACCGACAGGTCTCCAGACAACTGTTTACAATTCTGTAATATTTGTTGTTGTTTGCGTTAGTTATCGTAATAAACAGCCACTAACTAATGCAGACATTAACAAATGTAATATAAAAGTGAACAGCCGTCTGAACGTGAGCCTGTCAGTTTGCAACCGGTAGCACAGCTATTTGTGTAATCAAACAGCATTATTAACAGTGGATTGTTGCTGTTTTCTTCTTTGCAAGAATCACGTATATTTGTACATCTTGTACACAGCCACATTCTCAAAAATGTCGGTTTTGGGCGAAATAGTCCCTAGTGCCATCAATACTTAGGCACTAAGTTTCATTTGTGACAATCAGAGTAGATATACACAGGATTATTGTTTTAATTAGTAGAATTGTAGGCAAAAAAACTACATCTCAAATATTGTAAGTTCTGGGATTGTAGTGGAGAGCACAGCTTGCCACAAAAACCCTGCGCCATTACTACCGCATGTTTGAAAGACTTTCTCGATGGTTTGGCATGTAGATGAAGTCTAATAATATGCAACAATGTACCGAGAACAAAGTAGCACTGAAAACGCGTTTTGTGGAAAAAAGGCTTTTATAACGTTTTCCATTTCCACTCTTCAGATGTCCACACACAAATAAGTGAACTGCGTTGTAATTTCAGATCACTGCAGAGACTTTTAGCCACTTTCAGAAAGGGATAGCACAAACTAAAACAAAGCAAGCGCTTTTATGGATTCTGTTAGACGCCTGCTTAGTCGTACCACTCATATGTATCTCATCCTGCCACTGGGATAACAGTTTTTTTGCTTCTTGCCAGGATAAATAAACAAAAAAAATTATATGTAAAAAATTTTCCAACCTTGTCATTATTTCCAAGAGAAAATTATTTGCTCATAATCGCTTCCTTACTTCATCGCTAACTTATGGCCAAGTTTCTAACACTTAGTCTAAACTTCAGTACAACATGCACGTGATCTTACAACAAAAATAAACATTCCGGTTTAGTCAAACGTGATAATGATGTATCGCCTTATAAAAAAGACGTTCATGTAGAAATGCAGCCGGTCTCAATTGCTCATTAATCTATAACTTCCTGCCGTTTGCAGCCACAGTCCATAATTAATGAAAAATATTAAGTAATTTATTTATCTATAATATGTCAAAGGCTGTATTGCGTTGGTAAGAAAAGAAGCAGAATGGATTAAATGAATTATAAATTAAAACAAAAGTTGTGATACCTATAAGAAATACAAGGAATGCCATATTCTGATAGTTTATTGTGGTCGAGTAGAAGCAACAACAGACAAAATGAAAATGAATTAATAGATTGCAGATATACCAATTTGAAAAACATGAAAGAGAACACAACATATTAAATAATCTTTTAACAGTTATGTCTAAACAGTGAAAGATAATCCGATCATAAACAACGGAAATGGATTTTTTAATTTAAAATACGAGTAACTCTAATTTCTGCCTATTCTCAATCCAAGAAGTATTTGACAATAAGGTTTTGCATACTGGAATCCATATTCAAAAATTAAAATAGCAGACAGTGAGAACAAGAAAATATAATTTCTGCAGTGAACGTTATTAAAACAAGCTGTGAACAACTGATAACGAAGAAAAAACGTAACGCTTGCCTCTTCCCAACAATATGATATATTCGAACAGATATCGTAACAGAATCGATAAAGAACTAAACAGGTAATTGAAATCTCATAACCTCCTTTCAGTCAGTGAAAAAAAGGTTCCACTGAGAATGTTTCAAGCTTCCGGCTAAATGTGAGGCCAGTAAACCAATTATGGCTACACAGTAAGACATCAATGAAAACGATTGATATTATTAAAACTGGGAGAGGTGTGTCGAACATTTATCACTGAAACAGCTGCTTTGAAGCAGCTGCAGGCAAAGTGCTTAACGAAGCTGGGATGCTCCGTAGGGTACAATTTAGAACCATATAGACGAAAGAAGTTAAGAGGGCTTACGGGTGGTAGGCGCCGTTAAGAAGAAGACCATCCAGCAGAAGGCTGCCCGGAGGATAGCGCGGCACCGCATCCTGGCTGCTTCACTGCACACTGTAGACTGCTGACCAGAGCTAGTCGTCCAGTCCCCACCACCGCGCTTCCCCCACCATCGCTCTTCATACCCTTTCTAGCACAGCCAAAGGCCAGCAGAGCCCTATGACTGTAGTGCCATGGTTCACGTACAGTCAGAAAAGGCACACGGCTCTTCATAAAAACTTCAGTGTCAAGTAATTATCGCGACAATATATAATTACTGCTGCTGAAAGTCAGCAAAATACAGCGAACACCTTCATAATAGTGTTTGAAGGTATCCTTGACATCCTCACTATCATGAGTCTTCTTGAGCGAGCCGACTAATATACAGTACCTGTTCCGAAGTATCCAGACACCTATTAGTGGGCTGGTGTCCACCCTTCACTTTCATGACGTCTTGGACGCCGATGGGGACACTTTCAGTGAGATATCGGAATGTTTGAGGAGGAATGTCAGCCCGTTGTACCTCAAGCTCCGAAACTGTAGAAGGCAGTGGTGGGCGCCAGGTTCCGGAGAGAAGTCGACGTCCGAACTCATCCCTAGGGTTATTATTAAAAAGAAACAGTCTTAGTCGCGAAAATATTGTTTTAATCACTAGTTTCGATTTTGTAGGGCATCATCGTTGTTGTTTATAACAAGCTTAGACACTCCTTGGCATGTTGTCCAAAAGATAGTCCAGACATTGCTGTTCAGGCCAGTCCAACCCTTAAACGGTGTTCTTCTAGAGTCTTCCAGTAAACGAGCAGGCTTCCTCCGATGACACACTACAAGTTAGTACTGATCTCAGGCATATACAGTGAGGTTAATGTCAGCAGATACCACAGAACATTGCATACAGATGGCTCCTGTCTCCTTGAGGAAGACGGTAAAATGGCTCAAATGGCTCTGAGCACTATGGGACTTAACATCTGAGGTCATCAGTCCCCTAGAACTTAGAACTACTTAAACCTAACTAACCTAAGGACATCACACACATCCATGCCCGAGGCAGGATTCGAACCTGCGACCGTAGCGGTCACGCGGTTCCAGACTGAAGCGCCTTTAACCGCGTGCCCACACTGGCCGGCGAACACGGTAAAGTGATGGCAGCTTTGAGCGCGGACATAAATCCATCGCAAAATTGTTGACTAAAGCACTGGATAATAGGTTGTAGTATCTAGTCCCAATATTTCACAGTCCTGAGGCTATCCTCGATAGCGATGAGAAGCACCAGCCTCCTGTATGTAATGCCAGCCCAAAATATGAGCCCTCCTCCATGCTCGACCAGTGGGACGGTATTTCGGAGGCGTGTCATGGTACCTGGCAGCCGGCACATTCTCCTGCGAGGGTCATCAGGCACCAGACAAATGCAGTAGTTTTACGTGAAGATAAATCGACACCAGTGATCCAGGTTCAATTTCTGGAGCCCCCTTACCCATCTTCTTCGCACACCATGTCTTATAAGTGATTTGTGCTGTTGTTCGTGATGGATAACTAGAAGGCAAATTGATCTTTTGGAAAAGTTTCCGCGCAACGTTGTAAATCCAGACCTCCCATTTGCCTCCATAAGTTAGTACGCAGTTGTATTGCATCTCCTCGGAATACCTAAGAGTCAAGTTATTGCAAAGATATGTAGACAGCGGTCGTCAGCTGATATTGTTGATAGCAGTCGAACACTGCGAGGCAGATCTTTAGTGTCTTGTGTCTCATGACAGCGGATGAATGTAAGTACAGCGGGCAGCTTCCCTTGCTGATGAAGGTTCTTACTGCAAAGTGACCATGTGCGTACTCAGGATACAGGTTTACCGTAATCTCCACTATGCCACTATGCATGGGATGTACATAGAGTTTTCCTCGAGGGAGTAAAGAAAGTGTCATTTCATTACCACTCTCAGTGAGTCAATCTGTGGCCACTACAATTGTCTGAGTCATGCTATTATCATATTCAAACACAGGATCTCATGCTGGGAATTAATGATCTATTGAACTGAGATGGTAACGAAATAGGTATTAACTGAAATCTCGGACGGTGTTCAGGAAAGATAGATTAGGCAAAAATTGGTGGTGGAGTGTTTGTGTCTGTCAGTAGTGGTTTATCTTGTAGTGAAGTCGAAGTAGATACTCCGTGTGAATTGGTATGGTAGCCGAACTAAGTTAATAATTGGCTCCTTCTACAAGACCCCCAGACTCCGATGATATAGTTGCTGAACAGTTCAGAGAAAATTTGAGTCTCGTAACAAATAAATACCCCACTCATACGGTTATAGTTGGTGGGGACTTCAACCTTCCCTCGAGATGTTGGCAAAAATACTTGTTCAAAACCGGTGGTAGGCAGAAAACATCTTCCGAGATTGTCCTAAATGCTTTCTCCGAAAATTATTTCGAGCAGTTAGTCCACGAACCCACGCCAATTGTAAATGGTTGCGAAAACACAAATCCAAAGCTAATAGAGAGCATCATGACTGATACAGGGATTAGTGATCACAAGATCGTTGTAGCTAGGCTCAATACCGTTTCTTCCAAATCTACCAGAAACAAACGCAAAATAATTTTATTTAAAAAAGCGGATAAAGTGTCACTAGAAGCCTTCCTAAGAGACAATCTCCATTCCTTCCGAAGTGACTATGCAAATGTAGACGAGATGTGGCTCAAATTCAAAGATATAGTAGCAACAGCAATTGAGAGATTCATACCTCATAAATTTGTAAGAGATGGAACTGATCCCCCTTGGTACACAAAACAGGTCCGAACGCTGTTGCAGAGGCAATGGAAAAAGCATCCGAAGTTCAGAAGAACGCGAAATTCCGAAGATTGGCTAAAATTTACAGACGCGCGAAATTTGGCACGGACTTCAATTCGAGATGCCTTTAATAGGTTCAACAACGAAACATTGTCTCGAAATTTGGTAGAAAATCCGAAGAAATTCTGGTCGTATGTAAAGTACACAAGCGGCAAGACGCAGTCAATACCTTCGCTGCGCAGTGCCGATGGTACTGTTACCGACGACCGTGCCGCTAAAGCGGAGTTATTGAACGCAGTTTTCCGAAATTCCTTCACCAGGGAAGACGAATGGAATATTCCAGAATTTGAAACACGAACAGCTGCTAGCATGAGTTTCTAAGAAGTACATACCTTAGGGGTTGCGAAGCAACTCAAATCGCTTGATACGGGCAAGTCTTCAGGTCCAGATTGTATACCGATTAGGTTCGTTTCAGCTTACGCTGATACAATAGCTCCCTACTTAGTAATCATATACAACCGCTCGCTCACCGATAGATCTGTACCTACAGATTGGAAAATTGCGCAGGTCGCACCAGTGTTTAAGAAGGGTAGTAGGAGTAATCCATCGAACTACAGACCTATATCATTGACGTAGGTTTGCAGTATGGTTTTGGAGCATATACTGTATTCAAACATTATGAATCACCTCGAAGGGAACGATCTATTGATACGTAATCAGCATGGTTTCAGAAAACATCGTTCTTGTGCAACGCAGCTAGCTCTTTATTCGCACAAAGTAATGGCCGCTATCGACAGGGGATCTCAAGTTGATTCCGTATTTCTAGATTTCCGGAAAGCTTTTGACACCGTTCCTCACAAGCGACTTCTAATCAAGCTGCGGGCCTATGGGGTATCGTCTTAGTTGTGCGACTGGATTCGTGATTTCCTGTCAGGAAGGTTGCAGTTCGTAGTAATAGACGGCAAATCATCGAGTAAAACTGAAGTGATATAAGGTGTTCCCCAGGGAAGCGTCCTGGGACCTCCGCTGTTCCTGATCTATATAAATGACCTGGGTGACAATCTGAGCAGTTCTCTTAGGCTGTTCACAGATGATGCTGTAATTTACCGTCTAGTAAGGTCATCCGAAGACCAGTATCAGTTGCAAAGCGATTTAGAAAAGATTAATGTATGGTGTGGCAGGTGGCAGTTGACGCTAAATAACGAGAAGTGTGAGGTGATCCACATGAGTTCCAAAAGAAATCCGTTGGAATTCGATTACTCGATAAATAGTACAATTCTCAAGGCTGTCAATTCAACTAAGTACCTGGGTGTTAAAATTACGAACAACTTCAGTTGGAAAGACCACATAGCTAATATTGTGGCGTAGCCAAAGGTTGCGTTTCATTGGCAGCACACTCAGAAGATGCAACAAATCCACTAAAGAGACCGCTTACACTACACTCGTTCCTCCTCTGTTAGAATATTGTTGCGAGGTGTGGGATCCTTACCAGGTGGGATTGACGGAGGACATCGAAATGGGAAAGGGGAGAGAGTGTGGCAGATATGATACGCGAGTTGGGATGGAAGTCATTAAAGCAAAGACGTTTTTCAAAAAAATGGTTCAAATGGCTCTGAGCACTATGGGACTTAACTGCAGTGGTCATCAGTCGCCTAGAACTTAGAACTAGTTAAACCTAACTAACCTAAGGACATCACAAACATCCATGCCCGAGGCAGGATTCGAACCTGCGACCGTAGCGGTCTTGCGGTTCCAGACTGCAGCGCCTTTAACCGCACAGCCACTTCGGCCGGCAAAGACGTTTTTCGTCGCGGCGAGATCTACACTACTGGCCATTAAAATTGCTACGCCAAAAGAAATGCAGATGCTAAACGGGTATTCATTGGACAAATATATTATACTAGAACTGACATGTGATAACATTTTCACGCAATTTGGGTGCATAGATCCTGAGAAATCAGTTCCCAGAACAACCACCTTTGGCAATAATAACGGCCTTGATACGCCTGGGGCTTGAGTCAAACAGAGCTTGGATGGCGTGCACAGGTACAGCCGCCCATGCAGCTTCAACACGATACCACAGTTCATAAAGAGTCGTGACTGGCGTATTGTGACGAGCCAGTTGCTCCGCCACCATTGACCAGACGGTTTCAATTGGTGAGAGATCTGGAGAATGTGCTGACCAGGGCAGCAGTCGAACATTTTCTGTATCCAGAAAGGCACGTACAGGACCTGCAACATGCAGTCGTGCGTTATCCTGCTGAAATTTAGGGTTCCGCAGGGATCGAATGAAGGGTAGAGGCACGAGTTGTAAAACATCTGAAATGTAACGACCACTGTTCAAAGTGCCGTCAATTCGAACAAGAGATGACCCAGACGTGTAACCATTGGCACCCCATACAATCACGCCGGGTGATACGCCAGTATGGCGATGACGAATACGCGCTTCCAATGTGCGTTCATCGCGATGTCGCGAAACACGGATGCGACCATCATGATGCGTCAAACAGAATCTGGATTCATCGGAAAAAATGACGTTTTGCCATTCGTGCACACAGGTTCCTCGTTGGGTTCACCATTGCAGGCGCTCCTGTCTGTGATGCAGCGTCAAGGGTAACCGCAGCCATAGTCTCCGAGCTGATAGTCCGTGCTGCTGCAAACGTCGTCGAACTGTTCGTGCAGATGGTTGTTGTCTTGCAAACGTCCCCATCTGTTGATTCAGGGATCGAGACCTGGCTGCACGGTCCGTTACAGCCATGCGGATAAGATTCCTGCCATCTCGACTGGTAGTGATACGAGGCCGTTGGGATCCAGCATGGCGTTCCGTACTAACCTCCTGAACCCACCGATTCCATATTCTACTAACAGTCATTGGATCTCGACCAACGCGAGCAGCAATGTCACGATACGATAAACCGCAATCGCGATAGGCTACAATCCGACCTTTATCAAAGTGGGAAACGTGATGGTACGCATTTTTTCTCCTTACACGAGGCATCACAACAACAATTTCGCCAGGCAACGCCGGTCAACTGCTGTTTGTGTATGAGAAATCGTTTGGAAACTTTCCTCATGTCAGCACACTGTTGGTGTCGCCACCGGCGCCAACCTAGTGCGAATGCTCTGAAAGGCTAATAGTTTGCATATCACAGTATCTTCTTCTTGTTGATTAAATATTGCGTCTGTAGCACGTCATCTTCGTGGTGTAGCAATTTTAATGGCCAGTAGTGTATTTACGAAATTTCAGTCACTAACTTTCTCTTCCGAATGCGAAAAAATTTTGTTAAGCCCAACCTACATAGGTAGGAATGATCATCAAAATAAAGTAAGAGAAATCAGAGCTCGAACAGAAAGGTTTAGGTGTTCGTTTTTCCCGCGCGCTGTTCGGGAGTGGAATGGTAGGGAGATAGTATGATTGTGGTTCGATGAACCCTCTTGCCAAGCACTTAAATGTGAATTGCAGAGTAATTATGTAGATGTAGATGTAGATGTAGAACTGCTATTTTTCTTAAAGTGTAACCATAAGACACATAAAAAACTACGAAATTCTTAAGAGTGATCAGTATGGGCTGTGCATCAATTCTTGCTATCTTGTGTTGATCTTGTCACTTCAGTTTAGCTATTATGACCATTACCTCCTATAACCTGTTTCAAATATTTTGTTCTCCAGTTATTCTTCTACTATCAGCTACTCCTTCATGCCGTAGCAGATATTCTGCCAAGTTGTGGATTTTCCGGCAAACAGTTTTGCATTGACTTCTTCTCCCATGTTCTTTTTTATTGTTAGAATCTCTTCATTTCAAATCTGTTCTGCCCTCTTGATTTTAACACACTTCGGTAGCTTTAATTTAAGGCGGTTCCAGTAACAGTGTATTCCACACGTTGATTGTGAGTAGCTTCTTCCTCAATTCTATATAAGCAGTTGAGACCTAGACACAGTAATGAACATACAGAACGTCGGAGAAAGTTACGGAAATGTCCAAACAAGGTCACACGAAGAAAGATACAGGGTGTTTCAAAAATGACCGGTATATTTGAAACGGCAATAAAAACTAAACGAGCAGCGATAGAAATACACGGTTTGTTGCAATATGCTTGGGACAACAGTACATTTTCAGGCAGACAAACTTTCGAAATTACAGTAGTTACAATTTTCAACAACAGATGGCGCTGCAAGTGATGTGAAAGATATAGAAGACAACGCAGTCTGTGGGTGCGCCATTCTGTACGTCGTCTTTCTGCTGTAAGCGTGTGCTGTTCACAACGTGCAAGTGTGCTGTAGACAACATGGTTTATTCCTTAGAACAGAGGATTTTTCTGGTGTTGGAATTCCACCGCCTAGAACACAGTGTTGTTGCAACAAGACGAAGTTTTCAACGGAGGTTTAATGTAACCAAAGGACCAAAAAGCGATACAATAAAGGATCGGTTTGAAAAATTTCAACGGACTGGGAACGTGACGGATGAACGTGCTGGAAAGGTAGGGCGACCGCGTACGGCAACCACAGAGGGCAACGCACAGCTAGTGCAGCAGGTGATCCAACAGCGGCCTCGGGTTTCCGTTCGCCGTGTTGCAGCTGCGGTCCAAATGACGCCAACGTCCACGTATCGTCTCATGCGCCAGAGTTTACACCTCTATCCATACAAAATTCAAACGCGGCAACCCCTCAGTGCCGCTACCATTGCTGCACGAGAGACATTCGCTAACGATATAGTGCACAGGATTGATGACGGCGATATGCATGTGGGCAGCATTTGGTTTACTGACGAAGCTTATTTTTACCTGGACGGCTTCGTCAATAAACAGAACTGGCGCATATGGGGAACCGAAAAGCCCCATGTTGCAGTCCCATCGTCCCTGCATCCTCAAAAAGTACTGGTCTGGGCCGCCATTTCTTCCAAAGGAATCATTGGCCCATTTTTCAGATCCGAAACGATTACTGCATCACGCTATCTGGACGTTCTTTGTGAATTTGTGGCGGTACAAACAGCCTTAGACGACACTGCGAACACCTCGTGGTTTATGCAAGATGGTGCCCGGCCACATCGCACGGCCGACGTCTTTAATTTCCTGAATGAATATTTCGATGATCGTGTGATTGCTTTGGGCTATCCGAAACATACAGGAGGCGGCGTGGATTGGCCTCCCTATTCGCCAGACATGAACCCCTGTGACTTCTTTCTGTGGGGACACTTGAAAGACCAGGTGTACCGCCAGAATCCAGAAACAATTGAACAGCTGAAGCAGTACATCGCATTTGCATGTGAAGCCATTCCGCCAGACACGTTGTCAAAGGTTTCGGGTAATTTCATTCAGAGACTACGCCATATTATTGCTACGCATGGTGGATATGTGGAAAATATCGTACTATAGAGTTTCCCAGACCGCAGCGCCATCTGTTGTTGAAAATTGTTAACTACTGTAATTTCGAAAGTTTGTCTGCCTGAAAATGTAGTGTTGTCCCAAGCATATTGCAACAAACGGTGTATTTCTATCGCTGCTCGTTTAGCTTTTATTGCCGTTTCAAATATACCGGTTATTTTTGAAACACCCTGTAAGTATATGGCAAGTGACACGCCATCTATTTCAAATGTCATTGTCACCTTGGGAAATGCAGCGACAGTGGGCTGGTCACGTTGACAGAAACAAGGAAGGGACGTGGAAGATACTGGAGCTACAGTGGGTCCACAGGAAGCAGCATAGGAAGGCCACAACACCGGCGTGGCGAGGACACCCAACAAGCAGCTTTAGAGAACAGCCCAAGATGGCATTAGCTGCGAAAAGCAGTCCAACAGTTCCTAGAAAGAGTCCTAATTCTACGTTAGTATTTCTTCCATTACTAAGCACAAAGTCGGATGTACTTCTGACGTACATATTCCTGTTAATTGAAACAAACTGGCCTTCGTCAGATACACCTTCAGTTTTTCTTTCTAACCTTCTGTAAGCTATTGCGAGGCTGATCCTGAGATAAGATTTATATTTATTCAGTCGTGACTTGTTTGCTAAATCACTAATTTCGGATAGTGTTGACGACAGCTCAAATTATTTCTTAGTTCTTCTATTTCTCACAGAATTCAGCATCTGTACTGAATAACTCTCGATCCTCGTATGTAGGATATTACTCATTTCCATGGGGAAATTAATCTTCTCCGCATTCTTTCAAAACATTTCCAGTATTCACTGTAAGTTTCTTTAGCTTCATCATGTGAAATTTCGGCCTAAGGTTCATCACTACGAGGTTATAACCCGGGGCTATGCATTGCAGTCCAGTATTTGATTTCGAATTCTTTGTTTCGCAACGATGTAGTCAAACCACAGTCATCTGGTCACTCCCGGTCTTTCCCAAGAATACTTACCTCTTTGTTGATCTTGGACGATTTTATCAACTACAAGAGCGATGAATTCAGCCATATCAGTCCCAATATCAATCTAGCTTCAACTCTGGACTATATTTTCCACTTCTTGCAATAAACATTCACTTGACTGCTGTTGACACTACCTCAAGGATCGCATCACAATGGCTACAGAAATGTGTAGTTTATGAGGAGCTGCTTGACCGTTATGTCCTATTCTTTTTAACTCTTCTCCTCGGATTTGTTACTCAGGTATCATTGAATGACTATTTCACGTTGTAAGTTACTTAGCTCTCCTAACCAACCTATTCTGTTGTTAGTGCTTCTCCTGTGACAACGAATACTTTCCACTTCTTTTCATATTGGCGGATCAGCTTCCCTTGATATCTGATGGCAAATTCCGCCTAAAGTATTGGTGTCCGGATACTTTTGATCACATAGCACAATTACCTTTATGCATCTTAACACTGTTCATGATTTCTTCGGTAACTTTTTACTCATAATGGATTTACATATGGACAGTCAAAAACACATAGAACTACATACGCTGCCAGAAGGGACGAATGAGAATTTGTACCATGGTGGGGATTCAAACACGTGTTTCATGTAGAAATATATCATACTGATTAGCGTGCTTCAACCATTAGCTCCCAAGATATTTAAATTCTGTGGTTCGCCCTGAAGTGTAGACAGATGATGATAACTGATACTTCCGTCGCTTCTTGGTAGAACAACATAATAATAAATGAAAAACGCTATATTTCTTATGTTCTGCAGGGTAAATTTATACAGGCTAATCTGATTTTGGTTTACAAGGTCATCATTTGATTTTAATTGACTATTGTCGCCATAGGAGTTACAATGTTTGTAAACGACATTGGAAAAGAGATTACTCATCTAGACTGAGTCACAAACACACAGAAAATATCATCTTTGACTGTGTGGTGGTAAAGCAGTTTAAGAGATAAAAAGTTGAACAATAAATAAATTCAAAGGAAGCAAACCAGAAACAACAGTGCCTATATAATAGTTTGCAATGAGTAAACAAAACCAGTAACACACAAATATGCAGCTTTCCACTCAGTGGTCCTCCGTCTCATAGCTGGTCCCATGTCCAAAGAAGATTTCAAAGCTGAAAAGCAGCAAAATTTACGGCCTCAACCAGTGGCTACAATCCTGTCCTGATTGACCACATCTTGCATAAGAAACAAAAATTGAAAATGGTACCCCTCCGCTATGCTCCCTCGGCTGGCCCGAACACTGTCTGCAGGAAATGGTGCGCAGTACCTCACCTAACACAGGAATACAGAGTGAAACAAAAACAATGAATTCATCAGCTATTGGATTTCATACTACGTGATGAACACCACAGCCCAGTGCGTTTTCAATAGAAAAGATAAGACAGAATTAATATCCAGCAGTTGGGTATACAAAATTACTTATCCTGATTCTGGCAATTTCATATTGGGCAGTCAGGAAGAGACATAGTATCTATGCTGGCTGAACGCAAACTCGGCTGGAGGTTGTAGAATTATGACTTCACATTTGCTGAGCAAGTAGTAAGTAAGAGCCGCAACTACCAGCCACAGTCCCACGTCGTTCACGTAGTAAACAAAGCCCTAAAACTCAGCCTACTGTAAGCTCTGGAAATCACCAAACATCTAGCCCACAGACTTGATTTAATCTTAGATGACCAAACATGGTTTAATACTTCCCCTCTTCTTAACTTTACACAATTCTCTGAGTTTTCCATTACTTAGCATACAATCTCATTCTTCCTATTCCTCCATTTTGTTGTGTTGATTCATTTCTTTTTATTTTATATTGATTGAATATGTGATTCATAAATTTTGTAGTTACAACTGTTACTTCCTTCTTTTGTAGGTTTCTGTATTGCTTTTTATGTGCCTTCTTCAAGTAGTTTTGTCGAGTACCAGCTCCATTTTATTTTATTGTGTTTGTATATTTAATATAAACTGCTATACAGACACTGTTTTGGGAGTTAGTGTTAATGTCTTTCCTGGCTTCCTCCCTTATTTATTCATTTATTGCAATAACTGTTTTGGAGGGTGCTATAGATCAACTTGAGTTCTGCTTCTTTGTGTTTCATTTTCGTTGGTCCCAGACTTCCTTCATCCTACGAGAGCGTCGTTCTTTTTATCCTGTGTCCACTTTCTTCCTTTTTTAGACCTCTTTCTTTCCTTAAACCTAGCCTTTTTGGTTACATCCCTAAAAAGTATTCCATTATTCACTGTCTCCATTCTAATTCCAGTTTTTCCACATCTTTTTGTCAATTTCGGGTTTTGGATTTTCAACTGAAGATTACGCTTGGTTAGTCTGTTATTATCCATTCGGTATGTGTGTCCATAAAACTGTAGTCTTCCTTTTCTAGTTACATCATGTAGCTTTTCCATTTTCAAACGGAGGTATCTGTCGGATCCATAAAGTCAAACAAAGTGTAAATAGAATTTCACCATTTTCCAACACATGGGTCACTATGTCAGGGACTTCTTTTGAGTATGATACTTATAGGAAACAAGCATCTCCAGGTTTGATTATTCATAGCTCTTCCTCTCACTCTCTACAGAATGAAAAGACAACTTTCTGACCAGTTCTTTATAGATTACATAACACCCCATTATATAAAGTCGCATATAGGTCCGCCAAGAACAAGTACTGGGCGCAGGGCAGTAAATGTGATTGGGTCCCATTTCCAAATACAGCACTCCAATTTTATTGTTATTTTAACGAAGGTTTCACATGATTTAAACGTAACATGATTGTGGAAGCATTGAAACAACACAAGAATACTGCTTAGAGTGAGATATAGAATCCATTTATACTATGGTATAGGCTGCACGAGTTAATGCCGGCAGAATTCGAGCAAACAACATAACCTCACCTAACATAACCCAACCTACAGTTAGTTTTTTAAGGTGCAATACTTATCATTAATACAGTATCTGTAAAGGGTTCGTTTCCCATAAAAAGGTCAGTGCTCGTCACTCAGATTTTAGATGCTTTTGTTTCAACTATTGTTCTTGCCATAGAAACAGTGAACTACTAAAGTCAGTTTGTTATTATAAGTAACAGAATTTCTTCTGTGAAATTTGTTTACTTAGTTTCGGGCATTAAATTCATAAATTGTTTTTTTATGAGCATGGTTGATATACACATACAACCAGAAATAAGCTTGAAAAAGTTTTGCATCTTATTCAAGAGGCCTAATGGTTCGAAAGGAATGTGTCGAAAGTGTGAAGTATGAATTTTTCCTTAGGATCTTTTGCGGTAGCATGTCTGAATAAAATCTTCTTGATTTTGAAGTCATATCAATTCCACTAAAATTCTCAAGCTTTCGATGGCCATCTCTGCCATCATTGTCAGGAGTTAAACCACTGATTGCCAGGGTTTTCTTTCTTTATTGTAATTTCATTCCCCTGCCACACACAGCTGGGGAGGACTGGCAGCGGTACAATCAGCCACTCTTCAGCGGAATAGCATACAAATAATAAAAGAGCAAACTTATACATTAAAAAAGGGAGGAAAAAGGAGGTTATAGAAAAATAGTAAATGGAGGTAATGGGAGTTAAAATATACATTAACATGGGGATGTTCATTGAGGGACAGTTAGAAAAGTCGACATGCAGTTAAAATAATACCGTCGGCGAAATGTGGGGCACTTCTAGTTGAAAGCTGGCCACAGTAAAAAAACACACAGAGTGAGGGACACTTAAAAAATCCACTGCAACTGACGGAGAACACACAAAGAATAAAAAACTGCTGGTAGGGACCTGCAGAGGGACGGTAGGCCTCAGAGGAGGGAGAAAGGGTGGAGAGGAAGGTGCAGTGGGGGTGGGTTGGAAGGGGTGCGATGAAAAGAAATAAAAGGTGGCAGGGGGCGCACCAAGACGCAGGAGACGGGCTGGGCGAGATATGAAGAGGGAAGGTAAGGCAGGAGGGAGCGCAGAGACACAGCCGGTTTTTTGCTCATATAGCCACGAGCGTTAAGCTTTCGTCGCTGCTTCCTTTCGACATCCAAATCCCGTCCCCACGTCCTACTGAGTGTGTACCTATGGTCTCTGTTAAAAAGTTGCTATTCATTCTAATCTCAGCCATCTCTTATATAACAGAATCCCGATATTTTGAGATGAAAGCTAAGATTCTCATGCTCGTAAACATTATTTTGTGTCCGTTTTGTAACCAATGCTCAGCTATGGTTGACTCAATCAGCTGGCTTTGTTGCGAGCACAAGAGTCATAGCTCTCATGTCAAAATACTGGGATTCTGTCATAAATGAGGCGGCTGAGACTAGAAAGAATAGCAACAGTTTTAACACAGACCAGGGGTGCACACTCAGCAGAGTATGAGGGCGACCTTTGGATCTCGAAAGAAAGCAATGGCAAGTGCTTTACACTTGTTGGAAATCGGGAGAGGCAGTTTCACACGTGGCACCAGCCCATCGCGCCACCTGATGTCACTTGGTCCCACGGTGGGGCGGAGCCGCTATGAGCTGCCCAATCACCTTCTGTGCATGCATCGTTTTGGCCCTCTCTGTTTGGTGCCAGGGGCCGCAATCGTGGCTACATAAGAGGAAACATGCCAACCCCAGTTGTCTAGAGGGTTGTAATCCCTCCTTCCACACTGAAAAATTTGGCGACTGAGCTACTCTCAGTATCTATTATCTGGCTGGAAGCTATTCTGCGCCATCTCGCTGTCCACCACCACCGCCTCCACCACCGCCGCCGCCTGCCACTTTGATGTGTGCTGCCGGCTGACCGTCACTCGCTGCTTTGGGGTACGCTGCCAGCTGCCAGTCGCCATTGCTGTTCGTCACCATGCTATTTCTTGGTCTTCGTCTTCTTCTTCACCTGCTGTGTCGTCTCTCTGCTCATCATTTTCGTTTCCTACCTCACCGATTCCATAGCCATTAGGCTCATCTACATTTAAACATGGACACACTAACCACCACCATCGTCTACACCTCCCCTCCACTGCCTCTACAATCACCTCATAGAGTGCCTCCTCTGGTCACCCACCTTGTGTCCAGCCTCCCCCAATTACTGTTTCCTCTTCCATATTGTATCCTCACATATGTCAGTCCACTCCTGCTCCTGCTCCCACTCCCACTCCCACTCCCACTTGCACCCCCCAACCCCAGCATCTTCCTTACCCACTTGGGTCATAGGCCTGCTGAGCCACAGTAACCACCCCAGATGATTCACTCACGCCACCTCATGTTGGCAGCTCCACACTCCAAGCAGGACCTGTCTCTGATCACCTTCTGCTCCAATCTAGCCCTAACCCATCTTCCCAGGCTGCCCTCACGACAAACACTCTAAACAACCCCTCTCCTGCCCCCTCCACGAAAAACCCACTCCCAACCCCACCCCTTTTGACGTCCCCCCCCCATGGCTACCATCCCTATTCGTACATCCAAACCCCCACTTTGCTCACCTGCGTCCTCTCCCACCCCAACCTCAAGTTTCTTGACACCCACGCCCTCACCTTAGAAATTGGCAAATACTTCCCCAGTGCCACCATTTCCCAACTCATTCGTCGTATGGACTCCTTCCTTATGAAATCCCTCAATCCCTCCCTCCATACTGACCTCCCAAAAAAATCTCCCATGTCACCTTTAACCGCCATCCTTCCCTTACACTATTCCATACCACCTCCCCTCTCCTTCAGCCCCAGGGCCTCACCGTCCTCCAACCTTCACCATTGTGATCACAAAGCACAGCCCCATGGTCATGGAGGCGGAGATGTTGGTGGAACTGAATGCCTACCCTGCCCTCGAAATACATTCTACCCACTACATCTACTGTCACTCTAGACCCACATTTCTCACATGTGTCTTCATAGAACCTCCTTCCTTCATCAACAATCAACTTACCCATGGAGCCCTTATTTATGACCACCGCCACCATGTTGAGCCTTCCTGCCCCCCTCCTCAGTCCTACTAATACCAGAAGTGGCTGATCTACAGTGATAACCTTACCTACACCTGCAACATTCCTCCCACTTTCCCCCACTGCAAAGCCTCTCGTTTCTTCAAACAGTGTCCCAAATTCGCCTCCCCTCCTCCCTCCAATGCATGTAATGAAGCACACCCCACATTTTCCTCTAAATGTAAGGCAAAACTACCTCCCACCAAACCAGAGATCATCAACTCCATTTGTCTTGCTGATCAACCCCTCTACCCCAACGATTCCCTCCATTCACTCTCCACAGCTGAAGACATCATCCAGTTCCTCATAATCGTCCTTCAAAACATCCACCCATTCCAACATCCAAACACCCTCCAGCAGATCTCCCTTGCTGACTGTTCCATTTTTCACCTGAATGCCTAGACCACCTACTCCCGCAACCAAGCTCACTTTGTCTTTATCTGCCTTGACACCCTCATCTAACTCTCTCTCATCCCCCTCCTTCCCCTCAACCCTTTCCTTTCTCTCCATCCTGGCATTATGAGACAATCACCTTTATCAAAACATTCGCTCCTTCCCTGCTAGCAAGGCTCTATTCATGCGTACCCTGTCCCAGCACCAGGTTGATGCCTTCACCCTCAATGAAACCTTCCTCCACGCTCACCATGTTGTCCTCACCTCTCTCTATGTCCTTCATCATACCAATAAACCCCACCCCTTAATGCGAGGTCAGTTGACCACATCTTCCCCACCTACTTGATTGCCATAGGCCTTAACATCCATAGCCACGACCCTGCCACCCTCCGGCAGTTTCATCAGTTCCTTTCTACCCTCGAAGGCGACCTTGTCCCCCTTCCTTAGAATACCCATCCTGATGTCATCCTTCCTTCCCCCAACATCCTTGGGTGTATCACCACGGAAGTCCTAGATCCCATGGCAGTGACCAGCTCTTAGTTCTTCTCACCATCTCGTTTGACCATTGCCCTCCCCCAGCTCCCCACACTGCCACCCCTCCTAAGGTCGTTCATGACTCCTGCCATGCCGACTGGAATGCCTACTGGGAATCCATCGACACCAAGGTTGGAAGCCAGCCCCTCCTGATGACATCGTTCACACTTCGTTCTGCCTCCAGAAGACCATCCCTGATGCAGTTGTGGCCTATGTTCCCACCAATCCTATCCACCCCCATCTTCCTACCTAGTCAATAGGCCGTCCTCCTTCTCTGTGAATTCTGTCGGCTATACTGTCCTTCCTCTGCACTCGTAACTGGTACACACTCCTTTGCCACCAGCAATTGCAAAGACATGTTCAAAACCTTCTGACAGAAAAGAAACTCCAGGACTGGCATCATGCACGCACACGAGTCAACATCACCATCCCTGACAACTCCTCCAAGTACTGGTCCATCTTCCACTGCCTTACTGCTAGCCATCTCACCTCACAATATCCACTCCTCCATGACAACCTCCCTTCCCTGACAACCTCAGTAAGAGTAAATATTTTGATTGCCACCTATCCAAAGTCATCTCCATACCTGATGATCCTCACTTTGGTTACTTCCTCTTCCCCAATGTTCTTGATGGCACCGATACCACTGTCCTGCCACTTGTTCCTAGCTTCCAGTAGTTGGATCAGGTACCAGCCTCAGAACTGAACACACCTATTACAGCACATGACATTAAACTGATTGTCGCCAGCCGGGGTGGCCGAGCGGTTCTAGGCGCTACAGTCTGGACGTGCACGACCGCTACAGTCGCTGGTTCGAATCCTGCCTCGGGCATGGATGTGTGTGGTGTTCTTAGGTTGGTTAGGTTTAAGTAGATCTAAGTTCTAGGGGACTGATGGCCTTAGAAGTCAAGCCCCATAGTACTCAGAGCCATTTGTTTAAACTGATTCTCCACTCCAAACACAACACCATCCCTGGTCAGAACTATGTCACCTATTGCAACCTCAAGGAATGCCCTCTCCCATTCCTCACTGCCCTTGCCACCCTGTACAACTCTGTCCTCTCCACTGGCTTTTACCCTGACCTCTGGAAGACCTCCTTCATCCTGTTGTTCCATAAAGCCAACAAACCCCCTTCAGACACCCCCTCCTATCGCCCCATATGCCTCACCTTCATGTTCAGTAAGGTCTTCAAGTCCACTCTCTCCCGCCAAATACATCACCACCAAACTCAACACCACTTCCTCCCTCTCACCCAGTGTGGTTTCTCACCCTCCTTCTCCGCTGATGACCAGCGCCTTAACCTTACCCATCTCCTCTCTCTCTCCAGCTCAACTCCCATTGCTATGCTACTTTTGTTTTTCCTGACGTCCACAACGCCTATGACCATGTATGACTTTCGAAGCTCCTTTTCAAGCTCCAGACCTACGCCATTCCTATCAAATTGATGCAGCTCATTGCCTCATTCCTCTCCTGTTGTCCTTCCTATGTCAGCATCCATAATACCAATTCCCATACCTTCTACCCTACCACAGGTGTGCCCCAGGGCTCCATCCTTTCTCCTCTCTTTTATCTCCTTTACACTGATGATATACTCAAACCACCCCTACCCATCCATTTCTTTCAATATGTTGATGTTACTGCCTCCCTTGCTCTCTATCCCATCTTTCAACGGTCCCAGCGCTCCCTCCAGATTCACCTAGATCGTTTTACTGCTTGGTGCAACCAGTGGCTCCTTCAAAGCAATCCTTCCAAAGCCCAGGCAATCATTATAGGACATATCACCCACCCTTTCTGGCTCTATGATTCATACGTCATCATGTATGACCATCCTATCCTACTTACTCCCACCCTGAAATTCCTTGGCCTCACCCTGGATAGTCACCTCAAGTGGATTCCCCATTTCCTCACCATCCAACGCAAAGCCCACAACAGACGCCGCCTCCTGAAACTGCTGTCTGGCTGGACATGAGGCCAGGATCTTCCCACCATTCTTCACACCTACAAATCCTCGGTCTGTGCCATCATTTGTTATGCCAGTGTCAAGTGGATTTCCACCCCATCCAGCTCTCAAAATCCTTGAAGGCCATGTGATCCACCTCACTTTATGTATCCGTCTCCCATACCCCATGAGGATCCTCTATGTCCTAATCTCTTTCCCACATCTCCTCCTGTTGCTTGAACACTTCTGTATCCTCCTCACCAACTGCCACCTCGATCCCCCTCACCCGCTGTTGTCACATTTCCTCTCCACTTCCCACCTGGTGCCCTATCTCAACAGTTGTACCCCACCCTCTCGCAACCTCTGCACCCACCACCTCTCTATGCAAAGAAAATTCCAGTGTCTTCTCATCCTAAATGATGTGCTTCGCCCTGATATTTAACCTTCCTTGCAACTCTGACCCTCCTCTTGCTGCCCCTCTCCCTAAGGCTCCCTTTCCTTCCCCTCTCCCTCTGCTGGTTCCTCCCTCCTACTCCCACCCTCCTGTTCCTCTCACTTCTCCTTTCCAGTCCTTATGATCCTTCCTGGATTGCTTTCTCCCTACCCTCCCCTTCTCCTGCACATTGGTGTGCTACCGGTCCCCCCCCCCCTTTACACCTCTTCCTGCCATCCTCCTCCTCTGCCAACTCCCTTCTCTCTTTCCTCTCTCCCTCCTCTATGACCTTCCCTCCATTGGTACGTCCTTCCAATTTCAGTCCAGTTACTGTCTGTCATTTTGTGGTGCTCACCTCATGAATTACATAAGTGCAGTGTGTGTTTAGTGTCGTCGTCCCATAGTGTTAGCGCCGTTTTTAATTGTGCCATTCATGCCACCAATGTTTATGTGCTACGTCTTCGTCGAGTGTCATTGTTATAATACAGGGATTTTAAGTAAACGTGCCTTGTCGAACCACAAACTCCAATTGTTTCCCTTTCTCAAATGTAAGCTTCATCTTTTATCCCCATATTTTATGTAATGTTCTCCTGTGATATTTTATGTAGTCTCTTGGCTGAAGAACGGCGAATTGTGTCGCTGCCAGCCCACACCTGTCCATATAGTGCTGGGGTAAGTAATAACAATTAAAAAAAAACAGACCGGTAATCAGTGGCTTTACTCCTGACAACGATGACGGAGATGGCCATCGATAGCTGAGAATTTTTTTTCGAACTAATGTGGCTTGAAAAAGGAGAAGACTTTATTCTGTAGCATGTATTGTTTTTAAATATGTAATTTCTTCTTCTAAATCTGCTGTGTCGTCATAATTGTATTCATTGATAAATAATTTGCATGCCTCAACGACAAGGTCGTCTGATATCTTCATGTATTTCCACACGAACCTAAATGTTATGTACACTCCTGGAAATGGAAAAAAGAACACACTGACACCGGTGTGTCAGACCCACCATACTTGCTCCGGACACTGCGAGAGGGCTGTACAAGCAATGATCACACGCACGGCACAGCGGACACACAAGGAACCGCGGTGTTGGCCGTCGAATGGCGCTAGCTGCGCAGCATTTGTGCACCGCCGCCGTCAGTGTCAGCCAGTTTGCCGTGGCATACGGAGCTCCATCGCAGTCTATAACACTGGTAGCATGCCGCGACAGCGTGGACGTGAACCGTATGTGCAGTTGACGGACTTTGAGCGAGGGCGTATAGTGGGCATGCGGGAGGCCGGGTGGACGTACCGCCGAATTGCTCAACACGTGGGGCGTGAGGTCTCCACAGTACATCGATGTTGTCGCCAGTGGTCGGCGGAAGGTGCACGTGCCCGTCGACCTGGGACCGGACCGCAGCGACGCACGGATGCACGCCAAGACCGTAGGATCCTACGCAGTGCTGTAGGGGACCGCACCGCCACTTCCCAGCAAATTAGGGACACTGTTGCTCCTGGGGTATCGGCGAGGACCATTCGCAACCGTCTCCATGAAGCTGGGCTACGGTCCCGCACACCGTTAGGCCGTCTTCCGCTCACGCCCCAACATCGTGCAGCCCGCCTCCAGTGGTGTCGCGACAGGCGTGAATGGAGGGACGAATGGAGACGTGTCGTCTTCAGCGATGAGAGTCGCTTCTGCCTTGGTGCCAATGATGGTCGTATGCGTGTTTGGCGCCGTGCAGGTGAACGCCACAATCAGGACTGCATACGACCGAGGCACACAGGGCCAACACCCGGCATCATGGTGTGGGGAGCGATCTCCTACAATGGCCGTACACCACTGGTGATCGTCGAGGGGACACTGAATAGTGCACGGTACATCCAAACCGTCATCGAACCCATCGTTCTACCATTCCTAGACCGGCAAGGGAACTTGCTGTTCCAACAGGACATTGCACGTCCGCATGTATCCCGTGCCACCCAACGTGCTCTAGAAGGTGTAAGTCAACTACCCTGGCCAGCAAGATCTCCGGATCTGTCCCCCATTGAGCATGTTTGGGACTGGATGAAGCGTCGTCTCACGCGGTCTGCACGTCCAGCACGAACGCTGGTCCAACTGAGGCGCCAGGTGGAAATGGCATGGCAAGCCGTTCCACAGGACTACATCCAGCATCTCTACGATCGTCTCCATGGGAGAATAGCAGCCTGCATTGCTGCGAAAGGTGGAGATACACTGTACTAGTGCCGACATTGTGCATGCTCTGTTGCCTGTGTCTATGTGCCTGTGGTTCTGTCAGTGTGATCATGTGATGTATCTGACCCCAGGAATGTGTCAATAAAGTTTCCCCTTCCTGGGACAATGAATTCACGGTGTTCTTATTTCAATTTCCAGGAGTGTATTAAAGTATCGGTTGCATTGAAAATTGTAGATTACATGGAAGCCGGTAAAGTGGCTATATAATTCTTCTCTGAATGACTCAAAGTAGTCGACACTGTTTCGTCGTCTCTTAACAAATACGACCCAGTAAATTCCAGTTCCTGCAGAAACATCTGAATGTACAGTCCTGCATTCATTAGATTTCTACACAGTGTATTTCGCATAAAGACCCTGCAAACTCTTGGAGTGGAGAAGTTTTTGACGCATTTAAGCAGAACCATATTTATAAGCGGTATGTCTGGCAGTATAACTAGTAACTTTTATTTTCCTTTAATGGAGAGTTCAAGCCATTCGTGATGTGGTTTTAAATATAGTCCTTACTCAGTAGCCACAGATTCTTTAAACCTACTATACCTTTTTCCTTCCTCAAGCTGCTCCCGAACACCGAGCGAGGTGCGGCAGTGGTTAGCACACTGGATTCGCTTTTGGGAGGATGGTGGTTCAAACCGGCATGCGGCATCCAGATTTAGATTTTCCGTGATTTCCTTAAATCACTCCAGGCAAATGCCGGATGGTTCCTTTGAAAGGATGGGGCCGATTTCGTTCTTCATCCTTGACACAAGCCGAGCTTGTGCTCCGTGTCTAATCACCCCGATGTCGACGAGATGTTAAACCCAATCTTCCTTTATTCCTTGTTCTTTAGCGTTTTCTGCATTTTAGCTGTTCTGCCGATAGTTTCCACACCATCTGTAACTTTGATGCCTGTGGCAGAAAATCCTGCCATCACTAGAATTATGAATGGAAGGTTTCCCACCTCATGGCCTAGGTAGTGGTGGAATCGTAGACGTTTTGATCAGTTTTCCTTTGAGGCTTTTTAAGCTGCCAGTAATCATAACTGATCGAATTAAAGCAAACATGTTTCATCATAGAATCAATTTTCACTCTGCAGCAGAGTGTGCGCTGATACGAAACTTCCTGGAAGATTAAAACTATGTGCCACACCTGGACTAGAACCTGGGACTTTTGCAGGCAAGTATTCTACAAGATGAGATACACGAAAATGACTCAGGACACGTCCTCACAGCTATAGTTCTGTCAGTACCTCATCTCCTAAATTCCAAACGTCACAGAAGTTCACCTGCAAAACTTGTGGGATTAGAACTCCTGGGAGAGAGGCTACCATGGAGAGATAGGATACCCGCAACCTGGTGACTGCTCCAGAATTAATATTAACTCTGCAGTGGAGTTGTGCTGATACGAAACATGCCAGCAATTTGAAACTATGTGCGGATCAGGACTCGAACCCACGACCTTCACCATTCATGGGCAAGTGCTCTACCAGGCGAGCTATCTTAGCACCACTCACGGCTCCAGGACGCTCTCCGCTGCAGCGTGAAAACTCATTCTGGAAGCAATCCCGCAAGCTGTGGCTAAGCCATATCTCCGTAATAACCTTTCTTATATGAGTGCTGGTCCCTCAGGTTTCGCAGGAGAACTTCGGTGAAGTTTGGTGCGTAGGAGATGAGGCACTGGTAGAAGTATAACTGTGAGGATGGCTCGTGAGTCGTGCTTCGGTAGCTCAGTTGCCGGCACGGTAGCTCAGCGTGTTCGGTCAGAGGGTAAGCAAATCCCTGTAATAAAAAAAATAAATAAATAAATAAATAAAAATAAAAAATGAGTGAATTGATCAACGATGCACTTGAACAGGTATCATGGAGCGTCCACCCCGAATAAAAGCAAACGAACAACAAAACAAAGTTGGTAGAGTACTACATCATGAAAGTTAAAGGCCTTGGACTCAATTCCGAGTCCGGTATATAGTTTTAATCTGCCAGGAATTTTAAGGTTTTATTTATCTTCTTCAGTAAATGATAAGCAGAATTCATAACTCAGCTGAAATGTAGAACCAAAACCAAGTTTCAGTTTTGCGCACATTGCTTTATCAATGACAAGCGTGGCACTAACGTACTGACCTGTCTGTATCTCTTCTTGCATGTATTTCTAGTGCTATCGTCTAAAATTCGATCTGCAGCTTGTCGATCATTATTTTTAGTGTTTGTAGTATCGTATTATTTGCAGGTATTGTGTAGCAGATTGACTCCCTTATAACCATAAACGAGTCACTTTACTAGCTTCACTCCTGTTTCACAGTACCTATGCTTGGGTTTGTAAAGTTTTACTCGTAACTTGCCGTGAATGCTGATATGCTTCCTTTTATGCATGTTATGCTACTGCATGGTTTGAGATTTTTGCACTTTTTTATATACTAAATTATCGGCAGCCAGCAAGCTGTTGTGTGAGGAAGGGAAGCCAAGTCTCTGAAGCAAGGTCTTGTTCCCTTGACACCTTAGTATACACTCTATTAGAAACACGTCCAGTTCAGTGTTTCCTTGTAATTAGTCAGTGCAAAAAATTGCCATTTGTTTCACTAACACTGCTATCTTTCAAGACATATGTCCTAGCGTTTGTTCGTTGCACTTTGGAAAGAGTAAAAATTATGGTTAACCAGTGTGGTAGGTGTGATTTATCGATTTTTAAATATGTATCAAATCACCTAAATGAAATTTCGGTTTCTGCGGATCCATCAGCTTACTGTGACTGCATGCCTTATTTATGGTCTCATCGTCGTGAACTGCGTGAGGAATTTGACAGAGCACTGAAAGACCTTAGTCTAAACAAGGCCCTGGGAGTAGGCAACATTATGTTAGAACTACTAACAGCCTTGGGAGAACCAGCCATTACTAAACTCTTCCATCCGGTGAGCAAGATGTATGAGACATGCGAAATACCCTCTGTCTGCAAGAAGAGTATAATAATTCCAATTCCAAAGAGAACAGGTACTGACAGCTGTGAAAATTACCGAGCTAATAGTTTAATAAGTCATGGTTGTAATATACTAAGACGATTTCTTTGCAGACGAATGGAAAAACTAGTAAAAGCCGACCTTGGTGAAGATCAGTTTGGATACGTAGAAATGTAGGAACACACGAGGCAATTCTATCCTTACGGCTAACCTTGGAAGATAGGTTAAGGACAGGCAAACCTACGTTTATAGTATTTGTAGACTTAGAGAAAGCCTTTGACAATGTTGAATGGAATACTCTCTTTCAAATTCTAAAGGTGGCTGGAATAAAATACAAGGGCGAAAGGCTATTTACAATTTGTACACAAACGAGACGGTAGTTATAAGAGTCGAGGGTCACCGAAGGGAAGCAGTGGTTGAGGAGTGAGTGAGACAGGGTTGTAGCCTATCCCCGATGTTATTCAATCTGTATATTGTGCAAGCAGTAAAGCAAACAAAAGAAAAATTTGGTGTAGAAATAAAAATCCAGGAGAACAAATAAGAACTTTGAGGTTTGCCGATGACATTGTGTCAGGGACCACAAAGGACTGGGAAGAGCAGTTGAACGGAACGGACAGTGTTTTGAAAGGAGCATATAATATGAACTTCAACAAAAGCAAAACGAGGATAATGGAATGTAATTGAATTAGATCAGCTGATACTGAGGCCATTCAATTAGGAAATAATACACTTAAAGTAGTAGATGGATTTTGCTATTTGGGCAGCAAAATAACTTATGATGGTCGAAATAGAGAGGATATAAAATGGCAAGGAAAGCGTTTTTGAAGAAGAGAAATTTGTTAACATGTAATACAGGTTTCAGTGTTAGGAAGTCTTTTTTGAAAGTATTTGTATGGAGTGTAGCCATGCATAGTAGTGATACATGGACGATGAACAGCTTAGACAAGAAGAGAATAGAAGCTTTTAAATTGCGGTGTTACAGAAGAATGCTGAAGATTAGATGGGTAGATCACGTAACTAATGAAGAGGTACTCAATAGAATTGGGGAGAAGAGAAATTTGTGGCACAACTTAACCAGAAGAAGAGATTGTTTAGTAGGACACGTTCTGTGGCATCAAGGGATCACGTATTTAGTATTAGAGGGATGCGTGGAGGGTAAAAGTCGTAGAGGGAGAGCGTGAGATGAATACACTAAGCAGATTCAGAAGGATGTAGGTTGCAGTAGTTACTGGGAGATGAAGGCGCTCGAACAGAGTAGAGTAGGGTGGAGAGCTGCATCTAACCAGTATTGGGGCTCATGACCACAACAGCAGCATAACATGAACTTAAATTGGTTTCATTTTCATCGCTTCATGTGTGGTTTGCTTAAACTAATAACTTATTTGCAGGGGAATATTAATAAATTTTTGTGTTCTGTAAAGATTAAAATGCACCCACATTCGTGCTTTAATCTTTCTGTTCAAACGCTCCATGATACTTGCTTTCATATAGGAGAATTATGATTAATGGTGTATTCCATACTGCTCCATTACAATCTTGTAACATTTGTTATAAAACTCAACATCCTGGTTGGTTTCAAGGTGGTCTGGGATGCAATTGGTTCCTATCTGCTACATTTAATCAGTCACTGTGCAATTGCTTTTGCCATCTTTGTTTTCACAGGTAAGGCCCAAGAAAATTTGGAGCACGTGTCAATGACCATTACAATATATTTGAAACCCTTGAAGTTTCTCAAAAGTCTGCAATACTTGACTGCCATAAGTCGTCCAAACCTCAACTTAGAATACATCTACATGGCAATTTGATGAGTTCTTGTTTATGGAACTCTTGAACTAGTGTTTCCTTAATTATTTGATAATATTTCTTTCCAAAAACTATGAAATTATTGAAATGATTTCATTCAAATGGACTGTTCTCCTGAGAGTGGTTGATGCTATGAGAATCACCATAATGTATACATTGTGAAGATTGATTTCATTTATTCTAAATATCGATAACCTTGCTTACAAATATGCCCTGTAACACTGGTTTAATAATGCTTTGAAACTTTGCACTGCTGGGACTTTTTGTTTCTCCTCCATCGGCTTTCTTACACAGAGTGTCACAGGAAGAATGGTCAATATTCAGGGATATGACAGTATCGATCTTTCAAAGCAAAAATGTCTAGTAGACATGGGCTCTAAAATACATACCTTAAGAGTTACGACCTCTGTTTCATTTTCGATACTATGTTATAAATGTCCTCTTTGCAACCTCTTTGCTTTCCATATTTTCGCAGCAGCTAGTATGACGCAAAACAAGAAAAAGTTGTTTAGTAAACATTTGTAAAATACTTACCTTAACAGCTCAGTTGAAGAGGCGTCTTCCACAGTAGTGAAGGTGAAAAAGTGCTCATAGTTCTTAAAGTATGCCCTTCAGAGACAGTGTTTACAAGATCTTTTGCTTCGAATTGTCAATCACCTCACATATCTGAATAGTGACCATTCCCTCCGGGACACGCTGCATACATCAATCATATGCATATTTAATTAATAATTAACTTCTGATTATTTTGTGAATACTTGCGTTGTATGATCTGATGAATCCCGATGCCTTCCACATCATGCCGGTGGAAGGGCTCGAATCCGTCGTCTGCCAGGGGAACAGATCCTTGACACTTGCACTGCGGGACGGAGGCAAACTAGCGGCAGCTCCATTATGCTCTAGGAAACATTCACGTGGTCATGCATGGGTTCAGTGGGGCTCGTGCAAGGCACTATGACGGCAAAGGAGTATCGTACAATGGTTGCAGACCCCGTACGCCCCTTCATGACTATCATGTTTCCCGATGGCAGTGGCATTTTTCGACAAGATACTGCGCCATTTCACAAGGTCAGGAGTGAAATGGAATGGATCGCGCGTTCCATTTGATGTGCTGCTCTCCCCAACTCGCCAAATCTGAACCCAATCGAACACATTTGTGATGTGATTGAACGTGACGTCAGAACTCATCGCCCCCTCCCCGCAATTTACGGGAATTAAGTGACTTGTGTGCGCAGATGTTGTGCCAACTCCCTCCAGCGACCTATCACAGCCTCATTGCATCCATGCCACGACGCATCGCCGCTGTGATCCGTGCTAAAGGTGCCGGCTATTAGGTAGGTGGTCATAATGTTCTGTCTGATCAGTGTAGTTTACGCATAGTGAACGAGAGAATATGAAAATCTTGCGCGTAGTATTTCAGGACGGAGACAAACTAGCATTGGTAGGAGCAGCTGATTAACCCTGTATCTACAATCATCACTTAAAACATTACTGAAGATTTCATCTGAATCAGCTGCAGTCAATCGCCTTGCTTTATCAACATCCAACAGGCCATATCGCGAATGATTCCAGAAATCTATCATCAAGTTTTAACCCTCGAGCGGGGGGCTCCCTAATTTATAACATGAGCGGACATGCGGCGTACTTTGCCCACGTGCCAAAAATAGCTGTCTTCATGTTACCAAAGTAAACATGTTGGAACAAAATCATATTTCAATCTTAGAGTAATTAAACAAATGTAAAATTAACTTACACTATCTGAGATGAATAACTGCATCAGATCCCAGCCAACATCTTATTGGAGTTCTAATTATCTCGTGACAACTGTCTCATTGAGGAAATGTGCTGGTAGTTCGGAATCTGGGTCATTTTCTTGCGCAGATGATATATTTTTTTTCAATCTACTCGCTGTTCATTTCATATTAGTAATGCTCACTTGGCCGTACGACAGCACGACAAAACCTAAAAAAAATCAAAGAAATTTCCGTATTTTTTAAAATTTTTCTTGTGGTGGTCATAAAGTACCTGCACGTTGATGGTACACGTTACTGAAAGTGCTTTGATGTTGCTAAGAGTGCGCTATAAGTTATTTTCAGGTTCCGGACCCTACTTTAAGCCAACAACAGGTAGAGAATTTGAACAGTTCTCGGGTATCCGACCGGGTGGCGTCGTAATTTCTCCACAATATTCCGGCAGACGTACGCGCTGCCATCTTCAGGTTGTTCCTGAAGAATGCTGTGCCGTTACTCTCAGCACCCTATATATACTAGCCGTTAACCCCTCCACCGTTCCTCTCCTGGTGTCTTTGGTGCGGCCGGCGCGGCTGCTTCTGGAGGTGGTGGGGGAAGCGGCGTCTGGGTCTGAACCGGGCTCTGCCGTCTCCCTTCTACCGCCGTCGGGGGCGGTCCTCGATCTCTGGGACCACATCTTTTTCTCCAGGCTGAGTGCAGGGTTCCAAGCCTGACTAAGTTGAAGGCCGCGGTCTTTATTTCTTAGATCGTCCTGTAGTCGGATTTCGATGGCCTCTTTAGTAACACAGTCCCAGAAGCAGGAGGATTGACAGAGTATTTTTGTTTTTTCATAGTCCACAGTATGGCCAGTCTTTATACAATGGTCAGCCACGGCTGATTTAGTGGTCTGGCGTAATTCGGTATGGCGCTTGTGTTCGCGACACCTCTCTTCTACAGTGCGGACTGTCTCCCCATTGTATGATTTTCCGCAGTAACAGGGAATTTGATAAACGTCTGGTTTTCGAAGGCCTAGGTCATATTTCACTGAACCCAGTAGAGTCAAAGTTTTTGCAGGGGGTAGGAATACACATATCACATTGTGTTTCCCCAGGATTCTACCGATTGTTCTTGAGGTGTTTCCGACAAACGGAATGCACGCCAATGACTTTGTGTTCTTCTGTTTCTTCTCCTTGTTCTCTTGGCGCAGTCTGTCTGAGTGCATGTCTTATTTGCTTCTGGTTGTACCCATTTTCCCGAAATGTTGTCTCGAGGTGCTGCAGTTCTGCTGGAAGGCTCTCCTGATCACAGATCGATCGTGCCCTGTCAACAAGTGTGCGCAAAACGCCATCGCGCTGGGAGTTGTGGTGGCAACTGAAAGCGTTTATGTACAAATCGGTGTGTGTAGGTTTTCTGTATACACTGTGTCCCAAATTGCCGTCAGGTTTCCGTTTCACCAGGACGTCAAGGAACGGTGGGGCACCATCCTGCTACACCTCCATCGTGAACTGTAGGGTGGGGTGCAGCGAGTTGAGGTGTTCGAGAAATTCATTTAAGCTGTCCCGTCCATTTAGCCAAACAACGAACGTGTCATCCAGGTAGCGGAAGAAACAAGTTGGTTTTTGTTTGGCTTGTTCTAGTGCCTTCGCCTCGAAATCCTGGAGCCGAATGGACAGCTTAAATGAATTCGGCGTTAAGAAGGGTTACGAGCGATACAGTCAGTTCTGCAGTGACTGTGTAGCTGTCGTTCTCTTATTTTTCGTCCTAATCCTCTTCAATGACCGTCTATCACACCTTTTCGTCCGCGTTATAACTCATTGGACGATGTTTTTCACCGAGCGAGGTGGGGCAGTGGTTAGCACACTGGACTCGCATTCGGGAGGACGACGGTTCAATCCCGTCTCCAGCCATCCTGATTTAGGTTTTCCGTGATTTCCCTAAATTGTTTCAGGCAAATGCCGGGATGGTTCCTTTGAAAGGGCACGGCCGATTTCCTTCCCAATCCTTCCCTAACCCGAGCTTGCGCTCCGTCTCTAATGACCTCGTTGTCGACGGGACGTTAAACACTAACCACCACCACCACCACCACCAACCACCACCACGATGTTTTTCAGCCGGCCGCTGTGACCCAGCGGTTGTTCTAAGTCTAGTGGCCCGATGACCTCAGATGTTAAGTCCCACAGTGCTTAGAGCCATTTGAACCATTCGATGTTTTTCCACTTTTCCATTACATTGTATAAACTTTCAATTTGGTGTCTGTTGAGACATCAAACACTTCGGCTACCTTGGTTATAGAAGTACATACCAAACGAGCACCACCAATTTTCCCACGTTCGAATTCACTTAGCTGTGTCACAGTGCACTTACAAGTATATAGAACAATGTTCTGACCACGACTAACGCTTATACATTATTGAAGGCTTTGCACAAGTGCCATGTCATGGTCGAATACAACAGCGCCATCTGCAGGTTTGACTAGCACCTGTATTTATGTTCAAGCATGTATTTCTTCCTGTGTTTCCATATTTTTGTCAAACCCTTGCAATTCACTTATGAAAGGGTTTCCTTTAGCTTTATTAATGGAAGAGTGAGACAGAGAGGGAGAGAGAGAGAGAGAGAGAGAGAGAGAGACAGAGAGACAGAGAGAGAGAGAGAGAGAGAGAGAGAGAGTAAAGACTGGGAAAAGAACTGTTGCTTCGTCGAAAGATTATTTTGTTTTCACAAGAGCATCACAGATGTGGTTAACAATCTGCAGTGAGACACTATTCTTTAAACTCCAAGAGTCATCGCCCAGTGTGAATCGCGAAACGATTTATATCTGTGAACAGACATTTTGTTTAAGGAATACCCGGGAAAAATGGAGAAATTATAGCATGCCGATATCTTTCTTCCCATATGTCAGTCGTGAATGGAACAGGAGAATTGTCAGTCACGAATGGAACAGGGCGATCGAAAGTTATTCGGATATACGATATAGCCTCTGCTACAAACCGTGTGGCGGCTTTCATACAATGAAAGTCTACATCTACATCTACATCGATACTCTGCAAATCTCATTTAAGTGCCTGGCAGAGGGTTCATCGAACCACTTTAACAATAATTCTCTATTATTCCAATCTCGTACAGCGCGCAGAGAAAACGAACACCTATATCTTTCCGTGCGAGCTCTGATTTCCCTTATTTTATTACGGTGATCGTTTCTCCCTGTATAGGTTGGCGTCAACAAGATATTTTCGTATTCGGAGGAGAAAGTTGGTGATTGAAATTTCGTAAGAAGATTCCGCCGCAACGAAAAACGCCTTTGTTTCAATGATGTCCACCCCAAATCCTGTATCATTTCAGTGACACTCTCTCCCATATTTCGCCATAATACAGAACGTGCTGCCCTTCTTTGAACGTTTTCGATGTATTCCGTGAATCCTATCTGGTAAGGATCCCACACCGCGCAGCAGTATTGTAAAAGAGGATGGACAAGCGTAGCGAAAGCAGTCTCTTTAGTAGATCTGTTGCATTTTCTAAGTGTCCTGCCAATAAGACGCAGTCTTTAGTTAGCCTTCCCCACAACATTTTCTGTTACATTTTAAGTTGTTTGTAATTGTAATTCCTAGGTATTCAGATGAATTTACGGCATTTAGATTTGACTAACTTATCGTGTAACCGAAGTTTAACTGATTCCTTTTAGCACTCATGTGGATAACCTCACACTTTTCGTTATTTAGGGTCAATTTGCCAATTATCGTACCATACATATATCATTTCTAAATCGTATGGCAATTGTTTTGATCTTTTGATCACTTTACTAGTCGATAAACGACAGCGTCATCTGCAAACAACCTAAGACGACTGCTCAGATTGTCTCCCAAATCGTTTATATAGATAAGGAACAGCAAAGGGCCTATAACACTACCTTGGAAAATGCCAGAAATAACGTTTGTTTCACTCAACGACATTCCGTCAATTACTATGAGCTGTGACCTCCCTGACAGGAAATCATGAACCCAGTCACACAACTGAGACGATATTCCATAAGCACGCAATTTCACTACTAGCCTCTTATGTGGTACAGTGTAAAAAGCCTTCCGGAAATACGGAAATACGGCATCAATTTGAAATCCCTTGTGAATATCACACAACACTTCGTGCGAATAAAGAGCTAGTTGTGTTTCACAAGGACAATGTTTTCTAAATCCCTGTCGACTGTGTGTCAATAGACCATTTTCTTCGAGGTAGTTTATAATGTTCGAACACAATATAGGCTTCAAAATCCTACTGCATATCGATGGTAATAATATGGGCCTATAATTTTGTGGATTACTCCCACTGTATCTCTTGAATATTGGTGTGACCTGTGCAACTTCCCAGTCTTTGGGTACGAATCTTTATTCGAACGAAAGGTTGTATATGATTTTCAAGTACGAACCTTTTGCATCACCATACTTTGAAAGGAACATAACTGTCGTACAATCTAGACCAGAAGATTTGCTTTTGTTAAGCGATTTAAGTTGCTTCGGTACTCCGAGGGTATCTACTTCAACGTTACTCATGTAGGCAGCTGTTCTTGATTCGAATTCTGGAGTATTTACTTCGTCTTCTTCGGAGAAGGAATTTCGGAAAGCTGTGTTTAGTAACACTGCATTGGCAACACTGTCTTCGACAGTATGACAATTGAGTCGCAATGTAGACAAGTGTAATGTGCTGCGAATACATAGAAAGATAGTTCCCTTATCATTTAGCTACAAAATAGCAGGTCAGCAACTGGAAGCAGTTAATTCCATAAATTATCTGGGAGTACGCATTAGAAGTGATTTAAAATGGAATGATCATATAAAGTTGATCGTCCGTAAAGCAGACGCCAGAATGATATTCATTGGAAGAATCCTAAGGAAATGCAATCCGAAAACAAAGGAAGTAGGTTACAGTACGCTTGTTCGCCCACTGCTTGAATATTGCTCAGCAGTGTGGGATCCGTACCAGATAGGGTTGATAGAAGATATAGAGAAGATCCAACGGAGAGCAGCGCGCTTCGTTACAGGATCATTTAGTAATCGTGAAAGCGTTACGGAGACGATAGATAAACTCCAGTGGAAGACTCTGCAGGAGAGACGCTCAATAGTTCGGTACGGGCTTTTGTCAAAGTTTCGAGAACATACCTTCACCGAAGAGTCAAGCAGTATATTGCTCCCTCCTACGTATATCTCGCGAAGAGACCATGAGGATAAAATCAGAGATATTAGAGCCCACACAGAAGCATACTGCCAATCCTTCTTTCCACGAACAATACGAGACTGGAATAGAAGGGAGAACCGATAGAGGTACTCAGGGTACCCTCCGCCACACACCGTCAGGTGGCTTGCGGAGTATGGATGTAGATGTAGATGTATCTCCATTGATATCGCGCAGAGAAGCCATTGATTGTATCTTGCAGCTAGCGTATTTTACACACGACCAGAATCTCTTTGGATTTTCTGCCAGGTTTCGAGACAAAGTTTCGTTGCGAAAACTATTATAAGCATCTCGCATTTAATTCCGTGCTAAATCTCGAACTTCTGTAAAAGATCGTCAGTATTGGAAATTTTGCGTCCGTTTAAATTTGGCATGTTTTTTACGTTGCTTCTGCAACAGTGTTTTCTGACTCGTTTTGTGTACCAAGGAAGATCAGCTCCGTCCTTTATTAATTTATTTGGTGTAAATCTCTCAATTACTGCCGATACTATTTCTCTGAATTCAAGTCACATCTGGTCTACACCTATATTGCTATTTTGAAGGAGTGGAGATTGTCTCTCAGGAAGGCGCCAAGTGAATTTTTATCTGCTTTTTTTGAATAGATATATTTTTCGTTTATTTTTGGAGAATTTGGGGATTACAGTATTCAATCTCGCTACGACAACTCCGTATTCACTAACCCCTGTATCCGTTTTGATGCTCGTTATTAACTGAGGATTAGGATTATTTGTTGCTAAGAGGCCAAGTGTATTTTCACAACCGTTTACTAGTCGCGTGGGCTCATGTACCAACTGCTCGCAATAATTTGCAGAGAATGCGTTTAGCACAATTTCGGATGATGTTTTATGCGGACCTCCGGAATTAATCATGTATTTTCACCAACATATTGAGGCAAAAAGGAATACAAACGTCTCAAAAATGAGATCGACAGGAAGTGCAAAATGGCTAAGCAGGGATGGCTAGAGGACAAATGTAAGGATGTAGAGGCTTGTCTCACTAGGGGTAAGATAGATACTGCCTACAGGAAAATTAAAGAGACCTTTGGAGAGAAGAGAACCACTTGTATGAATATCAAGAGCTCAGATGGAAACCCAGTTCTAAGCAAAGAAGGGAAGGCAGAAAGGTGGAAGGAGTATATAGAGGGTTTATACAAGGGCGATGTACTTGAGGACAATCTTATGGAAATGGAAGAGGATGTAGATGAAGACGAAATGGGAGATAAGATACTGCGTGAAGAGTTTGACAGAGCACTGAAAGACCTGAGTCGAAACAAGGCCCCGGGTGTAGACAACATTCCATTAGAACTACTGACGGCCTTGGGAGAGCCAGTCATGACAAAACTCTATCATCTGGTGAGCAAGATGCGAAATGCCCTCAGACTTCAAGAAGAATATAATAATTCCAATCTCAAAGAAAGCAGGTGTTGACAGATGTGAAAATTACCGAACTATCAGTTTAATAAGTCACAGCTGCAAAATACTAACGCGAATTCTTTACAGACGAATGGAAAAACTGGTAGAAACGGACCTCGGGGAAGATCAGTTTGGATTCCGTAGAAATGTTGGAACACGTGAGGCAATACTAACCTTACGACTTATCTTAGAAGAAAGATTAAGAAAAGGCAAACCTACGTTTCTAGCATTTGTAGACTTAGAGAAAGCTTTTGACAATGTTAACTGGAATACTCTCTTTCAAATTCTGAAGGTGGCAGGTATAAAATACAGGGAGCGAAAGGCTATTTACAATTTGTACAGAAATCAGATGGCAGTTATAAGAGTCGAGGGGCATGAAAGGGAAGCAGTGGTTGGGAAAGGAGTGAGACAGGGTTGTAGCCTCTCCCCGATGTTATTCAATCTGTATATTGAGCAAGCAGTAAAGGAAACAAAAGAAAAATTTGGAGTAGGTATTAAAATCCATGGAGAAGAAATAAAAACTTTGAGGTTCGCCGATGACATTGCAATTCTGTCAGAGACAGCAAAGGACTTGGAAGAGCAGTTGAACGGAATGGACAGTGTCTTGAAAGGAGGATATAAGATGAACATCAACAAAAGCAAAACGAGGATAATGGAATGTAGTCAAATTAAATCGGGTGATGCTGAGGGAATTAGATTAGGAAATGAGACACTTAAAGTAGTAAAGGAGTTTTGCTATTTGGGGAGTAAAATAACTGATGATGGTCGAAGTAGAGAGGATATAAAATGTAGACTGGCAATGGCAAGGAAATCGTTTCTGAAGAAGAGAAATTTGTTAACATCGAATATAGATTTAAGTGTCAGGAAGTCGTTTCTGAAAGTATTTGTATGGAGTGTAGCCATGTATGGAAGTGAAACATGGACGATAACTAGTTTGGACAAGAAGAGAATAGAAGCTTTCGAAATGTGGTGCTGCAGAAGAATGCTGAAGATAAGGTGGGTAGATCACGTAACTAATGAGGAGGTATTGAATAGGATTGGGGAGAAGAGAAGTTTGTGGCACAGTTTGACTAGAAGAAGGGATCGGTTGGTAGGACATGTTTTGAGGCATCAAGGTCTCACAAATTTAGCATTGGAGGGCAGCATGGAGGGTAAAAATCGTAGAGGGAGACCAAGAGATGAATACACTAAGCAGATTCAGAAGGATGTAGGTTGCAGTAGGTACTGGGAGATGAAGAAGCTTGCACAGGATAGAGTAGCATGGAGAGCTGCATCAAACCAGTCTCAGGACTGAAGACCACAACAACAACATTGAGGGTAAATTAAAGTCACCACAAACTGTAAGTGTATGGGTTGGGTACGTGTTTGAAATCAAACTTAAGTTTTCTTTGAACCCTTCAGCAATTGTATCATCTGAATTGGGAGATCGGTAAAAAGATCTAATTATTATTGTATTCCGGTTGCCAAGAATGCTCTCTGACCATATTAACTCACAGGCACTACCTACTTCAATTTCGCGACAAAGCAAACTACTCCTAACAGCAGCAAACACGCCATCGCCAAATGTGTTTAGCCTTTCCTTTCTGAACACCGTTATGTTCTCCGGAAAAATTTTGGCTGAACTTATCTCCGGCTTTAGCCAGCTTTCAGTGCCTATAACTATTTGAGCATCAGTGCGTTGTATTAGTGCTTGGAGCACTGGAACTTTCCCAACACAGCTACGACAATTTTCAACTGTTATACCGATTGTTCCTGTACCTACGTTCTTCCTGTGTTCGGCCTGCACCCTTTCTGATTGAAGCCCTCTAACCTAAAAAACCACCCAGTCCACGCCACAAAGACCCTGCTACAAGCGTAGCCGCCTCCTGCTTGTAGTGGACTCTTGTCCTATTCAGCGGAACCTGAAACCCAAATACCCTTTGGCGCAAGTCGAGTAATCTTCATCGTACACTGTCGCAGAACCGTCTGAGCTTCCGATTCAGACCCTCCACTGCTCTGTACCAGAGGTCCATAATCGGTCCTGTCAACTATGCTGCAAATGGTCAGCTCTGTTTTCATCTCGCAAGCAGCCTTTACCACTTCTGTAGCCGCTCGAAAAAAAAAAGAGAGAATCTCTTCCGACCCAAAGTGACACAAGTCATTGGTACCGACGTGAGCCAGTTGGCTGCACCCTGTGCTCTTCATGGCATCCGGAAGGAACCGTTCCACGTCTGGAATGACTTCACCCGGTATGCACACGGAGTTTACGTTGGCTTTCTTCCCTCTCTTGGCAGCCATGTTCCTAAGGGGCCCCATAACGCTCCTAACGCTGAAGCTCCCAAGCTTGAATTGGAGCTTTTCATATACTATTTTATTCCCGTAAAGTCTCTCTCGGCACGGTTTTGTAACGGCAGTGATTCACTGTATTGTGCTGTTGATTGAAATGTGTATTTACCTTTATTTATAATGAATAAAATCTTCTTTGAGTACCAGTAAATACCGATTACGTGACAATATTATCCAGACCCACTGTGACACATCATAGGAACTACGTGGCGAGTGGTGTCGCATTATCATTCTGAGGGCTGAATCACTGCGCTGGGTTTCTACAACACGAATTCAGAGCGACTAGTCACACATTCCCGCGTGCCTCTCTGAGTAAGCCAGCCTACGGAGTGTTAAGTGCGTTGGAATGCACGGACTTTGTCTTTACCCGGACATCACAGGGATGAGAACGCTTCACGGTGTGAAGCGCTGTTTATTTATAAATTTTTATATCGAAAGTAACTTTTAAATTGTAGAGAAATCTCCCCTAATGGAATTCTCTGGCATAAAATAACTATTCACGGGCCAGGAAAATGACAAACAATGAAGCCATAAATCGCGAGCGAAGCGAAAGAAAGTAGTCAGTTTTAGACTCTAGACTCAGTTTTCGAAAGAAAGGAACTAGTTTGTCGTAATTATGCCTTTTATCTCGTGCTTTAGAGGTTCATCATGTCTCCATTATCATCAGCCAACAGTCACTGGTACTTTTGAGAAGTTAATAACTTTCCGAATGCTGCCAGAATTAGTGCTATTTTTTAGCCCTTTTTGTATTCTCTCTCTCTCTCTCTCTCTCTCTCTCAAACACACAGACACACACACACACACACACACACACACACACACACACACATGCACAGATACGTTATACTTTTACGCAACGGAATAAAATTCAGCGATCGAGTCGTTTTTGGACCTCATTTCTTCAGAACTCTTTTCCGAATTAGTGAACCAACCTTCCTGTGTTGTATTCGCATGACAGGAGGGTACCCACTGTCTTCCTGACGAACTGCATCTTACTTCAGGCCACTAAGGCAAGTTGATTGCGCGTTTTAACACTTTATATGAGTTTCTATAATTATTTCTATATGCTTAGTTATAACTATATGCTCCCAGGACAAAAGATTAATTACGCGCTCGTAAGACATCATTACAATACCACCCATAGGCGCGATAATGACCTCCTATACATGTGAAGCCACTCGCTGATGATAAGATCCTATAGGGCTACTACATTATGGTGATGTTGATTGCTACGTTTTACACGCTGTTACAAATGATCCGACGGTTTAAGATCGGATATTTAACGGTCTAGTTGAGCTGTGGAAGGATGGATGAGTGCTCGTTAAATCAGATAAGTATTACTGCAGTCTTGTGAACGCAGCTATTGTCCATATTCATCACGAAGATCATGGTCTCCGACAATGTTGATATAAATACCTGGTTCACGTTCTCTATAATATCAATGATTGGGCACAAGTAATGACCGAAAAACATCCTCCAAATCGTAGAGCACAACGTTTCACTGGGCCGTTGGTGCACATGACGTTTTCTGTGATTGAAAGAAGACGAAATCGCGAAGCCTTGGATCCTACTACAGCCTCAAGTCAGCTACTGTCCTCTTCTTGTGTCATTTGGCGCATTCAAAACTTAGTTTTATGTACCACCGTGAGCAATAATATTCTTTGTGGTATCCAACTTCAAATGTCCACTGCATGTAGTTCCTTTCGCAATGGTCATTACGCAAGATCTGGACGTAGTGCACGCCTGTTTCAAAGAAAAAGAATGCGAAAGAGATTTCCAATCAAAAAACAATTTATGCAAATGGTGAGGGTGGTGCAAAAATATCTTTTTGCTGTCTAATATTCGCAACAGCGTTTTTCCGTGATACTGTCTCCAAAAACCCGAATTCAATCCTATTCCATCGCACGGTAACGCATCGATGACTGTCATTCTCTAGCATCATTTACTGAAATTATAAGCGGTAGTCACTTGAAATCTATATACATGGAAACAGGAAAGTAAACTGTTTATTGCATCATAAGTTGTCATCATTTAACACACCAAGAGACAAGACGGTCAGTGCCGTCACGGAAAAAAGTTTGCGGCTGCTTACAGAAACTTCATTGCACCCAGGCGCTCATCTCTTTATTCGAAGGAAATCGACTACGACTAATGTCTTTCTTCAGGGCTCCAAAAATATGTGATTCGCATAGACAGATATTGGGACTTCTATGGAGGGTGTGTTAAGAGCTTCTCATAGATACTTCCGCAGCATAGTCGAAACAACAGGAACACCAGCTTCGGGAAAGTCATGATGGCTTTTAACTTCGACTGAAAGGACCCGATGCTTATTGACGTTTGGTGCACGGCGTCACAATATTAACGCACAGCGTTACGTGGATACTTTACAAAAACTGCAGCGCGCCATCAAGTCCATCGCCCGGGAATGTTGTATGACGGCATCATTCTGTTACAGGATAATGCCCACCCACATTTAGCAAGGTTATGTCGGCTACCCTGCAGAAGTTTCGTTGGGGAGCCCTTACACATCCTAGTTACAGTTACAATCTCTCACCATGCGATTCACATATTTCAGGAACCCTCGAGAAAGAAATTAGTGGGCGTCGATTTGCTTCGGAAGAAGATGTGAACGCTTGGGTATAGTCATTGTTAAATAGGCAATCGTAATCATTTTTCCATGAAGGAAATGTCTCACATTCGAATAAATGTATTAACAATTACGTCGATTAATTTTCAAATAATAAACTGTTAATTAAGTTTTTCCATTTGTTTCGGTTTTATTTTAGTACCCATTACATAACTCATTCTTTCGCTTACATAAATCAATTACTCACGACTTGTTTACAATGAAAGCGATATGCTAGCTACCGCGCAGGACCGGCTACTCTTTCTGTATTCTGATGAATTTCATGGAAACAACTATATCACTTCTTGAATATTTTATGTTTATTCTTGTGAGCTGTTGCGATGAATCATCAGCGTCCACGAACTAGCTGTCCTTTAGTACTTTTGCAACTACGAGGCAAAACACGCTTTGGCAAGTACGAAGAAAGGAACAGCCGGTTTATGGGCGGCAGTATAATGTTTCTTTAACACTCGAAAAGACGCACTCACAGATAAAGCTCGCAGTCGTGAGCGCCAGGACGGCGTCGTCTCGATTCTTGTGTATTGACTGTAGTACGAGCAGTCACGGTCAGCCCCGAGGTGTGAGAGGAGGAACGTAGTAAAATTCGCGCCACGGGCTGTTATCTGGCGGCCGGATGCGGACCTCGTAAATCTCGGAACTCGGTGCGGCGCGGGCTGCGTCGCGCCATTCCGCCTGCCCCGCACGCCGAGACTCAGCTACCGCCAACACAGCCAGCCGACAGATTCCCAGAAGCCGAGGGTTCTTCTCCTCCCACGCCTCTGTTCTCAGTCTCCGTGCGCCGCAGCTGCCCAACGCCGTCAGCGCTGAGAGTTACTCAGGCTGATAACGCGCTTCGAAATCAAACTACTCACTTCTCGATGCTCACTGGCCGATTTAAACTGTGAGTCGGACTGAGAATCGAATCCGGAGCCCAACTTTTTCCGGCTAATGCTCTCTGCTACTGAGATATCCAGGTACAACACACGACCCCTTCGCACAGCTGGGATTCTGCTGGTATCTTCCTCCTACTATTCGAACTGCGACGAAGCTCTACTATATATGGGCTATATATTGCTATCGATAGGCCACCTAAAGAAAATGTGTAATAAAATCTTCGGATATTGTAATAAATATTTTATCTTCAGTAAAACTTGAACATTATCTTTTGCACTTTACTTCAGCTGACATAAAGGTCATACATACTCACGCTAATAAACTATTTGAAAAATAAAAACAAGTACCATCGGCCCAATCAAGGCGATTGGTTTCCTTTAATGGGCCAGGCAGTTTCTGTAAATGGGCTAGAGTGTAATAACTGTTAAATACTATACATATGTCAATATTTTCATATTTACTTTAATTTTAGGAGTTTTTTGTTGGATTCTGAAAGTGAATAACATATCTTCGAAACCAAAGAGGCTAAAAGTAGAAATTCCAACTTCGAAAGTAAGAGATCCACATTTGACTGATTATCAAACCGCTTACAAACGATTAGAAAATATATAATCAAAATGATTGCTCGGATTATGCTCATAGTCGCCTACTTAGGCCTAAGATTAGACAAAATACAAAGTGCTCATTGAAGGCAAGTAGCAAAGCAACACGTAGCCTTCGTGTGCAGCACATAGCTTTATACTGAGAATATGACCAAATGGTGTGAATTTCTCGCACTCTACAATGGTGGCTGCGGAAATTTAATCATTGATCCTATATAACTATTAATACTAATCAATTACAAGAACATAGCGCAATTCTTACTTCAGCTCACTATTGCTTTGTGTCTAAGTGGAAAAAAGTCACCACTGAGATGGTGAATCTTTTATCAATATCCAAAGAGAAACTGAGTCGGCCCATCGGTGGAGCCGGCCCATCGATAAGAAACCTTACCTTTCACTGGCCCAGCACACAGCTTTGCTCTCCCAGGAAGTTTTAGGATAGCACCCGTTCGCTGCAGACTGGGAGATTTATTATGAAAATGGCCCCTAGGATTGGACTGAGCCATTTCTCTGAGATATCATTTCTTCCTGTTCAGATATTCCCTCAAAGTAAGCAGGAGTTTTTCTGTGAAGTTCAGAAAGTAGGAGAGAGGGACTGGAAAAGTTAAAGCTGTGAGGAGGCGCCGTGAGCCGTGCCCGGATAGCTCACTCGGTAAGAATTTTGTCCGTGAAAGGCAGTGTTCCTGATTGGAATCCTTGTCCATCACGTAATTTTAATCTACCGGTGATTTTCTAAATAGCACATACTGTGCTGGACAGTGAAAGCACCACTCTTTCCACTTTATCTTAACTTTACAAAACTAAAACCTGTAAAGATGTTTTTTCTTTCTTTACATGTCATTCTGCTTCTTTGTCCTGCCATCAGCCAAAGGCTTTTGGATTCAGAGGCATCGTTACCTCTGATTCACATGTAAATCAGTAATTATTATCTCTAAAGGAGGTGCCAAGGCTGAAAGTCAACCGTTGGAGGGTTTACAGACAAGGTAATTCGAGGCAGAAACATTCGTAGAGGCACGTATTCTATTTCAAATAATTTATGAGATACAATAATCCCACTTGCCTAAATTCTTACTTTAACTGCGATTAGTTGTCGGAGCAAAAAGCTTATAAAAGGTTTTTGTTATTATAAATTATTTTCGCTTTGTCTTTGTTTTATCACGTATCGACGATTAAGTCTTCATAAATTTTATTTTCTCGTTCAGTTACGTGTGTTGTTCACTGCACTTTCGTCTGTGTCTATATTCCGGAAGTCGCTCTTCCTAAAACGCTCACGAATGATATATGTAACAGCGACTATCGATAAGACTCCGGATGAGCTCTAGTATCTCTGCTTTCCGCGCCGTAGTTATTTAGTGAATTACGGAATTGTTAAAGCTTTCCTGCTGGCTTCTACCTCGGGGTTCTTCTCACGAATTATGTGCACAACGATTTTTCTGACGTTTCGCTAGCACGAGTGTTACAATAATGTGGACCGGTGAGTGTACCCTGCCCACAGATTTTGTGTTCAGTATCATCATATGGTGGAACGTGGATACACATATCCAGGAACATTGTCAAACGTCCCATTTTTCGAGTGGTGGTTGGGGGATGGGGGGGAGGGACTCGGGGGGGGGGGGGGGAAGACGTAATGTTACATGTTTTTATATTTACTCCCTATACTGTTTCTTTTCTCTTTTTTTAACACTAGAAAAAGAAAGACAAGTGACAATCATCCGCACCATTGGGGCGGCATCCCTCTTTTGGGTGTCGGCCATTTATCGGAACATCGTGTGAGTTGTTGTTGACGTTCGCCATCGTTCATACGACTCGTAAACGCTATGCAGTCACATCTGTCTCCAACACAAGGGGCCAGTCCTCAATGTGCAATATGTCAAGACGCATAAATCATGTACGCTGTAGCACGTAAATGTTCAGTCCCACGAGTCGTCACATTTCCGGGACACCCAGCTGTCGGACAGATTATGATATACGCTTCCTAAATAGTTGACAAAGTAAATTCTGTATTTCATACGACAACGTATGAGCTCACGTTATTCTTGTGGGTATATCTATTAATCCATCACAGACAATACATCTCGCGAAAACATGTACTGCATCGCATGTCGAGCTGTCCAGTTGACCGCATACGTCTTATGTATGGGAAAAAACGTCGTGTCCAGCAAAAAAATACAGCCGATGTGATCTCTGTATCGATGGTGCGCCAAAGGGAGCCAATATTCAAACGTCCCTCCCAGCGCCACCCACTAACCCATGTGTCCAGCAATCCACAGGATATACAAGAGGAGATTTAACCGTACTCATGGCACACAACCGCTTCCGTGTGACAATTTTATGGTCCATGACGGTATAGCAGGTCGATCGCACTGCTGTTGACAGCACTGGCATATGCACTGCGCGCCAGATATGCTGCCAATCTCTCGTTGGATTTTTGATTCCCATGAAGTTGCGGCTGTGGTGACTCATAGAGCAGCGACAGATCTCCTGAGTCGTGAGTGTTCTCATGGAAGACACTTCCGGACGAACATAACTGTAATCAACAAGAAATCAGGCTATGTGTGCAAGCGAAGGTGAGATGTTGCCCACCAATACCGGAGGTTGCAACGACGACGGAGGAAGTTCTTCTATCAGAGCTAATGTTGTGGTGTGTTTCCTCGACAGCTTTGATGCGTATCTCCGCGAGGTTGAGGCAACCGTTCCAGAACTGTGGGAATAACATGTCATACTTGATCTTAAAATAACATCACGGTATTGCTGCAGTCCCAAAAGCAGCCAATAATCGGTCCCTGATACGCTTTAGTAACAGCAGGCTCTACTCTAAACGTGACAGCCGTGACGCGAGGTGGACGTTTGGTGTTCGCTTCACGTTGGACCATGTCGAGCCCTCTCAACTAATTGTTGCGTATGTACGGAGGGGGATGTGTAACATTTCTGGCTTTGCAGCCATCATATTCAAGTACAAGGAGCTCTTCTTAGAGCAGTTCAGAAGACAGCAGTGTCAAGATGATGCAATGTGGTGTGAGGTACAGATGACAGACGGTTTGTTAGGTACGGGTATCGTGAGAAAGACCTCCTGACTGGTGGTCCTCCTCCACGATTGGCTGCTGCGTTCGGTAGTTGTGCGCCAAAGTGACAATCTTCCATTATTAATATTAGACAAACTATTCGCTTGCATTTAAAATTTAAGCACCTCTAAAAACCTGCTGTCGATCCATTGTTTCTTAAATATTAATAATCAGCAGAATAATAAGCAAATGCTGAAAGAAAAGGCAGACGAAGCATTTCGGAGATCTTCGGATCGCGCCTAACTTTTATGGCGGTGGACGTCGTTCGGCTGTAAGATCGGAGCTGGTTCGGCAGAGTCGGTGGACAGACATGTTGCCTGCCGCGGAATGCGTCGCTTAAGAATTCATTAGTAATCCATGGTTTATAAAACTAGAGCTGGTTCGGCAGAGTTGGCGGACAGACACATTGTCTGCCGCGGCAAGTATCAGTTAAGATTTCAATAGTAATTCATAGTTTGTAAATCACAGAGCTGTAATTAAGGAAATACGCAGCTCGTTAATTTGTTGAAAATAGAAATTATTTGTTCTCTAAAGTGGAATGTAATTGTGCAGTTTCTCGCTTTCTGTCAATAATAAGCGAGTGACATCCCGTATAAACAAACTGATTGGAAATTTAATTATTTCTAAAATAACAGTTTCTCGCTAAGACTTTCTTGCAACATCAATATAACCAATTCAAGACCTACGTGTTGTTTTTTGCGCAGGGGACAACAACTATAGAAGACTGCAGGTTGATGAACGTTTATTAGAACTTACGCATTCCACTCAGGACGGTGTAAGCAAATAGGCACCTCGCGTTTACTGCAATCTTAGTGCAAATGAGATCAGTGACACCTCATCTGTGATAACACAGAGGAGCTATGAAGAAGAGAAATATTTCCGAGAGAAAAGGTTTGTAATACGTTCGTCTGTCACACTGTCTCTTTTTCGACGTGTCGTACTCCCCTCAAACTTTGGTATGGGAAGAATAAAACATGTCATAAAATCCGGCGGCATGATGAATCAGCTCATTGTACAGCGACAACCATTGTGGCATCATCATCCCCGCGGATTTCCAGTAAAATTCTAACGTTATCCCACCAGGCCCTGGAGATTCATGTGTCGCTCCTTTCTTGCGTGCTCCCATTATTTCATCGTCTATCAGTGGCTCCATCAGTGCAGCCTCATCCATCTCAGTCTCTTAGGCAACTGTTGTCCTCCCCCACCTAGTGATCCGTCGGTGCGCAGGCAAAGAGGCGGCGTAAATGCTCCAAATCTTCAGCCGCAGTGTGCTTTTGTGTAATCAGTTGACAACCCACTGAGTCATGGAGCACTGTGAGCAATGATCGTCGGTAAAGTTTGTGTTCTTGGGACACATGATGCATCGACGTGTATTCGCCAGCAATGTCATCTAGACACCTTGCTTGGATCGGGATGCCTCCCAGTCGACGTCGCGTAATCGATAGCATGCGTGCCTTGACACTATGAACTTCTGCATGATTTTCTGGGCACGGATCCCGAAAGGACAACTCATGAAGCATCATGTAATAATAATGAATAGTGTCCCTTATCCTCGTCTTATTCCGACCATATTGGATAAGAGCTCTTCGTATAATCGATTTAGCACATACTAACCGCCAGTGAAACACAGAGGTGTGAGCTGGAATGCGGCATTGGCACGTCGGCCATACCTCCTCACTCGCTGACGACATTCAGGTCTGCCGACTGGGACGAATTGGCCTTCCATGCGCCTCGGATTCTCCATACATTTTTATGAGGGAGTGATGTGGTACACAGATAAGCTAGATGGTAGCTAAAGGCAGTAGGCAATCGTTCAGCATCGCCCACCGTGTCCTGTAGGCCAACAGAAACATATATCCGATTAAGTCGGCTCGCTGAGTGACTACTAAGAAATGTTTATCCCTCGTGCTTTCAATGGACTATGCCCTATGTGCCTGATAAGTTGATAAGTCCATTTCCTCACATGTAGCTTGTAGATCACGATATTTGTTGTAATTGGGAGTTTGATGCTTTGGGGGTAAAACGCAGCAGAAGTCTCTTCCGAATAGCATTTCGCACGTGCTTGCATGTTTTCTGTGCCGGATGTGGCGCCATGAAATGTTATCGCCAGTTCGCGTGCCGACGATATATAAGTCAGGTCGGGAACTGGGATCCCCTCTCGGATCAATATCGCCGTTCCATTGTCATTGTCCGAGTTCGGCTTGATGTAGGATATGCAACCGTGTGCTTCCTGGAACGCAACAGTACAGATGTCCTGCACCACGAGCGTATCCATATCTGAACCATACAGCATCTCCCAGAAAAGCTGTTGTTTCACTGGCTATGTAATAGTACTAACGCGAACTGTAACTATTTTGTACATCTGGGTCCGAGTATCCGTCATCTTCCCATAATGGTGAACTGGTGAAAATCAGAAAAGTCGGTGGTCTCATTACACGTCCTCAGGAGGTTGCCCACCCAACGTCTTCCTGCGGCATTAGTTGTCCTGAGTTGTGGAAGAGAGTGCTCTCCACCAAGGGGAGGGATCACATCAGTGATATCTTCGTCCTGTTCAACCCAGTCGGTATCAACGAGGGTCTCTACTATGCCGGAGCTGTGCTCGTATGTAGTGTTCGACAACCTTCTGCTGAATGGTCGAAGGACGCCTATAAGGATGGACGACAGAATGATACATCTTTTTACTATCCGAATGTAGTTGTTCAGTGACATGTCATAGTCATCATATGTCTCAGGATAAGGAGGGTGCAATTCTCCAGAGTCAAGGAGGCGCTTCTTGCGATGCTTCGGTGAACGATATTTACGCACCCTGGTCTAGACCTCCGGTGCTGTCGAGTTCTGTAGCTTCTGTTGCACAGCCGTTGCCACAGTGTCCGTGGACTCCTCCACTTTAATTTCCATAACTTGTTTTGTGTGATCACCACCAACGTCTGGGGCTGGATTGGAGTAGGAACCATCTCATCGTCTTTGTGGCCCGACGGATCCCTCCGTCATCTGCATAGTTGGTTCGAATATACGCTCCGACCTCGGCGTCACCTCTCCGCGGAACCCCAACGCGTATGTCAGCAGCAGTGACGTGGGGGTGGCCTGCGTTGGTTAAGTCTCAGCTGGGTAGCTGCACGAGTCTCCTGTTCATACACTCATTTCGAAGATGTCTTTCACCGCCACATCCAGAGCACATCCAAGGTGGGCCATCATAGATGACAATGGCCTATCGCCTATTTTTAAATAGGAGCCAGCCGCAGTGGGCGAGCGGTTCTAGGTGTTTCAGTCTGGAACCGCGCGACCGCTACGGTCGCAGATTCGAATCCTGCCTAGGGCATGTATGTGTATGTTGTCCTTATATTAGGTTTAAGAAGTTCTAAGTTCTAGGGGACGGATAACCTCAGATTTTAGAAAGGCCATGCCACTTTAAAATCGATGAAGCATGGAGCTCTGATATCGTTCACATGATGTAATAAGGAAGGGAAATAATTAGTTTCTTCATATGTGGGTCCACAGCGTCGATGTAAGTTTTGAATGACGAAACCATTTTAAATATCCACTATATGACCTTAATTTCACCACCACTCATTTAACATCGTTACACTTTGCATGTTTTAATTACCGTTACATTACTTACAAAGGTACGTGGGAAGATTCTTCAGTTCGCACTCATTCGGTCAAATTGTGTCACAAAACATTTTTCTCCCCGATTCGAGTTAGTAACTTTCTGTTCGTTATCCGAACTATCCACATTATCATCTGTAAAGCTACATTTCAAAACTTTCTTTTATACTCTTGTATGGATTGTTTATCGTATTCGTTTAGCTTCCATATATATGGCTAAACTACCGACAATACTGTCAGAAAAGACTCCCTAATACTTAACTTCGCATTCGATGTTAAGGTATTTCATTTTTTTCAGAAAATTTCCTGTGTGCAATTTTTACCTCTGCCTTCATAAATTGTTTTGCTAACTACATGATACTTAGCGCTTCATTAAGTAATGCAATTACATCTCAGCATCATCTGAATTTCCTCAGCTGCATCCATGACCCTAGTTTTACATTTGCTGATGACCATCTCATAACTTATTTTCAAGAAACTACCCATTACGTTCAACAGTCCTTTGCCGTCTCTGACAGAATCACAATATCACCAGCAAAGGATAAAGCTTTTAATTGTGATCGTGGAATCTCGACACCTTCTCAAAAACTTTTTCTTGGTTGCTTTTACTACTTTCTTAATGTACTCACTGAAAACCACGGACAATAGGCTACAACCTTGTCTCACACCCTTCTCAACTACTTCCTCCTTACTGAATACCACGGACAATGGGATACAACCCTGTCTCACACCCTTCTCAACTACTTCCTCCTTTTGATGACCTTCGAGTGTTATAATTCGGTGTAATTTTGTACAAGCCGTATACAGTCTTTCTCTTCCCGTATTTTATCCTTGATAATCTTAAAATTTCAAAGAATGTTTCCCAGTCAACATCGTACAAAGCTTTTTCTAAACCTGCTAATGCCTTAAATGTGAGTTTGTTTTTCCTCAACATATCTTCTAAGGTCAATCTTAATACCAAATTGCCTCAGACTGATAGTCCTTAAGCTCAGCTTCTAGCAGTCATGCCAATCTTGTTTAGATAATTTGTATTAGTATTTAACAACCAACCGGCCGGGGTGGCCGAGCGGTTCTAGGCGCTACAGTCTGGAACCGCGTGACCGCTACGGTCGCAGGTTCGAATCCTGCCTCGGGCATGGATGTGTGTGATGTCCTTAGGTTGGTTAGGTTCAAGTAGTTCTAAGTTGTAGGTGACTAATGACCTCAGAAGTTAAGTCCCATAGTGTTCAGAGCCATTTGAACCATTTAACAACCACGGTTTATACTGCTGGTACTCCCTTTTCTCTTTTCACTAACGTTTATCCTGTCTAGTATGTGTCTACAGGTCGCGAGGGGTAGCCGCTCGGTTTAGGACGCCTTGTCACGGTTGCCGCTGCTACATCTGTCGGAGGGTTGAGTCTTCCCTCGGGCATGGGTGTGTGTGTTGTTCTTAGCGTAAGTTAGTTTAAGTTAGATTAAGAAGTGTGTAAGCCTAGGGACCGATCGCCTCAACAGTTCGGTCCCACAGGAACTTGCGACCACCACGGACACACATTTTTAGGATTTGGAAAATTTTATTTTACTATTAAACTTCATGGTCGGATACCTTCGTAAGACCACAGTCGTCGGAGTTACCTAGGGGATGGAAGTCGTGTTGGTTGTCTCTCTGTGAGTCACGTAAATTTTCTTCTATGTATTATCGTATTTTAACATATTGTGTATCGTACTCTCTGTGGTAGAATTTGAGGAATACGCCAGCATTTGCCTAAAGTTGAGTGCGAAACGTCCAGAAACCCTCATTCAGATTGGCCAATGTACTCTCCGACCGTTGTTCATCGGTCGCGTGGATTCGACCAGTGTTCCTCACCTCGCTGTTTCGGAAGCAAGTGGGCATACATCCGCTCATTACAGCCCTGCCCTACGCTCTCCAATATGTACGCCATCGTCGGCGAAGTTTGATTATATATTTAATTTAATTTTATGTTATGTTTTCCTTTATTCAAGGAATACACGCGACGGCCGTGTTCCCGTAGGCGACTCCGTCTTAGGAAGATGTGAGGATAAACCATATTTATGAATAGCAAAGTTAGTAAATCAATTTTTATACCCAAGACGTAAATAAAGGAAGGATAAATGAACGTAAGGACATATGATCCTCATTTAAAGATCTCCTCTCGGTTGCAGGAAATGAGAAAATTATAGTGAGAAATGTAGGATACATCTTTGTCAATCATATGTCAGTGATAGTCTCAGATAGTTTTGGAAACTAAATTCATATTTCTCATGAAATCGAGCTTTCAGTATCCAGAGTTGTTGACGGAGGTAGTCCTGGTAATCCTGTATACAATGATGTGTTGTCTTCACGATGTACACTACTAGCCATTAAAATTGCTACACCACGAAGATGACGAGCTACAGACGCGAAATTTAACCGACAGGAAGAATATGCTGTGATATGCAAATGATTAGCTTTTCATAGCATTCACACAAGGTTGGCGCCGGTGGTGACACCTACAACATGCTGACATGAGGAAAGTTTCCAGCCGATTTCTCATACACAAACAGCAGTTGACCGGCGTTGTCTGGTGAAATGTTGTTGTCATGCCTCGTGTAAGGAGAAGAAATGCGTACCATCACGTTTCCGACTTTGATAAAGGTCGGACTGTAGCCTATCGCGATTGCGGTTTATCGTATCGCGACATTGCTGCTCGCGTTGGTCGAGACCCAATGACTGTTAGCAGAATATGGAATCGGTGGGTTCAGGAGGGTAATACGGAACGCCGTGCTGGATCCCAACGGCCTCGCATCACTAGCAGTCGAGATGACAGGCATCTTATCCACATGGCTGTAACGGATCGGGCAGCCACGTCTCGATCCCTGAGTCAACAGATGGGACGTTTGCAAGACAACAACCATCTGCGCGAACAGTTCGACGACGTTTTGCAGCAGCATGGACTATCAGCTCGGAGACCATGGGTGCGGTTACCCTTGACGCTGCATCACTGACAGGAGCGCCTGCGATGGTGTACTCAACGACGAACCTGGGTGCACGAATGGCGAAACGTCATTTTTTCGGATGAATCCATGTTTTGTTTACAGCATCATGATGGTCGCATCCGTGTTTGGCGACATCGCGGTGAACGCACATTGGTAGCGTGTATTTGTCATCGCCATACTGGCGTATCACCCGGCATGATGGTATGGGGTGCCATTGGTTACACGTCTCGGTCACCTCTTGTTCGCATTGACGGCACTTTGAACAGTGGACGTTACATTTCAGATGTGTTACGACCCGTGGCTCTACCCTTCATTCGATCCCTGCGAAACCCTACATTTCAGCAGGATAATGCACGACCGCATGTTGCAGGTCCTGTACGGGCCTTTCTAGATACAGAAAATGTTCGACTGCTGCCCTGGCCAGCACATTCTCCAGATCTCTCACCAATGTTGCAGGTCCTGTACGGGCCTTTCTAGATACAGAAAATGTTCGACTGCTGCCCTAGCCAGCACATTCTCCAGATCTCTCACCAATTGAAAACGTCTGATCAATGATGGCCGAATAACTGGCTCGTCACAATACGCCAGTTACTACTGTTGATGAACTGTGGTATCGTGTTGAAGCTGCATGGGCAGCTGTACCTGTACACGTCATCCAAGCTCTGTTTGACTCAATGCCCAGGCGTATCAAGGCCGTTATTTTGGCGAGAGGTGGTTGTTCTGGGTACTTATTTCTCAGGACCTATGCACCCAAATTGCGTGAAAATGTAATCACATGTCAGTTCTAATATAATGTATTTGTCCAACGAATACCCGTTTATCATCTGCATTTCTTCTTGGTGTAGCAATTTTAATGGCCAGTAGTGTAGTTGATGCACTGTCCGACCAGCTTCCAATTTGGTCTTAATTTCGTCGTGATATCAATCTGTTGAGGAGATGTCCTTGTTATCATCATCTATTTCTTCCTCGTCGACCTCCAAAGGGGTATAGGTCCGTCGGAAAGAAGGTAGTGGACGATGTCAGCTACCTGGTGGCAGGAATTACAAAATGGACTCGGCGCCAATTTTAGATTAAATTTACTTTCAGATATTTGAAGTATTTTTGAGACTACGTCGTACTGAACGGCTCTAATGTTTGTGGCCCACAAGGACGCATGGATTTTTCTCCGGACTGCTATAGCTGAGCAGGTGGCCGACGTGAGTGCATCCTGAGGGCCCGTGAAGTATTCGAAGAGGACGTTTTATTGAGCTAGTAGCTTGGTAATATTCACCCTTCTGAGGATGTGCCACAAAAGATAAATGCGGTGTATGGGTGGATTAGCACCTGGTCACGGGGAGCAAGAAGTTAGTTGTTGGCAGCTATACAATAAACGCGCGAGGTGGCGCCGTTGTAAGACTCTCGGCTCGTATTGGGAATGGTAGCGGTTCAGATCTCTGACCCACCGACCAGTTTGAGGTTTCCTGTGACTTACCTCTTTCACTTAAGGAAAATACCGGGATGGTTCCAACCGCGTACTTCCCCAGTCCGTGCTGGTCCTCCGTCACTAATGACTTCGTCGTCGATGGGGAATTAAATCTCAACTTTCCTTCCTTCAGAATGGTAAAACCACTTTAAATATCCACCTAGGCTGTCAAATTCTTTGTGCAAGACAACCTTTATTTCATCATGTGTCAAATTACAATACTCGTCGGGATGATAGAACACATGCTGAAGCACTGCGTAATAGTAAGTTAATTTGGTACAAGAGGGCAGTGGGGAGGGTAAAAATGGTATATTATTAGACTTCCCGCCTGCCGCGGTGGTCTCGCGGTTCTAGGCACATCAGTCCGGAACCGCGCGACCGCTACGGTCGCAGGTTCGAATCCTGCCTCGGGCATGGATGTGTGTGATGTCCTTAGGTTAGTTAGGTTTAAGTAGTTCTAAGTACTAGGGGACTGATGACCACAGATGTTAAGGCCCATAGTGCTCAGAGCCATTTGAACCATTAGACTTCCCCGTCCTTCCATAATCCAATGACACCGATGACCACGCTGTTTGGTCTCTTCCCCCGAACAACCCAACCCCGACTGCAGACTAAAACATTAACATAATTCATCACCTACTATCTCCAATTCGATGTGTTGTGTAAGTAAACTCCAAATTGTTTTCTACAAACTCGCACGTAAATCAAATTTTAGGTACTAAAATTGAAAAATTTGTATTTTTTTCTAGACGATCACATAGATCGCATGCTGTAAAGTACTTACTATCTGTACCACTTCAGGGTTTACCTGCCTCCCCCTTACCATTCTTCCCCTCGCCAACTACCGCATTAGATCCTCCTTATCGTCAATGGCGTTTCCTCAGTGAGGGAACTGGAACGGTAACCACTTAGCCTACTGAAGATACTTGAGAATCCGTTGGAAATTGCACTATCATTGGGCTTCCTTAAACTATTCGTGGAGAGAGCGGTATGCCGAACAATGACGGATTGAGCAGAGGATTTAGCAGAGGGCCGGTAATCTTGAGCCTACGAGACCGCCAGTGGCACGGAGTTAAATTTTTTAATTTATTTTCCCCCCGTCTGAGGTTCGAGTCCGCTCTCGGGCATGGGTGTATGACTTGTCAATAGCGTAAGTTAGTTGAAGTTAGATTAAGTAGTGTACAGGCTCAGGGACTGATGAATTTCGCAGTTTGATCCCTTAAGACCTTATCACAAATTTCCATTTTAATTTATTTTAATTCTGAAACAACGGCGCTGGAAGTGGCTTAGAGCGAAAACTATCGACAGGTATTCATTGCAGCTATAACTTCGACTGCTAATATATTTTTGATGACTTGCGTTTAATAGCTACACTGGGTGAGAAGGCACCGTGGTCATGATGCTGAACATTTATGCAGGAAGAGCGGAGTTCATAAACCCGTCTGGATATTCTTCTAAAAATGCCCGAAAACATAGATGGTTCTTTACAAAAGCAGCGGACACTTGCTATCCACATTGTTTACAACTGAATAACTTCTCTTTCCTTAATATTCCTTCGTATATTCCATTTAGAAAATTGTGTTCGTACTCATGTAATATTGTTTCTATAAAAATGTAATGCGACAACCTAGTGAGTCCATTATTTTGAAGCAGTCGTGAACTGCAACAAAAATTTAGATAATAGGAGGTCAAATCAACTGAGGTAAACCCTGAATAGCAATATAGATTGATATTTTTGGGAAATGATGTTACAAATCCATGTGTCTCGAACTACACGAAACATACAAAACAACAATTCATTATTTAAAGAACAAAGGACAATATTTGTGTAATACTTAAAGAGTATTTGAAGCTGCCCTTCGGGCGATTCGAGGATCTTTCCTTTCAGTGGGGCGGTTACTTTTTATTCCTAGAAAGAGAGTAATGCGTGTCAGGCGTGATTCGTCAAGTAGAGATTATATATGATATCGTAAGTGCATTTCGTCGATTCAATACTTTCCACTCGAAAATCTACTCATAGTTAACACCAGGTAAACCTATAAAAGCAAGCGAAATACATGTATAAGTCAGTGTTCTCCTTCTAATTCAGTGTTATTATTCTAATCTGATGTATTCCTCCTAAAATAGTTTTACGATAGTTTTGCAGCAAGGTAATTCGTTATGTGAAGAATTTATCAAGTTAAAAATTTTGTGTCATTTCTTTATTTGGTGCATTCAGTACGAGAATGCAGTGGGCCCGGGAGGGGGATGGGGGGTCACCGCTTGGGAAAAGCGAGAGATTTACCGGTCCTTTGATACAAAAGCTGTCCAATTATGTACACTCTTACAAGTAGCGACACGCCACGTGCTGAAAGAATGACAAGACATGAAACAGAGGGAGCATTCCCTAATTCTTTTAGACCTGTTCACCTAAAATTGTAGAAGAAAACGAGACAAAAATTTGTTAAACTGTAGACAATGCATCCCATCTGAAAGATGTTGAGAGAAATCCAAACATTTACGTGTTTTAAGCCAATATGTTTACACTTATGAACGAAAAACACTATATTTTCCAATTAATAACAAGATATTTGCCGCAGATCAGAGTCAGTAATACATAATTGGAAGATCAGAAACCGCGGCGACATCACTCGGAAATGAGTAACAAAACCAGAAAATCTCTTGCACACAAATAGAAACAGTTAAAAAGCAGATATTTGTCTAACATACTTCTCCAAATCTGAGTACACTCCTTGCTGGCCACAAATATGTTGCAGTTCAGCTCTCCAACGCATCCTAAACATTTGCCACAGTATTCAGATCCGAAAGCCTCTCTGACCTCTCAGTGCCGTTGACGTCTCCACCTACGAGAAATTCATCCAACAGCACGACACTGTTTTGGAAGATCGTTATCATCACTGAGCCGACAGGCTTTGTACCGACTGCTTCTCTGGAAAGTGGAGTATGTATCTGCAGCACCTCATCTTAGCCCTTCCGGGTGTTATCATTATTTCTCCGACAACCAACAAAAATGCGCTGCTTCGCAAGTTCATTAAACAAGAGCCCTTCCCACTTTTGGACCCCACAACAACGAAATCAGGTACCTTTATGTGATGGGTCTGTGACACACTAGGCTATTCCCTTTAGATGCATGTACTAATAGTATCGTTCTGGAAACGGAGACGGGATTCATATGTGAAGACGACCCATTTATGGCAGAATGACACTGCCGTTGACTCCGCAATAAACGAGCCTACCCCTGGCATACAGACTAGTTGCTACTTCATAATATTTAGTCGTGCAGCTACGGCGAGATACCGGTGCTGCTGTTACTATTTTCAATCTAGTACTACCGAAGATTAACATTTCCTGTGCCTCGAAAGCGTCAGCTAAACTATGAATTGAAACTTCGAGTCTCATTCAAAGACACGAAAACTACCACGTATCCCTGAACAACCTAAAGGCAACCAAGGAATCAGCATTAAACAACAGGTTCTAGCTGTAATTTACATTGAATTATGTTGTAAACTTCACAAAATGGCAAGTTCAGACACGACTGGGAGTCGTTAAGGCTCAAACGTACTTCTTTACCTGCTCTTTACTATCAGATAGTAAACAGCCGATTTGTCAGGTAGTCTGTACGAATTGCTCATATTTATCTTTCCATCTGATCTTTTCCGAATGTATTTAATCTTTGATCGTTAGCGTCACGACGCCATTTGTATTTGCTGCTTAACTTGTAAATTAGTTGTACTGCATACAGAAAGAACATAACCATTTCCTGAAGTTCTGTGTGTGTTCTTTGTTCATCACGTTGTCGGCGGAATAAAAAACTCTGCAGTCCTGATGAACTACCCAGTAGATAAGGTCCCCTTCACGTGCAAAGGCAGTTCCCGGAAAGGTGCGGCGGCAGTACCATCAGTTTTTCTTGATTTCGTAGCTTCTGGGTATTCAAAAATAACGCTACGTTAAAGGAAAATGGCTCAGTTGCAAAAGTTGTTCAAGGTGGTCTGAATCATGCCATTTACATAGTGGAATATGACGTTGCATACCGTGAAATACATATCGTACCGTTTTGCCGAGGAACTGCAGCAACAAATATGTCAAATTTCGTTCAGCAATTTCGGAAGTGTGTTTGGGTTTTGTAGGCAGCAAGTTTCAGAGACCCCTACAAGAATGAGACGAGTTGGGACAAATGAGGACGTTGAGGGGTCACAACACCTTCGAAATCACTTAAGCCCGAAAACATCGACCCAAGAAAGTCGTGCTGCTGTTGGCTGTATGAGACACAGCATTGTCCTGCTAAAACCACGTGCAATGTAGCTGGTCTACTCGTACAGTGTTTACAAATTGTTACAATCACTTTTTGTGCGTGCAGAGGGCTTTCGTGCAGTTGACGTGGATTTTCTGAAATCCAGACACGTGGCTTCTGTGCATTTACATATCTAAGAAGGTAGTAAAACACCATCTTTGGGTTCTTGATTATTTGGCGTTACAGTTGACATGAACTACTGACAGAAAGCTACACTTTACCTATTGTCTTCAGGTGAAAAGCACGAATCCTGTACGTATGCATCTCTAAACACTTGTTACCATTACTAATTGAGAGAACAGACTGGCTAATTAAGTATATCACAGAATTCGTGGGACTCAGATCAATTATTCTGGATTAGCACTATCGTTTGACTATTTTTGGTTGCATTTGCCACTTTTCCTGTCTTCTGGAACTTCTCGTACAGTCACACCTTGCTGGACTTCTCTGGTGTATTCTTATCACATTTTTCTGTGAAAACATTTTGTGTCTTGCTGTCCGACATTGAATTCTCCCTGGTGCAATGTCCAACCCACTCTTCCTTCAATAAAATAAGGATCATACTCACAATGAAAAGAGTGACACCCTGTATTTTCATCCAAATTCCAAAGGTTTTCCTTCTGTTACCTCCGTCCAGGAGTACTTTCCTTTATGCTTATAAGGCCAATCATTCCGACAGTCATAAATGGAAATCGATTCTCTCTTTTCCTTTATGATTGTTAAAAGTGAACGGTAAGTTCTGTAGTCAATAATGCACAGTTATGCGGCATAAAGGTAGCCGTATATAATCCTGATGGTGATATGACGTTCGTCTGCTTTGTTTGGCGAGCACAGAAAGAGATGAGGGCTCCTCCATTGAACCTGTGGTTATAATTGAAGATTTTTGCAAATACGACCTGAGCCCATTGTTGGTAATTTTTGACGTTATAGAAGGAACCTTCTAGTAACTCGCAGTTTTCAGATACTTAAATCCCAGAATCCTTTGACAGTTATAACATTTCTGGCTCTTGCAGCTATGATTGTTTTATTGCTACACAACGCATCTCACATGTCATAACAGGCAACTGACGTCACAGAAAGGTATTGATTGATGTTTTCGAGCAAGGAAACATGCCACGTGTAGGTCGTAGACGGTACTTCAGTTCAATTTTCAGATAGTTAATAGTTTATTTTAAATTATGAACAGATTTATTCCTGACTGTTTATGACCAAGGTATACTGTAGTATGGAAGGACATGGGCTGGTTCTGTAAGAAAACCGTGGAACAAAAGTTCTTTTTCGAATGAGAAAAGAAGAAGTTATATTATTTAATAGCTTTACTGGAGTTAACTTTTAATGTTTCATCATAACTGAGAAATTCTAGTGAAAAGAAATTTGTTCCTACACTATTTTCCAGTTTTTAGTTAATGATTCTTCATCGTTGCTATTATCTGATTCAGCAGCGTAATCACTCTACACACTACTCCGTCGAAAAGAGTTAAGAAAATTTCGTCCCTTCTCTGTCAATACGGAATACAGACTTTACAAATCATTCATTTTAGCGCCACTGATAGGAGCTGGTCCTGTATATAGCCGGAGAAAATGAAGTTCTGAAGGCATCTGTTCCTTGTGTCGTATGATGCGTGTCCTCCATGCCCGGTTTAAGCGTCTCGCACAGCCACAATGGATTTTATTTGTCCGCCTTATATATTCAATGCTTCTACGGAAGAAGAGGTGGCTTTGGAGTTTTCAGAAAGTAAGGATCAACAGCTTCCTTTACATTGAAAATATTTTCTTTTACAACATTTGCAAGCTCAAACGTGCTCGACTTTTTCGACACGATGCCGTTCTGAAGTTCTACTGCTGTGGCGTTTCTACAGTCTCCAGGGTTTTTCTTTTTCAGACGAGTACAAAGTCTACATAACTGGAATGGCCCACATCCGAAAATATGTGAGTGATCTTACTGAATATTTTCAGACAATGCACCAAGAAATAGAACAACTTAATCAAGAAATAGTTCCTTTTCTGGCCAGGACACCCGTCGGACACCAAAACCAGATCATCTCTCTTGTTTTTCATATGTCTAATGTAATGGATAAGATGTGACGTTACTTGGCTTTGATCACTCTTTTCAGTCACCTCATGATACACCTATAGAGATGCGCTATCGTCATGGAAATTGTGTAAACGAAATACAAAACGCCATAACTGTAGAGAATAGAATATCTGGTTTGTCAATAGATGTGGTACAGGCATATTCTGTACATAATCAAACGAAATTACATAGCATTTTGGCGTTATGAGCATACTGTTTCAATTTCCTTCTCTTTTCACGAAACATTTTGGCTTTTCTAGCTGCAGCTCCTTCTCCCTCTCACTGCCGGTTTTGTCATCAGGTGATAACTGAATTTTGACCTTCAGACTGTCACAAAGTGTACATGTGTTAGACATTGGTGCTCTGAATTTAGTGTTAAACTTTAGAGAAAAAGCAGCCTAATAAAACTTGTATGGAGTATTCACTTGATACATTTCAAGGAGTACTGTATTCACTGCATTAATATTCACTGTTCCTGGTAATTATTTGCGGTTTGAATTATGTCTGATTGAGTAATGCAACGTTGTTGGTTTAAATGACTTAATATGTTCAACAACTAAGTTCTCTATCTCCTCAGGACACTTTCCTGGTCTATTTCCATTTTTTCCTCTCTGATCTTTAGGCGATCGATTGCCAAAGACTAGAGAAGATTGATTCTCTCTCAGATGTGGGCATGAAATCGGATGAAAAACTAAAAAGGCATGCGGATACATCTGTGTAACTGCCATTTTCATTACTCGTTACCGAGCGAGGTGGCGCAGTGGTTAGCACACTGGACTCGCATTCGGGAGGACGACGGTTCAATCCCGTCTCCAGCCATCCTGATTTAGGTTTTCCGTGATTTCCCTAAATCGCTTCAGGCAAATGCCGGGATGGTTCCTTTGAAAGGGCACGGCCGATTTCCTTCCCAATCGTTCCCTAACCCGAGCATGAGCTCCGTCTCTAATTACCTCGTTGTCGACGGGACGTTAAACTCTAACCACCACCACCATTACTCGTTACCTTGTAGAAGAATGGTGACGATTGGCTGAATCTTGAATTTTTGTTTTCGTTTCCTTTCATTCCTCTGCTGCACTGTAAAGCGTACATCGTAATAAATAAGAACCCTGGTCATGTTTACTTTGCAATTTGTAGAACTCCATGGAAGGTTCTTCACGTTGTTGTTCATTCACTCTTACAAAATACTTGTATTATCGGATACATCTAAAAGAAAAAATGAAAATAAGTTACTGCTATTTGTTATTTAGTTATTTAAATTTTGTTATTTTGTAAAGTGAAACACAATAGTAAAGCATTATATTAAAGTACGGTACACATTTGACAAAGAAATGCAAAAAAATAAATCAATAAATAAAAATTAAATAAAATAAACTAAATAAAATAACCACCTCTAGTCATCATCAATCCTTTTTTTCTTTCACCAGCTTCCAAACGTGATTAGTATAATTTCGTCCCTTTACTTTAGCATTTCTAATACTTTCTTCTTACCGTGCTCCTTGACACCCATTGCGCCATTATTAGCCTCATTACCTATAAGGAAAAGGATCTACGCACATAGGATTCACAATAGAATAATATAACAAAACCAACAATAGAAATGAATAACTCTTGAAATAGAGACGGTCTTCATGTTTATTAGAATAACCAGCATTTCCATCATAAACAGCTCCGGGCAAGGGATATTATTGTAGGAAATTAGTGGAAAAGGACTGTTCCTTCTGGAATATGGAATTATTTGAATACCTGAATTTTCTAATGTGGGATTTTTACCCGAAACTAGTACCAGCGCATGTAGTTCATCATTCTATAAACGGCTAGTGTCAATTTCTCTATCTTTGTAAATTCTAAACAAGGGTTGTTTTTGTGAGAAAGCCTTCAATTGAAGGCAGCATGACAGCTGTGTACTACGTGAACATTAGTAGTGACCCACTGGATCCATGTATGCTTAATATCTTCCTGTTAACACGTGCTGATGTATCGGCCACCAAATTCGCAGATTTCAACCCGGTGGAACACTTCTGTAAGAAATGTTGTACTATTGAGCGTGTGTGTATATGAAATGCAAATATTTCGATTTTTGCTATGGTGCGTCAAATGAAGAGCTAGGATATTGACTAATTTTTTTTACCTGTTTCAATCGCGCCATTGCTTAGGCTTTAGATAGCATGGGTGCATAGGGATTCCAGAAACTTAGCTTACACAGCAGTCAAGGACACATGCATTTACTGTAAAAAAACTTTCCCGGTTATCTTTTATATAAGAAATACTAAAATAATCTGCCCTCAACAAGTGAATTAGCTTTTGGCCTGAAGACAGGTAGAGTGCAACCCTCGTTCGATACGGCACAGGGAGGGAACAGTGGCGAGCCCATCACCCCAGCCGCTACCTAGCTCCTGGAATGATGCCGGTAGTCAGTTTGACAGCAAAGTGAGTGGATCTGAGGTCATCCAGTACTGACTAGATCGAGGAAAAATTCTTGCTTTTTCCTTGGGTTAAACTCGGAATTTTCAGGACCCTACCCACTACCCCACCACAGCCATTAACTTTTGATAAATAAAACATGTTAAAGGGCGAATCACTTTGTGCGTTGTCGGGTTGTTACGATGAAAGCCCCAGAACGTTATCCGCGCTGGCAATGAGTTAACTGTGGCGGTCGCCTGGCTACAAGCAGGGTCGTTCCGTGTTGACGCGAGTGTGCAAGCAGTGCAGACTAATTACTAATTAGAAAAGTGTTTTATTGCCAGGGCAGGATTAAGATCCAAGTGACAGACATAATCCGCCTTTTGTGTCATCAATCCGAGAGGGACACCAAGCTGAGAGAGGCGCCACAGGTGCCACAACAGTAATATTTCCATAAAGGACGCCAAATTTGAAAGGGGCGCCAGGGGAGCCCAAGTGCAGCATTTGTAAGTTACGCGTATCAGAATTAGCAGCGAAAACTGGATCGACTGCAAGTGTACGTGGGAAAAGGGGAAGGGGAGAGAGACAAATGGTAAGTCACGTTTGTGGAGAAATGTTCTCGAACCGGCCCTGTTTATTACTCATTTTGCATGAAACACAGTAAATAAATTCCTGTAACGTATGCAGATTATCTTGCGTGTGGATTACAGAACGATCGTTGTTGAGCATGCGACTTTGTTACATTGTCATGAATAAAATAAGGGGCATCTCTTGTAAAAAAATCAGTGACATCATTTATAGTAAGCTGAAGCCGTAGTATCCTATTCAGGTATAGGAGCAAACCATTTCAGACATTAAGACCTGATCAAGAACCGACGGCATGCGATCACAGCGCTGGACAAACTACTTGGAGTTAAGACGCCAGGTTAGTACAGCTCACAGAACACTGTTCCGACACTTTAAGATCCACCTGAGAACATCACAAAGGGAGGGTTTCTAACATTAAACAATCGTACCGTGAAGTATGGACCTAAGAAATACGATGCAACGTAATGTTGCTACCACCTCGGTTTTGCGGCAGTCTTTCATCTAGTTAAGGATGATCGAATAGAAGTGACAGATAAAAAACTATATCAGTGAACTATATTGCTGAGCCAAGGAACACCTCCTTTCAGACACTGGGAGACATTAAATCTAATGTGGAGAGAGAGCGCCAATGACGACTGCTACTCCGGCGAAAGCTTCCCCCCCTCCCCCTCCCTCCTGTTCATTAGATGGTACTTGTGGTTTAGTAAGTTTTGAACTTGACTTATGATCAACGTATTTTCAGAAGAGCTCCGTCAGGATTCCGAAAACACTTTTTGTCGGTGATATGTAACTTTTCTGTGCGTTTTCATATTCACTTCTACCCCTCTACTGTCCGCAGCTCGTGGTCGTGCGGTAGCGTTCTCGCTTCCCACGCCCGGGTTCCCGGGTTCGATTCCCGGCGGGGGTAGGGATTTTCTCTGCCTCGTGATGACTGGGTGTTGTGTGACGTCCTTAGGTTAGTTAGGTTTAAGTAGTTCTAAGTTCTAGGGGACTGATGACCATAGATGTTAAGTCCCATAGTGCTCAGAGCCATTTTTTTGCCCCTCTACTCCCACTCCCTAAGTTGCTCTATTTCTTTTTTCTTTCCCTGTAAAACATTAGTTCCTAGTAGTTGTATGTTGCGTTAGTTTAGACAGTTGAGTTTCCACTTCAATGTTCTTGCATTGTCTGTGTTTAGCTGAGCTGTTCACGTCCGCAGTCCAATTGTTTGGGTCGGTTTCTACAACAGAATGGCAGAAATTAATCTGGCCACGAAAAACACATTAGTGGTCTGACACGAAATAAGCTGCCTTGTCTAATGGAGAGGAGAGCTATTGTCTAAGGTAGATGCCACCATTGATATCGATGCGGCTTGCGCGCCATTCATCAGATTGAGAGGCATGCCTTTTAACTGTCACTGAAGGGGGAAATAGTGTCCTGGTGTAGCTGTCCCAATTTTGGCGATTACTTGGGTACGCCCTTTCAGGGGTATGAACTCATGCCAAGGTTGTGCAATGTGTGCGGTATCGCTCCATCTTGCCGAAAATATCAATACAGTGATTCACCTCCCGTGGGTTAGTTTATGTTGTTGTGAAACGCAGAAAACACATATTGGGACAGATGTTTTTATCTGGCCATCCGGTACAGGGTGGTCTCATCTAGGATTGTTTGGAAAGCATCATATCTCAACCTCAGACGTCTAACGATAAGCTGCGGTTTTAAATAGTCAGCTGCGTTAACTGTGAGTCGCAGTAGTTTGCGGTAAGTCAAAAGACCAGTTATTAAGAAATATAGGTATGTCAGACTTGTCTGAAATGTGTAGATTACTTGAACATTACTGTAAACCACCTGCAAACATATTCTCACATCGTACACTTTCATAATTTGTCGCTTTCCTGATTTCCGTTTTTTAATCACTTCTCTGACTATCAGTGTCGTATTTAAATCATATGCCAATATCTGTGGGAAAAACTCAGAGGGATATTTTATTTTATTTTTGTACCTTTATTAATATCAGCAGCCTCATCCTTTCCGGCACCAAGCCCTGATTTAGTTGTTAACATGACATTGGAATATTGCTGTATAGTTTAAAGTCACAGTAGTTTGTTTTTTTTTTCTCTGTGTAAACCTTTGAGAACGTTCGTTAGCTCGTGTTGCAAACCTGGCTTGGGGGCTTGAGTTCACCGTGAAAGGCTAGCTTTCCTGTCTTTGTAAAAACTATGCCTTGCGGTTGGCCAAATAAAAGCCAACCCGGGATACTGTGGAACGTTCTAGTCCCTTTCTCTGTTAAAAAAGTTTGTCGGGTGAGGCTGGAACAATGACTTCACCCGTTTTTAGCAGTCTTCTGATTGGCCTAATGCCTGGTATTTTTTTTCTTGTTTTTCGGGCTGGCTGTCAGCCTGTTCCACCCTAAGGAAGTGACACCGACACAGCATCCGGGGAGCTTTCTAAAACTTGCTGAAACTACACTCTGCTTCGAGACCTCAGTGAACATACTGCTGTTACTCTGGAAGAAGTCGAGCTGCGCTGTGTAAGCTAGACTTGAAAATATCAATATCAGCATTATTAACAATAAGTGATCAGTCGTGCTTTCCTCGTTGATATTTTTCGTGTGAATACTAGTAATTACGTGTGTAATTTGAAACCTTACGTTCAGGTATTGGTCTTTCGTTGTGCCAGTCCATGTGGTTGCCATAAGCTATCAGTGATTAGTTTTGCATTCAGTTTTCCCCTAATGTTAAAATATGCTTATATGAACGGAGTGAAAATGGGGAGAAAGTTTTAATAAGAACGAAATTACAATACTAATGAGGACTTGTCATCCTCTGTAAATGAGGCCGCCCACGCATGGCTTTTGGTGATTCTTCATACTTCTTGTAAATGATTCTTCCGATCGCTTTCACCGAGAATACCGTTTTCATTCAACTGTCGAGTGTAATTTTTCTTTCTTTGGAACTAGGTGTTGGGAAAACTCGAGTCTATCCTCTGTGTAAAGTTGGACACCAACTGGCTATAGATCTGTGTCCTTCAATCAGCGATCTGATTTATCTGAAAGAACTCAAGCCTACGAGCACAACCAATACCAATATTCAAAAATTTAAACGTGCTGACTGAATTTTACTATTTTTATCGAAGTTTACTTCCACAGGTAGCCCTCTCCTCCCCACCTTCACACCCCCGCCACACTGGCTAGCTTTCTTACATCTGTTCATACCTCAGAACCTATCTACATGATACTAGCTTGTCCTGAGTAAGCCTCAACTGCACAAAGAGGCATTCTTGCTAGTTCGAATAAGTAATTTAAATTCCTGTTTTTGTACCTGAGTAGGTGACAGCAGTTGACTAAGATTAGTGCAAAGGCACTTTCTTCATGTTCGACTGGAAACGAATTCATGTACACTACTGGCCATTAAAACTGCTACACCACGAAGATGACGTGCTACAGACGCGAAATTTAACCGACAGGAAGAAGAGGTGTGATATGCAAATGATTAGCTTTCCAGAGCATCCACACAAGGTTGGCGCCGGTGGCGACACCTACAACGTGCTGACATGAGGAAAGTTTCCAACCGATTTCTCATACACAAGCAGAAGTTGACCGGCGTTGCCTGGTGAAACGTTGTTGTGATGCCTCGTGTAAGGAGGAGAAATGCGTACCATCACGTTTCCGACTTTGATAAAGGTCGGATTGTAGACTATCGCGATTGCGGTTTATCGTATCGCGACATTGCTGCTCGCGTTGGTCGAGATCCAAAGACTGTTAGCAGAATATGGAGTCGGTGGGTTCAGAGGGTAATGCGGAACACCGTGCTCGATCCCAACGGCCTTGTATCACTAGCAGTCGATATGACAGGCATCTTATCCGCATGGCTGTAACGGATCGTGCAGCCACGTCTCGATCCCTGAGTCAACAGACGGTGACGTTTGCAAGACAACAACCATCTGCGCGAACAGTTCGACGACGTTTGCAGCAGCACGGACTATCAGCTCGGAAACCATGGGTGCGGTTACCCTTGACGCTGCATCACTGACAGGAGCGCCTGCGATGGTGTACTCAACGACGGACCTGGGTGCACGAATGGCATAACGTCATTTTTTCGGATGAATCTAGGTTCTGTTTACAGCATCATGCTGGTCGCATCCGTGTTTGGCGACATCGCGGTGAACGCACGTTAGATGCATGTATTCGTCTGGCGCATCACCCGGGGTGAAGGTATGGGTCACCTCTTGTTCGCATTGAGGGCACTTTGAACAGTGGACGTTACATTTCAGATGTGTTACGACCCGTCGCTCTACCCTTGATTCGATCCCTGCCAAACCCTACATTTCAGCAGGATAACGCATGACCGTATGCTGCAGGTCCTGTACGGGCCTTTCTGGATACAGAAAACTTTCGACTGCTGCCCTGGCCAGCATATCCTCCAAATCTCTCACCAATTGAAAACGTCTGGTCAATGGTGGCCGAGCAACTGACTCGTCCAAATACGCCAGTCACTACTGTTGATGAACTGTGGCATCGTGTTGAAGATGCATTGACAGCTGTACCTGCACACTCCATCCAAGCTCTGTTTGACTCAATGCCCAGATGTATCAAGGCCGTTATTGCGGCCAGAGGTGGTTGTTCTGGGTACTGATTTCTCAGGACCTATGCACCCAAATTGCGTGAAAATGCAATCATATGTCAGTTCTAGTATAATATATTTGTCCAATGAATACCCGTTTATCATCTACATTACTTCTTGGTGTAGCAATTTTAATGGCCAGTGGTGTAATAAATAACGATATCGTTATGGAATTCATTCATTCCCTCTCTACTAGACACTGGTATTGTTTTGACTATTCTGAAGTTATTCCGTAACTGTGAATCAACTTACTCGCCACCGTCTAGCCGTGCCACATCATATGGGTTTTCCGTTGCGTTTCTTTTTCTCCATTTTCACGTAAATCATAGAAATTCGGGCTTAATTTTTCCTATTAACTACGATTCAGTACGATCCTTGCAAATGCTCTGGGTGGCATTTTCTCTTTGCCTATGCGAAGAAAAATGGAGTAAAGCATACTGCTAGCTTGTTCTCCCAAAGAACATCAACATCAATGAATGGTAACAGAAAGAGACTTTTCCTATGTACAGGCCTTGCACACGACCCCTTTTCGTATCACCAACGGACATAGGGGTAAACAAAACACCCCCTTTCAATGTTTCTGATGTAAGTCCACAAAATGGTTTCTACTTTAAGTACTTTAATGACGCTCAAAATACTGTATCCACATTCGTGTCACCGTTGTTGGATTATGTCTAGGGAGAATTCTAGAACGAATTCTAGAACGAATTCCACAGTTAGATGTCAACTGTAGTCTCTTGTTATTTGATGTGGTGCAGGGTGGCACTAGGTGCATTGAGTCACATCAAAATTTCTGTGCATCACGGGGTAATGCTGGAGCCTTTAGGTGTCCCACTTTGTCGATAATCGGATTTCAATAGTCAGTCAGAGAACAGCAGGCAAGACTGTGTTCTGGAGAGATTAATATTGAGCCAAACTCATGATCGAAACTAACCACGATCTACGATATGTAATTATTCAAGGAAATGGCGTTCTGCAACATGTGGCAGCTGCTGCGAACTGTCTGTCCCGCTCGATATGTGGACCAAACATGAAGCCAACTACTCCTTTCATGACTGGGTGTTGTGTGATGTCCTTAGGTTAGTTAGGTTTAAGTAGTTCTAAGTTCTAGGGGACTAATGACCATAGATGTTAAGTCCCATAGTGCTCATAGCCATTTGAACCAACTACTTCTTTCCAGCCTGATCGCAAAGTCGCTATTTCCTATTTAATAGAGAAAATCCTGTGTGCTCTACAGTAATATACACTCCTGGAAATGGAAAAAAGAACACATTGACACCGGTGTGTCAGACCCACCATACTTACTCCGGACACTGCGAGAGGGCTGTACAAGCAATGATCACACGCACGGCACAGCGGACACACCAGGAACCGCGGTGTTGGCCGTCGAATGGCGCTAGCTGCGCAGCATTTGTGCACCGCCGCCGTCAGTGTCAGCCAGTTTGCCGTGGCATACGAGCTCCATCGCAGTCTTAAACACTGGTAGCATGCCGCGACAACGTGGACGTGAACCGTATGTGCAGTTGACGGACTTTGAGCGAGGGCGTATAGTGGGCATGCGGGAGGCCGGGTGGACGTACCGCCGAATTGCTCAACACGTGGGGCGTGAGGTCTCCACAGTACATCGATGTTGTCGCCAGTGGTCGGCGGAAGGTGCACGTGCCCGTCGACCTGGGACCGGACCGCAGCGACGCACGGATGCACGCCAAGACCGTAGGATCCTACGCAGTGCCGTAGGGGACCGCACCGCCACTTCCCAGCAAATTAGGGACACTGTTGCTCCTGGGGTATCGACGAGGACCATTCGCAACCGTCTCCATGAAGCTGGGCTACGGTCCCGCACACCGTTAGGCCGTCTTCCGCTCACGCCCCAACATCGTGCAGCCCGCCTCCAGTGGTGTCGCGACAGGCGTGAATGGAGGGACGAATGGAGACGTGTCGTCTTCAGCGATGAGAGTCGCTTCTGCCTTGGTGCCAATGATGGTCGTATGCGTATTTGGCGCCGTGCAGGTGAGCGCCACAATCAGGACTGCATACGACCGAGGCACACAGGGCCAACACCCGGCATCATGGTGTGGGGAGCGATCTCCTACACTGGCCGTAGACCACTGGTGATCGTCGAGGGGACACTGAATAGTGCACGGTACATCCAAACCGTCATCGAACCCATCGTTCTACCATTCCTAGACCGGCAAGGGAACTTGCTGTTCCAACAGGACAATGCACGTCCGCATGTATCCCGTGCCACCCAACGTGCTCTAGAAGGTGTAAGTCAACTACCCTGGCCAGCAAGATCGCCGGATCTGTCCCCCATTGAGCATGTTTGGGACTGGATGATGCGTCGTCTCACGCGGTCTGCACGTCCAGCACGAACGCTGGTCCAACTGAGGCGCCAGGTGGAAATGGCATGGCAAGCCGTTCCACAGGACTGCATCCAGCATCTCTACGATCGTCTCCATGGGAGAATAGCAGCCTGCACTGCTGCGAAAGGTGGATATACACTGTACTAGTGCCGACATTGTGCATGCTCTGTTGCCTGTGTCTATGTGCCTGTGGTTCTGTCAGTGTGATCATGTGATGTATCTGACCCCAGGAATGTGTCAATAAAGTTTCCCCTTCCTTGGACAATGAAATCATGGTGTTCTTATTTCAATTTCCAGGAGTGTATTTTACTTCTAGTAAAGATGAGCATTGCGATTCGGCTATGTCTCCACATTCCATCAACATATTAGTGCCTTAAATAATTTTACACGGTCCATCAACGTGCAATAACCACGCAGAGACAGCAGGTGGCAGTACTAGCAGTGGGGGGTTCATAAACGTTGTGGGGAGATGTCGTGAAAAGGACATGATCATTGAAACTTCCTGGCAGATTAAAACAGTGTGCCCGACCGAGACTCGAACTCGGGACCTTTGCCTTTCGTGAGCAAGTGCTCTACTTGTGGTAGAGTACTTGGCCGCGAAAGGCAAAGGTCCCGAGTTCGAGTCTCGGTCGGGCACACAGTTTTAATCTCGCAGGAAGTTTCATATCACACACCGCCGCAGAGTGAAAATCTCATTCTGGACATGATCATTGTCTTTGAGGCAAGGGTGGAAACGAATAAATTTCTTAATTGTGCTCTTGCCACCATAGTTACCGTATACCTCGCATGGAAAAATGGCACTATCCACAACCAGCGTCGAGGCAACTGTCGTGTTCCACGGGCCATAGTTTATGTGGATGAACGACGGCTGCAGAGATGGGTACGGGCGAATAGACGTACAACTGCTGAGCGACTGACCATCCAGATGAACCAAAGGGCTACTAACAGTGTCTCCTCAACGACTGCTCGGCGAAAGTTGCTGCGTATCGACCTCCGCAACAGGCTGCTGGTTCATGCAACCATGCGGTCTGCTGTTCATCGAGGACGGAGGCTGGAATTTGCTCGCCAGTATCGCAATTGGACGTCCACATACTGATGGCAGGTGGCTTTTTCAGATGAATCACGTTTTATGCTCCATAGGGCAGTTGACCGTTGGTGTCTAAAAGAACACCAGGAGAGAGCATAAGGGTTGGGAAAATAATTTTGTGGCGTTCCCTGGAAAACTTCGCAATTCTGGAAGGCACAATGGATCAACACAAGTATGCGTCTACTATTGGGCACCAAGTCTACCCCTATATGCAGTTTGTTTTTCCTCGGAACGATGGCATCTACCAGCAGGACAATGCAACGTGTCACGCAGCTCCCATTGAACGTGCGTGTTTCGAAGAGCACCAGGGTGAGTCTACCGCACTCCTCTACCCACCGAACTCCCCGGACTTAAACCAAATCAAGAATCCGCTGGACCACGTCGATCAACATCTACATCTACATCTACATCCATACTCCGCAAGCCACCTGACGGTGTGTGGCGGAGGGTACCTTGAGTACCTCTATCGGTTCTCCCTTCTATTCCAGTCTCGTATTGTTCGTGGAAAGAAGGATTGTCGGTATGCCTCTGTGTGGGCTTTAATCTCTCTGATTTTATCCTCATGGTCTCTTCGCGAGATACACGTAGGAGGAAGCAATATACTGCTTGACTCTTCGGTGAAGGTATGTTCTCGAAACTTTGACAAAAGCCCGTACCGAGCTACTGAGCGTCTCTCCTGCAGAGTCTTCCACTGGAGTTTATCTGTCGTCTCCGTAACGCTTTCGCGATTACTAAATGATCCTGTAACGAAGCGCGCTGCTCTCCGTTGGATCTTCTCTATATCTTCAATCAACCCTATCTGGTACCTAATCCCACACTGCTGAGCAGTATTCAAGCAGTGGGCGAACAAGCGTACTGTAACCTACTTCCTTTGTTTTCGGATTGCATTTCCTTAGGATTCTTCCAATGAATCTCAGTCTGGCATCTGCTTTACCGACGATCAACTTTATATGATTATTCCATTTTAAATCACTCCTAATGCGTACTCCCAGATAATTTATGGTATTAACTGCTTCCAGTTGCTGACCTGCTATTTTGTAGCTAAATGATAAAGGATCTGTCTTTCTGTGTATTCGCAGCACATTACACTTGTCTACATTGAGATTCAATTGCCATTCCCTGCACCATACGTCAATTCGCTGCAGATCCTCCTGCATTTCAGTACAATTTTCCATTGTTACAACCTCTCGATACACCACAGCATCATATGCAAAAAGCCTCAGTGAACTTCCGATGTCATCCACAAGGTCATTTATGTATATTGTGAATAGCAGCGGTCCTATGACACGCCCCTGCGGCACGCCTGAAATCACTCTTACTTCGGAAGACTTCTCTCCATTGAGAATGACATGCTGCGTCCTGTTATCTAGGAACTCCTCAATCCAATCACACAATTGGTCCGATAGTCCATATGCTCTTACTTTGTTCATTAAACGACTGTGGGGAACCGTATCACACTGGACTCGCATTCGGGAGGACGACGGTTCAATCCCGTCTCCGGCCATCCTGACTTAGGTTTTCCGTGATTTCCCTAAATCGTTTCAGGCAAATGCCGGGATGGTTCCTTTGAAAGGGCACGGCCGATTTCCTTCCCAATCCTTCCCTAACCCGAGCTTGCGCTCCGTCTCTAATGACCTCGTTGTCGACGGGACGTTAAACACTAACCACCGCCACCACCACCGTATCGAACGCCTTGCGGAAGTCAAGAAACACGGCATCTACCTGTGAACCCGTGTCTATCGGGCTGATCGCACCATGGAACCTCAACCGAGAAACCTAGCGCAGCTGACCACGACACTGGAGTCGACATGGCTCCATATCCGTGACGGTACCTTCCAGAACCTCAGTGGCTCTCTTGCTGCACTTCTCACTGCGGTCCGCGTTGCAAAAGGTAGTTATTAAGGCTATTGAGAGGTGGTCACATTAATGTGCCTGGACTTCTGAGAATGACTCGTAACGACTTACTGTACTCAAAAAGGCCTGCTTGACGCAGTTTTATAAGAAGCAATTCTAAGGCAGGATGCTTACTATGACGAGATGAACTGTGTACATGACACCGAGTCGTGTCTTATGCAGAAGCGTTCAGACCTTCTGTACCGAGACAAGGGGTTACTACCATACGGTCATACGACTGATATGCGATGAGGATGCTGTTCGTGTGAGTAGTTTGAAAACCGGCAAGAGAGGTCTCCCATTTTCCATTTGTTACTCAAAATATTGTCGCACATAGCACTCGAATCGACGCGATTGTTCTTTCAGAGTAATTATTTGCCTGGTTTTCGCTGTTGTTGTGTTTGGATCTCGAACTCTGAGCCTGCACTTTTAGTTTCGTATTTCAACAGACGTGATTATCTCATTAACAAAAATTATCAGAAGTTAACCAAGCCGTTACAACAGAGAATGTAGATAACGAGCCATGCGTGTATAACGCACCATACTGTTCGATACTGCAAGTAAACTGCTTCTTTGTGGTAGTATAACGGCAATAGGTGCTCAGTAGGATAGCTGAAATTTTTTAGGTTTGTTTTTGTCTTTGACCTACATCCTACTTTGGTTCTATTACATACAACAATGAGTTATACGTAATTTGGACTTTGTAGGAAAAGGGATGGGGATGCCCCTCGGCATCAACATGAAAAAAAATCACAAAAAGTCTCATGAACTCGTATTTACTTTCAATCCCTAAACATATTTTTCAGAAGTTGCTGATTAACAAAGAACGTTATTAATTTCAACTTGATTATTGCTATTCTTACTAACTTTACTAGTACTATCTATAAAACTATGTACAACCCTACGGTGCCGAATTTGACAACAAAATCAAATTTTATAATCAAAAGTCCTTATTCTTTGATAAAGCCTCTTTTTATGTCCTTGATCCTTATGATGACACTCAGACACATCATGAAGGACACATTTGTTTTCGTTTTTCGTAAATTATTTATTTTAGAGCTTCATGAGCTTAACGCTGCTATCATCCGAATCATCTACAACTTCCAGTTTAATAACTACGTATGCAGGCTGACATTTTCATAGTATTCATTGTATTCATTGTATTCTAAGGGGCATGTGACTCACATTAAATCTGTTCGAAGATTCCCATATATTATAAGAAACGAAATTTTCATTCACGTTACTGATAGGCTCAGACGTTTGGGATTTGATCGATTCCTACTCGAATATTTTCAAAAATTTGGTCTCTTGGTTTTGCCTCACGATTCGGTGTTCTGAGTACTGTCATTTTTGCGTCGGAAGACTAATTAGGATTAAAGAGGCTAATATGACGGAATAGAAAACAGGTACCCATAATGATTATTCAGTTTTTGTAAAGTCGCATCCGGAATATCGCTACCGACAATCTAATTTATGGAGTCGGCCATAGGTCAGTTGTCACTGGCAATCCTGACTTCGTTTTGTCTAACGTTGCGGTAGTCAGTTATGAACTTCAGTAGTGCGTAGTATCCATAATTCCGTTGACACTAATAGTTTGAGGTTATTTTGTTTGTTGTTATGTGAGAAGCAATGTCCGCTTCCTCAGCTGAGTGGTAACGTGTTTGCCTACCATACACTGGGCGCGGGTTCGATCTCCGGCCGAGTTGGAGATCTTCTCGCTCGTGGACTGGATGTTGTGTTGTCCTCATCATTATTTCATCATCACCGACACGCAAGTCGCCCATGGTGACGTCATCTGAAATAAGACTTGCAACCTGGCGGCCGAACTTCCACGGATAGGGCCTCCTTGCCAACAATGTCTCTCGATCATTTCATTTTTTCTGGGAAGCAATGAATAAAAGTTAACTACAGAACAGGGTGTATTTGTTTTGCAAACATGGTGGAAACATGACCATAGTTACAGTGATGTTTGTGAATTGTTTTTGGAAAATTTCCCTAACATCCAGCGTTCATCTCGACAAGGTATTCGCAAACTGTACTTAAGGCTCAAATTGCTCAAATGGCTCTAAGCACTATGGGACTTAACATCTGAGGTCATCAGTCCCCTCTGTATTTTATATTTGAAGAGAATGGGTTGACAGTAGAGCTTTCCCATTCAGGTAGACCAAAGACTATTACTGCAGATGTTAATTTTATAGCTCTATATTTTGTGCAATCGCTGACTAAATCTCAAAGAAATACGTACAAGTAATGGGCAATAGCAAGAATAAGCCCAGTAATGATTCAGAAAGAGCTGAAATCGAGTCGCTATAGGTGTACTTTGTATTGTATTGTATGGAACTGGGGACCTTGTGCGGTTTGGCCCCCAGTGGACCCCCCCCCCCCCCCACTCCCCCCAGCCACCCAGCCACCGAGCGGGAACGTCTCACACCAGACGAGTGTAAAACCAATGCTCACGTGTTAGAGTAATGATGGTGTACGCTTACGTGGAGACAGTGTTTGCGCAGCAATCGCCGACATAGTGTAACAGAGGCGGAATAAGGGAAACCAGCCCGCATTCGCCGAGGCAGATGGAGAACCGCCTTAAAAACCGTCCACAGACTAGCCGGCACACCGGACGTCGATACTAATACGCCGGGCGGAATCGTGCCGGAGACCGGCGCGCCTTCCGGCCCGGAAAGCAGTGCGTTAGACCGCACGGCCTTGCTTTACTTAAATGTCTAAATGCAGATGATTCAAACAGGCGTATGGAGTTGTGCGGGTTGCATACATTCCGACAAGTAACCTATCCCAAGTTTTACAAAATCATTCTTTGGACCGCCGAAGCGATTTTTAAGATGAATAGCAGGGTGTCTGAACATCTACTGGAATACTACACAACCCCAAGTGGCGACGGAGTAGGAGTTAAACTCTCCAGGCGTGGGTATATGGGCAGGGATTTTCGCGGAGGGCTAGACAGGACCTTTTTTTTAACGGTACCGCAGTTCTGTAAATTATGTAGATACGCTTCAAGAAGCGTTAGTATAAGTGGAGAACAGTTCACTTTCTGAGAATCTGCAACCAGTTGCGGAAATGTTGATATAATGAATGGCCTCCTCGATCTCCGGAAATATAGTATCTATGGGGTTTTCAGTCTCCTTATACAAAGAAGTGAGGTTTACTCCGTCAAGACGTGGCGTTGAGCAATTGAAGAAATGAATCCAGTCAGAATTTGAAAACCTGCAATTCAGGAATATTGGTGATAAAATTTGTAAATTAGTGTTGAAAAGAACAGCTTAGAACTGCATGGAAACCACTGTGTAGATAACAAATTTGTATTTCCATTTGTTTAGAATTATTGACCTTGTATGATCAGTAGCATCTGGATCTCCTATATATGCTCCATGAGATGTTTCTTCAAGAAGGAGAAATTAACTCAAAAATTTTACTATAATCCTCTAGGATCTCTCACAGAACATCGAATAAAGTCGAGGATTCAACGTATATCTACTTGAAACTTCCTGGCAGATTAAAACTGTGTGCCCGACCGAGACTCGAACTCGGGACCTTTGCCTTTCGCGGGCAAGTGCTCTACCAACTGAGCTACCGAAGCACGACTGACGTCCGGTACTCACAGCTTTACTTCTGCCAGTACCTCGTCTCCTACCTTCCAAACTTTACAGAAGCTCTCCTGCGAAACATGCAGAACTAGCACTCCTGAAAGAAAGGATATTGCGGAGACGTGGCTTAGCCACAGCCTGGGGGATGTTTCCAGAATGAGATTTTCACTCTGCAGCGGAGTGTGCGCTGATATGAAACTTCCTGGCGGGTTAAAACTGTGTGCCCGACCGAGACTCGAACTCGGGACTTTTGCCTTTCGCGGGCAAGTGCTCTACCAACTGAGCTACCGAAGCACGACTCACGTCCGGTACTCACAGCTTTACTTCTGCGAGTACCTCGTCTCCTACCTTCCAAACTTTACAGAAGCTATCCTGCGAAACATGCAGAACTAGCACTCCTGAAAGAAAGGATATTGCGGAGACATGGCTTAGCCACAGCCGGGGGGATGTTTCCAGAATGAGATTTTCACTCTGCAGCGGAGTGTGCGCTGATATGAAACTTCCTGGCAGATTAAAACTGTGTGCCCGACCGAGACTCGAACTCGGGACCTTTGCCTTTCGGGGGCAAGTGCTCTACCAACTGAGCTACCGAAGCACGAGTCACGTCCGGTACTCACAGCTTTACTTCTGTCAGTACCTCGTCTCCTACCTTCCAAACTTTACAGAAGCTCTCCTGCGAAACATGCAGTTTTAATCTGCCAGGATGTTTCATATCAGCGCACACTCCGCTGCAGAGTGAAAATCTCATTCTGGATATATCTACTTGGTTCTAGTGTTGCTTGACCTTTCCGTGCTGGATCCCAGTTTAGAATTAATTTAAATCGCTCCCACATCAAGCATTTAGATACTTTTTCAAGATTGGTTTAGACATACCTGTATTCCCAAAGCTCATCTTCTCCTCAAGAACTCTTCTGCGAATCAGTTGCCTGCACGGTAAATACGCAAGGTCTTTCCCAAAAAGTTTTCATTCGAAACGGACGCACTTCTAAACGTAACCGAATTTTATCCTGTTTTGACAAAAATTAAAGTTGTTGAAGTAGTAGTAGATTTTTTCTTTTCTTCTCTTTTGAAATATATTTAGAGTAAAATTCATATTAGATGAACACAAACATGTAACTTACTAAATTGCTGAATTAGTCACTGCTACCTCTATTCGCTCGGACGCTCTCATTCTCAAATAACTGTTGATCGATTCCATGCAGAGACATATAGAGACACTGACCTTCTTTTCAAACACTGACTGATTAAAAACTGCATATCTTTTTCAACAGTAAAAATATTCAAAGTGTAGATCTGAGCTATGTCATCAAACGACCTTTTTTTAAAAATAAATCTTGTTTCTTTTCACTAATAAGTTCTCTCCCTGTTTGTTGCTGGACTACCATGTGTGATCCCAGCTAAAGTTCGATGGCTCGTTGCTGATGGCTATTGGTCATATCACACTCAATAGCATTTATTTCTCTTGTTTCGGTATTTCCGTGTAGTCCGCAAATAAACATCCATGGGATTTTCCCGACAAATAATAGGTCACAACTTGTGAGTGCAGTCGATACTATTTGAATAGCTTGAAAGAATAATGTAGTCTATTCATTAATTATGCATTTTCAAACAACGATGGACAAATAAATGCTATAATTACATTTGGCGGCAAGTGCTGAAGTAGTAGTCTGTTAGTGCTATTTTAAGTTCCGATTAGACGAAATGGTTCTAAAATACGTGGAAACCATTGATTTTCATACACTTAATAAAGTTTCTAATGTCACAGACAAGAACTTAATAAATAACATGGTGAGGAACTAAAATTCGGGTTTGGTGCTCTGGGTACCAAAGGGACTAAGTCCAAATCACGGGCTCAGAAAACAAAATGTAACACAACTTAAGATTCAATTTGTCGAAATTACATACTAGAAATAAATCATATCTGATAATTATTTTACTAAGTAATACTGCATGGTCCTTTAAGTGCTTTTTAATGTGTGCTATTGAATGTAATAAATCCCATACTACTTATTATACGCCATTTCAGTCAAATGCTGCATTGAAGAGTCAAAGAAACTGGTACACCTGCCTAATATCGTGTAGGGCCCCCGCGAGCATGCAGAAGTGCCGCGACACGACGTGGCATGGACTCCACTAATGTCTGAAGTAGTACTGAAGGGAAGTGACACCACGAATCCTGCAGGGCTGTCCATAAATACTTAAGAGTACGAGGGCGTGGAGATCTCTCCTGAACAGCACGTTGCAAGGTATCCCAGATATGCTCAATAATGTTCATGTCTGGGGATTTTGGTGGCCAGCGGAAGTGTTTAAACTCAGGAGAGTGTTCCTGGAGCAACTCTGTAGCAATTCTGTACGTGTGGGTTGTCGCATTGTCCTGCTGAAATTTCCCAAGTCTGTCGGATTGCAGAATGGGCATGAATGGATGCAGATGACCAAACAGGATGCTTACGTACGCGTCACTTGTCGGAATCGTGACTAGACGTATCAGGAGTCTCATGCCACTCCAACTGCACCCTCCCCACACCATTACAGAGAGCTTGAAGAGTCCTCTGCTAACATGCAGGGTCCATGGATTCATGAGGTTGTCTCCATACTCGTACACGTCCATCCGATCGATACAATTCCAAACGAGATTCGTCTGACCAGGCAACATGTTTCCAGACACCAACAGTCCAGCGTCGGTGTTGACGGGCCCACGCGAGTCGTAAAGCTTTGTGAGGTGCAGTCATCAAGGGTACACAAGTGGGTCTTCGGTTCCGAAAGCCCATATCGATGATGTTTCGTTGAATGGTTCGCACGCTGATATTTGTTGATGGCACAGCATTGTAATCTGCAGCAATTTGCAGAAGGGTTGCACTTCCGTCACGCAGAATTATTCTCTTCAGTCGTCGTAATTCCCGTCATTGCAGGATCTTTTTCCGACCGCAGCGATGTCGGAGATTTGATGTTTTACCGGATTCACGGTACACCCATGAAATGGTCGTAAGGGAAAATCGCTACTTTATCGCTACCTCGGTGATGCTGTGTCCCGTTGCTCGTGCGCCGACTATAACACCACGTTCAAACTCACTTAAATCTTGACACTTCAAAAAATTCATTTGGAGGTTCACATCTATGTGTTGATTTCAAGGCTATAGTAAATCCTGAAACAGTCATGGATTCATTTCGCCCACGCACGACTAGAGGTATTAAGGACAGTTTTGGACAGGGTAGATTCTTTTCCAAGACTGATTTATGTGAGGATTATGGACGAGCAATCCAAGCTGTATCTTGCGAACAACACTCACCTGTGATTGTTCCAGTATCGAGAACTACCATTCGGAAGTGCTTCTGCCCTTTACATTTCTCATTGTTTCCTGGAACAATTAAAAGCCAAAGTCCCTTCATGTATAAATTTTCTGGGTGAGATTGTAGTTCTGGATTGTACGCCTGCTAAACATTTGGCAAATATTGAAGGTTTAACGTGCCTAGTGCAGATGGCTTAAAGTGTAACAAGGAAAAGTGCTGTATATTCCACGAAGAATTTGAATACTTAGGATATGTTATTAGTGCACAAGTTATTCATCCTGCTTCTTCGCACTTGTTTGCAATCAAAGATTCGCTAGTGCCCAGTAACATCCAGGAGCTACAGACCATCATGGGCAAATTAACCTACTAGATTAATTCTATAGCAAACGCTGCACAGATTCCAGCCATGCTGAACCGGCTATGCCAAAATGGTGTGCCAGCCGCGATGGTCTCGCGGTTCTAGGCGTGCAGTCCGGAACCGTGTGACTACTACGGTCGCAGGTTCGAATCCTGCCTCGGGCATGGATGTGTGTGATGTCCTTAGGTTAGTTACGTTTAAGTAGTTCTAAGTTCTAGAGGACTGATGACCACAGCAGTTGAGTCCCATAGTGCTCAGAGCCATTTGAACCAAAATGGTGTTCCTTTTGTGTGGTCCCAAGAATCGCAGGACGAACCTCAGTGGTTAAAGGATGCATTGTTAAGTCCTTGTTGTCTGATTATTTTTGTTTCAGTTAAGCCTGTTGCCTTAGCTGTGGATGCGTCTTCTTACAGGTTTGGAACTGTTCTCCCCAACAGAAACGGTTCATCCGATATGGTTATTGCATTTGCCTCAAAACCGCTCAACAAAGCAAGCGTTCATCATTATGTATAGTGTTACCGAGTTCCATCAATATTTTTGCGGTGGGTAGTTCTGTTTGATTAGAGAACATCAGCCTTTAATGGCTTTGTTCAATCCTTGCAATACTTTTCCACAGTGGATAGAGCAAAAATACAACATTAAGTGTGTTATTGCCCAATTATGAATACGAGTTGTTGTACAGGTCCACTGCACAACATCCGAATGCTGACTTGTTGTCTCCGTTACGGGTTGGTACAAACACAGTGTGTGATTCGTCTGAGGAGTTGTGTTATCAAATCGATAATCAAGATTTTGAAATTCTTCAAAATTTTCCTCTCAATTTTTGGCATATTGCTGGAGTATCTGCTTCTGATCCAGCTCTTCGCATTGTTCGCCGTGGATAGCCAGATAGTTTGAAAGAAATTCCCCACACAGTTTGCTACTTTTTGAATCGTTACGGACTATCCGTGCGGTAAGGTGATCTGCTTCTGCTGTCAGAGAAAGACGGTGAACGAGTTGTGATTTTTCACTCCATCCAGTGAGAAGTCTTGTCATTGTTTCATTAAGGTCTCTGGGTTGTAGTTCACACAAAGCAACTCGCCCAACGTCAGTATACTTGGCAGGGAATGGACGTCCAAATGCAGCAAATGATCTCTTGTCTCAATGTTTATGCAGAACATCAATCCCCACCGCCACAACATGTTTTTAAGTGGCCACGGCTGTCCGGACCGGCAAAACATACACATTGATTTTGCAGGTCCGCTCTGGAACACGTAATGATTGTTGGTTTTAGACTCGTAGAGTTAATTTCCGCCGGCCGCGGTGGCCGTGCGGTTCTGGCGCTGTAGTCCGGAACCGCGGGACCGCTACGGTCACAGGTTCGAATCCTGCCTCGGGCATGGGTGTGTGTGATGTCCTTAGGTTAGTTAGGTTTAAGTAGTTCTAAGTTCTAGGGGCTTATGACCTAAGATGTTGAGTCCCATAGTGCTCAGAGAGATTTGAACCATTTGAAGTTAATTTCCTTTTGTAATCCCCATGACATCTACCACTAATGTTAGTATGGCACTGGCTTTGTCTCCTATTTTTTGTGTCGAATGTCTTCCTGTGATCTCTGTCTTAGGCAATGGAGCACAGTTCACATCAGCTGATTTTCAACCATTTTGTGCTGCCAAAGGCATTCACCATGTAACTACTTCACCTTTTTACCCTCAGTGTCTCGATGGCGCTGAATGGTTCATTGGACATCCAGAACTCATGTGAGAATGATCGCCTTACACATGGGAGCAAGCCTGAAATATTTTTCTTTTCTCCTACTGCTCCTTGCCATGTGACGGGAAATCACTGGCAGCATTATTACGCAGGAGATAAATCACGGGACTAATAACAACATAGACTAAAAATTTAGGTGTTTGAAGATTTGTTTTCCACGCCAAGTGCAAGAAGTAAACATAAAACACACATTAAACCACATAAGATCAAATGAAATGAGCATATGCCATTTGTGGCTTGGATTCCCTTTCTGGGAAATTCGGCAGCATGGTGCTATACTTTTTTAGTAGACGGCTTGACTTCACTTGGGCGACTTGTGCGTCGATGATGATGAAATCATGATGAGGACAAGACATATACACCCAGTCCAGACCAGAGAAAATCCCCAACATGATCGGGAATCGAAGCCGGAGGTCCGTGATAGAGAGTTAGCAACACTAACCACAAGGCCATGAGCTGCTGACTGCCAGATAAGATAAAAAACCACATTAAACATTAATGACTTAATTTAGAAAGTAAATTTGCGTGTATGCTGAGTCATGAGACTACAAACTTAATAGTCTAAAGTACCGTGAAGATGATTTGCTCAGCAAAATACCTTCAAGCAGACGCATATTTACACGCAACGGTGCTACAGCAAGCAACTACAAATTCAAATGAAAAAAAAGCGAGGTCACCGGTCTCATCGGATTAGGGAAGGACAGGGAAGGAAGTCGGCCGTGCCCTTTCAAAGGCATTTGCCTGGAGCGATTTAGAGAAATCACGGAAAACCTAAATCAGGATGGCCGGACGCGGGATTGAACGGTTGTCCTCCCGAATGCGAGGCATCCACCGTCGCGGTAGGCAGTGGTCATAACGTTTTGGTTTATCTATGTAGTCACGTAAACCGTTGAGAGGCATTGTGAGCAACGTGAAAAAGCAAAAAAAATATCACGACAGGCATGCCTCACGTAAGTCGTCTGGTATACTCTACTGCGTATAAATTCAAAATGCAGGACAGTATCTACAGAAAGATCTGCTGGTCAACTACAAAAGCATTTTTTTTAGTATTCTATATCTCTTCTATTTACTGTTAAGGTCCACCAGTTTCTCCGTTCCATGGGGAAACGAGCATACAAAATGCACCAGTTTTATTGAAGAAACGTCCTTGCAGATTAATCCGGTTTCAGTCTGCGAGGAATTTTCATTTCAGATTACACCCGCTGCAGAGTGAACATTCATTCTGGGTTATTGCTGATGTACACCCATAACTGAAATAAAATGGCGTTGTCTTCATTAGAAAATTATATTTCAATATTTGTTTTATTATAATTTTCACTGAAAAAAAGCGTTTAAACTGAAGTAAGAAAGAAGCTTAAAGAGAAGGAGGTTCGAATTGCAGGCCTTTCCAACACGACACTTCCACACTATTTATCCAGCTGAATGTACTTATTTTGACTTTGCGAAATGTTTTATGCTTAACAGAGTTTGGAAATTATCTCATTTTTAGAGGGAACTTATTAGATTTTTTCTATTTTAAAATCGTTCCTCTGTTTTAGTAAATGGATGTCTGTTCACAGACTTTCTAATCCTATACAGTTAAACAAAGGAAATCGAACAGGACCAGTCCACAAGGTCTCCTTGCACTATAAATGTTCATGTATACCCTCACAGGCGTAAAATCTATGCAAGTTGCTGTTTGACCACGGTACAAACACATACAAAGAGCGTAACAAATTCGACAATAACTCGAATACATTGCAATCATTTTGAAAAATCCGGAAAACAACGTCTCACTGAGAGTGACATCTGCTGGCGGCCGTAGATACTAGGTGGCCTTAAGTCAAGGATCGCGACATCAGAAATCTCAGGATTTAAAGCCGAGTGTTTCATCTTCTTTGGCCATCACGGCAAGAGTTTGTTCAGCTAGGTCAGACAAATTTGCAGCCAATGGATGAAGATTTCTTTAAAGTTATTGGTAAGAAACAGCGTTCTGATTATGGTTTCGCCACACAAGTTTTGGGTCGTTAGTTTTACGTCGTTCAATGTTCCTCTGGGCTGCGCCAGCGTCACCAGAACCAGTTGTGGTCCTCTTATGTCAGTTAATCCGCCGCAGATATCTTGCCCACAGACGCAGCACACTGCTGGGCGATGCAACAGCAGTCACCTCCGACTCTCCGCAGGTGGCGGCTGGCGCCATCGAAAGCGGTGGCGATGGAGATAGAGGTCGTACCGCCCCCCTCGTCGCCACCGCTCCTACAGCCTGAGCTGATGTCCGTGGAGGCGCCGCTCTCGCACACCCTGATATACTGCCTGCTTTCAAGCGGCCCAGTGCGACTGAGTCCTTAAATGCAGGCTCGCACCCTGTGGCTGGTTTATCCACGGGTGTTATCATTCATTGGAAAAGTAGATACAGGAAGCTGCTATCGGCCGTCGCTACGGTCCCTGTCTCTTCCCATCTCTATCCCCATTCAGGCTACCCTCCCTTCCCCCTCGTAATCATCACATGACCCAGCACTACATGACAACAATGCAGAGGTTTTGAGGGGAGGAATGTGTAGTCGTTCGAAGAGTGAATTTCCGGGTTACAGTTGGTACCTCTCAACGGTACCACAGGCTAAAGACAGTCGCTACCAGATGCAGCAACCAAAGAGAGGCGTTAATGTAGTCATGTCCTGAAGAGTTTCCATACGCCGCGCTTACTGGATGCTTACTTACGTCAGAGCACAGTACCACTTAGCCCACTCTCTAATCATCAGCTATGACAGCGTTATCTTAGCTTAGATCCGGCAGCAACAGAACTATTAGTCCAGACCACACTGCATTGAATCTATTATATGAGAACAGAGTACAAAAGTTTTCAGTCTGGTGGATAAGCACACGGCTGTCCCTAAGAGCTATAGATCAATCTGTCTTATTAACAAACTCGAAACTTTATAAGGTTTATCATATTATGTTCAACTGCTCCTGTCTGCCCTCATCCAACCTACTTAGAACTACGTTTACGGCTAAACTTCATTGTTGTTTTCAATTCCAAGACTTGTTTGATGCAAGTCTTCTAGCTGGTTTACCTTATAGAAGCACCTTCATCTCAGTATAATTATTACAACCGACATCCCGTTGAACCTACTTACTGCAGTCCTGTAGTCAAGCCTTGGTCTGCCTATATAATTTGTACGCACCCCCTCCCCCCCCCCCCCCCCACAATCCCCCACCTCCGCCATAGTCCTCGATTATTACACTGAAGATTCCTAGCTGCCTTAAGATTTGTCTTTCCTTTACCCATTTCCTGCTTCAAATTTCCTTTTTCCTCAGTTCGATTCAGTAACTCCTCATTAGCTATCTGATCTACCCATCTAACTTTATCTGCCTACTAGTAATTCTTCTTTTCAAACGTTAATTTTATATTTTCAGCTAAAGTACTTCGATACATATTGTAAAAATGGATATATGTTTTCCACAGTTCCTCCTAAACCACTAGACCGATATCAACCAAATTTGGTACACGTATCACTTACACTCTGTAAAAAATCGCTGTGAGGTTAGGAATCACCTATCTATCAAAGATGTGAGGGTGGGGGGTGAGAAAGAAGTGTTGTTCACGACGGACGAATGCTCACATTTTCATCCTGTATTCGAGAATGACAGCACATAGTGACTTGCAACCAACTTCAGATGTAATATCAAACCTTTGCAAAAAAATTTCTCGCTGAAAACCCCTACAAAAAGGTGTAGGGGAAAAATTTTATCACTTACTATATTTTCGTATTTCATACAGTAAAACTGCCGCATGAAGCACAACGTTTTAATTTATTACATCTTTATTACTAATTGTTTTCGCAACATATTTCGCAGACAGTATTCACGAACGTAGCTCAATATAGCTACAAAATTATATCATTGTACAACGCATACTTCAGGAGACATGACATCATAGGTACTGAGATGCGTGAAAAACTGTGACATTATGCATGACGTTTAAATTTATTACTTCTTTGCTATTAACTCTAGACGCAGCAAAATTGGCAAAGTGTGTCGACATATGCTGCTGAGGTTGAAATAATATACCTGGGCAATGTCTGGTGCTCAGCTATTATATGCAGCCAGTACTGATAATCATACACAACTAATAAAATGTTAGACCATCATTGTTACGATAATACTAATGATAATTAGGTTATTAGTATAGTTATTACTATTCTGAAACACAACTTTTATATCAGCCCAGCACTCAAAATAGTGGAAACATGACCATTTACGTAATGTTAGACAGTATGTCTTTAGACAAATAATGTAAGTGGTGGTGTTTCGATGTTTCATGTCCATAATAATATGCTTTTTAATAGATCAAGGCATTTCCTCTTAAATGTTCCTGTGATGATTACATTTGTATTTTCGGCAACGGGTAGTTATTTTAAAATCTTTCAAATGGTTCAAATGGCTCTGAGCACTATGGGACTTAACATCTATGGTCATCGGTCCCATAGAACTTAGAACTACTTAAACCTAACTAACCTAAGGACAGTACACACCCAGTCATCACGAGGCAGAGAAAATCCCTGACCCCGCCGGGAATCGAACCCGGGAACCCGGGCGCGGGGAGCGAGAACGCTACCGCACGACTACGAGCTGCGGACCTTATTTTAAAATCTTTCAAATTATGTCAACTCACATCTTTTTGTATACGTATAGCTCGACAGAAAATGATCTTTGCAAGTGCTTTTTGCCTTTAACAGTAACGTTCTTCAGGGTAATCAGGTTGTCCCTTACGAGCTTCGCAATATCGCATAAATACTTTACGTTATACCACTTCCTGCGACGATTCGACTAGTTTTACATGAGTCACTGTTGTCATGCGACACATCCAACTATCTGACACGCTAGAAGGATACTGTATGTCAGCGCTAAGTGAGTCATATGTAGCGTCTAGGCTGCCTGGTTTCTGATTCATTCGGAAAGTACTGCACACGGTTAACGAATGATACATGTTTACATATATCAACTCATCACAAGAATAGGAAATTTCCTGTCACTTCTTAAAAAAATTATTTGATCTTCGGATTCTGTTCAAAATGTTCAAATGTGTGTGAAATCTTATGGGACTTAACTGCTAATGTCATCAGTCCCTAAGCTTACACACTACTTAACCTAAATTATCCTAAGGACAAACACACACACCCATGCACGAGGGCGGACTCGAACCTCCGCCGGGATCAGCCGCCCTCGGATTATGACGATAACTGAGTTGATATTGTTAACAAGGTATTTATTAAAATGCTAAAACAGCTGTGTACTTTCTCCCCACAAAGAGAGCCATATAATTTTACGAGGAAGTCACACTCTCTTGGTATATCACTGTTAGTTCAGCAAATAAAAAATAAAGAATTCGATTGAAAAAAATGGTTCAAATGGCTCGGAGCACTATGGGACTTAACATCTGTGGTCATCAGTCCCCTAGAACTTAGAACTACTTAAACCTAGCTAACCTAAGGACATCACACACATCCATTCCCGAGGCAGGATTCGAACCTGCGACCGTAGCGGTCACGCGGTTCCAGACTGAAGCGCCTAGAACCGCACGGCCACACCGGCCGGCAATTCAATTGAATATTGTTACAGTTGAACCAGCATCGTCATGCTTTGAACGTCGATTGTAAACTGATAAGTTAACTCGGATTCCTGGTGATGAATTTTCAGATTCACAGCAATATTTTTATAGTGTTTTCCGAAAGGTTTCCACTTTCGTCTTAGGTTTCGTTGCTCCGTCACACTACCCTGTGATATTTTTTGTAAATTTTGCTGATAAGTTGGAGGGGTTACTCTTGTAACCGATACAGTCACATCTGAGGGTGGTTTATGTTGAACCGAAACTGGTAACTTTAAAAAATTAAGATGCCCTACGTGGACAAGAAACAAATCTGTTTCATGACCACTGATTTCGGATTCTCACTAAGGACATTATGTCAATTTTAGCAATCTTTATTTCTAACATTTCAGAAAATTCTAGACTAAAATTATTTAAAGTTCATTTACCAAAAGAGAAAATAATTATTTATAAATTGATAGCAAAATTACACCATGGTAGGGTGTAACGAGTCACTCCTCCAGACGATGTTCATGAAGTTCGTATGGCCTTTCAGCTTTCTGTAGTGCCTACATTCGGATGTGGTCGGTCACGCGTTGAAGGTCTTCCTTGGCTCGTTACCTTGGCCCAACTGCTTTTGTAACGGTTCCTGCAACAGAGGACATATTTGACTCTTGATTTTGGAGTGGCTGATACATTCAAACTCTTGACTGAATGGTCATTCAGTCAAGATGGTATACTCAGTGATGAAACAAAGCAGTAGGCTTAACCAGAAATATCGACCCTTAGACAATGTGTCTAATAGTCTATTTTAAATACGAGAGTATGCCATCTTAGGCACTGTATAACACTTAAAACACTTGATAATGGCACTTTGAAGCCGAAATCACGTTCGTGTAAGTGTAAATGTAATACTGCAAATAATCAACAGTCTAATGGCGGTACTGACTTTAAAGAAATATATTATAACTGTGGCCCCGCATTATGAAAAAAGTTATTTAATATCTTGTACTGATTTGTTCGTTAGTGCGAAGTACAATTTTCTGAATAATATCTTTACTCATGAATAATTCAAATAAGAAGAAAGACGTTTAGCCTCTTTGGGCAGCTCCTTTTGCACCAGGGAGGTCTGGTTGTATAATTTCTCAATAGGAACGTCGTCCAAATTGTCTCTCCGTCCTTCACCAAAACGAAGTCTCTATCTCCACAGTCGTCTAAATCTGGCTGTTGCAAGGATCCCCAGTTTCTTCAGGAGCAACGAAGACCTTGTCAGACACTATATTGCCGTGTGGCATAATTTCGTCCTCCACTTCAATATCCTCGTCTTCAAGTGGCTTTTCTGTCTCTTCGCTCTCCCACTCTTCTATGATTTGCTCCTCATCGATGAACGAAGGACATCCCAAACGACGAGAAATCTTCCCAACAAAGGAAACCCTGAACCAGAATGAAATGTTCCATTCAGGTGGAAAAAGACACCTTTCCAAAACGCCGGCATGGACAAAGAAACTGTTTCTCCTTTCCAGTTTTATCTGTGACGCAGACAGTGAAAATAACCCTTACATAGTTTAAAAGATAGACGAGAAAAAAAAGTTTCCGCATGGATCAAATTTTTTTACACTGTCTCCCACGTGGAGTTCGCACAGACCCCAGTCACACTTTTCAACAAAACAATCCGAAAAGTAAGGGTTATTGACCTAAAGAATCGATGCTACCTTGTCAGCCTCTCTAACACTACTGAGGAGGAAGCTATTCAAGGAGGGTGTAGTGTGAGGCCAGATCACGTTTGGGCAGAAAGAAAAGAAGCGCGCCTAGGGTCCACAAGGACCCCACATGGGTGACGGAGGGTTAATACAGTTAAAAAACAAGATCACTGGAATGGGACTGCTATAATAGACATAATTTGCATCACGTACGTGGCAGACACTATTATAAAACTCAATGAGGCAGGTACAGGGCGAGCACTAACCTGTAACCAACTGGATACCATAGCAGCAAAATAATGAGACAATGGAGTCTATAAATGGGAAATGATTCTTTACGTGTGCTGATATTCAAAATGTCCGTATTCTCACGTACTACAGAATGAAGCATTATTCAACAAGAGCGAGATAAAGGACGCGGAGTACGGCCTCCATGGCTACGTTCAACACTGGAAATGAACATGTTCACTAGGCGTCGTTGAAGGTGATAGTCTTTCCACTTAATCATCTCAAATTCAATTTAGACTGACTGTGCTGCCATGTGACTTACTTGACTACAGACGTAGGACAAGGGTCAAAGCAACTGCATAACAAGTTAAACATTACCAGAATGTAGTGACAAAGTTCGCTGAAAGCTTCGTGTACAAATACACGTTTAATTTATGAATGAAACAATTCATAAGAGATTAAATATATTGATAGATGGGGATATATTGTTACAACCCATCAGGAACAAACGCTTCAACACTAAACCGCACCACACCACCTTACACGCAAAATCAGGGTAAGCACGACGATGAAGTAGACTACAGGACAGTCTACTGAATTTCACTTTTGAATAAAATAGATTGAAACTCGATAAACTTGGAAAAGAATCAACGCGTTTTGTAATACCAGACTACATCACTAAGCTCAGGAGACTTACCGTCATACCCTCAAGCATGCCAGGAGATACGTGCCTGACCGTTCGGAATTTCGGCGGATTACTTTCTCATAAATTGTTGGGAATGACCACACTGTTATCCACTGCCAACCGCACTTCAACAGCGTTAAAGGGAAACGGTAAATCTTTGGTTCACCCTGTATTTACTGATAACCTCCAACTACAAGAATGCAGTTAGGTTTGGACAGGCCAGGTATATAGGTGTTAATCGTAGGCCCTCACGGAACTTTCAAAATAGACAGATTCATTCATTTAATCACTCAGAAAAGGTATACATGAAGTAACGTGGATTAACGGAGTACCAATTCATAATAAATGAACATATTTTGCCACACATTTTTTCTGCATAGGCTCGTCGAGTCACTTGTTAATAACACACAAATTAAAAGTGACATAAGTTATGTGATTGACTGACAATACCGCTTCAGTACATTCTGAAGTCTGACCTAGAGCTCGCATAGTGAGAGCATTGGCTCTCAGGCCTATTTAACATATTCCTCAGGTGATCTCATCTGCTATTCAGCCTACGATTTGTACACTGACTTATGACTTGTGAACAGGAACAGTTATTTTGCATATGGGCGTCATTATGGAGAGCGTAATGGAATAGAGCTATAAAAGAACTAGGAACAAAAGACGGAGCACAGAACAGTAAAGTGGCCACAGTCAGACAGCAGGCGTTAGTCACTGAATCGCGTGATCAGCTCCTGTATCACGTGTACCATAACCAGTCTGCTTGGCATCGCCTCTACAAACACAACGTCACCAGAGGCGCCGCTTCCATATTCGATGCGCCCACATACCAGCTGGCGGGAGTGTCACGTGGCTTTGGCAGCGTGATCGACCGAAATGCCAATCAAGCCATGCATCAGACGTCACCACCAATCCAGACGTTCCGTAGTGCCCTAGAACACGGCTCTTCCATAGCCATCAGTACCAAGAATACGAAATTAAACCCACAGCTCGTCATCAGGTGTCACAGTTGGAATACCTCAAGAGGCAAAGACTGTGCCAGTCGCCGCCACATGTATTATATCGCCTCCATCAGGCTACAAACAACAAATGTTGCCCGAGAGCCCGGCCCAGACTACGAGTCTCCGTCTGGCGGGGGCGCCTGCTTGCGGCCCCCTGCCGCCGCCATCCGTTGTCATTCAGTGGTAGCAGAGCCGCCCACTACTTTCCGTGAGGAACACCTGCATCAGAACGTCTGTACCAAAGCGCAGGGGTCCGAGAATCATCTCCCATCGGCCACAATCTGTCTGTTCCAAATATGCTGGAGTATGATCGAGGATGTCAATAAAGTATTATATCAAGCGACTAGCTGCGGTCATCGCCAATTCCTCCATACACCTCCAGAAGAGAGCCAGTCACTCAACACCCCATTACAACATTATTGACAGAAGACCTAATGGTCGCCCAGTGAAGATTATAATGGAAGAAGATGCAGCAGCAGCGGCAATCAGCGAAAAATGTCAAGTAAGTGTCGACCCTAAGTTTTGTTTGGGTCAGTCGGATTGTTTATTTTCCTTTCATTTTATTTCTGTTTGAGTATGATGTACGCCTGTGGTGATTGTAACAAGCGAAAATGTCTGTCGGTGAGAAAATGCCAGTCCAGGAGGCAATCCAGCATTTTCCTGATGATGTTGCTCTACAGCAACTAGGTAACACTGAGTTACATAAGAAGATATAGATGTTAGCGAAAGATAATAAGGCTTTTTCATAAGGTAATATATCGTCTAAAGGGTGAAAGAACGGAACAGTCAACTTCCAGCATTTCTCCAACCATGCTTGATGCTAGTACTGCTTACTGTTGGTAACATTTTCAGGTAACTCTGGGCAGATGTTTTTGCCTTTATTGATAATTTACAAGCGGGAGCGAAATTAGGTAACTCGAGTGGTGAACAGGTGTCTAGTGTACCTCGTTTAAAATTCATAGTGGATGTTACAACGTATATAATGTGCATTGAGAAGTGATGGGATACTCAGTCCTTGGCAGCCTTTCAGGAAGTGTTAGTGGATCGTTACAGGAGGAAGAATACCACCTGGTATTATAGTGAAAAGTTTGGTGGAGCAGCACATAAGGAAGGAGAAACAATACAAGCTTTTGTAGACCATACCAGAAGAATCAATATTCATACACTACACATGAGTTGGCGAATGATGATTGTGTCAGTCAGGCCATTTTGCAGGAGGCAGAACAACGGGCACTCGAAGCAGTTCTGCGGGTTCTTCCATCTAAAATGTCACAAAAAGTGTGCCTGTAGTCCATAAAGACCTTGGACGAAACAGTGGCAACTGCAGTAGCTTTGACTGAGATATGTCCAGTGACTACGCTAATGGAGAAGTAGGTACTGCTTAATACCAGAATGCAATGGGTGTGGCTCTCTAGCCCATGTTCAGTGGTTTTGAAGGAAGCTATAACGTCAGAGGTGCCAGTAAGTAGGGCACTCTGTGAATAAATGTCTGAAAGAACAGACACCACACATATAATAGTAATACATATGCCCTGATGGCATTTCACGCTATCTTCAGTGTGGATATATCCTAGGACAGGCCTCTTGCAGGAATCATGCTAAATGCTGTGAGTAGTGAGGATGCTGGACAGGGGGGCGCTACAGAAGTATGTACACCAAGTTGTGAATTTGGTTGGACGGAAGCGACCTCAGGTAGCCCTAACGCTTAAGTAGACCGCTCACGTAAAATGTAAAATCCAGGTTGGAGTCCCAGTCCGGCACATATTTTCACTTATCACCATTGAATTATTTCAGTGCCCTGAAGCAGATGATATCATTATTCCTCTTTAATTCCAGCCGATAATGTGACCTACATACGAGTATCAGACCTCTGGAAATATGAAGTGACAATTTTCTAAACTGAAGGTTAGCTGTGCACCACACAAATACTTCTCGCAGATGCACCATGTACTCCTGAATGTCCTTGGTCAGTGCTGTTATGTCATACTGGTAAACGGAGCATTAATTTGGTTACAGACTCCATAGCTAACAAGTACTGGGAAGTCGTCCGTGAAATTTTTACACCGAAAGACATCCTACGATTCTGAAAATGACCAAATGGGACCGAAAACCCAATTTTAGGCCTATCTTCCAGTGATACTTATAATTGGTGGTATCTGCTACGTAAATACAATGGGGTGCAATAACGGCCTCAGATTTTCTAATGCCTGTGTGATATCGAGCATGGGGTAGACGCCTGAGAATGTTCGTTGATTTAGAAATCTGTAATAACAGCAACTCTGTAAGTACTTTTCCCATCCTAGGACTTCTTTGTCATGATTGCTACTGGTGCTGACCAGAGATTAGTACTTCCTTCTGTAATTCCATCCCAAAGTTCCATCACAAGCTGTAATTAATGTGGGACGCAGTTTAGTTTCCTGTATACATGTAGCTCTTTCCGAGTGGTACCTTAGTGCAATTATGTGGACATACTGTCTCAGCTTCTGGTATTCCACATTGAAATCCACTTCTAATTCGTCTTTTAAACTTCTAAGCTAGCTGCCAGTGTACCATTTGATAGCCTCATCTCCTCTGACCGAAAATTATCAATTCTGTCGATCACTACTCAGCTACTGTCAGTCTCCTGCCCGTAGGACAAACCATGTCATATGAAGCATTGCATCCGACCCAGTTCCTCATTCTCTATCAAAGACTGTACCACAAAAAAGTATTAATTGACAGATAAGTTCCTATGTTCATCCAGATCAACCTGCACACTTCAGTATCGCATCTCATGAGTCGAGTCTAAGAAACTGTTGACGCAATTTAATTCGCTTACCTGATGTCTATGTCGTTCCTTTCAACAGTTCAGTTCTTCCTGCAGTAAAACTGAGATGGAATGATGACCCATCCAGCTCTATCAAGTGCTGTTGTACATCGATTTTTTCATGACGTTTAATCAGGAAGTCCAAATTCATAATGACTTCGTAGCTAACGCCCATAGTAGGAAGAACGTCCACTTACACTCGGACGTATCTCCTCTCCGCACTCAAAAACCTTGGAACTGAAGGAGTGCGCACTATTACTAACCGCACCACTGTTTTCCCATTTCTGAGTTACACTCCTTCCTTGGATTAAATTTTTCCCCAATGCAAAAACTATTTTGTAGTTCTGCCCTTGCTTACCACAGTATCCATTATAAATGATTCTTTAAAGTCTTACAACATATTACATTCATCCTCCGCATTTATGCTCAAGTTCTCGTTTCCCCTAAGAATTCGGGTTCTACGAATCTGTATTCTGTGTTTATCTCCACAGTTTAGGCATCAAATTCTCAAAATAATACCAACTCTTTTGCATGTAAGAGGACGTGCTAAAAAGTAATGCCTCCCATCTTTGTATGAGAAAACTCTCAAAGGTTTTCAAATAAAACAAACGTTATTAGCATTCTCCATCTTGGTGCTTCATCTGTACATGTTTATTTCTTATCGCAGTCATCCTGGCCACGAAAACGTTTCTCCCAATGAGAGACCAGTTTGCTGATGCAGTCATCGCTGAGTGTTTGGCTTTGTTGACGGAGCTATGTGTTCAAATGTGTGTAAGATCTTATGAGACTTAACTGCTAAGGTCATCAGTCCCTAAGCTTACACACTACTTAACCTAAACTATCCTAAGGACAAAGACATACACCCATGCCCGAGGGAGGAGTCGAACCTCCGCTGGAACCAGCCGCACAGTCCATGGCTGCAGCGCCTTAGACCGCTCGGCTAATCCTGCGCGGCGACGGAGCTATAACGTCACCTCTGCTTGTACTGCTTCATCGCTATCAATATCTATGGTCAATTTTATGCAAACTATCGTGTAGTGTGCTAATTTTATTACTCTATTACTCAGATTATTTAAGTTCCTTCATCCTCAACACAAGCAGTCATTTTATCTTCAAAATGTACTCATTTCTCTCTCTGGTTAGTTCTTTAACAACTAATGAAATTATGTTTATGATTACACAGCGACTCGACGTCATCAGTCCTTTGTAGCACTTTCATTGCATTGTTATTTATTTCATCATACTCCTGTTTGTTTTTATGAACTACTCGTTTAGTTGCCGGCCGCGGTGGCCGTGCGGTTCTAGGCGCTCCAGTCCGGAGCCGCGCTGCTGCTACGGTCGCAGGTTCGAATCTTGCCTCGGGCATGGGTGTGTGTGATATCCTTAGGTTAGTTAGGTTTAAATAGTTCTAAGTTCTAGGGGACTGATGACCACAGCAGTTGAGTCCCATAGTGCTCAGAGCCATTTGAACCATTTGAATTCGTTTAGTTCCATTCGTTAATTAGACTTTTACAGCTTGTGATAATTTTTACATTCCTCTGTATCTTGAGAAATTTGTTCTTAGGTTATATTACTAACCAGATGTAAATCTTTATTCCATAACAGCTCTAAATTAGGTGCCTGGCGTTGTATTTCTTCATTAGTTTCAGATTTGCAACCACTTAATTCACTAACCAAATTATTTATTTTAACCGACTGTGAGTTAGACTTGTCACTAACATTTTTATTTCAAGCCTTCGTATACAGAGTAACACGCATTGTGTGCTAGCTTGCGAAATAGGGCGGCGGGTCACACCCGGATCGAATTCACACGGGAAAATAGCGGCCGTAGGCCAGTGCACCAACCAACATGAGCGCGCCTTCTAGATGGTTTCCCGCGCTCATTTAGGGACACGTTGGGCTGATCTTCAAATTCCGCCTCAGTGAATACAATACTCTATCAGTTAAGGTACAATAACACACAGAACAAAGTTTACAAGAGTTACAGTCGGGTGGCGCACACGGATTCCTTCCCTTAGGTTACCCATACTTCTGTGACGTCAGCAAAGGCATCCTATCACAGCGTTAAATGGTACAATGCAGTCTGCCAAATCCTGGAAAAGTCGATCCCGTACTACATGGTATAAAAGCTAGGGAAATGAAGTTAACGTTTTCATCCGCTTCAGCATACTTCTGGTTCAAGTTATTAAATTTTTGGCTCACTTCACCAAAATGTTTGTTCGTATAATAAGTTTTATTGTTCATTTCATTTAAATTTTTCTTCGTGTAACTAAAATATTGGTTCAGAGGTAACATTAATGATGTAAAAGTTTGCTGAATATTGTCTTGTTTACTCTCACTCCTCTTTTAATGTATTTGAACAACAAGGGGCAAATTTAACATCAGTTTCCGTAGGTTGTTTTCCATTTATAGTCCCGTAATTAGCGGACAGTGAATTCATAGTTCTGAATTTCTTCGATTCACTTACCTTAACATATCCATTGTAACCCACGTTTGCATTCACAAGAGAAGTTAATTCTAATTCCAGTCTTCCAACGAGATAAAATTGGTCTACATCTGCTACAGTTAAAACATTACTTTCTGTATCTCCTCACCTTTTTATTCAGGAATGGTAGTATCACTTATACACCCACTTAGGTTAAGCAAATCACTTTCTTTCACTACCGCAGAACTATCATTTATCTCTACGCTGATAAATTTTCTGAATTCAATGTATCTTTGTTAATTTTCCAATTTCGAATTACTTTCCTGGGAAACAACGCACGGCTTGTGCTGGAGCACTCCTTCTAGCTCATAGCTCACTTACCTCACTTTTTCTTGTGCTTCTTTTAGTAAAATGGTTCAAATGGCTCTGAGCACTATGGGACTCAACTGCTGAGGTCATTAGTCCCCTAGAACTTAGAACTAGTTAAACCTAACTAACCTAAGGACATCACAAACATCCATGCCCGAGGCAGAATTCGAACCTGCGACCGTAGCCGTCCTGCGGTTCCAGACTGCAGCGCCTTTAACCGCACGGCCACTTCGGCCGGCTTCTTTTAGTAAGCGTTAAATACATCTAGTATGGTTTCCGCTGACCTCACGATTTGGGAAATTTATTTTCATATATCTTTTTGATTGGATACCCTTCCCGTCGCTGCAATCATCAGTTATGTAATGCTGTGATCCACGAGAAATACGGGCCCCGCAACGAAACTATGTCACACTAGAGAGCTTGTGTGCCACACTTTGCGAATGCTCAGTTCCGTGCAGGGCCTACAGGAAATCAATCTGTCAATAAAAAGGTACCCACTAAAGGTCTTAACTTGTGTGTTATCGAAAACTTATGTGTACCAGGAGCAGGTAAGAATTATTAAATTCTTCTGAAATAGTAACTAACTCCCTGCCGGAGTAGCGTGACGTGCTGTGACACACGTCACAGGGTCAGTGTCCTGTTGGCCCCGGATAGGCCTGACGGAGGCAGATCGTGTGAGCCTCCTGTCAGTTAATAGTGTAAACCTTGCTCTGTGTGCGACCATATTTATATTACGAAATCACTGTCCCAGAACCCGCTACCAGTTGTAGGCAGCCTACCTAACGGCTTCTAGGTACAACACAAATTTCATTTTCAATACCTTGCTAGGCTATTAACCGAATTTAAAGATTTACAGTGCTTTCACAAACTAGTGATTCAGAGGTACAATCTTACGTCAAAAATTTAACACGGTAAGACAAGTACAATGCCGGGACAAAATCGCAACACCAAAGACTTGTGTGACATAAAAGGAAGTTGGTAGGCGTGATTCCACATCTGAATGCCGATGTCTATGCATTTTTCGCGCCAGTCACGTAAGACTGCCGCTAGTAGCACAACTATGAGAATGCTCATCAGGTTTACTATGGCTACACGCTTTAATGGTCGCGACCATTTGTTACCTTTGAGATAGGACATGGTGAGTTAATGTTAGTCAAGAATGCCTTTAAGGCGACGAAGACGGCATTATCAACACCTCACTCAGTTTGAGCGAGGTCATTTAATAGCACCACAAAAAGCTGAACGTTCCTTCTTCGATACTGCTGAAAGACTTGGCCGGAATGTAGCCACTATACACGACTGCTGGCAGCGGTCACGACAATGTACGCTCGCAAGAGAACCGGGCTCTGGACGACCACATGGCGCTACGGAGAGGGAAGACCATAGTGTTCGGCGTGCGGCTCGGGTACAGAGTACTGCCCCTGCATCAGCAATTTGAGCTACAGTTGTCACCACAGTGACACAGTGAACAGTTAAAAATATGTTGCTTGCCGGACAGCTCCGAGTCAGTCGCCCAATAGCGGCATTCCACTGATCCCACACCACCGCCAGTTGCCACTTCGGTGGTGTCAAGCGAGAGCTCATAGGAGGACAGGGTGGTAGCCTCTTGTGTTTCATGATGAAAGCTGGTTCTGCCTCAGTGCCAGTGAAGGCTGTGTGCTTGTTAGAAGGCGGGCAGCTGAGGGATATTCACCTGTCTGGTGCTAGTCACACTGTACCTGGCACTCTCGTGGTTATTACACGCAATCTGACTGACAATCTGTTCGTCAGTCTGGTGACTCGATCTGTTGTGCTGCCATTTGTGAACATCATTCCAGGTTTTTTTTCCAACATGATAATACTCGTCCAAAAAAAAAGTTCAAATGTGTGTGAAATCTTATGGGACTTAACTGCTAAGGTCATCAGTCCCTAAGCTTATCCCAAGGAGAAACACACACACCAATGCTCGAGGGAGGACTCGAAACTGCGCCGGGGCCAGCCTCACAGTCCATGACTGCAGCGCCTTAAACCGCTTTTATTTATTTATTTTTTTGACCTTTGCCTTTCGCGGGCAAGTGCTCTACCATTTTTTTTTCTTTTTTTTCCCAATGTCAGACTTGCCACCTTTGCTGACATACATGTTGTTGTACTACCGCATAAATTGTGTCTACAATGTCCATATGTTGACAAAGAGTGGCTAGTTAGAAAATTGATTAATAACCGCTCGGCTAATCCCGGGCGGCAATGGGCGTCCACATACCGCTGTTGTAACCCAACATGCTCTACAGAGTGTCGACATTTGCCTCGGCTTGCACGATCTCCAGCTCTGTCTCCAGTAGGGCACATATAGGACACCATCGGGCAACATTCGAGCGTCATTCATAAATAGCATTAACTTTACACATATTTTCACATCTTTCAAGACTTTTTCTAGCTGAAACCCCATTCCCCACATACACGCAAAATCATGAAAAGAAAAAAAAATTAATCGCTTAGCAAATTTGTTGTAAGTCCCCTCCACACATACACCCAAAATCATGAAAGGAAAAATTTAATTGCTTAGTAAATTTAAAAATTTGTGGTAAGTTCCTATGGGACCAAACTACTGAGGTCATCAGTCCCTAGGCCTACACATTACTTAATCTAACTTAAACTACCTTACGCTAAGGACAACACATACACCCATGCCCGATGGAGGACTCGAACTTCCGACGGTGGGAGCCGCGCGAACCGTGACAAGGCGCCTTACACCGCGCGGCTACCCAGCGCAGGTCTTAGCACATCTTCGCTATGAATGAAGTAATGCATGACACTTAATTTATTAGTTATTTACTACAGACTCCATTCACAACACAGTTTACACATAGTATCCACATTTATCACTGAATATACCTGAAAAGTTATATCACTGTATGCCACATAGTTCATGAGATATAACGTCAAAATTTTTATGAGCGTGAAATACTAGGTTTTGCTTAAAATGGCGCGCTGTTGAGCATCATCATCGGGCATGACGTTTTAATTAAACACCTCTTTACTACTAACTGTATTCGTAAGACACATTACAGATTGTAGCCGGCCGAGGTGGCCGAGTGGTTCTAGGCGCTACAGTCTGGAACCGCCCGACCGCTACGGTCGCAGGTTCGAATCCAACCTCGGGCATGGGTGCTTGTGATGTCCTTAGGTTAGTTAGGTTTAAGTAGTTCTAAGTTCTATGGGATTGATGATCTCAGAAGTTAAATCACATAGTGCTCAGAACCATTTGCACCATTTCAACAAACTGTATTTACATACATCACCGAACGTACCTGCAAAATTATGTCATTGTACAACTCATTGTTCGGGAGATATGACGTAATAAACATTGAGATCCGTGAAAAACTAGCTTTTGCTAATAATGGAGCGCCAATTACCCAGTCAGTATTTATCCACTGTTTCATGAGCGCCTTTAGCGACTTCCAACAAACTCTAAGCATAATTTCAAATCTTACAGAAACTTCAGAAACATTTGTTCAGTTATGTGCTTAAATTCAAGTGTTTAACACATGTGCCGCGCGGATTCGATCCGAGACTGGCTCCCCAGAGTCTTGCACGCTGCGGTTCGGTACACGTTACGCCATCCGAGTAGGTTCACAGTTACCTCTGTAAGATACACAAATCTGTTTCCTCATCTAGTGTAACGCAGAGAAGAATAGCTGGCAAAACATGTCACCATGGTTTTATTCTTACACTGCATACTTTTGTTTGTGGTGAGCAATCACTGCTGCTCCGGCGCTTCCTCGCAAGCAGTTACTGCTGCGTGGTGGGGCATGTGGGAAAAGCGCGCGCAGCTAGGGGCCATAACAAGGGAGAATCGCCGACTGCGCAGCGGGGAAGCGTCATTTCTGACAGGGGTGTCATCTAATAGCGGCATGGCGAGTCGGCACTGTGTAACACCGACGACGTCTTCCAATTAAAATGTGCAGTGCGAGAAACTTTTACTTTTTACGCAAAAATGTGGATTTGCAAAATGATTGGTGATGCACAAGACGTCGAATACATACAGGACATTCAGTTTACAGAGGCAATACGTGCCAGACCATGCCAAAAATACCTAAACAGAAAATTGTACGAACTTGAGTATACAGAAGATGGAAGAGGAAGAAGAGAAAGAAAAATCAAATCAGTTTGCCGTTCGGATGAGTTACAAAATTGCAATATTTTAGTAAAGCACTTGCGCGCTTCCACGGATGATGATTTAATCAAAGAACATTTGGTAGTCGCAGCTAAAAATTTTTGTCCACTTTGGGTGGAACAGCTTCGTAAGGTAAAATTATGAGCCCCACACACGTTATGGAAGACAAAGTACCGAGCCAGCTTTCAAAAATCTTTGAAAAGATTTTGTTGCATATTCTTCAATGCACTAAGAAAGAGTATGGTCCCGATAAATTATAAAAATAAAAGCTTCTGTAGAACGGTAAGAAATTGTTTTTTTTTTCTTGTCGTTAATTGTAGCGGTATAAGACTGATACTCATAGAGAATGGTGTAACTGTCTGACAAAACCATGGTCGTAGCTGTCCCTGTTTCGGAAAATGCATTTACGATAAGCATTATGAGCTAATATAACAGTCACACTGATTCTATGTTCTGCGAAACGTCTTGCTATCACACACTGCATTACGACCATAGGCTGAATGTTACAGCGAGGAATTGCTCCGGTGATAAGCACAAACAGTTACAAAGTGTTTTATGAAACGACTACTTCGTTTTAAAAACACTCTACACTTAGCTTTCATCTTTTACTGCTTTCTGAATCACTGCAGGCAAATACAGCTTTATTTTTCAAATCCACAGACGATTCCCATCCATCTACGCACAAAACGCTAATTATTCGCGGTACTTAACTTTGATTTCCTTCGTGCGTCACTTTTCAGGTTATTTTTATTCAGTGGCAGTCTCAATCTTTTGATGCTCTTAGTTTTGTTTGCAGCACTTAATTCACTACCTCTCCTCTCTCAAACAATCGGACTGCATTGATGAAAATTTCCTACGTCACACGGAATCGAAAATTTCGAAGTACAGAATGTTAACTGGCGATGTTGTTTTCCAAAACTAAAATTAGCAATGAATAAATCTCCACCCATCGCGACCTATAAACTCTATAACTAAGTTAAGTAGCAGTATTTGTTATTTAAATGTCATAGACTGTCAAAGACATACTGGGTGATAATTATTGAACTATGTGAAAAAAACGTAAGTTAGTTACATACTACGGCGTGCACACACTTTATTCAACACATAAACTTCACTATAGATATTAAGATATAGGTTATGAGATGTTCGATATGCCTGCCGTCATCGTCGATGATGTAGCGCAGACGAATAGCGAAATTCGGCATGACCCGCCGAAGTATCGGAACATCTATGCTGTCGATGACCTCCTGAATGGCTGTTTTCAGCTCATCAATTGTTTTGGGGTTATTGCTGTACACCTTGTCTTTAATATAGCCCCACAAAAAGGAGTTGCTTGTGTCCAGATCCGAAGAATATGGCGGCCAATCGAGACGCATGCCAGTGGCCTATGAGCACCCCAGAGCCGAATGCGGTTCCAAAAGTCCTCTTCCAGGACACCAAACACTCACCTGCTTCGATGGGACCGAACTCCGTCTTGCATGAATCATATTTTGTCGAAATCAGGGTCACTTTGGATAATGGAGGTGAAATCATTTTCCAAAACCTTCACGTACCATTCAGTAGTCATTGTGCTAACAAGGAATATCGCACCGATTATTCCGTGACTGGACGTTGAACAGCACAGTCACTCGTTGAGGGTAAAGAGATGAACCAATCCAAATAAAAGTGGGCTTCGTCACTAAACAAACCATGCATGCATATACGAAATCTCATCATGCCCCACCAACAACCGTGCAGTTTGAATGTCCTCACGCAAACCGTTCAGAAGTTTATTTCGTGTAGTTCAATAATTGTCATCCTGTACATGCTAGTAGTAGGATAACAGGGGTGCAGGGGTGTTTTGTCAGTGTGAGTTGCATACACTCAGGGCAAACTTGATTGATTTATGACCCCCTTCCCTCAACCTGTTGTTCTGTTAATTGATTTATGACCCCCTGGGGATAATCCATCCTTCTGACGAAGCCCCCAGCCTCCCCCTCCATCTCCCCCACCTCTCTGGAAAATCCCATTGGTGATACAAGCACGCCTTTGATATCAAATTAATTCGCTAATTAATTGAATCGAAAAATTAATGAACCACTCTCCCACTGGGAAATCCCACAGCACTGCCTCCATTAATTCACCCGGAAGTTGGCAGGAAAAATACTCAGTGTGTGCTGGAGAGGAAAGATCTCACGACAGGAAATTCAAATCAATGTCAATCAGGTAGCAAAGGATATACTGTTTACTTATAAAATTCAATTCACAGGGATTGGATCTCTCTTTTATTTGGTGGGAAAAGCTCAGCATTCTCTGCTGTTTTGGAAGATGCAGGTTTTGTAAAATATATCGAAAAGGAGTAATTAAGTAGCTCGAGTTTTTCGATCATGTGAGGAATACTGCCACAAAGTACCCACCGCACATAATTACACAGTTAAAAATCTTCTGGTCTCGCCTTCGTAGTGACTGCAGGGCAGACGTGCTGACCAGGACATTGCATCTTCGTATGCCAATGCACTGGGCACTTTGCTGGGCTGCACCACACAGTAGTGTCCGAGCCGGCCAAGAGCCCACACTACTCCTGCTTGGGGCACACAACCTCTGTCAGCTGCTGCACCACCAGCCATCTCACAGTATTAGCATGCCTCAAGTGGCCACTTCCTATTGCGGGCCACTCCTTGGGGGAATTCCAACCAATCAGTCCAATCCAGCAGACCATGGTGTCTCAGAATACTGTGCTCATTTTTTGTCCCTGTCCAGTAACTAGATCACCCAGTCGCCATGACCCACTTTGTTTGGGGCGGTGTCCTTTGCCACCTCAAGTGGCTGTTTCCTGTTTGTGTGCGCATGAACCAACCCGTCCAAATCTGTCGACCAAGGTATCCCCAAAAACAGCGGCCTGATTGGTTTCCACCATATTAGTGGGGCAGAACTAGAGTCTATATAAACGCTACACCCTCCACCCATGGCCTTATGCTGCTACCATTTTCAGTTGGGTCAGCTCAATTTGATTCCTTGCTCTTAAGTTACTAGTGTGTTTGTTTCATCGTCGTCTTCTCTGTAACAATATGAAGCGTTCTACAGCGGCGTCAGGCAATATCAGTGGTAATGCCAGTGACAGCAAATGCCTGAGGCAACAGGAATTAGTCTGTAAGTTACCATTCAAATCAGCAACTGTAACTTTTTCTTTCATAAGAATTTCGCAGTAGCGATGTTAAATCCATTTCATCTTATTGTTTCAGCATACATCCATCAAATTGTGGATGAGTTGGAGGTGGTGAGGTTGCAGCAGCATCAACAGCGTTGTATATAATATATATTTTCTTCTTTATATATGTAACCTGCTGGTATTATTTATTTGTCTGTCAGTGAGTCTTTGCTGTTGTACATGATTTAGAAAATCGAAATCGCCGCCCGCAGTGGCTGAGCGGTTCTAGGCGCTTCAGTCTGGAACCGCGCGACTCCTACAGTCACAGATTCCAATCCTGCCTCGGGCATGGATGTGTATGATGTCCTTAGGTTGGTTAGGTTTAAGTAGTTCTAAGTTCTAGGGGACTGATGACCTCAGATGTTAAGTCCCATACTGCTCAGAGCCATTTGAACCACTGGGAAATCAAAATCAATAACTGTAACTTTTTCATAAGAATTTTGTAGTCCTGAATACATGTCGCCTTATTGTTTCAGTATATGTCCAACATATAGTTGGTGAGCTGGCTGCTGAAACTCAGCAACAGCATCAGTAGCAGCACTGTAAGTAGTATATATATTTTTCTCCTTTGTAGTAATGTGCATATATGTAACATGCTGCTGTTAGAAAAAAATTTCATCGTATATGTAATATGGGGCATATGCTTTGTTGTTGTTGTACGCAATTTCCTGGCAGAAGAGGAGGAAGAGGTAGAGGTACGTGTTGAGGGTAAGCAGGAACCATCGCAGGTGTTCTGTAAGTGCATATTCTAAAAAAAATTTTTTCTTTGCTTTATTAGATGTGTATATATTTTTATCATTAAAAGTCAATATGTGCTTTTAGGTGATATCAGTGAGATGGGCAGATGGTTCTTCTCCAATTCAGGCAAGTACAAAATGCCACAATGGGTGGAGGCCATGGAAAGAGAGACCTATGTCAGTGTGAGGAGATGTTAGATGACCTGAGTGAGATGCCAAGGAGCCACACCGAAATAGGTAATTTATATACATGCACTCATTTACTTACAAATAATAATAATAATCAGAGTTCTTTCTTTCCCTGCAGCAGCAGCGGGCGATGTCTGGAACGATGTAGATATTTCTCGGTATTCTCTCTCTTCTACAGCTGCTGCATCAAGGGAACAATTTCCACAATACGCTGTGGCTTGGGTACCGGGGACGGAGAAGATTGCTTCACAAAAGCAAGGTCCAGAGAGGCATGCATCATTGGCAAAGGCCCCGCTAGTTGCCGTGTGGGAAGCCGCAGCCGCCGCCGACAGTGCCACCACTTCCGCCTATCTACCGCACCGACTGCTGCCGCTCCACACCGCTCTGGCCTCTGTGGGCAACCCTCCCTCTGGCAAGCGTGTCAGGGTTGCAGCAGCGGCAGCAGCAACAGCCAGGCTGCTCTCACTGGCCTCATACCGCAGCGTCTCCTCCTCCTTCACCTTCTCGTCCTCGCTGATCTCACGAGGTACGTCACATACCTCTCTGCTCCGCTCCGCAAGCAGCTTCGTCATCGTCGTCAACTAGTTGTAGTTGCAGGGTCAGTAATAGCAATGATTCTGTGACAAGCAGCAGTTCCCTCTCCCGTCCTTTTAATGAAGGACATCAGACCAGTGACACTATGCCACAGTTACAGTACTTGGTGAATGCAGACGCCTTTGAGGAGCGAATCTCGTTTACGAGAATCGAGAATCTGGCAGAGTCAAAGTACTCGGTAATTGTGGACGCCTTTGAGGAGCGAATCCCGGTTGCTAGGATCGAGAATCTGGCAGGACGGTACCGCGACCCTGTGGGGTTTTTAAGAGCTTGCATTCCTGTCGTGGACACAGGACACCTCAAGGTTGTTAACGATCCGCGGTATCCCGCCATTAAGTGCTGAGTAATGTTGTGCATTGAACTGTCATATCTCCTGAAAGTGCTTATAGTACTGAAGACACAAGTCTTCATTTTCTTTGAGGTGGGGGGGGGGGGGGGATGGCATGATAATGTAGAGTACATCGATCACCGTTTGGTTTCGTGAGTCCACCTTGATAGCTATACTGGCCCAGTTTTCCAAGATGGAAATTAGGTCAGCTAATCACTCAGCTGAACACTGCAGCTGGATGTCCATATACATGTCCATGATCCGGTAGATGGAGGATCTATAGGGGATCAGCCGGCCGAAGTGGCTGTGCGGTTAAAGGCGCTGCAGTCTGGAACCGCAAGACCGCTACGGTCGCAGGTTCGAATCCTGCCTCGGGCATGGATGTTTGTGATGTCCTTAGGTTAGTTAGGTTTAACTAGTTCTAAGTTCTAGGGGACTAATAACCTCAGCAGTTGAGTCCCATAGTGCTCAGAGCCATTTGAACCATTTTATAGGGGATCGCATATAAAGCACCCAAAGGATATAGTGGAAAAGAAGGCATGCATTTATGTCAAAAATTAAAAGGATTAGGCTTGTTTTTCATAGTCAATCCTGCCTTATGAAAGAAATATTAAAGCGAAACCAGAGTGTACATATCGGTATGGTAGATACCTTGACATTCATAAGTGTTATAACTTTGATGTTATCGAATTCTCTGTTAAACTCCAAGACATACCTAAATTTGAGGCGCAGAATATATGAATATCGGTTTATGTTCATGACCTGGAGAAACATAAATCAGATGAGCGGAACAAGCATATTGTCATCAGCCCCCTCCATTTGTCAGAATTTGCCATTGAGCATAAGATGCATGTGAACATTCTCTTATTCTACAATGAGAAAAAATTAGGAAAAAGGCAGTTAATACTATTCTTGGATCAGAGACATGCCCCAGCTTCTATTCTCTCAACTGAGCAACTACAAGCGTGAAAAGCATACTTGCTTAAGGTGTCTAAATTACCTTTCCTCAGACAAGTTATTAGCCGCGCATGTGATAGATCACACTTCCATGGACCCGTTACATGTTATTGTGCCTATTGAGGAAAACAAATTCATGAAGTTTCAAAATTCTCACCATCAGGAGCGATACCCATTTGTGGTTTATGCTGACTTTGAAAGCCTCCTCTCCCCTGTGACCCGCTGTGGAGGTGTCCCTACAGCCTCACAAACTACATTCACATAAAAACACGTACCACATGCAGCAGCATACCAAATTGTATCGTCCTATTGTAAGGTGTCAGGCAAGTCCAACACCGTCCATGAAAACCCTGACATGATAAGCAAATCCAGTAGTATGTCACATAGCTCCGAATAAATCGTGACATTAAATTAACCAAAGTAATACGAGTAACGAGTGAGCAAATGGAATACCACAGACTAACACAAGAATGCCTAAATGCATGTCATACCTTCCCACCGTGAGGCAGACGCAGTTCCGAGGGGAGAAACGAGAACAGAAACCGAGAGCAGAACCGTGTTAAGCTAGAAGGCCCTACGATAAGGGACGGACACCCACGTCGCCAGCTAACCGACAGGACCACCCCCCACCCCATGTTAAAAGCTAGAGCCCTCCAGAAGAACAGTATAGATCTTACGATAACACTAAAAGGGCCACACCAGCCGCAAGTTTTAGCGTGAGACTTTTTCGCGTCTCTGTAACGTTGCAAACGTTAAAAACATTGCCCCACCACGAAAAGTAACCGACAGGACCACCCCCCAGCCCATGTTAAAAGATAGAGCCCTCCAGAAGAACAGTATAGATCTTACGATAACACTAAAAGGGCCACACCAGCCGCAAGTTTTAGCGTGAGACTTTTTCGCATCTCTGTTACGTTGCAAACGTTAAAAACATTGCCCCACCACGAAAAGTAACCGACAGGACCACCCCCCAGCCCATGTTAAAAGATAGAGCCCTCCAGAAGAACAGTATAGATCTTACGATAACACTAAAAGGGCCACACCAGCTGCAAGTTTTAGCCTGAGACTTTTTCGCGTCTCTGTTACGTTGCAAACTTTAAAAACATTGTCCCACCACGAAAAGTATAACGTTTCTCATTGGATAGACAGAATTTTTGTAGGTGGAGCTTAAGGTTAACACTGAAACCCTGATTGGTCAGATGAAAACACAGCCAGATAGTTTTTTTAAAACCAGCTTCGGTAAATTGTAGTAAGGAGAAGTTAGAGGGAGTTGCTTCCGAGACGGCGAGCTGGATGGAGCTGCGTCGCTCAACGCCCCCTGACACTGCCTAACCAACGACAAGGTAATGAACGCACGCGATGCCGCATAACAGCGCATAAAGCTTCACTCAGAACTGCAGAAGTCTCATCTGTTACACCCCCGTTTTGCGTAACACTAGTGTCGATCGTCAATTAAAGCTCATGGTGTTCACATTTGCTACGTAAGTTAAAAACTGAAACGCGATGATTTTTCTGTTATATAATTATCCAGAAGCCACATCAGCCACTGTAATTTACGACAAGTTATATAAGTAATTAAAGATAATTGAGGGTCACTGTAGACCATTTTGATAGTTTTCTCTTTTGTGAAACTTATTTTAAACCTAGATTATAGATGTGATATGGCATAGGTCATCCTTCGATCCATTGTAGAACTTGGAAACCCATTCAGGGAATATTCGTTCACATTTTTGTTGAACGCAGTAGGTTTTTATCATCCAGTATTGAAACATTTCCTTTTATCAACAGTGCAATTTATAAACAATGTTTTGTGAGTAGAATAAAATTTCCAATGGTAAACATAACTGCTTTTTCGACGTTATTTTACCAGCTAACCAAAAATAGGAAAGCCTTGAACCCCTTCCACTAAATTTAGTTAGCATTAAGATTCTTTTACAGGGAGTGCAGTGGAGCTGACGCTGAAATCATTAAGTATTTGGTTATACCATCGCTAGTTTCACTGAACTCTTCTGAACTCTACATGTCATGTGTGGTCTGGCGTCTCCTTACCAGCAACAGGTCTCAGGTTCAAACTAGTCAATTCCCTAAAAAACACGCTCAGAGCGTCGTTGCGCGAAAGTGGTAGGGAGACACGACTTAGAACAACAGACACCATGCAGAATGTTAGACTATGATTCAAGTTTTAACCGCTACAAATCTTATGTTGGTGATAATCCTGCGGTTTGGCTTCTCACTGATCTTGAAAATCTTTCGTTGGAGGTGGTGAAACTCTACAGCGAAGTTGTTCCCGAGACCAAATCGAAGGAGAATGAAGATTTGAACAATAATGTGGTTGACTGTCATATTTGTGGACTGCCGTTAGATAGACAAGTGGAAACTCCTTGTAGGGACCACTGGCACGCCGGCCGAAGTGGCCGTGCGGTTCTAGGCGCTGCAGTCTGGAACCGCGAGACCGCTGCGGTCGCAGGTTCGAATCCTGCCTCGGGCATGGATGTGTGTGCTGTCCTTAGGTTTGTTAGGTTTAAGTAGTTCTAAGTTCTAGGGGACTAATGACCTGAGAAGTTGAGTCCCATAGTGATCAGAGCCATTTGAACCATTTTTTGAACCGTTGGCACCTTACGGGGAGTTCTGTGGCGCAGCTCACAATACATGCAATTTGAATTACCAGCTACCAAAGCACATGCCCCTTTTCTTCCATAATTTAAGCGGGTATGACGCTCAATTTCTTGTGGAGCATTTAGCTGATTTCGGTATGAGGATAGATCAGCTCAGTGATCTGCCTGAGAGCATTGAGAAATATATTCCATTCTCCAAACGAATGACTAAGAATTACTCTCGGATTCCTTGACTCGCGACATATCATGCAGGCACCACTCCAGAAACGCGTTGAAGCACTACCTTGGGAAGATACGCACATCACGTGAGCTGTGTTTCCAGACGAGGGAAAGTTTCAACTTGTGACTAGGAAGGAGGTTTTCCCATAGGAGTATGTGGATAGTATGCAGAACTATATGCAACTAGGCTACCTGACGTAACTGTATTCTCTGATAACCTTAAGGTAATGCCATATTGGATGCAGAGTATGAGTATGCTGTGAATGTCTGGTGGGAATTCAAAATCTCCACTTTAGGAGAGTACACATGAGTTTACATGAACACAGGCGTGCGCTTACTAGCAGATATTTTAGATAAATTTCGCAGTCTATGCATGACCACATATTGCCTGGATCCCACCTTTTATTACACCTGGGTTGTCCAAGGACTCTATACTCAAGAAAACGAAGAGCAGTATCTATCTATTGACTGATCTCAACAAGCTTCTTTTCTTTGGGCTAGGGATCTGTGGGGGGCTTTGGCAATGTGTCCATAGGCATGCCAACAGTCACTTCTAATTGGTGAGTTTACATGGATGCCTGAAGACAAATGCAAGGGAATAGGTGGAAAATTCAAGAGGAGTATGGCAGTTTATTCTGATGAGAGATATGTGTGGTTGTGGAATATCTCACATAACGTATTAATTTGCATGATGCGCAGGCCGATTTGCCGCTGTGTCCAGAGCAACTAGTCTGCGAGGAGGCTTCACCCCAAAACTGATGACAACGCTGGAGAATAAGCGGAGATATATTATTCATTATTAAATCTCTAGCAGTGTCTCAGCTTGGGGATGGGGCTGGTTAGCATCATCTGGGCTATCTCGTTGAACCAGTAACCCTGTTTGAAGGAGTATATTGATTTGAATATGGGACAGAAAGCTTCCGCAACATGTGATTTTGAGAAAGATTTTTATAAATTAATGAATAATTTATTTTTTGGTCAAACAATGGAGAGGGAACAACGGGAAATTTTGATTAGAACCGAATGGGCTGGGCATTATGGCGTAAGAAAATATATCACCAGACCAAATCTTAAATGGGTCACCATATCAATGATAACTTTGTTGTTGTGGAGATGACGAAGACTGCGGAAGAGCTTATGAAACTACAGTAGAGCGTCGATTATCCGAACGTCGGTCACCCGAACGACCGCTTAACCGAACTGTGTACTCGCTCGCACCTGTTAATCTCCCACCCTACCGTCCATCATCCCCCTCACTCCCAAACCAAGTTTCCCACAGTAGTCTTCACACTGGGCCACCACTGGCGGAACATTGCTTCTAATGGGGCCTTCACAAGGCGCTGCTGACCGGCCAAGCCGCCAGTCGCTGTGTTACAACAATCAGCACTCTTTTGTCGGCTTGGCACTGACAGTAGAAGTAGCGGCAGTGTCAAAGCTGTTCACAGCAACAGCTGCGCCAGCTTAGAGTTGAGGCGTACCGCTCCGCGCATTTTGAAGGATTGCACGCCCCCAAGAAGAGCTTCTCACGGTGCAGTCGCCTTCTGTTCTCTGTTACGACCACTTGTGTGCTGCTGCGCGAAGAAGTGAACTTGACGATACAAAATGCTTAAACGTAAACGTGTTGTCCTTTCTATGAGGGACAAGTACGAGATTATTAAAAGGTTAGAAGAAGTTGAATCTGCAACCACTTTATCCAATGAGTACAAGGTGGGGAAGTCGACAATTACGGATATGAAAAAACAAAAGACGAGCATAGCAAATTTTATAGCTATGCTTGAGTCTACTGATGGATCAACAAGCCGTAAAACTACGAAGTTCGCCACTAACACAGATCTAGCTGATGCTGTTTACAAGTGGTTTACACAAAAGAGATCGGAAAGAGAGCCTATCTCAGGTCCCAATCTGTGCGAGAAGGCAATGCAGTTCAACGAAAAACTTGGAGGGCCTTCGAACTTTAAAGCGAGCACGGGCTGGTTAAAACGCTTCAAGTCGAGTCACGGCATTCGTGAGCTTACAATACGGGGAGAAAAACTGTCGGCTGATTCTTCAGAAGCTGATTCTTTCAAAGTCAAACTAAGGGACGTATTAAGGGAAGAAGATTATGCTCTCGAAAACGTTTACAATGCTGACGAAACTGAAAAGCTTCTTTTTGGCAAATAAACACGTACAGTTCGATTATCCGAACAAACCAGTTTTCCGAACACCCATGTACCTCAATTACTTCGGATAATCGACGCTCTACTGTAGTTTATGTGGGGATGTGCATACTAGACCTATCCAAACTCCACATGCACCCCATTAATTATGAGTTTGCAAAAACTCATTTCGCAGATCCAAAGCTACAATATATGGTTACAGATAGCTACATCTATTGGGTGAAGAACTGTAATCCACATGAAGTAATGAGGTACCACAGTAATTAATTCGACATGTCCTCATACATGGTAAATAATCCATATGGTATTGTTCCACAGAAGAAGAAGGTTATCAGCCTTATGAAAGATGAGGCAAATGGATTGGCGAGTGTGGAGTTGTAGGTCTGCGATCAGAAATGTATGCATATCACACACTGGAAGGTACCACCCAGAGGAGGGCTACAGGTGTGCGTTGTTTGACATCTAAAGCCCTCTCTATGGAAAACTATCTGCAGTGCTTATACAGCGGTGTTTATGATGCTACACCACAGCTACCACTTATAGTGTGGCAAACAAGAATTCGATCGAGAGGACACGAGGTGTACACTATGCTCCAGTCTAAAATTGGCTTATCGCCGCATGATAATAAAAGGGTCATTCATGATGATGGGACTAAAATTCTCCCATACTTACACTACTCACTTGCAGCGAGAGAAGGAATGGGGGACTCTGATTGAGAGAGAGGGAGGGAATGAGTGAGGGAATGTGTGTGTGTGTGTGTGTGTGTGTGTGTGTGTGTGTGTGTGTGTGTGTCTGTGTGTGTGTCCTGTGAAAAAAGTTAAAAGCGAAGTAAAAAAAGGTTTAAAAATGTAAAAAAAGAGCATAACCAAATATATATCATATAAATATTTCTTTATTCTTACACTGTGTATGTGTATTGTGCAGACGCATGTGTACAAATCTATGCACCATTAGCGCCACATAAACAGAATAGTTTTTAAGTTTCACATGCCGCTAGTTGTCCAAGACTGATCAGTTTTTAAGTGTATATATCTCACAGCCCATCAGAGTTATTGTTTAATCTACGAGGATTGTGGAATTTAGTAGCAGTAAAACAAAAAATCTCCACAATAGTCTTCAACGTAATTTTACAAAAAATTGTAAAATATTCTCACCTAGTGCTATTGAAAAAAAATGTAAAAATATCCTCTACAACCGTTACTGTTGTGAGTTTTTTTTTCCCCACTTATTAATAATAGCGTCTAAGTTAAAAGTAACTTCTGCATCGAAATATCAGCGTCAAATTGTGTCTCAAAAACTAGGTTGAGAGAAGATACGCAAAACGTGGGAAAACTGAGGGAGAATGAGGGAGTACTTACACGACTCCTTGGTGCAGGAAAATTCTTATACATGGGAACGACTATGTGATAGCAAGAGGAATACGAGAAAAAGTTGACATGAATCACCAGGAACAAGGGAAATGGTCATTTTTCGAGGACAGCTATAAGACCGGTGGATTAGGCTGTTTAACGTGGATGATCACCAAATGTAGAGTAATAAATTTATGTATATGTGGTCCAGAGCTATCAGTACCACCTTATAGATTTTTATAAGGTGTTCTCAGCTACATTACCAGCTTGGAGACTGCAATATACAGCTAAAGACTGTATCACATGTTTGTCCCTGTGCAAGTTTATTTACGTGTTTTAACTTTAACAAACAGTATTTACAATGTGCTCCTTTGTAATCTCTACCAATCACGACCATGCGGTGTCAGCTACCAAATACCTTACAGAACAGTTTCTGCATGGTTTTTAAACAACATTTTGATGTATGTCTATTGAAATAAGAGGGATACATACAAGCTTACTGCCGTCTTTGATGCTTTCGTGGAAAAGAAAACCATCTGCCTCTAAATTGATACGGATCTGCATTAAAGGGTGAGGGAAAGTAGGTCAAGTAATCGGTTGAGAGGGGTGGTAAGGAGTGCGATTTAATGGTAGACTGAGGATGCTTTCTAGAGAGAGGGAGATGTTGTGGAAGGTCAGTTATCACTCATTTAACCGTTTTTTTCTGTTATCCTGTCGGGGTGTATCAGTTGTGTGGTATAACCTGTCTTCAACCCGTATACAACTGCATGCTCTATGGCCCGCCGCTGTGGCCGAGAGGTTCTAGGCGCTTCAATCCAGAACCGCGCTGCTGCTACGGTCGCAGGTTCGAATCCTGCCGTGGGCATGGATGTGTGTGATATCCTTAGGTTAGTTAGGTTTAAGTAGTTCTAAGTCTAGGGGACTGATGACCTCAGATGTTAAGTCCCATTAGAGCCATTTCAAACATTTTGCATTCTCTTTGTGTGACTTAGAGCGCTATCTATCTGTGATAGTTAATACCAAACCTCTCCATACTGCAGTCAGCAGAGGACATCATGTGTGACGAATCATGTCTACAAAACCGACAGGAAACCTATTTCGGCACCTTCATCGAGATGAAGGAAGATATATGTCTTGTACTCCATTCCCCTACCATATCTTGGACATAAATCGAGTCTTCAGTTTCATAACTGCAATGATTCTAAGTTAGTGACTTTGTGAGGTACTACAGTCGGCTGTGTACACCTTTGCTTGACAGATGTCCTGTGTGGAAGAGACTGTGTTCTGTTCACGGAGCTAGAGCAGCATGCAGCGTAATTACACATGTCAAACACTGCTGCTACGCATTTGTCTATTTCCTCATAAGATGTCGTTGTCATGCACATTCCATTACAAACGATCCTTTTATAGGACTGATGTGAGCATAGCACAATTTCCGAACCTTAATCGGATGTGAACAGTGGGCACTATGTATCTCCAGAAAGCTACATAGTTTTCTTTTCTGGATAGAAGGTAGTAGTTTTATCACCTTAAATTTTCTCACCAGTGTGTGTGGGATAGAAAACTTGCAGTGTGAAGATATGTCATGTGTTGCAAATATATATCCTGCATTCGAATATTAACAGCATTTCATTTCATATATCGGAAACCACACTGCAATAATATTATAGCACACTTAAGTGCAGAACTGTGTAGCCTTAGGAGTGTGTGTTTATGTTCCACGGTCATTTCTCTCTTCCCAGTACCTTCTTGATTTGGAATCTAAACACTATAACAGTTCTACAGAATTGGTAGCACTAGAGATTTACAGAAAGTGTCTTAGAAACCTTCTGTCTGGAGCTCCGTTATGCAAAAATCATACGTTTCTTCTTCTTCTTAATCGTGTGTTATATCACCACAATACTCTCAAACGTATGAGACTCATATCTACTGTATACCACTAACAAGTGATAAACTCTTCAGCATGAAAGCATCTAGAGAGATCGTGTGTACATGGATGAGTGATGTGAGTAGGATTGGTACAGAATAGTATTCACAGAACGGCAGTTACAGTATTGATATGGTAACACCGTCTGTACCACTAGAGTCGATCATTACAAGTTTAGAACACTTGTTATACTCTTTTCAAAAGCAAAATCTCAAAGTGAACTGGTTACGTGGAACTGAGCTCGCTCTGTTCCTTCACGAAACATTGAATGTAATGAGTATAGCACCCTCCTACGTCTGGTCAGTTCCAAATCAAATTGGAGACAATGTTGCCGAGACGGTTGGTTAAAGACAGAGGAAGAATTAGGAGGTGGCTAGAGAGAGGCCATGCAGAGTTCTGCTTAGGATTCTTGGCTCTGAGCGCTATGGGACTTCACTTCTGATGTCATCAGTCCCCTAGAACTTAGACCTACTTAAACCTAACTAACCTAAGGACATCACACACATCCATGTCCGAGGCAGGATTTGAACCTGCGACCGTAGCGGTCGCGCGGTTCCAGACTGTAGCGCCTAGAACCGCTCAGCCACTCCGGCCGGCTTAGGATCCTTAGTGAATAGTTTCAACAAAGGGGTAACTCATTTAAAAATAGAGGGAAGAGTGCGAGATCTTTTAATCTCCGATTCTATCCCATGAATGTGAGCATATCTTTGACTCCCATCCACACAGGGGGAGAGATAAATTGCAATAAAATATTACCAAATTTAAAAAAGTATAGTTTTAGCACTCCTGTCGGCTGATGGCTATTTCCTACACTAAGAAACAGAATTTGTGTCATATGATGTAAGCTATGTAACAAGGTTCATGACCACTCTGCTATTAGGGTGGAAAATATAGAGATAGCTGTTTAGAAGTGCTCCACAATGCCGCAACCTCCTCCAGTTTACATATACTGGAATGTCTTCCACATTTTTATCAATAAGAAACAATGCCTATACCTTTGATTTCAACCATCCTGTGTGTTGCAGGAGCAGCTTAACTTACATCATGCACTGCCCTGCTTTCTAAGAGAGCCGATGGCTCGAAATGTGTTAATACCGGTTCAGCACATGACACAGATATCAAAGCCATAGTAGAAAAACAAAATGTGTGATGATATACAAAGCTGTAGTCATGCACTGCTTGGATGTGTCGCAGGAGAAACACAATGTATCGTACTGCTTGTGAAAGAACAACACAAGAGCCCTCTCTTGTGACTGATAGTCAGTGGAACATCGTCTTGCTACAGTACAGTTGACAAAGTTTTACACACTTCTGTGCAAGCGACGTTGATCACTGGCCATCTGCTCCAATGGACCAATACGTCCATATTCTACATGCTTGATGTCAGCATGCAGATGGTATTTGTCTTCGACATATCGGAATTGAGACAGATGATAATATCTTATCGAGTTTTGTACCAGGTGACATTAGCAAAGTTTTTATCCTTCCTAGTTTTACCCCACTGGATGTTATAAAAATAATTAGGAGATAGATAGATAGAGAGAGAGAGAGAGAGAGAGAGAGACTGTGTTGTTAGCGAAGTCTCTAACACCATTTCTAATTTACTGATCATACGAATACAATAAAGGAGATCAGGACATGTAGAGGGTCATATTTATCGACTATCATTCGATACTGATGAGAATTATACATGATCATATAATGTTGATCGTCGGTAAAGCAGATGCCAGACTGAGATTCATTGGAAGAATCCTAAGGAAATGCAATCCGAAAACAAAGGAAGTAGGTTACAGTACGCTTGTTCGCCCACTGCTTGAATACTGCTCAGCAGTGTGGGATCCGTACCAGATAGGGTTGATAGAAGATATAGAGAAGATCCAACGGAGAGCAGCGCGCTTCGTTACAGGATCATTTAGTAATCGCGAAAGCGTTACGGAGATGATAGATAAACTCCAGTGGAAGACTCTGCAGGAGAGACGCTCAGTAGCTCGGTACGGGCTTTTGTCAAAGTTTCGAGAACATACCTTCACCGAAGAGTCAAGCAGTATATTGCTCCCTCCTACGTATATCTCGCGAAGAGACCATGAGGATAAAATCAGAGAGATTAGAGCCCACACAGAGGCATACCGACAATCCTTCTTCCCACGAACAATACGAGAATGGAATAGAAGGGAGAACCGATAGAGGTACTCAAGGTACCCTCCGCCACACACCGTCAGGTGGCTTGCGGAGTATGGATGTAGATGTAGATGTCATGCTTCCGAATTTCTTTGTGCAGTCCACATATGTTCTGCATGATTGTGAATTTCCTTCTATACGTTAGTACGCCATTTTCCTAGTTGTGATAGCTCTCTACCTAGTCAGTGAAGAGAGGAGGACAAGACAGCCTTCAGACTAACGAAACAGTGCTGTTGGAACATGATGGGATTTCAAGAGAGTTATCACGGGTCTGTGATTTGATGGGGGACATCTATTACTCATGGAAATCATGTGAACTACTAGTCATTTCCTTTTCAATTCCACTCGCAAACCGAACGAGGGAAAAAGACAGCCTATATACCTTCTTATGAGAGCTAATTTCTGTTATGTTGTCCTCGCGATCCTTACAGGAAATGTAGGTTGGCGATGGCAGAATCCTTCTGCGGTCTGCCTCAAACGTTGGTTCTCGATAGTGTCCCTCAGGAAGAACATCGTCTTCCCTCCAGGGGTTCCCATTTCAGCTACCTGCAGAGTGTAATCAGACTATTGCAACAAATTACCCTCCATGCCAAGTTACTTGCATGATACGGTTTAATTAAATAGCCTACCAATTTGGTATCAATGACCTGCGGGTGTAAGCAAGGGCTAGGGTACCATAGATATGATTAGAGAGTTGGAGCAGTAATCGGGCGTTTTTTCGATGTGGCAATATCTTTTCACGAAATTTCAATCTCCTGTCTACACAGGGAGAGATGATCATCGTAATAAATTCAGCTATATTACTAAATTTATAAAGTGATACGTAGTATGTACCTGATATGTACAACATCTATGTACAGTTACCTTAAGAGACTTCGTATGTGCGAAGTATTTGGTTACCTTAAGAGAGTTCAAAAGTGAGGTAGCATCCTATGTTAGATGTAATCTTCATTCCATCAAGAGTCGAAATTGAATTTAATATTCTAGTTCTGTGACAGGACTATGAAGAAACATCATCATAAGCTGCTGGTGAGTGTTTTAAGCGATCTGTTTGACTTCTGTAAATTGTTAAACAATTAATTTCATTGGGTAGTGCAAATTAATTATTTCCTTCTATTTTTGATATCGAAACTGCGGCACCTGTCCCTTTGTCCACAGCATTAGCCAATAGGAACACAGTATTCTGAAGAGAGATGAAGACCTCTGTCTGCATGTTTGGAGGCGTTGTTTCACACACACAAGTTGGAAGTAGCCTCTTGAGGGACGGAGACAGGAAACGTGTCTGGAATGTCCCAAACAACAGAATGCGAGCACCTGATGCTTCGTTATGAACCACGAGATCAAAGGGGGTCGACACCTGGCCTGTGGTCGACGGTATTTAGTATCGTGATCTGTAATTAGGACATTGGGCAGTTTTTGACCTCCATAGTGGCGTCCGGACAACAGACACACTTGGAATATACTAGCCGCACTCCACTCCTCTCCTCAGCGCTTACAGTTATTAAATCTTGGGATGTGGGGGTATTGGCTGCAGACCTGAGCTCTTCCCAAGTGAGGGACCCCTGCCTTTTGCAAACTGATCAAATAAACAGTATGCATCATTATATTATTGACACTCATCTGAATTTCGTCTCCTCTCCATCACAGACTGAGTCTTTTTCCAATCAATTTTTTTCTGGGAAGGGTGGGGAGGGAGTGGGCGACGGGCGGGGGTGTGGGACAACCTCAGGTGATTGCATTGTGCACTAGCTCAGTGTGTCAAGATGAGCACACAACCAAAAATTTTCCAACAAAGCAACACCTCCAATCTGCAGCAGTGTAATTAAGTAATTAGCCAAGTAGTTGCTGGATGTGAGGTTTTCGCATAAAATAAAGAGATCAACCCCTGAAAATTGAATTTTATAAATAAACAGTATCCTCTGCTATGTGACTGATATTTACTTCAATTTTGCATCATGAAATCCTTCCTGGTCCACGCGGCTCCCTCCGTCGGTGGTTCGAGTTCTCCCTTGGACATGGATGTCTGTGTTGTCCTTAGCGTAAGTTAGTTTACATTAGATTAAGTAGTGTGTGACCTTAGGAACCGATGAACTCAGCAGTTTGGTCCCATAAGACCTCGCCACAAATTAAAAAAAAAAAAAAAAAAACCTTCCTCTCCAACACAGACTGAGTCCTTTTCCCATCAGTTTTCAGATTGGGGGGGGGGGAGGGAGGAGGGGGAAGTGGAGGATGGGAGGGGAGAACTTGGGGATTTATCAGAGGGGGAGAGGTTAAAAAATTTATCGACTTAATTAATTAGTTGATTAATTTGATAGCAAAGGTGTGCTTCTATTAGTGAGGGGATTTCCCAGAGAGGTGTGAGAGGTGGACAGGGAGGGGGAGGGGTAGGGGTTTTCTTAGGAGGACAGATTATCCCCATGGGATCATAAAGCAATTAACAGAACAATAGGTTAAGGATAGGTGTTGGTGATCATAAATCAATCAAGTTTTCCCCTGAATGTATGCAACCCTTACTAAGAAATGCCCCAGTACCCCTGTTGCCTACAGCTCATATAGATGTATACATGAATACAAATGCTTTTACTTAGTTATTAATGATATGAGAAAATATTATGTTCCTGATACCCACTAAACGTTAACTAGTTAATGTCAAATCACTTCTACGCTCCAGTAATTTTGGAGTAATGCCATAGGACTGGGAAACGTTCTTCTGGAAGTCATCTGCCACTGCCTTGCTGTGATCTGTTATGAGGATCGCTTATGTATGTGTGTGTGAAATCTTATGGGACTTAACTGCTAAGGTCATCAGTCCCTAAGCTTACACACTACTTAACCTAAATTATCCTAAGGACAAACACACACACCCATGCCCGAGGGAGGACTCGAACCTCCGCCGGGACCAGCCGCACAGTATGACTGCAGCGCCCTAGACTGCGCGGCTAATCCCGCTCGGCGATCGATTATGTATATGTATCGTGTGGGTATCTGTGATGAATTCTTGTACATTGTAGTGCTATGTTTGTATATTGATGAAAATGGAAGCACATCGGTATACAGCCTACTTTTCGACTAGTAACAGTGTGTCGAGCTTAACTTTTCTATCTGACGGATGAATATGCCTCTGTAGTTTCACAAATCCTCTCACGAGACTGTGTACACATTGGAATTAACCTACCATATTAGTATATAGTGATCAGAGGCATAAAATAAACTCGTCAATAACTATTTAAGTTGTTTGTCTGAACAGCATTTTGCTGCCACTACCGGTTAATCTCTGACAGCACGGTCGGGATTAAAAAAATTCACGCACTCAGATGTCACGCTGTACTCCCAAATCCGCTAACAATACAGAAGTGTCTACAGCACGATTGCAATCACTTGTACGATAAGTATCTTCATCCAACACATTGTAGGAGATGTGTGTAGTTAGTGCTGCGGGTAGGCTCTGGCTCTGAGCACTATGGGACTTAACTACTGTGGTCATCAGTCCCCTAGAACTTAGAACTACTTAAACCTAACTAACCTAAGGACATCACACACATCAATGCCCGAGGCAGGATTCGAACCTGCGACCGTAGCAGTCGTGCGGTTCCGGACTGCGCGCCAAGAACCGCTAGACCACCGCGGCCGGCGCTGCGGGTAGGATTTTGCTTCAGAATATTCGAGATGTAGAGCTGGATCCGGGTCTAGGTTAATTTTTTTATTTATTAATGGTTTGGTATTTGGCTTTTAATAGTTATTTGTGCCGTAACAAGACGTCTTATACAAAGCATCTGCAATTACATAATACTAACCCAGATATGAGTGTACAACCGCTTTCATTATTCCACTTTTAAAGACTTACGAGCATTTAACGTTCACTCTCTTTTCACGCTGTCCAGCCCATTGTCAGTATTGCTGCATTTTCTTCAGCTATAACCCGTTCACCAAAGCAAGAAATGAAGAAAAAACTACTCTAATCATCTCCTTTGTAACTACCTCTGCTTCTCTTCCCCTTCCACTAATGAATTCATACCACCGCTAGGTAGTTGCCCTTCAACGACGGAAATCACATAGCCACATCGTCTATGTGTATTGTTTCGCGCTAGTTCATGTACTGAATTCAAACCCAGCTTACGATATACTCTCATGGAACTGGTACCAACGCTGATGCTTGCCACTTTCACATCCGTTAGGTTTGCAAAGACATGAGTTACCAATAGGGCGAGCAGCCCGCTTCACATGCAGTTACCATACTCTGTCAATATTTTTATCATCACTGTGTAATGACTTCCAGCTCAGCGCGCCCTCCTACCCTCCCCCTCCCACACCCCTCCATGGTGCTACCACAGTCTAATATAACAGTCGCGACACTCACTGCTGTAAAAGTTGTTGCCGTTTGACAGGTGGAGCGACACTAGCGCTCCAAGCGGCAGGTAAGGTGAACGTCAGATGCGGCGTAAGCATAATGTTTGTTTGCATCCATTTCCTACGTTATTTCCGAATTATTCGAGTTAGTTTCTTGCCTCCAAGAGTTTGTGTAGTATCAGAAGGCATATATGTTTCTAAAAATGATTCTAAAATAAGCGCAAGTATGGACAAAAACCATGAATATAGTGGCAAGCTACAACACATTCGTGAAGAAACACTTGTGACATTGGACAGAATTGCAGCTTACCACGTCGATATCAATAGAATATAAACACACAGAATCACATATAAGAAGCACAGACACGTACCTCTACATGCAAAAGCGATGGACAGCTCGTTTATCGTTCTGTAGGCCTACTGTGTTTGTCATTGTCGCCTGTTGCCACAAGTACGACCTTCATCTTTATATTATTCTAAGTGGGATAAGCAACTAACAAATAGTGGGAGAAATATGCTGAAAACATTATAATGAGCTGATTATATTACATTTCACGCAAAACCAAATATTTGTATAATTTTCAAACAATCTGTCTGTAGGCACTTTCCTTGTCCCATAATAGTTTCGCTCGAAGTCTAGCGATCTGCACATTCTGACACTACACACGCTTTTGTAAGACACAAACAGCTGCACTTAATTTAACCATTTCATCGTCAAAGCAGGTCTGTGTTGATGATTCTCACGAATCTAGCACTAATACATGGAGAGTTGAACTGGCTGCTTCTGTGTCATAGGACTGTTTTACAGCTTTAGATTGATTGTCGAACCTTTGTGGCTATTTCCTCTTCATCGTCAGTTGAGGTGGCTTATTTGGAATGTCAAACAGTGTGAGTACTGCATTCCACACGAGTTTGTTATTGTCTGCGTTCATGAACTGGTTTTGTTCGAAATGTAGCGAACAAAACCTAATATTATTATACAGGTAAACCGGGTCTCTCTTCATAAGGTCTTCTCGTCTGCTATTAACTAGCCATTTTTTGCTCCTAAAACGAAACATTCATCGTTTATACACATACAGTTTGCAAGTGAATCCTGACGATACACTTTAGTAACATGATGGTATATACCTCTCAGGATCCTTATGAAAACTGAAAAAGACAGGTGTGGTGTCTTCTTCCTATTGCTGCTGCAATTTATTGCGCTACAAACGCTCCCGATGGTAAAAACCATTGTGTAAATCAAAATAAACAGTCACTATTCGATTTCACGATCGCGCCGAACTCACAGTTCAACCTACCGGCCGCTTGGGGCGCTGCTGGCGCTGAAGGTAACAAAATCTAAGCGAAGTGTCGCGACTGTTATGTTAGACTGTGGTGCTACTACCTTCTACCTCCCCTTCATCCGCAACAACTTAAACCCAACATGTCATCGACTTCGCACTCATCACAGTCATTCACGCGACACAGATACACATTTGACGCTTCATATCGGATCGGCAAACCACATTCACTAAGATCTTGCCAAGAGTGGTGATGCAGGATTCCTGCATCTGTTTCCCTGTGCTCATTTCCTTAGTATGGGAACACATCGAATTTTTGACATGTATTGTATTGTATGTTAACTGGGGGCCTAGGAACGACGGAGAGGCTCCGTCCCTGCCGCAGCTGCAGTGGTCCACAACCCCGCGTCGACTGCCGCAGTCCACTTCACCCCTCCGGTGCCCCACACCGAACCACTCAGTCAGGGTTATTGTGCGGTTCCGGCCCCGGTGGACCCCCCCCCCCCTGCCCCCCCCCCCCCCCTCAGGGAACGTCTCACACTCTCACACCAGACGAGAGCAGCCACTATGTTTGCGTGGTGTGTGTGATGTCCTGCGGTTAGTTAGGTTTAAGCAGTTCTAAGTTCTGGGGGACTGATGACCTCAGAAGTTAAGTCCCATAGTGCTCAGAGCCATTTTGTTTGCGTGGTAGAGTGATGGTGGTGTACGGGTACGTGGAGAACTTGTTTAAGCAGCAATCGCTGACATAGTGTAGCTGAGGCAGAATAAGAGGAACCAGCCCGCATTCGCTGCTGCAAATGGAAAACTGCCTAAAAACCATCCACAGACTGGTCGACTGACTGGACCTATACACGAGTCCGCCGGCGGATCCGTGCCGGGGACCAGGCGCTCCTTCCCAATCCGGAAAGCCGTGCGTTAGACCGCACGACTAACCGGGCGGGTTTTTCAAAAGTAACTAGATATTAATTTTGCTCTAACAAACCGACGTGAACGGTTGTGTCACCAGGAAGTTCGAGCCGGCGCAACTTAATGTAGCAGAATAGCAGTCCGGATGTGAGACAGCGGTCCGTAGCTACGACTAGAGTTCTTGACAGGTTTGCTAAATTTCAGTAATTTTGCAGAATTTCGAGAAGAAAACAATAATATTTACGTTAATTTTTTTTGTACAAAAAATTAACTGCGGACTTCGCGAAAAAAATCACAGTTTTGAATAGTTCCCCAAGAGCTCTACAGAAAACCCTAATGATGTTTTTCGTGCAGAGAATAGTTTATGAAACAATTGCAGTAATGAATGACCCCTTTGCACCATCGTGTGAAGTTGTCAACCAGTTTTCCAGAAATATACATTTTTTTCGGAGTTATTGGGAGATGTGCTATAGTTCCAGAGTTGTCTGTAAAAATTTTTAATATTTCTGTTGAATTTTGCATTTCGCAAAAAAATGAAAAAAGATCACAGTTCTGAATGGCCGAATACCTTGAAGTTCGCAACCGATCTTAGAGAAATATGTAGTGTATTTTTTTCGGAGTTCTTTGTAGTTATCCCATAGTTCGAGAGCTCTCTGTACAAGCTGTGAATAGTCCTGTAGGATTTCGCGAACAAAATTATAATCACATTTTTGAATAGCTAACTAGCTATGAATTTGGAACTGACTTTCGCGAAATAGACATTTTTCTCGGAGTTCTTAGTAGATATGCTAAAGTTTTAGAGTTGTTTGTACTAAATTTGAATAGTTCTTCAGAAATTCGGGCAAAAAGCACTAGTAATTGGCAAAATTTTAATGTTGTAAAAATTATTTGCCAACTTACAAAAATGAAATTGTGATCGAAACTCTGCATAGCTCCGTGAGAGTTCTACAGTGAACTTAATGATATTTTTTGTGTAGGTAATAGTTTATGACATAAATGCAATAATGAGAGTCCTATTTTCACTACAGAAAATATACGAAATCGACTTGGATTCTGATGGTCGTTCCAATCACAGTTTTGGATATCATCCGAAGAGTTTTATCGAAAAATCTAATGTAATTTCTTGTGAAGATAATCGTTTACAATTGCAATAACGTGGAACCTACTTCACGAACATAGAGGTTTGCGATCGGAAGATGAGCTTCGCTGCCCTAGTTGTGATCGGGGCATGTAGGTTCAAGCCGGCACACGTCATGTCGACCGTCGTTATACATCCAACTGCTGACCTCAGCAATCTAACGATAGTGGCCATTTTTTATCGCGTTGTATTACAACAACTTTAATTTAATCCGATATTCTTTGTTACAGTTAAGTACCAGATTTGAAGATAGCTGTCTCTGTAATGTGCTTTCATGAACTCCTGTTGCTTCAGTGTTCTATTTTACAACATTTAGCAAGATATACGCTATTATTTTCACAGAAGACTTCAGATGGGGCACAGATGCATTTCCAGAGTACTTAACATTCCGCAATAAGAATTCGCGTTGCTCATTTAATTTATTTCCTGGACGCAGCGAAAACTTATTTTTACGTTTGGAAGATAATCATGACCATACACCAGTTCCAGAATATTTATTAAACAGAAGAATATCACGCAATTCTGTTGAAAGAAAAGGCAAATATTTGGATGACAGGTCTTTAAAGTTTATTATTTACTAGGAAATCAGAATAACAAGCACGAGATAAAGGTTGTACTTGCGTCTGACTTGCGAAATGAGTATGTGACTAAAAAATGGAAGATACATGTAAAAGTCAAATTATACTTTGATTAACCGAACTTCTTTAACATTAGCGAAATAAGATAAGCTTATTTCTGATGGTGTCGATATTATTATACTTGGTCTCCAAATATTTGCAAGGCATCTTGGCAATAACGGTCCTGAAACGAAAGCGAAAAGCACTGATATATCAAGGCAGATAGTTACGAGACGAAACGAGGAACTCTCTCAGGACGTATCCCAGCAAGTGGAAGACCTTGTCCATTCTTGTACTTTCTTGTCTCTAGCTTTGGATGGATCGACGGAAATACGTAATGTTGCCCAGTTTACCATTTGTATAACTGGAATTGATGTTAGTTTTAATGTGTTCGAAGATCTTGCCAGTCTGGAGACATTACATGTTAAAACAAGAGGATCAGAAAAACCTGAAAAACAAAATAATGCTTACAAAAGTTTAAAAGTACACTATAGAAAGTCATAAATGTGTGTACTGACAGAGAGCCTTCAGTGATAGGTAGAATCAACGGCACAGCAACTTTACTCGAAAACTTTTTAAATCGTCCTGTAATAGACAATTACTGCATTATACACCAAGAGCCACTATGTCGATAAACCTTAAACCTAAAACATGTAGCATGTTATGCCACCAGTTCTGAAATATGTGAGTAAACCTAGATCTACGGCATTAACTACATGAGAATTCTGAGAGTATTGTGAATTGTTGGATTTGGAGTAGGGTGAACTTGTCCTACATTGTGAGGCGCAGTATTTCTAAATGAAAGCTTTGAATAGATTTTGGAACCCAAAAAACCCTCTTTCTGATTTTTTAGAACAGGAAAATGCACTAACTGAAAAAAGAACCCCGACAATTAGCTATTTGATTTAGCATTTTTAGTTGAACTTAGTTGTCATCTAAAAGCCTAAATTAAAATCTAGAAGGGAAAAATATGTCCATTGAAAATAATATTTAAATTGATCATCTCTCAGTTATAAAATTAGGATTCCAGTCAATTTCTATACCCGAAAAGGCACAGTGAATGGGCTGCCGACAACAGCAACGTGACCAAATAAATTGAAAAACGTAAATATTGCAAGGGTAAGTTGAAAGCCGTTTTCATAAATTCAAAAACCAGTTTCAGTTAGTGAACAAAATATAATGAAAATTCGCATCGACACAGAAATAGACCTGATTAGTTAAAAAACAATTTCATTGTTAAAATGAAATCTGATAATCTTTTTTCATATCAAAATGATTCTGCCATAATCAGTTTTTGGCATTTATTACGCAGTAAACATTTCCTAGAGCTACGAACATTTGCACATAGTTATATAGCTCTATGTCTCTCTGACACGACGTGCAGATGAGTACAAGGCTTTCCATCTATGAAATTTATTAAAGGTAAAACAACGTCAAGAATAAAAGAACCAAATTAATCGTATATACGGTTCCTGTGCTGTAACGGATGTTGTTTAAATACATTAATTAGAACATTTAAAATGTTAATTGAATCTGCAAACATACTGACATTTTAGGCTGTTAAGCGTATAATGGGACTCCCTCTAGTGAGCAAAGAGAATAGACAACTCCAGCGCTCTGAGCTCTCTCTCTCTCTCTCTCTCTCTCTCTCTCTCTCTCTTTTTCTCTGCATCTATCTACCTCTACATCTGTCTGACTGCTACTCCAATAAGCGTGTGTCTTTTGAGCTGACGTAAATTAATTGATTTAATTGCATGAGTCAGTTATTCTTTTACCGCCTCTATGCGAAGAAGATCCTTACCCTACCTCTGTTTTCCAACCCTGTCAATGTACGTATGAAGGTACAAAAGATGCTAGAATTGTATGACATATCTGAGCTCCTCTGTGAAAAGAAATAGCGTATGTCTTGCTAAATGTTGGAATGTTCCTGTGTGATCAAGCACTGAAGTAACAGATGTCCATGAAAGAATCTTATAGAGCAGGGGTCTCCAAACATTTTAGCTCTTCCGCTAAGTCCCAAGATTCACGACCTAGCTATAGTCTTCTTGAGGCCTAATACAGCAGTACTGCTCGGAACTAATCTGTACAATTCGTAAATTTTCGTGACAACTGCCAATCATTACTGCCAATCATTACTGCCAATCATTACAAGCTGACACAGAGACTACTGCAGTAGTCATTACGCAGTGAAATGCTTATTGTTTGACCTTGAGCTGTGGCCTTAATTACATTTCATATACACTGCTGCAAACGAATACCGCTCGTGTAGGTCGTTGTAAGGCTCTTTCACGAAACCTTAGTACTTCCGTGAGTCGTTAACATCACAGCCACTAGTCTGGATGTAGCGCGAGCTGCGTACACTGAGGTGACAAAAGCAGTGAGATAGTGATATCCACATTTTCAGAAGGCGACAGTATCGTGTACACAAGGTGTGCATTGTCGGAGCTCTCATTTGTACTCAGGTATTTCATGTGAAAAGAGCCCCACGTGATTATGGCCACACGCCAGGAATTAAGGCTTTAGGCGGAATGGTAGTTGGAGCTAGACGGGAGGGACACTTCATTTCGGAAATCGTTAGGGGATTCAATATTACGAGATCCACAGTCTAAAGAATGTGCCAAGAGTACCAAACTTCAGGCATTATCTCACACCACGAACATCACAGTGGCCGACGGCCTTCATTTAACAAACGAGAGCAGCGGTGTTTGCTTAGAGTTGTCAGTACTAACAGACAAGTAACACTGCATGAAATAATCGCAAAAATCGTTGTGGAACGTACGACAAACGTATCCGTTTGGACAGTGCGGCGAAATTTGGCAGTAATAGGCTATGGCAGCAAACGAAGAACGCGAGGACGCGAGTGTTGCTAACAGCATGACGTCGCCTGCAACGACTCTTCTGGGCTCGTGATCATGTCGCTTGGACCCTAGACGACTGAAAAACAGTGGCCTGGTCAGATGAGCCCACATTTCAGTTGGTAATAGCTGATGGTAGGCTTCGTGTGTGGCCCAGACCCCACGAGGTCATGGGCCCAAGTTAGCAACAAGACACTGTGTAAGCTGGTGGTGACTCCATTATTGTGTGATTTGTGTTTGCATGGAATATACTCAGTCTTCTGGTTGAACTCAAGCGATTGTTGCCTGGAAACTGTTATGGTTGGCTACTTGCAGACCATTTGCAGCCATTCATGAACTTCATGTTCCCAAACACCGATGGAATTTTTATGTATGACAATGCGCCGTGTAACCGGGCTGCAGTAGTTCACGATTAACTTCAAGAACATTTTGAATAATTTAAGCGAGTGATTTATCCACTCGGATTGTACGACATGATTCCTACCGAACATTTATGGGTCCGCAGCTCGTGGTCGTGCGGTAGCGTTCTCGCTTCCCACGCCCGGGTTCCCGGGTTCGATTCCCGGCGGGGTCAGAGATTTTCTCTGCCTCGTGATGACTGGGTGTTGTGTGCTGTCCTTAGGTTAGTTAGGTTTAAGTAGTTCTAAGTTCTAGGGGACTGATGACCATAGATGTTAAGTCCCATAGTGCTCAGAGCCATTTGAACCATTTGAACATTTATGGGACATAATTGAGAGATCTGTTTGTGCACAAAATCCTACAGCGGCAACACTTTAGCAGTTATGCAACATGCAGTAGAGGCAACATGGTTCAGTATTGCTACAGGGGACTTCCAACGACTTGTTGAGTCCGTACCACGTCGAGTTGCTGAACCACGATAGGCAAAAGGAGGTCCGACACGATATTAGGAGGTATCCCATGACTTTTCTCGCCACAGCGCATGGTATCAGCACTGTGTGCTATCTCCCCATCGCAACATTCATCGCCATACGTTAACATTAATTCCCTGTGATCACCGCTGGCATCGCTCAAGAAATGTTGGACAGACTGTATAGTTCATCACAACAACACACTGTAGTGTTGAATTACGTGCAGATTTTGGTGTCAGTACTAGGCAGTGATTGAGATCTATGCCACAAGGAGCGGAGGTGGAGCCGACTTCGCAGTTACTGTTGGCGATTGTCGGCCGCGGTGGCCGAGCGGTTCTAGCCGCTTCAGTCTGGAACCGCGCGACCGCTACGGTCGCAGGTTCGAATCCTGCCTCGGGCATAGATGTGTGTCATGTCCTTAGGTTAGTTAGGTTTAAGTAGTTCTAAGTTCTAGGGGACTGATGACCTCAGATGTTAAGTCCCATAGTGCTCAGAGCCATTTGAACCTTTTTTATTTTATTTTATTTTATTTTATTTTATTTTATTTTATTTTTCTTTTTTTTTTGCGGCCAAGAGTCCCGGTCATTTCACTGCCGCGGCGATGGCCGGTACGTGTGCTGCCCTTAAGGTATTGTTACACTACTTCCGACAGTACTAACTGTACTGCCGTGATGCTTCCGAAGGGTGGAGAAATTAAGTGCAGTAGTACAGCACCATCTTGTGAGTAGCGGCAACATGTATGAAAAATATAGTGGAACTACTGTGTTTTCTGTCTGCAGTTTCTTAGTGAAGATACAGTGTGTTTAACAGTGACTATTAAATTTAATTAAAATTGCCTTAAAAGATAAATCCAGTGCAGTTCATTACTCAGATGCCTTGCTCTTAATACTATTAAGTGGCATAATTTTTTATCTGCAGTACATCCCTTTTGTGTGATTTTGTGTAAATAGGAAAAGGAAACGGAGGACAGATTCAAATGGCTCTGAGCACTATGGGACTCAGCTGCTGAGGTCATTAGTCCCCTAGAACTTAGAACTAGTTAAACCTAACTAACCTAAGGACATCACAAACATCCATGCCCGAAGCAGGATTCGAACCTGCGACCGTAGCGGTCTTGCGGTTCCAGACAGCAGCGCCTTTAACTGCACGGCCACTTCGGCCGGCTGGAGGACAGACAGTAGGTGTAGAATTTTAAAGAGCAATGAGGGCACCATACTTCGTGATCGAGTCGAGTATTAAAGCAATGTGTGTAATTTGCAATAAAACAGTATCAGTTCTCAAAGGATACAATATAAAATGCCATTACGGGACTAAACATTCTCAGAGTTATTAAAAAGTTATCAGAACCAACGGTTAGAAATTGTGCGTCTTTGAAACGCTGCTTTAAATCTCAGTAAATGTTATTTAAGAAAGTAAGTGGTCGTACTAGTTTCCGCCTGGCTTGCTCAACAGCAAAACGTGAAAAATCATTCACTGACGGCTAATTAATAAATGATTACATCTGTTGAAGGAATGTATCCACAAAAAGTAAATTTATTTAAAATCATTAGTTTTTCAGCAAATACCCCAAGAACAAGTGATATTGTTGAAAATATACAGGGTGATTCAAAAAGAATACCACAACTTTAAAAATGTGTATTTAATCAAAGAAACATAATATAACCTTCTGTTACACATCATTACAAAGAGTATTTAAAAAGGTTTTTTTTCACTCAAAAACAAGTTCAGAGATGTTCAATATGGCCCCCTCCAGACACACGAGCAATATCAACCCGATACTCCAACTCGTTCCACACTCTCTGTAGCATATCAGGCGTAACAGTTTGGATAGCTGCTGTTATTTCTCGTTTCAAATAATCAATGGTGGCTGGGAGAGGTGGCCGAAACACCATATCCTTAACATACCCCCATAAGAAAAAATCGCAGGGGGTAAGATCAGGGCTCCTTGGAGGCCAGTGATGAAGTGTTCTGTCACGGGCTGCCTGGCGGCCGATCCATCGCCTTAGGTAGTTGACGTTCAGGTAGTTACGGACAGATAAGTGCCAATGTGGTGGCGCTCCATCCTGCTGAAATATGAATTGTTGTGCTTCTTGTTCGAGCTGAGGGAACAGCCAGTTCTCTAACATCTCCAGATACTGTAGTCCAGTTACAGTAGCACCTTCAAAGAAAAAGGGACCAAAAACTTTATTGGCTGAAATGGCACAGAAAACGTTCACCTTAGGCGAGTCACGTTCATACTGAGTTGTTTCCCTCGGATTCTCAGTGCACGCTGAACAACTGTCGTTGATTCACTTCTGCCGTACTCAATAACACAAAAAGCTTTCTGTTGAGCGGTCGTCATCTTAGCATCAACTGACGCTGACGCCTAGTCAACAGCGCCTCAAGCGAACAAATGTACAACTAAATGAAACTTTATAGCTCCCTTAATTCGCTGACAGATAGTGCTTAGCTCTGCCTTTTGTCGTTGCAGAGTTTTAAATTCCTAAAGTTGTGGTATTCTTTTTCAATCACCCTGTATTTATTTACACTCCTGGAAATGGAAAAAAGAACACATTGACACCGGTGTGTCAGACCCACCATACTTGCTCCGGACACTGCGAGAGGGCTGTACAAGCAATGATCACACGCACGGCACAGCGGACACACCAGGAACCGCGGTGTTGGCCGTCGAATGGCGCTAGCTGCGCAGCATTTGTGCACCGCCGCCGTCAGTGTCAGCCAGTTTGCCGTGGCATACGGAGCTCCATCGCAGTCTTTAACACTGGTAGCATGCCGCGACAGCGTGGACGTGAACCGTATGTGCAGTTGACGGACTTTGAGCGAGGGCGTATAGTGGGCATGCGGGAGGCCGGGTGGACGTACCGCCGAATTGCTCAACACGTGGGGCGTGAGGTCTCCACAGTACATCGATGTTGTCGCCAGTGGTCGGCGGAAGGTGCACGTGCCCGTCGACCTGGGACCGGACCGCAGCGACGCACGGATGCACGCCAAGACCGTAGGATCCTACGCAGTGCCGTAGGGGACCGCACCGCCACTTCCCAGCAAATTAGGGACACTGTTGCTCCTGGGGTATCGGCGAGGACCATTCGCAACCGTCTCCATGAAGCTGGGCTACGGTCCCGCACACCGTTAGGCCGTCTTCCGCTCACGCCCCAACATCGTGCAGCCCTCCTCCAGTGGTGTCGCGACACGCGTGAATGGAGGGACGAATGGAGACGTGTCGTCTTCAGCGATGAGAGTCGCTTCTGCCTTGGTGCCAATGATGGTCGTATGCGTGTTTGGCGCCGTGCAGGTGAGCGCCACAATCAGGACTGCATACGACCGAGGCACACAGGGCCAACACCCGGCATCATGGTGTGGGGAGCGATCTCCTACACTGGCCGTACACCACTGGTGATCGTCGAGGGGACACTGAATGGTGCACGGTACATCCAAACCGTCATCGAACCCATCGTTCTACCATTCCTAGACCGGCAAGGGAACTTGCTGTTCCAACAGGACAATGCACGTCCGCATGTATCCCGTGCCACCCAACGTGCTCTAGAAGGTGTAAGTCAACTACCCTGGCCAGCAAGATCTCCGGATCTGTCCCCCATTGAGCATGTTTGGGACTGGATGAAGTGTCGTCTCACGCGGTCTGCACGTCCAGCACGAACGCTGGTCCAACTGAGGCGCCAGGTGGAAATGGCATGGCAAGCCGTTCCACAGGACTACATCCAGCATCTCTACGATCGTCTCCATGGGAGAATAGCAGCCTGCATTGCTGCGAAAGGTGGATATACACTGTACTAGTGCCGACATTGTGCATGCTCTGTTGCCTGTGTCTATGTGCGTGTGGTTCTGTCAGTGTGATCATGTGATGTATCTGACCCCAGGAATGTGTCAATAAAGTTTCCCCTTCCTGGGACAATGAATTCACGGTGTTCTTATTTCAATTTCCAGGAGTGTAGTTCTATGAGAAAATTCGACGGCGTGGTTCTCTTTGGCTCTGGACGAGTCATCAGACGTTTCTGATATTGCAAAAATGTTAAGATTTATCCGGGGATTAACAAAAATTATGTACGAAGAGCTTCTACACGTTCATGGCATTCCCGGTACCGATACGGAAGAAGAAATTTTTAGAGGACCAGAAAATACTATTCAGAGAAATAATCTGCAATGAAAAAATTTAAGGTGTATCACAACTAATGTTGGCAAAAAAAAGTGTGGAAGAAATAAAGGTGTCGTTACTATTGTGTCAATGGCGGTGGAAAATTACGGTGGATCAACGTCATTAATCCTACACTGCATCATTCACCAACAGTTTTCTTGCAAAAAGTGCTTGGTGACATTAGGGGTTTTAAGGCCAGTAATGTCTGCTGTTAATTATATGGGATCACATGCTCTCAATCTCATCAATTTCGCGAGTTTATTGAAGAGACTGAAGAACATAACTTATTATACAGCAGTACACTGGCGGCTGGCCGCTGTGGTCGAGTGGTTCTGGGCGCTTCAGTCCGAAGCCGCGCTAATGCTACCATCGCAGGTTCGGATCCAGCCCCGGGCATGGATGTGTGTGATGTCCTTAGGTTAGTTAGGTTTAAGTAGTTCTAAGTCTAGGGGACTGATGACCTCAGATGTTAAGTCCCCTAGTGCTTAGAGCCATTTGAACCAGTACGCTGGCTTAGCTGTTGAAAAGTACTGACGCAATTTTTTGAACTCCGAACAACAATCGAAACTTTCTTGAATGAAGGTAATCGTCTTACTTGACAAGGCGACATTAAATTCTTCTTGTGTGGCCATAGTGTCCGTAGTTGCTTTACAACTCTTGAGGGTATTTTTGTTCTGTCGTTGTTGCTACAAAAATGCATCATCTTCTCACCAGACGCGTTTCGCTTTATTGAGGTAAAGCATCATCAATGGTCCGTTTCTCGATCTAAAAGCCAATCAAAATGTAAATAACTCAATTACAGACCACTGATAATACCTTACCTCAACAATGCGAAACGTGTCTGGTGAAAAAATCTCGCATCTTTGTAGTTGCAATGACAGAACAAAACTACCCTCAAGAAAGGCAATCGTCCTCTGACTGAGTTACAAAACAATTAGTGGTTATGAAAGTTATCATCGTATACAGATTTAACTAAAAATATAAACGACCTTAATTTGAAATTAAAAAGAGAAAATCATCTACTGCCTGATATCTACAGTCATATTAAATCCTTTCGACAAAAAATCATTTTGTTTCAGTCTTAATTTAACAAAAAATGTTTAACGCATTTTAATATATGCCAAAAATTCAGACAGCAACAGAGACTCCTATTTCCGATGGATTCCGCAATCGAGTGGTTTAAAATACGTTTTGAGTCTCCTTGTTAAGATATTGATTCAACTGCACTCGATATCAAGATTTTGGAAAATCCTTTTAACTCCCATATAGAAACAGTTGCCCCAAAATTTCGAATGGCAGTGTTTGGTTTCGAATGTAGTGATTTTTATAAAGATAAACAGTTAAATTCATCATTCCTGGAATTTTATTACAGTCTTCCACTGACATGGTTTGACAGTCGCATGAGTTTGCTCGTGGCTTTTTTTTCTGCTTTCGGTAATACTTATCTACTTGAAAAAACATTCTCCAAAATGAAATACTCAAAAAATGTTTAAGGATATAAACTAACCGGTTATCATTTGACGTCGCTGCTGATATTTTCTACAAGTAAACTTGATCCAAAATTACTATGAACTTTAAGTGGGAAGTTACAGCTACATAAATCCCATTAATCATAACGACAATACTTAACTTCATTACGTGAATTGTCTATGTACGGTATGTCAGATACGGTAAATTTTCGGTAAATATTACCATTAATTACAGTTAAAATGTTCAGTTACACTACATAAGGCAGTTAATGTGATCTTAATTGGTCATGAAATAAAAACAACTGATTAATGTCCGTATTTTGTATGATTTATTTGCATAATAAATTTTACGCTCTACAGCGTTGCTTCACTTAACGAGTATGATTCTTTCCTGAATGTTACTTGCAGTAAACGCTTGCTAAGTGAATCACTTTTTTCCATAGGAACCAATGTAGAGTAATTCAATGCGTTCCGTTCCGATAAACAGGTACTCAAACAGATTTATGATACAGTATTGCAATTTTTTATTTATAGTACGGTACATACTATTTTATAACAAAGTTGTCTTAAGATATTTGTTTATGTCTATGCTTCAAAATTTGTCGAAAAAGAGACATAGCATTATCGTTAATTAAATTCGTAGCGTGCGTACCTACTGCCTTATGGGCATCTTAAAAAAATTCGTGTTGGTTAACGACGATAAATTGTAATTGGAATTCGTAACCAGATACTGATAGAGAAAGGATTACCCTTCACTGACGAAGAAAAGATCTTGCAACATTGTTGCAGAGGCCCGAGCGGTGGTACGGGTGAAAACAACTGCGGCACGAGCCTCATTGCGATGAGTGCAGCTGACTGAATACAGCATTGTCGGAGCCTCTGCTTTACAGAGCCGTAATTTATAGGAGAGAGTGACAGTGTTCATTTATGGTGGCCAAAAAGGCAGATCCATACCAGAAGATGGTTTTCGAAATGGTTATTAATGACTGAAAAAATAGCACTACACACATTCTTTATGAAAAAGAACATCCGTTAAGCGAGTCAGTTTCTTACATTTTCTTCTACTCGTTGTAGGAATCACTCGTTATGGGAGGTGCTCGATAAGCTAGATTCGACTGTAATAAAGAAAATTTCGTGGAGCTGGATACCGTACGTATATGACCCGTTAACATTCGAGAGGACGAGGGTGCAACACCATCCACATTTAGGTTTCTCGTGATTTCCCTTTGTCACTCCAGGCAAATCATAGGATGGTTCCTCCGCAAACGCACGGCCAATTTCGTTCTCCATCCTTGACACAATTCGAGATTATGTTCCGTCTCTGATGACCTCATTGTCGACGGGATGCTAAACCCAATCTTCCTTCCTTCCGTTACTGCGGACCGAATTGGTGGTGTTCACGGGCCGGTGATAGCCCGCGAACCGTAGTTTGGTGACCCCTGTTATAGAAACAGCTATCTTCACATCCTGCTCTTAATTCTAGCAAAGAATACCAAATTGAATTAAGTTGTTAGATAATGCCATAAGTAGGAGCAAAAATGGCAAATACCGATAGATTGCTCATGCTGTCAGCAGTCGGATGCATAACGGCCGTCGACACGATGTGTGATGACTGGAACCTACATGCACCGATCACAACTAGGGCATCGAAGCTCAGCTTCCGATCTAAAAACTATATTTTCGTGATGTGAGTCCCACATTATTGCAATTATGCTGATAACGAAAATGTTCAAATGGCTCTGAGCACTATGGGACTTAACATCTGAGGTCATCAGTCCCCTATAACTTAGAACTACTTAAACCTAACTAACCTAAGGACATCACACACATCCATGCCCGAAGCAGGATTCGAACCTGCGACCGGAGCGGTCGCGCGGTTCCAAACTGAAGAGCCTAGAACCGCTCGACCACCCTGGCCGGCGTAGCAAAAACGTGATTCACTCGAAGAGCCCACACGTTTCCACTGATCGACAATCTAATCCCGATGGTCCCGTGCCCACTGCAGTCGTAATTTACGATGTCATAGGGTCAACATGTGAACACGAAGGGGTAGTCGGCTGTGGAGCTCCATGTTCAACAATATACGAACGGTGTGCTCAAAAACACATGTGGGTGCACCAGCATTGTGGTTTTTTCGGCAGAGATGGCACAGACCACTATCTGTTCTACTTTATAGAGCAGACAAGCCTCCGAACCCTACGTTCTGTGAGGAGTCTTGGACGTCCAACCATTTAGCACCTAGTGGTAGTTTCACTGTCCTTCTACCTCTTTCCGCAGATGCCGATAATGTTTTGTCTTGTGCAAAAAATATATCATTAAGTTTTCTATAGAACTTTCGGGGAGCTATTCGGAATTGTGGCCACAATTTTATTTCACAAAGTGGCAAATAATTTTTTACATCATTAAAGTTTTCTTGATTTCTAGTGTATTCTGCACAAAATCTCTATGGATTTCTTCACTAGTGTGATCCCCTGTTCGTGTCTGCTCCGCTTACACACTTTTGTTGCGTCTCGTGCACGCAACGTCACCAGGCGGCATCCAAAGTCGCGGTTGGCAGTGGGCGGTGGTCATAATATTTTGCTTGTAAGTGTGTAAACGATAATTTTTTACAAGAAATTACGTTTGGTGTTTAGATAATATCCTCCTGGCACTATCCAGAACTTTGATCGGAACAGTCGTCAGAAATCAGTGCGATGTCATATATTTTCTGCAGTGAAAATGAGTCTCTCATTATTGCAGTTATCTCACAAACTATTACGTGCAAAAAATACGTCATTAAGATTTCGATAGAACTTTTGGGGAGCTTTTCAGAATTGTGTTCAAAATTTTTTTCACAAATTGGCAAATACTTTTTACAGCATTACAATTTTCCTGACTTCTAGTGTTTACTGCACAAAATTCTGCAGAACAATTCAATTTTAGTACAGAGAACTCTAGAACCAAGCATATCTACGGAGAGCTCCGAAAAATGTGTAATTCTCGAAATTCTGGTGCCAACTTGACAGTTAATCAGCTATTCGGAAATCTGACCATAATTTTTTTCACGAAATTCTACAGAACCATTCAAAATTTGTACAGAGAGTTCTAGAATTATAGTAGATCTTTAAAGAACTCTGAAAAAGTATATATTTCTCGAATATGGGTTGCTATTCAGCTAATAAGGATTGTAAACACATTTTTTCCAAAATTCAACAGAACTATTAAAAATTTTTACAGCCGACTCTGGAACTACAGCACATATACCAGTAACTGCAATAAAGATATATTTTTGGAAAACGGGGTACCAACATCACGCGACTGTGAAAATGGGTCCCTCATTATTGCAATCACCTCATAAACTGTCATCTGCACAAAAAAGGCATTAGGATTTTCTGTAGAACTCTTGGGGAGCTACTCAGAATGGCAGTTATTATTTTTTTTATTACAGGTGATAACCAGTTTTTCCCCCAAGTACTATTCTTTTCTTCGCGAAATTCTGCAGAACTATTCTAATTTTGTCCAGAGAACTCCAGAACTATGGCAGACCTACCAGGAACTCTGAAAAATGTATATTTCTTGAAAATCTGCTGTCCACTTCACCAGACTCCGCATCAAGGACCGCCGCGCCAAATGGTGTCCCGCCAGAACCCGAGTCTGCCCGGGCGTCGGTCCGGTTCGGCCGCTCGTCAAGTCACGCGACCGGCAGGCACTACACTCCTGCGGGCACCGAACGAAATCCAGGTGAATCGTCTGCAAGCAGTTTTTTACTTCGCACAGTATTTGCCGACATAGTACTTCATCACCTGTATGTTAAATGAAAATAACTGATGGCTATAACATCAGGAACTAAATGGTTACTTTAATTTCCACCCTTGCTTGTAATTGTTAAGTCAACGTATTTGTAACGTGCATGTGAAGGAATTCTATACCTTACGATGCAGTGAAAATAGTTAATTTTATTAAAGGTTATATCGATAAGTTTCGAATTTTTGTAATATCGTATAAGGAAATGGCAAGTATTTACGAATGTTTATTTATACACGTGGAAGTTACATGTTCATACACTATATGATAAAAAGTATCCGGAATCCCCCAAAACACAAACGTGTGTAATGTGTTAAGACTACATCGAATCGTTCACTCAAAACCTTACATACGCCGGCCGGAGTGGCCGTGCGGTTCTAGGCGCTACAGTCTGGAACCGAGCGACCGCTACGGTCGCAGGTTCGAATCCTGCCTCGGGCATGGATGTGTGTAACGGCCTTAGGTTAGTTAGGTTTAATTAGTTCTAAGTTCTAGGCGACTGATGACCTCAGAAGTTAAGTCGCATAGTGCTCAGAGCCAACCAAAACCTTACAGTCTGGGAAATCTGTGTAAATTGCAATCAAATTGAGTGCTTCGAGACCACTCACTATTTTCTAGAAGAATTTCGTCTTATTTCGGAAGAAAATGTAAAGAACATAACTAAGCAATATTTGGAGCGATTTGGAAAAGCTTTCAAAGACTGTTTCCCTGCTCTGTCTAGTAATACCAATTGGATTCACAATGGTTTGGATGAGACAATAATTTCGGAATCCTCATGAAGTGAATTAAAACGAGCAGCTACTCGAAACTTCCAGTGACTAAGTTACGGAAAATAAACCTTTGACACCGAAATTATCTGGTCAAGTGTAAAGGTCGTGCTTCCAATGCTGTCAAATAAAGCAGTAACAAATTTATTACCTGTCTCGTCCACATATTTGTGAGGAAAGGCTTTTCATTATTACATTTGTTTAAAAATATAAATACAGAAACAAACTTCTCAGCGAAAGTAATTTTAAACTGCCTTTAACTTCTGTGGTTTCTTCCTTCATAGTTATGACTAAATGCAAAGCAAGCGGATCCTTCTCACCGATTTCCAAGGAAGGATTGAGTTGATTAATTCCGTTTGGAAAACTTTTAGGTTAACGGAACATTGTAAAATACTTTAATACTGCATACTTGGCCAATTTTTTGTGCAAAAGCCTTCATCAGCTCTTTAAATGTGATACAATTGAAATGTAAACGAATATAGAAGCATTAGGGATATTAAACCATTTGCTTGGAATTAAACCGTTTGCACATATCAGATTTTTGTGAAAAGATGTCACAGGTCGAAAAAATTTAGGAACTGTTGCGCTTTGGTATGTGCAAAAATATCTAAATAACATCACACTAAATTATCCGTTGGGTGCAAATATAGTAGTTACAACAAAAAGCAGAATAATGAAAGAACTTCAGATAAGAAAGACATATGAAGTTTTGTGAAAACTTCCTTACTTCAACTAAATGAAGAAATATTCTTCATCTTGTAACTCTGTAACGACCTTCCGGATGAATTTGTTCCTAAAACAAGCAGTTAAGACATTAGAGGCTCATGATAACAAAAACAGGATGTTACGCCGATGTATTTGAAACTTAAAATGGTATTGCAGTGAACCATAAGAAGGTCATTCACATTTCGCGTCGATATTCCATTACGTTTATCCACAATGACAAGCCAAGTTCCACTAAATAATCTGTCGCTAGAGGCACCTGCGACAGTCTGGGATAAGTTGTTGCTCTTGGTTTCCACCACTCCAAAAGCGACTGTCACTCATCTGCTTTCTCCATCAACAGATAAATGGAAACTCCTCCTCCGCCTATGATGCACGTTTTGAAGGCGTCAGTGCTAAGGCTTCGTTTCTACATCACATTCTGAAAATAATAAAACACGTCTGCATGGAGGACAAATATGTTATATTGCGTAGCTGCTAATAAATCTGTTGCATTGTTCACATGTATTTACGTCTTTCCACTATTATACTATCAAACACTGAGGAGTCAGTATCGAGAAAATATTTACTTAGCATACCTACATAACATAGCATTTACCTCGAAGTGAAGCACATCTGGAACGTGCTGCGGCACGAACTTCCTAGCCTCACTTATCGAGAGATGCTTGAGATGACGCTCCTGTAGTACTAGAAATAAAGCAAGCAAATGCACAGGCTTTATTCCATTTTTCATTTAGTAGATTTCGATCGCTTGCTTTCAGTAGTTGTTTCTCGCAAATGTTTGACAATATTGAGGCACAACGTCTTCCTTAAACACGATCTCTTACCAGTTTTGGGTGTTTAAAATATTTAGCCAAAATATAGATTCTTATTTGTTTATAAATACATCGCTTTACAAAAGAGGGAGTGATTACCTTACTGTCAGCCGCCTTCTCAACACAGTGTACTTGTACCTAGAACACCAATGGCACAAGGATCTGCAGCGTCGGTCCACTGTCGGCTTCGATAGCCTTGGTAGCCTCTTGAAATACTTACAGTCACTGAATTAATTTGTCAGCTACCTGGTAATTCCAGTTCCCAAACAAGTGTATTTCCCCGATTTCACGTAAAACTTCAGCAATTTGTCCCTGTTGCATAAACACAGATTTCAGCACGATGCAGAAAATATTCCAGCGAAGTCTCAACATACTGCTTTACGGTTAACTATACCCGTGAATCTTTCATATGGCCACTACTTTTTAAATAAGTTATGACATTTATAGTTTATTCCAACGATACGTAAACATTAGGAATCGCTGCAACCATTTATCCTCAAGGGTGTGGCGTAGAACAGTGCTGAGGGTGTGCTTGTTAAATGGAATGCGACAAAAGTTCTCAGATGTCTTTTTCGCATTTGTTTCCTCATAGGCAATGAGCCCAACCATCAACAAGTGCCTTGTAAATATTCCTAACTTCGTCATGTTAGTTTCAGTTTCGTCCAGTACGTTTGTACCACTTTTCTCCATACCACATGGGAACTCTGCAACAAACAGTACCCGATTTTTGCGCTGCAACTCTCATGATATTGAATGCAGAGTAAGAGTCGAATAAAGCGTTTTAGTGTACGCGTCTGTCCACACGTCACTTCTACACACGCACGCATCATCCTCCATATCATGCAACACTTGAGAGAAATTGTAGATTGTTCAGGAAGCACGTCTCTTGGACTTGCAGTGGGATCCTGTGTACCTATTTCTGGGAGTGTCCTTTAATGATCTAGACAGCCTTCTCCTGCATCTTTGCTGAACGGCCGCCAATCTCCTGTGCACATTCTTACACACTTCTTCAAGAAAATGGATTTTACTGACTCCGAAAGTTGCCACTGTTATTGATCTGACTGTTAGGAGAAGCTTCGCAACTGTTCAAGTGTCGCAACAGCGTACTGGTACTGCCATCACGCCGGCAGCTGTGGTCGAGCGGTTCTAGGCGTTTCAGTCCAGAACTGCGCTGCTGATACCGTCGCAGGTTCGAATCCTGCCTCGGGCATGGATGTGTGTGGTGTCCTTAGGTTAGTTAGGTTTAAGTAGTTCTAATACGTCTAGGGGACCGATGACCTCAGATGTCAAGTCCCATAGTGCTTAGAGCCATTTGAACCATCTGAACTGCCATCAAGGGAAGTTAATAGCTTACGACTGCCACTACACTCTGCAAAACCTTGTAACATTATGTGATTGCCTTATCAATCACTAATCGAGCAGTCGCTCGGCAACAGCTACAGTTAGCAAATAATGTTGTGAGAATGTAAAAGGTGAACGACCTGTGACGTAACGTGTTTATTGTCGAAGCGCCGTCAGAGATGCACTGAGTTACTGACTTTGAAAACAGCGGCGCGAAAAACGGACAGAAGGAGAACACTGTTACACATTCTTTTTTGATGTACGAGATATTCTCGATTAACAGTTACTCAGTTACTCATTTTTTTTGTTTTTTTGTTTTGCTTCTCTTGTCTCTTGTAACTTGTGTCGGACGCGCATGTCTTGCCGCCGTATTACTATCGTTAAAAATAATATTATTTTAGTGTCAAGTAAAAGTGCAATACTAAAAGTGCAATACTGCATAGCAGTAGATTTATTGTGCGACGTGTATGTGAAAACGACAAAGGAATTATTTTCATTACGAGAAGAGAAGTGCCAGTCAAAACGGCATCCATGTTAAACTCTTCATTGTAGTGTAAGTTCATCTATTAATTTCCATAAAATCAGAGTTAAATGGAACTGGTGTATGGAGTATTTATTTAGTGTAGAATCTATGTCTCACTCCTTCATGAAGTTATTTAATTTTCTGCCAAATAGAGGGTTCACAGTCACGAATTCTTTCGTCGAAATCGGACGGAAGTTGCATGCGGCGAAATATTTTCTCCGCGCCATATTCTACTGGTAAATGCATGATTAACTACGGTCCCTTAGGAAATTCATGTTGAGCTATCCAAAAATAAGTATATTTTGAATAGGCATTTACTCCCCTCTGCAATGCAACTTCCGACTGATCAGACAATCCAATAAGAAACAGCCGCACACGGTCGGCGTTCGCAAATATATTTCCACCGCTGATTATAGCTATATGCTACAGCACAAAAGTAAACATATTGTTATAAGTAGCGACTACGAACGGGGACATTTATAACTGTATGTTTATGTATACACATTACGTAAACATATCGTTATAACCTACAGACTTATTTTGATATTCTGAAACCTGTGACTTCTTTAGACCAGTTTAGGTTCCCTCCTTCATTTGAAGGGAAACTTTTTTTTTTTTCGCTTCTACACATTTTCTAACCCTTCGAAGTTGGAGGGACCTATCTGTTCAATAGTGTTTCTGACAAAATAATACTATAATAATAATATAAATAATATGCAATAATCTAAACGGGACTCGTGACAGTATCTTGCATTGACTTGTCTGCATAAGGCTGCATTAGCTGGCCACACCCGAACAGATGTTAGGGACGGTCCACAGATGTTTCCGACGGAAATTAGAGTATTTGCAGCCTTCGGCTACGCTTTAGTGGAGACACGACCTCGAGGCCGTCAGCCTCTCGAAACAACCGATTATCTGGGCGCGCAGGTGCGGATTTATGAAGCAACGGGCCAGCCTACGTTCACAAATTCCATCAGTTTTCACTGGCAGCAAGTTCTAGTAGATTCAAACATAGAGAAGGAGTGCACGACTGACCACATCGAAAAACTTATAACATTGTGCCGCAAAAGAACTTGTTTGTGGAAAATGACACAGGAACATTATATGAAAAAGAGTATAAGAAGTAGGGTGTAGGAAGAGAGTTTTGAAACATTTCTGGACGGTATTCGAACTGTGGACCAAAGTGTAAGAAAATTACAAAATTTGAGATCAAGTTTCATGAAAGAGCTCAAAAAGGTGGAGGCTTTAGAAAGACGCAGAAAAGGAAAGGACGAATAGTATAAACCAATAAAAATCTATCTGCACTATGTTCATTATTGTACTTCACATTACTCTGTGATGTCCATTATTTTACAGTACGATTTACAAGGATCAAGAACGCCCTGTTTTTAACCTATCAAACCTCACGATTCTCATGTGGCCAGCCATTCCCGCCTACGCAGCGCTGTCTGTTTGCGTGCTATGTCGAGCCCCTATTGACACCCGGGCTCGGCAGGGTACCCGAACGAACCGTGGGCCTCCACAGTGCATCGCGACTCGCGCACTCTTTCCGGCACAGCAGAGCTCGATTAACCGCAGTGCGCACAGCACAACGGAGCGGTTGGCCTCAGGCGGGCTCCGGAGGATAAATGTGGCCTGATACACGGCTCTGCAGGGAAGGCTACACCTACACCGATCACTCAGAACATTGTAACCACCGACATACTTACGATATAAACCCGTCCAGGCGATAGCAGCGTCACCTGGTGCGGAACGACTGCTAGTCAGACACACGCACGTGCATGTAGCATCAGTGAGGGTGCTGCCGGTGTGTAGTATGGGGAAGGCGCGCAATCTATCTGAGTTTGACCAAGGGTAGATTGTGACGACCCGGAGGCTCGGCACGAGCATTTTTGGAAACTGCAAGACTTCTCGGATGTTCGACGAGTACTGTGGTGAGTGTCTTCAACACGATGCGAAACCAAGGTGAAACCATGTCCATAGATCATGGGATTTGTCGGCCATCCCTCATTACAGAAGTCGGACGTCGTAGTCTGGGCAGACTGGTAAAACAGGACAGGCGGAACTAACAAAAACTGGTTCAAATGGCTCTGAGCACTATGGGACTTAACATCTGTGGTCATCACTCCCCTAGAACTTAGAACTACTTAAACCTAACTAACCTATGGACATCACACACATCCATGCCCGAGGCAGGATTCGAACCTGCGACCGTAGCGGTCACGCGGTTCCAGACCGAAGCGCCTAGAACCGCATGGCCACACCGGCCGGCGCGGAACTAACATCAGACTGTAATGCTGGGTAAAGTACAAGTGTGTCTGAACTCATAGTGCACCGGAAACTCCTAATGACGGACCTCCACAAACCGACGACTCATGTATGTGCCAATATTAACATCACGCCCTCGGCAACTAAGACTGAAATGGGCACGTGACCATTTCATCAAGATAGTGCGTCATTGCACAAGGCCGGAAGTGTTATGCAGTATTTCGACAAACACAATGGAGACTTCCATTTGATTTGCTGGGCCCTCAACTCGTCCATCTGGGATCTGATTGAACGTGGCGTCAGAGCTCATCACCCCCCCCCCCCCCCTCTCCGGAATTTACGGGAAGTAAGTGATTTGTGTGCGCAGATGTGGAACCATCTCCATGCTACGATCTACCAAGGCCTCATTGTTTTCACGCTACCACGCGTCGCCGCTGTTATCCGTGCCAAAGGTGGATACACCGGCTATTAGGTAGGTGGCCATAATGTTCTGGCTGATCAGTGTGTATTGGAACCCTTGTTCTCAGTATCCGATGTCGGGCAACCAACGGACGACGTCGGGAAAAGCAAACACCACGCCTACAATGTAAGGGCCTGGAATGGAAACCGAAGTCCGATACGATAGTAACAAATGAGTCCGATTAGAGACCTAGGAGTAGACGATTAGAAATGTTTGTTGACAGTCCGATATCGCAAACCAACGTCATATAATGACGGCGAAATTTAGACAGAGTTTTTGGTTGATGTTTTGAGGAATGAGACTCACTCATTGGACCATCGGAATAAAGACTACCATTACCGAGACACAAATGAACCGTGAGAGTATATTGGGGAGCAACTATTAGTACAAGATAAATATCATTAACTTTTCAAATTACCATATTTTACTACAGATAACTGAAAATTGCACTTGCGGTATATTACATTACTGTAACAACTACTATTTAACAATTAAAGACCCTTAACAAGTTCTGTTACTGGGCGCGTTCATTCTGCCACGCAACCGCACCAGTTCCGATGAAGTTTGATTTGAAAGTGTCCCTGACGTTTTGAGTCTACTGTGACAATCTGTAGAACATTATTTTAGAAATATTATGTGGAAGTGGTGATTCAATAGAACAATGTTGTAATTCAGCTGAGCCGAAAAGTCACCGTCTTCAGTAATTAAGTTGCACACTAAGCAGATACGTTAGACTATTCTCTCTATCTGGCTAGTTTCAGTTTCTATATATTATCCCAGTAAATGCCACTTGGGAGTCATAACAACCAAGTCACATCTCCACGCATCTTCAAGCCCTCACTAGTCTTGAACAGAAGCTTTCTCTTCCTGTCAGAGATGTTCTACGGAGTACGTTTTCGTTATATATGTTTTCAAAGCAAACCAATCCTCTCCTAGCATGACGAATGGCATATCTTCAACAATTCCTTCAACAGATGACGGTTGCAATAAAGTACCATGGCAGTTCGCCAAGAATGTAAATAAAGTAGCGGCGGAAAAGTTCCTCCGTCGCTCTGTTTTTCCCCTCCCCCCCCCCCCCCTCCCCCAACATCCACAAAAATAATCCGACAACGGTAGTCTGCAACAACTTTCTGCACGATAGAAAACAACTTTTTTAGTTACAATATGTAATACCTCCTTTTTTATATTTAATTCAAATATGCTTGTCATCATTACATACTAAATCCAATGGCATAACTATAATTCCATCTTTAATGGAAGCCTGCTGTAATTTCTTCAGTTTTTTCTGATGAGGAACAGGTAGCTGTCATTGATAGAAATTTTTCCTTATTGCATCCAGTACTGACGAGCTGCACTGGCCTACTGTGCACTCATGAAAGAGCTCAAAAAGGTCCAAGCACCGATATGACATTCCAGTCACCACGCATCTTAAACAGGAAAAGCAAATCGCAGTACTTTTTTTCCTTAGGTGAACAGGCTCGTATAACTTGGGAAGAACTCAAACACATGTTCAGAAGAAAATGTGAAGTACAGCATAAAAGAAAGCGTGGTCAAGAAGTATCTGCTTCTGCTAAACGGTCTTAATTCACAACATGACTTTTTTGAAGGGCATTATACGCTCTTCACCACAACCGTAGGCATCCGATTCCTTTGTCAGGTCACAAGCATAAATCAGAACCTCACTTAAGGAAAGCAAAAAATGTTCAAATGTGTGTGAATTCTTAAGGGACCAAACTGCTAAGGTCATCGGTCCCTAGACTTACACACTACTTAAACTAACTTTTGGTAAGAACAACACACCCATGCCCGAGGGAGGACTCGAACCTCCGGAGGGAGGGGCCGCGCAGTCCGTGACATGGTAAGAAAAGCCAAAACTGATTTAGATTAACAGGCAGTTGACACTGAACAAAGGAAGACCGACCTGTTTCTCGAAAAAGACATAAATACCAATATAATGAGCACTCTTCTTTCTTCTTAAGTTTACTGACAACTGTTGAACAACTAATTCAATTTGAGAAAATGAAACTTCGAGTGAAAAACTTGTCGGACGTCACTGAAGCACTGGAATCTCACGATTTCGTTAAAGGAGTGAAATCAACAAGAGTCATATCATCACCCAGTGGTTCTCATTTGTCGCTTGTCGCCGCTACAGTCGTCACCTTATCTATCACCAGGTTCATATGATCTTTCACAAAAGTCGCCATCCTTTACCGATGTAAATCAAGCACCTAAGCCTGTGCAATAAGCGTCCAACAGCCTAGCAACTTAGATCTCACACTGGACAGTTGCTCAATACTGGACTTGCGAATTTTTATTTATTTTCAGTTTGACGTAATGAATTACAATTTACAGTAACTAATTTCATATTTTTCTGTTTTATTTATATACGTATGTAAGCGATCAAGTATAAAAACTATTATATTTGTCACTGGATTTCTTTCGTAAACACAAGGACTGGGCAAAAATGTAGAAACACCGCGAGAAATGGTTGTTTGAAAACAAATGTAGATGATAACCAAGCCTGCAGGTTGCGCTGTTGTAGGAACAACACCTGTGCAGTGTCCTCAATACGTTGAAATTGTCAGTCGTGGTCAGAACAATCTTCCATGTAGCTGTGATTGTATTCTGTCGCAATAAAAGTGAATTCGAACAAGGGCAAATTTTTTATAGTCGTAAGGTGAGTGCTTCCGTAATGTAGGTATCAGAAGTGTTTGGTGTTTCAAGAGGCTTCTTATCGAAGGTTTATACCGCATACAGATAAAGCAGAAAAACATCATCCGCTAAGTCACAACATGCACGAAAGTATGTGTTGGGTGATCGTGGTAGACGCTCACTGAAGAGTATTGCGACGAAAATGAATAGTATGACAGCTGCAAAGGTCACTGCATAGCTGAATATCACACTCCTGAATCCGTCAGCGCCAAAACAACTCGAAGGGAACTCCGTAAGCCGGAAATTGCAGGGCGAGCTCAAATTCCAAAACACACATCAATGATGTAAATACCTGTAACAGGTGACCGTCGTGACGAAGTAATAAAACCTGGACTGCGAAACAATGGAAGACAGCCATTCGGCCGGAAGAATCTTGTTTCACACTGTTTTCAAACTCTGGCAGAGTTTACGTGCGCCGTACGCCATCACAGCCAATGATGTGGGCTGCTTGTTCCTAAGAGTGAAAGATGGCGGAAGTTCAGTGATGACTTGGGCTGCCAAATCCTGGTATTCCATGGGCCCCATGGTTATTCAGCAAGGTCACATTACTGCCAAGGATTATGTGACCATTTTGGCTGATTAGGTGCCTCCAGTGATACAGTGTTTTTTCCACAGTGGTGATTCTGTGTTCCAAGACGAGAGGGCCCTGCTCACAACTGGCTTCGTCCAGGACTGGTTTTGTGAGCATGACGATAGATTTTCGCATCTCCCCTGACCACACAAGTTACCAGATCTCAATATTATTGAGCCTTCGTGTTTTTCTTGAGTGTGAAGGCTGCGTGATCTCTGTCCACTTCCATGATCGTTATCTGAACTTGCCTCCATTTTTCAGCAGAAATGGGATAAAATTCCCTTGGAAACCATACAAAGGCTGTATTTACCCATTCCGAGACGACCTGAAACTGTTTCGAATGCCAGCGGTTTTCCCGCGCTGTATTAGGCATAGTAATGTGTTATGTTTTTGGTGTTTCCACATTTTTGTCTTCTCCCTGTTGTCAGATACCATTTCAGTTTTAAGGGCAAATTTTTTTCATTACTGTTCTAGCTCATACACAGTTACTCATTAACATTTCTACCTAATATTGACATGTTCAAATGGCTCTAAGCACTAGGGGGGACTTAACAGCTGAGGGCATCACACACATCCATCCCCGAGGCAGGATTCGAACCTGCGACCGTAGCAGCTGCGTGGTTCCGGACTGAAGTGCCTAGAACCGCTCGGCCACCGCGGCCGGCAATACTGACATGAAAATGTTATTAGAAAAAGTTAATAAGTTCACTCGTTTTTTATGATTTCAAGACTGTAGTCAAACTATTCCAGTCATACAGTAGTAGTCCTTCGGTAAAAAAAAATATAAAAATTAGAATAAAAATAAAGAAAAAAATATGGAAATGCCGCGATCAGACCCTGAAGACCACGCGGTAGTCGACCACCCGCCCTGTCATCCTCAGTCATTCATCATCTTACACGTTATGGAGGGGCATGGAGTCAGCACACCACACTCCCGAATGTTTTCAACGATCGGACCGTGGCGCTGCCACCCTTCTATCCTCAGGTGACAACGCGAGGCTGAGTGCACACTTGTCCAATCCTCTCACCATGGAAAAATCCCCGGCAGTACAGGCAATGGAACCCAGGTCCTTCACATGAAGGTCTGTCGCGTTGACCACTTGGCTACAAAGGCGGACGGTCCATGAACTGATCCGGGTAATTTCGTGAAGGTTTACAGGCTTCAAAAATTCTAAGTCTCTTGTTAAGGAGAACAGTCTCCTCCAACAACAGCCAACACATAAAATCACTAACGGTATTCGCACAACACATGAGTAAGTACTACTCGATCGGGTGTTAACTGAGTCCAGTGTGGGTAGTCGCAACGTATGACGTCGGATGACATCACTTCACATAATTGATCTATACCGGATGGAGAGAAATACGGACCCAATCTAGGCGTTGCCGAAGGAGGGCACTACGCGTTCATGCCCGCATTGTGACATCTCAAACTAAGGGCATCAAGAGGAAACTCCACTTCGGAAGCTGTTTCATCAATTATAAATGTCATTAATCACCCACATGCAGACTATATAGGCCTAAAATTATCAGCAGAAACTACAGTTGGATCAGTATTGGTGAATGAAGAGGACGCGCCACTGTAAAAGAATCTGCAGAAACGAAGCAACACGGCATCTGAAAAAGAAGGAAATACAAAGAAAACTCCGAAGGTGTTGGAAGGACAGATATGACAAGCATTTACTATGAAGTGCAAGTAACAGTTTACAGAATGTACTGTTGGCCGGTGTGGCCGAGCGGTTCTAAGCGTTTCTGTCTGGAAGCGCGATACCACCACGGTCGCAGGTTCGAATCCTGCCTCGGGCATGGATGTGTGTGATGTCTTTAGGTTAGTTATGTTTAATTAGTTCTAAGTTCTAGGCGACTGATGACCTCAGATGTTAAGTCCCATAATACTCAGAGCGATTTGAACCATTTGAACAGAACGTACTAGCACTGCCCCTGGTACCATTACAGTGAAAACACGAGAAGGAACTGTAGGTACATATCAACAGCATGCTGTAAAACCATTGAACTTTCTGAATACCAGGGATAGAGACGCTGGAATGCTGAAGCTAATGTCAATCAGCAAACCTTTGCACCGGTTGGAAGTCAGAATTGCTCTGTCTTAACTGTGAACGAGATAATGCAAACCCCATTTTTTCAATAAATTATCAGGAGGCGTATATTCCCTGATTTATGAGTACAAGACAAGGAGTTATTCGAAATAATTTGACAGACTTGCCAGAACAAGATATTTGGTGTGTCATATTGTGTGGAGTTAAAAAATGGCTCTGAGTACTATGCGACTTAACTTCTGATGTCATCAGTCGCCTAGAAATTAGAACTAATTAAACCTAACTAACCTAAGGACATCACACACATCCATGCCCGAGGCAGGATTCGAACCTGCGACCGTGGCGGTCACTCGGCTCCAGACTGTAGCGCCTAGAACCGCACGGTGTGGAGTTAAAGTTGCATCAGTCACAAGGGTCGACGAGAAGATAAAAGAGAACGACAATGTCACAGGCAAACCATCACCGCTATGTATTATTACTTTTAAATCTCATAGGTTACGTGATTGTGTGTATATTAACGGAGTTCAGTCATTAATTATCAGATGCAGTAAGGTTAGACATGGGGTCAGCACACCACACTACCGGCTGTTTTCGACGTTCAAACCTTGGAGCCACTACCTCTGTATGAGGTAGCTCCTCAGTTGGCATCACGGAACTGACTGCATTCCTGTCCAATCTTCCCACCAAGGAAATAAGTCGTTCGTTCGCCTTCCCTACAATATTCGATGTAGTGGTTCCAGTTTAAGCTGTTTCTATTGTAATCCCCAGATATTTAGTTGAATCTACAAGCCTACAATTGTGCTATTTACCTTGTAAATAAAATTTTACGTATGAAGACATCGGGAGAAAAACGATGAATGTCACTTTTTATCAAAATTTTGTTTTTTGCTTCTGTTAGACACTTTGAAGACCATATTGTCTGATGTTATATTTGTTTTCTCGAAAAATAATAATTATGAGCAGTTATAAACAAATTTAGAATCATAGGACGCAGGAAAAATGATGATTGTCACAGTGTTTTGCAAAGTAATGATGAATGTGTTGGATGTGTTTGAATATTATTAAAATCAGGTTCATGATCGTATTTCAGTGTTAATAGTGCTGGATATCAGTTTAAAGTATTTCCATTGTTGCTTAGATGAATTATTACTTTAATTGTTTAAAAGAACAATAGATTCGAGAGCCACACGGATTAAGTTTGGTATTCTTGAAAGACTCATAGTAACAAGACATGCTGTTTTGTCAGTGCAAAGATTTTATTATTTCGATTTCTACAATAGATTCAAATTAAAATGTTGCTCCAGAATTGAAAGTTAATCTAAAGAAAAGGCACGAGTATGGGCGAGTGTCTGATGTTACTAAGAAGATGAGAAATCACACGCATGAAACTGGGAAAAACAGTGAGTGCATTAGATTAAAATGTTTTGGGAAAATTAATGAAAGTGAAAGGCAGATTATTATAAAGCATTTAATTGGTTACTAGATAGGAATGCTCAGAATTTACATTTATCTGAGCTAATAAAAGTCCATTTCATCAAACAAAGACGGAGTCGTAAGAATCAAGCCCAGTCTGATCTTCATAATCGTACGTACACATAAAAAGTTCAGGTAAAAAGAAGTGAATTATAACATGAAGAAGCCTTCATAGCACTTGATGTCATAACCCCACGACATCTGTAAACTATTCAACAATTTCTGGCAATGTATGGAATGGTATGTACGTCCTGATGGAAGAGATAAATACGATAACAGACCCCACTCTATGAGTAATAAAACACGATTAAAGGTCAATAAACATATTCAGTACCTCAAAGGTCGCCGATCTCATTACTCCATGAAAAAAACATCCAAAATATGTTTACCAGAGGAACTCAGTGCAAGGAGACTACACAAAATGTATCTCGAAATTAATCCAAACAACCTCATGATATCTACTTATGCACTTTTAACAATGAGTATAACATTTCATTTGGTTACCCTAGGTCAGACACTCGTAGTGAATGTGATTCAATAAAGGCACAAGAGAAACCACTGCATGAAGAGCCACCACCTTTAGCAGAAGCTAACGATCCCATTTTAGTCAGCCAGAAAACAAACCTTTTAAAAAACCTGGCCATAAGAAAGGCGCTCCACTTAAGAGGAGCACAAACTTTCTACGACAGAAAACGAAAATTCCGATAAAGGTGTTCAAAAAGTGACACAGAAGGCAGGTGTACCAGTTTCCTTGGCTCTTCAGCGTGTGTATATTCATCCTAAATTATTTACTGTGCTTCCAATGTATGCTATAATATCTACATATGTCCATAGTTGTAATATTTATTTATGTACATCTGGCGCTTATCATTTACGTTATTTCCAATTTATACCACAATATTTACGTAATATCACTACAGTAACACTTTATAACAAACTGACTACTTCATTTGTTTATTTTAATTTTAATCAGTTCTCTTTTAATGTAAATAGCAAGTAATGTAACATTAATAATTTGTAAGTTCCTACTGTCACATACATGTATATAACGAAATATCTCCGGGAGTGGCAATCTTTGGCGTTGGTATGGCTGTAATATTGCCATCTATGTAAACATACCTCCATGTGGTGAAACTTCTTAGTCTTGAGTAGTGCTTTAGATTAATCTCACACATATACATAAAAAAGTGTATCATACATGTTTCGCTGCTGCAAGATCACAAGCAGTATGCTCTGGAACGTAATGGTGCAGATTCTTCATAGGCACCACCACCCCAAGGAAATTTCATCAATTACGAAAACAAAAGGCGAAATGTAAATGTATCTTAACGTGAACTGGCCATCTGAAGATGAACCTGTCGGTTCCAAACCGGTAACTACGCTATTTAACTAAATAAGTAACATAGTAAAAAGTGGCTGGTTGCTGTTATCTTCTGTGTAAGAGTCAACCTATATAACGAAACAAATGACAAATCAAGTCTGGCGAATATCCTACAGTGTCGTATTTAGTGACAGTTTCGAGTCTAGTTCTGGAGTTGTATGTAGACACTCTGGCACTATCGATAGAATTGGAAAACGAAGAATCTGCTGCCTTTAGGTCCAACATGAAAACAGCTCATAGCGATCTGTTGAAGAAAGAGAAGGTTAGGTAGATGTTTATTTATTTCGTATTTCCTAATCATACAGAGGCCATATACATTCGCCCAAGTCCGCAGCTCGTGGTCGTGCGGTAGCGTTCTCGCTTCCCGCGCCCGGGTTCCCGGGTTCGATTCCCGGCGGGGTCAGGGATTTTCTCTGCCTCGTGATGACTAGGTATTGTGTGTTGTCCTTAGGTTAGTTAGGTTTAAGTAGTTCTAAGTTCTAGGGGACTGATGACCATAGATGTTATGTCCCATAGTGCTCAGAGCCATTTGAACCATTTGAGCCATTCGCCCAAAGTCACGCCCGTAAATAACAAAACCTGTGAGATTCCTTAAGTGCCATAAGAATGGACATGCGGTTCGGGACTGAAGCGCCTAGAACCGCTCGACCACAGCGGCCGGCAAAATGACCGTAATGCTTCTGGAGATATACCAAACTTGGGAGCAGTAAGGATTTTGTGGACGATACTAGTCAGAAAATAGACGCAAAATTACTGCAAAGGTTGCAGCTAATATTAACCTCCATCAAAACTTTTGAAAATAGCATCAGAACACCATGTGACTGTGGGAGCTACTGACAGTACTGCTTCCAGAAAGAAGCAGGAGTTCTGTTCTTTCCCTGCAGATATATTACTGTTTGCTTTGAATGTGGACCTCCCCTTTCCTCGGGCCCTGTGTACCAGAGACGTCTTTTAGCTACAATAAGGGTATTTTTGACGAAGGCAAAAATGTTCTTAGACATACTATTGTTTTATGATTGTATAAAGCATTATTGTTAAAATGCGTTCTTTTTCTTGCTTTTTCTTACATCAGTCACAATTACGTTAGTTAGGTACGTGTCCCATGGACCATTTTGCACGATAGATCGCAGTGATGTGGAACGAGGCGTTTTAGATTCATATCTCTAATTAATTTGTATATACGGTTACATTCTGAACACTTTTTTGTTATAAAATTTTACTTTGCTTTCAAATGGTTCAAATGGCTCTGAGCACTATGGGAATTAACATCTGAGGTCATCAGTCCCCTAGAACCTAGAACTACTTAAACCTAACTAAGCTAAGGACATCACACACATCCATGCCCGAGGCAGGATTCGAACCTGCGACCATAGCGGTCGCGCGGTTCCAGACTGAAGCCCCTAGAACCGCTCGGCCACACCGAACGGCCTTTGCTGTCTCTCAGGTATTTTATATCCCTCAGTAAGTGATACAAATTTTTGTTGCAGCATATTGCGCACCCCTTTTTGTGTTAAAGACAACCTCAATATGGAGTAATGAGTGCCATTTTTCCTTCTGGCATTGTTATTATGTACCTCATTGTTCCTTTTGAACTGTAGTGGATTATTTATACCAAACCTCATGAGGAAATAAATATAATGCGAAGAAGTAATCATAATGTCCTGCTCCTAAACAGATGTCTAAAAGATGATCTTAGGAGAGCACCACATATGATTCTTACAGCACGTATTGGAACATTTTTAATGGTGGCATGGAGTAACACACATGTCATCACTGTACTTAAATAGCTCTGACTTCTACATCTACATCTACATCTATACTCCGCAAGCCACCCAACGGTGTGTGGCGGAGGGCACTTTACGTGCCACTGTCATTACCTCCCTTTGCTGCTCCAGTCGCGTATGGTTCGCGGGAAGAACGACTGTCTGAAAGCCTCCGTGCGCGCTCTAATCTCTCTAATTTTACATTCGTGATCTCCTCGGGAGGTATAAGTAGGGGGAAGCAATATATTCGATACCTCATCCAGAAACGCACCCTCTCGAAACCTGGCGAGCAAGCTACACCGCGATGCAGATCGCCTCTCTTGCAGAGTCTGCCACTTGAGTTTATTAAACATCTCCGTAACGCTATCACGGTTACCAAATAACCCTGTGACGAAACGCGCCGCTCTTCTTTGGATCTTCTCTATCTCCTCCGTCAAACCGATCTGGTACGGATCCCACACTGATGAGCAATACTCAAGTATAGGTCGAACGAGTGTTTTGTAAGCCACCTCCTTTGTTGATGGACTACATTTTCTAAGCACTCTCCCAATGAATCTCAACCTGGTACCCGCCTTACCAACAATTAATTTTATATGATCATTCCACTTCAAATCGTTCCGCACGCATACTCCCAGATTGGAGATTAAGTTCGACACATGCCATTCCAAGCCACCGCTGGATTACTGGGTACTTTTTTCTTCCCAAGCCAATTACATATCGAAATCAGGATGGATTCTGTATGGAAATATATGCCACAGAATTCTGTAGTTTTAATGGAACACTTGTCACTGGTGGGTGGGATTACCACACACAGTATCTCTGCACTTAAATAGCACTGACTTAGGATTGGAGAATATGTGACAATATTTCGCAAATAACTGTTTTTGCGTGCTTTGAATTCTACATTTATTGCATCCAAAACCTTTAATTGAAATTTCGTTGATCACAGAATGATTGAGCGACCGAGATCACAAATAGCACATCTCCATCTCAATGCTCCTGCTTATTTTAAGCAAGACAATACCACTCGCTCCACTACAGCACATACCGCTTCCTGCAGACCACGTAAGTGAATGAAACTCTGATGCTTTAGGAATATAGTCTGCAATGACTCTTGAGCTGTTAATTTTAACGCAGCAACAAGAAAGGCGCAGTGCATCACGGAGAGAGTTACTATTGAAATTTCGGGACAGCACTTTTCAGGACAACGTATTACTTCCCCCCATATACGTCTCGCGTATTGACCATGACGAGAAAATTTGAAAAATTAGAGCCAATAAAGAGGCTTACCGACAATCATTCTTCTCACGCACTATTCAATTGGCTCTGAACACTATAGGACTTAACATCTGAGGTCATCAGTCCCCTAGACTGAGAACTACTTAAACCGCACTAACCTAAGGACATCGCACACATCCATGCCCGAGGCAGGATTCGAACCTGCGACCGTAGCAGCAGCGCGGTTCCGGGCTGAAGCGCCTAGAACCGCTCGTCCACAATGGCCGGCACGCACTCTTCGTGAGTGGAACCGAATTGAAGGGATTAGATAGTGGTACCAAAAGTAGAATCCGCCACACACCATTAGGTGACGTGCGGAGTATGCTGTAGATGCAGATCAAACACAATCCGTAATGATGCACTAGGACTGCTGCCATCGGAGACGGGAATGCCGAGACAGAATGTCTCGTACTTAACTGTGAATTGCCTCTATATATACAGTGATAGGCTTGGTAACGCTTGGTGACGCTGCGGGAACCTAACACGGTAAAGAAAGTATATAAGTAGTTCAAAGACGGGTGGGGAATCAATCAAGTGACGACACGGATCGCAAATGGGGAAATGTACTGACATATGTGACTTTGACAACGGTGATATTATTATCACCCAGTGCCAGTGAACAAGTATCTCGAAAACGGCGTAGCTGGTAGAATGTTCACGTGCTACTGCAGTGCGCATTTATGGGAAGTGGTAGAACGACAGTGAAATTGCCACTGGGCGATAAGTGGTTGGACGTCCACGATTCTTTACAGAACGTGGGATTTGGAGGCTTGCCTGCTGTGTAAAGCAGAATAAGTGGCGACGTGTGACATCTTTGCCGAAAGAGCACAATGCTGGTGCACGCATAAGTGTTTCGGGCACACCGTTCATCGTACATTGTTGAACATGGGACTCTGCAGGAGAAAATCCCCACGTGTTCATAAGTTGATCCAACGACATCGTCAATTACGGTTGCAGTTGCCACGTGATTCTCGAGACTGGATCAATGGAAGTGTGTCTCCTCGTCGAATGAATCACGTTTTTGCTACACCAGGTCGCTGGTCGTCTCCACAGACGCCGTCATCCACGCGAACTGCGGTTAGAAATGTGTAACATGCCAAGGACACAGGCTGGTGGATGCGGTATTACGCTTCTTTTTGTCATCAGTCTTCTGACTGGTTTGATGTGGCCCGCCACGAATTCCTCTCCTGTGCCAACCTCTTCATTTCAGAGTAGCACTTGCAACCTACGTCCTCAATTATTTGCTACACTACTGCCCATTAAAATTGCTACACCAAGAAGAAATGCAGATGATAAACGGGTATTCATTGGACAAATATATTATACTAGAACTGACATGTGATTACATTTTCACGCAATTTGGGTGCATAGATCATGAGAAATCAGTACCCAGAACAACCACCTCTGGCCGTAATAACGGCCTTGATACGCCTGGGCATTGAGTCAAACAGAGCTTGGATGGCGTGTACAGGTACAGCTGCCCATGAGACATCAACACGATACCACATTTCATCAAGAGTAGTGACTGGCGTATTGTGACGAGCCAGTTGCTCGGCCATCATTGACCAGACGTTTTCAATTGGGGAGAGATCTGGAGAATGTGCTAGCCAGGGCAGTAGTCGAACATTTTCTGTATCCAGAAAGGCCCGTAAATGACCTGCAACATGCGGCTGTGCATTATCCTGCTGAAAATGTAGGGTTCCGCAGGGATCAAATGAAGGGTAGAGCGACGGGTCGTAACACATCTGAAATCTAACGTCCACTGTTCAAAGTTCCGTCAATGCGAACAAGAGGTGACCGAAACGTGTAACCAATGGCACCACATACCATCACGCCGGGTGATACGCCAGTATGGCGATGACGAATACACGATTCCAATGTGCGTTCACCGTGATGTCGCCAAACATGGATGCGACCATCGTGATGCTGTAAACAGAACCTGGATTCATCCGAAAAAATAACGTTTTGCCATACTTGCACCCAGGTTCGTCGTTGAGTACACCATCGCAGGCACTCCTGTCTGTGATGCAGCGTCAAGGATAACCGCAGCCATGGTCTCCGAGCTGATAGTCCATGCTGCTGCAAACGTCGTCGAACTGTTGGTGCAGATGGTTGTTGTCTTGCAAATGTCCCCATCTGTTGACTCAGGGATCGAGACGTGGATGCACGATGCGTTACAGCCGTGCTGATAAAATGCCTGTCATATCGACTGCTAGTGTACGAGGCTGTTGGGATCCAGCACGGCGTTCCGTATTACCATCCTGAACCCACCGATTCCATATTCTGCTAACAGTTATTGGATCTCGACCAACGTGAGCAGCAATGTCGCGATACGATGAACCGCAATCGCGATAGGCTACAATCCGACCTTTATCAAAGTCGGAAACGTGATGGTACGCATTTCTCCTCCTTACACGAGGCATCACAACAACGTTTCACCAGGCAACGCCGGTCAACTGCTGTTTGTATATGAGAAATCGGTTGGAAACTTTCCTCATGTCAGCACGTATTAGGTGTCGCCACCGGCACCAACGTTGTGTGAATGCTCTGAAAAGCTAATCATTTACATATCACAGCATCTTCTTCCTGTCGGTGAAATTTAGCGTCTGTAGCACGTTATCTTCGTAGTGTAGCAATTTTAATGGCCAATAGTGTAGATGTATTCCAACCTCTGTGTTGCTCTATAGTTTTTGCCGTCTACAGCTCCCCCTAGTGCCATGGAAGTCATTCCCTAATGTCTTTACAGATGTCCTATCATCCTGTCCCATCTCCATGTTTATGTTTTCCACATATTCGTTTCCTCTCCGATTCTGCGCAGAACCTCCTCATTCCTTACCTTATCAGTCCACTTAATTTTCAACATTCGTCTGTAGCACCACGCGTCAAATGCTTGGATTCTCTTCAGTTCCAATTTTTCCACAGCCCTAGTTTCACTACCATACAATACTGTGCTCCAGACGTACATTCAGGGAAATTTTTTCCTCAAATTAAGGCCTATGTTTTATAATAGTTGATCTCTTTTGGCCAGGAGTGCCCTTTTTACTAGTGCTAGTCTGCATTTTATGTCTTCCTTGCTCCGTCCCTCATTGGTTATTTTGCTGCCTAGGTAGCAGAATTCTTCAACTTCTTGCAGTTGTCAGATCTTGCAGTCTTCGGAAATGCGTGGATGATATTTTTCCGAAAGTCAGATGATATGTCGCCAGTCTCATACTTTCTACACGCAAATGTGAATATTCGTTTTGTTGCCACTTACCTCAATGATTATGCTATGGGAGACAATCTGCTGCGCTGGCATGTGGCCTGTGGTATTAATCGAAGAACCACTGATGGCTGTGGACCACCTGTACCTCTTTCTGCTCGACTCTTCCCCGTCGGCGATGTCATCTTCCAGCAGGATAATTGTCCGTGTCACAAAGCCAGAACCGTTCTACAGTGGTTTAAGGAACATTATAGTGTACTCACTTTGATAGTGTACTCAGGTTGATAGTGCACTCACGTTTAAGTCTTGGCCACGAAATCCGATTGATGTGAATTCAATGGAACCCGTTTGGGTCGCTATCAGGCGTCATCACCGCGTACACAAATCAGCTGCCCCCTATTTAAGGAAATTACATGACTAGTGAGGGAATATCTGGAGCGACATACCTCCCCAAACCTACCAACAAAGTGTCGAATCCATGATATGCAGAATCGCTGACGTAGCACCTTCCAAAGATGGACCAATAAGTTATTAAGCAGGTTGCCATAATGTTTTGGTTCCTCAGTGTATGTGTCAGTTATCCCTAGAGTTCCTCCCATACAATTTGAATGAGCCACACCTTTGTACCTCACCATACATTCACAACTTCCACTATAACCTTGAGGTCATTGTCAACTGCTATCCCGACATTAACACGCGTACACATTTTTGTGGTTAAACGATACGTAGTGGTGAACAGTAACGTCGATTCGTCAGCTCAACACTACATAGTCAATGTCCACCAACCACGTGAGCCCACATCAGTTCGTGTTACGTGGCTGATTCGCCAAGCAAAACTATCATGTGGATGTTGCTACGGTCGTATAAAATGCCCACGCAATTCGAATATGTAACGAAAAAAAAAATCTCTGAGAAAGACGACCTATTTCTCCCGAAAGCATAAGGTTGGATTAAGGTATGTATGAAATTATTCCAATGCATCTGTGGTATGAATCAGCAAACCAGTGTTTACTAGTATTAGTTGAAAACAGTCTTAGTTACAATTTTAGTTTTTTTCTTTATCAACTACGCGTTTCATTTTATTTTGGCATCTTCAGGCTGATCTACATAGAAAACAGAGAACAAATACATCTATTTAAGGATCGTGATCGCGTTTTGCAGATTTGAATAATCTAAAAGCACGTTTAAACAGATCAGATGCTGAAAGAGGAAATACCTTAATTTGGTATTTCTTAGGACGATCCATTAGACAGTGTAGCTAAAGGGCATCGTCGAGTACATCAGGCCAACATCGCCATCGTTAACCTCAGTCACTACTAGAAATATATAAAATAGTAAAAACGGACAAGAGAATTCACCAAAAGTCCTGGTTTCGAGTCCCGATCCAACACACAGCTTTAATCTTCCAGAAAGTTTCACAGCACATGCTATTTATAGTAATAATACTTTTAAGTTCGACAACTAAACCTCAGATACTAGGCAAGTATTCTGAACGGACAAGTGTATTTAAATTACATATGTAACTGTATACCAACAGCACTTCTCATTTCGGAAATGTTCTCAGCGGTAAATTAAAGTAAATTAACCCGTATGCTTCCGAGAATAACTGAAGCACAAGCCCAGGTTGCCATCGATGACGAATTCGAATAACTACGTGGAAGTTCCTGCAAGTGTCCGAGATTATCGTAGCTAATACCCGTCCGTGTGCGTCGTCGGAACAAGTAGCTTTGAGCCAACACATGCCGCACGGCTGCGTCACCCGAGCGCACCACCTAACGAGCGACTTCAGACAAGCCAGTCAGTCGCCCGAGCCGAAAGCAGTCGCTTGTCTGTTGCATCCCGCCAGCAACAGTCGCATCGCTACGAGGTAAGACACTCTATTTCTACCTTTCTTCAGTCTTTGTTATATCCACGTTTTTCTAGCCTATTCTTGTGGTGTTTACACCGTAGTCAGTAAATTAAGTTTTTGCCTTTGGAGGAACCGAGCCAACCGTTGCTATACAAGTTACTACTAGACATTAATATGTTTGAGAACCATTTGATGTGTTATGGTAATTTACGATAATAGGGAACCGTGCTTCTGTTGAGTTTGCCTCATATAACTCACCTACGTTTCCAATAATTTATTGCCGGCCACGGTGGTCTAGCGGTTCTAGGCGCTCACTCCGGAGCCGCGCGACTGCTACGGTCGCAGGTTCGAATCCTGCCTTGGGCATGGATGTGTGTGTTGTCCTTAGGTTAGTTAGGTTTAAGTAGTTCTAAGTTCTAGGGGACTGATGACCAGAGATGTTAAGTCCCATAGTGCTCAGAGCCAATAATTTATTCGCGGTTGTTAATAGAATGTGGCCTCAAAACAAAGTACGTATAAACACGTCCCTGAATGTATTATGGAAAAGTATTATGTCTCTTTCATGCTAATTTTTTACCATTTTTAGATTATGTTCGTCTTAAGACACTAAAAAAATTAATATTCATAAGTAACCTCATTTTTAAACGAGGCTGGTGGCTTTTGGGATTTTCTAAACAAGCATCATTTCCCACAATATAAATAAAAATAAAATGTTACCATTGCAATTAATCACAAGATATCTAAGCACATGGAACGTCGTCATATATTCTCTCAGCACTTCACGCTTGGAGGTAAGTTGTGGTATTGCTATAAGGGTTGAAGAAAAAGGGGTTTCCATGCAACATAAACTGCTTGCAGTTTTCATTTCAAATTTCGAAAATTCGTTATCTCTTTTTTTTTAGCAATTTTGCTCATAAAAGTTAATTATATTCTATAGTTTGGAGACCGATAGAATCAGAAACATTCAAAAAACTCACTTAAACAAATTATTTGTTGGATGGTGATGCCAACGTAGAGATATTGCCGAACCATTCAGTCAGCTCATTCAAGATTCAAGGTTCACTGTGACTACGGGTGTGGATCAAAAGCGCTGCTTTTGTTTCCAGCGATGTCCTGTGTTTCAGCATGAAGTAGTCAATGCGTGCCACCGATCTCACTGGTACAGACATCTCTGCGGGATAATGAACAAAGACGTAGAATACAGTTAATAGTTACCGACATGATAATTCCTTTTGTTTAACCCTTTTAGACCTGAATTTCTTCTGGAAGAAAAATTTTTTATGTGGTAATGCTCTTAGGTGATTTTTTATGATTTTAGATGTAAGAGGTATACAAAAAATATGTACCCGTTTTCAAAACGTACATTGTAGACTTGGCTTCAATTTATGGAGTAAAAGAATTAATTACGAAATATTCTCCATTCTAATAAAAATAGTAAAATGATCATTCAATAATTACCATACAAAATAACAACAACCATATCCAATTATATAGTGGAATATAGCGAAACAACCATATCTGCGCATTATGGTGGTCACGAGCTGCTGCGCACTCATACATTGACTTGCTGACATTTTCATAGTGATGCCCAATAGGCGGCAGCACTTGTGCATGATGAAAACCTGAATATTCACAGATATATACCTCAGGTTTCCATTGGGGAAAAAATAATTCCGTTGTAGGTAAGACACAGTAAAAGTTAATGTACACAATTGTAGCCAGACCGACTGAAAGAGTCAAATTTAGTTTCGTGCTAGACTAGTTATGGATAGCTGTATCTGGTCGATACATAAAAGCCACTGTAAAAGAAACGTTTTGTTTCAGGTGAGAAACAAACTGACGTTTTGTGTTGACAGTGGGTTTCGGGGCTGACTTCATTTACACACTGGAGTAATGAAATGGCAAATGTCTACCGAAACACCGAACAAAACGCGACTCCTATCTCTTAGAGGAGACATCTGGTACCACATTCTGCACGATGCAAAGACCATTCCACAGTGATGCGAAGAAAAGCAGCTGTGTTGGACTCGCGTGTATAAAGCCTTGAGCTAAATCTCATTCCAATGTACTACCGCGTCATATTCTTGACAGTGTTATTCGCCAGAAAGGCGCTTTTCTTCGCAGCACGGTGCGAAGGTCTCTGCATCGTGCAAAATATCGTACCGGGTGTCTATCCCAAGAGACAGCAGTCGCGTTTTCTTCGATGTTTCAGCAGACATCTCCTATTTCATTTCTTCAGTGTGTAAATGAAGTCAACCATGACACCCATTGTAATCAGAAAACGACAGTTAGTTTCTCTTTACGAACAAAATGTTTTTTTCAAAGTGGAATTTTATGAACCGACTAGACAGACTGACCAAAATTAGTGTAGCTGGATGTTAAAGTTAAATTACAGATATTGTCATACCAGTTAATATATACTGTGTATCTGCTATAACTACGCAGTAATGCCGCACCGTCCGTGCTGTAGCACTGGCGATTCCTGCCGTTTCGTTTTCACTGCTGGTACAAATCATTAAACTGAATATCACCGTAGAACAATTCGCGACCGTTCAGCCGAAAGCCACATAAAATTTCAAATAAAAAATTTTTGTTTATAAAGTGCAACAAATGGAGGTTTTCTGTTAATTCCGGGCGTCGCATGAAACATTTGGTGACTAGTATTTCCTCGAATTCTATCCATCTACTTATTGAAAATACGGAATTAACGATACCTACCTCAGAGAAACAGAAACTCTACATAATATATCTTTGAAGAGACCCTCAGGATACACTATATGATCAAAAGTATCCGGACACCCTTATATAATGCAGGATTCACAAGACATCACGCGAGGCGGAACTGCCGTGATAAAAGGAGGCTGGGAGAGTTGTGTTGTTGTTAGGGAAGCTGTAACAGCAGAATGGGTCAGTCAGAAGAAGCCAGCGAAGTCGGACATGGATTAGCTGTTCAATGTTAGAGTAAGAAAAACACCAAAACACTTGGTTGGTTGGTTGATTTGGCGGGGAAGGGGCCAAACAGCGACGTCATTGGTCCCATCGGATTGGGGAGGACTGGGGAAAGAAGTTAGCTGTGCCCAGTCAGAGAAAACATCCCGCCATTTCTCTGATGAAATTTAGGGAAATCACGGAAAACCTAAATCAGAATGGCCGGACGCAGGAGTCCAGTCTGCTAGCCACTGAGCCACCTCGTTCCAGGGACACTTCAACCTTCCTAATGTAGCTAGGTTTGAATGGCAGCGATACTGACCGTTTCGTCGCCTTTCACGTTATCGATATTTGAGATGCAAATTAGAGTGATATGTACATAGAATCAATTTGATTTTAAAATAGCGTATTCCGTTTTTTTCTATTAAAGTTCATGCTAAAGTGATGGCCAATACGTGAAATATTTGTAGGGGTTTTGTTTCTTGAGAATTAGGTTTAGCAGGACTGGCGATTTCACAGACCGACAGCAGATTAAATGGGGCCGAAGGGCACCATTAACTTAACGCAGGTTGTAAGAGGTGACGCCGACGCCAGGTCGGACAACGTTCGCCGAAGGTGCTAAGTGTACAGCAGGTGACGCCCGGGCGACCGGACGACCGCCGACGAGTCGTTGTAGTTGTACATGAGATGACTGCCGCTCCCACGTTCGTAAAGCGTTTTTCTGCGGCGAGGGCGTTGTAAAGTAAAGTAAGGGTTCCAGAATGTGGGCAGCACTGAGCCCTACGCGGAGAATGCAGAGTAGATGGCACCAGTGTGCCGACGGGAGAGCAATGTACCGGTGCACACTATACAATCTCTGTGAAAACTACAGATATTTGTGGCTCTATGCTCTCGGCAGAACAAGGGAGGCGAGGTGATACGATTCTATAAGTGTGAGACTGTAACTTTCTCATTCCAAAAGTAACTGTATGTGGCCCCTCATATGTACAAGGTAGCTAGGAATCTTAGGAGGGTCGTAGGAAACAAAATGTTGTAACACAATAACGCACTCCTTTGAGGCATCGTCAGAGCAGAGCCAAAAAAAAATTCCTTTCTTTAGCTGTAGGCATCCGGGCGTGAAAGTGCGGGGCTTTCGTTGGTCAGTCTGTTTTGACGTAGCAGTTTTGGGAAATTATTGGGATGCGGGAGGGCACACCATGTGAATTGACGCTTGTCGTGGGATGGCTGCTCGTGAGAAGCAAGGATTGGATCTTGAAGAAAGGGCAAATGTTACGAGGGAAGACAGGAGGAGCTCATGTGACATTTCTTCGTTCACTGCTTGTGAGAGATTCAGTTCGAGTACTGTTTGCAGATTTCGGTGTGAGTAGTCATTCCGCTTTGCAGCTCCATCTGGAGCATGATGTAAAGTTTGTGACAGGTAACTTTTCAGGATTCACAGGCATCAGCCGTCACAGTGGCAGCTGACTGCATCACTGGTGAGCAACACAACCACACTGTGAAAAAAAGGTGAGATTTGCAATTGGGTTCGGCATGTATAGGTCGGGTTATACTTCAGTGCAACTACTGCACTCGTTTCGTGTGAGAATTTATAATAAACACAAATTTAAATTACAGTGTGACTATTCCATCACACTCTCGAAGTCTATAGGGCCATAATGAAGCGTTAATAAAAAATCCTTGCTTAACAAATGATAGTTAACAGTCTTTATTAGGCATCTGCATACTGATACAGATTAATTACCTAAAGGGGTTGGTGGTCGGTTGGTGCTGAGATTGTGAAGTGGAAATGTGAAGGAACAACTACACCTAATCCGAGACCAGGCACACTTCATTTACTGATGGACAGGGACAGCTGGGAAGATAGAAAATCGCATGAATCAGTGGAAGGGTTCATTAGTGATTTCCAAAGATCTATCAGAAGTCAAGTAGCACAAAGACTGTGGTTAAGGAGTTAAAACGAATGACGTACAGTGGTGGAGCAACTCCTAATAAAACTATACATTTCTGTACCGAATGTTAAGCGATGCTTGAGGTGGTGTAAAAAATTGACGCAACTGGACTTTGGGTAGTTGGAAACAAGTGATGAACCTCGCTATATCGCACGGTAGTCCGATGGGATGGTTTGGACTTGGCGAACGCCTGGAGAACTTTACTGCCATAGTGTGTAGTACTGACAGTGAGGTATGGAAGAGGTCGTGTTAGTGTGTGGGTATCTTTTTCACGGCTGGGTTGTGGTTCCCATAGTACGCTTAAGAAAAGTCTGAATATCGTAAGATATGAGCACATTTTACAGGATTGTATATTGCTTGCATTAGAGAAACAGTTCGGACACGACGACTTTTTTCATCAGCATGACAATGTAGCGTGTCATAATGCAGTATCTGTGGGACAGTGATTTGGGGACAGTAACATTCGTCACAGAAAATGGCCAGCCTAGAGTCCCGACCTTAACGCACTGGAATAGGTTTGAGGTGGTGATGATGAGATGTTCGATTTGTGACGCGCTGAACTGCGCAGTGCCGGCCGGTGTGGCCGAACGGTTCTAGGCGCTACAGTCTGGAACCGCGCGACCGCTACGGTCGCAGGTTCGAATCCTGCCTCGGGCATGAATGTGTGTGATGTCCTTAGGTTAGTTAGGTTTAAGTAGTTCTAGGGGACTGATGACCTCAGAAGTTAAGTCCCATAGTGTTCAGAGCCATTTAAACCACTTTTGAACTGCGCAGTCTCAGCGCCCGTCCAAAGTCGCAATTTGTACGCAGTCCAATTTCTACATAATACAATTAGTCACTGTCACGAATGACGATGAGGATGATATGATGAGGACAACACGAACACTCAGTCCCCGGGCAGAGAACAACTTTGAGGTGAGTTAGATCGTCGACTTCGCTCCAGATCTCAGCGTCTAACATCATTATCTATAGCGAAAGGTCACTCCCATTATGAACGTCCGATAATTGGTTTCCAGCCGGCCTTTGTGGCCGAGCGGTTCTAGGCGCTTCAGTCTGGAACCGCGTGACCGCTACGGTCGCAGGTTCGAATCCTGCCTCGGGCATGGATGTGTGTGATGTCCTTAGGTTAGTTAGGTTTAAGTAGTTCTAGGGGACTGATGACCTCAGAAGTTAAGTCCCATAGTGTTCAGAGCCATTTAAACCACTTTTGAACTGCGCAGTCTCAGCGCCCGTCCAAAGTCGCAATTTGTACGCAGTCCAATTTCTACATAATACAATTAGTCACTGTCACGAATGACGATGAGGATGATATGATGAGGACAACACGAACACTCAGTCCCCGGGCAGAGAACAACTTTGAGGTGAGTTAGATCGTCGACTTCGCTCCAGATCTCAGCGTCTAACATCATTATCTATAGCGAAAGGTCACTCCCATTATGAACGTCCGATAATTGGTTTCCAGCCGGCCTTTGTGGCCGAGCGGTTCTAGGCGCTTCAGTCTGGAACCGCGTGACCGCTACGGTCGCAGGTTCGAATCCTGCCTCGGGCATGGATGTGTGTGATGTCGTTAGGTTAGTTAGGTTTAAGTAGTTCTAAGTTCTAGGGGACTGATTACCTCAGATATTAAGTCTCATAGTGGTCAGAGCCATTTTTTCTTCTGCCCTTCCATGCATTCGAATGCATCGCCTCAACTGACAAAAGTGGTAACAATGCTGTGCCTGAAGACTTTTACGTACGTAGTGTAAGAAAGAGAACATGGATGGAAAAGAATTAAATATCAGTCGAATGTATGTATCTGATGACTACTCAGATCTCTCGGACAATCCATTGAATCTGGATTATTACGTTCTAGCATCGATGCTAGTATTTTTTACTGTGTAAATATTTCAAATGCACCTAGGTCGCTATCGAAATTCGTATCCGTCTCTATTATCTGTTAAGTTAATTAAAGAATTTTAAAATTCTCCCGTATTTGTATAATTATTTTTGCTACAATACTTTCCCAAGGATGTTACAGAGGTCGCTGCCCTTTTAATTACATTTTCTAGCCTACTTTATTAGTGTTTCATTATTGAACAGCAAGAGGCCAATAATCCGGAATAGTGACAAAGGGTTAACGCTTCACATTGTGGATCCCCATCAAACGGCCTGTGTAGAAACACGAGCAATTGAGTTCGTAATAGCTTCTATTCGGTGATTCTCTCGCCTTGGCTTATGTTATAGCTGTACGTAGATGTAATTAGTTGAGTAACTAACAGTCCACGAACTCAGACATTCACTGTGACATTCCTCAGTAATCCCAACGACGTTTTTCTGTCACTTATGGCTCCATTCACATCAAGCAATGATTTGTAAATACCATGTCACATCGGGGCCGGAGGTCCTCCAATAGCTTGCTGTTTTAGTTCGTTGATAGGCTGCCGGAAGATAAAGGCATATCATCTCCAATATGATGATGATGGGGTCCCATACTCCGAGGAGTGTAGGGAACGATGCGGGAGACACGCACCGCCGACTAGGCAAGGTCGTAGCGGAGGTGGTTTGCCATTGCCTTCCTCCGACAGTAATGTGGATGAATGATGATGATGTAGACAACACAACAAGACCCAGTCATCTCGAGGCAGGTAAAATCCATGATCCCACCGGAAATCGAACCCGGGACCCCGTGCACGGGAAGCTAGACCGCTACCTCAAGACCATGAGCTGCGGACATCTCCAGTCTAAGACTATGTATAATATTCAGTCCAATCTTCAGGCACCGTGATAGCTTTGGAAATGGCCTTTCATCTGACTGTCAGGAACAAAGTTTAGAATGCAAATAACTTTCGCATCTAGTCGCAGCCACCAGACACTTGAGACTATCCAATTCATAGGCTGGACTGTCAGGATTCCGTTGCAACTAGCGCGCCAACTGCGTTGATCTAGACGTTTGTCTTTATTGCGTTTCAAATTCTGCAAACCAGGGACTCAGATGCGTCCAAGCTAAAATACTATAGGCACAATCTTTTTTAAAAAACTATTACATTTTCTTTGATACTGAAACACTCACCAACACGGAACATGTGTCTATAACTGGAGCATCTACACTGATACACCGCAATCCACTGTACGGCGCGTGGGAGAGAGTACCCTGAGCCATGACTAGTCATTTCCTTTCCGTTCCGCTCGCAAACTAAGTGAGGGAAAAAGGACTGGCTACACGCCTCCATATGAGCAATAATTTCTAGTACCTACCCGCGTCCGGCCATCTTGATTTAGGTTTTCCTTGATTTCTATAAATCGCTTCAGAAAGATGTAGGGATGGTTCCATTGAAAGGGCACGGCCGATTTCCTTCCCCAACCTTCCTTCACCCAAAGGGAACAATGACCTCGCTGTTTTGTCCCCTCCCCGAAATCAACAAACCAACCTTAAATAATTTAAAAATATCTACGCTATTCAGTGACAAATGATTAGTGATGTTCTCTCTGCACAATTACCTTAGAAAGAAATCTGATTATATAGCTTATATGTGGTCAGATATTTGTAGATAACTTGATTGGTAAGTCCGTTACCAAGAAGTATCGACACATGGAACTCCTGAATAAAAAGATAGAAGGTAAACCTTCCCTCAATTAATCTATTAGCTTCGCCATTATGTCCCACCAAGTGTACTGGGAGTTTCATTTGTTTTGTCAGGCTGCATTATTTCAACTGTAAAGTACCGTGTTCAGTGCTCTTTATTTATAGACAAATTTTCCATTCTTGAGGTGTAGAAAATTATCTGCAACCAGTCACAATAAAAGGTTATCTATTTTCACACGACCGGTTTCGGAATTGCGCCCATCTTCAGGTGTTTATACGTTCATGTACATGTTTGTCCTTTTGAAGATCACTGTATAAATACAAAAAAATTATTTGCTGGTGACTATACAGATACAAGTGGGACAATTGTAAGTGGTAAAGCAGCATTTGACGAAAATATATCTGTACTTACATGAAGATGAAGCATCATTATTACAGTTATGCTGTGGTGATAGTTTTGCAACTTAGTTACACACTTATGGTCATTTTCACGTCCATATTTCAGTTTTACCAAGTATGGCTTCATATTACACTATTATGATGTGCACTCGTGAAATACACTATGTTTACATACAAACATGTGGGCTGTGGTCAAAGAACTTAGATGTAGCAGATGTAAAGATGTTGCCCATACAGAAACTTGTAGGTTATTGTCAAAGATCTTAGCCACAGTAGGTGCAAGGGTGTTGCATAAATAGAAATTTAAAAGCTATTATAGACTGCGACATTTCTTGATACACAAAAATGTGGGAAAAAAAGAAAAAAAATCATAATTTATACAGTGATCTCCAAAAGGACAAACATGTACAAGAATGTATAAAGACCTGAAGATGGGCGCAAGCCCGAAACCGGTCATGTGAAAATAAATAACCCTTTATTGTGACTGGTAGCAGATAATTTTCTACACCTCATAAAGGAACAGTCACGTAGTTCGACAGCATCCACTATGGATAAAATTCATGTTCCATTTTTAGTTTAAGCTCTAGTCTTGATGTTAGTACACGCAAACTGTATGCGACTAGTATTAGGCTGGAAGAACGGCGGTAAATTTGCAGGTTTTTGACAGAAAGATATAAATGTGATCATGAATAAAAACACACACGACGCTGGTGTAATATTCTATAAAACAGTAGCAATCAATCGCGTTTCTGCACTAACTCTCAAGGACCGTCGTCTGCGCATATGGTGGCGACGTGGGGAGAGGTCCAATTCTTCCAATGTTTTTGAGAAGCGCAGTGGTGTTCCTTTCGGTGCCACAATATGGCGAGGCATCGGATATGACTATGGGACATGGACATCCTGCGTCCTCTGGGTTTACCTCTCACGCAACACTATCTTAGTGCCATTGGTCAATAGGGAAATGCTTATCTATACATGGCACGTGTCTCTATGAATTATACGCCTTATGCCATGATATTTCCGTGATTATGAAGATAGAATATGTGTGCGATCAGCTCAGATGGCGACTGCGTTGTATATCAACTGCGTCTCAGTGCCCGTATGCAGTATATCACGGAACAGTTACAACACTTATGGGTCAACATGCGTCAAGAGCCGATACAACAGCCTTATGACACTTCCCAACAGAATCAGTACGTGCATTCACGGCAAGAGGGAGTGCAACGTCATACAGAAATTAGGCTCATACTGCCTAGTTCTTTGTAAATTTGATTCGATTCAGTAATCATCGAAGTAACATGACATACTCTCTCAATCCGTCAAGTTTTAATTCGTTTTCTCTTCCTCTTCTGAGTGCTAAACTATTTTTGTCAAGAAATATTTTTCTAAGAAAGTCACAAGAGTACCAAAATTGCTCAGTTTCCACTATTAAAAATTTGAGAATGACTTCCTTAAATATCCGGTGAGGTACTATAACGTCTTATAATGGATTCTGTCATGACCTGGTGCCATGTCACATACTGTAAACAATGCAGGATCCAAGCTCCTCAAAGACAAGGACAGTTGTAAACACCGTTGGTGGAACTGCACCCCCAATGTTACTTCTTCAAAATCACTTGGTAGCTTCGGAAATCCGAACATTGGTGACAGTAAATTGAGCCAAATGTTCCATCATAGTCTGCGCGATACCTCTCTTTATGCTGCGGAAGGATTCCACAGTCTGTCTGAACGAATGTTTCTGACAACGGAATCTGCAGGTTGCTGGTTACAAGGACATACTAAAGTCGCTAAATGGTGAGAAACCCGGCAATTCGTCTGAGATAACGCTCACTGCGCACCGAGCGTTATGTTCAAGACGGGTAACATACATATGAGTTAAGGTGATAACCTAACACGACTGGTAAAACGGTGCACACTGTTGTGGGACGCATAGAGGGACGGATCTAGAGCCTTTGAGTATGACGACGCTGTGTCAGCTATTTGAACCAGACCATGGCAAATTAATTGTGATTCACATCTGCTGTAAGTTTCGAAATAATAATAGCCATTTCCCTGTTAAACAAAATCAATATACAGGTGGTTCCATGACACATATTTTCCATACTTACAAGGTTCTCTAAATAGGTCAATTTTGTAGGTACTGTGTGTATTTTCAATGTGTCGAATCAGAATATTAATCGCACATCTATTTTCAGAAATATTCTCGATGCTAGTGTCATGTGAATCAACCTACATGCTTCCAGTAAGGTCAGAAACACGTGCTCAGTGCATTGTACGAGACGTAAGTAGTTCCCTCGTACCCAAAATGACTTCAGGGAGGGAATGGGCGGAAGTGCACGAGTACGAAATTAATGTAACTGGCGCAGATTTGGTTGCGTCTGGGCGGATATGACAGTGACTCAAGAAGCGACAGACACATACGTCAGCAGAGCAGACCAGCTAATCGTCTACTTAACCAAACTAGCCTCAGTTGGTCAGTTCGCTCGCGGAGGGCAGGTCGCATTCGTGGAAAGCTACTTGGGTGTTCCTACTTTGCTGCGACACTTTGCTGAGTAGAACTACTACCGGGTAAGTAATTTTATTCTCTAATATCTTAAGAGTGTTTGTTATACTGATATATTGCGTTTTCGTGATATATTATTGTGGTATTTTTTGCTTTTAAGCAATGGTCAGTAATCGAATTTTTCTTCATGGATGTTTTGCAAAATCAGCTATTAGCATAAGAGTCTATGCATTACATTAACATCTGCATCTATACTACACCAATCATCTTTTGGCGCACGTCAGTGTGGGCTTCGTGTGCCTCTGACACTTTCTTCCTTTCCTTTTCCAGTCCCGAATAGACCGCGGGATGACTGACTATCAGTAAGTCTTCGTTTGAGCTCGAATGTCTCTAAGCTTACTTTCGTGGTCTTTTCGTGAGACATACACATCTAAGAGAAAGCGGTATGTGATATGTTGGTTGAGTCTTCTAGGAATTTACGGTCTTAGAATTTAAGCAGTGAACCACATAATGACGCACAACGCCTCTTCTGTTGCGTTTGCAGTTGGACGAGAATTTCCGCGATGCTTTCGCGACTGCTGAACGGACCCGCGACGAAATGCGCTGCTCATACCGATTTATCGATCGAAAGACTGTTCCGTGAGCTACCACCATCGTGGTTGAACTACAGTTCATGAGGATTCTTGAATGAGTCGTAATCTGACATCTGCCTTTCCTGCGATTAGTTTTATGCGCTCTCACGATTTTAAATCGCTCCATACGCACGCACCCGGTTGTTTAATACATGTTACTGTTTGTAGTGAATGGTCGGTATTCGTTTAGTCAAATAATTAACAAGCATTGCCGCAAATTTTTGCACAAAATGTCACATTTGTATCTGTTGAGAATCAACTGCCTGTCCCTGCCGCAAGCGTTTACAAATACATCCATACTCTGCAAACCACTGTGAAGTGCAAGGCAGAGGGTAAATCCCACTGAACCAGTAATGAGGGCTTTTTCCCGTCCCATTGACGTATAGAGCGCGGGATGACTCATTGTCTGAATGCCCCTGTGCGTGCTGCATTCAGTCACATCTTGTCCTGTAGTCATTCCAAGAGTCACCATTCAAAGTTCATTCCTGAATCTTTGTAAGCAGGATTTCGAGGGATATTTTACGTCTGTCTTTAAGAGTCTGACACTACAGTTCTTTCAACACCTCTGTGACACTCTCCCGCAGGTGAGACAAACTGGAGACCATTCGTTTTGCCCTTCTCTGTATACGCCCAATATCCCCTGTCAGTCCTATTTAGTACGGGTCCCAAACAGTTCACCAACATATCAGGATGTTTCATACGAGTGACTTGTAAGGAATCTCCTTTGTAGACTTACTGCATTTCCCTAGTATTCTGCCAATGAATCAAAGTCTGATACCTGCTATACCTATGACTGAGCCTATCTGATCGTACCATTTTATGATCCTATAAAGTGATACACCCAGGTATTTGTATACATTTATCCATTCCATTTTTGACTCGCTGATGTTATAGTCATAAGATAAAACGTTTTATTTGTTTTCTGAAATGCTCACTTCGACGTTTTTGAACATTTCATACAAGTTGCCAATCTGTGCACCACTTTGAAATCTTATAAAGATCTGACTAATATTTACGATACTTCTTTCACACCGTGCTTCTACTTGTACATCGTACTCCGCAAGCCACCCAATGGTGTGGCGGAGGGTATTTCTGTTACCACTTACTGATCCCCCATCCCTGTTCCAATCCTGAATGGCTCTTGGGAAGAGTGATGGTCGGTAACCCTCTGTATTGGCTCTCATTTCCCGAATTTTCTCGTCTTGGCCATTTGTGAAATGTATGTGGGAGGAAGTGATATGTTGTCCGACTCTTCCCGGAAAGTGCTTTCTCGAAACTTCAATAGTAAACCTCCCCTCATTGCACAACACATGTGATTGGAGTTCGTTGAGTATCTCGGTAACGCTCTCGCGCCGACTAAACGGTTGCGTGACGAAATTCGCCGCTCTTCTTTGGATCTTCTCTATTTCTTCTATCACTTATACCTGGTAAGTATTTCGTGTTGATGACTCGGTCGAAAATCGCCTTACGAACCACATGCTTCGTGGATGAGTTACATGTCCTTAAGATTCTTCCTATGAATCTCAGTCTGTATCTGCTTTTCCTACTTTTTGTTTTATGTTGTCATTCTACTTAAGGTCGTTGTGAATAGTTACTCCCAGATATATTATGGTAGACAATGTTTCCTCATCAATAGTACGATTGTACACTAGTGGCTTTTCTTTCCTCTGTATGGGCAATATGTTAAATTTATTTGTGTTCAGAGTCAACTGTCAGTCCATGCACCATTCATCAGTCTTCTGCGTGTCGTTCTGTAAGTCTATACTGTCCTCTGACGTTCCTACTTTCTTATAGATACAGTCTTGAACAGCATCCGACGCTTTCTACTAGAACATTCATAGACATTTTAAACACTAACGGCCCTATCACACTTCCCTGGTGTACTCCGAAAATTACCTTTACACTTGCTGATTTTGTTCCCTCAAGAGAGAATTTTTGAGTTCTATCTGCCAGAAAGTCTTAAACCCAGTGAACAATGTGGCCCGATACTCGATAAGCTCTTTTATTTTTTAATAAGCAGCAATGTGGAACGGTGACAAATACCTTCCTAAAGTTAAGGAACACGGCATCAACCCGAGCGCCGTTGTGTACAGCGCTACGGGTCTCATGGAGGAACAGAGCGCGCAGAGTTTCGCAAGATCTCTGTTTGCGAAATCCATGTTGATTTTCATGGGGGAGATTTTCATCCTCCTAAAATGTTGTAATTCTTGAGCATGAAACATGACCCAGAATTCTACAACAGATTGACGTCAACTATAATGTCTACAATTGTGTGCATCCATCCGGCGGTCCTCTTGAAAATGGAAATGACCTGCGCTTTTATCCAGTCGTCAGACATTCGTTGCTCCAGCGATCTACGATAATCTGCTGCTTCTAAGGGAACAGGTTCATTTGCATAATATTTGTAGAATCTTATAGGTATCTCATCTGGTCTTGATGCCTTTCCACTACTAAAAGTTTGTGGTTGTTTTTCTATTCCACGATCGGTTATCTCAATATCTGCCATTTAGACTTTCGAATGATGTTTGAAAGGAGGAAATGTGTTGCGATCTTCCTCAGTGAAACAATTTCGGAAGGGCAAATGCAGTTCAAATGGTTCAAATGGCTCTGAGGACTATGGGACTTAACATCTGAGGTCATCAGTCCCCTAGAACTTAGAACTACTTAAACCGAACCAACCTAAGGACATCACACACATCCATGCCCGAGGCAGGATTCGAACCTGCGACCGTAGCGGTCGCGCGGTTCCAGACTGAAGCGCCTTTAACCGCTTGGCCACACCGGCCGGCGCAAATGCAGTATTCCGGCATTTTCTTTACCATCCGTTTCGGTGACAGAATAGTCTCTGAGTGAATAAATAGACGATTTCGAACCACTTATCGATTTAACGTATGACTAACTCGTCTTAGGGTTTTTATTTTCAAAGTCACTGAACGCTTTAACATATGACTAAATCATCTTAGGGTTTTTACTTTCAAAGTAAATGAATGCTTCTCTCATTTCTCTCATTACTCTCATTTTCACTTTGTTTAGCTTTTGTTTGTCAACTAGGTTTTGACTTCTCTTGAATCTGAAATGAAGGTTTCTTTGTTTATGGAGCCGTTTTCTAAGGCGGCTACTAAACCATAGTGGATCTTCCCCATCCCTGAAGACTTTGCTCAGTACATACTTGTCTATGGCATATTGAACAATGCTTTCGAATTTCTTCATATGTAGTCAACATCTTCGTCCTCACCACAGAATATTTGGTGCTAACAACTTAAATATGCTGCAGTTTATACAGAGTGCGGCGCGGGAACTTCCTCATTTGAAACGCTCGGCACACAACGGTTGTTGCTCATTGTTGCGTGGGTTTCAGTGCAATCAAAAGTGCGAGATTTATACATTTTTAAAGTTTAGTTTAGAAGCGACGATGCAATGGTAAAGAGAGGAGCGCGCTTTCGCCTTTCAGCCATCGGAACTGAGCGTGCAATCAGGAAACAGTCCAACATCGCGCCAGCAGGTCGTGTTCTTGATGGTAAATCAATTGTTATGTGGGTAGACACCTTTATGGGTAATGGAAGTTTGCAGAAAAAGAAATTAGGACCTTCGAGAAGCAACATGTTTATTTTGAATTCCCCGAAGCGATCTACACGCACACATGCAGTTGCCCTTACAATTTCTGAACACACCGTGAGACGAATTCTTCATGAAGAGTTGAAATTTCATCCGAATAAACTGTCAGAGTTGTACACACTTTACCCACGCGATTTTGTTTCACGAAAAAATGTGTGTGATTTCTTGATCGATGAGTTGCATCATGACGCCTTAGTGTTCTTTAACGACGAGACACATTTTCATTTGTTTGGCTGCGTGAATAAAGAAAATATATGGTATCGGAGTGGCACGAACCGCCGAGAACTTCATGGGCAGCCCCTTCATACAAAACATGCGACTGTTTGGTGTGCACTATCTAAAGTTGGCATGGTTTTTCGAAGAAAACGATAAGCCAGTGACTGTCATTTCTGAGCGTTATGTTCAGATGACTGAACAGTTTTGACTTCCAGAACTTGAAAACATGGATGAGGGTGATGTCTGGTTCCAACAAGATGGCGCTACAGCTTACACGGTACGAACATCGATGACCATGTTGCGCGAACACTTCCTCGATCGTCTCATCTCTTTTAGGGGCAATCTCCAGTTGTAAGGTTACGGTTAGGTGGTTTCTTATTCTATGACTGAACACAATTGTGTAAGTTGTAATAACATTGTTTAATATTGCAATCTTGTCACGGAAATACACGCTTTTAAACGGCTTACAATGTGACAATGTTAAGACAGTTGTCAAAATTACGCATCTCATCCTCTGAAAGTGAACTAATCCTAAACACAACACTCTTAAATTTTAAATCTCAGAAAGTTAAATAATTTTAAACACAACAATATTAAATTTTAAGTAGAAGTTCCTTTACAAAGTTATTCTTATGATTACGTTATGATGTTGGCCAGTACTACGATAAATCATCCGATTCTGGTCCAAAGTTCGATACTATTTTTAGGATGACACTCAAGTCTACGGAGGATGGTTAGTTCTGTTACAAGTTGATCAAAAGATTACCCAAGGTCGCTCGAGTTTACAGTGGATGCAAGCTGGTGAACCAACAACCTTGCGCTTGTGCACGTGGTATTTATCTTAGCTGCAATGAGCTGTCGTCTGCCTGGCTGCTTTCGCCCTCGAAATTCCTATAAAACTAATTAAACCTTTGCTGAATTTTACAGCAGAAAATCTCCCTATCTTTCTCGATATGCAAGAAAACATGAACTCATCCTTTGTCTCAGGCTGTGGACATACACACGCGCATGGCTGGAGCATCGTGCGTATTACAATGCCCTCTCAGTTCTCGGAAGAACAATTAAGTAACTGGCTGGTTCGTTTCTCCAGACTAGGAGCTCAATGACAATACAGCTAATTTCTAGCTGGATGTCAGCCGCTGTGAACGCAGTGTCCACACAAATTTCCCCTCTGCGTCGTACGGAGCGTTACATATCCCGTTCTGCACTAGTCGCCAGTTCAGAGACGAGTCCCTGAAAATTTATGCCTTGTCTTTCTCATAGCCGAACTGTCTCCCCACCTGGGTTCTTTCGTTCTCCAGGTCACGACTTGTAGAGGAATCTGCAGCCCACACGGTCGCAGAACCGTCTCAGCCTCTGATTCAGACCCTCCACTCGGCTCTGTACCAAAGATCCGCAGTCAGTCCTGTCGACGATGCTGCAGATGGTGAGCTCTGCTTTCATCCCGCTAGCGAGACTGGCAGTCTTCACCAAATCAGATAGCCGCCGGAAGCCAGAGAGGATTTCCTCGGATCCATAGCGACACACATCATTGGTGCCGACATGAGCGACCACCTGCAGATGGGTGCACCCTGTACCCTTCATGGCATCCGGAAGGACCCATTCCATATCTGGAATGAGTCCCCCCTGGTATGCACACGGAGTGCACATTGGTTTTCTTCCTCTCCCTTGCAGCCATATCCCTAAGGGCCCCATTACGCACCTGATGTTGGAGCTCCCAACTACCAGTAAGCCCACCCTCTGCGACCGCCTGGATCTTGCAGACTGAGGGGCAACCTCTGGAACAGGGCAAGCAGCCATATCCGGCCCAAGATCAGTATCAGCTGGAGACAGAGCCTTAAACCGGTTAGTCAGACAAACTGGAGAGGCTTTTCGTTCAGCCCTCCGGAATGTCTTTCGTCCCCTGCCACACCTCGAGGCGACCTCCCACTTTACCACGGGTGAGGGGTCAGCCTCAATGTGGGCAGTATGCCGGGCAGCCAGAGCCATAGTCCGATTTGGGGATGCATGGGACGAGCTGGCCGCGCCCAACAAACCCCCATCTGGACCCCACAGTGATGCCCATTGGCAACAGCCTCAAGCAGTGTGACCGAAGCCAACACTGCCTGAAGCTGGGAGCAAAGGGATGCCAACTAAGCCAGAATCCAAACACACCATTTGTCGACTCTTTATGCTGGTTCACCACTGGTCAATTCATCTATAGGTTTCTATACGAGTAGTCATCTCCCCTTTCTTGGTGTGACATTTGAAGGTGTTGCAGTTTGCCATAAGGAGTATCGGATATTTACACTGTTAGAACAGTGGATTCTCGTTGGTGGTTAAATACAATAATGGTCTCGTATGGGAAGGGATTTGAAAAGGTTTCTTGATCTCCTCTGGTCCAGGCTCTTCCTTCTTCCAAATCTCCTGTGTTGCATCTTCTGTTCTTGGTGCAGCTTGCTGTCTTCTCACATGTGTCTCCGTTCTTTTCTGGACAGGAAATTGGGATTGAAGACCTGTTTAACCTCTCGTTATCGTTAATCCGTTCTTATGGCGTCTTCTTTGAAATGGTTGTGTACTCTTTATTGTAATCGGTTGTTCATCTAGATAGATTAGACAGCCTTTACTCGTTTTCTCGCTCCGTCCCATGAGTGTTCAGGGATTGTTTCACAGTAGTTGAATTCCATATGGTCTGAAGATAGTTTCAACTATTCTGTACTTTGAGTTACAGAAATGCGTTTTTTTTCTTCTTTCTGTGGTGAATCTAAGCACCCACTCGTCCATGCTGTACTATGTCCGCCTCCATTCCGGTTCGGTGGACATCCTTTATTTCTCCACAAGCTGCTTTTAGACAGGTTTTGATAGATGTGCCAAGTATCTAATACTTTCGCAGAACCATTGTTATGAAGCTTGTATGTGGCTTACATATAAGTAAAGCTCACTTCATGGTACATGTTGAGTGAATCCAGGATCTGTTGTAGCTCTCCAAACTTTTCCACAGAGGTGTTATCCTATAGGGGCCTAACCGCTCTCCTCAGTCCTGCCGTCGATCTGGCCCCAATGATGCTGCATTTTGTCTGCTGACTTCATATCTAATATAATGTTTGTCCCTGATTTGATAATCTTACTTTCCTTACATCCTTCCCTATTCTCTATTTCCTCTGATATCGTTATATATCTTATTATAACCCTTACTCCCTTAAATTACGCTGCAAACTTTACAAACATTAAAAACGTTAATAACTTTACAAATGTTATCATTTACATTATAAAAAAATACTATTCTTTTCACTATTTTTACTTATTCATTATCTTTTGTCCCCATTCTATTTTCTTAATATAAAGGTCATGGTTGCCTCATCTTCATCACGATGGATAGTAAGAGTGAAAATGATGGTGATGAAGGTTATTAAGTTAGTGAATTTCTGCCATTACCTCTTTTTTTAGTTTTCTAACTACAAGTACATTATGTTATTTTGAAAACTTCGCACCTTGACTCCGACTCTCGCGTCTTTTTCTCTGCAATCTCTCCTTTTTTGGTATTAGCTGTAACAAAATACAATGTATCTCTTTTCTCTATTCTTTCCCTTTTCCAAAATTTTCTCTATTGTTTTACTGCATTGTTTTAAAGCTTATAATTTCTTTTCTCAGTTGTACTTATCCATTTCCCCTTTTTCTCGATAGTAAACTTTTGTATTCTTTTCTTCCCTTATCATACTCTTCCTTATTGACATTTTTTCTGGGTTAATCTTACTTCTTACTGTTTATCTCCTTCCACGATATAACATGTTTCTTTCTTAGCTTAATATTTCGATTCTCTTTCCTAATTACTACCTCTTAACGAATTTTTATATCTATTTCCCTTATATCTTATTTCATAATCAGTTTGTGGTACCTTCCACAAATCATGTATGCTTCACATATTCCCCTCACAATATCTCCTCAATTATTTATTCACCGTGCTCGACGGAACAAATTAGACATGACTATCTCCTTCTCACCTAATTAAATATTTCCTTCTTACATATTTACTTTCTTTTGTCCACAAAAATCAGTTTCCTCCTCCTTCGCACTGCGTCTATAAGAGAGAACCTACAATTATTTCGTCAAACTATCTACATGCTGATCTCTGTCTTCCTTCTTTGTTTTCTGTTCTTTCCCCAGAACACATTTCGTCTGCAGAAGAATTGCTTTTTTTAGTTCTTATTTTCCTGTCTTTTCTTTTCTTCATTCTCGTTTTACCTTCCTACCAAATCACTTTTATTTAGTTAACTGAGATAAGTACAAGTTAAAAGTTTTATCTGGGTGCATTTTCTTATCTTTCATGCTCTTTGATTTATGGACATTTAATACAACTAAATTCTCGTGTGGAGTTACTCTTTTTTATTTTGTCTAGCCTTTATATAATTTTAAATTACTCACATGGTGCAAACCTAATGATTTTCGTGTTTTTGGATTAATCAGTTCTACTGCATTATTATGGACTAATTTACCAACTTCCATGGGGTCTCTGTAAATAGAGAAAGATTTATGGTTTTGGTTGTTTTTCTTGCTAGAGAGATGGTGGGTTTTTACTAGTACCTTTTGTCCTAGTGAAAATACTCGTCTGTTTGCTGTTCTGTCCGCTCGGTTCTTTCTCTATAACGGAACAGCTTTCCAATTGCTCAGTGCTAATTTTACAAAATGCTGATATTGTTCTCGGGGTACTGGTGGGAATTTCATTATTTCTCAGATTTTATCTGGTGCTGGTTTGTTTTTCAGAATGGTGATTGAAGGTAATAACGTACTGTTATGTGGCATTTCATTTATAACATTTTGGAAATCAGACAAATGTCTGTCCCACGTATTATGCTGCTTGCTACAATACAAACAACACAGGGTTCCCAAATCTTTCATCGTTCATGCACCTGAGTTGGCGCTTGGCTTGTATCTGGAAATATAAATAGGCTTAATTTTATGTCGCCGCAGAGTGTTTTGCCATTGTCCTGAACGATATTGTGATCCATTGCCCGATAGTATTTTATCGACCCGACCAACTTGTCGAAGGAAATCTCATGTCAGATCGTTGCTTATGCTCCTCCCCATTGCTTTCTTCAAGGGTGTAAATGTCACGTATTTTGAAGTTACTTCTAGGACCACGAAAATTAGTACATCACCTCTCTGTGTACGGGGTAATGGACCCATGGGATCTGTTGCTGCTATGTGTCTCAGTTTCTCCAGAATGATAGGGAACATTGGTGGTCTCGATCGAAAGGTTACATGCTTAGCCCTCTAGCATTTCGTACATTTAGCTAGAACCTATCTGATTCTTCGCTCCATATATGTGAAGTGACACGACATCTTTAATTTTAAAAAACAATTCTTAGACCCAAAATGGCTGTTACTCAAATGAGTGTACCAAATGTACTTATTTATTAGTTCTTGTGGTATACATGCGACACACGAACTTGTATTTGTATTGCGTCTGTAGAATAAGACATTGTCCCTTATGAGATAGAATTGTCTAATGTCCCGTGATTCCTGGTTTTTCCACTTAATTTTAATCTGTAGAATAAGACATTGTCCCTTATGAGATAGAATTGTTTAATGTCCCGTGATTCCTTGTTTTTCCACTTGATTTTAATCTTGGCTAGGTCTGGGTCTTTGTCTTGTTCCCACCCTAACTGTTTTAAGGTACTGGTGGCGTAGTTTTCAAATGGCACGTTTTTCAGGTAATACATGAGTACTTCCTCTTCTTCTGTATTGCTCACTCTGCTTTTGTCAATTCCTTCTGGCAACCGGGAGAGGATATCAGCAAAGACATTTGATGGTCCAGGCACGTAAGTGATTTGAAAATCAGATTCCTGCAGCGTTAACATCCACCGACCTAGTCTTCCTGGCAATAGTTTTGCACTTAAGATTAATTCTAGATCCTTATGATCTGTAAACATATTGGTTTTTCATCCAAACTCAAAGTATCTGAATCTGCGAAAACCCCATACTACTGCCAACGCTTCTAATTCCGTGAGTGAATACCTTTTTTTCACATTTAGTAAGGACTCGACTAGCGAAAACTATTGTTTTTCTTATCCGCTGTCCGTCTTCCTCATATTGTTGAAAGAGTACCACACCATAGCCTGTTTTCGCACTGTCGGTTGCCATACAGAATTACTTCGTTAAATCGGGATGCGCGAACGTGGTGCCTTTACTAGTTACCCTTTTAGTAGTTGGAATTCCTGTTCTGCTTGGTCATCCCAGACCCACGGCATCTTTTTACTAGTCAACACACATAAACGTGGGATAGCAAGGGATTCTATCCGAATGAATCTTTTATAGAAGTTAATGAGTCCCAAGAAGCTACGCAACGTCTTTTTATTATATAGCGTACCCTGTTCTGTATCGCTTGTAGTTTGTTAGGGTTAGGTTCAATCCCTTGTTTAGTGATAATACTGCCTAAAAACTCAACTTTTTTATTTCCAAAACTGGATTTTATTATTTTTACTGTTGCTCCAAATTCTTTTAACGTCCTTAGCAATTTATCAAGCGCCTCATTATGAAGTTCCATGATGGCTCAGTTACTAAAATGTTATCAGCATAACAGGTGAGACGCTGGTGGAGTTCTTTGTCTAACACAGTCCCTAAACCTCTTATAAAAGCAGCAGAGGATATGTTTAGTCCGAAAGGCACCCTTTTGAATTGATAACTTCATCCGAATGCGATAAAAGCCGCATACTTTCTGCATTCATGTGTTAGTTCTTTCTAACAAAATCTCTCAAATCAAGGGAAGAAAAAATTTTAACTCCAAAGAACTTTTGTCGTAGCTCTTCCAATTTTTCTGGGCGATCGTACTCAGGAACGATAATGGAATTTATCTGTCTTGCACCAAATGGTTCAAATGGCTCTGAGCAGTATGGGACTTAACATCAGTGGTCATCTGTCCCCTAGAACTTAGAACTACTTAAACCTAACTAACCTAAGGACATCACACACATCCATGCCCGAGGCAGGATTCGAACCTGCGACCGCAGCGGCCACGTGGTTCCTGACTGAAGCGCCTAGAACCGCACGGCCACATCGGCCGGCTGTCTTGCAACAATGACTATCCTAATACCCCCATCCTTCTTATCTACAACTTGCAAGGGACTGTTATATGTTGAGGTTGAAGTTTCAATAATATCATCTATCATTTTGTGTAGTTCTGAAAATACTTGTTTTCTGTAACACAATGAAAAATGTAAGGTGGTACTCTAAATGCCCTGTGTTCTTTAACCTGCAATTCGCATTGAAAATTCTTAATGGCACCGGGTTTTGGTAAACACCTCGTCATTTTGTCGTAATACTCTTTCTGAAATATCCCTCACTTGTCTCAACTTATCATCTATCTCTTGATGAATTGCCACCATTACCCCGTTATTTAAGGTATTGTTTATTCGCCCTTGTATGTCGTGGATGTTCCTCCTCCGATTCATACACATCCAGTTGCATAGTCAACTGTTTGTAAGCCCCTGGCATCTCTTCATGTCTTAGCTTCCCTTCAAAATTAAGACACACTTTCCCGAGCATCATATACCCTTCGTCCATACTAAGTGTGACACGATTTTGACCCATGAAATCGGCTCCAGTGATTATGGGTTTGGAAAGTTTTGGCACAATTACCATGTTCGCTTCTATTTCATGCCCCTGACATGAAAAAGTTACCCCAGTTTGTCTACTAATTACCACTGACGCACCCATGATCGGTCCTTTGACTTTAACACGTTTTGTTCGTAATGCTGGCAGAGCCTGTTAAGAATTACATTTCTTAAAAAGTTCTTCCGAAATCGCCGTCATTTCTCTTCCCGTATGAAGAATCCTGTCTACAAGTATGCCACCTACCTCAATTCGAACGATAGGTGGCACCTCATGTGGAGCTTTAGCTTCATTTTCATGCATTAACGCCTCCTCGATCGAGTCATAGGTTAATCTGTCGATATGTCTGGCCAGTTTCTCAAATTGCTGTGTTACCATTACTATATTCTTTTCCTTACTTTTAACACCTGTCATCTGAATGCTTTGGGATTAAGTTATTTGCCCATAATCTTTATTAAACGCCTGTATTACTTCTTCATGTGTTCCTGTCTTATGTATGTTATCTGCCTTAGATATCACTATTGGTGTTGCCAATGGTACGTTATCCTCTTGGCATGCTATTTCTCTCTCCCTTTCGTTTAACTGAGCTACATCTTTGACAATTTTGTCCTCATCAGTTTTTGTGTTACTGTCTATAGTCACCGTTAATAATTCATGTTCCTCATCATCGGTCAATTCCCAGTTAGTTGAATGCCAGTACTCTGGTGTTTGTATTAGATCTCCCCCTAAAAATACTTCAGAATCTTGCTGATCAAAACTAAGTCTATTCACATGTTTAATTATGTAATTAACTTCATTTTTCGACTGAATCATTTGTGACTGGTCTTCGTACCGTTCATCTCGTCAGTTCTGTCTTTTACCTGGATTTGGTGGCCTCAACTCGACTTCCTGTACCGCTTCATTTCGCGTGTCGTGTCGTACCAAAGCTTGATTTTCCCAACCTTTCTGCGTTCTGACCATTCCATTTCCACCTGAATAACCTGAATTTTGCTGCTGAAAACCTCTAAACCTTCCGGCTTCGTTTCCATGGGGGCTGTAACTCGGATCATGGTTACCACCATAGTTTCTAGGACCAAATCCACTATTGTAATTCCGCGGCCCTCCAAAACCATAATTGTTATTAGAGCTTTGTGCGTTTCCCAAACCATAATTATTATTGTCATCCCGTCGGCGATTACCACTCCTTCTAAAACACTTACCTTTTCCTACGTTATTACTGCCACCATAAGTATTATTAAAGTCTAATCGGTTGCTGTTATTCCCCGTACTATTGTTTTCTCTCAAAGTACGTAGTTTCTTCGCATCGTCTTCACTTAAAATGAATTCAGGTTCTCTTAACATTCCTTTAAATGCTTGTATATTATCTCCTGTCCCACCAACCAATGACTGTTGATAACGTAACGGTAACTTCATTGCGCACATTCGTATCAGTTCCCCATCACTGTATGGATTAACTAAACACTAATTCTTTTTTGTCATTTTTTCGAAAAATCTAACTGGTTTCTTTTCTCCTGAATTTTCGAATAACTCTTTCTGTAACAACACATACTTTATTCTATTTTTGGTTTCTGTGGACCAGTGTCGCTCCAAGAGTGCGGATTTAAATTGCTCATTTATGTCAAAATGGCCAATGCTCTGGTAACCCGATCTGGAATTGATTTATAAGTGCGCGTGGATGTAAACCGTTCCCGCTTTCTTTGTAATGTTGGAATTTTCTGACTGCAAAAAGTGATCATTGTCAAATTTTTCTCTTCCACCGCCGGCCGCTGTGGCCGACCTGTTCTAGGCGCTTCAGTGCGGAACTGCGCTGCTGCTACGGTCTCTGGTTCGAATTCTGTCTCGGGCATGGATGTGTGTGATATCCTTAGGTTAGTTAGGTTTAAGTAGGTGACTGATGACGCCAGTTTTGATAGCATGACTCTCCTAACTTCATTGCTGCGAAATGTCTGAGGTTACTATTAATATTGACCGCAACACTATTAATATACAACATGAATAGTAAGGGATTCAACACACTTCCCTGGGGCACATCTGATTATATTTTTTCGTATGTCGTTGGCTCTCCATCCAAGATAATTTTCTGAATCCTCCCAACCAAAAACTTCTCAAACCAGTCACAAAATCTGCTTGATACCACATATGATCGTACTATTGGTAATGAGAACAGGTGTGGTACTAAGTCTAATGCTTTACGGAAATCGGGAAACACTCCACCTGCCTGGCTGCCTTTATCCAAAGCTTTCAGTATATCATCTCAGTGAAGCACGAGAAAGGTTTCACATGATGGATGTTTTCGAAATGCATGCTGGTTGACATGGCAGAGAGGTCTTTCTGTTCGAAATACCTCATTATGTTTGAACTAAGAATAATTTCTGAGGATATTTGGCGGTAGTACTGTGGCTCAGTTCTGCTAACCTTGTTGCATGTGGGTGAGTCCTTACTTTCTTCCTAATTCTACTAGCGGGGTATGCAAAGACGTAAAATTCGAGGACAATACTTTCTTCTATTTCAGACTCCCTCTTTTTTTGCGTCGGCATTGATGATGGCTTCCACTGTCATAAATGAACCACATTTCGTCTATAAAACGCCGCGTAATTAATAACCCACAGTAGACGCGACAGTGCTCTGGTTGTAGGTCAAAGATGGTTAGTCTGGTGATAAGTACGATAGTACTCACAACAATCTAGAAACTCAGTTGCAGCATCTTCTGTCTCTAGCCACTGATGTAGGACGCCTCTGATATCATGACAATTGAGACTACCGGGAAATATAGGAAGAATAACTGTTCTTGGTCTGAGACGTCTTCATGATGTTCCAAAATAGTCTTTTAATAACGGTAATAGTAACAGATGACATATTAGTAGTAAGATAGCCTAAGAAACTATGACTATGCAAATAACTGCCCGTTACCAGGATGAGAAGAAGACACTCCATTCTTACTCTCTGTTATTACTTGTCGCTCTATGTGCACACATTTCGAGATACGAAGAATGAGGAAAGAAGATTCCACTCTTACCCTCTATCATTAATTGTCACTCTACAGGTTGTTTGGAAATTACCGTTACAAACTTCTGAGGGGAATGAGTACGTAATATTTTGAATATGAACCGATGTCCGGAAACGTTATCCAACGATGCTACAGAGCGTCATAGCTATAGGCGCCGGCGCCTGTAGAAGTATGAATATATTGGGAGGTTCCGTGATGATGTTACAAAGTTTCAAAGATAATGGAGACTGATAAATGTACCAATTTCAGGTAAGGGTCCCCGGTTCGGAAACGAACGAGTCGGAAGTTACAAGCGATAATTCATTCTGATACCTCTGATAGAGGAATACATGTATCGGTGCCGTTGTTGCTAAGAATGTAGTATATGGAACTTTCAGAGGTGGTAGTATGGACCAAAACAAGAAAAAATGTGCAGTAAACATTGGTTCTAAAACGGATACCTGAGGACCTATGAGTATTTGTTCATCTTCGCTAGCGTGAAACAACACATCTCCCCTATTGAATAAGTGCTCATCTCTTAAGCCATGCATTTTAGAGCCCACGTTTACTAGACTTTTATCTTGTTTTGGTCCATACTACCACCTCTGAAAGTTGACTACCATACCGTCTTACCGACAACAGTATCGGTACATGAGTTCCACTGCCAGAGGTATCAGAACGGTTTTCGCTTATAACTTTCGATTAGTTAGTTTCTGGTTAGGGACGCTTACCTCACGTTGATACATTTATCCTCCTCCACCATCCTTGAAAGTTTGTAACATCATCACAGAATCACTCTGTATATACTGGTGACGGCGCCTAGAACTTCGACGCTCTGTAGCGTCGTTGGATGAAGTTTCTGGACATGGGTTCCTATTCAGATATTACGTAGTCAGTCTCCTCTATAAGTCCTAGAAGTTTGTAAAGGGAATTTCCGAACACCCCCTATATACACACAGTTCAGGGTACTAAACTATTTTGGAACGTCGTTAAACATGTCCGGCGGAACTACTGTCAGTAGTACGAGATACGTGCGGAAATTAAGTCGGTCCGGGAGAATGTACGCCCCAATTAAACAGTCTAGGACCATGCCAGCCAACACGTTAAGGGCAAATTTGCGTTGTGAAGCATATGTACGCGTAGCATGTTGGTTCACATCCTCCCACGTACGCAGGATGTGAAGATTCATCACACCCTCGTGAGAGAACGCAGCCTTGTTGGTGAAGAGGACATTCGCTGTGAAGTTTCTGTCTGCAGCAGATTCCTGCAGAAACCGCCTCGCGAATCTCGTGCTCATTTTGCAGTCCCCCAGTTTCAATTCCTGGACGCGTTAGATATGAAACGGATACAGTCCTTAGTCGTGTACAATGCGCCATAAGGAGGGTTGAGAGGTAACAGTGGCACGGGTACACCTCGTGTACTCGTTGGCGGTGTACGCTGCACGCTTTCCAGAACGCTTTCTTCTGTCGAACTGTCCGTGTTGTTCGTTTGCTACCAGCATCCGGCTTGTGCACATGGAACGAGCCAGTTTCGCACATAACGTGTGGCATGGCACCTTTCTATCGGGATATTTCGCTCGATGCTATGGCACGGCTTCTCGTCCACTGCAGTTGACCGCGGCATAAATCACATGCATCTCAGCCATTTCGCGGTGAGCGTAGCTAGCCACATTTCTCCCAACGCTTCCACCGCGTGAATGGTGACGATCCCCGTGCGCTCCGTCCGTGTTTGTACAGCTACGTCCTCTCGTGAGTGTAGCGCCCTCTCGTGGCCTTTGCGACGCAGATTCCCGTGTAATTACTGATCCTTATTGTGTGCGCTATGTGCCATGCCAGTTTGTAAACGTTTTTTCAATCACCTTACATAGATTCTTGAGAATTCTCTAAATTTAAATTCACCAGTTATTGGAAATGTTTAAACTTTGTTACTAATCTTGAAGTTAATGCTTAATCACAGTTGAATACAACTTTCGGGAGTTATGTGGAAATACGACCAAAAGAAAACAACTTCATGGAGTTACGTGAAAATAAGATCTACTTTAGGTTCCCGGTGGCTGGTGTCGAAATTGTAAGCAATTATAAATAATTAGACTGTTGTGTGCGGACTGGATTTCGGCATGTAACAAAACTATTTCAAGATAGTGAACTTGTCAATACATCACAGCAGAATCCTTTTTAAAAGTAGACTGCAAAGCAAACATGCAGCCACCGATGCGAGATTCCGTGATGAACATCGGCACTACTGATTATTGTTTACCGAACGAACTGTGACTGACGGAAAGGAACATTTCGAGACGAACCAGTAAGTGCGCAGAGAATCATAGTCTAATCCCAGCACATAGTTCGCCCCGGTAGCTGAGTGGTCAGCGTGACAGATTGCCGTCCTACGGGCCCGGGTTCGATTCCCGGCTGAGTTGCAGATTTTCTCCGTTCAGGGACTGGGTGTTGTGTTGTCTTCATCATCATTTCATCCCCATCTGGCACGCAGGTCGCCCAATGTGGCGTCGAATGTAATAAGACCTGCACCAAGGCGGCCGGACCTGCCGCGCAAGGGGCCTCCCGGCCAATGACGCCAAACGCTCATTTTCATTTCCCAGCACATAGACCGCAAAATGTCTGTTTCAGCCCAAATATTTCCGCGATTCTTCAGAGAGTGGCCATATGTCACTGGCAGCTTGGGGCTCATGAGTTCCTGTTGAATTGGGAAACTTCACAAGGTAGATGGACGATCTATCCGTATTGTGAGTAATATTGTGATACCAGCAGAACAACGATTATACCCTCAGGGATTAATCTTCTTCCAGCAAGATCAGTCTTTTACATACATGTCAGGGAAAGTACGTGAATGGTTTGCAGAACAGAACGAGATTTCTCGTTTAGACTGGTCTCCTCGCGCCACAGACTTCAGTCCCACTGCAAACGTATGGGTAGAGACGAAACGGGAAATGCGAGAAAAGTGGCCAAGGAGACGTTTTTGATTTCACTCTGGCTAGGAAGAGATGGTCGAAAAGGAGATAATTTTTACCGTCCTTATAGGCTTCCTTCCTTGCGGTATACAGATGGTCTTAAAAGTCGAAAGCAGCTTATGGGATATTAAGTGGTGAAGAAACTATGTATTGTGCCCTTTTAATGGCCGAAAATATCTTGTTAAGAACTGTGAAATGAATTTTCTCATAATTTCTTCCTTTCTTCACAAACCAAGCAAAATAGCATATTAAAACAAGGAAATTTGCTGTGAATGAAATTCAAACCGAATTCAGTAGTCATGCGGCTGCTTTCCAACCTGTCAACTACGGCACCCAACTACGAAGACGTGTATCAACAATTGCCACTTTGAGGTATATCTGACCAGTGATCCACCCCTGACTCCGCCTCACGATATCTTTATTTTCCTAGATCTGTAATCCCATGAATGACATGGAACAATTTTCTTGTATTTTTGAAGGCTTCGTCCTTATGCTATGTTTCAAGAAGATGTTAATACCTCATTTAAGTTTATAATTTTAACTGTGCCTTACCTTTTATGAATAGTACTGTAATCCTGTAATGTGACTGGCTCATCCTTAACATGGCTGGCAGTTCAGATTTTAGCTCTGGCCATTTCTGGAGCTTGTTCTATTTCTTCTATTACATTGACGCTGTTATAAATTTTGCGCATTTCCCGTTCGGTAGTATTTGCTCATCTTAGATTAAGTACCTTTATTTCGATCGTAATATGCTTCCCAGTTGCCATACCATCACTTTATGTTAATCAGAGACATGCAAGAGGCTGAGCCATATTCATTACCTTCCTGTGATTCATCAAGGCTTATTTGTGCGTATTCTGGTACGTTGGAGTATTTTTGTTGCTATTGGCATCTAGGGAAAAACTGGGGATACAGGGAAGCATTAATATATGGGCGAAACTCAATCTCTCCCGTTTTCCCTTGCTGTCGCAAAGTGTCTGCATGGTCTATTGTAAGGGCTGGCTTGTGTGGCAGATCCATGTCCTTTTAAAACTTCGGCATTATATCTTTTTCTTATCGTTTATCCTGTAGTCAAGGGTCGGCTGTGTTCACGATTCACGAGTTGGCAAAATTATTTTATATTTTAACTTTCTTCGCCGTATGCGCTTTCTGTTGCAACAGTTATCACTGAATCTAAGGGAGGGAAGTCGTGTGCCTCGTCTGTCTGTGAAGCGTGTAAATTTTGTTCTGTACGCTCCCACCTTTCAACAGCTTATGTATAGTGTTTTTTGAAGCGGAGATTGGGGACCGCCCAGGAGTTGCCTAAAAGAACGTGGAAAACGATCTAAAAGTCACACTCGGGCTGACTGTTGTTACCAGACCAACGTTCATCAAGTCCCGCGAGGATTTTTTTCTTTTTTCGATCTTGGTTTAATCCATATACTTGTCTCTCAAACTAGCATGTTAAACTATTGTTGTTGTTGTGGTCTTCAGTCCTGAGACTGGTTTGATGCAGCTCTCCATGCTACTCTATCCTGTGCAAGCTTCTTCATCTCCCAGTACCTACTGCAACCTACATCCTTCTGAATCTGCTTAGTGTATTCATCTCTTGGTCTCCATCTACGATTTTTACCCTCCACGCTGCCCTCCAATGCTAAATTTGTGATCCCTTGATGCCTCAAAACATGTCCTACCAACCGATCCCTTCTTCTAGTCAAGTTGTGCCACAAACTTCTCTTCTCCCCAATCCTATTCAATACCTCCTCATTAGTTACGTGATCTACCCACCTTATCTTCAGCATTCTTCTGTAGCACCACATTTCGAAAGCTTCTATTCTCTTCTTGTCCAAACTAGTTATCGTCCATGTTTCACTTCCATACATGGCTACACTCCATACAAATATTTTCAGAAACGACTTCCTGACACTTAAATCTATACTCGACGTTAACAAATTTCTCTTCTTCAGAAACGCTTTCCTTGCCATTGCCAGTCTACATTTTATATCCTCTCTACTTCGACCATCACCAGTTATTTTACTCCCTAAATAGCAAAACTCCTTTACTACTTTAAGTGTCTCATTTCCTAATATAATTCCCTCAGCATCACCCGATTTAATTTGACTACATTCCATTATCCTCGTTTTGCTTTTGTTGATGTTCATCTTATATCCTCCTTTCAAGACACTGTCCATTCCGTTCAACTGCTCTTCCAAGTCCTTTGCTGTCTCTGACAGAATTACAATGTCATCGGCGAACCTCAAAGTTTTTACTTCTTTTCCATGAATTTTAATACCTATTCCGAATTTTTCTTTTGTTTCCTTTACTGCTTGCTCAATATACAGATCGAATAACGTCGGGGAGAGGCTACAACCATGTCTCACTCCTTTCCCAACCACTGCTTCCCTTTCATGCCCCTCGACTCTTATAACTGCCATCTGGTTTCTGTACAAATTGTAAACAGCCTTTCGCTCCCTGTATTTTACCCCTGCCACCTTCAGATTTTGAAAGAGAGTATTCCAGTTAACATTGTCAAAAGCTTTCTCTAAGTCTACAAATGCTAGAAACGTAGGTTTGCCTTTTCTTAATCTTTCTTCTAAGATAAGTCGTAAGGTTAGTATTGCCTCACGTGTTCCAACATTTCTACGGAATCCAAACTGATCTTCCCCGAGGTTCGCTTCTACCAGTTTTTCCATTCGTCTGTAAATAATTCGCATAGTATTTTGCAGCTGTGACTTATTAAACTGATAGTTCGGTAATTTTCGCATCTGTCAACACCTGCTTTCTTTGGGATTGGAACTATTATATTCTTCTTGAAGTCTGAGGGTATTTCGCCTGTCTCATACATCTTGCTCACCAGATGGTAGAGTTTTGTCATGACTGGCTCTCCCAAGGCCGCCAGTAGTTCTAATGGAATGTTGTCTACTCCCGGGGCCTTGTTTCGACTCAGGTCTTTCAGTGCTCTGTCAAACTCTTCACGCAGTATCTTATCTCCCATTTCGTCTTCATCTACATCCTCTTCCATTTCCATAATATTGTCCTCAAGCACATCGCCCTAGTATAAACTCTCTATATACTCCTTCCACCTTTCTGCCTTCCCTTCTTTGCTTAGAACTGGGTTGCCATCTGAGTTCTTGATATTCATACATGTGGTTCTCTTCTCTCCAAAGGTCTCTTTAATTTTCCTGTAGGCAGTATCTATCTTACCCCTAGTGAGACAAGCCTCTACATCCTTACATTTCTCCTGTAGCCATCCCTGCTTAGCCATTTTGCACTTCCTGTCGATCTCATTTTTGAGACGTTTGTATTCCTTTTTGCCTGCTTCATTTACTGCATTTTTATATTTTCTCCTTTCATCAGTTAAATTCAATATTTCTTCTGTTACCCAAGGATTTCTATTAGCCCTCGTCTTTTTACCTACTTGATCGTCTGCTGCCTTCACTACTTCATCCCTCAGAGCTACCCATTCTTCTTCTACTGTATTTCTTTCCCCCATTCCTGTCAATTGTTCCCTTATGCTCTCCCTGAAACTCTCTACAACCTCTGGTTCTTTCAGTTTATCCAGGTCCCATCTCCTTAAATTCCCACCTTTTTACAGTTTCTTCAGTTTCAATCTGCAGTTCATAACCAATAGATTGTGGTCAGAATCCACATCTGCCCCTGGAAAAGTCGTACAATTTAAAACCTGGTTCCTAAATCTCTGTCTTACCATTATATAATCTATCTGATACCTTTTAGTATCTCCTGGGTCTTCCAGGTATACAACCTTCTTTTATGATTCTTGAACCAAGTGTTAGCTATGATTAATTTGTGCTCTGTGCAAAATTCTACCAGGCGGCTTCCTCTTTCATTTCTTCCCCCCAATCCATATTCACCTACTATGTTTCTCTCTCTCCCTTTTCCTACTGACGAATTCCAGTCAACCATGACTATTAAATTTTCGTCTCCCTTCACTACCTGAATAATTTCTTTTATCTCGTCATACATTTCATCTATTTCTTCATCATCTGCAGAGCTAGTTGGCATATAAACTTGTACTACTGTAGTAGGCATGGGCTTTGTGTCTATCTTGGCCACAATAATGCGTTCACTATGCTGTTTGTAGTAGCTAACCCGCACTCCTGTTTTTTTATTCATTATTAAACCTACTCCCGCATTACCCCTATTTGATTTTGTATTTATAACCGTGTAATCACTTGACCAAAAGTCTTGTTCCTCCTGCCACCGAACTTCACTAATTCCCACTATATCTAACTTTAACCTACCCATTTCCCTTTTTAAATTTTCTAACCTACCTGCCCGATTAAGGGATCTGACATTCCACGCTCCGATCCGTAGAACGCCAGTTTTCTTTCTCCTGATAACGACGTCCTCTTGAGTAGTCCCCGCCCGGAGATCCGAATGGGGGACTATTTTACCTCCGGAATATTTTACCCAAGAGGACGCCATCATCATTTAATCACACAGTAAAGCTGCATTTCCTCGGGAAAAATTACGGCTGTAGTTTCCCCTTGCTTTCGGCCGTTCGCAGTACCAGCACAGCAATGCCATTTTGGTTAATGTTACAAGGCCAGATCAGTCAATCATCCAGACTGTTGCCCCTGCAACTACTGAAAAGGCTGCTGCCCCTCTTCAGGAACCACATGTTTGTCTGGCCTCTCAACAGATAACCCCTCCGTTGTGGTTGCACCTACGGTACGGCCATCTGTATCGCTGAGGCACGCAAGCCTCCCCACCAACGGCAAGGTCCATGGTTCATGGGGGGGTGTTAAACTATACGAGCGGATTATTCAGCTTTAACATTATTTTCTTAAATTCAAACTGTTTGTTAGCAAAGTACCAGAAATAATCCGACAACTGACAATGATTATTTATTTCAAGTTTCTGCTACCAGTGACTTTTTATTTTATGCTTAACCTAACATAATGCAACGCGTTTCAAACATGTTTTGTTCATTTTCAAGAGTATGTACATACATACATACATCGAGATATGTTACTTAAAAATAAGCAGTTTTAAACTAGATTAATCTAGAACACTTCGTTTTTTACTGTAGCTGCTGGTGTGGCATTTGGGGGGAAGGAGGGGGCCGTGTATATGTAGAGATCGAAGTCAGTGATGTCGTCTGCTGGTTTTCTTCTTTGTTGTTGACTGTGTATATCACAGCAGTTACATCCTCTTGCTGCTTCACTTGTATCATTGGTGTAATGGCGGAGCTGATGATTGACATTACACTATTGCACATTATATTTTGTCACTGAATGCTACTGCAAAAATTGCTTCGATGTTATACACACAACACAAGATGGCTATGACAACTATTCTGATAATGCAACTTCTGACTTCTTAGTGGTATTAGGATATTCAGGTCACCTAGTTGCAGCCCATCTGCAAGAAAACTTCGTCTTCAGAAGGTGAATACCTTAACAGAGCCGGCTCAAGAACACACAGACGACTACCATTTGGCCCCTGCCCCCCCCCCCCCCCAACCCCCACCCATTTCCGTCATATTCTTTCATTAATCAGTAATTGTGATTCGACTGTACACAATTTTTGCATTTCGAATCCTCTGGCCCACCTCACGCGGGCCCTGTCCTTAGGTAGATTCGTTCGCTAAATAACGTTTACGTCGGTGGAAAACTTCTGTGGTAAGCTTTGTGCAATAATGTTCTCTGAGCCGCAGTAGCAGTGTTGCTGTCTCGTCCCTACGATGACAGCGTTGTAAGTATCCACCACTAACCTCGCCCAGTCGCGCTCACGCGACACCAGTTTGTAGGGCTTCAGCGGCCGAGTCACTTCGCTGTTGCTTCCGGTAATCGGAGCGGCAGTCACACTACTGCACACGAGACAGAGTTTACATTTATTTCACTACTATTTTCAGCCCTGATATCAGTCTTACCTCCACAGGAAACCCCATTTCCATGTAATGGACAAATTTTGACTATCTTTAAACTGACTTCTTTTTGCTGTTCTGATAGCACCAAAGACCTTAATACCATCATCATTAACGCCAAACTATGATACTAGTGAATCTCTAAAACGAGCCACTTACTTTTCAACTTGTTTAATTATTTTATTAATTCTGCAGTACCTTCCTAAGTATGTTAATAAATAAATTTCTAATTGTTGAGGTTGCCTTCCACACACAATACATCCTCAATTCATCCATAGCACATAAGGCTGGTTTATGCTTCACTCTCGTCTTCTCAATCGTCCACACCACGGAATCAGTACTGCATCTCCTAATTCTCCGGTACCTATTGATCTGGGCGTAGATGGGACTTTCAAATCTAACCTTCCATCCTATCACGTTTCTTGAACCTGCCTTCCGACTATGGACAGTAATGGTTCACACAAACCTGCTTGTCAGCTCCAAACTACCGTGATTTCTTCCTATTTGAGCGAGGTTGCGAGATGGCTCAGAGCAGGAATAAGCCCCATGCGACCGAACAGAGTCAGCGTTCACTTAGTTTCCATAAATCGGTTAAGACGGCTGCTGGAAAGGTTATTTTGAAACGACAAGTCGATTTACTTTTCCATTTTTTTCCAGTTTGATGTTATGTTCCACCTCTACAAGTCTAAACTTCCGTCTTCGAATTTTCCAGCGTCCACTTTCATGAGCGCGATTCCTATGACCGTACTAGAGCTAAATCCAGAAATTCTACATCTTAATGATATAAATTATAAAGTATTGCATAAGTTACGATTTTTGGTATGTAGTATGACTCACTTCAGGAATTTATTCCCATTTTCAAGTGCTGTGGAAGTTTATATTAGTACTGGACGTGATATCTGCCTCTCTTCCCCTGCAGTCGTCTTTCTGTGATCTGTGGGACTACTGTATCTCCTTCATTGTGCAAAATTCATGCACACACAACTGATTGTTCACACCAATAAGAATGATGCTTAGCGTGTGTGCGAATTCTTATCTAAATAACAATTTGGGACACGTTGTCTGTCACCTTGCAAAGGAAGGTGTTCTCCAATGCAACTATATACATACCGGCTTAGCATCACTACTGCTCTCACGTATACTGTCTGGTATGCAAGATTTTTTTTATTTAATAGAATTTTTGTGTCGTTTACAAATTAAAACACCTTCTAAATTTTCACACTAATTAAGACCATGGAAGCATGGTCTTTTACGAATGTACTTCTGACCAAAAAGCGAGTCTTGTAGCTGGAGTCCAAAGTTTTTGTTCATCATGCGTTTTGCGTTCTTGTGGAGATATTTCCATAGAAAGCCAGTAGAGTCAGTGTCGTCGTAACTGCCGTCTGCTTCACGTCTGCTGTGCAGCGAGCTACCTTAATTTAAGTATTAACTGTATTTTTCTTACTTGTCACTTCTTCTTCCGTGCGTATTTGCTTTTAGGAAGCTTTAATTGTCTGGTGCTATTAATAGTGTTCCATAGATTTCGTGTTTGTTTTGAATACAGTCAGAGAGAGTCCCTCTAGTCAACCATAGTGCCAGTAGTGCTAGTGTTTGTTTTCAATACAGTCCAGAGACAGGTAGTGCAATTTTCATTGTTTTATACAAGAAGTGGCTAGCAACCCCAGTTTAGTGAATAAACAGCCGCCTTTAGTGAATTAGCAGTCTAGTTAAAGGTTGAACAACTCTCTTCAGTAAATTGATTCTTAGGATGGATAGGATGTGTGACTGCTGTGTACGGACGCAGGAGGAGCTGGCCACTGTTCGCGAACAGCTGAGCGTGTTGATGGCCGCGGTCAGCCGTCTTCAGGCTGCTGCCTCGGAGTGTAGCGGCAGTGAGGAGTCTGGTGCGTCGCAGGGTACACCCCAGGTGTTACATGCTTCACACACTGTCCCTGCTGTCGAGACATCTTCGCCGGTACCGGGCGCGGTTGGGCCACCCTCTCCCCAAGGGGAGTGGCGGGTTCAGCGGCGTTCGCGGCGCACGAGGCGGAGGGTCAATGTGGAGGCTGGCCGTGTGGCATCGCCCGCTCTGCCTGTGAGTGGACTTGTGGCTGCTCCTTCAGCAAGGTCCGAGCAGGCACAGGGGGGGAGGGGTTTATTAGTTATTGGGAGCTCCAACGTTAGGCGGGTGATGGAGCCCCTTAGGGAAATAGCGGGAAGGTCGGGGAAGAAGGCCAGTGTTCACTCTGTCTGCTTGCCGGGGGGCCTCATCCGAGATGTGGAGGAGGCCCTACCGGCGGCGATAGAGAGCACTGGGTGCACCCGACTGCAAATTGTTGCTCATGTCGGCACCAATGACTCCTGCCGTCTGGGTTCAGAGGTCATCCCAGTTCGTACAGGCGGTTGGCGGAATTGGTGAAGGCGGAAAGCCTCGCTCGCGGGGTGGAATCAGAGCTAACAATTTGTAGTATCGTTCCCAGAACCGATCGCGGTCCTCTGGTTTGGAGCCGAGTGGAAGGCTTAAACCAGAGACTCAGACGATTCTGCGGAGATCTGGGGTGCAAATTTCTCGACCTCCGCTATCGGGTGGAGAAATGTAGGGTCCCCCTGAATAGGTCAGGCGTGCACTACACGCCGGAAGCGGCTACAAGGGTAGCGGAGTACGTGTGGAGTGCACATGGGGGTTTTTTAGGTTAGAGAATCCCCTCCCTAGGCCCGACAAGACGCCTCCTGAGACGCGGCAAGGTAGGAGTAGGCAAAATGCAACAGGGAATAACAATATTAATGTGCTAATAGTAAACTGCAGGAGCGTCTATAGAAAGGTCCCAGAACTGCTCTCATTAATAAACGGTCACAATGCCCATATAGTACTAGGGACAGAAAGTTGGCTGAAACCAGACGTAAACAGTAATGAAATCCTAAACTCAGATTGGAATGTATACCGTAGAGACAGGCTGAACAGTGAAGGGGGAGGCGTGTTTATAGCGATAAGAAGTGCAATAGTATCGAAGGAAATTGACGGAGATCCGAAATGTGAAATGATTTGGGTGAAGGTCACGGTTAAAGAAGGGTCAGACATGGTAATTGGATGTCTCTATAGGCCCCCTGGCTCAACAGCTGTTGTGGCTGAGCACCTGAAGGATAATTTGGAAAATATTTCGAGTAGATTTCCCCACCATGTTATAGTTCTGGGTGGAGATTTTAATTTGCCAGATATAGACTGGGAGACTCAAACGTTCATAACGGGTGGCAGGGACAAAGAATCCTGTGAAAATTTTTTAAGTGCTTTATCTGAAAACTACCTTGAGCAGTTAAACAGAGAACCGACTCGTGGGGATAACATATTAGACCTTCTGGTGACAAACAGACCCGAACTATTTGAAAAAGTTAACGCAGAACAGGGAATCAGCGATCATAAAGCGGTTACGGCATCGATGATTTCAGCCGTAAATAGGAATATTAAAAAGGGTAGGAAGATTTTTCTGTTTAGAAAAAGTGACAAAAAGCAAATTTCAGAGTACCTGTTGGCTCAACACAAAAGTTTTGTCTCAAGTACAGATAGTGTTGAGGATCAGTGGACGAAGTTCAAAACCGTCGTACATTATGCGTTAGATGAGTATGTGCCAAGCAAGATCGTAAGAGATGGGAAAGAGCCACCGTGGTACAACAACCGAGTTAGAAAACTGCTGCGGAAGCAAAGGGAACTTCACAGCAAACATAAACATAGCCAAAGCCTTGCAGACAAACAAAAATTACACGAAGCGAAATGTAGTGTGAGGAGGGCTATGCGAGAGGCGTTCAATGAATTCGAAAGTAAAGTTCTATGTACTGACTTGGCAGAAAATCCTAAGAAATTTTGGTCTTATGTCAAAGCGGTAGGTGGATCAAAACAAAATGTCCAGACACTCTGTGACCAAAATGGTACTGAAACAGAGGATGACAGACTAAAGGCCGAAATACTAAATGTCTTTTTCCAAAGTTGTTTCACAGAGGAAGATTGCACTGTAGTTCCTTCTCTAGATTGTCGCACAGATGACAAAATGGTAGATATCGAAATAGACGACAGAGGGATAGAGAAACAATTAAAATCGCTCAAAAGAGGAAAGGCCTCTGGACCTGATGGGATACCAGTTCAATTTTACACAGAGTACGCGAAGGAACTTGCCCCCCTTCTTGCAGCGGTGTACCGTAGGTCTCTAGAAGAGCGTAGCGTTCCAAAGGATTGGAAAAGGGCACAGGTCATCCCCGTTTTCAAGAAGGGACGTCGAACAGATGTGCAGAACTATAGACCTATATCTCTAACGTCGATCAGTTGCAGAATTTTGGAACACGTATTGTGTTCGAGTATAGTGACTTTTCTGGAGATTAGAAATCTACTCTGTAGGAATCAGCATGGGTTTCGAAAAAGACGGTCATGTGAAACCCAGCTCGTGCTATTCGTCCACGAGACTCAGAGGGCCATAGACACGGGTTCACAGGTAGATGCCGTGTTTCTTGACTTCCGCAAGGCGTTCGATACAGTTCCCCACAGTCGTTTAATGAACAAAGTAAGAGCATATGGACTATCAGACCAATTGTGTGATTGGATTGAGGAGTTCCTAGATAACAGGACGCAGCATGTTATTCTCAATGGAGAGAAGTCTTCCGAAGTAAGAGTGATTTCAGGTGTGCCGCAGGGGAGTGTCATAGGACCGTTGCTATTCACAATATACATAAATGACCTGGTGGATGACATCGGAAGTTCACTGAGGCTTTTTGCAGATGATGCTGTGGTGTACCGAGAGGTTGTAACAATGGAAAATTGTATTGAAATGCAGGAGGATCTGCAGCGAATTGACGCATGGTGCAGGGAATGGCAATTGAATCTCAATGTAGACAAGTGTAATGTGCTGCGAATATACAGAAAGATAGATCCTTTATCATTTAGCTACAAAATAGCAGGTCAGCAACTGGAAGCAGTTAATACCATAAATTATCTGGGAGTACGCATTAGGAGTGATTTAAAATGGAATGATCATATAATGTTGATCGTCGGTAAAGCAGATCTCCAGTGGAAGACTCTGCAGGAGAGACGCTCAGTAGCTCGGTACGGGCTTTTATTGAAGTTTCGAGAACATACCTTCACCGAAGAGTCAAGCAGTATATTGCTCCCTCCTACGTATATCTCGCGAAGAGACCATGAGGATAAAACCAGAGAGATTAGAGCCCACACAGAGGCATACCGACAGTCCTTCTTTCCACGAACAATACGAGACTGGAATAGAAGGGAGAACCGATAGAGGTACTGGGGGTGCCCTCCGCCACACACCGTCGGGTGGCTTGCGGAGTATGGACGTAGATGTAGATGTAAACTTTCATCCCGTAACACATATTTCTCTATATCTAACCGAGACGTGAAATACCAGTTTTCACAGATTCAGCTTTAAAATTTTTTAACATAAAGAAATATTTTCTTAAAAATTTTCATCCTTTATTTCATCCCCTTAGCCTTGAATTTTCAAAAGCACTATAACACGCATTTTTTTTAAATTTCTAACAGAGGATCCAAATAGAAATTTTCATAGATTTAGCTTTTAAAGTGCTTTCAGAATGAAATAATTTCGTAAAACTTTTCATCCCCTACTGACACCTTTAGGGGGTTGAATTTCCAAAAACACTGAAACACATATCTTGTTTTATTTTCAACCGAGAAATCAAATGCCAATTTTTATAGACGTAGGTTTAAAAAGCTTTAGAAGCTTCTTTAATAATGATTTATTTTTAAAAAAACTTTCACCCATTATTTTACCCCTATAGTCGTTGAATTTACAAAAATGCTGAAACACGTATTTTTTTATTTCTGATTGAGAAACCAAAGACCAATTTTCGCAGTTCTAGCTTCAATATTGCCTTAATGGCGACACATTTTCAAAATGCCTTCCATTCACAATTTCACCCCTTTAGGAGCGAAATTTTGAACAATCCCTTCTTAAACGATGTCTCTCTCCAAATTTCAAGTCTCTGTCCTTAGCGGTTTGGTCTGAGCGATGATAAGTCAGTGAAGCACTCTGGCCCTATTTCACCCCATTATGGCTTGAATTTCCAAAAACAGTGAAACATGTATTTTTTCATTCCTAACCGAGGATCCAAACACTAATTTTCAAGGATTTGGCTTCAAAAATGCTTTCGGAAAGAAATATTTTACTAAAACGTTTCACTCTCTATTTCACCCCCTTAGGGACTGAATTTTCACAGCAGTGAAAGGCAAATTTATTTAATTTCTGACAGAGAACACAAATACAAATTGTAATATACGTATTTAGTTTCAAAAATTATTGCGTAATGAAATATTTCCATAGAAACCCCCTTATGGATTCAATTTCGAATAATACAGTAAAATGCATTTTTTATTACTAGTTGTGATGTCAGTTTCATCCACTATTTCGTCCCCACAGTGGTTACATTTCCAAAAATGTTGAAATACGTGTTTATTTATTTCTGACCGAGAAATAAAATACCAAACGTCGCAGGTCTAGGTTCAAAAGTGATTTATTAGCGACTTTCATTCCCTATTTCACCCCTTAGGTGTGCAATTTCGAAAAATCCCTTCTTAAACGACACCTACAGTATAAGATAAACACCCCCTACAAATTTCAAGTTTGTATCGTTAGCGATTTAGGCTGGGCGATGATGCATCAGTGAGTAAGTCACTTGGGACATTGCCTATTATGTATAGAGATTGCCTTCTGAACTGTAATTTCTTCCTTCTGCGATAAGCAGTGAGCGGAGGGGGATTAACATGTAACGTCACGTCGACAGCTAGATCACTAGCGACGTTGCATAAGCTGAGGAGAGATGGAGACGGAAATTGCTGAAGTCTTTTTCAAAGAAAGCGCTCCAATATTTGCCTTCAATACTTTAGGAAATCCAGTGAAAAGCTAAATCTCGATTGCCAGACGGGTACTTGAATCGCCCCTCCCGAATTATGCCGTTGCGCGGAGAACAGCGGCAGACCGCAGCTCGAACGTTCTGATGATCTTCATCCTTAGCTTGTGTAACAGGAACGGCGTGCTTTTTAAGTCTTGGACTTCGTTGGTTGAACATCCGAGTTGAAGCAGCTCTGGTTAGAAATTGTTTCCACAGCCTGTGATCAACAAACTTATCATTATTAAATCAGCTGGATATCTCGACGCGAGTTTGAAGCCATTCCTACCTACCGGTAGTGACTATCGCAGTTTGTCATTCAACCAAGTTCTGAAGCTCATTTGTCTTCTCTTGTTCTCACAGACGCAACCATCACCCTTCTCACTAACACACATACACATACTTCTGCTGTGGATGGATGGGCAGAACTGGCTCACTTAAGGAGCAAGGGACACATTATATCACAAATATACCAAGTTACACAATGATAACTCAAATTTGTATGCTGAGCGAGGAGAATCTCTCTCGTCTACATTAGTTTCATAAAAGACAGAGAGAGATGAATATTAGGATTTGCAGACTTCGAGAACCATTTTAAGCATATCCAGCAGTGTAAAACCCGTGGTCTGACTGTCACTATGGTGACCGTCACCAACATAGGCGGCTCAAGATCATGCCTGCGTCACGTCTTCAGGCGCGAAACGCTGTGATTTGTCCGCTTCACAGCTTCGTTGCCATTTTCAAACTGTAACAGTAAAGTAGACCAGCGCTTGTTAGTAGTTCCTGTGCGCCTGTTAGGTATTCCTGTGCAATATCATGTGTTCACATGCGGTTTTTAGTCTTCCTTAGAAGGGTGAGTTGACCTGAGTTTTGTAATGAGCGTAATGGAGGTGCAGGGGTCTACGTGTAGTGCTACACCGTTCAGTTAGGTAACTTTGGTTTGGCTTCGCCCTTTACGCATCGGTCCAAAGTTGCCTAACTGAAGGTACTGAAGTTTCTTTAATGATTTGGCGAACAGTGAAGAATCCAGGAACAATATAAATTCTGCTCATATTCATAAAGTGATTGCAAAAGCTTGTCGTATTCCTGAAGCGACTGTTTGCCGTATTAATAGTGCAGTAACATCTACAGAATCTCCAGACGTGTCTATGTATTTGGATTCTCCAAGAAATAGACACAAACGAGAACAGAAATCTACGTAAACTGACGACTTCAATAATAAGTTAATGTAAGAAAAAGTTGGCTATTATGACAGAATCCGACGGTTAAAAAATAAGGTCGATCTTCGTGAAAAAAAAATTAATTTTTCAGGCTCAGAGGCCTCCGTTCTTCGCCTTATCTGTTCACATGGTTTTCGGTTCAGAAACTGTAATGATGAACGAAAATGTTTTGTGGAATTCAGATACATTCTAACTGTAAGAGCGATGTTTCAGCGTTCAATGCACTTATTGCCTGCTGAGAACAATGAGGCTTGTAATACCTTTAAATAAATCTCGAGTTTCACAAAACCATACGAAAAACCATATTTTGCTCAATTTAAACGGAAATAGTGGCCTTCATTTACTTTTCTGTAGCGCATATCGGCGTTTTGGGTGATGTGTGCAATGATGAAAGGTTAGTAACAGCTGCAAATAAAAAAATTTCAGGAGGGGTGGGGGGATATTCTTGGTCGTATTAAAGCGAGCGTTCACAACAAAAGACCTGGCAGCGGCTTGCAAGGTCTCGCACGATGCCTCTCATAGATAAATTACGTTCATAGGTGACCCATTACAATAATGATGTCTCAGACGTTAACAAAATTAATTTTATAATTTTCTTAACAATTTTCTAGTTGTAAGTTTCCACGAGGTCCAACACACTGCAAATTCATCAGCGATGACATTTCATCCTGCACGCGCGAAGCAGTTTCACACCTTTTATGGTATTTTATGTTTTATCTCGGAATACGTTTATGTTTCGCGGTAAAATATGTATCACACGCATCTAGAAAGCTTGGAGAAAGTTTATACACTTTTTAAGACCAAATTTTTTTGGGTTTCTGTTTTTATTCCACAGGTTGAAATAAATAATTTTTCCTGAAAATTTCTTGTGCCGATAGTTTTTAGTTTCTTTTCGTAACGACTGACAACAGTTCTTTTTGGAAAGTAATCCATCATATTCTACACTAATCACAGAGACGTCTAAGAATTTTTTCGGTATTGTTAATGAGAGCTTTAAGGAGAAATAGAAAGAAAGGTCCTTTATCATTTAGCTGCAATATAGCAGGTCAGCAACTGGAAGCAGCTAATTCTGTAAATTATCTGGGAGTAGGCGTTAGGAGTGATTTAAAATGGAATCAGCATATAAAATTAACCTTCGGTAAATAAGATGCCAGACTGAGATTCATTGGGTGAATCCCAAGGAAATGCAGTCCGAAAACAAAGGACGTAGGTTAAAGTACACTTGTTCGCCCACTGCTTGAATACTGCTCACCGATGTGGGGTCCGTACCAGATAGGTTTGATAGAAGAGATAGAGAAGATCCAACGAAGAGCAGCGCGCTTCAAATGGTTCAAATGGCTCTGAGCACTATGCGACTTAACGTCTGAGGTCACCAGTCGCCTAGAACTTAGAACTAATTAAACCTAACTAACCTATGGACATCACACACATCCATGCCCGAGGCAAGATTCGAACCTGCGACCGTAGCGGTCGCCCTGTTCCAGACTGCAGCGCCTAGAACCACACGGCCACTCCGGCCGGCCAGCGTGCTTCGTTACAGGATCATTTAGTAATCGCGAAAGCGTTACGGTGATGACAGATAATATCCAGTGGAAGACTCTGTAAGAGAGACACTCTGTAGCTCGGTACGGGCTTTTGGTGTAGTTTCGAGAACATACCTTCACCGAGCAGTCAAGCAGTATATTGCTCCCTCCTACGTATATCTCGTATATCTCGCGAAGAGACCACGAGGATAAAATCAGAGAGATTAGAGCACACACAGAGGCATACCGACAATCTTTCTTTCCACAAACAATACGAGACTGGAATAGAAGGGACAACCGATAGAGGTACTCAAGGTACCCTCCGCCACACACCGCCAGGTGGCTTGCGGAATATGGATGTAGATGTAGGTAGATGCAGATGACCTTGACCCGTCTAGTTTCAGGCGACCATTAAAATATGACGTAATATTCTAACTTAGAACACTTTTCAGACTTTCACCTCTAGCCATCCCTGTAATAGATGTTTAATATATTTTCTTATTTCATTTTGAAATGATACCACTCACTTTATGGGTGCTGCAGTCTTTTTCTGAAATTACAAATATTACTCCATAGAAATAAGATTTTTCCAAATACGAAAAACTATTCCAAGGTACAATATGGTCATGTACCTTGTTGCTGTGGTCTTCACTCCCAAGACTCGTTTGATACAGCTCTCCATGCCACTGTAGCCTGTAGCCTCTTCATATCCGAATAACTATTGAAACCTACTTCCTTCTGAATCTGCTTACTGTTTTCGTATCTTGATCTGCCTCTATGATACACTCCTGGAAATGGAAAAAAGAACACATTGACACCGGTGTGTCAGACCCACCATACTTGCTCCGGACACTGCAAGAAGGCTGTACAAGCAATGATCACACGCACGGCACAGCGGACACACCAGGAACCGCGGTGTTGGCCGTCGAATGGCGCTAGCTGCGCAGCATTTGTGCACCGCCGCCGTCAGTGTCAGCCAGTTTGCCGTGGCATACGGAGCTCCATCGCAGTCTTCAACACTGGTAGCATGCCGCGACAGCGTGGACGTGAACCGTATGTGCAGTTGACGGACTTTGAGCGAGGGCGTATAGTGGGCATGCGGGAGGCCGGGTGGACGTACCGCCGAATTGCTCAACACGTGGGGCGTGAGGTCTCCACAGTACATCGATGTTGTCGCCAGTGGTCGGCGGAAGGTGCACGCGCCCGTCGACCTGGGACCGGACCGCAGCGACGCACGGATGCACGCCAAGACCGTAGGATCCTACACAGTGCCGTAGGGGACCGCACCGCCACTTCCCAGCAAATTAGGGACACTGTTGCTCCTGGGGTATCGGCGAGGACCATTCGCAACCATCTCCATGAAGCTGGGCTACGGTCCCGCACACCGTTAGGCCGTCTTCCGCTCACGCCCCAACATCGTGCAGCCCGCCTCCAGTGGTGTCGCGACAGGCGTCAATGGAGGGACGAATGGAGACGTGTCGTCTTCAGCGATGAGAGTCGCTTCTGCCTTGGTGCCAATGATGGTCGTATGCGTGTTTGGCGCCGTGCAGGTGAGCGCCACAATCAGGACTGCATACGACCGAGGCACACAGGGCCAACATCCGGCATCATGGTGTGGGGAGCGATCTCCTACACTGGCCGTACGCCACTGGTGATCGTCGAGGGGACACTGAATAGTGCACGGTACATCCAAACCGTCATCGAACCCATCGTTCTACCATTCCTAGACCGGCAAGGGAACTTGCTGTTCCAACAGGATAATGCACGTCCGCATGTATCCCGTGCCACCCAACGTGCTCTAGAAGGTGTAAGTCAACTACCCTGGCCAGCAAGATCTCCGGATCTGTCCCCCATTGAGCATGTTTGGGACTGGATGAAGCGTCGTCTCACGCGGTCTGCACGTCCAGCACGAACGCTGGTCCAACTGAGGCGCCAGGTGGAAATGGCATGGCAAGCTGTTCCACAGCACTACATCCAGCGTCTCTACGATCGTCTCCATGGGAGAATAGCAGCCTGCATTGCTGCGAAAGGTGGATATACACTGTACTAGTGCCGACATTGTGCATGCTCTGTTGCCTGTGTCTATGTGCCTGTGGTTCTGTCAGTGTGATCATGTGATATATCTGACCTCAGGAATGTGTCAATAAAGTTTCCCCTTCCTGGGACAATGAATTCACGGTGTTCTTATTTCAATTTCCAGGAGTGTATTTACCGCACTCCCCCTTGCTTCTGATACTACACTGGCGACCCCTTGCTGTCTAATAATGTGTCCTGTCAACGTACTCCTTCATTCAGTCACGTTTTGCCAAACATTTCGTTTATCCTCATTTGTATTCAGTACTTCATCCTTTGTTGCACTTGTATACATGGCTACATTCCATACAAATACCTTCAGGAAAGTCTCCCTGTCACATAAATCTGTATTCTATATTAACAAATTTCTCTTGTTCAGAAACGCTTTTCTTGTCATTTCCAGTCTACATTTTATGTCCTCTCTACTTCAACCATCATCCGTTATTTTGCTCCACAAATAGCAAAACACATCTCCTACTTTAAGCAACTCGTTTCCTAACTAATTGCCTCAGCGTCCCCTGATTTAATTCCATTATCCTTGTACTGCTTTTGTTGATGTTTATCTTATATCATCCATTCAAAACACTGTCCACTCCGTTCAACTGCTTTCAAACTCCTTTGCTGTCCCTGACAGAATTACAATGTCACTGGTAAAAATAAAAGTTTTTATTTCTTCTATTGAAATGTCATTCCTCCTCCTAATTTTTATTTGGTTTCCTATACTGCTTGTTCAACGTACAGACTGAATAACATAGTGGATAGGCTACAATCCTGTTTTACTCTCTTCGCAATGACTGCTTCCCTTTCGTGTCCTTCGACTCTTTATAGCTGCCGTCTGGTTCCTGTCCAAGTTGTAAACAGACTTTCGCTCCTTGTATTTTACCCTCGGTACCTTCAGAAAATGAAAGATAATATTCCATTCCACATGTTCGAAAGCTTTCTCTAAGTCTGCAAATGCTGTAAACGTAGGTTAGCATTTTCTCGACCTACACTCCTGGAAATTGAAATAAGAACACCGTGAATTCATTGTCCCAGGAAGGGGAAACTTTATTGACACATTCCTGGGGTCAGATAGATCACATGATCACACTGACAGAACCACAGGCACATAGACACAGGCAACAGAGCATGCACAATGTCGGCACTAGTACAATGTATATCCACCTTTCGCAGCAATGCAGGCTGCTATTCTCCCATGGAGACGATCGTAGAGATGCTGGATGTAGTCCTGTGGAACGGCTTGCCATGCCATATCCACCTGGCGCCTCAGTTGGGCCAGCGTTCGTGCTGGACGTGCAGACCGCGTGAGACGACGCTTCATCCAGTCCCAAACATGCTCAATGGGGGACAGATCCGGAGATCTTGCTGGCCAGGGTAGTTGACTTACACCTTCTAGAGCACGTTGGGTGGCACGGGATACATGCGGACGTGCATTGTCCTGTTGGAACAGCAAGTTCCCTTGCCGGTCCAGGAATGGTAGAACGATGGGTTCGATGACGGTTTGGATGTACCGTGCACTATTCAGTGTCCCCTCGACGATCACCAGTGGTGTACGGCCAGTGTAGGAGATCGCTCCCCACACCATGATGCCGGGTGTTGGCCCTGTGTGCCTCGGTCGTATGCAGTCCTGATTGTGGCGCTCACCTGCACGGCGCCAAACACGCATACGACCATCATTGGCACCAAGGCAGAAGCGACTCTCATCGCTGAAGACGACACGTCTCCATTCGTCCCTCCATTGACGCCTGTCGCGACACCACTGGAGGCGGGCTGCACGATGTTGGGGCGTGAGCGGAAGACGGCCTAACGGTGTGCGGGACCGTAGCCCAGCTTCATGGAGACGGTTGCGAATGGTCCTCGCCGATACCCCAGGAGCAACAGTGTCCCTAATTTGCTGGGAAGTGGTGGTGCGGTCCCCTACGGCACTGCGTAGGATCCTACGGTCTTGGCGTGCATCCGTGCGTCGCTGCGGTCCGGTCCCAAGTCGACGGGCACGTGCACCTTCCGCCGACCACTGGCGACAACGTCGATGTACTGTGGAGACCTCACGCCCCACGTGTTGAGCAATTCGGCGATACGTCCACCCGGCCTCCCGCATGCCCACTATACGCCCTCGCTCAAAGTCCGTCAACTGCACATACGGTTCACGTCCACGCTGTCGCGGCATGCTACCAGTGTTAAAGACTGCGATGGAGCTCCGTATGCCACGGCAAACTGGCTGACACTGACGGCGGCGGTGCACAAATGCTGCGCAGCTAGCGCCATTCGACGGCCAACACCGCGGTTCCTGGTGTGTCCGCTGTGCCGTGCGTGTGATCATTGCTTGTACAGCCCTCTCGCAGTGTCCGGAGCAAGTATGGTGGGTCTGACACACCGGTGTCAATGTGTTCTTTTTTCCATTTCCGGGAGTGTATCTTCTAACACAAGTCGAAGGGTCAGTATTGCCTCCTTGTTCTTACGTTTCATCGGAATCCAGACTGTTCTTCCCCGACGTCGGATTCAATCAGTTTTTCTATCCTTCTGCAAGGATTCGTGTTAGTATTTTGCAACAATGACTTATGAACAGTTATTCTATTCAAATTTAAAAGTGTTTGAAAAAATGGCTCTGAGCACTATGGGACTTTACATCTATGGTCATCAGTCCCCTAGAACTTAGAACTACTTAAACCTAACTAACCTAAGGACATCACACAACACCCAGCCATCACGAGGCAGAGAAAATCCCTGACCCCGCCAGGAATCGAACCCGGGAACCCGGGCGTGGGAAGCGAGAACACTACCGCACGACCACGAGCTGCGGGCAAAAGTGTTTGAATCGAGAATATCTTGTCAATACTGTACTTAATAGTTCGTGTGTTACATTATTAATGTACTACATACAAATAATCAGTAAGTGAAATCGTATTAAAATGTAATATTAAAAACCAGTTGCTAGTTAAAAAAATTTTGAAATAGAAGCTATTGGTAACGAACACAAATTGCCATTTTTAAGACAGGGAAAATTGTTCAGACGTTAAAGAAAGTTAATACATTTGCAACTATCACTTGTCCCATGGTAGAAAATCCTCTTCCATTTCAAGGTGCAAGTTGATGCACGACCGACGAAATACAACTCAACCCTCAACACCCTATGTTGCTAATTTTAATGATCTACTGAATTTTACTCAACATAAAACTCTCTTACGAAGAATTAACAATGCCCTCCAAATAAGCTTAATGCACTTATACTATACAGCACTTAAATATATTGAATTCGTAATATTTATTCAAGTGATTCTAAAATAACCACTAGACTGGAACACCGACAAGAAAACATATGTTCCTAGGTACGCTATCCTCGAGGTGAAAAACGCTTTCCTACTGAGGAGACTGAGAACAGGAGACAGTTAGCGTGGAAAACAAAAGGCTTGCCGCATTTTCTTCTGCTTCTGTTATTATTACAGTAGAACAAGGGCAAATCGTTAAGCTAGTAGATTACAGGGCGGTGTACTTCCCTGATTCATCCAAGAATGTGGAGTCAAAAGCTCATTGCTCTGTAAACCAGTCTAGTTTTGAAAATCGCACGTTCATAGTAGTGGAGTTTCACAATGCGCAGTAAACGCCTCCTGTTACCTCATGTAGACGATCGTATCGAGGAACGCTGCTTAGCGATAGAACCTTGCTCCGCATTCTTCACCGCCTGCGGCTCAGACAGATGCGGTAGTGAGCATTCCTGGGGCGTGTCGTTGCTACAGATAACGCTGTGAAAGCTACAGACTACGACGTTTCTACAACCTACTTAATTCTACAACCTCGATCAAAATTCTCTGGAAACAAATCGTGCTGATCACATTTGGGAACTCTAACAGAAACTTGTAACAGCTATGAGATAACCCTTCCGTAATTAGGATAACACCTACGAAAAATAAGGCAGCGTGACGTGCAGTGAAATCCAGTGAGAAGAGATTGCCCACCGGATATAAAATACCGTTGTCACGTGGACCGCATGTAATATAATTGTCTGAAACAAATTTAAACACAAAATACGTGGCTAATGAAAACAGGAAAAGTGTGAAACTAGTCGGTCAATAGATAATTAGCAGCTTTCGTATAAACTTTTAAAAATGTATGTTCTTCCGAGTAATTTGTTATTTGTCTCTTCTTGGAACGAGTATTACCGAAAATTTAAGAGCATGTTTGAAAGTGACGTTGTTTTGTCTCCTAGTGAGCATTTTTGTGGCGCTCTCGCTCTAACTGAGCAAACCGTTGAAAAATAGCACAGCTTTTCTTCGAACGTCCACAATCGCCTCCGTCAATCCAACTTGGAAACTTTCCCAAATAGACGAACAACACTCAAGAATCGGCCGGACGATTGTCTTTTTGAGCAACAACATCCATACCTAAATTGCAGTTTCCTAATATTCTGAGAGTCATTGTTAGCCTTACACCTACGAAAAATAAGGCAGCGTGACGTGCAGTGAAATCCAGTGAGAAGAGATTGCCCACCGGATATAAAATACCGTTGTCACGTGGACCGCATGTAATATAATTGTCTGAAACAAATTTAAACACAAAATACGTGGCTAATGAAAACAGGAAAAGTGTGAAACTAGTCGGTCAATAGATAATTAGCAGCTTTCGTATAAACTTTTAAAAATGTATGTTCTTCCGAGTAATTTGTTATTTGTCTCTTCTTGGAACGAGTATTACCGAAAATTTAAGAGCATGTTTGAAAGTGACGTTGTTTTGTCTCCTAGTGAGCATTTTTGTGGCGCTCTCGCTCTAACTGAGCAAACCGTTGAAAAATAGCACAGCTTTTCTTCGAACGTCCACAATCGCCTCCGTCAATCCAACTTGGAAACTTTCCCAAATAGACGAACAACACTCAAGAATCGGCCGGACGATTGTCTTTTTGAGCAACAACATCCATACCTAAATTGCAGTTTCCTAATATTCTGAGAGTCATTGTTAGCCTTACACCTACGAAAAATAAGGCAGCGTGACGTGCAGTGAAATCCAGTGAGAAGAGATTGCCCACCGGATATAAAATACCGTTGTCACGTGGACCGCATGTAATATAATTGTCTGAAACAAATTTAAACACAAAATACGTGGCTAATGAAAACAGGAAAAGTGTGAAACTAGTCGGTCAATAGATAATTAGCAGCTTTCGTATAAACTTTTAAAAATGTATGTTCTTCCGAGTAATTTGTTATTTGTCTCTTCTTGGAACGAGTATTACCGAAAATTTAAGAGCATGTTTGAAAGTGACGTTGTTTTGTCTCCTAGTGAGCATTTTTGTGGCGCTCTCGCTCTAACTGAGCAAACCGTTGAAAAATAGCACAGCTTTTCTTCGAACGTCCACAATCGCCTCCGTCAATCCAACTTGGAAACTTTCCCAAATAGACGAACAACACTCAAGAATCGGCCGGACGATTGTCTTTTTGAGCAACAACATCCATACCTAAATTGCAGTTTCCTAATATTCTGAGAGTCATTGTTAGCCTTACATCTGTCGTTCTCACAACTAGATTAATGTAGGGTTCCACAAGAACTGTTTGGGTAGTCTTTGACTACCGACTGTTTCCACTGTTTCTTCTGGGTGATCTCCTTTAAGGTAATCGAAAAGTATCTAGTCTTTCTACCTTCTTACGAACATCAAATCACATTTTCTTATTTCTAGGTTCAGCCGCTAGCAAAAGTGGCTTGTTTCTAGGTTTTACTGCGTCTTGCAACACTTGTATAACGAAAAGAAGCCCCTCTACACAACAGTGTTGCACATGAACAACCTCAGAGAGCTATGCACCTCATCAGTCAGGCTACGTAGACACCTTACCTAACATAAAAATTGTAGCAGCCGTCAGACGCTGTCAGATGACGAGGTCGCTTTGTACACGTGCACATCACAGTCAGGTATGTAAATGATGCCGGCCGCGGTGGTCTCGCGGTTCTAGGCGCGCAGTCCGGAACCGTGCGACTGCTACGGTCGCAGGTTCGAATCCTGCCTCGGGCATGGATGTGTGTGATGTCCTTAGGTTAGTTAGATTTAAGTAGTTCTAAGTTCTAGGGGACTGATGACCACAGCAGTTGAGCCCCATAGTGCTCAGAGCCATTTGAACGTAAATGATTTGAGTTGCAATTCTCTAGGCCGGTAGAACGGTCATCAGAGTGCCTTACTGTTATTCGTGTTTAGTGTTATTACCAAGACTAGTGAGGTATACAAGGAGCCTGAACAGTGGAACAGCTTCAGATGTTGAGCGATCACTGTGAAGAACAGAGAAATTTCCGAAAAGCCTTTGACACAGTGCGCCACTGCAAACTGTTAGCGAAGGTACTAGCATAAGTAATAGGTTCCCAGATACGTGAGTGGCTCGAAGATGTCTTAAGTACCTGTGGTAGAACCGCTCTTATTCTCTATATGCATAAATAATCTGGCAGACTGGGTGAGCAGCAGTCTGCGGCTGATTGCTGGTGATGCTTTGGTGTACAGGAAGGTATCTTCGTTGACTGTAGGAGGATACAAGATGATTTAGACAAAGTTTCTAATTGCTGTGATCCATGGTAGCTAACTCCAAATGAATAAAAATGTATTTTAGTGCAGATGAGTGGGAAAAACAAATTCTTAATGTTAGAATACAGTACTAGTAGTGTGGTGCTTCACAGAGCCACGTCGATTAAATATGTATACGCAAAGTTGCAAACCGATATGAAATGGAGCGAAATCGTAAGATTATAGCAGGGGAGATGAATGGTCGATATTTGTTGATCGGGAGAATTTTAGGAAAGTGTGGTTCATCTGTAAAGAAGACCGCTTGTACGAAACTAGTGCGATCCATTCTTGAGTAGTGCTCGAGTGTTAGGGTTCCGCGCCAGGTCGAATTAATGAAAGATATCGAAGCAGTTCAGTGGCGGGCTCCTAGATTTGTTACCGGTTGGTCTGAACAACATTTAAGTATTAAGGAGATATTTCGGTAACTCAAACTGGAATCCCTGGAGGGAAGGTGACGTTCTTTTCGGGGAACACTACTGAGAAAATTTAGAAAACTAGCATTTGAAGCTGACTGCTGGAAGATTCTACTGTCGCTGACGCATATGGACCACGAAGATAAGATACAAGAAATTAGGCTTCATACGGCGGCATACGGACAGTCCTTTTATCCTCGCAAAGTTTGCGTACGGAAGCGGAAAAGAAAATTGTAGTGCTACGGGGTACCCTCCGCCAAGAGCCGTACAGAGGCTTGCGAAGTACGTATGTAGATACAAATGTAGATGCAAAGATGCCGTGTAGTGGTGTGGGACTGAGTTATCAGCACCTGACAGAGTTCCAAAGGGGCTTCAGAGTGGGTCCGACAACGGCATTGCCGCAGTGGATACACTGGTTCCCGTCAGATCACCGAAGTTAAGCGCTGTCGGTCGTGGCCAGCACTTGGATGGGTGACCATCCGGGCCATCGTGCGCTGTTGCCATTTTCGGGGTGCACTCAGCCTCGTGATGCCAATTGAGGAGCTACTCGACCAAATAGTAGCGGCTCCGGTCAAAGAAAATCATCATAACAACTGGGAGAGCGGTGTGATGACCACACGCCCCTCCTATCCGCATCCTCGGCTGAGGATGACACGGCGGTCGGATGGTCCAGATGGGCCACTTGTGGCCTGAAGATGGAGTGCTCATAGTGGGTCCCCATTTGGCCGGCAGGTCGATTAGTGCAATATCCACATTCCTAGGGTATTCGGGAATGACAGTGGCCCTATGATGCACTGCTTGGAAGCGTGAGCGCATCCATACTCGTTGTTAAGGTTCAGTCGACCACAACTGACCACTGCAAGGGAGGATCGCCGTATTGTGTACGAAGCACATTGTAACCCCTCCACAAAGACGTCTGCCATCCGATAACAAATAATGGATTCCATGTAACATTCTCTGTCATTTTGCGTCGTTGTTCGGAGCCAAGCAGCAATCGGACTAGAGAAGCGTGGAATTTTGATGAGTGGCGTCGGATTATTTGTAGCTATGAATCGTGTTTCTGCATTACCCCGGAGTACCGTCATCGACGCGTATGGCGGCGACATGGAGAGAGGTCTCATTCTTCTATTATTTTGGCGAGGCACAGCGGTACTATTCCTGACTTGGTGTTCTATCGGTCATGCTTCAGGTCACGGTTCGTGGAGATGAGAGAACTCTAACGACATAACATTACGATCATCCTGTGTCCTCCCGCGCTACCTCTCATAAAACAGTATCGTGGTGTGATTTTTGAACAGAACAATGCTCGCCCATACATGTCACTTGTCTTATTAGATGCCTGCGTGATGTTGAGCTACTTCGCTGGCCAAGAACAACCCCAGTTCGGTCCCCAATAGATCATGTGGTAACCAGCTTATACAGCAATCCGTCCCAGTGCAAGTAATCGGGATATGAAGGACCAATGAAAATAGTTGTGAGCCAGGATGCCACAGACGAGGATTCAGGGACTTTATGACACCCTTCTCACCGAAGCAGTACATGCATCCAGGCCGGAAGGGGTGCAACGTTATACTGATAAGTGGGTTCATACCGCCAAGTTATTAATTAGTTCGACTGGATTTTGTAATCACAGCAGCAACATCACAGAACCTCTCAACCGCTGATAAATCGTTTCGTTTCTTCTTCCCTATATGGGTGCTTCATTTTTTTCTTATCAAGCAGTGTATATAGTGAATATTAACGACCCTGAAATATTTCGCTTGCGATTGTCTGATACTAATTTCGGTTCTGAAAGCGTATTCCCATTTAAAATGAGGTACTGAATTCTGTTAACTATAAAGCGTAATCGCAAATCTGATCCCATCTTCGGCAGGAACGTGATTTAGTTGCTAGGTGACCCGGTGGTATCATACCGAAGACCTATCAGAAGTTGGACGCGAAAATACATTGGATTCAGCTGTCTACAGCCTTCTTGACCTCGTGCGTGAACAGACATAGAAAGCGTCTTCCGTGTGTACTTTGCGGAAACCAAGTGTGAATGGATCTCCGAAAAGGCATATACATGAAAGGTAAATGTTACAGTGTAAGTCTCGTAATAGAAAAGTATGAAATAGGCGTGTTTATTACGAAGAAACGAAACCGGCATTTAGAAACCCACCGTATACTTCTGACAGGACGGACAGACGGTGATTAGAATGCAGCCCATGGAGCACATATCATGTCCCCTAATTTTACCACAAACTGATGTCTGACGAAAATATCCTTAGTTTTGTGTAGGTGTTTTAATCATTCTGGAAATCTGTAACTGTGTGTCCACTGGTGTGCAAAACTTAAAGACGAAATGAACTTTCGAACGATATATCACTGTTAATTAACATTGCTTGATGCAACTTGGACCATACGTAGAAAGAACTTCTTACTTCTGTAAGAAGACGCAATGAGACGAACAAGAATGACACTTTTATTCAGAGTCAACAGTTACACTGAAGTCACCGCTAATTATAATGGTCATCTGATCATTATAAAGAGCGAGACATAGTTCTTAATAGGGTGTGGATCGCTACGGACGGCAATGCATACTGCGAAACGTGCTCCCCTACTCGTCAAAAGTTCTCGTGGTGGGGCGTCCCATTCCTCCATCAGCGCTATTGACGACTGCTGGATGGTCGCTGGTGAATGTGGACGAGCTGCAATATGTCTCCCCAGACGATCCCACGCATAGTGGTGGCCGATGGTGTGTTACGATGGGTAGTTCCACAATGTTTCAACGGTACATTTTATACGAGACGCTTGCTTACAAATGAGAAAATTCTTTATCTCGACGCCTGGCTTCCCGGCATTGACTATGCAGACACCCGTAGAATTTATGGTGTATGAAGGTCACAAAATTCAATTTTTTAAATCCAGTTTACTATACTGCGTAAAGTTAGAGATATATTTATAGCAAAAAAAAATATCCGCAGAAAAGAGCATGCTACGATTTATTGACTGCCCACAAGGACAATTATCGGTACGTAATGAGCTACATTCCTAGTAGAACTGAAATATTTTCTAACTGCATTGGGGGTCCATTGGATATCGTTGGTGCACAGCTGCGGTTAAATATTCAAAGAAGGGTTGCAGTCAGTCGCAGAATCCGTAATTTATACCGGATCTAGATTTCGACTATAACGTAGTCATCATCGGTGCTAAAATACAAAATGCTCAAGAACAGGTACAAAATATTTATATAACGCTGTTATACGTATTCATATAAGTGGGAACATGGCGATAACATATCATTAGCAAGTGTCATACCGGCATAACCATGCCAGAGAATAAACATGTCACAGTTGATGCTAGGTAGCATTTAAATAGAAAAAACAAAACCGAAGCTATTGCTTACAATCTGGGCACACAACAAGAATATGTGTCATCCACGATCTAGGGTGCCGACTATTGGAGTATACATGCGAGAAGCTATAGCTCAATTTTATTGAAGATCATAATCGTTAATTGAATCTTAAAATATAGTATATCTCGGATATGCCAATTACATGGTGAATTTATAGAAATGGAACAGAATTTAAATGCAAATAGACTCAAAAGAGACAGAAGGCGTCCCCTGTGGGATTACAATGCGAAAAAGCCATGGAGAATTTTTTATGAGACTAATGGATTAAAAATACATTTACAAAAGTCTTATACAACACATTTCATCAATTCATTTCAAAAGGTTTTAAGTAACATTGTGGATGAAACCTGAAAAATTTACAGTAATATAAAATAGCATAAGATGGTGCCATAAAAGGCATTTCTGAAATTACATTTGAGAAACAGTTTATGTTAATGAACCTAATGTTTAGAGTAATTTCCATTCACACACGTGCATATTTATGTCTGTTAACAGCTATAAACGTATTGCTAACAGGTATATCAAATCATCCCTTCAGAATGTAACCATTTCACAAACGTGCACTTGAAATTTTACTAGGAACTATGTTTACATGTCATGTAAGAGAATTTTACGAAAAGAGCCATTCAAACTTTATAAAAACTTTTTTTGAAGAAGGCTGTCGTGATAAGACGATGCATAAACCTTTGACAATAACAGCTAAGGAACTTTTTATCTTCGATAGTACTGCACACCTCACTGGTGGCATAATATCAAGTCATCTACTAAGACGTTACATCGGAACCATGCAGTCAAATAGAAAAATGAGGTTACATTGTTTATCATGTCAAATGAGGTTAGAACCAGTAATGAGCATAACGGAACTATTATTTGGAAGACATAATCAAAAGTAAAATAGTAAATTACTGGTCTGATACATAAGGGCATGGCTGTCGAGACGCCTTTTCTTTTTGATAATGTGATCCACAAACGGCTCCCAAAAATGGATAATTTTCACTAACATTTGCTCACTAAGCAGGTTGATGCCAGAAGATCTATGATGGCAAAACATCACGACCTACTGCGAAAGGTCCATAAACTCTCTTTTGCTGGCTCAATGCGGAAATTTCATATGTCAATGGTAATGGTATGTTATTGCTATGTTCTCATTTATATGGATTCGTATAACTGCGTTATATACATATTTTGTACCCGTTCTTGATTCATTCTGTTTTTGTGTTTTAGCACCCATGATGACTATGTTCTAGTCGAAATACAGATCCACAAAAAATTAGTGATTCTGCGACACTCCTTCACATTTGAAATACATACGTCTTTTAAAAATCTAGAAATAAGAGATGAATTAGACATTATAAGTGCACTTTTTCTTACTTCACCTCTACTGAAAATTTGCTCTCCTGTTTTTTATTGATGCAGTCTTGTCCGTCCCCCGTTTTATTACCCACGCTGTAAAGGAAGGCTCTCGAAGAAATAAATGTATTAATTTGCTGACAAAGAAAGCTTACGCACGCATTTTGTACAATGAAACAGCAGACCACTTAAGGAAGCTACTAAATCCGCTGCTTACTTTGTTGGTCAGTTACTTTTCACTCGCTTCTTAGATCAAGTAAAAATGGAACGCAGATTCCACTGGCAAAACGAATGAGAAATATCAACCGTAAATAAAGGAAAGTACTATGGAACGGTTCAGTCCCACATATGTCGTTTTCTACGGTTTTACAATTTGTCAGTATACCGTGGAGCTACCTCAACCGGGTGTGAGACAATCACGACACCTGTCCTGTTCGCCTGGATAGCTTAAAACTAAGAAATTCAGACACTTCTGATTACAAGAATTCAGACGTTGGAGATGTCTTCGCTTGTTCCAAGTACCATCACCAGAGAGAACGGTTCCTTGCAAAATTGAGAAATATTAATCTATTATTCCTAACAAGTATTGCGATCTTTCACTAAAGAATAATAAAACAGTTTTTAGGTGTCTCAAAAGATTTATTTTGGTTAGCAGTTTTAAAATCTGGCCACAGACCTGCAGAGAAGATGTGATATCCATTTTATTTAGTGATGAATTAAAAAAAACTGTATCTCAAAGAATAATGACTTTACATACCTGTTTAAAAACACTTTTGTACAGAAAAATATAATTATTACTTCTGTTCTAGATATGAAACTTCTCGCATTTTGCTAAAAGTGAAGAAATGTTGTTTGGTTTTGCAAACTAAGAAGATTTTTCCTTATAATGAAGATTACATAAAAGCAACATGTTCACTTTTATTTAAGAAAATTTCAAAGTTTGGATTGCTGATAATTAAATAGGGGTATCGTTGAAGATGTAATAGTGTACTCACGCCGAAGGACAAAAAACAAAATCTTATGCCTCTGAGAGACTGCGGACTGTAAAATGTCGTCCGTAACTGCATTTCTATGGTGCACAGAAATTATGTTTGTGGCCAGATATATAAATATGTAATATATATACACTAATGGAAGAAATTAATTTCAACGGGTTGGAAACTGTATGTTTATTTGTATATACTAATTATACTAATATTATATAATATTATATACTAATTTTCTTTGGAAAAAATTTAAGTTTTACTTTTCTACAAATAGGCCTATTTAGTTTCTTTTCGGTCACTATCAGTCGGCGACTTAACACTCGCCCCGCTATCCAATTGAACGGGTGACAAGGAAGCACCGCAATGCGCATCGCGAGAATTCAGGCCTCTATAGGAGGCAGTTTAAAGCGTGAAAACAAAGTGAAAAATGTCTTCTTTGACAAATAATTGAATAACTTGCAGTTCAGCTCGTCAGCTGAATTTTGTATTTGGAAATTTTGTGAAATTGACTACCAGTGGAAAACAACCCAAAACAATTTCCGATACAAGTCTTAGTGTTCCAAGGTTGTAAGAGCGGGCCTTTTTACGGCGAAAGCCTTTGTTGTTTCCCGCAAGCGGCGCGTCCTTTCTCGTCGGCTAGCAGAAGTTTTCGTCGGTCACGCTACGTGAGACTGGGTAGTCGGAACCCTTATCGCCAGCTCGCCGCCGCTCGCCGTACTGCGAAAGAGGGGGCTCACCACCGCCTGCTCGGACTCGTTTTACATGCTCAGCAACGACAGAAATATTTTTCCTAGAAAATCACGAGGGCAGCTGATACGCGCAGCCCTCCTGGGAGAACGATCCGACTTGCTCTTTCTGGAAGGGCTCAGATAAGGATAGCCTCAATGAGCACATTTCGACTGAGGAATATTCTGGAACAAACGGGTCGTGCTTTTCGTGGGAGCTTTAAGCCCTGATCATAGACGAATCAGAAAATCCATGCATAATATAAATGAGCAGCCTAGATGCAAAAGCTGCTAACTGCCTGATAAGCGAAACTGAGATGATCGCGAAAAGTAAAAAAATAATTAATTACGCGGTATTAATGGCTGAATCTGCTATAATATTTTACACATTAAAATCTTAAGTGAAATACAGACTTAGCGGTTTTTGCACACGATTTGTACATTTGGCGAGATTTGCAAACGTATCGATCCAGTTACAAAACAAGCATTCGGTTTCAAAACCCGCTATTCGGTGATATCTTAGTAATGACATGAAGATGGAATTTAATGGCTCAAATGGCTCTGAGCACTATGGCACTTAACATCTGAGGTCATCAGTCCCCTAGACTTAGAACTACTTAAACCTAACTAACCTAAAGACATCACACACATCCATGCCCTAGGCAGGATTCGAACCTGCGCGCGGTTGCGGACTGAAGCGCCTAGAACCGCTCGGTCACAACGGCCGGCTGGAATTTAATTATTGCAAATACAAACAGAACACATTGCATTTCAAAGAGAATTCTGAAAATTCTACAAAATTGGCGTATAAAAATACGACAGTGACATTATTTTACCAGTGAAAACTAACTTGCTCAACATCAAAACGAAAACAAATATGAATATTCAACACTAGGTTTCTTTTAAAAAATACACCATTGCATTTTTGATATCAAAAGATATTGTAGAAAATAAAACAAGCTCCAAATTGCATTTTAGTAAAACACCGACAAAATTTTACAAAATAATAAAACTGACTGAAAGTGGTTTCTTAGTTAAAACAGTGACAAAAACTCCTAGAAAATGAAGTTAGTTGAAAATTGCTTTTAAGTGATATCAACCTCGACATTGCCCATCAACTCAAATTCACTTCCGCCTTCTTCCAATGGTTCGCACTGGCAGGAGCGACTCTAGGAGTTCCTCCCTGTTCGTCTGACACCTCGGTGTCGACTCTGAGTTTGTCGTTGGTCGCCCATCTTCACCAAAGTGGAGCTCAGAAAACTTTTTAACGCCCCCGAGTTTGTTCAAAAAATGTGTGTGAAATCTTATGGGACTGAACTGCTAAGGCCATCAGTCCCTAAGCTTACACACTAGTTAACCTAAATTATCCTAAGGACAAACACACACACCCATGCCCGAGGGAGGACTCGAAGCTCCGCCGGGATCAGCTGCACAGACCATGACTGCAGCGTCTCAGACCACTCGGCTTCTGAAAGTTCTACGTACACCAGCTGGAATTGGTGGTGGGCCGTTTCCTTTGCTGAAATATTTTCCCCTCTCCAGGACGATCTTCCCCTCTCCAGCTTCGAAGCTGTAGAAGGACTCTCCACGAACTAGACAAATCTTCTTGTTTCTGCTTCTCATGAACACGATATTTTTGGCTTTTTGAATATGGAAATGCCAATTACCAATAACTTTCACTAATCCTTCCACATATGTCATAGCAATGCTCTTACCTTTCTGTTTTGGAAAAATTTCTTTTCCACTGATCACGAGGCCTCTTCCCTTTCCGGGAGGGACCGTCGCCCTCGATCTCGTTCTGCTCATTTGCAACTACAACTTATTATACAATTCCTAGTATTTCAGCTACTCCCACTTCGTTTGTACCATCTCCTGTACTTAAACCGTCCACAAAATCACTTCTTTTCATCAAAATACTCACTCAGATATGTCAACAATCATTCTACCGATCAGCTGAACTGTACTTACAGGCGTATATTTCGAGGATGCATCTGTAGCGCGAGCTTCATTGTTGCGTACACGTTCCCTAGAGTGTAGCCAGACTAACTCTGAATAAGAAGAATATCCCTTCCAATCGTAGCAAACTGAAAGGTATCTTTGAACGTCTAGACTGGTAAGTCTGATGTCAGATGACGTGCTTTGCATCCGGACATGGCATGGCGACAGCCATGAATGTTGAACTTTGCGGGTTTTATAAACGTTGGATATTTAGCGGGCTTTGCACCCGATAACAACGTGCAGTTAGCGGCTTTTGCAACCGAACACGATTTTCTAGTTAGTTTCAGCGGTTTGTTGCGGGTTTGCACCCTGAAACCTATTCTATCGTGTAGGCGCTGAAAAAATCTATGCATCACTGTGCTCAACTCAAAATGGCTCTGAGCACTATGGGACGCAACTGCTGTGGTCATAAGTCCCCTATAACTTAGAACTACTTAAACCTAACTAACCTAAGGACGTCACACACATCCATGCCCGAGGCAGGATTCGAACCTGCGACCGTAGCGGTCGCGCGGTTCCTGACTGCAGCGCCTAGAACCGCTCGGCCACTCCAGCCGGCGCTCAACTCAAAATCGACAAAAAATGCATTTAGCAGCTTTTGCATCTGGGCTACTCAAATATGGGTGTACGTATGATTTATATGTATCTATGTGTATATGTATGTATCCATGTTCCACATGTTCTCCTGAACCACTGGACCGATTTTAACGAAACTTGGCACACATAACACTTCCAGTATAGAAATGTTCACTTGGGGAGGGGAGGGGGGGGGAGGGTAAGAACTTATCAAGGGTGTGGGGCTGGGGCCGTAGGTGAATACCCTGATCTTATTCCTCCAGTATTTGAGACTGAAAGCACTTAGTGACTTGCAACAAATTTTACTCATAATTTACATCATTTACGAAATTTTTCTCCCTGACACACCACAAAAAATTAATAAAAAGAAAAAAGTTTATCGCATCTTACATTTTCGCTGTTCATGCAGTAAAACTACGGCGTCGGCCGTAATGTTTTAATTTATTGTTTCTTGAATACCAACAGTATTCGCGACACACTTTGCAGACTTATTCATACATGCCACTGAATGTACCTGCAAAATGATGTGACTGTACGGAACTTCAGGAGATACGACGTCATAAACACTGAGATTCGTGAAACACTGCCGCCTCATATATGCCGCTATTACTTCTTTGCTACTAAACTCTATTCGGAACACATTCCACAAACAGTATCCACGTATACCACTACATATACCAACAAAACCATATCATTGTACGACGCATAGCTCAGGAAATATGACGTCATAAGAACTGATCTGCGTGGAAACGAAATGCATGGCGAAATTCGCTAATGATACAGATGAAACATGTATACAAATATACAGTATATGAAGCTCGTCCTAAGCCCTTGGATCTGTTTCATCCAAACCTGGTACAATGTTGCTTACAGTTTGGAAATAAATACTGTGCGGATTAGAACCAGCAACCTGGTTGGTAAAGTCGTGACACAAGTGTCAGGATCAGGTGGATGGACAGAGAGCGCGAAGGAGAGGATGGACACAAATATAGGGGAGAAGAAGATGGACAGAGAGAGGGGGAGGGGAAATGGATGGAAAAAGGGAAAGGCAGAAGACGAACAGTGAAAGGGGGTAGGAGGAGATGGACAGAGAGAGACTAGGAGGAGAAGATGGGGTAAGAGAGGTAGGAGGAGGAGATTGGACACTCAGCTAGTTTAAAAGAAGTATCTTCATGTTCTCGAAGATTCTCTTCCTTCTCATTTGTCCTGAATTCAGAGCCATCTTAATATCACCACCCCTCTCACAGCCGGCACAAAGCACGGCGATTACGGGAAAATGACAGCGAGAAAATAGAGAAATCACTTGTTGCCTCAAGGAGACGACTTTCGTATCTGTTGCAGAATGGTCCACATTTGACGTACTAACACCGCAATCTGGGCTTGTGAGTAATCCATAAGTTCACCACGTTGCACAAGAAAAACCACATATTCAAATACTACGACAAAATACGGCAATAAACAAGTGAAGCGGAATAATAATGTACACTACAGCCAGCTCTTTGTCATTGATTCCAAAGACGTTTGAAATCGGTGCACCCTTTCTGAAAGTATTTTAGGAACTGCATGAGATGCAGCTGTCTGTTTTATTATTACAATCGGTTTTCACTATCAACCATGTTCACGGTATAGTTTTTCACATGTTTTGGTACCTCTACACAGTATTAGAGTCTGTTTGTAATATGATTTGAGCCTTAGACAACTTTGTTCGGTGTTAATTTTTATTGTGATTTTTGTCAGTCATAGAGAAAATAAATATCCGTTAATCTCCTTAAAGTAGTAAAGGAGTTTTGATATTTGGGGAAAAAAATAACTGATGATGGTCGAAGTAGAGAGGATATGAAATGTTGACTAGTAATGACAAGGAAAGTGTTTCTGAAGAAGAGAAATTTGTTAACATCGAGTATAGATTTAAGTGTCAGGAAGTCGTTTCTGAAAGTATTTGTATGGAGTGTAGCCATGTATGGAAGTGAAACATGACGATAAATACACTCCTGGAAATGGAAAATAGAACACATTGACACCGGTGTGTCAGACCCACCATACTTGCTCCGGACACTGTGAGAGGGCTGTACAAGCAATGATCACACGCACGGCACAGCAGACACACCAGGAATCGTGGTGTTGGCCGTCGAATGGCGCTAGCTGCGCAGCATTTGTGCACCGCCGCCGTCAGTGTCAGCCAGTTTGCCGTGGCATACAGAGCTCCATCGCAGTCTTTAACACTGGTAGCATGCCGCGACAGCGTGGACGTGAACCGTATGTGCAGTTGACGGACTTTGAGCGAGGGCGTATAGTGGGCATGCGGGAGGCCGGGTGGACGTACCGCCGAATTGCTCAACACGTGGGGCGTGAGGTCTCCACAGTACATCGATGTTGTCGCCAGTGGTCGGCGGAAGGTGCACGTGCCCGTCGACCTGGGACCGGACCGCAGCGACGCACGGATGCACGCCAAGACCGTAGGATCCTACGCAGTGCCGTAGGGGACCGCACCGCCACTTCCCAGCAAACTAGGAACACTGTTGCTCCTGGGGTATCGGCGAGGACCATTCGCAACCGTCTCCATGAAGCTGGGCTACGGTCCCGCACACCGTTAGGCCTCTTCCGCTCACGCCCCAACATCGTGCAGCCCGCCTCCAGTGGTGTCGCGACAGGCGTGAATGGAGGGACGAATGGAGACGTGTCGTCTTCAGCGATGAGAGTCGCTTCTGCCTTGGTGCCAATGATGGTCGTATGCGTGTTTGGCGCCGTGCAGGTGAGCGCCACAATCAGGACTGCATACGACCGAGGCACACAGGGCCAACACCCGGCATCATGGTGTGGGGAGCGATCTCCTACACTGGCCGTACACCACTGGTGATCGTCGAGGGGACACTGAATAGTGCACGGTACATCCAAACCGTCATCGAACCCATCGTTCTACCATTCCTGGACCGGCAAGGGAACTTGCTCTTCCAACAGGACAATGCACGTCCGCATGTATCCTGTGCCACCCAACGTGCTCTAGAAGGTGTAAGTCAACTACCCTGGCCAGCAAGATCTTCGGATCTGTCCCCCATTGAGCATGTTTGGGACTGGATGAAGCGTCGTCGTCTCACGCGGTCTGCACGTCCAGCACGAACGCTGGTCCAACTGAGGCGCCAGGTGGAAATGGCATGGCAAGCCGTTCCACAGGACTACATCCAGCATCTCTACGATCGTCTCCATGGGAGAATAGCAGCCTGCATTGCTGCGAAAGGTGGATATACACTGTACTAGTGCCGACACTGTGCATGCTCTGTTGCCTGTGTCTATGTGCCTGTGGTTCTGTCAGTGTGATCATGTGATGTATCTGACCCCAGGAATGTGTCAATAAAGTTTCCCCTTCCTGGGACAATGAATTCACGGTGTTCTTATTTCAATTTCCAGGAGTGTAGTTTGGACAAGAAGAGAATAGAAGCTTTCGAAATGTGGTGCTACAGAAGAATGCTGAAGATTAGATGGGTAGATCACATAACTAATGAGGAGGTATTGAATAGAATTCGGGAGAAGAGGAGTTTGTGGCACAACTTGACAAGAAGAAGGGAGCGGTTGGTAGGGCATGTTCTGAGGCATCAAGGGATCACAAATTTAGCATTGGAGGGCAGCGTGGAGGGTAAAAATCGTAGAGGGAGACCAAGAGATGATACACTAAGCAGATTCAGAAGGATGTAGATTGCAGTAAGTACTGGGAGATGAAGAAGCTTGCACAGGATAGAGTCGCATGGAGAGCTGCATCAAACCAGTCTCAGGACTGAAGACAACAACAACAACAACAACAACAAACTCAGCCTTGACGTCGATTCTAAGATCCTTTAACTGTCCTATAAAGTGTTCATGGTTAGGCGACCCTCTAATAATAAGAATGACCTAGTGCCCTCCTAAGCTTGTTGTTCTCACTACAGTGGCGGTATCGTTGGGCACTGTGGCCAATCTCAACGATCTGTTATGTTAAGAATTTAGAGAAAATAACGAACATTGCACTCTTTCGTCTTGTATGATCAAAGATTTGTTTTATAAAATGGTTCAAATGGCTCTGAGCACTATGGGACTTAACATCAGAGGTTATCAGTCCTCTAGAATTTAGAACTACTTAAACCTAACTAGCCTAAGTACATCACACACATCCATGCCCGAGGCAGGATTCGTACCTGCGACCGTAGGGGTCGCGCGGTTCCAAACTGAAGCGCCTAGAACCGCTCGGCCACTCCGGCCGGCTTGTTTTATAACGAGGATTGCACTTAGGCTCTTCGACTTTGATCCAGAACAAGGGCACAACACTCAAGAGATAACTGTACACCATGCACTTCATAAAATAAAGAACAGATGTTGGCAATCACCCATAAGAAATGTGTAACTTCCAACGATCTGTATTCCAGATGAAATAGTTGCTCTTCTCGTGAATAACTCGTTAAAATGATTCTTGGGAAACAGCAGCTTATCACCCGTCACAAAAACTATGTCTGGTGAAACACTGTTGCGTTCTAGATGTCCACTTAGTTTGTAACAACGGTCCTAGCAATACTTGATCTATTAGAAAGTATTTCCCATTACTAAGAAGCCTCTGTGGGACAGATGGAGATCTCTCACATCTGGCTACTGGTGGTTATGGCAGAAAATCGATAAGCAACGCCGCGGAGACATCTGAGATCAACAGTTGCGGAAGACGAACAGAAGCATGTGACACTGCAGGTCTTACGTGCGCCGACGGCTGTCTCCGACGGGGAGTGATTAACTACGTTGCTGTCCAAAATTTAAGCAACAAACTGCTATTTCCCCGTCACGATATTTTGATGCAAACTGTCAACCAGATGTCCGTATGATCGTGTTCTGCACGGAAGATGGCATTCCGGCCAACGTAAAACGATGCCAACGACAATGTCAGTGCACCTATGAAACGATGTAGTGTTTGTTAGGTAGCCCCACATTCACAATCTCTGTGTAACACAGTCACACACGGTGCAGTACGGCACAGAGAAGATGCCTACCAGACAATGGGCTGGAAGGCAATAGCAAGAAGGGAAGCAGGACAGTCGCAAACTGATTTGGCCCGATGGCTTAACGTAAATCGTTCTGTTGTTTCTCGGATGTGGTGACAGTTTATAGAGACCGAAACTCTATCCCGAAGATCAGTGCAGGATCGACCACGTGTAACTTCAGAAGAGAGACCATTATTTGGCTGTAAGGGCACGATATTACCGTCTTAGTACTACCAGGCAACAGGCATCTGACCTCGCAGCATCCACTGGACGTGTTTTATCGAGGCAAACGCTATGCAGAAGGCTTCGGCAGAGTGACCTTTATTGTCGGAGACCTGCTGCATGTGTATCTCTGACGCGTATTCACAGAAGGGAACGTCTAGAGTGGAGTCATCAACATGCCACCTGGACGGTCGAACAGTCGCCAAATGTTGTTTTCACAGATGAGCTCAATTTAGTCTGGAGAGTGATTCTCGATGGATTCACATCTTGAGGGAACGTGGAACTCGATTTCGGGGCCCAAACATTGTGGAGAGAGACTGAGATCGTGAAGGATTCCTCACGGTGTAGGCAGGGATTATGTTTACCACTCGAACCCGAACCCATTTTCATGAAATGGGGAAGGTGAATCAGCAAGTTTTAACTGCTGTCAGGTATAGTGACGAGATCTTGGGACCTTATCTGCGGTTGTTGCGAGGTGCTGAGGGCCCACACATCGTATTGATGGACGATTATGCTCCACCTCATAGAGCACGGGTCGTTGATGTTTTCTTGGAAACGGAAGATACTGCACGCATGGCGTTGCCTGCTCGCTTTCCCGATTTGAATCCCATAAAGCATGTCTGGGATGAACTAGGGAGATGGGTTGCATCACGTCAGCATTCACCAATCACTCTCGAAAACTGCGAGCAGTTCTTCAGGAAGAATGGGCGTTACTGTCTCAACAGGAGACTGATGACATCATTCACAGCATGCCTCGTCGTTGTCAGGCCTGTATTGCTGCCAGAGGTGGACACACCCACTTCTGAGCACATTAACCAGTTGTCAGAATGTGTATGCAAATCCGCTAAGTTGCAAAAAACGAAGAACATTTTTGTCTACCGTTATGCATGTATTCTTTACATTTCTTTATATTGTTTCTACTTTACTATCACCTGTTTATACTGTTTTGTGGCAAAAAAAACGCTGTCTTAGAAAATTTCCTTTTGTTGCTTTAATTTTAGACACCAGTGTATTTTAGACGAGTTTAACAATTCTTAACTGATCGTTAGACACTAGTGTATTTCAGACAAGTTTAATAATTCTTAACTGTTCAGTTAAAAGCATGCAACTTCCCGATAGCACACAACAAAATTATGACATTTAGCAGGTACCTTTTTATTGACATATTGACTTCCTGTGGGCGCTGCATGAAGCCGAACGTTCACGAAGTGTGACGGACAGGTCGACTTCCGTGATGTCCCAAGTTCGCTGCGGGGCCCTTACTTCTCGTGGGCGTCAGTGAGTGTCGATTTGTGGGGTTATCTCTTACACTTCCAGTTCCGGACGCGTGCGTTCAGTATGCTTTCAGTGACACTGTGAGGACCATCTCCTGCATCTGAGCTTTTCTTGAGTTGAATTTGTTTCAAGATTTGTTCCTCTTGATATTAGGAAATACTCCACAAACTGACGGAGATAATAAGTAAGTACATTCTATCTTTGCTTAATCGTGAATAGTGTGTTCTTCTTGCTGCCGAGAAAGATATATCGCTCTGGTACTTATTGTAGGTGCTCTAAATGTAGTGTTCTTGTTGCGTACCATGTGTAATATGAGCAAGGGTAGAAATATTTCAATCTTTTCATTTCCAAAACACGCCAACATTCGGGCTAAGTCGTTACGAGCAGATTTGACTCTTGAAAACATTCTGTATTTTAAGCTAAGCATTTCGCCGAAAATGACTTTTTTACTAATGATAAAATGAAATGCGCAGCTGTTTCTGCGCTAACAGTTCGCAAGACTTTCTAAGTTAACAGTAGACGCTGTTCCTTCTTTCTCTCCTGGACTGACATCCTGCAAGCCTGTTTATCTTTCTGCTGAAACGGAATCGCTAGAGGAAAGAGCAAGAATGTTGTAGTGTCGAGAGGAACGAAATTTTAGTGAAGGTGTGAGCAGGACGAGATTACAAACCATGATGTTTTCACTAATGGAGTAAAAGAACTACGTTTCAGCGATTTTTCCTACAATATTTCCACAGATTGCATGTGTCAAAGACATCCCATTTATTTTGTTTTCTATAGACTTTTTAAGAGATTTCAATGTATAAATATGTCTCAATAGTTGTAAGGTGCCTTCCAGCAACTACAAGAGGATTTTAAGTGGTACTCTACTTTGCACTATACTGTATGAGTAGCTTTCAGAATGGTGATTCTGTGAATATTAAGGTCACGTTGCTCCACAATGGGTCAGTGCGTTAGTGACTCAAAAATTACAGTGATCAGTAAAGTTTTACAACAAAGCTATAGTTTATGGAGGAGGAAATTGAAAATAGTTTACTTACTCGACGATACTTCCCAGAAACTATTCTGCGAGTTTCCTCAGTGGTTTTTTTGTCCATTTCCTGGTCCTTACAACCATATTAGTAATTAGTGCATGTTACCATTACACCATCCGTCGTATCTGAGAAAACTTTCAGGTAACATGAAGAGTGAAGCCGGATTAATATGGGACCAAGTCGCGTATTTAAGAGAGAAATGTAATCGCTTACATCCACATGAGAAAACTGTGAATGTCCTTTCAGATGAAATACATACTTTGCGAAAAGCGACTTAACAGAGGTGGGCTTTTAGGATGAATCTCGGAAAACAATGAAATTGTTACCAAAATCCATTCTTACATGCTGGCTTCTTTATTTTCCAATAATAATGTGATTGGCCTTTTTCCTTCATAGATGCGCGATGCAGGTAAACTGAGAGGTCTTACTTTTAAGGCCATTAAAACAATACTAACAAATGTGTGGTAAGTTATTTAAATTTCCAAATATATATAGATTTCAAGTGGAGTGGTATGTGTTTTCTTTTCCTTTTTTAATGATTTTCTCTGTGTCACGTGATATAAAAGTCGTATTTTTGACGTTGAATCAATTTCCAGGATTGCATATTTCACGAAAGCTCACAAATGGAACAAATTTTCAAGTAATCCCCTTTGAGCTACGTTGTATTGATACTGGTAAAAGTAGTTATAATTTTAATTCCTCTTTCTCAGTTCTTCAACAGCTGTTATGTAATGTGAGTGAGCTGTACAATGTATGATGGTTTAAACGTTTGCACCAAAATTTCACACTAGAAGCCGCACAGCGAGCTGCTAGCCTCGTCGCGTCCGTGCCTGTGTGTAGCACTCCAGCCGTGACGTCACTAAAGTAGTCGCATGCCTCCATTCACGTAGGCTTCGACATGTCTCGACACCCGAGGAACTAGAACCGGGGTGGCGTGGGCCAGCACGCGGCTGCATTCCTCCCACGCACCGACGATGCTTTCTCGGAACACGCGAGTCGTCCCCTGCCACCAGGAAAGCGACGGTTGTCGGCGGGAAACGCAAATCCAAACTCAACGCCCTCCGCGGCGACTAAGTAACCAGCAAGGCTTACCGGGCAGCGATGGAGCGTATTGTGGAATATGGCATACAAGAACTGGTGTCATCACTGTTTAACATCTGTTTCAACTATGTATAGTGTATACTAGTAACAGACAGGGGTGAAACAATAATAATAGACCTAGTTATATTTAGAAGTAGATATAGTTTTATTAATAGTAGGAATAATTGCATTGACGGGAAGTACTGTTGTGTAAGATGTATTAATGCATTTTGTATCATTAGTTGCCGATTTAAAAAAAATACTGTTGATATTAGTAACACTGTCCAACAAAAAACATTTTTGAATCTTTCCTTCACATAATATGTCAAATCTTCCTAATTTGTGTTTGAGAAAAACAAATGTGACGAAGAAAAATTTTTATTAGCTCTAGTTTCTGTGATACACAATAGGAGCAAATATTTTATTGTAACGGATTCAGAGATACGTATACATTTTAACTGTATATGCGGACAACCCTGAAAATCAGTTTCACGTTTGTTAATGACAATTAAAATGCGAGGGTTCTAAATTAATGGAAGAAAGCATTATAATTGGTTGATTATAAACAGAATTGCGTGGTGTTGAGATCGTTGTCTTTTGGCTTTCGCGTTGTGAGTGACATCTGAAGCATAGTTACACGCAGCCTAGCTGTTCTACATCTACATCTACATCTACATTGATACTCCGCAAGCCACCCAACGGTGTGTGGCGGAGGGCACTTTACGTGCCACTGTCATTACCTCCCTTTCCTGTTCCAGTCGCGTATGGTTCGCGGGAAGAACGACTGTCTGAAAGCCTCCGTGCGCGCTCTAATCTCTCTAATTTTACATTCGTGATCTCCTCGGGAAGTATAAGTAGGGGGAAGCAATATATTCGATACCTCATCCAGAAACGCACCCTCTCGAAACCTGGCGAGCAAGCTACACCGCGATGCAGAGCGCCTCTCTTGCAGAGTCTGCCACTTGAGTTTATTAAACATCTCCGTAACGCTATCACGGTTACCAAATAACCCAGTGACGAAACGCGCCGCTCTTCTTTGGATCTTCTCTATCTCCTCTGTCAACCCGACCTGGTACGGATCCCACACTGATGAGCAATACTCAAGTATAGGTCGAACGAGTGTTTTGTAAGCCACCTCCTTTGTTGATGGACCACATTTTCTAAGCACTCTCCCAATGAATCTCAACCTGGTACCCGCCTTACCAACAATTAGTTTTATATGATCATTCCACTTCAAATCGTTCCGTACGCATACTCCCAGATATTTTACAGAAGTAACTGCTACCAGTGTTTGTTCCGCTATCATATAATCACACAATAAAGGATCCTTCCTTCTATGTATTCGCAATACATTACATTTGTCTATGTTAAGAGTCAGTTGCCACTCCCTGCACCAAGTGCCTATCCGCTGCAGATCTTCCTGCATTTCGCTACAATTTTCTAATGCTGCAACTTCTCTGTATACTACAGCATCATCCGCGAAAAGCCGCATGGAACTTCCGACACTATCTACTAAGTCATTTATATATATTGTGAAAAGCAATGGTCCCATAACACTCCCCTGTGGCACGCCAGAGGTTACTTTAACGTCTGTAGATGTCTCTCCATTGATAACAACATGCTGTGTTCTGTTTGCTAAAAACTCTTCAATCCAGCCACACAGCTGGTCTGATATTCCGTAGGCTCTTACTTTGTTTATCAGGCGACAGTGCGGAACTGTATCGAACGCCTTCCGGAAGTCAAGAAAAATAGCATCTACCTGGGAGCCTGTATCTAATATTTTCTGTGTCTCATGAACAAATAAGGCGAGTTGGGTCTCACACGATCGCTGTTTCCGGAATCCATGTTGATTCCTACATAGTAGATTCTGGGTTTCCAGAAATGACATGATACGCGAGCAAAAAACATGTTCTAAAATTCTACAAGAGATCGACGTAAGAGATATAGGTCTATAGTTTTGCGCATCTGCTCGACGACCCTTCTTGAAGACTGGGACTACCTGTGCTCTTTTCCAATCATTTGGAACCTTTCGTTCCTCTAGAGACTTGCGGTACACGGCTGTTAGAAGGGGGGCAAGTTCTTTCGCGTACTCTGTGTAGAACCGAATTGGTATCCCGTCAGGTCCAGTGGACTTTCCTCTATTGAGTGATTCCAGTTGCTTTTCTATTCCTTGGACACTTATTTCGATGTCAGCCATTTTTTCGTTTGTGCGAGGATTTAGAGAAGGAACTGCAGTGCGGTCTTCCTCTGTGAAACAGCTTTGGAAAAAGGTGTTTAGTATTTCAGCTTTACGCGTGTCATCCTCTGTTTCAATGCCATCATCATCCCGTAGTGTCTGGATATGCTGTTTCGAGCCACTTACTGATTTAACGTAAGACCAGAACTTCCTAGGATTTTCTGCCAAGTCGGTACATAGAATTTTACTTTCGAATTCAATGAACGCTTCACGCATAGCCCTCCTTACGCTAACTTTGACATCGTTTAGCTTCTGTTTGTCTGAGAGGTTTTGGCTGCGTTTAAACTTGGAGTGGAGCTCTCTTTGCTTTCGCAGTAGTTTCCTAACTTTGTTGTTGCACCACGGTGGGTTTTTCCCGTCCCTCACAGTTTTACTCGGCACGTACCTGTCTAAAACGCATTTTACGATTGCCTTGAACTTTTTCCATAAACAATCAACATTGTCAGTGTCGGAACAGAAATTTTCGTTTTGATCTGTTAGGTAGTCTGAAATCTGCCTTCTATTACTCTTGCTAAACAGATAAACCTTCCTCCCTTTTTTTATATTCCTATTAACTTCCATATTCAGGGATGCTGCAACGGCCTTATGATCACTGATTCCCTGTTCTGTACATACAGAGTCGAAAAGTTCGGGTCTGTTTGTTATCAGTAGGTCCAATATGTTATCTCCACGAGTCGGTTCTCTGTTTAATTGCTCGAGGTAATTTTCGGATAGTGCACTCAGTATAATGTCACTCGATGCTCTGTCCCTACCACCCGTCCTAAACAGCTTTCAAAGCAAACTTGGAGAAGTATATAAGATGCCTTCAATCTGATGGATCATGATTTATAATCCAATATTTTATCGAACCATTAACGTCGCAGGAAACAACAAGACTCTTTGCGGTTGTAGACGCTACAGTCTGGAACCGCGCGAGCGCTACGGTAGCAGGTTCGTATCCTGCCTCGGGCATGGGTGTGTGTGATGTCCTTAGGTTAGTTAGGTTTAAGTAGTTCTAAGTTCTAGGGGACTGATGACCTCAGAAGTTAAGTCCCATAGTGCTCAGAGTCATTTGAACCATTTTTGAACAAGACTCTTTCCCTTATAAAAAAGAAAAAAGAAAAAGACCCCGAGATTGTGTTGGAGAAGATTCCATTGCTTTCGTCTTTACACTATGACCCTAGAAGTTCTGCCTTCCCTTTCGACAAATCAAGGTCTTTAATGAGATCACTCAAATCCTCTTGACTCTGCCAGTGAAGTTTTTCAGCTTTTTCGTCAATATAAGACTCGGGGAATGTGGAAGATTTGTCGAGTTCTTCGTCCTTCACGCTATCCTCATTTTCTACCTGAAGTGTGCAAACGCGGGCCTGATGCTACCGACCGGGACCGGCGGGGAGAGGGATACTGGCAAAAGGACTGCAGGACACAGCCGACAGAAAATATCTGAATGCCACTTGAATACTGCGTCCTATCGTAATCGGCAACGGTATTACCTGCGCAATGTGAACCATACTGGATCCTACATAGGCATTCAGGCAGGAAACACACTACAAGGGATCGAGGCGGCGTAGGGAGCTGTGACTGATCATCATACGTGTAATTCTCAAAACATGACGAAAGTTGATTTCCATTGTACCGTGCGTTGACGAGCTAAAGGTGATCCCAAGAATGCGGATATGTTGGACACAGGGCAGGGGTGCCAAATCTTCCGGCGTAGCCCGCGACCAATAGACAGCGCCACGGATTTGTTCACATTCATCACACTTCCAGCCACTCTCCCAAGAACCGTGATGGTGTCGAGGATCCGTACGACCTCCTCCCGAGTACGAACCAGCAGCTGGAGGTCATCTGCATATCCGCGACATCGGAAGGTGTAGCCGTGTAAGGAGAATCCAGACAAGGGCGTTATCAGCAGGTTTATGAGAGGCTCCAGCGCCACTGCGTAAAGGTACAGGGACAAGGGGCAGCCTTCTCGGACTGACCGTTGAATTGGTATCGGACCCGCCACATGCCCATTCACCTGGACTAACGAACGCGCGCTGCAAAAGAGACGCCGAAGGACCCTGATGAATCGGGCAGGGAAGCTCATCCGTTCTAAGACAGAAATAGGAGGACATGGCGCACATTGTCAAACGCGCTGTCGAAATCTATGGCAACAATCGCCGCACGAAATCTGCACACCTTTGCCACCGCAGTCACATCACAACAGTCTCCAGTTCCTGTCTGGATGTTAACTGTGCCACCTGAGCTAGTTTGCGCGGTGGAGAGGACACGTGGTAAGAGGAATCTGCAGCACGCCCCCAACAACCGCACAAAAATATTTCAATCATTATTTAATAGGGTGATAGGGCGGTAGCGGCCCGTTGTAATTCTATGTGTCTGTTTATGAACGGGAACAATAATGCCCTCGACAAAGGTGGAATCAGACGTGATCAGTTCTGTGGGGTCCTGCTCACTCGTCTCTTAAAGGGTGCCTAAAGGATGCTGCCTTCTCGGATAGGTATACAACAATTCAAACAAATCACACTAATAGTTTTTATTATAATAAAGAAGACTGACAATGCCGGCCTGTGTGGCCGTGCGGTTCTAGGCGCTTCAGTCTGGAACCGAGTGACCGCTACGGTCGCAGGTTCGAATCCTGCCTCGTGTATGGATGTGTGTGATGTCCTTAGTTCAGTTAGGTTTAAGTAGTTCTAAGTTATAGGGAATGATGACCCTAGATGTTAAGTCCCATAGTGCTCAGAGCCATTTGAACCAAGACTGACAATACTTAACTTTGGATTTACAACGAGTTGTCGCAAGCGATAGGCGACATGTAGCCAGTCAGTGTTGTTCACTATGCAGGGAGAGTCACTAACTATTGCCAGTTAGAATAACTCTGAAAGTATGATAGGAGCTGAAAAGTTTGTGGGAGAAAAGTTGCCTCTCACAAGGAGGGCCATAATATGACGTTGGATTTTTGTTGCTAGGTAGGTTCGCTTCAGAGATATGAAGGTCAATTTTATTTTTTTAAATGGGATGCTATAGTTTGGTACTTATTTTCTGATAGCGGCTATCGAGACGAATCCAATGATGTGTAACAGTAATTTCTTTGAAGGTCAACGAAGGTCACAAAACTGGGATGAACGTCCATTTACAGAAGGTGTTCGAAGTGATGACCATTGGTGTCAATGCAGTGTTGCAGTCTTCTTATCATGGGCTGAGTGGTGCCGGCCGCTGTGGCCGAGCGGTTCTAGGCGCTTCAGTCCGGAACTGCACTGCTGCTACGGTCGCAGGTTCGAATCCTGCCTCAAGCATGGATGTGTGTGTTATTTCCTTAGGTTAATTAGGTTTAAGTGGTTCTAAGTCTAGGGGACTGATGACCTCAGATGTTAAGTCCCATAGTGCTTACAGCCAATTTGATTGAGTGGTATTCCTTATAACATCGGCACTTATCGAAGCGCACGCTCTGACAATTCTCTGTCGCATGTCTTCAGGTGTAACTGAAACTTGTTTATAAATAATGTCTTTTACGAACCCCAAAAGAAAAAATCCAGAGGCGACAAGTCTGGCGAACGACCCGGCCACACCACATGTCGCCGGCCGAGGTGGCCGAGCGGTTCTAGGTGCCAGCAGTCTGGAACCGCGCGACCGCTACGGTCGCAGATTTGAATCCTGCTTCGGGCATGGATGTGTGTGATGTCATTAGGTTAGTTAGGTTTAAGTAGTTCTAAGTTCTAGGGGACTGATGACCTCAGAAGTTAAGTCCCATAGTGCTCAGAGCCATTTGAACCATTTTTGAACACCACATGTCTTTCGCGTCCAATCCAACGATTTGGGAACTGTCCCTGCAACTCATTTCTAGCCATCAGAAAAAATTTGCCAACACCCATCGTGTTGATACCACATTCTGTTCCTTGTTCCTAAAGGTATTTCTTCCAATAACAGACATAATGTTTCTTGCAGGAATGTGGTGTACTTCCTACCATTACGATTTCCTTCGATGAAATAGGGGCCTATAATTCTGTCGTACAGAATCCCTCACCATACATTCACCGACCACGGTTTTTGGTGTGCAACTTGCCGCAGCCAACATGGATTTTCAGTTGCACAATAATGCATGTAATGCAAATTAACATTTCTATGGTTAGTGAATGTAGCCTCGACAGTAAATAACATCAGATTAATAAATGTATCCTCACTCTGAGTCTGAAGTTGGGCCCATCTGCAATATTCAATGCGACGCATACAATCCGTATCAGTTGTTTCTTGGTGGAAATTGATAAGGTAAGGATGATATTTATGGCGATGCAGAACACGAACAACACTACTCTCACTCATGCTAGATTCCCTTGCGATTTGACGCGAACTAACACAAGGATCTCGAACCACAGCGGCAAGAGTACCAATTTCCGTTTCCTCGTTAGTAACTTTCCTTTGTCGGATATCTTTCCGATGCGTTAAAGACCTAGGTGTTCTCAATTTAACATACACATATTTAAATGTACGACATGTAGGGTGAGTACGTTGGGGATATCTTTCAGCGTATAAGTCTCTAGCTCTCACTGAATTTCGTTGACATTATCCCTCAATCAGAAGCATATCGACTTGTTTTTCGAAGGAATACATCATTCACATTCGCTTGATTCGACGATACTAGTGTTACCGTTCCTATTACTGTTGTATTGCGAAACCGACGAATGGTGTTTCCATGTCTATGGCACGTTAAATGGATACGCCGTTTTCGGCGAATATTTACTATTTGCACGATATACGAGAGAGAATTGTCAGAATGTGCTTTGATAACTGCCGAAGTGATAAGGAATACCACTCAATCCATGACACGAAGATTGTAGCACTGTGTTGATACCAAATGTCATCACTTCGAACACCTTCTCTAAATGGACGTTCATGCCACCTTTTTGACCTTCGTTGACCTTCAAAGACCTTACTGTTACACATCATTGGATTCGTCTCGATAGCCTCTATCAAAAAGTAAGTACTAAACTATAGCAACCCATTTAAAAAAAACAAAATTGACATTCATATCTCTGATGCGACCCCACCTAGCAACAAAAAACCAATGCCATATTATGGCCCCCGTTGTCCCAAGCAACATTTGTTCCACAAACTTTCCAGCTACTATCATACTTTCGGAGTTATTCTAGGTGGCAATAGTTAGTGACTCACTCTGTATACGATGTCCATGTAAGCATTCACACTCGCTCATAAGTCATTGCTATCGTATCGTTAATATCACTGCTCATCTAGGCCTCTCTGCTGGCGTCCGTCCTCTACTGTCCGCTTACTGTCTCCGAGACTGGCAGGAGCGGCGCTTGTATTCTCTTCTGTCGTGGTGTGGTCCTAGTCAGCCAGTATTGGCTGACTTCGTCTCACATCCTACTCTGCTCTTGTTTTCTTCATCTTCGTGCTACACGATGGACGGAGATGTAGAATGAACTTGTTCCGGCGTATCGACAAGTGCCAGCACGAAGATGAAGAAAGCAAGAGCAGAGAAGGATTTGAGACGACGTCAGCCAATACCCGCTGACTAGGACCGCACCACGACAGGTGCGGCCTCTATACGAAGAGAATATAAGCGCCGCTCCTGCCAGTCTCGGAAACAGTAAGCGGGCAGTAGATGACGGACACTAGCAGAGAGGCCTAGATGAGCAGTGATATTAACGATAACAGTGACTTATTAGCGAGTGTGAATGCTTACATGGACATTGTATACAGGGTCCTGCATCTGATGGCCCTACAGAAGAAGGAACGATACCAGCCGATCTGGCGGTTTAGGCAGCCGTTGAACATATGGATCCCACGGCGACGGAGTCACCACGGGCGTGAAGTGAGGATTTTGAAGCAACAGCAGATCCCGTACCGGAATCTCCACCGTTTGGGGAGGCGGCCTGCTGATGTCAACTTCTCCACAAAAACATAAGATAAAATTCAGTAGGGAGCCCGTCGATGCCTGGTAACTGGCTCAGTGCACCCCTAAAGATAGCGGTAGTGATTTCGGAGGTGAAGGGTTCCATTAACGTAACCTCTCCTCAAGCGTGAGGGTGGGCGGAACGTCCGTGGCGATAGGACCGTAGTCCAGTACGGCCCCATCATCGGCACGGCAGACTTGGCGGTAATGTTCGACAAATCTATCGACGATGCCCGTTTGGCAGGTGACCCGCTGCGCAACATGACCTATGAGTTCGGTGACTAAGTTTTATTTGCGATAGTGCACAATATGATGAACGCAGGGATTCTTCCGCCACACCATATCAGGTCGGCGGGCACGCACTACAGCCCCCTGTAGTTTCCGGTGATTAATAACTTGTAGCTTCGCCTTAGACATGCTGCGTTCAGTTTGTACACCAGGGGAGGATGGTTCAAATGGTTCAAATGGCTCTGAGCACTATGGGACTTAACAGCTGTGGTCATCAGTTCCCTAGAACTTAGAACTACTTAAACCTAACTAACCTAAGGACATCACACACATCCATGCCCGAGGCAGGATTTGAACCTGCGACCGTAGCAGTCCCGCGGTTCCGGACTGAGCGCCTAGAACCGCTAGACCACCGCGGCCGGCAGGGGAGGATGGCTGGCCATCTAGGTCACGGAGGGCGCTGAAGTAGAAGTCTGTAGTGTGCCTGTGTCAGGCAGAAACCTCCCTACTATAATTGATGAATGTGCGCTGGAGCATCTGTTTGGCGTATTTCAGCCACCAGTCAACGACGGATGCGTAGGAACGGAGACGCTGTTCGCATCTTTTCCACGTCTCAGTGATACTTTGGCGACAGTCAGGATCTGACAGATGGTGAGTGTTGAGTTTCCATGGTGCTCGACCCCTCCAAACATCCTGGTGGGGAAGGAGCAATGTACATACGTACGCCCAGTGATTAGAGAACACGAAAGACCAGCGCTCTACATCGAACACTGCTTCAACCGCCTACAGGAGACATAAATTCTGTCTAACCGACTAGCCGAATGGCTTGTATGAAACATGAATCCCAGGTCGCTGGCCCGCCGTACCTCCCGGGTATCCCTTAGGGTTGGATCACAAACAATGAGACACAGCTCCTGGCATGGTGGGTATTGATCTTCCCGGCCGAAAACGCAGTTAAAGTCCCCTTCAAAGAGAAGATATTCATGTCGACTCAGGAACAGTGGAGCATTCTCCTCCACATAAAACCGTGCTCTTTCACGTCGACGTCCAGTACCAGAAGGCGCATACATAAATGACAAGCGTGGAGTGAATCGTAAAAGCCATACTTCTGGCAGACAGGAGATACATGATTTCGTAAATCATGATGCCTTCTCGTACATAGACCGCCACGCCACGACCAAGATGATCGCCATGAGAGGCATAGAAGTCGTATCCTGCTATCCGCTGCTAAATACACCTCCTGTAACAATGAAATGTCTATATCCGAAGCCCATATCACTTCTTTCAGAAGTTGTATCTTGAACGGCGCGGGGACGTCGTTGACATTCAGTGTCGCGATACGGTATGCGTGGAGCTGTGTCGTATCAGATTGGGGGGCTGCCGGCGCCCGTCGCACAGCGCAGAAGTTGACATTAGCAGGCCGCCTCCCCAAACGGTGGAGATTCCTGTACGGGATCTGCTGTTGCTTCAAAATCCTCGCTCCACGCCCGTGGTGGCTCCATCGCTACGGAATCCATATGTTCAACGGCTGCCTAAACTGCCAGATCGGCTGGTATCGTTCCTTCTTCTGTAGGGCCATTAGATGTAGGGCCATCAGATGCAGGAACATTCCGTTCCGTCGATGCGAGAGCAACTGAGGGCCGCCGTTCCACAGACGCGCTGACGACGCCGTCGTTCACGGTCCCAGATGCTGAACCGTTGATTTCCTCAACAGGTACTGTACCATTTGGACAGGGCGAAGAGTTCGGCTCCTTTTCGTCGTTTAGGGGAGCCTTGTTTACAGAGTCGTCCTCCCGTGTCCAAAGACGGGAAGGGGTCGCGGCGATCAGGCAGGAACGCAGCCTCGGTACAACCATATAGTCGACCAAAGAGTCACGTTCGACATCAGCGTCGGCGACGTGCGCAGCCGTAGCAACCCCCAGAACTTGGGACATGGCGAAAGTCACACTGTCAGTCACCTCGTCCGCATCCGGTTCAGGAAGGAGCGTAACACTATCAATCAGCTGTTCACTTGATTCCGAGAGCCACCGGGTGGCCGGCGGCGACTTAAGCGCCGTCGTTTATGTGATCGGAAGTACCGTAGACGACGAGGGAAGTACTACGCCTCCAGTTTGCAGCTGCGTTATCCGTCGCTGCAGACATACAGATCTGATGTGTCCCTCTTTTCCACACCCAGAACAAGTACGCGGCTGTCCATCGTACATGATTACGGCTCGCCATCCGCTGATAGATAAGATGGAACATGACTGCCCGGATCAATTGTGAGCCCACGCACCCCGTATGTGCGGAAGTGGACCCAGCGTACTATCTTAAGATCACGAACAGCGGCTGGAAAGCCGCTATGACGTCCTCTGCAAGTACCTTGAATGGCAATTCGAGCACGCGAGCCTAATCCCGCATGTTCGACTTTGACCACGCCGACGTTACCGTCAGCGTGACGGAAACGGAGTCCCTGTATGACTGCGTTCAAAACGCGCTCGCATGCAGCGTCATTGATCATTTTAACGTAAACGGTGTTACTGAGAATCGAGAGATGGATACCCAGAAGTTCTGATGGCGGGCTCTTCGCCTCCTCGAGGAGGAAACGTTCCGCATCTAAGGCTTTCGGTTGTGCATATTCCGGGCAAAAGTTGAAATGTAATGTCAATTTCCTGAACTTATTTGCCATGAACTCAATGCGCGCTGGCCATGGTGGCCGAGCGGTTCTAGGCGCTACAGTCTGGAACCGCGCGACCGCTACGGTCGCAGGTTCGAATTCTGTCTCGGATATGGATGTGTGTCATCTCCTTAGGTTAGTTAGGTTTAATTAGTTCAAAGTTCTAGGCGACTGATGACCTCAGAAGTTAAGTCGCATAGTGCTCAGAGCCATTTGAACCTTAGGTTAGTTAGGTTTAAGTAGTTCTAAGCTCTAGGGGACTGATGACCTCTGATGTTAAGTCCCATATTGCTCAGAGCCATTTGAACCATTTTGAATTACAAGCCCATGTCATGGACATAGATTTTGCAGTAGGATTTTGGAACTTAATTGTACTGTGTTCGAACAATATGAGTTAATTCGAAGAAAACAATTAATTGACAAACAGTTCGCATGGAATCATAAGCCACTGTGCTTTTTAAACACATCTAGCTCTTTATTCTCACGTGCTAATGAGTGCTACCGACAGGGGAAGTCAAACTGATACAATATTTTTAGATTTCCAGAAAGCTTTTGGCATCGTCCCTTAAAAGCGTCTTTTAATTAAACTGCGTGCCTATGGAGTATCGCCCCAGTTGTGCGACAGTATACGTAAGTTCCTTTCAGAAAGGTCACAGTTCATTCTATTTGACGGAAATTAATTGAATAAAACAGAAGTAATATCTAGCGTTCCCCAAGGAAGTTTTATAGGTTGTCTGATGTTCGTGAACTACATAAACAACATAGGAGAAAATATGAGCAGACATCTTATATTATTTGCAGATGATGCTGTCATTTAGCGTCTTGTAAAGTCATCAGATGATCAAAACCAATTGCAAGTTATGTGTATGGTGTGAAAAATGGCAATTGACTCTAAATAATGAAAATTGTGAAGTCATCCATATGAGTATTACAAGAAATCCGATAAATTTCAGTTACACGTTAAATCAGACAAATCTGCGCTATCAACTCAACTAAATACTTAAATATGACAATTATGAATAATTTAAGTTGGAACGATCGCATAGATAGTGTTGTGGGGAAAGCAAGCCAAAGACTGCAATTTATTGGCAAAACACATAGAAAACGGAACAGGTCCGCTAAAGCGACTGCTTGCACTATGCTTGTGCGCCCTCTTTTGGAGTGGTGCTGTGTGATGTGTGATTCTCATCAGATGAGACTGACGGAGGACATCGACAAATTTCAAATAAGAGCAACCCGTTTCTTACTATCGTAAAATAGGGGAGAGAGTGCCACGACATGATAGCTGAAATGGGTTGGTAATCATTAAAATAAAGGCGTTTTCTGTTGCGTCAGGATCTTCTCGTGAAATTTCAATGACCAACTTTTTCCTCCAATTGCGAAAATATTCTGTTCCCGCCTAACTACATACAGAGAAATGATCATCACTATAAAATATCAGAGCTCACACGGAAAGATTTAAGTGCTCGTTCCTCCCGGCGCCATTCGAGAGTGGAACGGTAGAGAAATGGCTTGAAGGTGGTTCAATGAACCTTCTGCCTTGCAATTAACTGTGAATTGCAGAGTAATCATGTAGATGTAAATGTAAATGAATCAACGCCCCTTGTGAACAAAAGTATTCCTTACATTAAATAGGCTCTTGAGTTACTTATTCTGTAACTTCACAAAAACAATATTTCGTTGACTTTCACGCCGTTTTTTGTCAGTTTTATATTTTACGACGGTATTCTCTGAGGAGTGATCAAAAAGTTTCCATTTGAGGACGATGCTGCAGGGTATATGTAACCAACCCACCTCGATTCCGAAGCGGGTATGTAAGCACCGACATGTAGGCAAGCGGTTAGTGTGACTTTCGAACGGAAACTTTTTGATCGTCCCTTATAGTAACCGTGGACTAGTGATACATTGCGTACCGTGTTTGGATTCATTTCAGTCATTCTCAAGGCGTGCTGAGTTTTTACGTCGGCTGCCACGTTGTTTCCACTCTGTCATTTCTATGTGCCTCTTCTGAATCTTTCTGTTGCTGGCTTTTTTATTTCTTATATTGATTTGTACCGGGGGAGGGGGAGGGGTGGCGTGCACTGAAGGCCAGTGGAATGGTTGAGTAAGAAACGAAGCTCACATATCAAATTGCAAAGTAGAAGAAGGGCTCTTCTATTGGAAAACGCAGTTCCGTAGTAGATAGCTGCTATTATGTCAACTACTTTTCCATGGAATACGCAAGATACGAGAGAAAAAATTTCAACCGTAAACGCGTGATAGGTATTACAGAGTTGATATTTTAATGGCAACGCTTCATGTGTAGGCAGCCACCTGAGCACCTTGATACGCCGGGCAAAATAGAGCAGAGGACTATGAAACCAAAGCATAAATTTCGTTTTGGTCCTTTCTCCTTTTTTTTCCTGGCTTTATCCCATATCTTGACAGGGTCGGCATGTTAACATGGATTTGGCAGTTTTAATGGTAGAAGGTGGCATGTTGCCCTTCCTGTTGGTAACCCTTCACCTTCCACCTCGACCTCCCTTGGGCCTAAATCGTGTACTCATCTGTGTGCGTCTACCGTTATCCCATGGAAAAGTGTGAGAACGTTCTCGAAAACGTGTGAATCATGCAACTGAGGCGGGACGTGGGTACCAAGTTAGTATTCACCACGTCGCCTATGGGAAGCCGCCCAAAAATGTCATCCAGGCTTGCTGGCACGCTGCCCCTCGTTAATCCGCCAGCCAGATTCGATCTGGGGCTGGCGCTCCTCCTCGAATCCCGGTAGTGGCGTGCTAACGTGCGCTGCTATTCTGGCGAGTATACATTCCTTCTTGATAGCTACAAAAAGATGTATAAAGCATTGTACTCAATAAGTTCCAAACAGTTTTGGTGTTGGATGAATATTTCAAGATAAGTTTTTCTCTTGCCCGTTAATTTCTATATCTTCCAAACATACTGATGGAGAAGATACTTAATCTACACCTTGCAAAATAACGTATCTTACGGTGTAAATAGGGTAAACATACAGGGTGTTTCCGTAAAAGCTTGAAAAAATGTAACAGGACATAGAGGATGCTCCGCTGAACAATTTGAGGCGGGGAACCTGGGGTCGGAGAGGCCAGCTTAGGGAGATATGGAAGTGAACTTGTATACCGCTTTGTATAGCATTACTGTTTTCCAGCTTATTTACAACTAACATGTGTACAAGTTTATACGTACTGTGCTCTTTATTTACATGTACATTATTTATTTCCTGCAAGGAAACACGGAGGACGAGCGTGATAACCAGGAAGTCAAGATGTAGGTTTTGTTTACTTTACTTGTCCGTAATGTGGCTCTGTTGTATCGTATTTACATTGTTTTATGACAGATCCTGCTATGAGTCAACGACAGACCCATTCATTACTCAGTCTATTCAGAGAGGTACGGTACAATACGATAGAGCAGTACCGGTACAGTATTTCCTGGCCGCTGGATTGGAAGGGGAGGTCATATTCCATGCTCGCGAAGTCGTCTGATCTGAATGCCCTTGATTATTTCCCGCGGGGGTATTTAAGGTCACTGCTGTATGAGACCCCAGTGGATATGGAGATGGAATTAATTGCCGTAGTTATAGCAGCCTGTGATGTGATTCGAAGCACACCAATGATATTTGTCAGCGTGCGTCAGAATCTTGTTCCCCGATGTCACGCTTGCATTGAGGTTAATGGCCGTCAGTTTCAGCACATTTTATAAGATACAGTACAAATGGTACGTTCATTGTCTCAATGACAGTATTTGCTGCTAACTAATGTAAATCAAAAAGTACTTAGTAATATGACTTTAATCCTATTATCTGCTTAAGTTGGCTTCTCCGACCCCAGGTTCCCTACCTCAAATTGTTCAGTCTAGCATCCTCTATGTCCTGTTAAATTTTTACGCACTCTTACGGAAACACTCAGTATAAGGGAATATGTGGTTAATACCTCCAGCCAACCCAAGAAGAACAAGTTGAAGGATACAACCTTACCTTATCATGCGAGCCAGTAACGAGTGGCATGTGGACGACATTGACAGTTTCGCGGAAGGAGTAAACAGTCCCCACCGTGAAAACCAAAATGGCAGTTTTACTCCGGATCCTGCAGGATATGTTCCTACTAATTAACCCTTGGATGCGTGCGTGTCCGGACTGACGTTAACGCATGATGGGAGCCTCAGAAGCCCCCTTTGAGATTTCCATAAATATGTTTATTTCCCAACCTTGTTACATTATTTATTACGAAATCTTACTGTTATAATACATGTCGGTAGATAGTTTAGTTACAAAAATATTAAAGAAAAGGTGTGGACAATAATTTCAACGGAATAAGTTTTATTTAATGAATACTTATTATATTATTATTGTATACAATAACTTTTATTAGTATTCATATTAACTATGAGTTGTACATTGGAGAGGTACATTGCAAATCAGTATGCATAAGGCATCCAAATACAAAATAGAAATAAAAAAATGGCATGGGCACACCAAAATTGAGACACGCAGCATATTATACAAATAAAGATTAGGCTGCCTGTCACTAAGTTTAACACATTACTGGAAACAATCTTCACAAACTAGCACACTATGTTCATTGCATACATTGTTAGAACATTTTGAACAACACTGAGCAATTTTCCTTTCCATTTCACGTGGGCACAAAAAGCATCTTCTTCTGGGCCTTTTTCTTTGGTGGTTGATGTCAATTTCCTGACACCTTTTGACGCCACATCTAGCCAACGCTTGTATGACAGTTATTTGCAAATTTCATGTTTTGGCTCTGGACTCCATAAGTGGACGAATAAGTTCTATAGCCAAGTCTTTCAAGAAAAGCCTCCTTTTATGTGATTTTCCATTCTGATATTCAGGATGTTGTTTTGTGAATAAACAGAAAGTATTTATAGCTACTACATCCATCACATTAGCCCATAATACGAACGGCCACCTCCTTGTCTGTCTTTTGCAAGTGTATGTACGTACCTTTTGATCAAGTGAATCTACACCTGATTTTGTTTTTATATAAAATAGAATAATTTCTGGTTTCTTCTTTAAGAGTCTCGTCAACTGTGGCGTCGGGATGCATGGAACCTAGTACTTTACATTCTTATTTTTCTTTGGTACGCGGTTCACAATAGTCTAATCATCTTTGAATCCAAATGTTGAAGATAAAACCTCTCATGTCTTACATGGTCTCATGTCAGGTGGAATTTGTGGTTTTTCATGGCAAAGGTGTCGACTGCTGTAATTTTATCCTGAATGGTACGAAAAGTGGCAGTTGACCCTAAATAACGAAAAGTGTGAGGTCATCCACATGAGTGCTAGAAGGAACTCGTTAACCTTCGGTTACATGATGAATCAGTCTAATCTAAAAGCCGTAAATTCAACTAAATACCTAGATATTACAATTACGAACAACTTAAATTGGAAGGAACACACAGAAAATGTTGTGGGGAAGGCTAACCAAAGACTGCTTTTTATCGGCAGGACACTTAGCAAATGTAACAAACCTACTAAGGAGGCTGCCTACACTACACTTGTCCGTCCACTTTTAGAATATTGCTGCGCGGTGTGGAATCCTTACCAGATAGGACTGACGGAGTGCCGGCCGGTGTGGCCATGCGGTTCTAGGCGCTTCAGTCTGGAACCGCGTGACCGCTACGGTCGCCTCGGGCATGGATGTGTGTGATGTCCTTAGGTTAGTTAGGTTTAAGTAGTTCTAAGTTCTAGGGGACTGATGACCACAGATGTTAAGTCCCATAGTGCTCAGAGCCATTTGAACCATTTTTTGAACTGACGGAGTACATCGAAAAAATTCAAAGAAAGGCAGCACGTTTAGTATTATCGCGAAATATGGGAGAGAGTGTCACACAAATGATACAGGATTTGGGCTGGAAATCATTAAAAGAAAGGCGTTTTTCGTTGCGACGGAATCTTCTCACGAAATTCCAATCACCAACTTTCTCCTCCGAATGCGAAAATATTTTGTTGACACCGACCTACATAGGGGGAAACGATCACTACGATAAAATAAGCGAAATCAGAGCTCGTACGGAAAGATATAGGTGTTCATTCTTCCCGCGCGCTATACGAGATTGGAATAATTGAGAATTGTGAAGGTGGTTCGTTGAAACCTCTGCCACACACTTGAATGTGATTTGCAGAGTATCCATGTAGCTGTAGATGTAATCCTTCAATAAATCTTGAAACAGGGAAACACTGGTAAAGTGATTGCCCATCATGATGCTGTTTGAGTTTCCTCTAAGCGTCTTTGCCAGAGTCTTTTCCACAAGAGCTGCAACATTAGCTTCACGAGGGCGATCTGGAGTTTTTCCATGTATAGCGTATGATGTCGAAGAGTCGCAGTGCCAGAATATCTTTATTCCATATTTTCCTAGTTTCCTTGGAATAAACTGTAGAAATTTACAACGCCCTCTGAAAGACACTAGCTGTTCATCTGTTGTCTAGCTCCCTCCTGGATGAAAGCTTTTCCTGCAGTTGCTTATGAATAGTTCCCACACATTGAGAAAGGATGCCATATTACTGTCTTGGCCCCTAGCTTGACGAGTGCGTCTATCGTCGAAACTTATGGCTCTCCTTATTTCTTCAAACCTGTTTATAGATAAAGTTGCCGTATAAGCAGGGTTGCCAGAGGAGTATTGCAATAATTCTCTATAGGAACATCCCAGTTTCTGTAACTGCCAGCTATTAGGAGAATTCCAAAAAAATGCATTCATTTCGTCGTCTGTGACATTACGCCACGTTTGACCTTTTATAGCTGCTGAGCGTCGTTCTTCCAGATTTGTGCAATGAACTATTTCATCCACAATATTATTTGTGATGAAGTACCTCCAAGCATGTTTTGGTATTTTTGTGTGACTTTCCCTAACAGGACCTGGAGAAATTTTCATGATATTATGCGTATGCGTTATGCTAGAAGAGGGCGGTGTTTTGCTCCACTGAGTTCCATCGAACCCAATAAAAGAGTTTGCAGGTTGTTGTGTACCTGCTACATTATTTGACTTTGCCGGCCGCTGTCTGCTATCAGGGCAAACTTTCGTTGGTAAGGCTACTTCATTTACATCGGAATATTCGTTACTACTTTCTTCAGATTTTGAGCTGTCCGACAAAGAAGTATACGCAGTATCAGTTTCATCTTCGGAAGCTATACTAGATTCAGATTCGCATTTGGATCATCTGCATTTAAAGCATAATCACGTTCTCCCTTTCCAGATGTACTGGATGATTCCATACTGTAAGAAACGAACGTTCCTAGGTTAGAAAGATAGTCTAAATAATTACTTGGTCAGAGAAAGGGAGAAGAAAGGAAAACAGGGAGAATAACAAACACAATTACTTACATTAGCTATGAGAGCGACTTCTTTCATGTCTGAGGTCAACTTCTACAATGAGTAGTAAGTCCATTATTGTTGTCGTTGGATTCTGACCCGTGCAACAACTGCTAGTATAAAAATATCTCAGGTACCAACATTCATAAGCTGGGAGAAAAACACTCGCTAAAGCATTAGATTACATGAGGCTTGAAAGGCCCACTTCGTGCATTATGCGCATAGCAATAAGAAAACACTGATTTTATAAAATCTTTATGACATTAAATACAACTTTATTGTGTTAGTTAATCGTAAATGTATTTTTAAGGATTACGTAAGTTAAGGTCCAATTACATGTGATTTTAATATAATTAAATGGGTGATTAATTCACTCCCTGGCCTGAAAGGCCCCCATCATGCATCCAAGAATTAAGAAATAAGCGTCAGCGGGAGACAGTGTTGAATAACTTTTTAGCTTAGCAATCATGAAGGCGAGTACTTGCAGATCATCCCTGTGAAATCGACCAAAAGTTCTAACTACAAATAATACATTTGCTTTTAACTAGTAGGCAAACGCTACTGAGACAAAATATAAACAAGCGGCTAAAAAAGATTTAAAAATACTGACTCTGATGTACATAATTTCTCGGAGATAGTAGCAAGAAAATTCTATACCTCAAAAGGACATTGAAAATATATAATTTCTTCATCAACTGCAGAACTGACAAATTCAACCCGCGTATGTTTCCCTTAAAACAGGACTGAACATAAGAGGTCCCGAATTGAATGTTAGTTACAGTAATGTATTGGTCTCGAACGCCTTGAGAACACTGAGGTTAAAAAGTATGAGATACCTCCTAATATCGTGTCGGACTTGCTTTTGCCCGGCGTAGTGTAGCAACTCGACGTGGCACAGACTCAACAAGTCGTTGGAAGTCCCCTGCAGAAATACTGAGCCATGTTGCTTCTACAGACGTCCATAATTGCGAATGTGTTGCCGGTGCAGAATTTTGTGCACGAGCTAACTGCTCTGATTATGTCCCCTAAATGTTCGTTGGGACACATGTCGGGCGACATTGGTGGCCAGATCATTCATTCGATTTGTCCAGCATGTTCTTCAAAGCAATCGTGAACAACTGCTGCCTAGTGACATATTTGGGAACATGAAATCCATGAATGGTTGCAAATGATCTCCAAGTAGCCGAACATGACCATTTACAGTCAGTGACTGGTTCAGTTCTACAAGAGGATTCAGTCAAATCCATGTAAATACAGCCCACAACATTATTCAGCCACCCCCAGCTTTTGTCGGCAGCTCGTGGTCGAGTGGTCAGCGTTGCTACCTCTGGGTCAAGGGGTCATGGGTTCAATTGCTAGTCTGGTTGGGGATTTTTCTGCCCAGGGAGTGGGTGTTTATGTTGTCCTCATCATTTCATCAACAGCATCATCATTCTTTACAGTGCCTAGGTTAGACTGCGTAAAAAGTTGGACTTTGAAAAAACTGGGACTTTGTACTTTGTACTTTTGACCGCGCAGTTGAGCGCCCAAGAAACCAAACATCATCGTCACGACGAGCTTGTGCAGTGCCCTCTGGACAACTTGAGTTCATGGCTTTGTGGAATCGTGCGTCACACTCGGACCTTACAGACAGCTCTTATCAGCTGAAATCGGGACTTATCGGACCAGGCCACGGATCTCCAACGTCTAGGGTCCAACCGATACAGTCACGAGACCAGGAGAGACGCTGCAGGCGATGGCGTGCTGTTATCAAAGACACTCGCGTCGGTCGTCTGGTGCCATAGCTCATCCAAAATTCACCGCACTTTCCTGAAGGATAAGTTCGTCGTACGCCCCACATTGATTTCGATGGTTATTTCACGCAGTGTTGCTTGTCTGTTAGCACTGATAACTCCACGAAAACGCCGCTGCTCTCGGTCGTTAAGTGAAGGTTGTTGACCACTGTTTTGTCTGTCGTGAGAAGCAATGCCTGAAATTTGGTATTATCAGCACACCCCTGAAACTGTGCGTCTCGGAATATTAAATTCCCTAACGATTTCAGAAACGGAATGTCCCATGTTTATAGTTCATCTACCGTTTCTCAGTCAAAATTTCCGTCGTGCGGCCATAATCATGTGGGAAACTTTTTCATATGAGTCACTTGAGTACGTATGACAGTTTCGCCAATGCACTGCTCTTTTATACCTTGTGTACGCGATATTACCGCCATCTGTATATGTGCATATCACTATCCCATGACTTTTGTCACCTCAGTGTTTATGTATGTAATATATAAAGAGGAAATGTTGTTACCAATAATCTCTAATAGTTCTTGGCCTATTTACTTAAAATTTCTACACAATCGCGTAATGTACGTTTGGGCGAACATGGGCTATATATATTTTTAATATACACAACGTATAAATATGTATCTGTATAAAATATATAAAGAAGACACGTTGTTACCAAACTTTTCGAAAAGTGAAACTTCCTGACAGATTAAAACTGTGTGCCGGAACGAGACTCGAACTCGGTACCTTTGCCTTTGGCGGTCAAGTGCTCTACCATGGCGGTCAAGTGCTCTACCATTTGAGCTCCCCAAGCACGACTCACACCCCGTCCTCACAGCTTTACTTCCGCCAGTACCTCGTCTCCTACTTTCCAAACTTCACAGAAGCTCTCCTGAGAAACTTGCAGAACTAGCACTCCTGGAAGAAAGGATATTGCCGAGATATAGCTTAGCCACAGACTTGGGGATGTTTCCAGAATGAGATTTTCACTCTGCAGCGGAGAGTGCTATGATGGTAGAGCACTTGCTCGCGAAAGGCAAAGATCCCGAGTTCGAGTCTCTGTCTGGCACTCAGTTTTAATCTGCCAGGAAGTTTCATATTAGCGCACACTCCGCTGCAGAATGAAAATCTCATTCTGGAAACATCCCCCAGGCTGTGGCTAAGCCATGTCTCCGCAATATCCTTTCTTCCAGGAGTGCTAGTTCTGCAAGTTTCGCAGGAGAGCTTCTGTGAAGTTTGGAAAGTAGGAGACGAGGTACTGGCGGAAGTAACGCTGTGAGGACGCGGCGTGAGTCGTGCTTGGGTAGCTCAGGTGGTAGAGCACTTGCTCGCGAAATGCAAAGGTCCCGAGTTCGAGTCTCGGTCGGGCACACAGTTTTAATCTGCCAGGAAGTTTCATATCAGCGCACACTCCACTGCAGAGTGAAAATCTCATTCTGGAAACATCCCCCAGGCTGTGGCTAAGCCATGTCTCCGCAATATCCTTTCTTCCGGGAGTGCTAGTTCTGCAAGTTTCGCAGGAGAGCTTCTGTGAAGTCTGGAAAGTAGGAGACGAGGTACTGGTGGAAGTAACGCTGTGAGGACGGGGCGTGAGTCGTGCTTGGGTAGCTCAGGTGGTAGAGCACTTGCTCGCGAAGTGCAAAGGTCCCGAGTTCGAGCCTTGGTCCGGCACATAGTTTTAATCTGCCAGGAAGTTTCATATCAGCGCACACTCCGCTGCAGAGTGAAAATCTCATTCTGGAAACATCTCGAAAAGTACTTGCCGATTTACTTCTAAGTCCTAGGGCGATTTACTTGAAATTTCTACATTCAAATAGAACAACGAAGAAAACTAATGAAAAATTAAATGCTTGACAAACGAAATAGGTCGTGGTATAGTAACTGAAACCCCTGTCGCGAGAATAAATTACAGCGGCTGTATCCCTCTTGGAGATGGTACCATCAGATGTCACTAAATCGTGGGATGGGGGATTACTCGAGAATTTGACACAAAAGCAATTGCAAACTCTTATTTACTGATAAGTTACCGTTGTTACATAACACATATACCCTAAAACACATTTTAGTCCGTGCTTCACAACTATTTTTATTATTAAAATCCAAACTGCCATACAAACGTTCAAGCAGTTTTTCTATTATTACTTCCACGGCCAATTCGATAGTAGATCTCCTTGCCTCAGCCCATTCCCAACACTGAATGGTGGCGATAGTTGGTTGCCGAACCATACTTGAGAAGTTGACTGAGATTAGAAAGCTGCAATTAGTTGGATAAATTTCGATTTCCAACGTTTTCCATAACATGGAGCGATCAGTGCTGCCATAAGATGGTCGAAAATAATGAAGTAAAGATGTAATTTCCAATGAAACTCGTAAATGTTTTCTATCAGCTGCCTCCAGGTAGCCATAAGGTTGAGAGTCCACCGTCCAGACAGTGGTTTTACGCGGTTTATCACCAACGTTGTATAGACTTTATAATCATTTTTAATTAATGAAATACCTCGGTAGTTGGTTGACTGTGCAGAATCACCCTTCTTGAATACGAGACATACCGGGTGATCAAGAAGTCAGTATAAATTTGAAAACTGAATAAATCACGGAATAATGTAGATAGAGAGGTACAAATTGACACACATGCTTGGAATGACATGGGGTTTTGTTAGAACCGAAAAAATACAAACGTTCAAAAAAAATGTCCGACAGATGGCGCTTCATCTGATCAGAATAGCAATAATTAGCATAACAAAGTAAGACAAAGCAAAGATGCTGTTCTTCACAGGAAATGCTCAGTATGTCCACCATCATTCTTTAACAATAGCTGTAATCGAGGAATGATGTTGTGAACAGCACTGTAAAGCATGTCCGGCGTTTCCTGCCTCGGGCATGGATGTGTGTGATGTCCTTAGGTTAGTTAGGTTTAAGTAGTTCTAAGTTCTAGGGGACTGATAACCACAGCAGTTGAGTCCCATAGTGCTCAGAGCCATTTGAACCATTTTTGAACCATGTCCGGCGTTATGGTGAGGCATTGGCGTCGGATGTTGTATTTCAGCATCCCTAGAGATGTTGGTCGATCACGATACACTTGCGACTTCAGGTAACCCCAAAGCCAATAATCGCACGGACTGAGGTATGGGGACCAGGGAGGCCAAGCATGACGAAAGTGGCAACTGAGCACACGATCATCACCAAACGACGCGCTCAAGAGATCTTTCACGCGTCTAGCAATATGGGGTGGAGCGCTATCCTACATAAACATCGTACGTTCCAGCGGGTGTTTATCAGCCAGGCTGGGAACGATGCGATTCTGTAACATATCGGCGTACCTCTCACCCGTCACGGTAGCAGTTTTGCTGTCCAGCGCCATCTGTCGGACATTTTGTGAACTTTGTTTTTCTTTTTGTTGTTCTAATAAAACCCCAAGTCATTCCAAGCATGTGTGTCAATTTTTACCTCTCTATCTACATTATTCGGTGGTTTATTAAATTTTTAAATTTGGACTGATTTTTTGTTCACCCGGTATATTGCTCCTCTTCATTCTTGAGGAATTATTTCGGCTGTAGAACAGCTCAAAGCAGCCATCACTCTTTCACCTCCCAAGCGGAGCACTTCTACTGTGATACCACTATCTTCTGGGGTCTCTGATCGTTCAAGGCCTTACACTCTATCAAACTGGGTCCGCATCTGTGTTGTCACCGCTGCTGAACTGTCATGATTCAGTAAGTTATCAAATTGTTTTTAAATAGTTTTGCCTGTTCTAATAGTGGTACTACTTCACCAGTCTCATTCGCTAGAACCAATGTATGTTATCAACAAATATCTATGGCAAATCTTACAACTTCGAAAAAGGATCGTGACTTTTATGGTATTCCCATTTCTTCTTCCTTATTAGCGGGCCTGTGTTACACCTCGCGTCGCAGTAACCAACCCTTACATCTTTCGAAGATTATTCTAGTCATGCTAACCTCTTCGCTGTCCGCCCCCGGTAGCTGAGTGGTCATCGCGGCTGCGTCGGAGATTTTCTCCGCTCAGGGACTGGGTGTTGTGTTGTCGTAATCATCATCATTTCATCCCCATCGACGTCCAAGTCGCTGAAGTGGCGTCAAATCGAAAGACTTGCACTCGGCGAACGGTCTACCCGACGGGAGGCCCAAGTCACACGACATTTGCATTTTACCTCTTCGCTGGCCTGGTTCCTACAGATACCCGACATTTTCATCGAACAAAGGTTTACTTTTGCGTTTTAGATGCAAACATGATCTTCATTTGCACCCAGCGACACAGCATACCATAACGCCCACCATGCCCCTTCCACGTTGTTAGGATCCTCCGATGCTGTGAGGTGTTAAGCAATATTATCTTGATAGCTCTGTCTGACTTATGCGTTTTCTAATTTATCCATGTCACATCGGACCATTCTTATAGCATTACCTAGCCACTTGTTAGACAGTCTCAGATGTACTTTGACTACGACAGAAAAATATCGGAGTTCGTATCTGGCCCACGGAATGTTCGTACACGTTCGACATTTCCATGTCGTCCTAGGTCAACTGGAACGAGGTCGATTTGGTTCATCGTACCTCGATCTGCGAATACCCAGATAAACTTATGGACAACTTTGCAGGGAAAGTATGTGCTTCTACTGGTGATTCTCTTTGTATCGGCGCGGTTAATGAGCCAGATAACGTTCATGTTGCTTGTTTCATGGCCACTGCCAGGACCAACTGTTAGACGATAGTTCTCTTCACACTTGGGGATTGAAGTGTCCTATTACCAACTGAATTTAATGTCTTGGTAGCCCATCCACTGCATCTTTAGCTCAAGGTAGAAACTGTACTATGATTCTTCATCGGCATCCTCTGATGGAGCATGCAAGCTGACTAAGAAGATTTTATATGATTTAGCGTTGAAAATCATCTAGTAAATGTGGTCATTTACTGGAGACCCTTTACTGACAGCCGACATCATTTTATTGTGGACATCAAAAATCCAACTCACAGGCTTGACCTTAACATGTACAGATAATAAATAGCAGTTTCCATGTTATCCAATCGTGTTATTCAATCGTGTTATTCAATAGAAAGAAAATTAAAAACTAATGAACCCACTGAAGATATTGTAACTTAAGCGAAATACGTCTGTGTAAAAAGAAAAAAAAATGTGCTTTGTCAAAGCAGAACCGATCTAAAAATAATTTTATTCCTGATTAGTTACAGACACAAGAGTGAGCTTTAGTAATATATTCGAAAATATAAACTCTTTTAATAAAATGTTATTCATTAGTGAGTATCACTTCGCAATCGTTTTGCGGATATCGCTGTAACTTGTATCACGCAATACTTGAGTTATCAAGAATTGTGCTTTCTGTCTGTAAGTTGAAAGGTTTCCTTATATTTAATCTCGAATATGAAAGGTAGACTATTATAAGCGGTATATTTACAATTAATTGTGAATGGTAAACTATTGCATCAATGCAATTGTAGCACAAAAGGAATGCAGTAAGATGTACCCTGTATCACTGATGCTAGGGTACTATAGACTTTTTCATTAGAGGACGACCACATGATCCTCACAAACAAAATCTTGCACAACATGAGTTTGGAAATTTATATGAAGTAATGAGTTTGCACAGAATTCACCATAAGGAAGCTTGACGCTCTTAGATCTAAGCACTGACACGTGGTAGCAAGAACAAGCAAATACCGAAGGAGAAAATTACCAGATGAGACTCGAGGCAGAAAATTCAGTCACAAGACGACGGAAGTCATCAGCAATATAGATCCGGTCACGGAAGCAACAATAAACTGAATGAACAGTGTCACAAATACACTTTACAAGGCTCAACATGTTTGAGTAAACGGTTCAACTGAACAATAGCCTACACTGCACCTGGATTCTAATGCATTTAACACTCGCTAACTAGAAAGTAATATTTCCACACACGGTAATAAACTAAGAACGATGAAATGAAATTTGGAAATTGGTGATAAGGTCTTATGGGACCAAATTGCTGAGATCACCTGTCTCTATGCTTACACATTACTTAATCTAACTTAAACTAACTTACGCTAAGGACAACACACACACACACTCATGCCCGAGAGAGGACTGAAACCTCCGACGGGGAGAGCCGCGCTGAGCGTGACAAGGCGCCCTAGACCACTCGGCTACCCCGCGCGGCACGATGAAAGGAATCGCTAACTTTTATTAGATGTGAAAACTTGGATAAAACATAACATTAACTTAGTACTGAAGAGGACGCGCAACCGACCTCACTCATTTACCATCCCACGGAAGAGTGGAGAGCTTGCGCCCCAAATAATGGGCTCTGTCGTCAACTGAAGTGACCAGCCTTTTGCATTTTGCCATCCTACACAAAAGGTTTGACCAAGGCAAACTGAAACCTGTTTTCTACCCACTACGTTCTCCTACAGTATACTGTCAAAGTAGCAGCCTACCTTACTCCCGCGAATGTACGTACTGAAATCTTACTTATACACTCATTCATACGCTAAATTATTCAGGCAAGAAGAAGAAAGGACATGTATGTGGGCGTCCGAGGCTCGGCGGTAACTTAGTGAACTTCTCACTTTTCTTCTTGGTCGGACAGTTAGCTGACGAATATAATATGAAATACGGAATATACGGGTATGTAAATTGTGACAGATATGAATACACATCAGCTGCTCATCTTTTTTATATCAGAGGGAATTGACTAACTGCACCGAGAACTAAGGCGCCAGAGGTATGGAAATGAAGTTATTTTATAGCAAAATAATGAAGAGGCTCAAATACTGGCCCTTCAAAGTGACCAACACATTTTGCCAAATAGTTTGTGTTGTGTTTTCATCGATATCATTTTTTCTTGTTAGTATCTCAAATATTCTAATTACCCCCGATATATCTGTTGGATAGGTGCTAATAACGCACGTGGTTACACCTAAGTCAATGAGGTGTAAAAATATGGACTTAAGTTCCATGACGTTTCGGTGATGTAGGCAAATAAATATTTAATGGAATTGTAATGAGACAGCTGTTCCACAGACTGTCCAGTAACAACGATTCACCCGAACATCCAAGCGCCTTCACAGGGCGTCCCTCACGTTAATCTTCCGCTATTTCATTTTTCAAGTTGTAGACGATTCTGCCGTCCTCGCGTTAAGCCAAGAGCATTCCACGTTCACGTGTAATAGTTGTCCTTCAAACGTACACAGCTTGCGGTGTAAAATGTTGAAAACAAAATAGAGATCATTCCACTGCTTGTTTTTGTCTAATAAAAGATGGCATTTTCTTCAGTATCCAACATCAGTAAAAATTCAGAGTAATTCAAAAACCTCCTTACAAAAATAGGGTCGTGGTATGGGAACTCTGACAGCATAATTAAATAATATTTCTTTTAGCAAAGGGTTAAAAACTTGATCCCTGTACGGGTTCTTTTCAAAGACTGTGAAGTACAACTAACTACACTTTTCGTTCACTGCTGAAACAAATCGGGTAAATAGGGTATCTTTTAATGTACGGAGATTCTTGCTGATTTAAAATGTAGTAATATCGTAGTACCTCGAGATCGATCTCTGACTTCATGAAGTTTTCAAAAGATGTAACATAGTCTATATGACATTGATATGTTCTTTTGCTGTATATATATTTTCCAACATTATTGACAAATTTTGTAACTTTGGAGATGAAGACGCTTTGATAAAGTGGCGTTATTTGTTTCACTGCTTAAGTAGGTAAAGGAACAAATGTATATCTGTATTGTTTTATTCACCAAGGACATAACGCAGTTATCTGTGCTGTTACAGGTGTTAAAGTCGAATCCTTGGGGCCTTCGATACCCACGACTGCAGTGTGTCCTGAGCTACAATGGAAATGTTTTTACTGAAAATGTTCCAGATATTTGTAAGTACATTTTGATTATTGTCTAAGCATGTACTGCACGTATGTTTTGATCCAAGTTTTTTCCTAAACTGCATATTTTTGTTCATTTTATGGAAAACTAGCTGAGTACTGGCTTTGCTTAAGTATTTATTTATTCCAATCTTCTATTAGTCCATCTCCTGCTTCCCCACTCTATTCTACCTCCTCACGCCCCTCCTGTCTGTCCATCTCCTCCAACCGCTCTCTCTGTCTATTTTTCCACCCCCACTCACTGTTCACTCTCTCTGTATCCCTCTCCAGCCCCCTTCGTCCATCTCCTCCATCCCCTCTCTCTGTCCATCTCCTCCACCCTCACTCCCTGTCCATCTCATCCATCCCCTCTCTCTGTGCATCTCCTCCACCCCCACTCCTTGTCCATCTCCTACATCCCTCTGGGTCCATCTGCTCCTTTCCCCACCTGTCCATGTATTATCCACCCTCTCTTAAGTCCATCCCCTCCTTCCGTCCCTCTACATCCATCTCCTCCTCCCCCACCCCCACCCCTCCTAGTTTTCACTCCCACCCCCAAGAAATTGGTGGTTCTTGCTCCCAAAGTATTCTTCTACAGATAGTAAGTAATATGTATACCAAGTTGAGGTTAGGTTAGGTTAGGTTAAGTCAGGTTAGATCAATGCGGGGCTTTAGAAGGTGCTGCTGTGGATCGAAATTCGTGCTGCAGTTTCGTTCTCACGCAGCTCAATGTTTGCGATGTCATATACCGTGAAGTATGTGTCATACAAAGATATAATTGTGCAGGTACGTCCAAGGATATTTTTGAATACTTTCTGCGAAATGTGTTAGGAATATAATAAGTAGTAAAGAAGCAATAAATGAAAACATCATGAATGATGTGGCAGTTTTTCACGCATCTAAGTGTTTCTGACGTCATATTTCCTGAACTGTGTGCAATACAATCTTGTGTCTTTGTAGAAATATCCAACCGTATATTTGGGTACCGTCAGCGAGATGAGCTGGGAATAGAATTAGCAGCAAAGAAATAATAAATTTAAACGCCATGCATGATGTGGCGGTTCCTCATGCATCTCAGTATTATGATGTCATATCTCTTGAACTCGGTGTCGCACAAAGATAAAATTTTTCGGGTACAGTCAGTGGTACATGCAAATACCGTTTACAAAATGTGTTGCTAATACAGTTAGTAGTAAAGAAGTAATAAATTATAACACCATTCCTGATGCGGTAGTTTTACTGCATGAACAGCGAAAATTTAGTGAGCAATAATTTTTTTCCTTTCATCATTTTGTGGCGTTTGCCACCGAGAAAAAGTTTAGAAATTATACATGTGAAATTAGGTGTAAAGTTTTTACATGTCCCGAAGTGCTCTCCTTCTCAAATACTGGATAAATATAGTCTGGCTATTTGCGCGTTAGGAACTACGCTACTTTTTCATCTCCACCCCTCCACCCGATCCTCATCACGTTGATAGGTAGGTGATTCTTACGCCTACAGAGATTACTTGCTGACAGTACGTGATATGTGTACCAAGTTTTGTTGAAATCGGTCTAGTGGCTTAGGAGGAGGTGTGGAACATACATACATACATACATATATACATATATACCAGTACATCCATTTTCGTGATACGTGTGGATTGAGTTCACTTTTTTAAATTTTGGTACAAGTATCTTACATCAACAGTTTGTGTGTAAGTAATGTAGAAAAAACGATACAACTTTATGATTGTCTATTGAGCGAGTCGAGTGGTAGGAGCCATCCGCCAGCCAATCAGTGTTCTTCATCAAGCACCACATGTTCGCTTTGTGGCTTGTTGCGTAGGTAAGCAGTACAACTATGAGGCTTCCATCTCACTCAACAAGTTTAGGCAGCCTCCGCTTGGTGACACTGCGGCCGACTGTAGTTAAAGGGATTTCAGGAAGCCTAGGCTAGTCTGCGATGCAGTCGGAATAATCTAAGATGGCCATGATGGGAATTTAAAAAATACAATATGGCTGGACTAGCTCAGTTGAGCAAATTGGACATTTAAAAAGAGCTCAAAGACAGCGGAAATAGCCCAGTTATGCTTTGCAAACTCTCTGACATCAAGAGCCAAGATAGTGCCATGTCCGAAGTATCTGAATCATCTGAACTGTGTAAATTGATGCGTATTTGAACCACCTGAATGGCTTATCAAAAATACTTAAAGCTTTTCGCAGCACTGGTGTAGCTCATTGTACACTCCTGGAAATGGAAAAAAGAACACATTGACACCGGTGTGTCAGACCCACCATACTTGCTCCGGACACTGCGAGAGGGCTGTACAAGCAATGATCACACGCACGGCACAGCGGACACACCAGGAACCGCGGTGTTGGCCGTCGAATGGCGCTAGCTGCGCAGCATTTGTGCACCGCCGCCGTCAGTGTCAGCCAGTTTGCCGTGGCATACGGAGCTCCATCGCAGTCTTTAACACTGGTAGCATGCCGCGACAGCGTGGACGTGAACCGTATGTGCAGTTGACGGACTTTGAGCGAGGGCGTATAGTGGGCATGCGGGAGGCCGGGTGGACGTACCGCCGAATTGCTCAACACGTGAGGTCTCCACAGTACATCAATATTGTCGCCAGTGGTCGGCGGAAGGTGCACGTGCCCGTCGACTTGGGACCGGACCGCAGCGACGCACGGATGCACGCCAAGACCGTAGGATCCTACGCAGTGCCGTAGGGGACCGCACCGCCACTTCCCAGCAAATTAGGGACACTGTTGCTCCTGGGGTATCGGCGAGGACTATTCGCAACCGTCTCCATGAAGCTGGGCTACGGTCCCGCACACCGTTAGGCCGTCTTCTGCTCACGCCCCAACATCGTGCAGCCCGCCTCCAGTGGTGTCGCGACAGGCGTGAATGGAGGGACGAATGGAGACGTGTCGTCTTCAGCGATGAGAGTCGCTTCTGCCTTGGTGCCAATGATGGTCGTATGCGTGTTTGGCGCCGTGCAGGTGAGCGCCACAATCAGGACTGCATACGACCGAGGCACACAGGAACAACACCCGGCATCATGGTGTGGGGAGCGATCTCCTACACTGGCCGTACACCACTGGTGATCGTCGAGGGGACACTGAATAGTGCACGGTACATCCAAACCGTCATCGAACCCATCGTTCTACCATTCCTAGACCGGCAAGGGAACTTGCTGTTCCAACAGGACAATGCGCGTCCGCATGTACCCCGTGCCACCCAACGTGCTCTAGAAGGTGTAAGTCAACTACCCTGGCCAGCAAGATCTCCGATTCTGTCCCCCTTTGAGCATGTTTGGGACTGGATGAAGCGTCGTCTCACGCGGTCTGCACGTCCAGCACGAATGCTGGTCCAACTGAGGCGCCAGGTGGAAATGGCATGGCAAGCCGTTCCACAGGACTACATCCAGCATCTCTACGATCGTCTCCATGGGAGAATAGCAGCCTGCATTGCTACGAAAGGTGGATATACACTGTACTAGTGCCGACATTGTGCATGCTCTGTTGCCTGTGTCTATGTGCCTGTGGTTCTGTCGGTGTGATCATGTGATGTATCTGACCCCAGGAATGTGTCAATAAAGTTTCCCCTTCCTGGGACAATGAATTCACGGTGTTCTTATTTCAATTTCCAGGAGTGTATTTCCACATCTAAAATGGCTGCATTGTTTATCAAAATTACCTAAGATTCAATAGCATCACACACACACACACATGCTGCAAAACGTCTCCAAATGCATCGCGACATGCAGTCGATGCAATTTATGTCAGGGGTACAGGCAGACTAGTCCCTTCGTCAAATATCTTGTTCCAAGAGTTCCTTTACCTGTGCAGTTCTATGTGGTCACACAATGTTATCCATAAAAATGACGCCTGGACCGAACACATCTCTCAAGCCGGCCGGAGTGGGCGTGCGATTCTAGGCGCTTCAGTCTGGAACCAAGCGACCGCTACGGTAGCAGGTTCGAATCCTGCCTCGGGCATGGATGTGTGTGATGTCCTTAGGTTAGTTAGGTTTAATTAATTCTAAGTTCTAGGCGACTGATGACCTGAGAAGTTAAGTCGCATAGTGTTCAGAGCTATTTGAACCATTTTTTGAACATCTCTCAAAAGACGCGCGTGGGGAAGCAGTGCAGAGTCATAACAACAAAGCCTGGTGAGTGTGCAGTATTCAAAGGTTTGGAGGTCAGTATGCCCACGCGACGTTACGCTTCCCCGCACAATAACACCTGAACCAAAAAACGATGATGTTCCACAATGTACCTGGGAATATTATTTGTTACAGCTCTCGCCATATGACTGCATGCAATGCATGCACGAAAACTGTTGAACATGATCGTTTTGATGGTCCAAATATTACAGTGAAAGGAGGTGTAATGTTGGGTGGGCGTAGTGGTCTCGAAATCTTTGAATATGGTAAGCTCACTGGCCAACGTTCTTTCATAACACTGTACTCATTCCCAGTGTGCGCCTTTTCAAGGCTACATTCACCCCCTAGTACATTTCTGTGGATGACAATACATGACAGCGTCAAACTGTGCAGAAGGAGGAGCTCTTAGAACTAAAGAATGTGTGCCGAATGGACTGGCTTACCCATTCTCCTTACTTAAACCCCGTCGACTGCGGTAGTGGTGTGTGGTATTGTTGCAGTGCTGCACAACTCCCAATAATGTTACACTTCATTTGCCACTTTTTATTATATATTTTTCGATTAGATGTGTGGGGTGAATTGGGAGACGCGCTGTACCACGGCTACATGCACCAGCGACCATCCAACAGTCGTGAAGCGCTCTGGTGGAGGAGCGGCGTTTGCGTAGAGTTGTCTGTGCTAACGTACAAGTAACACTGCGTGAAATAATTGCACAAATCAATGCGTCAATTACGACCAACATATCAGTTAGGACAGTGTGGTGAAATTCGGTGTTAATGGCCTATGGCAGCAGACGACAGAGGCGAGTGCCTTTGCTAACAGCATAACATCACGTTTAGCTCCTCTCCGGAGCTTGTAACAATGTCAGTTGGACCCTAGACAACTGGAAAACCTTGGCACAGTCAGATGACTCCCAATTGCAGTTTTTAGGAGCTGATTGTAGGGTTCAAGTGTGGCGCAGACCTCAGGAAGTCATAGACCCAGCTTTTCAACAAGGCACTGTGCAAGCTTCTGGTGGCGCCATAGTCGTGTCGACTGTGTTTACATGGAACAGACTGGGTGCTCTGGATGTTGGGCTATCAGGAGGCGATTTTGAGCTGTTCTTGGACGTCACGTTCCCAAACAACGATGGAATTTTTATGAATGACAGTGCGCCTTGTCACTAGGCCACAGTTGTTTGCAGAAGAACTTTCTGGACAGTACGAGCGAATGGCTTGGCTACCCTTATCGAACGACGTGAATTCCATCTAACATTTATGAGGCATAATCGAGAGGTTAATTCGTGCACAACATCCTGCATAGGCAGCATAGATCAGTAGTTCTGCAGCGGACTTACACCAACTTTTTGATCCATACCACGTCTAGTTACTGCACTACACTGGGCAAACTGAGGTCCAACACAATACTAAGGATATCCCATGACATTTGCTATCTCAGTGTATGTTGCTATTTTATCTTCAGTCAGAGATAAGCTTCAAACAAAACTGTCAGAGACAGCAAAGGACTTGGAAGAGCAGGCAAAAAGGAATACAAACGTCTCAAAAATGAGATCGACAGGAAATGCAAAATGGCTAAGCAGAGATGGCTAGAGGACAAATGTAAGGATGTAGAGGCCTATCTCACTAGGCGTAAGATAGATACTGCCTACAGAAAAATTAAAGAGACCTTTGGAGATAAGAGAACGACTTGTATGAATATCAAGAGCTCAGATGGAAACCCAGTTCTAAGCAAAGAAGGGAAAGCAGAAAGGTGGAAGGAGTATATAGAGGGTCTATACAAGGGCGATGTACTTGAGGACAATATTATGGAAATGGAAGAGGATGTAGATGAAGATGAAATGGGAGATATGATACTGCGTGAAGAGTTTGACAGAGCACTGAAAGACCTGAGTCGAAACAAGGCCCCCGGAGTAGACAACATTCCATTGGAACTACTGACGGCCTTGGGAGAGCCAGTCCTGACAAAACTCTACCATCTGGTGAGCAAGATGTATGAAACAGGCGAAATACCCTCAGACTTCAAGAAGAATATAATAATTCCAATCCCAAAGAAAGCAGGCGTTGACAGATGTGAAAATTACCGAACTATCAGCTTAATAAGTCACAGCTGCAAAATACTAACACGAATTCTTTACAGACGAATGGAAAAACTAGTAGAAGCCAACCTCGGTGAAGATCAGTTTGGATTCCGTAGAAACACTGGAACACGTGAGGCAATACTGACCTTACGACTTATCTTAGAAGAAATATTAAGGAAAGGCAAACCTACGTTTATAGCATTTGTAGACTTAGAGAAGGCTTTTGACAATGTTGACTGGAATACTCTCTTTCAAATTCTAGAGGTGGCAGGGGTAAAATACAGGGAGCGAAAGGCTATTTACAATTTGTACAGAAACCAGATGGCAGTTATAAGAGTCGAGGGACATGAAAGGGAAGCAGTGGTTGGGAAGGGAGTAAGACAGGGTTGTAGCCTCTCCCCGATGTTGTTCAATCTGTATATTGAGCAAGCAGTAAAGGAAACAAAAGAAAAATTTGGAGTAGGTATTAAAATCCATGGAGAAGAAATAAAAACTTTGAGGTTCGCCGATGACATTTTAATTCTGTCAGAGACAGCAAAGGACTTGGAAGAGCAGTTGAATGGAATGGACAGTGTCTTGAAAGGAGGATATAAGATGAACATCAACAAAAACAAAACAAGGATAATGGAATGTAGTCTAATTAAGTTGGGTGATGCTGAGGGAATTAGATTAGGAAATGAGGCACTTAAAGTAGTAAAGGAGTTTTGCTATTTGGGGATCAAAATAACTGATGATGGTCGAAGTAGAGAGGATATAAAATGTAGGCTGGCAATGGCAAGGAAAGCGTTTCTGAAGAAGAGAAATTTGTTAACATCCAGTATTGATTTAAGTGTCAGGAAGTCATTTCTGAAAGTATTCGTATGGAGTGTAGCCATGTATGGAAGTGAAACATGGACGATAAATAGTTTGGACAAGAAGAGAATAGAAGCTTTCGAACTGTGGTGCTACAGAAGAATGCTGAAGATTAGATGGGTAGATCACATAACTAATGAGGAAGTATTGAATAGGATTGGGGAGAAGAGAAGTTTGTGGCACAACTTGACCAGAAGAAGGGATCGGTTGGTAGGACATGTTCTGAGGCATCAAGGGATCACCAATTTAGTATTGGAGGGCAGCGTGGAGGGTAAAAATCGTAGAGGGAGACCAAGAGATGAATACACTAAGCAGATTCAGAAGGATGTAGGTTGCAGTAGGTACTGGGAGATGAAAAAGCTTGCACAGGATAGAGTAGCATGGAGAGCTGCATCAAACCAGTCTCAGGACTGAAGACCACAACAACAACAACAACAACAACAGTACTACAATATTTCGATCTACATATTTGTATGAAAGACCTTTTCGACTATGAAACTAAATAAGTCACGATTATGTGGCAACTTGAGTGTGACGCCCAAAATAATGAAACATTACTGAAAATTTGTTTTGTTTCCGATCTGTGTTGTTGAGAAATGAGAAATATAAAACCAAGTCTTATGCAGTGCGACTGCACAGCCATTTGAATGTAGCGCGTTCGCAGTATTCCCCTCTTCCACTTCCTCACGCTCAGACAGTTTAGTCGGTTTAGTTTAGTTCCGTATATCATTTTCAGGATTATTTTATCGATATGATGTGGCACAAGTCAGATTACAAGATATACAGGGTTATTACAAATGATTGAAGCGATTTCACAGCTCTACAATAACTTTATTATTTGAGATATTTTCACAATGCTTTGCACACACATACAAAAACTCATAAGTTTTTTTAGGCATTCACAAATGTTCGATATGTGCCCCTTTAGTGATTCGGCAGATATCAAGCCGATAATCAAGTTCCTCCCACACTCGGCGCAGCATGTCCGCATCAATGAGTTCGAAAGCATCGTTGATGCGAGCTCGCAGTTCTGGCACGTTTCTTGGTAGAGGAGGTTTAAACACTGAATCTTTCACATAACCCCACAGAAAGAAATCGCATGGGGTTAAGTCAGGAGAGCGTGGAGGCCATGACATGAATTCCTGATCATGATCACCACCACGACCGATCCATCGGTTTTCCAATCTCCTGTTTAAGAAATGCCGAACATCATAATGGAAGTGCGGTGGAGCACCATCCTGTTGAAAGATGAAGTAGCGCTGTCGGTCTCTAGTCGTGGCATGAGCCAATTTTCCAGCATGTCCAGATACATGTGTCCTGTAACGTTTTTTTCGCAGAAGAAAAAGGGGCCGTAAACTTTAAACCGTGAGATTGCACAAAACACGTTAACTTTTGGTGAATTGCGAATTTGCTGCACGAATGCGTGAGGATTCTCTACCGCCCAGATTCGCACATTGTGTCTGTTCACTTCACCATTTAGAAAAAATGTCGCTTCATCACTGAAAACAAGTTTCGCACTGAACGCATCCTCTTCCATGAGCTGTTGCAACCGCGCCGAAAATTCAAAGCGTTTGACTTTGTCATCAGGTGTCAGGGCTTGTAGCAATTGTAAACGGTAGGGCTGCTACTTTAGCCTTTTCCGTAAGATTTTCCAAACCGTCGGTTGTGGTACGTTTAGCTCCCTGCTTGCTTTATTCGTCGACTTCCGCGGGCTACGCGTGAAACTTGCCCGCACGCGTTCAACCGTTTCTTCGCTCACTGCAGGCCGACCCGTTGATTTCCCCTTACAGAGGCATCCAGAAGCTTTAAACTGCGCATACCATCGCCGAATGGAGTTAGCAGTTGGTGGATCTTTGTTGAACTTCGTCCTGAAGTGTCGTTGCACTGTTATGACTGACTGATGTGAGTGCATTTCAAGCTCGACATTTGCTTTCTCGGCTCCTGTCGCCATTTTGTCTCACTGCGCTCTCGAGCGCTCTGGCGGCAGGAACCTGAAGTGCGGCTTCAGCCGAACAAAACTTTATGAGTTTTTCTACGTATCTGTAGTGTGTCGTGACCATATGTCAATGAATGGAGCTATAGTGAATTTATGAAATCGCTTCAATAATTTGTAATAGCTCTGTATATACACACATGAATAATGATAATATTAATATTACTGAAATTTTTAGTTCTACACATGCAACTACATTTAAATATAAGAATTGTTATTTTTTATTTTTTATTTTTTGTTTATGGCGGTTTAGGAACTGTGCATCGTGGCTGAGCACTTTGGCACTCATGCTCGGGCATGACCTGCTAGCGGAAATCTTTGTCGCCCCTGGTATAGAGCAACAGCGAAAAGTGGGCTAGTGTTATCCTGTTGGAAAACGCACCCTGGAATGCTGACCATGAATGGCATCATAACAGTTCGAATCACCACATCGACGTACAATTTTGCAGTGAGGGAGAGTGGAATAACCACTAGAGCGCTCCTGCTTTCATATTAAATCGCATCCCAGCTATTACTCCAGGTGCAGGTCCAGTGTGTCTAGCACGCAGGAAGGTTGTTTGGAGGCCCTCAACTGGCCTCCTTCTATCCAACATTTGGTCGTCACTGGAACCGAGGCAGAAACAGCTCTCATGTAACTGTGGTGTCAACTGCCGCTCAAATTTCTACTGCAGATGCAGTACAATGCGTCAGAGCCGTACTCTGAACACATTAGTCTTTCTTGTCGGTAGTGCCATGATCGTACAGAGCCCGGTCTTCTTGCGACTGTACAGTCCCGTGACCATCGCCTCAGCAGTTATGTACAGTGGCTAGTTTCCTGCCAAGTCTTTCCTCATTATCGCAGAAGGGGCATCCAGCTTCACGTAGCCCTGTTATACGGCCTTGTTCAAACTCTATGTGGTGCTGTTACTGAATTCTTTGTCACCTTAAAAGCATTCTTGACTAACATCAACTCATCGTGTCCTACCTCAAAGGTAACTAACTCTCTTGACTGTTATAGTGTGTATTTAAAGCAAACCTGATTTGCATTCTCATAGTGGTGCTACTAGCGCCACTCTTATGCGACTAGATCGAAATTTGAATAAATATCTTTGCGGTATAGAAACACACCTACCAAGTTACGTTTCTATCGAGCAACTTCTTCTCGTGTGGCGATTTTTTCCATCAGTGTACACTGATTTTTTTGAGTTCATCCTCTTTGTCTTGACCTGTCTTCTTCTCCTTTTCGAAAAGCTGCACCTCTTGAATCAATTTCGGTAGTGAGTGAAAAAGGGATCCAATGGGAAACTGAACTGTACGCTTTTCTTCAAACACACTGCTGCTGCAGGTGTTTCAACGTTGCCTGGATATTTCCTTCCAAAGCTCGCATTGTGGTCATTTTCATTCTTTAGTCTCATTTGCTTTGTGCTAAAAGGTATTTTAAAACTCTCAGCAGGCTTTCTTTTTTTTTATTTTCTTCATATCTTCGGCTGTCCATTTAGCTCTCTTGCTGCCTTCTTTATACATTTTTAAATCCTCTGAAACATAAGAAATATATCAAAAGTTATACTATTACGACAGTTATGTCTTTTTACAGCAAGAGTGCCATTATCCCAAACGAATTGTTTCTTAATTAACGAAATAATGTGCTTAATCTCCTTAACAAACGACTATGTGGTACAAAAGTAGGGCTTACCTTGATGCCGGTAATCATTAGTATGCCAGCAGAAGCAGTGAAACAGACAATTAATTGTGATCTGCGCTGTGTCTTTGCTCAGAAAGAACACTATCTGAGTCAACATCCAAAGAAATCTGCCTAGGTCAATTCACAGTGTGACGACCATTACCCCTAGGGGGAATACTGGCCAATTTACAGTAGAACCACTATTACCCACAGGGTGACAACCAATACCCCTGGGGCAATGATGGTCAATTTACAGGGTGAATACCATTATTCTTGGAGAGTAATGATGATCAGTTTACAGGGCGACCATAGTCATCCATAGGGCAATGACAGTCAGTTGTCTACAAAAAGCAGAATAGAACGAGAAGGATCGGAATTTCATTCATCCATACCCTTAAAATACGGAACGGAGCAGATCAGAACGCCTTCCCCTTGTCGGATTAATCCAAAATTCTCACAAATCGGGACAGGAAAGCATAATACGCTAACAATATTCATTTACCCTCGAAAAGTAATCTCCAGAGACGTTTTCGGAATCTGAGAAAAGTGAAGTCTTCGGATAAGACGTCAAATGTACGATAGCCACATACGAGGTCTGTTCAGAAAATTCCGGAACTTTGTCCACAAAAATTTTATTCGCTTACCTTTTACTTACTGTGTGTGGTCTCCTTCGAAATATTCCCCTCCACAACTAATACACCGCTCCCAACGCCGTTTCCACTTCCGGAAGCAGTCTTGGTACGCTTCTTGCTGGATCGCGTGAAGTGTCGTCTGCGAATTTTCTTTTATCTCGTCTACTGTTGCAAATCTTCGTCCTTTCAACAGGATCTTCAACTTTGGAAATAAAAAAAAAAGTCCGCATGGGCCAAGTCTGGAGAGTATGGAGGATAAGACAGCACAGTGTTTTTTTTTTTTTTTTTTTTTTTTTTTTTTTTTTTTTTTTTTTTTTTTTTTTTGTGCAATAGCCACGCACTTACAGGGATGAATGTGCGGGTGCTTTATCGTGATGCAAGAGCCATGAATTGTCTCGCCACATTTCAGGCCGTTTCCTTCTCACATTTTCTCGCACGCGTCGCAACACGTCGCGATAATACCATCGATTAACAGTTTGTCCCTGTGGCACGAATTCATGAAGACCTAATCCTCTAATATCTGAAAGTGAAGAAGAACTATCAGCATCGCTTTGACATTTGACCTGACCTGACGATTGAACTCTGGGCTCAACATCATATCCGTAGACCCACGTCTCATCACCAGTTATGATTCTCTTTAGGAACGTATCATTTGTGCGATCCAAAAGCTCTTCACAGATTGCGAGGCGTAGGTCTTTCTGGTCATCACTCATGAGCCGTGGGACGAACTTGGAAACAACACGATTCACTTTAAGATGCTGTGTTAGGATTTCGTGACATGATCCAATTGAAATTTTATATCCTTCTGAAATATCTCTGAGAGTCAGTTTTCGATTGGCGCTCTTAATTTCGTTGACATTCCTGACCTGAGCGTCGTCGGTACACGTCGAAGGGCGTCCTGAATGAGAATAACCTTCAACTACCGTCAGGCCATTTTCTAACCGTGTGAACTATGCATAACACCAAGTACGGCTTAAGCACTCATTACCGTAGGTTTCGTGCATCATTTGGTGTGTCTTTGTAAAGCTTTTCTAGAGTTTCACGAAAAATTTAATGCTGACGCGCTGCTCCTCTAATTCCGCCATCTCCAAATTCGCAAACTATGCGACACAATGTTCTAGTCAATACAGGATTGAACAATAACTAACAGACATACAACAATGAAACATCCGGCAGTAACACATTAACCACAGGTATGTAAAACGATGCCAACCGCATTTCGGTCGAACACACCATTGGCGCGAAATTACGAATGTTCCGCAATTTTTGAACAGACCTCGTACACAGTTAAGCACTTCAGTCCCTTCTTAACAAATCTCGCCAGTAGGATACTTCCTCCAGCTAGCAGTTACACTGACAAACTAATGCACGATTTCCATGGAATAATAACACTGTATTGTTTGTCTTACATCAGTAGACAAGTCTTTGCCATCGCCCTCTCCCTCGCAGACAATACCGAACGGTTCCTCTGCTGGCACAAGGCGGCTGGGACAGCGCCAGTCAGCGGCATGCGATACGAGCCTATTACTAGTGCTCACAAGACCTGTTTATCATGATGTGTTTTTGCCTTAGACAGCACAAGTTTATATTCCCTGGAAAATTACAGTGATTGCAATAAAATCAGTCAGTACAAGCCCTTAGCACAAAAATGATAAACTGGTACCCGCATTCGAAACTGTGTTACATTTTCCACGAATGTGCATACCTGAAGGGCACACCTTCCTTCGAGATTATCTTTCTTGCTCCATGAAATGTAATCGCGCCCTTCAATTCGAGTATCTTCAGTAAAATGTAATGATTCCCGGAATGCGGAAGTCGACAAGACAGTGTGGAGGTAGGGTGCTACTTTGTACTAGAACAACTACCGAATTACGTACGACACGGCTATACATGAATAATTTTGTTGTATAAAACGAATTTACAGAGCTTCCGCACCGTTATAACGTCAAGAACGCACCACTAGTCTCTCATTTCTTCTCGTCCAAAGATCACCGCCCTGGGACGTCGAGAGGTTTCGACCTCGCGAAGGTCTCGGTGTTCCCAGAACTGCACTACTCACAACTTGTTGATTAATGTTTTTTGTCTGTTGGAACAGGTTTGAAAACGTCGGAACAGCTCAGCACTAGTCAGAATTAGTGGGGACTTGTTTACTAGGAAATTAGCACACATACATGAGGGCAAAATATGAAACGGCTCTAAGCACTATGGGACTTAACATCTAAGGTCATCAGTCCCCACACATTTATTCCACAATGATATTTAGAGAAATCTTCAAATTACTGCCACACGAGTAAGAACAGCTTCCTTGACGTGGTTTCTTTTTACGGAGATTCCGGCAGGAGTTACATTAAAACTATTGGCTGCTCGTTTCCCCTGTGAAATTTTGTTCTTCAGCACACCTTCAAGACCAAATATTTTTTGTATGGTGGAAATTACTATGAAACGACTAATGGAACAGCCATCGGTTCGTCACTGTTACCAGCCATGCCAATTTAATCATCTAGAATTTTGAAGAATTAGCAATGAACAGTGCTGCCTTCTGTTTCTTCAGACATGTCGAAAATACAGTTTCGACCTGGTCACTTGGCAATGAGGCGCTGCAGCAGTTCATCAGCCATATGAACAGTATACATCCAAACCTAAGACTTACAGCGGATATGGAGAGGGGCGGAAAGTTACTTTTATTAGATGTGTTGGTCGAACGGAAACCAGAGTGACGGCTTAGCCATTCTGTATATCAAAAACCAATGCATACAGCAGCATATCTCAACAAGCTTTAATCATTCAATTCAGAAGAGAACTATTTTGAAGACACTAATTCAAAGAGCTATGAATACTTCGGACAAGTAACGTCTCGGCTCCAAAATTAATCATCTGACAACGTTGTTCAGAAGGAACGAGAATTCTATCCATGTTGTTAGGTCGAAGCTCTAGAGGAAGCCAAGACGCGATGCCATTTAACAAGGCCACGAGGACAAACACGTAGCGCAGGTTCTATTGGTTGGTGCAACAACTAGTAAGACAGTTAAGAGTCCAAAATAGGCAAGAAATCCGACCAACCATCCGACCATCGAGAAAAATTAAAGAAATGTTGCGACCTATTAAAGATTGGCGGTTTCGGAAATGCTTCCACCCTTGGCCCAGATGACAATGATCTTGCACTTTTGACCAGCAGATAAATCGTTCTCTTTCTGCATTATGACAACGACTGCACTGTTTTTGGCATTCCCCGACTCACTTTATATACGTCCCACTGCTAGTGCTGCTACCTGCCGTCTGTGAGTGGTTACTGCACGGTGATATCGTACATAGCTGGTGGTTACATTAATGTTGTCGGATTGCGTATTCCAATACTCAGAAACGTTATTATGGGGCATTGAAACACTGATTTGTAACGCATTGTGTTGAATGCACAGGCTGAACAAATCACATAAGTCTAAGGCAAAAATGCTCGCACTGTTGCTAGATAGTAATACTTGCAGCAAACCACTCTTTGCAACATCACGAAAAGTTGCTGGCAAACTGCACACGCCAAATACTAGAAATTCATGCCCGTTATGTGCAGGCAAAATAGAAGTAGGCTTTGTAGTTGTGGGCTACCGATCACTTCTTAGGTGTCTTTATTAATCAGGGAAACAAACGCAGCATTACTGCATTTACTAGGCAGTCTTGTATTTTAATAACTGTTTAAATTTTGTGTCGCTTTGTTTGTGCTCTCTGTAGATTAGTTCAGACGTTCCTTGCACAACAATATTTAGCATGGATAGGGACTGCGACTGCTGTGTTTGGATGCGGGCTGAGTTGGCATCCCTTCGCTCTCAGCTTCAGGCAGTGCTGGCTTCAGTCACACAGCTTGAGGCTGTTGCCAATGGGCATCACTGTGGGGGTCCGGACGGGGGTTTAATGGGGACAGCCATCTCGTCCCACTCTTCCGCCGATCGGACTACGGCTGTGGCTGCCCGGGATACTGTCCACATTGAGGCTGACCCCTCACCCGTGGTAGAGAGGGAGGTCGTCTCGAGGTGTGGTAGGGGGCGAAAGACATCCTGGAGGGCTGAATGGAAGGCCTGACGAACTAGTTTCAGGCTCTGTCTCCAGCTGATATTGATCTTCAGCCGGACACGGCTGCTTGTCCTGTTCCAGAGATTGCCCCTCAGTCTGCAAGATCCAGGCGGTCGCAGAGGGTGGGCTTACTGGTAGTTGGGAGCTCCAATGTCAGGCGCGTAATGGGACCCCTTAGGTATATGGCTGCAAGGCAGGGGAATAAAACCAATGTGCCCTCCGTGTGCATATCGGGGGGAGTCATTCCAGATGTGGAAAGGGTCCTTCTGGATGCCATGAAGGGTACAGGGTGCACCCACCTGCGGGTGGTCGCTCATGTCGGCACCAATGATGTGTGTCGGTATGGATTGGAGGAAATCCTCTCTGGCTTCCGGTGGCTATCTCATTTGGTGAAGACTGCCAGTCTCGCTAGTGGTATGAAAGCAGAGCTCACCATCTGCAGCACCGTCGACAGGACTAACTGCGAACCTTTGGTACAGAGCCGAGTGGAGGGTCTGAATCAGAGGCTGAGACTGTTCTGCGACCGTGTGGGCTGCAGATTCCTCGAGTTGCGCCATAGCGTGGTGGGGTTTCGGGTTCCACTGGATAGGTCAAGAGTCCACTACACATAACAGGTGGCTACACGGATACCAGGGGTTGCGTGGCGTGGACTGGGCGGTTTTTTAGGTTAGATGGCCTCAGGCAAGTAGAAAAAGGGCAATAGCCTCAATGGGTGCGGGGCAAAGCCAGGACATGCGGGGACCAAGCAGCAATCGGTATTGTAATTGTAAAATGTCGAAGCTGCGTTGGTAAAGTACCGGAACTTCAAGCGCTGATAGAAAGCACCGAAGCTGAAATCGTTATAGGTACGGAAAGCTGGAGATAAATTCTGCCGAAATTTTTACAAAGGCACAGACGCCGTTTAAAAAGGATAGATTGCATGAAACCGGTGGTGGCGTGTTTGTTGCTGTTAGTAGTAGTTTATACTGTAGTGAAATAGAAGTGGATAGGTCCTGTGAATTATTATGGGTGGAGGTTATACTCAACAACCGAGCTAAGTTAATAATTGGCTCCTTTTACCGACCTCCCGACTCAGCAGCATTAGTGGCAGAACAGCTAAGAGAAAATCTGTAATACATTTCACATAAATTTCCTCAGCATGTTATAGTCTTAGGTGGAGATTTCAACTTACCAGATATAGACTGGGACACTCAGATGTTTAGGACGGGTGGTAGGGACAGAGCATCGAGTGACTTTATACTGAGTGCACTATCCGAAAATTACCTCGAGCAGTTAAGCATAGAACCGACTCGTGGAGATAACATCTTGGATCTACTGATAACAAACAGACACGAACTATTCGACCCTGTAAGAGCAGAACAGGGAATCAGTGATAATAAGGCCATTGCAGCATCCATGAATGTGGAAGTAAATAGGAATATAAAAAAAAGGGACGAAGGTTTATCTGTTTAGCAAGAATAATAGGAAGTAGATTTCAGACTAACTAACAGATCAAAACGAAAATTTCTCTTCCGACACTGACAATGTTCAGTGTTTATGGAAAAAGTTCAAGGCAATCGTAAAATGCGTTTTAGACAGGTACGTGCCGAGTAAAATTGTGAGGGATGGGAAAAACCCACCGTGGTTCAACAACAAAGTTAGGAAACTATTGCGAAAGCAAAGAGAGCTTCACTGCCAATTTAAACGCAGCCAATACCTCTCAGACAAACAGAAGCTAAACGATGTCAAAGTTAGCGTAAGGAAGGCTATGCGTGAAGCGTTCAGTAAATTCGAAAGTAAAATTCTATGTACCGACTTGACAGAAAATCCTAGGAAGTTCTGGTATTACGTTAAATCAGTAAGTGGATCGAAACAGCATATCCAGACACTCTGAGATGATAATGGCATTGAAATAGACGATGACACGCGTAAAGCTGAAATACTAAACACCTTTTTCCAAAGCTGTTTCACAGAGGAAGACCGCACTGCAGTTCATTCTCTAAATCCTCGCACAAACGAAAAAATGGCTGACATCGAATTAAGTGTCCAAGGAATAGAAAAGCGACTGAAATCACTCAGCAGAGGAAAGTCCACTAGACCTGACAGGATACCAATTCGATTCTACACAGAGTACGCGAAAGAACTTGCCGCCCTTCTAACAGCTGTGTACCGCAAGTCTCTAGAGGAACGGAAGGTTCCAAATGATTGCAAAAGAGCACAGGTAGTTCCAGTTTTCAAGAAGGGTCGTCGAGCAGATGCGCTAAAGTATAGGCCTATATCTCTGACATCGATCTGTTGTAGAATTTTAGAACATGTTTTTTGCTCGCGTATCATGTCATTTCTGGAAATCCAGAATCTACTCTGTAGAAGTCAACACGGATTCCGGAAACAGCGATCGTGTGAGACCCAACTCGCTTTATTTGTTCATGAGACCCAGAACATATTAGATACAGGCTCCCAGGTAGATGCCATTTTCCTCGACTTCAGGAAGGCGTTCGATACAGTTCCGCACTGTCGCCTGATAAACAAAGTAAGAGCCTGCGGAATACCAGACCAGATGTGTGGCTGGATTGAAGAGTTTTTAGCAAACAGAACCAGCATGTTGTTCTCAATGGAGAGACGTCTACAGACGTTAGAGTAACCTTTGGCGTGCCACAGGGGAGTGTTATGGGACCATTGCTTTTCACAATATATATAAATGACCTAGTATATAGTGTCGGAAGTTCCATGCGGTTTTTCGCGGATGATGCTGTAGTATACAGAGAGGTTGCAGCATTAGTAAACTGCAGCGAAATGCGGGAAGATCTGCAGCGGATAGGCACTTGGTGCAGGGTGTGGCAACTGACCCTTAAAATAGAGAAATATAATTTATTGGAAATACATAGAAAGAAGGATCCTTTCTTGTATGATTAAGTTACTTCTGTAAAATATCTGGGAGTATGAGTACGGAACGATTTGAAGTGGAATGATCATATGAAATTAATTTTTTGTAAGGCGGTTCCCAGGTTGAGAGAGGGAGAGTCCTTAGAAAATGTAGTCCATCAACAAAGTGGGTGGCTTACAAAACACTCGTTCGACCTATACTTGAGTATTGCTCATCAGTGTTGGATCCGTACCAGGTCAGGTTGACAGAGGAGATAGAGAAGATCCAAAGAAGAGCGGCGCGTTTCGTCACAGGGTTATTAGGTAAGAGTGATAGCGTTACGGAGATGTTTCGCAAACTCAAGTGGCAGACTCTGCAAGAGAGGCGCTCTGCATCGCGGTGTAGCTTGCTGCCCAGGTTTCGAGAGCGTGCGTTTCTGGATGAGGATTTGAATATATTGCTTCCCCCAACTTATACCTCCCGAGGAGATCACGAATATAAAATTAGAGAGATTCGAGCGCGCACGGAGGCTTTCCGGCAGTCGTTCTTCCCGCGAACCATACGCGACTGGAACAGGAAAGGGAGGTAATGACAGTGGCACGTGAAGTGCCCTCTGCCACACACCGTTGGGTGGCTTGCGGAGTATAAATGTAGATGTAGATGTAGACCTGCGTCTAACTGAAATTTAAATATCTTTGAGACACTCGTAATTGGACAAAAAGTTTATTCCTGTGTCCGTGTACTAGGATGTCCCTTATTTTGCCTCAAAAGTTTTTTTCGAAAACTTTTACGCTCACCCCTTCAATTTTTTCCATTTGGTTAGATTTAATGTGGAAAAAAATTTCATGTCAGTAGGATGACGTTAACCCATGTCGACTAGAGCGAAAAATTTTAATATTGGGAATTTTGTGTTTAGTAGTTTTCAGTTATTAAGGACCTCATAAAATCAAAATTATATACCTTTTTGCTTGTTAGGATGCATTTAATATCGTCGAGAATACTCCCTCTCTTTCTTCCACTCTGGGTACGACACAGCACAAACTCCTTTTGTTCCTCTCCTATAGTCAATAGTCAATGGAAATCTCGCATTGATCTAACACACCTTTCAACAGTCATTCACAGCTTTTAACTCCTTAACTATCCTTTAGCGTGAAGTATGAAGTGCCTGTCGTCCATTTAAAAGAGGATTCTTGAATAAAACTGGTGTCCATAATGTTCAGGCCTGTGAACGGATCATTGCTCTTGCCTGACACGAAGTCGGTTAATGTTCTCTTTGTAATGAAGATTAGATTAAATTAGAAGACGTGAATTAACGATTAAGAATCAATAAAAATCAATAATAAATTGCAGTAAGAATAATATTAAACTTACCATGTAACGGTCTATCCAATTCTCCAGAAAAAAGAAAAACCTCCTAAATTTGTAGAATCTCTCTGTCCAGATTCGCTATAATTTTGACTTAGGTTTGTGTGTCTACTTCATCACCAAAGGGCGATAAGAAATATAACTGTTCAGATAAATACTAAAAATCGTGGAATCCATCTTTTCATATGATTTCAGATCGTTTGAGGAGCAGCTCCACTGCATTGAAGTCACGGATCGATATTTCCACTTACAATGAAGAGAGAGACATCTCTCGATGCATTTTTATTTTCAGCGGATAGTTGAGGTTGTAATCTTAGAAGAAATGTCATTAAGCAAAACTGGTAGTTGGGAGCTCCAACGTCAGGCGCGTAATGGGGCCCCTTAGGGATATGGCAGCAAGAGAGGGGAAGAAATCCAATGTGCACTCCGTGTGCATACCGGGGGGAGTCATTCCAGATGTGGAAAGGGTCATTCCGGATGCCATGAAGGGTACAGGGTGCACCCATCTGCAGGTGGTCGCTCATGTCGGCACCAATGATGTGTGTCGCTATGGATCCGAGGAAATCCTCTCTGGCTTCCGGCGGCTATCTGATTTGGTGAAGACTGCCAGTCTCGCTAGCGGGATGAAAGCAGAGCTCACCATCTGCAGCATCGTCGACAGGACTGACTGCGGACCTTTGGTACAGAGCCGAGTGGAGGGTCTGAATCAGAGGCTGAGACGGTTCTGCGACCGTGTGGGCTGCAGATTCCTCGACTTGCGCCATAGGGTGGTGGGGTTTCGGGTTCCGCTGGATAGGTCAGGAGTCCACTGCACGCAACAAGCGGCTACACGGGTAGCAGGGGTTGTGTGGCGTGGGCTGGGCGGTTTTTTAGGTTAGATGGCCTTGGGCAAGTACAGAAAGGGCAACAGCCTCAACGGGTGCGGGGCAAAGTCAGGACATGCGGGGACGAAGCAGCAATCGGTATTGTAATTGTAAAATGTCGAAGCTGCGTTGGTAAAGTACCGGAACTTCAAGCGCTGATAGAAAGCACCGAAGCTGAAATCGTTATAGGTACGGAAAGCTGGAGATAAATTCTGCCGAAATTTTTACAAAGGCACAGACGCCGTTTAGAAAGGATAGATTGCATGCAACCGGTGGTGGTGTGTTCGTCGCTGTTAGTAGTAGTTTATCCTGTAGTGAAATAGAAGTGGATAGTTCCTGTGAACTATTATGGGTGGAGGTTACACTCAACAACCGAGCTAGGTTAATAATTGGCTCCTTTTACCGACCTCCCGACTCAGCAGCATTAGTGGCAGAACAACAGAGAGAAAATTTGGAATACATTTCACATATATTTTCTCAGCATGTTATAGTCTTGGGTGGAGATTTCAATTTACCAGATATAGACTGGGACACTCAGATGTTTAGAACGGGTGGTAGGGGCAGAGCATCGAGTGACATTATACTGAGTGCACTATCCGAAAATTACCTCGAGCAATTAAACAGAGAACCGACTCGTGGAGATAACATTTTGGACCTACTGATAACAAACAGACCCGAACTTTTCGACTCTGTATGTACAGAACAGGGAATCAGTGATCATAAGGCCGTTGCAGCATCCCTGAATATGGAAGTTAGTAGGAATATAAAAAAAGGGAGGAAGGTTTATCTGTTTAGCAAGAGTAATAGAAGGCAGATTTCAGACCACCTAACAGATCAAAACGAAAATTTCTGTTCCGACACTGACAATGTTGATTGTTTATGGAAAAAGTTCAAGGCAATCGTAAAATGCGTTTTAGACAGGTACGTGCCGAGTAAAACTGTGAGGGACGGGTAAAACCCACCGTGGTACAACAACAAAGTTAGGAAACTACTGCGAAAGCAAAGAGAGCTTCACTCTAAGTTTAAACGCAGCCAAAACCTCTCAGACAAACAGAAGCTAAACGATGTCAAAGTTAGCGTAAGGAGGGCTATGCGTGAAGCGTTCAGTGAATTCGAAAGTAAAATTCTATGTACCGACTTGACAGAAAATCCTAGGAAGTTCTAGTCTTACGTTAAATCAGTAAGTGGCTCGAAACAGCATATCCAGACACTCCGGAATGATGATGGCATTGAAACAGAGGATGACACGCGTAAAGCTGAAATACTAAACACCTTTTTCCAAAGCTGTTTCACAGAGGAAGAACGCACTGCAGTTCCTTCTCTAAATCCTCGCACAAACGAAAAAATGGCTGACATCGAAATAAGTGTCCAAGGAATAGAAAAGCAACTGGAATCACTCAACAGAGGAAAGTCCACTGGACCTGACGGGATACCAATTCGATTCTACACAGAGAACGCGAAAGAACTTGCCCCCCTTCTAACAGCCGTGTACCGCAAGTCTCTAGAGGAACGAAAGGTTCCAAATGATTGCAAAAGAGCACAGGTAGTCCCAGTCTTCAAGAAGGGCCGTCGAGCAGATGCGCAAAACTATAGACCTATATCTCTGACGTTGATCTGTTGTAGAATTTTAGAACATGTTTTTTGCTCGAGTATCATGTCGTTTTTGGAAACCCAGAATCTACTATGTAGGAATCAACATGGATTCCGGAAACAGCGATCGTGTGAGACCCAACTCGCTTTATTTGTTCATGAGACCCAGAACATATTAGATACAGGCTCCCAGGTAGATGCTATTTTCCTTGACTTCCGGAAGACGTTCGATACAGTTCCGCACTGTCGCCTGATAAACAAAGTAAGAGCTTACGGAATATCAGACCAGCTGTGTGGCTGGATTGAAGAGTTTTTAGCAAACAGAACACAGCATGTTGTTATCAATGGAGAGACGTCTACAGACGTTAGAGTAACCTCTGGCGTGCGACAGGGGAGTGTTATAGGACCATTGCTTTTCACAATATATATAAATGACCTAGTAGATAGTGTCGGAAGTTCCATGCGGCTTTTCGCGGATGATGCTGTAGTATACAGAGAAGTTGCAGCATTAGAAAATTGTAGCGAAATGCAGGAAGATCTACAGCGGATAGGCACTTGGTGCAGGGAGTGGCAACTGACCCTTAACATAGACAAATGTAATGTATTGCGAATACATAGAAAGAAGGATCCTTTATTGTATGATTATATGATAGCGGAACAAACACTGGTAGCAGTTACTTCTGTAAAATATCTGGGAGTATGCGTGCGGAACGATTTGAAGTGGAACGATCATATAAAATTGATTGTTGGTAAGGCGGGTACCAGGTTGAGATTCATTGGGAGAGTCCTTAGAAAATGTAGTCCATCAACAAAGGAGGTGGCTTACAAAACACTCGTTCGACCTATACTTGAGTATTGCTCGTCAATGTGGGCTCCGTACCAGATCGGGTTGACGGAGGAGATAGAGAAGATCCAAAGAAGAGCGGCGCGTTTCGTCACAGGGATATTTGGTAACCGTGATAGCGTTACGGAGATGTTTAGCAAACTCAAGTGGCAAACTCTGCAAGAGAGGCGCTCTGCATCGCGGTGTAGCTTGCCCGCCAGGTTTCGAGAGGGTGCGTTTCAGGATGAGGTATCGAATATATTGCTTCCCCCTGCTTATACCTCCCGAGGAGATCACGAATGTAAAATTAGAGAGATTAGAGTGCGCACGGAGGCTTTCGGACAGTCGTTCTTCCCGCGAACTATACGCGACTGGAACAGGAAAGGGAGGTAATGACAGTGGCACGTAAAGTGCCCTCCGCCACACACCGTTGGGTGGCTTGCGGAGTATAAATGTAGATGTAGATGTAGATTTCTCTTGCCATCCATCTTACTTGATGCATTGCTCCAGGAGGGTATATTTTCAGGTTCTTTTTCCAAAGCATCCTACCAAAACATTAGACAGATCTTTGTGAGCTCAAAGTATCACTTGTCACTGTTGGTTAATCTCATTCACTTCCAAAGAAGTCTTAAATGTCGTTAATTTCTGTCTCATTAAGAAACAAATCCACAATCTTGTTACCAGTGTGAAAATTACTGACATTGATACTTTTCCAGTCTTATCTCAGATGCCGAAAAACTGGTATATCAGGACTACTTGTTACACCACGACACCTTACATTCAAACACACTTTTTAAAATAAGTTTATATATGTGTGACGACATGGGAAATACAACTCCCGATCCGATTTGTGTTCACTTAAGACTCATGCCCCGTTAAGAAGGCCAGTGTTTGAATTAGTTGGCCGCAGCAGAGAATGTGTTCACTGTCGTCAGTGCCCCAATATGTTAATGTATTCCAAAGGACATTCGTTTGCTCTTTTCCAAAACTATTCTGTAATTCTGGAAAGCCAATGACCTGTTCGCTGTCACCAAATGTAAATGATTGGTAGTTTTCCTTCTTTTAAATCCGTGGCGTTTAAAACTGGCAACAGTTAACCATCCGAAACAGTAGCAATTGCAGGGGTTTCATTCTTGGAAGCTGATTTTATTGTTTCGGACCGTTTTCCTCTCTTCTTATGTCTGATATTGTGAAGAGATGATTTATTAACACAGAGCTCTTCAGTATTATGACCAATTGCCTCTACTGTCGCCTGAAGAATTATATACAGAATGTCTTACAAAAAGCTGGCATCTATCCGAGACAGACGCTAAGTTTTCAGTAATAAAATCTTTGGCCCTCCGCCTTGCAGCATTCTCAAATGAGCTACTCTCAAAAGTACATTCTACGAACTCACCGTCACCAATGTTATTTTCAACTGAAATTGGAAATTCCATATCTGATTCTTTAGATGATGAAAGAAATGCAGCAGTAGATGTACAAGTAGATGCTCTGCACTTTTGTTTCTCTCAATTTTTCTCTTCTTCCGATTTTCTCTTTCTTTGTAGAGGATTGGCATGTGCGATAGCAAATAAATTGTCCAAATTATTTACAAACTTCTCTTCACGGCGCTTAGACATATCTTGACACATTTTTGCGATTTTTTTTTTAATTTTCTCCATTCCAAATGCCAGTTACTAACCTTTTGTGAACAATTCTGAATAGCTCTAGTCGGTATTCTTGCATTCTCCCAAAATACAATGTACTCGCGAACCACAAGATTAGCACTTTCAGTGGCTGTTAATTTTAGTTCTCGTATGGTATAACAAAATTTCCAGCAGTTGTCTGTTTGATGGTAATTTGCGTACAGCTATTTAGTGTTTTATATCTCCTAAAAAACACATGTTCCTTTGCACTGCGCGAGTGATGTGACATCGTAAATAGCGACTGGAAAATGCGTGCGACAACGTCGGTAACAAACAACTGACAGCACTCCACCTGGATTAACTGTAAAGCTCAGGTATCATCAGCGTGACATATCTGAACATTTGCGCTGAAGTTGGCACTTTTAGAGTCATTTAAGCAATACTGGCCGGTGAGCGCTCAAAAATATTGAAGTCGGAAAATAAGGGGCACACTTTTTTCTACTGCAGCAGAAGGTATTTGTGAAGCAGAAAAGTGAGCCTATTTTTGCGCCAGCTGCAATGACTGTGCCAACACATTTACTTCCTGAAAGCCATGCTGTAGTCGCACGATACACCAGTGACAACCCTGGCTGCTTTGTAAAGAAATGATCTTGGCATGACCTTGCTTACCACACTGGAAACTCTTTTCATCAAGGCAATGACAAGCTGTTCTATCACGATTTGAAGAACGGTGCCGACGAGATTTCCTCACCTTGTTATGAAGTACACCTCATGCACCACATGACTGGATAGTTTTGTTTTCTATGTCCCTCACACAATAGGTGGCTTCTTGTTCAATGCAAAAGATAAACAGCCAGCTATCACCAAAAGTGGGGTTTATAAAAGCATATGCCGAGAGTGTCAGTCTTGCTACATTGGACAGACGGAGAGTTCAATATGTACTAGGCTTAAAGAACACCACAGAAGCTGGAGATTTAGGAAGTCTGATTCAGCCGTTGCAGAACATTGCCTGAACGATAACCACAGATACACAATAGATGTATAAGTCCTACACACAGAGGAAAAGGGGGCCAAACACAACCAATTAGAAATTTTAGAAATTAAAAAACAGATGCGTATATCCCCACACCTATTATGAAACGAGCAAACCCAATTAAGTTATTCACCTCTTTCAGATGAGATAATAACCCCCGGATAGAAGCAAAACTTTGGGCCCCAGCCCATTGTAGTTAGAGATATCTTGCCTGATGCATCACTTTAGTCCGGTCATTGTAGTGTAATTGGTGATTATGTAAAATAATGTATGTATTTTGTTAAAAATGGTCATTGACGTAATTGTGCATTAAGCTATGGATCGAAACCTCAAGAAGTTGAAATAATTATCTTTGCCTTGTCATCATGTTTATCTGTGCATTAGCATCTTTAGGAATCAGAAATGTAGGCCTACTTGAAAATTGGCTTATAACCCGAAACCTAGATTGTGCAATAAAATTAAAAATAAATTAAGAAAAAATCCTAAAAACAGTGTTTGTTTAGTCAGTTTACAATGTTTCACCAAGAACCCACAGTTGATTAAATTAAAATGAAATGTTTTTCCTTTACATTTAATCTAATCTGAGCAGTGCTTCTATGCACTTTAACATTACCCTTAGACTGAGACTGAGTACCTTGTGCACTATGAACAAGAGAAATCGTCGAACACATTTAACAAGTACCAAAGACTTTGTTTGATGTAAGGTCCTCCAGTTATGAAAAAACTGTGCTTTTTAAAGTTCCCAAACATGTTTCAGAACCTTTGTGCCATCACCAGTGGGCTTCTGTTTTAGTTAATCTGTAATGTGAAAATTTTTACTAAATGATTACAAAATTACGGATATATTTAGTTTAAACTACCATTTGTTTCTGTTAGTTAATACCTTTACATTCGATTTGCATGGTTTTACAGGACCACTTGCGTGTTATTTCGTACTGATAGCTTGTTATCTGCAACCAGACGATGTTGATGAGAAATTTTGTTGGGAGTTACCCTATCATTTTATGCTTTGAACGTAATTTAGTTTGTCGAGATATTTTGCGCATAAATTCGTTTTTACTTGCGTTCTTTGTGTGGTAGCCTAAGCCCTTATTTCTCAGCATCCTGATGAGGTGTTACGAAGCACACGTAAATATAACACATATTTTCAGAAATTTGGTCGGAAGGATCACTTTTCACTTCACCAAAACACAAAAAAATGAAATAACAACAATACTCAAGACAATAACATCACAAAATTGTTTTGTGTCCAACAAAGCATTTTATTCCCAACATGAAGGACTGTCAATGGGATCACCAATTAGTGGCCTCCTAGCTAACATATTTATGAACAACCTGGAGAACATGATCTTCAGACACATAATAAAACCAAAAAACTACAAAGTTATATGCTGGTACCGTTATGTCGAAGACATAATATGTCTAGTTGATGAACCACTTACACACATAGAACAGCTACACAATGAATGAAACAATTCAAACCCAAAAATTAACTTCACTTTAGAAACAGAAACAAACTACACACTACATTTTCTAGATCTCTTCATACAAAAAACAAACATCACAATGACTTCACAATATTCAGGAAACCGACAACCGGCTGCGGAGTGGTTCTAGGCACTTCAAACCAGAACTGCGCTGCTGCTAAGGTCGCAGGTCCGAATCCTGCCTCGGACATGGATGTGTGTGATGTCCTTAGGTTAGTTAGGTTTAAGTAGTTCTAAGTCTAGGGGACTGATGACCTAAGACGTTAAGTCCCTTAGTTGTTAGTGCCATTTGGACCATTTTTAAACCGACAACCACAAGCACCACCATTCACAACATGTAGAACCACCCATTGATACGTAAGCAGGGAAACTTCTGATTCATGCTCCATAGATTAAACAGAACACCCATGAGCAAACAGAGCTAAACACCATAAAAGAAATATCAGTGGAAAATGGTTATGATACCCATATGGTGGACAAATTAAACCAAAAAATATGTAAACAGCACAGAAATAAACATACCACACCTACACTAGTCCTCGCCAAACACAGAACAACACAGAGAATGACCACATGCAAGATGCAACAGAACAAAAACATACACACAAAACGAAATGGCACATTCTCACCTACAATTACAAAACTGTTCAGAGAACAGGTAGCATATTAAAGAAACATGGACTTCAAATAGGATACAGGACAGAGAACACAACACAGGAAAAGACCAGAACACAAGAAACATCAACAGATAGATTTAACGGATCCGGAATATATGAACTCACATGCAACACTTACCAGTCAGAATACATTGGACAGACATGCAGAAACTTCAAATCCAGATATTCAGACCATCTCAGAGCTTTAAAAAGCAACAGCTCCCACACCATATTTGCTGAGCACCTAATAGCCCACAATCACCACACAACTACAATAGAAACACACTTAAGACTACGAAAACCGAGCCAAAGCCTATACAGCAAACTGACCAGTGCGGAAAACTTCCACATATAGAAGGCAATAGCAGAAGGAAAACAGGTCATAAATGAATACACTAAACTCTGCAAAGGCTCTCCATTTTCCACACTAAAGGAACACCATGTAAAATACAAAACAGCTAAGAAGCGTACAGAACACACACACACACACACACACACACAGACAGATAAAATGTAAACAAAATTAAAGTTTGGTGCCAAACTCACTAGTAGAGAAATGCACACTCGCTGGGGTGAGACGCACAACAACCACGATTACAGTGTGTTTTGGTGAAGTGTAAAGTGCTTCTTACGACAAAATTTCTGAAAATATGTGTTATATTTACGTGTGCTTCATAACATCCCATCAGGAAGCTGAGAAAAAAGGGCTTGCCACAAACAAACGTGAGTAAAAACGAATATATGCGCGAAATATCGCGACAAACTAAAAAAGGTTTAAAGCATTAAATAATAGGTTAACTCCCAACAAAATTTCTCATCAACATCGTCTGGTTGCAGATGACAAGCTACCAGTACGAAATAATACGCAAGTGGTCCTGCAAAGCCATACAAACATAATGTAAAGGTATTAACTAACAGAAACAAATGGTTGTTGAACTAAATATTTCCGTAATTTTGTAATCATTTACCGATAGCAAAAATGTTCACATTACAGATTAAATAAAACAGAAACCCACTGATGATGGCACAGAGGTATTGAAACATGTTTGGGAACTTTGAAAAAACAGTGTTTTGCACAACTTACATTCAACAACTTTAGCTGCAAACACGAAAAATACAAGAGTTGCAAATCCAAATGATGAATACCAAAGATTTTATTTTGTGTGATGACCCTTGAACATCACCCAGGATGTGTATGCTTGAAATACTATGTAAATCAGTATTTTACACCGTTAATAACCTCGCACATCCCAGCACCGAAACCAGCATTAAGCTAATGACAGAAAAATCAGTGTGGCCCAGAATTAAACATGATTATCGCCAGTGGTCGAGAATGTATGTCGCATGTCAGCAGTGCAACTCTGGGAGATATCTAAACAAGCCAGCGGGAGAATTTCCAGAAGCAATAGGCCGTTTCTCCCATGTACACATAGATTTCGTGGGCCCATTTCCTCCATGAGAGGGATATCAATATATATTGATAGCTACAGATCAAGAGCAGAAATTTCAGCCGACACTGTTCCTTGAACAGTCCCTGAGGGTTCCAACACTATCATCCCATTAGTTACCATTCCACAAGCATTGGGATGGTAGAGTGCTGGCGTAGGACGTTATTAGCCGCACTTGTGAGCCATGAGAACCGCTGGATAGTGGCACTGCCACTGATTTTACATTGGAGCATCAGCAGAGGAAATGGTTTAGGGGGAGACATTACACCAACCATCAGAGTTTTTTCAGCAATAAAGCGGTCAGTTGAACCAGAACTACGATTTTTACTGCAAAAAGTCAAGTGACAAATCTCTAAACTACACCCTTCTCCAGAGTCCCACCATGTAAACATAAAAGTTTCTGTGTCCCCAAGGACCATGAAACTTTCTCACATGTGATGCTAAGGACAATGCAGTGCACCCATCATCACAACCACAATATTCTGCACTTATCGAAATACTCACATGTTGTGAACATACAGTAGAGATAATGTCCAATGAAAAACCACTAATAGTATCACTGGAGCAGATGAAGCTTGCAAGTTTGGTGACACCAGATACCCCTTTACACTGGAAGAATACCTGGGACTCCACATCAACGACTCCAGGGACACTTGCGATGAGACGGGTGATTGGGAGGGGGGGGGGGCAAGGAGGGAGGGAAGGGGTGCGGGGGAACTCTGTGGGAAACATGGTGTGTGGATCAATGATTAAAAGTGTATATACTGTTCTTTAGTCTACCGACGTAACTTTGCCATGCTATGTTTTCTATTTTTTCTGTTTTCTTACAGTTACTTGTGTATTTACCATTATCAAGATGTTTTTTTCATAATCCTCTGAATAAGACTGGTTTATTTCAATATGGGCATATTACTGAATTATTACCACTTGTATTATGGTACTATCCTATAGCTCCATATTTAATTGGCATTTGAAGTGACATGTCATGGCAGTGACAAGTGATGCAAAGTATGATGCAGCTCAGGTCACCAGATTGAGGTGCCAGGTTAGTATCCTCTGCCCAACCACAATAGAGTTCAGCATGAGCTATGGCCACTTGGTGGCCACCTGACTCCAGTTTTAATCAAGTGTGTGATGTTTTCCTGATTTCCCAGAGTAAAATTGCTGCAAAGAACCCTCTGCCATGAAACACCAGTAGGATGTACTCTCTGCCTCAAAATACTGGTACAAAAAACTCTCAGCTATGGAACATTGATATGAACCATGCTTTCACCTCAAAACGTGGTGCACATCACTCTGCCATGCAACATTAATATGAAGCTACCTCTGCCATGCAAAATTAGCAGGACCAGTTTTGATCATTTGTGGTAAGGTCTTATGGGTCCAAACTGCTGAGGTCATCAGTCCCTAAGCTTACAGACTGCTTAAACTAACTTATGCTAAGGACGACACACGCACCCATGCCCGAGGAAGGACTCGAACCTCTGAAGGGGTGGGGGACTGAGTGACACAAGCAACCTGCCATCTACTGCTACCCCCTCTCCCATTTATCCTTGTATACCTTTGCCCAAATCACTTTTCATTACTAATTGTGATATGCACTGTATACAAATTTTGCACGTGAGCTATCCTGATGTTCCTCTCAGACTTGCAGCCTAAGTAGGTGCTACTAATTGTGATACATCCTGTATAGGAGTTTAACAGTTGTATCACCTCTGAATCCCTCTCACTTTGGTGCCCCAAGTAATGGCTTGCGATACTTGGGCCTTAAACTGGATCTGAAGATTAGTATAGCAGACTCTATGCTATAAAAAGGGAGTGCAAAGCACTCTCTGCCATGTCATTTTGGCTTGCAGCTCCCTCTGTCAAGAAATACTTGTGTGAAGCACTCTCCACCATGCAGCTTTGGTATAGTTACCCTCTGCGATGTAACATCACTACAAAACACCCTCTACCATGCAACATTGGAACAAACCATCCTGTGCCATGCAACATCTGTAATATGTACCCTCTGCCGCATGACATTGGTATGAAGTACCCTCTGTCGTAGAACATTAGCACAAAACGCCATCTAGCACACAACATCAGTACGAAGCACTCTCTGCCCTGCTATATTGGTACAAAGCACCCTCTTCCACACAACATTGGTATGAAGCACCCTGTGCCAAGCAACATTGGTATGAAACATATTCTGTCACACATTATTGGTATGAAGCAGTCTCTGTCATGCACCATGTCTATGCAGGAATCTATACATCGGTACAGAGCACACTTTGTAATGCAAAGCATGCACTGCTGGGGTGCATGAGCCACTTCCATTCCAAGAAGTTCTGCCACTTGCCAATAGAAGGCAAGTGCATTTATTTTGCACTGACAGGGGGCTTTCATTCATAATAGTTCAGACAATTTCCACTAAATGGCTGTAAATTGCATTAGAACCTCAATTATCTGAACTCCAACCATCGTGATCGCCAATTATCCGGATTGTTTTGAGGAAAAAGAAATTTCTACTGGTGACTAAAAGTGTTAGTTTTGTTTGATAGTTATTACAGTGTACAGTACACTGTACATTTCTTTATCATTCTAAAATCAGTCCACAGCAAATGTATTTAAGGGCAAAATCTTCCAGTGAACATTGAATACAGTATGTGCATTGTTGTATGCACAATACTCACATCGCTGTGTTCATAGTGCTCGACATTCAATGCAGCTGATGCCATTCTGTGTGACCTTAGCATTTACAGTGATCTGTCACTATATGTTCCATCTTGTTGTCTTATCATTAGCTGGCAGGATAAAAGTCTTTGAACTATTTGATAAAGGTGTGAGTGATAAGCAGTTAGTTAAGATGTTTACCATGGGAGTATCAACATTTTGAAACATAAAAAGTCCTCAGTTTTAAACTTTGTGTGTGTCTTTGGGAATGGAGATGGAAGTTTGTTGAGAAATGCAATGAAAACATCATAAAACAAAGAGTATGAAGAGGTCCTATTGAAGTGGTTTTTGCAGGAGTGAGCATTGGGAAACCCTCTTTCATGGCCTGTTGTATACAAAAAACCTAAACTCTTAGCTGAGAATATTAACAGTTTGTCTTATTTGGAAGGATTTACCTGAAACTATTGTAGCTTCTAAAAGGGAAACTAGTGCATAATTTATAAGAAACAACCAAAGATTTGGATTATTGTTATTTTATTTTGTAAATGGTACAATTCAATTTACGTTGGATAATACTTCCAATCCACAGACAGCCTTCTTGGTAAAGAAGATGGACATAACAAGTGTACTGCAGCCAATGGCCCAATTGGTTATCGAAACTATAAGGCAATACTACAGGAGACAACTGTTGAAGAGGCTTTTGTTAGAAGATGGAAATGAAGAAGGCATTGTGCCCCATCAACAAAAATTGAATTTAAAAGACTGCTCTTACATGATGTTGGAAGCCTGGAATTAGGTGAAGGCAACCAAATTACAAAGAGCTTAAAATATACTGAAAGGTAGTTCAACCATAGATGAGGTGCAGAGAAATGAAGGTTAAAAGAAGAAACATGAAAAGGAAGAGAAAGAAAGAAAAGTGGCAGAGGACACTATATCCCTTGAGGACATAAGAAGAAGTCTTTGGAAAATTCCTGGTTGTTCTGCATGTAGTGTAGTAGATATAGACAAGTGGCTTGCATAGAATTCTTCAGACCCTGTCTCAGTGATGATGAAATCATTCAAAATGCGAGAGAAGAAACTGATGGCCAGGAGGATGTCATTGTCACTGAACCATTAGCTGGTGAGGTGTATGCTTGTATTCACACTGCAATAACATGGATGTACTGGCAGCCTGAGTGTGACCATATACAGTTCATCACTGTCAAGCAGATCTGAGACTTAGCTACACAAAAGTGATTGACGATAGAAAAAAGAACTAATTCTGTCTGATATGGTCAAGAATTGACACTGTATGTAAGTACAGTACTGTACAAAATCAAGAAAACATTGTTTTGTAGTCATTAAATTAATGTTACAGTAGTAAGTATACACAAGTTTATTTTAAAAAAATTGCAGTTTTCATGGTTTATCTAATTATCCGGATATTTGATTGTTCGGATTGGGCCCAATCCAGAGTTATTTGGATAATTTGAGTTCTATTGTATATGTGCAATATGTCTATTAGTGAAAGTGGTATGAATATCCCATCAACAGCTCCTGAGATTATGCTAAACATACAGACAGAGCCATGACAGGGGACTTTAGTTTAAATGTGTATAGACAGATGACAGAACATAGGTATCAATGGATACATATTTTTCAGAAATGATTTTCTTGCCATTACCAGTCTACATTTTATATAATTTTCACTATAGCCATCATCAGCTATCATTATTGTGGTCTTCAGTCTAAAGACTGGTTTGATGCAGGTCTCCATACTACTGTATCCTGTACAAGCCTCTTCATCTCCAAATAATTACTGCAACTTAAATCCTACATAACTGCTTGCTGTATTCATCTCTTGGTCTCCCACTACAATTTGGGCCTCACATCCTTGCCTCCCAACACTAAATTGGTGAGCCCTTGTTATCCCATAACACATCCTATCAAACAATCCCTTCTCCTAGTCAGGTTGTGACACAAATTTCTCTTCCTCCCAGTTCTATTCAGTACATCATCATTAGTTACATGATCTGTCCATCTAATCTTTACTATTATTCTGTAGCATCACACTTCAAAAGCTTCCATTCTCTTCTTATCTAAACTGCTTATCATCCATGTCTCACTTCCATACATGGCTACATTACTTTCAGAAAATTCATGCTAACAACCAAATCTATATTCAACATTAAAAATTTCCTTTCTTCAGAAATACTTCTCTTTGTGTTGTCAGTCAACATTTTATATCCTTTATACTTCAGACATCATCAGTTATTCTGCTGCTTAAATAATGAAACTCGTTTACTACTTAAGTGTCTCATTTCCTAATCTCATTCCCTCAGCATCGCCTGATCTAATTCAACTACATTCCACTAAACTTGTTTTGGTTTTGTTGATGTTCATTTTACATCCTCCTTTCAAGACACTGTCCATCCAATTCAACTGCTTTTCCAAGTCCTTTGCTCTCTCTCTGACAGAATTACATGGTCATTGGCAAATCTCAAAGTTTTTGTTTATTTGCCCTGAACTTTAATTCCTTCTCCAAATTTTTCTTTTGTTTATTTTACTGCTAGCTCAGTGTACAGACTGAGTTACATTGGCAATAGCATACAACACTCTCTCACTCCTTTCTCAATTACTGCTTCCCTTTCATATCCTTTAACTCCAACAACTGCTGTCTGGTTACTGTACAAGTGGTAAATAGACTGTTGCTCCCTGTATTTTACCCCTGCTACCTTCAGAATTTCAAAGAGAATATTCCAGTCAGCATCATCAACAGCTTTCTCTATGTCTATAAATGCTATAAATGTGGTTTTGCCTTTCCTTAACCCATCTTCTAAGATAAGTTGTGGGATCAGTATTGTTTCATGTGTCCCTACTTTTCGCTAGAATATAAACTGACCTTCCCAGAGGTCAGCTTCTAGCAATTTTTCATTCTTCCACAATGAATATCTGTTATTATTTTGCAATCATGATGTACTGAAGTTAGAGTTTGGTACTATTCACAACTGTCAGTACCTTCTTTCTTTGGAATTGGAATTATTACATTCCTCTGGAAGTCTGAGGGTATTTCACATGCATCATACATCTTGCACAACAGATGGAAGGGTTTTGTCATGGCTGGCTCTTCCAAGGCTGTCATTAGTCCTGACAGAATTTTGTTAACTCCTAGAGCCTTGTTTCTGTCTTTCAGTACTCTTTCAAATTGTTCTCACAGTATCACATCTCTCATCTCATCTTCATCTATCTCCTCTTCTATTTCTGTAATGTTGCCTTCAAGCTCATCTCCTTGTACAGAGCCTCTATAAATTTCTTCACCTTTAATCTTTTCCTTCTTTGCATAGGAGTGGTTTTCCATCTGAGCTCCTGATACTCATATGTCTTCTTCTCTTTTCTCCAAAGGCCTCTTTAATTTTCTTGCAGGTGGTCTCCATCTATCTCCAAGTGATATTTGCTTCTGAATCCTTATGTATGTCCTCTAGCCATTCCTAGTGAGTCATTTTGCATTTCCTTCAATCTCATTTTCAAGACATTTGGATTCACTTTCACCTGCTTTGTTTGGTACATTATTATATTTTTCCCTTTGATTAATTAAAATCAATATCTCCTGTGTTAACCATGGATTTCTATTAGGCCTTGTCCTTTCACCTATTTGATCCTGTGCTGCCTTCTCTATTTTATGTCTCAGAGCTACCCAATCATCTTCCACTCTATTCCTTTCCCCATTTCTAGTCAGTCACCACCTAATACTCCCTCTGAAACTCTCAACAACCTCTGGCTCATTCAAACTATCCAGGGTCTATTTCCTTTATTTCCTACATTTTCACAATTTCTTTAGTTTCAATCTACAGCTCATAAGCAAAAAATTGTGGTCACAGTCCACATCTGCACTGGGAAATGTCTTACAATTTAAAACCTGTTTCCAGATTCTCTCTGTTACCATTATACAATCAGTCTGAGACCTCCTAAGGTTTCTTCCTCGTAGTCATCTTTCATTATTCTTAAACTACATGTTAACTGTGATTAAACTATGCTTTGTGCAAAATTCTACCAGGGAACTTCCTCTTTCATTCCTTTCCCCAGCCAATATTAACCTACAAGTTTTCCTTCCGTTCATTTTCTTGCCATAAATTCCAGTCCATCACAATTAAATTTTAGTCTCCCTGACTATCTAAATAATTTGTTTTGTCTTATCATACACTTCTTCATCCTCTTCATCATCTACAGATCTATAATGAAGTGCCAAAGAAACTGTATTCTAATACAGAGATACCTAAAGAGGCAAAATGTGGTGCTGCAGTTGGCAATGTCTATATAAGACAATAATTGTCAGGTGTAGCTGTTAGATTGGTTACTACTGCTACAATGGCAGGTTATCAAGATTTTAGTGAGTTTGAATGTGATGTTATAGTCAGCACGTGAGTGATGGGATACAACATCTCTGAGGTAGTGATAAAGTGGGAATTTGAATATCAGGAATCCAGAAATACATCAGATCTGTGACATTGCTGCACCTGGAAAAAGATCCTGCCAGAACGGGACCAAAGACAACTGAAGAGAATTGTTCAATGTGACAGAAGTGCAACGCCTCCACAAATTGCTGCCGAGTTCAATGCTGGGCCATCAACAAGTCTCAGCATGCGAAATATTCAACAAAACATCATCAGTATGGGCTTTCCGAGCTAAAGAACCACTCATGTACCCTTGATGACTACATGACACAAAGCTTTATGCCTCACCTAAGCCTGTCAATACCGATATTGCACTGTTGGTGACTGGAAACTTGTCAAACGAGTATCATTTCAATTTGTATCAAGGGGGTGGACGTGTACAGGAATAGGCACATCACCATAAATCCATGGACCCTGCATGTATTGTCTGATGATATGCATCCATTCATGTACATTGTGCCTTCTGACAGACTTGGGCAATTCGAAGGAAAATGTGACACCTCACACGTCCAGAATTGCTAAAGAGTGGCTCCAGGAACAATCTTCTGAGATTAAACATTTCCGCTGGCTACAAAACATCCCAGACATGAACATTATTGAACATATCTGGGATGCCTTTAAATGTGCTGTTCAGAAAAGACCTCCACCCTGATGTACTCTTATGTTTTTATGGATAGTTCTGCAGGATTCATGGTGTCACTTCCCTCCAGCACTACTTCAGATACTAGTCGAGTCCATGCCACATTATGTTGCAGCACTTCTGCACACTTGTGGGGCCCTACACAGTGTTAGGGAGGTGTACCAGTTTCTTTGGCTCTTCAGTGTAGTTGTCATACAAATTTGTACTACTGTGGTGGGTGTGGGTTTACTGTCTGTCTTGGCTATAATAACGATTTCATGATGGTGTTCGTAGTAGCTTACCCACATTCCAATTTTCTTGTTCATTATTAAACACACTGGTGCATTATCCCTATTTGATTTTGCATTTATAACCCTATATTCACCTGATCAGAAATGCTGTTCCACCTGCCACTGAACTTAACTAATTCCGAAGACAATAAACTTTAGCTTATCCATTTCTATTTTTAAATTTTCTAATGTACCTGCTAAATTAAGGCCTCTAACTTCCCACACTCCAATCCATAGAACACCAGTTTTGTTTCTCCTGAGGATGACATCCTCCAGAGATATCCCGTCCCAGAGATCGGTGTGGTGGACTATTTTATCTCTGGAATATTTAGCTGAAGAGTATCATTATCATGTAACCATAAAGTAGAGCTGTGTGCCCTTGGGAAAAATTACAGCTGTAGCTTCCCCTTGCATTCACCTGTTCTCAGTACCAGCACAGCAAGGGCATTTTGGATGTGTTACATGGCCATATCAGTCAACCATCCAGACTGTTGCTCCTGCAACTACTGAAAAGGCTGCTGCCCTTCTTCAGGATCCTCATGTTTTTCTGGCGTCTCTACACATACCCCACCACTGTGGTTGCACCTGTGGTATAGCTATCTGTACTGCTGAGGCACATAAGCCAACAGCAGGGACCATGGTTCTAAGAGGGCAACATCCTTTATTATGCTGCCAAAATAACAAAACTTATCTACTGCTTTTATTGTCTTCTTTCCTAATCTAATTTCTTAGGAATCACTTTAATTCACCTACATTCTATTATCTTTCTTTTACTTTTGATTGGGAGAACTAAAACCCTGCCTCATTCCCTTTTCACTGCTTCTCTTTCATAATCTTCCACTCTTATAACTACAATATGATTTGTGTACAAGCTGTAAAATTCATTTCACTCCTGCATTTCATCATTGCTACCTCCAAATATTCAGAGTTTAGTCCATCAACATTGTCAAAATATTTCTCAATATCTACAAAAGCTGTAAACATAGGTTGCCTTTCTCCAGCCTAGCAGCCTAGCGTTTGTCCTCTAGCCATTCCACCGAAGCGATTTTGTATTTTCTTTCAACCTCATTTTTTAGATGTCTGTATTGCATTTTGCCTGCTTCATTTGCTGCATTTTTATATTTTCCCCTTCCACCAGTTAAATTCAGTATCTCCTTAGTTATCCATTGATTTCTAATAGGCCTTCTCTTTTCACCTAATTTATCATCTGCTATCTCACTATTACCTCTCTCAAAGCTATCCATTTGTCTTCTGTTATATTCCCTTCCCTGTTTCTGTCAAATATTGTCTAGTCGTTCCCCTGAAACTCTCAGAAACCTCTTGTCCCCACAATTTATCCGGGTCCTGTCTCCTTAATTTACCATCTCTGTAATTTCTTCAATTTTTATCTTCTTTACATAACCAATAAATTATTCCTATAGTCCACATCTGGCCCTTGAAGTTTCTTACAGTCTTAAATCAGGTTCTGATATCTTTAACCATTATATAAACAGTCTGAATTCATCTAGTGTCTCTATGTTTGTTCAACATATACAGTCATCTTACTTGTTTCTTAAATCAAGTGTTGGCAATGAATAATTTATGCTCTGTGCCATATTCTACAAGGCTCCTTTTCCTTTTGTTCCTCACTCTTAGAGAATGTTCTAATACTTTTTTTCCTTCTCTTTCTTTTGTTCCCATCAAATTCTGATCCCTCATTGTAATTAAATTTTTTCCTCACTTAACAATGTTAGTAATTTGTATTGTTTCATTACATATTCTTTCAGCCACCTCATTATCTGTGTACCTAGTTCATGTAAAAACTTCATCTATGGAGGTGGTAGTTGGCTTCCAGTCAGTCTTGGCTATGATAATGCGATCACTATACTGTTCATACTAATTTACCATGTTTTATATTTTCTTATTCGTTATTAGACTTACTCCTGCATTATCCCTGTCTTATAAGGTATTTATAACTCTCTACTGATGTGAGCAGTGGATCTGCTCTTCCTGCCATCACACATCACTAATTCCCACTGTATCAAACTTCAATCTGTCTATTCCATTTTCTGAATTCTATAACCTACCTACCCAATTCAGGGATCTAACATTCTATGCTCCCACCTGTAAAATAGCAGTTTTGTCTTCCTAATAATGATATCTTCCTGTGTAGTGGCTGCCCAGATAATGAAACTGGGAATGTTATTACTTCTGGAATATATTACCCAAGATGATGCATACAGGAGAGCTGCATGACCCCAGGGAAAAATAATGACTGTAGCTTCCCCTTGCTTTCAGCTGTTCACAGAGCTAGCATGTTAAGACCATGTTGATTGATGTTACAAGGCCATATCAGTCAACCATCCAGTCTGTTGCCCCTAAAAGGCTGCTGCCCTTCTTCAGGAACCACACATTTGCCTGGCCTCTCTACAGATACTCCTCCACTGTGGTTGCATCTCTTGTACAGCTATCTGTTTTGTTGAGACCAACAAATTACTGCATCGTAGCAAGGTACGTGGTTCATGACTGAAAATACACACAACGAATTGGTAGTTTCTAAAACAAATGGTAGCTTCTACAACAAACAATGAGAAAACGCTTCCCCATGGCTTGTAATCAGTGAGTGAAAGAGCCTGCACTTGTTAAATAAGATATGACTCTTCTAACTGCCCATGATTTGCTTGTTATGTGGTACTATCCCATCGAAATATTCAACAAAACATCATCAGTATGGGCTTTCTGAGCCAAAGACCCACTCAACTACCCTTGATGACCGCATGACGCAAAGCCTTACGCCTCACCCAAGCCTGCCAATCCCAATATTGGACTGTTGATGACTATAAACATGTTGCCTTGTCAGACGGGTATCATTTCAAAATGTATCAAGTGGGTGGATGTCTACAGGAATGGAGACAACATCATAAATCATGGACCCTGCATGTCAGCAGGGGACTGTTCAAGCTACTAGAGGCCCTGAAATGGTGTGGAGTGTGTGCAGTTGTAATGATGTGGGATCTCAGATATGTCTAGATATGGCTCTGACATGTAACATGTACATAAGCATCTTGTCTGCTCAGATTCATCCATTCACATATATTGTGCCTTCTGACAGACTTGGGCAATTCAAAGGAAAATGTGACAACCCACACGTCCAGAATAGCTAAAGAGTGGCTCCAGGAACACTCTTCTGAGTTTAAACACTTCTGCTGGCCACCAAACTCCCCATATATTGCTGGCAGGGCTGGCCGAGTGGTTCTAGGCACTTCAGTCTGGAGAGGCGCGATCGCTGCAGAAGCAGATTCGAATCCTGCCTTGGGCATGAGTGTGTGTGATGTCCTTAGGTTAGTTAGGTTTAAGTAGTTCTAAGTTCTAGGGGACTGATGATCTCAGAAGTTAAGTCCCAAAGTGCTCAGAGCCATTTGAACCATTCCCCAGACATGAATATTATTGATAATCTTGGGATGCCTTGCAACATGCTGTTCAAAACAGATTTCCACCCCCTTGCACTCTTATGGATTTATGGTCAGCCCTGCAGGATTCATGGTGTCAGTTTCTTCCAGCACCACTTCAGACATTAGTCGAGTAAATGCCATGTCGTGTTGTGGCAGTTCTGCATGTTTGCAGGGGACCTACACAATATTAGGCTGGTGTACCAGTTTCTGTGGCTCTTCAGTGTAATACTAACAATACAATATATATGAAATGTTTTATTGTAATAGTAAATTGTTTAATTAATATCAATATATAAAAATATTGTTTAATAATAGTCATAATAATTTGTTTACATTAGTGAGTGGTACATTGCTTTAGCATAATCTCCACCAAAAACTGCAATTCAGAAAAAAAACATGTGTTCAGTAATTTGAGAGACAGTACCATTGTGATCACCAGTCTGCAGATTTCAGCTATATGGATGTGTAAAAGAGGGAAATGCTCTTTCTGTCAGTTGTTTCCACATGTATCTTGGATGTGACTATTTTATGTAGAGGGTCTTTTTTCTATTCTGTTTCACGTTAGTGAACCTCCATGTCTTTTTGATTCTACCTGTGCACTCATGATGTGTGTCACATTTGTTATTGACACCAGGTAAGTCGGCCAGCAAAAGAGCACCTTATCCTGCCTCTCACACAAGCTACTCAGAAGAATGCTGTATTAAATGTTGCCTGTATGTTCTAAAGTATCTTGCTATCTTCAAGACTCTTAGTTTTCATGTACTTTATTTTCTGATTGTTAGAAGCAAGATTTGGAAACTGATAAAAAAGCTTATGTAAAAAGGATCTTCAACCAAGAAACTTTGACTCTATTCCATGATAAGCTCAAGGAGACAGAATGGCACATTGATAAAAATATTTCATGCACAACAAATTTTGAAGCATTTCTAAGGGATTTTCTAAGTGTTTTCAATGAAATGTTTCCACAAAAAACTTATTTTAATAAAATGACAAAATTAAAATGGATCACTAAAGGTATAAAAATCTCCAGTGCTAAGAAAAGGCAGCTACATAAGGAACTAAGACACAATAAAAAAATTGAATTTTTTGAATATGTTAAACGATACAAAAGTACATTTAAGAAAGTTGTCAAAGCAGCAAAGCAAATGACAAATAATAAATTAATCTTAAAACATGAGAATAAATCAAAGGCAGTGTGGTCAGTTGTAAAACACAAATTAGGTATCAAAGCCTCTAGACATGGAATTAGTACCATTAAGCTTGAAGATGAGATCATTGTAAATCTGGCTCAAATTTCAGAATGCTTCAATGTGTTCTTCATTAATGTAGTGAAACCAGAGGTTAAAGTTGTAGATTATGAGAACAATGTATGTCCCTTTGGAATAAATCATAATTCTGAATGCAACACAAAATTCAAAGCAGTTTCAACAATAGATGTAGAAAAAATTATATTAAAACTAAAAAACAAAAATTCTGCAGGTTGGGATGGAATACCAGCAAAAGTCCTTAAATTTTTGTGTAAAATAATAGGATACCCACTATCTAAAATAATAAACCAATCCTTTGAACAAGGAAGCTTGCCAGAGGTGCTGAAGTATGCGGAAGTGAAACTGTTGCTCAAAAAAGGGTCGAAAGAGGATATGGGGTATTATTGTCCCGTCTCCCTCCTTCCAGTCCTTTCAAAAATCTTTGAAAATGCTGCTGCTATGCAGATTCGAAATTTTATTGAGAAATATGATATTATTACGGAAAACCAATTTGGTTTCCAGCATGGCAAAAGTACTACTGATGCAATTAACAGGATTATCGACAAGATCAGCACATCATTAGACAACCATAATAAAGTTGCAGGAATCTTTTGTGATCTCACAAAAGCCTTTGACTCTGTAAATCATGCACTGCTTATCTATAAGCGTGAAAAGTATGGGATCAAGGGTAATCTTCTGAATTGGCTTACTTCATACTTATCAAATAGGAAACAAAGAGTGATTGTCTCATCAAATGCAGCAAATTACTATTCAAAATAGAAAACAGTAGCCCAAGGTGTCCCTCAAGGCTCGATTCTAGGACCTATTTTGTTCTTGTTCTATGTTAATGATTTACCGAACAATATAAATGCTCCATCGATTTTATTTGCAGATGACACATCTGTATTAATTGAAAACCAGGCGCCAGAAAACATCCCTCTCTACATAATAAACACAATGAACAAACTAGAAACATGGTTCCAACTGAATGGATTAAGGTTGAACATCCCCAAAACCCACATGGTCCAGTTCAGAAGAAAACAGTGAAAGCCCTAAGAAATTGAAATAACTCGTAAAAATCAGTATATAGAAGAAATAGGTTCTGTAAAGTTTTTAGGGTTAAACCTAGATAAAAATTTAAATTGGAATAAACATGTTGACTACCTGTTAAACAAATTATGTAGCTTTGCATTTGCTATGCAAATATTAGCTGGTGCAACAGATATGAATACAAGGAAAATTGCATACCACTGCTACATTCAATCAGTTGTAAGGTATGGTATTATTTTTTGGGGAAATTCAAGCAATATATTGCGCATACTAAAGCTACAAAAAAGAATAATAAGGAACATGTGTACTGCCCATCCAAGGACATCATGTCGCCCACTATTTGAAAAACAACAGATATTAACAGTTCCCTCCTTATACATCTATGATATTATCATCTTTCTACATAGCAATTTGGAGTTATTCGAGAAAAACTGTTTCAATCACGCATATAACACGAGAAACAAAGACAATTTTATGCTTCCCACTCATCGCTTAAACCTATGTGCACAGTCTCCTCAGTATATGGCAATGAAAATTCATAACAAGCTAAAAGGAAAGAATGTTCTGAGTATGAACCTAGAGACACTGAAAACAAAGTTATATGATATACTTGTCAAATGCTGCTACTACACTGTTGAGGAGTTCATGAAAGATGAACTGAATATTTGAGCAGGATAAATTTACATATAGTCTTGTGTGTAAATGTAGGTGTCCTTCACAAAAGGGAGGAAAGAAAAATAAATGTTTATATTAATGTTAAAATTCTTTGTACCAATTAGGCCTAAGTTGTGTTATCCATTTTTTGACTTGTCTCCTGTACTCTAATCATATGATTAGAAATTGTATGTTATGAGACGAATAAAACACTATTCACACTATTCCCTTTTCACTGTCATACTCTAAACAGACGAGCCAATATTTTTGCTGCTATTGCAGGTGAAGATCCAAGGAAGTTGGAACAGTGGGCAGTATCATGGAGATCTAAATCTCCTCCCCAAGCCACCCGCCCACTCATCCATCCTCCCACATTTTAGTAGAAGTGGTTATATTTGTACACAACCAAGAAGCAAGAAGAATTAAATGGAAACTGTCTCTCACCATGAAAGCCTATGAATATAGAATACTCATCACAAATTATGAAATTAGGAAAACTGGGCAAAATGAAAAGTTAAGGACCACATGAAATTACAGACTAAAGGACTTGAAATACACTCCTGGAAATGGAAAAAAGAACACATTGACACCGGTGTGTCAGACCCACCATACTTGCTCCGGACACTGCGAGAGGGCTGTACAAGCAATGATCACACGCACGGCACAGCGGACACACCAGGAACTGCGGTGTTGGCCGTCGAATGGCGCTAGCTGCGCAGCATTAGTGCACCGCCGCCGTCAGTGTCAGCCAGTTTGCCGTGGCATACAGAGCTCCATCGCAGTCTTTAACACTGGTAGCATGCCGCGACAGCGTGGACGTGAACCGTATGTGCAGTTGACGGACTTTGAGCGAGGGCGTATAGTGGGCATGCGGGAGGCCGGGTGGACGTACCGCCAAATCGCTCAACACGTGGGGCGTGAGGTCTCCACAGTACATCGATGTTGTCACCAGTGGTCGGCGGAAGGTGCACGTGCCCGTCGACCTGGCACCGGACCGCAGCGACGCACGGATGCACGCCAAGACCGTAGGATCCTACGCAGTGCCGTAGGGGACCGCACCGCCACTTCCCAGCAAATTAGGGACACTGTTGCTCCTGGGGTATCGGCGAGGACCATTCGCAACCGTCTTCATGAAGCTGGGCTACGGTCCCGCACACCGTTAGGCCGTCTTCCACTCACGCCCCAACATCATGCAGCCCGCCTCCAGTGGTGTCGCGACAGGCGTGAATGGAGGGACGAATGGAGACGTGTCATCTTCAGCGATGAGAGTCGCTTCTGCCTTGGTGCCAATGATGGTCGTATGCATGTTTGGCACCGTGCAGGTGAGCGCCACAATCAGGACTGCATATGACCGAGGCACACAGGGCCAACACCCGGCATCATGGTGTGGGGAGCGATCTCCTACACTGGCCGTACACCACTGGTGATCGTCGAGGGGACACTGAATAGTGCACGGTACATCCAAACCGTCATCGAACCCATCGTTCTACCATTCCTAGACCGGCAAGGGAACTTGCTGTTCCAACAGGACAATGCACGTCCGCATGTATCCCGTGCCACCCAACGTGCTCTAGAAGTTGTAAGTCAACTACCCTGGCCAGCAAGATCTCCGGATCTGTCCCCCTTTGAGCATGTTTGGGACTGGATGAAGCGTCATCTCACGCGGTCTGCACGTCCAGCACGAACGCTGGTCCAACTGAGGCGCCAGGTGGAAATGGCATGGCAAGCCGTTCCACAGGACTACATCCAGCATCTCTACGATTGTCTCCATGGGAGAATAGCAGCCTGCATTGCTGCGAAAGGTGGATATACACTGTACTAGTGCCGACATTGTGCATGCTCTGTTGCCTGTGTGTATGTGCCTGTGGTTCTGTCAGTGTGATCATGTGATGTATCTGACCCCAGGAATGTGTCAATAAAGTTTCCCCTTCCTGGGACAATGAATTCACGGTGTTCTTATTTCAATTTCCAGGAGTGTACATAACCATCTAAAATGTTTACTTAAAAAGTAAATGAACTGTTTGTATATACCAACGTTCCAAAGTGTCTAAAACAGTGGGGGTATGGCATGGGTAGTATGGCACTATACAGGTAAGGTACGGATGCATATATTGTAAATTATAAAACACCACTCTCACTGTTGTAATCATTTTTATAACCAACCGAATTATCAATGGATAACATTTTGCTGATAAATATATTTATAAATATATCCATAATTACTGAAGAGTGTATGATTCACAATTTTGGCAGTGAACAAAACTAGAGAGTTGATAATGTGAATGTTCTACAGAATTAATTACTTGAGACTTTAGGGTATTCTGAGATCTTCCACATGTTCTCCCACTCACTTATGAACATTTCTAGTTATGCTGTAAGCCACATATTTTGCTGAAACATCTCATCTCATCAAGCCAGGGTGTACAGTAGAGATTAATGTCATCTTTAATTAGTTACAATAAAAATGACTCAAGAATGTCTTCCATGCTAATTAAAGGTTCTGCAGAATGCAACAAATATTTCTAAGACATTTTTTCTATGTGTTTGTTCTCCAGTGATTCTTGCTGTATATTCTGCCACTCATCCCTTACATGAATCGGAAAATATATCCTCAAAATATTGTGCAGGGCCATTAATTGAGAAAGAATTGTGGTAGGGAAAAACAATTTTTTTAAAACTTTTTATATCTGCCTTTTAACTTCAGTTAACAAAGAAGCACTACCCATAGCTGTCTTGGCCAGGCTACCCACCATGGTCATGCCATGAGCTTTTCACATAAATGCCATAAAAATGCTGAGTGCATGGTGCTGTTACTTCCACAGCCCCTTGAGGGGGTGGGGGAGGGGGGGTGGGGTGGGAATCAATAGTGAGTTTGGAATGTATGACATAAGGCCCTGGGGTGATCACCAAAGAGATGTAGCTAGGACGGCGGCAACTCTCTTGTCTGCTGGCTCCCAAACTGAACAGACACACTTATCCTTGTCTCCCTGATTGCTTCCTCTCAGCCTCCCTGTATCAACACCTCTGAACTGGTGGTGTCTTCCTGGTGAAGCTGTATACCAAACATGAACAAATTTTCATTATGGTTTAATCTGAAATTTTACTTCAAAACAAAAGGATGATCAAACCTCACCTGTCAGGACCTGGCCATCCCAAACAGCATGCAATATATTACCGGTTGAGGTTGTGTACTATCAGAGAAATTAAAGTATTTATGATGATAGTACCATTGATAGGAAGATAGGCACTCACTGGTATGTAGCATGGTTTGTATAATGTTGTGGTAGACACAAGTCTGGTTACCATCTGGATTATATTAACATTGAACTATTTCACAGTAGCATGCCAGTTGATATTGCTGTGCCATCGAGTTCAACATTCACCTCAAACACAAATCAGAAAAACTGCATTGCTATTTTTCTTACAGTTATTTAAATTTGTGCTGTTACTGCACTCATGATTCACTGCCACAACAAAGGAAAATATAAAGTTTACTTGCGTTAACAATTCACAAGTACTATCCCCATTGTGCCAAAAGCTGATGATTTTCTCTGTGTGTTACTTTACCTCTTTACCAGTGTATCACGATAATGATTTAACAGCAAAAATATGGTTCAATACATACCTAGTGTACCAACAAACAAAACATATTATACAGGAATAACACAGTGAAATCCAGAATGGCTATATGAATGAGTAACATGTCTTACAACATACTAGCAGTTTCACGTTTGGAGCTCATTAGCATGTGATCCTCCCTGTAATATATGTGGCATTGTTGTACATTATGATTCTTGTAAACTCATTTTAATATTTGAGAATGTCATGGTTCACAATAGAAAAGTATTCTGTTCTACAAAACAATAAAAGAAAGTACTTACATCTTGCATAGCATCTAACTTCAGTACAGGCAGGAAAGCTTATAATGTTGCATGTGAATTACGTTACTGAAATAAACACACAAACATAAATTTCAGATAAGATTCACTATTGTGGTATGAATTAAAATGAAAAAGCGCTTTAATAGCTTGGTTGTCTGTAGGCATAAGACAAGAAACCATAAAACCACAGAAATTAAAAAATATTCAGACCATTTTATCACAAATGCTTACGATGTCAGGAATCAGAGAATGAAAATTTCTATTGGTTAAGTGCAATAACTTTCTTAGTTATAAATTGTTTGATTATTCTATCAAAAGTATAGTTTCCCTCCTATGTGTATGTAAATATATAGACCACCACATCTAATGTACATAAATAGATTGTATCAGCGACACCAATACAAAATTTCTATGTAGAATCTGTGCAACAAAATCAGGAAAAAGTCTGTGCAGCTATTTGTCCAAAAGTACTTCAACAGTAAGTTATTAATGTAATTTGAAGCTAATACATTCTGTGTAAAACTAAATAGCTTAACTATGTAACTATTAATTGTAAATTATTTTCTTCGGTAAGGAAAAGATATTACAAAGGTTGGGCAAATATGTGAAAAAACAGTGAGGAACACACACTACAACACAAATGCCAATGGTAGCCAAGAATGGAGGCTGTACTACTTTTTTTGACTATGAGCAGCACCTACGCAATGCTCTTAGTACGCTTCAAGTGTCAGTAGTGTCAGTAGTAGTCAGACGGTGTTCTGTGTAGTTGTGAGTGCATTATGTCAGCGCTAAATGAATTTGAACATGGGACAATTTTTGGCACTCGTATGGTGGGTGCTTCTGTAACCAAGGTAGCCGAAGTATTCGATGTTTCAAGGGACATCATATCAAAGATTTATATCGCATACAGGGAAAGCAGAAAAGTATCATCCACTAAGTCTATCTTGCTATCAATGGTACTATCATTTATAAATATATTTATCAGCAAAATGTTATCCACCAATAATTCTGTTGATTATAAAAATGATGACAACAGTGAGAGTGGTGTTTTATAATTTACAATATATGCATCAGTACCTTACCTGTATAGTGCCATACTACCCGTGCCATACGCCCCATTGTTTTAGACACTTTGGAAGGTTGGTGTATACAAACAGTTCATTTACTTTTTAAGTAAACATTTTAGATGGTTATGTATTGCAAGTCCTTTAGTCTGTAATTTCATGTGGACCTTAACTTTTCATTTTTGTCCAGTTTTCCTAATTTCATCATTTGTGATGAGTATTCTATATTCATAGGCTTTCATGGTGAGAGACAGTTTCCATTTAATTATTCTTGATTGTTGGTTGTGTCATACTCTAAACAGATGAGCCCATATTTGTGCTGCTATTGCAGGTGCAGATCCAAGGAAGTGGGAACAGTGGGCAGTATTGTGGAGGTCTTAATCTCCTCACCCCCCAACCCATCCATCTTCCCACATTTTAGTAGAAGTGGTTATATTTGTACATATATCAGTTTCCAAATTTTGATTTTAACAATCAGAAATTAAAGTACATGAAAACTAAGAGTTTTGAAGATAGCAAGATACTTTAGAACATACAGGCAACATTTAATACAGCATTCTTCTGAGTAACTTGTGTGAGAGGCAGGTAAAGGTGCTCTTTTGCAGGCCGACTTACCTGGTTTCAATATCAAATGCGACACACATCATGAGTGCACAGGTGGAATCAAAAAGACATGGAGGGTCACTAAGGTGAAACACAATAGAAAAAAGACCATCTACATAAAATAGTCACATCCCAGATACATGTGGAAACAACTGACAGAAAGAGCATTTCCCTCTTTCACACATTCATATAGCCGCAATCTGCAGACTGGTGATCACAATGGTACTGTCTCTCAAATATCTGAACATACGTTTTTTTTTCTGAATTGCAGTTTTTGATGGAGATTATGCTAAAGCAGTGTACCACTCACTGATGTAAACAAATTATTATGACTATTATTAAACAATATTTTTATATATTGATATTAATTAAACAATTTATTATTACAATAAAACATTTTATATATTTTATTGTTACTATTACACTAAAGAGCCAAAGAAACTGGTGCACCTGCCCAATATTGTATAGGTCCCCCGCAAACATGCGGAACTGCCGCAACATGACATAGCATTTACTCGACTAATGTCTGAAGTAGTGCTGGAGGAAACTGACACCATGAATCCTGCAGGGCTGACTATAAATCCATAGGAGTGCAAAGGGGTGGAAATCTGTTTTGAACAGCATGTTGCAAAGCTCCCAGAGATGCTCAATAATATTCATGTCTGGGGAGTTTGGTGGCCAGCAGAAGTGTTTAAACTCAGAAGAGTGTTCCTGGAGCCACTGTGTAGCAATTCTGGACGTGTGGGTTGTCACATTTTCCTTCAAATTGCCCAAATCTGTCAGAAGGCACAATATAAATAAATGGATGCATGTAAGCAGACGAGATGCTTATGTTTATGTTACCTGTCAGAGTCATATCTAGACATATCAGAAATCCCATATCATTCCAACTGCACGCACCCCACACCATTACAGGGCCTCTAGCAGTTTGAACAGTCCCCTGTTGACACGCAGGGTTCATGGATTTATGATGTTGTCTCCATTCCTGTAGACATCCACCCACTTGATACATTTTGAAACGATACTCGTCTGACAAAGCACATGTTTCCAGTCATCAGCAGTCCAATATCGGTATTGGCAGGCTCGGGTGAGGCGTAAGGCTTTGTGTCATGCGGTCATCAAGGGGACATGAGTGGGTCTTTGGCTCTGAAAGCCCATACTGATGATGTTATGTTGAATATTTTGCATGTGATAGTACCACATGACAAGCAATTCATGGGCAGTTAGAAGAGTCATATCATATTCAACAAGTGCAGGATCTTTCACTCACTGATTACAAGCCATGGGAAAACTTTTTCTCATTGTTTGTTGTAGAAACTACCATTTGTTTTAGAAACTACCAATTCGTTGTGAGTATTTTCAGTCATGAACCACGTACCTTGCTAAGATGCAATAACTTGTTGGTCTCAACAAAACAGATGGCTGTACCAGAGATGCAACCACAGTGGAGGAGTATCTGTAGAGAGGCCAGACAAATGTGTGGTTCCTGAAGAAGGGCAGCAGCCTTTTCAGTAGTTGCAGGGGCAACAGACTGGATGTTTGACTGATATGGCCTTGCAACATCAATCAACATGGACTTAACATGCTAGCACTGTGAACAGCTGAAAGCAAGGGGAAGCTACAGTCATTATTTTTCCCTGGGGTCATGCAGCTCTCCTGTATGCATCAACTTGGGTAATATATTCCAGAAGTAATAACATTCCCAGTTTCATTCTCTGGGCAGCCACTACACAGGAAGATATCATTATCAGGAAGACAAAACTGCTATTTTACAGGTGGGAGCATAGAATGTTAGATCCCTGAATTGGGTAGGTAGGTTATAGAATTCAGAAAATGGAATAGACAGATTGAAGTTTGATACAGTGGGAATTAGTGATGTGTGATGGCAGGAAGAGCAGATCCACTGCTCACATCAGTAGAGAGTTATAAATACCTTATAAGACAGGGATAATGCAGGAGTAAGTCTAATAATGAATAAGGAAATATGAAACATGGTACATTAGTATGAACAGCATAGTGATCGCGTTATAATAGCCAAGACTGACTGGAAGCCAACTACCACCTTCATAGGTGACATTTCTACATGAACTAGCTCCACAGATAATGAAGTGGCTGAAAGAATATGTGATGAAATAAAACAAATTACTAACATCGTTAAATGAGGAAAAAATTTAATTACAATGAGGGCTCAGAATTTGATGGGAACAAAAGAAAGAGAAGGAAAAAGGTATTAGAACATACTCTAAGAGAGAGAAACAAAAGGAGAAGGAGCCTGGTAGAATATGGCACAGAGCATAAATTATTCATTGCCAACACTTGATTTAAGAAACAAGTAAGATGACTGTATACGTTGAACAAACATAGAGACACTACATGAATTCAGACTGTTTATATAATGGTTAAAGGTATCAGAACCTGATTTAAAACTGTAAGAAACTTCAAGGGCCAGATGTGGACTATAGGCATAATTTATTGTTTATGTAAAGAAGTTAAAATTGAAGAAATTACAGAGATGTTAAATTAAGGAGACAGGATCTGGATAAATTGTAGGGACAAGAGGTTTCTGAGAGTTTCAGGGGAGCGACCAGACAATATTTGACAGAAACAGGGAAGGGAATACAACAGAAGACAAATGGATAGCTTTGAGAGAGGTAATAGTGAGATAGCAGATGATAAAGTAGGTGAAAGGAGATGGCCTGTTAGGAATCAATGGATAACTAAGGAGATACTGAATTTAACTGGTGGAAGGGGAAAATATAAAAATGCAGCAAATGAAGCAGGTAAAATGCAATACAGACATTTAAAAAATGAGGTTGAAAGAAAATACAAAATCGCTTTGCTAAAATGGCTAGGGGACAAATGCAAGGCTGCTAGGCTGGAGAAAGACAACCTGTTTACGGCATTTGCATATTTGGAGAAGTGTTTTGACAATGTTGATCGACTAAACGCTGAATATTTGGATGTAGCAATGATGAAATACAGGAGTGAAATGTAATTTACAGCTTGTACACAAATCATATTGTAGTTAAAAGAGTGGAAGAATATGAAAGAGAAGCAGTGAAAAGGGAATGAGGCAGGGTTTTAGTTCTCCCAATTGTTACTCAATCAAAAGTAAAACAAAGATAATAGAATGTAGGTGAATTAAAGCGATTACTAAGAAATTAGATTAGGAATGAAGACAATAAAAGCAGTGGATAAGGTTTGTTATTTTGGCAGCATAATAAAGGATGTTGCCCTCTTAGAACCATGGGCACTGCTGTTGGCTTGTGTGCCTCAGCAGTACAGATAGCTGTACCACAGGTGCAATGAAAATGGAGGGGTATGTGTAGAGACGCCAGAAAAACATGAGGATCCTGAAGAAGGGCAGCAGCCTTTTCAGTAGTTGCAGGAGCAACAGTCTGGATGGTTGACTGATATGGCCATGTAACACATCCAAAATGCCCTTGCTGTGCTGGTACTGAGAACAGGTGAACGCAAGGGGAAGCTACTGCTGTAATTTTTCCCAAGGGCACACAGCTCTACTTTATGGTTACATGATAATGATACTCTTCAGCTAAATATTCCAGAGATAAAATAGTCCACCACACCAATCTCTGGGACAGGATATCTATGGAGGATGTCATCCTCAGGAGAAATAAAACTGGTGTTCTATGGATTGGAGTGTGGGAAGTTAGAGGCCTTAATTTAGCAGGTACATTAGAAAATTTAAAAATAGAAATGGATAAGCTAAAGTTTATTGTCTTAGGAATTAGTGATGTTCAGTAGCAGGTGGAACAACATTTCTGGTCAGGTGAATATAGGGTTATAAATGCAAAATCAAATAGGGATAATGCAGGAGTATGTTTGATAATGAACAAGAAAATTGGAATGTGGGTAGGCTTCTATGAACACCATTGTGAAATCGTTATTATAGCCAAGACAGACAGTGAGCCCACACCCACCACAGTAGTACAAATTTGTAAGACAACTACACTGAAGAGCCAAAGAAACTGGTACACCTGCCTAACACTGTGTAGGACCCCACAAGTGTGCAGAAGTACCGCAACATAATGTGGCATGGACTCGACTAGTATCCGAAGTAGTGCTGGTGGGAATTGACACCATGAATCCTGCAGGACTATCCATAAAACTGTAAGAGTACATCAGGGTGGAGGTCTTTTCTGAACAGCACATTTAAAGGCATCCCGGATATGTTCAATAATGTTCATGTCTGGGGTGTTTTGTAGCCAGCGGAAATGTTTAAACTCAGAAGAATGCTCCTGGAGCCACTCTTTAGGAATTCTGGATGTGTGAGGTGCCACATTTTCCTTTGAATTGCCCAAGTCTGTCAGAGGGCACAATGTACATGAATGGATGCATATGATCAGACAAGACATGCAGGGTCCATAGATTTATGATGATATGTCTATTCCTGTACACGTCCACCCCCTTGCTGCAATTTGAAACGATACTCGTCTGACAAGTTTCCAGTCATCAACAGTCCAATATCAGTATTGACAGGCTCAGGTGAGGCATAAAGCTTTGTGTCATGCAGTCAGCAAGGGTACATGAGTGGGTCTTTAGCTCGGAAAGCCCATACTGATGATGTTTTGTTGAATATTTCGCATGCTGAGACTTGTTGATGGCCCAGCATTGAATTCGGCAGCAATTTGTGGAGGTGTTGCACTTCTGTCACATTGAACGATTATCTTCAGTTGATCTTGGTCCCGTTCTGGCAGGATCTTTTTCCAGGTGCAGCGATGTCACAGATCTGATGTATTTCTGGATTCCTGATATTCATACCCCACATCATCTCTACATCAGAGATGTTGTATCCCATCACTCATGCGCCGACTATAACATCACATTCAAACTCACTAAAATCTTGATAACCTGCCATTGTAGTAGTAGCAACCAATCTAACAGTTACAACAGACAATTATTGTCTTATATAGGCATTGCCAACTGCAGCACCACATTTTGCCTCTATACATATCTCTGTATTAGAATACAGTTTCTTTGGCACTTCGTTATAGATCTGTAGGTGATGAAGAGATTGTACAAGTGTATGATAAGATAAAATAAATTATTTCGATAGTTCAGGGGGACAAAAACTTAATTGTGATGGACTGCAATTTATAGTAAGAAAATTGAGGGAAATAAAAGTTGTAGGTGAATATTGGCTGGGGAAAGGAATGAAAGAGGAAGCTCCCTGGTAGAATTTTGCACAGAGCATAGTTTAATCATAGTTAATGTGTGGTTTAAAAATAATGAAAGATGACTATGAAGAAGAAACGTTAGGAGGTCTCAGACTGATTATATAATGGTAACACAGATATTTTGGAAACAGGTTTTAAAGTGTAAGAAATTTCTCGGGGCAGATGTGGACTCTGACCACAATTTTTGGTTATGAACTGTAGATTAAAACTATAGAAATTGTGAAAATGTAGGAAATAAAGGAAATAGACCCTGGATAGGTTGAAAGAGCCAGAGGTTGTTGAGAGTTTCAGAGGGAGTATTAGGGGATGACTGACTAGAAACGGGGAAAGGAATACAGTGGAAGATGAATGGGTACCTCTGAGACATGAAATAGAGAAGGCAGCACAGGATCAAATAGGTAAAAAGACAAGGCCTAATAGAAATCCATGGATAACACAGGAGATATTGAATTTAATTGATCAAAGGAAAAAATATTATAATGCACCAAACAAAGCAGATGAAAGTGAATCCAAATGTCTAGAAAATGAGATTGAAGGAAATGCAAAATGGCTCACTAGGACTGGCTAGAGGACATACGTAAGGATTCAGAAGCAAATATCACTTGGAGATAGATGGAGACCACCTGCAAGAAAATTAAAGAGACCTTTGGAGAAAAGAGAAGAAGACATATGAGTATCAGGAGCTCAGATGGAAAACCATTCCTATGCAAAGAAGGAAAAACTGAAAGGTGGAAGGAATATATAGGGGCTCTGTACAAGGAGATGAACTTGAAGGCATCATTACAGAAATGGAAGAGCTTGAACAGTCCCCTGCTGACATGCAGGGTCCATGGATTCATGAGGTTGTCTCCACATCCTTTAACATCCATCCACTCGGTACAATTTGAAATGAGACTTGTCTGACCAGGCAACATGTTTTCAGTCATCAGCAGTCCCATGTCCATGCTTACGGGTCCAGGTGGGGTCTAAAGCTTTGTGCTGTGCTGTCATCAAGGGTACATGAGTGACCTTCAGCTCTGAAAGCCCATACTGATGATATTTCATTGAATGGTTTGCATGCTGACTCTTGTTGATGTCCCAGCATTGAATTCTGCAGCAATTTTAGGATGGTTTACACTTCTGTGACATTGAATGATTCTCTTCACTCGTTGTTATTCCTGTTCTCGCAGGATCTTTTTCCGATGACAACGATGTCAGATATTTGATGATTTGCCATATTCCAAATATTGGCGGTACACTCGTCAAATGATTGTACGGGAAAATTCCCACTTCGTTGCTATCTCGGAGATGCTGTGTCCCATCACCTGTGCACTGACTCTAACACCACATTCAAACTCAGTTAAATCTTGATGACATGCCGTTGTAGCAGCAATAACTGATCTAACAACTGATCAAGATACTTTTTGTCTTCCATAGGCGTTGATGACCACAGCGCCGTATTCTGCCTTTTTACGTATCTCTCTATTTGAATATGCATTCCTATACAACTTTCCTTCGCGCTATAGTGTATTAAAACCATACATATAGGTGGTATGTTAAAAGTAGGTGTGACTGAAAGCCAGGCCACCACAACCCCCCTCTGAACCAAAACATGGCACCATGCCTACCTTCATCAATATGTGTAATACAAGTTGAACTCTGATGTACTGACTTCCTTCTGTCTGCTGAAAAAATCTGTTATTATAAGGATCAGGTATCATGCACAATCTGGAAAAAATTCGACATAAAATTGGTGTTAGGTCAGTCTGCTGTTGTTGTTGATTTCAGTCAGCTGTATTTAATGGTCAATACTAGTCAATCCTGTCTCTTTCTCTTCACCTCTGCAGAGCTACTGCCCATTTTAACTTGCTATCTGTCATCTAGCCTTGGTGTTCCTCTACAATTTTATTCCCTCCCACCCCCTTCCACCCTTTGTCAGTACCCCCCCCCCCCCCCTCCCCCAACATAAACACAGATTCCACACTTACCAAAGTGGTGATATATTGGTGATGAGAAACATGATCTATCAACCAGTCCCTTCTTTTAGGGAAGTTATGTCAGAAATTTGTTTCCTCCCCAGTCTATGCATATAATCTTCAGTGTTCTTCTGTAAAACTACATTTCTAAAGCTTCTATTCTATTCTTATTTGAACTGTTTATTGTCCACGTTTAAGTTCCACACAACACTACACTCCAAACAAATACCTTCAGAAAAGACTTTCTAGCATTTAAATTTATATTTTGTGCCCAGAAATGATGTATTTTTGTCAGAAAAACTTCACTTGCTTTTGGATCTGGGTCTCATATCCTATTTACATCAGCCATCAACACTTATTTTCCTTATCAAATAGCAGAACTCACCTACCACTTTTAGTGTCTCATTTCCTAATTTCATTCCGTCAACATCACTTTATTACTGTTATTGATAATCATTTTTTCTATCTTACCTGTCTTTTCAAGACACTATCCATTCTTTTGAACTGTCTTCCATGTCCTTTGACATCACTGAAAGAATTATAATCTCACTTGAGAAACTTCAAATCTTTAATGCCTTTTCAAAATTTGTCCTTGGTTTCCTTTAATGCTTGTTCAATGTGCAGATTATAAAGTATCAGGGAAAGGCTACAACACTGATTCATACCATTTTTAATCACCACATGCCATTCATATCCTTCAACTGTTAAGACAGCAGTCTCATCTCTGTACAAGTTTTTGCTAACCTTTTGCTCCCAGTATTTTATCCCTCCTATTTCAGAATTTCAAAGAGAGTATTCTAATCAGCATTTTCAATAGTTCTCTCTAAATTAACAAGCATCGTAATTGTAGAATTGCCTTTCTTCAGCATATGTTGTAAGATTAGTTGTAAGGCGAGTATTGTCTAGCATCTTTCTGCATTTCACTGGAATACAAACATGTCTCTCCAGATGTCTGCATCCACCAGTTTTTTTTCATTCTTCTGCAAATAATTAATGTCAGTAATTTACCATCAAGATTTATTAAACTGATGATCAAATAATATTCACATTGGCCTATTTGGAATGGGAATTATCTCTACCATCATTAATTCCAATGGCATTTTGTAGTCTCATATGTCTTATATAGCAAATGTAATAGTTCTGTCATGGACAGTTTGTCAGTGATCTCAGAGATTTTGAACATTGTCTACTCCTGGGTCCTTGTTTCATCTTAAATCTTCTCATAGTGTCATATCCCATCTCGGCATTAGTTACTTCCTATTCCATTTCTATAATATTGCCTTTAAATTCATTTCCTTTCAGATTCCCCACCGTTGTTTAGTAGTGTTGGCCACCTGAACTTTGGATACTCACAAAATTTCTCTTTTAACCCAAAGTTTCCTTTATTGACTGTGGATACTTTATCACAGACCCATTCCCTTTGACTGTTCAGAGATGTCAATAAACCCACCCAAAGATGTAAAGAACCATGCATGAGCAGCGCCTATTTGATGGAGGTGGTCTGACAGCTTATCAGTTCCAGTCATTCCTCGAGGAGGGAGAGACATGGCTCATGTTTTCTGTAGTTCAACCATGCCTAGATGGCCAATACCGCAGTTCGATCATGTCTGCATTGTTACTTTGTGCCAGGTAAGACTGTCAACAAGGGAAGTGTCCAGGCATTTTGGAGTGAACCAAACCAATGTTTTTTGGACATGGAGGAGATGCAGAGAGACAGGAACTGATGATGACATGCCCCACTCTGGTGAACCAAGGACTACTACTGCAGTGGATGACAGCTACCTATAGAATATGGCAGAATGCTGACAGCAACACCTCCACGTTGAATAATGTTATGGCTCTAACTGTGCAGAATAGGCTGCATGATGAGCAAATTCCCTCCCGACGTCCATGGCGAGGTACATCTTTGGAACCACAACACCACGCAGTGCAGTACAGATGTTCCCAACAACATGCCAAATGGAACACTCAGTATTGGGTTCACATTCTCTTCACCGAAGACTGTTGCATATGCCTTCAACCAGACAATCATTGCAGATGAGTTTGGAGGCAACCCAGTCAGGCTGTCCAGCGAGTGCAGCAAGGTGGAGATTCCCTGCTGTTTTGGGGTGGTATTGTGTGGGGCTGATGTACACCACTGGTGGTCATGGAAGGTGCAATAATGGCTGACTGATACATGAATGCCATGCTCTGACTAATAGTGCAACCGTATCAGCAGCATACTGGTGAGACATTCGTCTTCATAGACGATAATTCATGCTCCCATCATACACATCTTGTGAATGACTTCCTTCAGGACAACGACATCACTCAACTAGAGTAGCCAGCAGGTTCTCTTGACATAAACCCTATCAAACATGCCTAGGATAGATTGAAAAGTATTGCTTATGATGACGTGCCCTACCACCCCCGAACTGCTGTTGAGGAGTGGGACAAACCGGACCAACAGTGATGAACTTGTGGATAGTATTCCATGACGAATACAGGCATGCATCAATGCAAGAGGTATTAAAGGTACATTTGTACTGCAATCTGGACCACCACCTCTAAACGTCTCGCTGTTTGGTGGTACAACACTCAATGTGTGGTTTTCATTAGCAATAAAAAGGGTGGAAAAGATGTTTATTTTGATCCTTATTTCAATTTTCAGTACAGGTTCCAGAACTCTTGGAACTGAGGTGATGCAAAACTTTTTTTGATTTGTGTATGTTGAATTTCATCCTGCACCTCTTACAGAATTGTAGCGGAAATGTAGAAGTCAGTACATTGTAGTTCGAAGTGTTATAGTCCCAATGAAGACTACATCCAATAGAGGGCGAAGTGTCGGTCAGTCTTTTGACAATATGACACAACCCGGAAGAAGTTATGGAAACAATATGCTAATTAACTGATAATATTTGGTAGACACTAAACCTGCTCCCCAAAAATAATACAAGAAAATTTCTCAGTTGCAAAGTTTAAGTAAGATGATAGTTGCCTGAATTTATGTTCACAGAGTTTTAGCAGCCTTTCAATTGTGGTAGAAGGAATGTTATTCAGGGTTTGCTAACAGAAATAAATCAAAATAGATCACAATTTTCCACCATTGCTAATCTCAGCTATGAGCGCCCACAATCTCCTCCTCCAATATTACACCAAGAACAAGTCCTTTGAAAACTTAAACAAGTGAAGAATCTTTCCATGTACCATACCTGCTGATTTTTATTATATGCAGGATGTTTTATATTTTGATAAGTTGGAAGTACAGACCAAATCAAGGAAAAATTATGCTGTGAACATAAGGTCTGAAATGCATAGCTTAAGGTCTGTGAAAATTTGTTCATCTTCACTGCTGTGAAATGCATCTCTTCTACTGCAAGCTCTTTGCTATTATGACTGATCTACAAAATGTTTTTATGAAATGAGAATTTTATATTCTGCTACTGTGGGACAGTAGGGTTTCTAGTGCAAGTTGCTTGCTATTCCATGCAACCTGCACTTGTGATCCATTTGATCCATTGTGAAAGGAGGTGCTCGGTGTACAATGTGAAATGTTAAAGTATTTCACACACTTACCAAAATATATGCTGGTTCCATGAGAACTTATTTATACCTCAACCATTATTATCCTCTTTTTTGTAGAGAGTCATTACTTAAGCTGTGTTCAGTTTTTTTTTTTTTTTTTTTTTTTTTTTTTTTTTTTTTGGCATGGGGGGGGGGGGGGGGGGGGGTAATCAGTTGAAGTTGTAGACTAGAAGCTTGGCTAGGAAGGGAGCAAATTTCTTTATACTGAAGATGGGTATACTGCCTATACCAAATGAGTGTTTTGATTAGTGTTTCTTAATTGTGTCTAGCATTTCACCCTCACTAGTCAGGAATAGGAAGAGAGTCTTATCATGATTTACATTTGAACTGATTTATTACTGGACACTGTGAGATTTTCTGTATGGGATTTCCTGCTACCTGTGTAAAATGGAAAAAAATTATTTGGAGTTCTTCTGGGGTCCAATAATACTGCTGAGCATCTGGGAGGTTAATATTTTGGAGTTCTGGACATTCTTTTACTGTTTCCATTCTTGGGGAGTATTCCCCATGGCTTTTATTTTACTTTCAGAGATTTTATGTATATGTCATTTGCTATTGTTTTTGCCTGTTTTACAACTCTGCTGAGGATTCTCTTGTAGGATTTATACATATTAAACTCTGAAGATATGTTCTGTATGGGTGTTTTGTGCAAAAGCCTTTTTTCGGATATTTATATTCCAATGGTAATCCAATATTTTTTTTTTACTTTCTTTTTGTATTTTTTTCTTTTTAATGGGGAAACAGTGATAAAAATAATAAGTACAGTTGCTATTGAAACTATGAAGAGTGCCATCAGTATTTGAACATTTGTACATTTCTTCCCAGTTTTCTTTGCTCAAGCAGTGGCTGTAGCAGTTTGTTGAGCTAAACTAATTTTCTAAGTCAAAAGTAAGTTTTTGTTCTAGCTGGTGCCCAAAGCCTGTGTCCTGTGTTCCTGCTAGTTCATTTGCACATTAGTGAATATCTAGTCAATTGTCAAGGCTGATGTTGTTACGTGTGGTTTTTAAGTTGATGGTTGAAAGCAGGTTCAGTAAATCTATTTTTTGGCTTTGATTAGTTTGCACAGGCTATACTGAAGTTCCTACACAGAATTACTCTTCTGTTTATATGCATTAGTTTGTTGACCAGTGAATCAAAGCATTTTAGAAAGTTGTGTATAGAGAGCTTATGACCATCTGGATGTGCTGTGCAGAAGCATTACCAATGAAATAGTGAAGTAGGCCATACTTCAATGAAATCCATTTAAATGTCAGTGTTCCAAATATTGTGATTATGGAATATAACATCCGGAAGCAATAGAATTTACCATTAAATTATCTATAAGGAATGACACTTTAAAAAAGGAGAGCTGGACAAAATTCTTGGTAAACAGAATACTGGAGATCTCAAATGGAACATGCATACAGATTCCTTATGCTGTAAGCTGTTTAGAAACATATTATGCATAACATGGTTAGTAAATATTCTAAGGATATGTGAGTACTAAAAATTCCTTGTCCTACATTATTGTCATTAAATTTAAACTGTGTGATAGAAATATGGCATGCAACAGCACAAATCAACTTAAGCACATTATTGATACTATGGAAAACGCTATCAAAGGTATTTGTGGTGATGAACCTAGAGGATCATGTAGGAACCTCGTTCAAAGTATAATAAAATACAAAAATTAAGATACCATGCAAATAGCCACAGAACAGCATTATATGAAAGAAAAATGCCCTTCATAATGGGCTGAAGGTAGGCATGTCCTAACTTAGGGCCTGACATCTCTTCACACTAGCAAATTAAATGAACATCTGAAAATTCCATTTATTCTCTTGGTGAGGTCTATACCATTATGAAAAGTGCTTTTTAAGTACTTCAAACTTATAATTTCAGGTAATTCACAAGCTGTATAATGATAGTAAAAATACCTACAATGCTGTTGTTTATATATTAACAAATGTAAAATGCATTAAACTGTATTGTTACACACAAATCTTTAGTTTGTAATTTGTAAACTGGTGTAGTCAGAAGAATAATCTGTATGATGTCCTGAAACTATGTTATTTCTAGGAATAGTATTTGGTTATTCAATGCTGAACAAATATTATTATCATAAATTTGTTTAAATTTGGACTATTATTTATGAAGACATTCAGTAAGTGGTAGCAGTGTATTAAACTGCATAATGCTGGAGAAATAAACTCTTTCTTGAACCACATTAAGACTTTGTGTTGTACACAAAATACTTGCTGGTGCATTTGAAGAGAGAAATTTTACTATGGATGAAAGTCAACAAGGAAAATTTATACTGTTAGGTAGAGGTAAGGATCTCCACCTCCTTCATAACACGTATGTACGTAAGCATCTATGGTGGATATTTCAGCCACTGAAGTGTTAATACACAGTGCAAATCTTGCTGAATGAGGTGTTTTAAAAAGATGAAGATTGTGGGTTGACCAATTACATTTTCTGTCTATATAAGCACACAGGAATTTTGTAATCTCAACTTTCTGTAGTGACTATCCTCTACACTTTATGTTAACTTCTTCAAGCTCTAGTTTTGGTATATGTAAACACATATACTGGTAATGGGTTTCATCTGCATTGAATGGGAGACTACTTGAAGATATTCTGTATAAGATTTCAGTGAAAATTTAATTCTCAGGCAAAAAAGGGTTAACCTAGTTTTTGTATAGGGACTGAGTCACAGGTCATTAATTAAAATAAGAATGTTTAGATGTTTATTTGTCTCTCATTTGATTTCTATATTCAGTGCACTAGTTAACAGATCAAAATGGACCAATAAATACTGATAATCAGAAAATGAGGAATAGGGTTTAACACCACATACACAACCATCAGAAAATGAACAACATGTGAAGTGTCATAGGAGCATCATGAATTAATAACTAATAATAAAAACAAATAGTAATTAATTAATTATATTCTATTTGCAATTAGTAACACATCCCGTCGAACTGTGGTAAAGTACGCCTAATAAGTGCTGCTTTTTCAAAGATAATTCCCGTACAGGTTATCTCCCTGCATCAGAAACCAACTGTGAAGGGCAGTAACTTCTGAGGTCTCACTGGAACAAATGTACAAGAATTTTAGATTTTAAGATCTTGCATTGATGTGAGCAAAGCATTTGCTTTGGCACTGCTCATATAGAACTGGTTAGATCAATGCTGTAGTAACTACTCAGACTAGTGTGATCATTACCAAAGTTTTGGAAAAGACCTACAATTGCTTTCCTCTATTGGCTGAGAATACTGACCTCCATTTAATATTTGTATTTAAACACAGGGTAAAATCATTTTTGACTGCCTCCATAGCTGAATGGTTAGTACTGTTGCAGAAGGACCTAGGTTTGGTTCCCAGTACCTCCTCAGATTTTTTGGAGTCCTGGAACCGTGTCCCCTCTCACATATGATGCCAATTGAGGAACTGCTTCAACAATGAAGCATCAGAATAATTAGCATTAATCTGCTGATAATAGCAGCTGGAGGGATTGATGACATGCTGATCACATACATGAAATGTATTTGCAGTTGCAAGTGCAGGCAACCATCAGTTGTATAATGGAATGATGACAATGAAAATTTGTGCTGGGCTGGAACTCAAACCCGCCTTTCCTGTGGTCATCTTACGACTAGGCTCTCTGAGCATGCATGATTTCCAGACCCAAACTTCCATATGCCATCAACCATAAGCCTACAGACTGCACTTGTACATACATTATGTATATTCCCGTACCTGGCAGACATTTTTCCATTTGTAGTCACTTGCCCAGTGTTGGTGGATAAGTAAGATATTGCAGTGCCTATGTTATTCATAAGTTCAATGAAATGTTCTTTTGGATTGCATCATACTTCTGAATAACACAAGCACTGCAGTGCCATGTGTTATTGTACACTTACTACAAGTCCCACTATCACAGATTGCTCCTCGTACTGTACTGTAGGGAACAGCAATCCAGTCAGAGCAGGTTTAACAACTAATTCATGAGTGGTACTGTGTTTAGAAAGTTTATTTGTATTTTGGGCTGGGAAACTGCAACATGGTTATCTACCACAATGTTCTTCCTTTTATACATTTTTGCTACTGATATCTTACATTCCTCCCCCCCCCCCCCCCCCAAAAAAAAAAAAAAAAACTGAACACAGCTTAATTAATGACCCTCTACAAAAAGAGGATAATGGTTGGTTACTCAGGAAAACTGTGTAATAAGTACCATGTACCATAAGGCTCTTTCTGGGACCAGTTTTGTTTCTGCTTTACATAAATGAGCTGCAACCAACCATCCCATATCACAGGAACATTAACTTTGCTGATGAAACACATGAGATAATCAAAGGAACAACTGAAGAATCAAAATGTATACCTCAGACATTAAAAACTGATTTTCTGCTAACAGTGTAATAATAAATATACATAAAAAAATTACTACGAATCCATATACAACATAGAATAAGCATCATTAGCTCCATCTGTGGAGTTATTTCATCAAAAACTTGCAAAATGTAAGTGCTATGAACTTTCTTGGAATATGAATCCAGGGAGATTGACGTGGGTCCAACATACAAAGTATGTAACTAATAAACTGAACATCATCTGTTATTGCCCTAAAATTCTGTTCAACTCCACATCAAAGGAAACAATAAAAATGCGTGCTTTCCCAAAGCAGAATTTTTACTGGGATATGTCATAATCTTCTGCAGAAACTTGAGTGCTAGCAAAATTTGTTTCACAGCTGAAAAGAGAGTTGTATGAGCCATGGAAAGGACAGCTCCCAGAAGCATGTCATTATTGTAGGGATTGTGTTAAGTGTGAAAAAGTAAAAGAGAATTAAAAAATTCAAGGTTCTGTGTACAAATATCTCCCCAGTAAATGTTTTTACAGATAAATAAATATTTTAGTGTAAAGAAGTAGAATATTATATGACACATTTTTATCATGATGTCATATAAATAGTAAATTGTAATTTTTAAATTTGTGTCTTTTCTTCAAAATGCAGTATTTGTAAACTATGGACAAAAAATACTGCAACAACCTGTAAATATGATGGAGAGTAAATTTGTGTCCCTTGTGAAAAATGATGTTTTAAAATATGATCATACAATGTGCTAAGAATGATAAACATCCTACTGCCTTTTGTGTTTTGCTGAAGAGTATCCATGCATGTTCCTTTTTAAGATTTAATCACAGTCTCAATTGAAAAAAGGTAAGTATGAAGAGTTTTTTTGTATGTAACACCTCCACATTTGTAATAGATATACAGTTTATAATCATTGCATTACTTAATTCATGTTGTCTCATCTCCTCACAATTCCATATTAGTTTGTATCTATGTATAAAAATAATGAAGTGCATCAATAAGACAATATGCTGCAACTAATCTATAGTCTGCATTGAATATTATTTTAGAGTTAGTAGAACAGTACAAGTACTGGTACTTTACATCATTAACATACGTCATGAAAGCAAGGGCGAAAAAATGGAAACTTGAAGCACTCCCTGTTTGATATCCATAAGTTTGGATTTGAAAGACCCCCTGTTTCTTATAAACAACACAAACGGTTCCTCATATACAATTTATTAGTTTATAGCCAGTACCCGTTTTACCCAGGTTCCACAGCCTCTCAAGTAATATGGTGATGTTGACATAATAAAAAACTGTATCAACATCAAGGAACACGCCAGTAGCATACTCCTTGTTCTCTGTGCATGTTATTATTTTGTTGTTAATTGTAATTCAGCTACTGATATAAAGTTATTTTTCATAAAGTCATTCTGATTTTCAAATAGTAGATTGTGTTGCCTCAGGAATGCAATTAGTCTAGTATAAATAACTTCCTCAGTTACCTTAGAAAGTGCAGATAAGATTAATATCGGAGACTGTTTTCAGCTCTAGATTTATCCCCTTTCTCTAAAATAGCGGCTACTTGTCTATTTTTGGATTCTTTGGGAAACTGCCTAATTCAGTTCTGTCATTTACCGTTGTGGCCATGGAATCACATATGTTGTCTGTGCACCTTTTTAATGTGTTGATAGGTAATCCATCATAGCATGCTAATTTTGTATCTTGTTAGTGACCTTACTATGTATTTTATTTCCTTGCTGTTAGTTGGGGCTACGTATATGCTTTGTTTAAATGAAATGCACTTGTACCTATACTGCAGATTGTTGTAATGGTTACTGATGGACTTTCCAACAAAAGACAAGTACTCGTTAAAAACATTTGAGGCGTGATATTTGCATTTGTGACAAAAAAAACATACATACATAAAGGAGGAGTAATGCAACATAAACGAAAGTTGGTAGGCATAATTCTACATCTGAAAGATGATGTCTGTACAGATTTCACACCAGTCACGTTAGAGTAGCACCAGTAGCGCCTCTGTGAGGATGAAAGTCAGGTTTGCTTCAAATACACGCTGTAACAGTCTTGATCGTTAGTTACCTTCTAGATTGGACATGCTGAGTTGATGTTAGTCAAGAATTCCTGCAGGGTGACAAAGATGCCATTATCAGCCGCTCAATGAGTTTTAACTAGGTCATGTACTAGGGCTACGAGAAGCTTATTGTTCCTTCTACAATACTGCAGAATGACTTGCTATGAATTTAGCCACTGTACATGACAGCTGTGGTAGTGATCATGAGAATGTATGGTCATCTGAAGACCAGACTCTAGATGTCCAAGTGAGACTAAGGAGATGGAAGACTATCATGTTTATTATATGACCCTGGCACATCACAGTTCACCTGCAGCAGTAATTTGAGATGCACTTGGTGCCACAGTGACACTACAAGCTGTTGTGAATCGGTTACTTCAAGGATAGCTCTGAGCCAGTAGCCCGGTAGTGTGCATTCTGCTGACCCCAAAACCCCACTGTTTGTTATTTCTGTGGTATCAAGCAGCAGCTCATTGAAGGCAGGGTGGAGGTCAGCTGTGTTTTTTGATGAAAGCTGGTTCTGCCTCGGTGACAGTGATGTCTGTATGTTGGTTAGAAAGAGACCAGCTGAGGTCCTGCTACCAACCATTCTGAATGCTAGACATGTTGAGCTTACACCTGGAGTTACAGGATGGGGTGCAATTTTGTATGATAGCAGGAACAATCTGGCGATTATCCCATGCACCCTGACTGCAAATTTGTATGCCTGTATGGTGATTTGACCTGTTTTGCTGCCATTTATGAACTACATTCCAGGGGCCTGTTTGCCATGAGGATAACGGTCACCCACATACTGGTGCTGTAACCCAACAAGCTCTACGGAGTGTCGACATGCTGAATTGGCCTGCTTGATCAACAGGTCTGTCTCCAATAAATCACATCGTCCAATGACAACTCCAGCGTCATCCACAAACATCTCATCTAACGTCCCTGTATTGACTGACCAGTTGTAAGAGGCATGGAACTCTTAATTTGTGTGTGTGAAACCTTATGGGACTTAACTGCTAGGGTCATCAGCCCCTAAGCTTGCACACTACCTAACCTAAATTATCCTAAGGACAAACACAGACACCCATGACCGAGGGAGGACTCAAACCTCCACCCGGACCAGCCGCACAGTCCGTGACTGCAGTGCCTTAGACCGCTCGGCTAGTCCAGCATGGCCATGGAACTCTATTGCACAAACTGACATATGGTGCATGCACAACACAATTATTACACGTTTATATACTTGTATTCAACTTTATAGTGGTTTCATCAGTTATTAATGTGTCATCATTTCATATTTGCTATGGCTTATCTCATTGTTACATTATCCTGTGATCTTGCTGCATCAATCACTTAAATATGTTACCCTGGCAGATGTATTCCTGAAATTTTATTGATCTACGTTAATTACTATTTATGTTAATTGCCCTAGCAATCCGTAAAGCGATTTATAGCTTCCCAAACAGCTAAACCAGTGTTAGTCAAGTTTCTTACCATCGTGGCTACCTATTTACTCCTATTTTCTAACAGCAGATCTTTGTAACGATCATGATAGTTCTTAAATTCTACCTTTAGTCTATTATTGTTGCTATTCTTTGGCACTGCAAATTGGGAAAGTCTAAGTTTTTCTCATGCTGTTTTCAAATCATGATTTATGCAGTTATTTTTTGTACTTTTTTCTAGTAATTTACTGGCAAGACCATTTCTTGGCATGAGGCATCAAAGCAAGAATAAAAGTCTGATGCAAGTTCATTGAATCTAAAGTAGTTATTTTCAAAACACTGCAAGGTTGTTAGGTTACTGATGAGATCTTCAGCGCTGTTGTTGCAGGTTATTCATCACATAATTTTCCTTTTTGCTTCTGATATGAGTATTTGCAGCTTGTATCAGCACCTCTACAGCATGATGGTGAGAAACGGCAAGCTTCAGAACTGATGCATTATTTGTAAAGTGATACATGTTAGTTATAATGTTATCAATGTACGATTTGGTGTTATTAACCCCTCTAGTGGGCTCATATATCAGCTAAGTTAAGTTAAAATGACTTATTATTAGCCTTAGGTCTTTTGGAACTGGAGTCATTAGGCAGCAAGTCAATTTTTGCATCCCTATTTAGTATGATGTTAAACCAGCCATTTTTATGCAGTGCTATTTTGTCTACGCCAACAAGCAGGTCATTAAGAACTCCAAAGAAAATATCTCACTCTGTATTTCACTGCTTACAGAGCTTCATTTGTTTTGGTTTGGTGCTGATAGCATTCATGACTGTGACATTCAATTCTTCAGACTTTTGGAGCTGTCATCCCTTTATCTGTTATCACAATCCTCATCAATGGCCATCTGCCACAATCACTCAACACATGTGTTTGTTCACATTGTGACTTTTCCACTTTCCCTGTACATGGTATATATCTTTGATATGATGTCTCTTGAAATATCAAATACTTTGACTACCTTGCTTACAGAAGTTATACAAGTGCTAAAAGTTGTCCCATATTCAAATTCACTTAGCTCTGACATAATGCACTCAAAACCACACAGAACACTGTGCTGACCACTACAGACACCTGCAGCATACTGAAAGCATTGCATAGGTGCTGTACATAGTCAAAAAAAGCAGTACAGTCCCCAGGCTTGGCTACCATTGGCATTTGTGTTGTAATGTGTGTTTCTCACTGTGTTACCACATATTTGCCCAACCCATGTAATATCTTTTCCTTACTGAAGAAAGTGATTTATAATTAATAATTATATAGTTAAGTTATTTGGTTATACATGGACTGTATTAGCCACCAATTACATTAATAACTTACTGTTGAAAAAGTTCTGGACAGACTGCTGCACAGGCTTTTCCTCATTTCAGTGCAGATATTCCATGTACAAATTTTGTATTGGCATCCCAGATACAATCTGTTTATGGACATCAGATACCGTGGTCCATATTTTTACATATTCATCGGAGAGAAACAATACTTTTGATAGAATAATGAAACAATACATAACTAAGAAAGTTATTGCACTTAAACAACACAGATTTTCATTCTCTGATTCCTGATATTGAAAGCATTTGTGATAAAATGATCCGATTTTTTTTAAATTTCTGTGGTTTTATAGTTTCCTGTCTTACGTCTATAGACAACCAAGCTATTAAAGTGCATTTTCATTTTAATTCATACCACACTAGTGAATCTTATCAGAAAATTATGTTTGTGTGTTTATTTCAGTAATGTTATTCATAATTGGTATGAACTGCTGCTATTATACATACACTCCTGGAAATGGAAAAAAGAACACATTGACACCGGTGTGTCAGACCCACCATACTTGCTCCGGACACTGCGAGAGGGCTGTACAAGCAATGATCACACGCACGGCACAGCGGACACACCAGGAACCGCGGTGTTGGCCGTCGAATGGCGCTAGCTGCGCAGCATTTGTGCACCGCCGCCGTCAGTGTCAGCCAGTTTGCCATGGCATACGGAGCTCCATCGCAGTCTTTAACACTGGTAGCATGCCGCGACAGCGTGGACGTGAACCGTATGTGCAGTTGACGGACTTTGAGCGAGGGCGTATAGTGGGCACACGGGAGGCCGGGTGGACGTACCGCCGAATTGCTCAACACGTGGGGCGTGAGGTCTCCACAGTACATCGATGTTGTCGCCAGTGGTCGGCGGAAGGTGCACGTGCCCGTCGATCTGGGACCGGACCGCAGCGACGCACGGATGCACGCCAAGACCGTAGGATCCTACGCAGTGCCGTAGGGGACCGCACCGCCACTTCCCAGCAAATTAGGGACACTGTTGCTCCTGGGGTATCGGCGAGGACTATTCGCAACCGTCTCCATGAAGCTGGGCTACGGTCCCGCACACCGTTAGGCCGTCTTCCGCTCACGCCCCAACATCGTGCAGCACACCTCCAGTGGTGTCGCGACAGGCGTGAATGGAGGGACGAATGGAGATGTGTCGTCTTCAGCGATGAGAATCGTTTCTGCCTTGGTGCCAATGATGGTCGTATGCATGTTGGTGCCGTGCAGGTGAGCGCCACAATCAGGACTGCATACGACCGAGGCACACAGGGCCAACACCCGGCATCATGGTGTGGAGAGCTATCTCCTACACTGGCCGTACACCACTGGTGATTGTCGAGGGGACACTGAATAGTGCACGGTACATCCAAACCGTCATCGAACCCATCGTTCTACCATTCCTAGACCGGCAAGGGAACTTGCTGTTCCAACAGGACAATGCACGTCCGCATGTATCCCGTGCCACCCAACATGCTCTAGAAGGTGTAAGTCAACTACCCTGGCCAGCAAGATCTCCGGATCTGTCCCCCATTGAGCATGTTTGGGACTGGATGAAGCGTCGTCTCACGCGGTCTGCACATCCAGCACGAACACTGGTCCAACTGAGGCGCCAGGTGGAAATGGCATGGCAAGCCGTTCCACAGGACTACATCAAGCATCTCTATGATCGTCTCCATGGGAGAATAGCAGCCTGCATTGCTGCGAAAGGTGGATATACACTGTACTAGTGCCGACATTGTGCATGCTCTGTTGCCTGTGTCTATGTGCCTGTGGTTCTGTCAGTGTGATCATGTGATGTATCTGACCCCAGGAATGTGTCAATAAAGTTTCCCCTTCCTGGGACAATGAATTCACGGTGTTCTTATTTCAATTTCCAGGAGTGTATTAATGAAACATTATTATGACCACGTAACTGTGGAAACTCACAACTTACACCACTGGAGGTCCACTCCAAATTGAAGATTGTCTGTGTATATGAAACACATGCAGTTTCACCACAAATAAAATAACTTGGCCTAAAATGATAACAGTTTTATGTACACATGACAGAAAAATAATTTTATGTCCAATATTTGTATGTAAATTCCTTTCATTTCTTCTTCTTTGTATGATTTCAATCATGCCCTTATCTGTGGAAAGAATTACTAATACTCTCCAACTACTGTTGCACATTCTTCTTCCTCTACAGTGATCAAATTTTCTCTCAGCCTCAGTCCTGCTATTCTACAGAGTGGTCCAAAAAAATGTATCCACTGTTAAAAGTCCATAACTTGCAAACTAACTGATGGAGTTGTCTCATTTTTGGTGAAAGTGTAGCTTAAAGTCCAACCTAAAGATATCACTGTAGGTGTTCGAAATGGTCACCATTAAAATCCACACACAAATGATGCCGCCGACTGCAACATGAACTACTGACTGCAACGTGTTCAGTTGGATATTTGCACATGAATGTATGATGGATTCTCGAAGTTCATCCAAAGTGCATGGCTTTTCTTGTTAAATGATGTCCTTTAGCGTTCCCCACAGATAAAAGTCCAGAGGAGTTAGGTCTGGGGAACATGGTGGATTTTTGTCGTATACACGATTTTGGTAGTGGGCCGGGCACCATCTTGTTGAAAGTAAACTCTTCCACCTCCATAAAAGTCTTGGATGTCAGGTAGAATGGATATCTGAAGCTTCTGAAGGTACACCTCACCAGTAACTGTGCCGTCAAAGTAGAATGGCTGAATTAAGCCCCGGTAAGACAACCCACGCCACACATTCATGCTGACAAATTCAGGGCTTTGTCTACATGGATGTTTGGATTTTTGGCAGCCCAGTAGATGCAGCTGTGGTGATTTACCATACCATTGAGTTTGAACTGCACCTCATCAGACCACACAATCGTCTCTGAAAACTCTTCATTGTTGCACACGACGTTAGTAAACCACTTGCAGTTCTCCATTCTATGATCTGGGTTATCCTCGTTCACTGCGTGTAGCAATTGTGGGATGTAGCACTTCCACTTTGCTTTCTTCAAAATTCACCGAACACTTGAGCGACTCACTCCTGTTTCATGGGCACACTGTCTCACAGAGTTCTGTGGTGAGCAAGTGAATTGTTGTAACACACGATGGGAGTTAGCTGGACTTGTTACTGTTACAGGTCATCCAGATCATTGTTCGTGTACATCTTTAACACAGCCTTTGGCATCAAATTTGTCTGAAATGCGACAAATCGTTAAATGTGTCGTTGGCTATGTTTGATATTCATTTCACCATTGCCGTTGAACCTCATTAATGTTTTCGTACTTAAAATACCACTTCAAAACTGGATTCCTTTCATCGAATGTAAGCCTTGTGCCAGTCATGTTTACTCGAGTAACTAGGTGCAACTAAGAACAAAACACTGACTATATGGTGACTGTCATCTGACAAAACAAAACAACACAATACAATGCTTGTGTGGCGATTGCCAGAACTACAAACTATTACACTACCAAAGATAAGACAACTCCATCAATTAGTTTGCCAGTTATGGACTTTTAAACAGTGGATACATTTTTTCGACCCCTCTGTATATATTATCATAATATTTTAGTATAAAAACTAATAAAATATATCATAAATTTTTTCTCAGAAATACATGAAAACTACAAGGATATTCAGAGTATTAATACAGCACTTGTTCCTTTAACATGATTTATGTAACCCAGAATCATATCACTGCTAAGGTGTGTAACCAGGGATTACTACTGCATGTTTCTCCACCACTGTCCCCTCTAGACTCAGCCCATCTAAGTTTATAAGCTTTTCTGCCTGTACTGAAGTTAGATCCTATGCAAGATGAAAGTTACTTTCTTTATTGTTTTGTAGAACACAATACTTTTCTATTGCGAAACATGACATTCTCAAATATTAAAATGAGTTTACAAGAATCATAATACACGACAATGTCACATGTATTACAGGGAGGATCACATGCTAATGAGCTCCAAACGTGAAACACCTACTATGTTCTAATGCATGTTACTCATTCATATAGCCATTCTGGATTTCACTGTGTTATTCCTGTATGATATGTTATGTACATTGGTAAAATAGGTATGTATTGAACCATATTTTTGCTGTTAAATCATTATTCTGATACACTGGTAAAGAGATAAAGTAACACAGGGAAATAATCATCAGCTTTTGGCACAAGGGGGGCAGTACTTCTGAAATGCCAACACAAGTAAACTTGTTGTTTTCCTTTGTTATGGCAGTGAAACATGAATGTAGTAATAGCACAGGTTTAAATAACTGTAACAGAAACAGCAATGCACTTTTTCTTATTGGTGTTTGAGGTGAATATTGAACTTGATGGCACAGCCATATCAACTAGCATGCTACTGTGAAACAGTTCAATGTTAATATAATCCAGATGGTAACCAGACTTGTGTCTACCACAACATTATACAAACCATGCTACATACCAGTGAGTGCCTATCTTGCTATCAATGGTACGATCATCATAAATACTTTAATTTCTCTGATAGTACACAAACTCAACCGGTAATATATTGCATGCTGTTTGGGATGGCCAGGACCAAACAGGTGAGGTTTGATCATCCTTTTGTTTTGAAGTAAAATTTCAGGTTAAACCATAATGAAAATCTGTTCATGTTTGGTATACAGCTTTACCCGGAGGACACCACCAGTTCAGAGGTGTTGATACAGGGGGGCTGATAGGAAGCAGTCAGGGAGACAAGGTGCATCTGTTTGGTTTGGGTGCCAGCAGAGAAGAGAGCATTGCCATCATGGCTACATCTCTTTGGTGGTCACCCCAGGGCTATATGTCATACACCCCACACTCACTACTGATTCCCCCTGAGGGGCTGCAGAAGTAACAGCACCATGCACTCAGCATTTTTGTCTTATTCGTGTGAAAAGCTCATGGCATGACCACGGTGGGTAGCCAGGCCAAGCCAGCTCTGAGTAGTGCTTCTTTGTTAACTGAAGTTGAAAGGCAGATATCAAAAACTTTTAAAAATTTGTTTTTCCCTACCACAATTCCCTCTGAATTAATGGTCCAGCACAATGTTTCGAGCATACATTTCCTGATTCATGTAAGGGATGAGTGACAGAATATACAGCAAGAATCACTAGAGAACAAATACACAGAAAAAATGTCTCAGAAATATTTGTTGCATTCTGCCGAACCACTAATTAGCATGGAAGACATTTTTGTCTCATTTTTATTGTAACTATTTACAGATGACATTAATCTCTACTGTACGTATTTTCCTGGCTCGGTGAGATGTTTCAGCAAAATATGTGGCTTATAGCATAACTAGAAAAGTTCGTCAGTAAGTGGGAGAACATACTGAAGAACAAACAATACCCGAAATTCTCGAATAATTAATTCAGTAGTACATTCATATTATCAACTCTGAAGTTGTATTCACTGCCAAAATTCTAAATCACACTCTTCGGTCATGGATATATTTATTTACATTTATCAGCAAAATGTTATCCACAGATAATTCTGTTTATTATAAAATGATTACAACTATGAGAGTGGTGTTTTATAATTTATTATATATGCATCAGTACCTTACTTGTATAGTGCCATACACCCTGTGCCATACCCCCTTTGTTTTAGACACTTTGGAAGGCTGGTATATACAAACAGTTCATTTACTGTTTAAGTAAACATTTTAGAAGGTTATGTATTTCAAGTCCTTTAGTCTGTAATTTCATGTGGACCTTAACTTTTTATTTTTGTTCAGTTTTCCTAATTTCATCATTCGTGATGAGTATTCTATATTCATAGGCTTTCATGGTGAGAGACAGTTTCCATTTAATTATTCTTGATTGTTGGTTGTGTCATACTCTAAACAGACGAGCCCATAATTTCGCTGCTATTGCAGGTGCAGATCCAAGGAAGGTGGAACAGTGGGATTATCATGGAGATCTTAATCTCCTCCATCACCCACCCACCCACCCTCTCATCCATCCTTCCACATTTTAGTAGAAGTGTTTATTTTTGTACAATTATCAGTTTCGAAATTTTGCTTCTAACAACCAGAAAATAAAGTACACGAACACTAAGAGTGTTCAAGATTGCAAGGTACTTTAGAACATACAGGAAACATCTAATACAGCAATCTTCTGAGTAGCTTGTGTGAGAGGCAGGTAAAAGTGCTCTTTTGCAGGCCAACTTACCTGGTGTCAATAACAAATGTGACACACATCATGAGTGCACAGGTGGAAACAAAAAGACACAGGAAGTTAAGTAAGGTGAAACAGAATAGATAAAAGACCCTCTACATAAAATAGTCACATCCCAAATATATGTGGAAACAACTGAAGAAACAGCATTTCCCTCATTTACTCATTCATATAGCCTCAATCTGCAGACCGGTGATCACAATGGTACTGTCTCTCAAATTTCTGAACATATGTTTCTTTTTAATTGCAGTTTTTGGTGGAGATACCGCTAAAGCAATGTACCACTCACTGATGTAAGCAACCTTTATTATTGTTATTATTATTATTAAATGATATTTTTGTACATTAATATTAATCAAGCAATTTATTATTACAGTATAACATTCCATATATACTTTATTATTATTATTACACTGAAGAGCCAAAGAAACTGGTACACCTGCCTAATATTGTGTAGGTCCCCCATGAACATGCAGAACTGACACAACACGACATGTCATGGACTCGACTAATGTCTGAAGTAGTGCTGGAGGAAACTGACACCACAAATTGTGCAGGGCTGACAATAAATCCATAAGAGTACAAGGAGGGAAGGGGGGGGGGGGGGGGGGGAGGAGATCTGTTCTGAGCAGCATGTGGCAAGGCATCCCACATATGCTCAATAATGTTCATGTCTGGGGAGTATGGTGGCCAGTGGAAGTGTTTAAACTCAGAAGAGTGTTCCTGGAGCCACTCTTTAGTGGACGTGTGGGGTGTCCCATTTTTCCTCAGATTGCCCAGGTCTGTCAGAAGGCATAATGTACATTAATGGATGCATGTGATCAGACAAGATGCTTCTGTATGTCGTCTCTCAGAGTCATATCTAGACATATCAGAAATCCCATATCATTCCAACTGCACACACCCCACACCATTACAGGACCTCCAGCAGCTTGAACAGTCCCCTGCTGACATGCAGGGTCCATGGATTCATGAAGTTGTCGCCACACCCGTTCACGTCCATGCACTCGATACAATTTGAAGCAAGACTCGTTTGATCAGGCAACATGTTTTCAGTCCTCAACAGTCCTATGTCCATGTTGACAGACCCAGGTGAGGTGTAAATCTTTGTGTCATGCAGCCATCAAGGGTACATGAGTGGCCTTCAGCCCTGAAAGCCCACACAAGTGACGTTTCGTTGAAACTGCAGCAATTTTTGGATGGGTTGCACTTCTGTCATGATGAATGATTCTCTTCAGTTGTCATTGGTCCCATTCTTGTAGGATCTTTATTCGACCGCAGCGATGCCATATATTTGTTGTTTTACCAGATTCGTAATATTCACGGTACACTTGTGAAGTGTTAGTATGGGAAAATCCACACTTCATTGCTACCTCATAGATGCTGTGTCCCATCCCTTTTGCACTGACTATATAACCAAATTCAAACTCATGTAAACCTTGATGACATGCCATTGTAACATCAGTAACTGATCTAACAACTGATCCAGACACTTGTTGTCTTCCATAGGCACCGACGACCACAGCATCGTATTCTGCCTGTTTGCGTACCTCTGTTTTTGAATATGCATTCCTATACCAGTTTACTTGGCGCTACAGTGTATTAAAGCCATACACATTTGTGGTATGTTGAAAGTATGGGCAACTGAAAGCTGTATTTAGAGGGGAGGTAAGGAACAAAGACAGTAGCAAACTGTGGTCAGTCCACCACAACCCCAGTTTGAACCAAATTCTGGATCCGTCCCTGCCTTCATCAAATTGTGTAATACAAGTTGATATCTGACTTACTGACTTCCTTCAGTCTCCTGCAAGACTTTGTTATTATAAGGACAGGGTATCACTCACAATATTTAAAAAAAATTGATATAAAACTGGTTTTAGGTCAGTCTGCTGTTGTTGTTGATTCCAGTCAGTTGTATTTAACTGCCCATACTAGTCAATCGTGTGTCTTTCTCTTCACATCTGCAGAACTAATGCAACCCACATCCTTTTTAACTTGCTAACTGTCATCTATCTTTGGTCTCCACAATTTTAAATTGCCTCCTTCCCGCCCCCCCCCCCCCCACCCCCCCCACCCCCCACCCCCCCCACCCCAACCCCGCTCTTGACACTCCTGCCACACAAACACATACACAGTTCCCACATTTACGAAGGTGCTCATCTATTGGTGACAAGAAATATGATCTATCAACCAATACCTCCTTTTAAGGAGTTATGTCTGAAATTTCTTTCCTCCCCAGTCTATGCATATAATCTTCAGTATTCTTCTGTAAAACTACATTTCTAAACATTCTATTCTATTCTTATTTGAACTGTTTATTGTCCACATTTAAGTTCCGCACAACACTACACTCCAAACAAATACCTTCAGAAAAGACTTTCTAGCATTTAAATTTATATTTTGTACCAAGGAATGATGTATTTTTGTCAGAAAAACTTCGCTTGCTTTTGGCTCTGAGTTTCATATCCTAGTTACATCAGCCATCGACACTTATTTTCCTCATCAAATAGCAGAACTCACCTACCACTTTTAGTGTCTCATTTCCTAATTTCATTCCATCAACATCACTTTATTACTGTTATTGATAATCATTTTTTCTATCTTACCTGTCTTTTCAAGACACTATCCATTCTTTTGAGCTGTCTTCCATATCCTTTGACATCACTGAATGAATTATAATCTCACTCGAGAAACTTTAAATCTTTAATGCCTTTTCAAAATTTGTCCTTGGTTTCCTTTAATGCTTACTCAATGAACAGATTTTAAAGTATCAGGGAAAGGCTACAACACTGATTCATATCATTTTTAATTACCACATACCATTCATATCCTTCAACTGTTAAGACAGCAGTCTCATCTCTGTACACATTTTTGGTAACCTTTTGCTCCCAGTATTCTATCCCTGCTATTTCAGAATTTCAAAGAGAGTATTCTAATCAGCATTTTCAATAGCTCTCTCTAAATTAACATGCGTCGTAAATGTAGAATTGGCTTTCTTCAGCAACTGTTGTATTATTAGTTGTAAGGCCAGTATTGTCTAGCATCTTCCTGCATTTCACAGGAACACAATCAGGATTAGATTAGATTACATTACATTAATACTTGTTCCATAGATCATGAATACGACACTTCATAATGATGTGGAACGTGTCAGGTTAATAAAAGATGTCTGTACGAGATATTACATTACACAAAATATTGCATGACACTAATGTTTAAGTTTTTTTTTCCTTAATTTATATCTAAAAATTCAGCCAATGAGTAGAAGGAGTTGTTATCTAGAAATTCTTTTAATTTATTTTTAAATGTTGGTTGACTATCTGTCAGACTTTTGATGCTGTTTGGTAGGTGACCAAAGACTTTTGTGGCAGAATAATTTACCCCTTTCTGTGCCAAAGTCAGATTTAACCCTGCTCATTCTGTGTCTAGCTGCTGCACAGGCAACTGCATTAAATGCCGCCAACATGCCTTACAGGAGATATCGACGTCGTCGTCGCACAACAGTTTACAAAAATATAGAAAACATTGAACTTACTACAACATCTGGTGACAAGAAGAATCACATTCCTGTCAAGAGTGTTGCAGCCCACGCACTCATCGATGGACCTTCTGTATTTCTTGGATGTTCTCTTCATTTTAGCTTCTTCTGTTGTTCACTAAGAATACCCTCAATATGCTGCACAAATTTGAAGTTTATGGTTTGTAGGGATCAGTTGTGTTTAAAAAAACAGATTGACTTATCAGTACATAGTTCGGTCAAGAAGAATTACAAGGATTTTTCCAAACCTCTATATTAGCCAAATGTGAACAGACTGCATTACCAAGGCTGTCCTGTCATCTACAACTAGAAGTACTATTTTTGAAGACACGAAGTAGTGGATCCTCGTAAGAGTCACTTTACACATTGAGTACAGCATTATGTCACAAAAGCAGCTCTTTCCTGATTCTCTGAGCTATCCAACAAAAATTCTTACATAAATCATGATCAAAGAACTTCAACTTCCCATTCCAAAAATTCAAATATACACAAATATCACCACAGTTCCCAGAACCCAGAAGGTAGACGATGACTGTGGGTATTGTATCACAGCCACAGCCCCGTTGACTGTTCAGGGATGCCACTAAACCCACCCAAAGATGTAAATAACCATGCATGGTCAGCGCCTATTAGATGGAGGGGGTCCAACAGTCAATCAGTTCCAGTCATTCCACTAGGATGGAGGTACATGGCTCATGTTTTCTGTAGTTCATCCATTTCTAGATGGTCAATACCACAGTTTGATCATGTCTACATTGTTACTTTGTGCCAGGAAAGACTGTCAACAAGGGAAGTGTCCAGGCATTTTGGAGTGAACCAAAGCGATGTTGTTCAGACATGGGAGAGATACAGAGAGCCAGGAACTGTTGAAGACATGCCCCACTCTGGCAAACCAAGGACTATTACTGCAGTGGATGATATCTATCTACAAATGATGGAGGAACCCTGACAGCCACACCTCCATGGTGAATAATGTTATGACTCAAACTGTGCAGAATAGGCTGTATGATGAGCAACTTCACTCCCCACGTCCATGGTGAGGACCATCTTTGTAATCACAACACCAGGCACTGCGGTACAGATGGGCCCAAAAACATCCAAAATGTACCACTCAGTATTGGCATCACATTCTCTTCACCAATGACTGTTGCATTCGCCTTCAACCAGACAACTGTTGGCCATGAGTTTGGAGGCAACCTGGTCAGGCTGAACACCTTAGACACACTGTCCAGTGAGTGCAGCAAGACGGAGGTTCCCTGCTGTTTTCGGGTGGCATTGTGTGTGGCCAATTTACACTGCTGGTGGTCATGGAAGGCGCCATAACAGCTGTGCAATAAGTGAATGCTATCCTCTGACCAATAGTGCAACTGTATCAGCAGCATATTGGCGAGGCATTCATCTTAATGGACGACAATTCATTCCCCCATTGTGCACATCATATGAATGACTCCCTTCAGGATAATGACATTGCTCAACTAGAGTGGCCAGCATGTTCTCCACACCTGAACCCTATCAAACCTGCCTGGGATAGATTGAAAATGGTTTTATATGGATGACATGACCCACCAACCACTCTGAGATTCTACGCCAAACCGCCATTGAGGCATCGTAATTGTAGAATTGCCTTTCTTCAGCATATGTTGTTATAGTAGTTGCAAGGCCAGAATTGTCTAGCATATTCTTGCATTTCACTGGAACACAAACAGGTCTCCCCAGAAGTCTGGATCCACCACTTGTTTCTCATTCTACTGCAAATAACTTGTGTCAGTAATTTGCCATATGGTTTGTTAAACTAATGATCCAATAATATTCACATTGGCCTACTTGGAATTGGAATTCTCTCTCCCATTTTTAAATCTAATGGTATTTTGCTAGTCTCATATGTCTTATACAGCAAATGGAATAGTTCTATCATGGACAGTTATTCAGTGATCTCAGTGATTTTGAACATTGTCTACTCCAGGGGCCTTGTTTTATCTTAAATCTTCTCATAGTATAATATCCCATCGCAGCATTATTTACTTCCTATCCCACTTCTATAATATTGCCTTTAAATTCATCTCCTTTCTGTTCCCCATCTTTTTTTAGTATTGTTGGCCAGCTGAACTTTGGATACTCATAAAATTTCTTTTTTCTCCAAAGTTTCCTTTAATTTTTGTACATATTTGAATGTTTATACAGCTTTACATACATCCTCCAGCCATTTCTGCTTTCCCATTTACGCTTTCTGTAAAGCTCATACTTTATACAGCTGTACAGCTGTATTCCCTTTTGCATTCTTCATTTGGTGCATTCTCATATTATCTCCTTTAATCAGTTAAATTCAATGGCTTGAGTGTTCTCCAAAGATTTATAATGGGTCTTGTCTTATTGCCTGTTTGACCTTCTATTGCCTTTATTATCTCATCTATCAAAGCTACCTATTCATTCTCTATTTTATTCTATTCCCCTATTTCTGTCCACTGTTGTCTAATACTCTTATCTTTTGTAGCAGCGCCATAATAAGATATCTTCTGCAGTTCAGTAAGAATACCATCAATATGCTCCACAAATTTTGGGTTTATGATTAATAGGGATCAGTTTCCATTTGAAAAAACAGATTGACTGGTCAGTACATAGTTCAGTCAAGAAGAACCACAATGATTTTTCCAAACCTCTAGCTTGGTTGCTAGCATGACCCAAATGTTAACAGACTGCATTAACAAGACTGTGCTATCATGTACAGCTAGAAGTACTTTTTTTGAAGACATGAAGTAGTGGTTCTTCGTAAGAGTCACTTTACACATTGAGAGTAGCATTATGTCAAAAGCAGCTCTTTCCTGATTCTCAAAGCTATCAAACAAAAACTCTTACATAAATTATGATCAAATAACTTCAGCTCCCCACTCCCAAAATCCAAATATACACATCAAAACAAGTTTTGCATCACCCCGGTTCCCAGAACCCCCAAAGATAGACACTGACTGTGGATATTTTATCACAAACACAGTCCCTTTGACTGTTCAGAGATGTCACTAAAGCCACCCAATGATGTAAATAACCTTGCATGAGCAGCACCTATTAGATGAAGGGGGTCTAACAGCTGATCAGTTCCAGACATTCCACCAGGAGGGAGATACATGGCTCGTGTTGTCTGTAGTTTAACCATGCCTGGACGGTCAATACCATGGTTTGATCATGTCCATATTGTTACTTTGTGCAGAGAAGGACCCTCAACAAGGGAAGTGTCCAGGCATTTCAGAGTGAACCAAAGTGATGTAGTTCGGACATGGAGGAGATACAGAGAGACTGGAACTCTTAATGATATGCCCCACTGAGGCGCCCCAAGGGCTACTACTGCAGTGGATGACAGCTACCTATGAATTATGGAAGAATGCTGACAGCAACACCTCCACGTTGAATAATGTTATGACTCAAACTGTGTACAAAAGGCTACATGATGTGGAACTTCACTCGCAATCTCCATGGCGAAGTCCATCTTTGGAACCACGACACCATGCAGTGCAGTACAGATGTTCCCAACAACATGCCAAATGAACCGCTCAGTATTGACATCACTTTCCCTTTGTCAAAGACTGTTGCATACGCCTTCAACCAGACAATCATTGGAGATGAGTTTGGATTTAACCCAGTCCGGGTGAATGCCTTAGACGCAATTTTGCAGCAAGTGCAACAAGGTGGAAATTCCCTGCTGTTTTGGGATGGTATTGTGGGGGCTGATGTACGCCACTGGTGGTCATGGAAAGCTCCATAATGGCTGAATGATACATGAATGCCATCCTCCGACCAATAGTGCAACCATATCAGCAGCATATGGGTGAGATATTCGTCTTCATGGATGATAATTCATGCTCCCATCATGCACCTCTTGCATATGACTTCCTTCTGGTTAGCAACATCGGTCAACTAGAGTGCCCAGCATGTTCTCCTTACATGAACCCTATGAAATAAGCCTAGGGTAGACTGAAAACGGTTGTTTATTTACGACATGACCCACCACCCACTCTGAGGGATCTATGCCAAATTGCCATTGTCGAGTGGGACATTGTGGATCAACAGTGCCTTGATGAACCGGTGGACAGTATGCCACGACAAATACAGGCATGCATCAATGCAAGAGAATGTGCTACTGGCTATTAGAGGTACCTGTGTACAGCAGTCTGGCCCACCACTGAATGTCTCGTTGTATGGTGGTACAACACTCAATGTGTGGTTTTCATTAGCAATAAAAATGGTGCAAAAGATGTTTGCGTTGATCCTTATTCCAATTTTCAGTAGAGGTTCCAGAACTCTTGGAACTGAGGTGATGCAAAACTTTTTTTGATGTGTGTATGTCGAATTTTATCCTGCACCTCTTACAGAATTGTAGCGGAAATGCAGAAGTCAGTACATTGTAGTTTGAAGTGTTATAGTCCCAATGAAGGCTACATCCAATAGTGGGCAAGCTGTTGGTCTATCTTTTGAAAATATGACACAACCCAGAAGAAGTTATGCTGTTGGTCGATCTTTTGAAAATATGACATAACCAAGAAGAAGTTATCGAAACAATTTGCTAATTAACCAATATTATTTGGTACTTTCTAAACCTGCTTCACAAAAATATTACAGGAAAATTCCTCATTTACAAAGTTTAGTATGAAGATAGTGGTCTGAATTGATAATTGTTGAGTTTTAGCAGCCTTGCTGTTTGTCACAGAAGGAATGTTATTCATTTATTGGCTAACAGAAATAAATCAAAATAGGCAACAATTTTCCACCACTGCTGACCTCAGGTTTGAGCACCCATAAGCTCGTCCTTCAATATTACACAAAGAACAAGTCCTCTGAAAACTTAAACAAGTGAAGAATCTTTCCATGTACCACACCTGCCGGTTTTTATTATATACAGGATGTTTTGAAGAAGGTGTTTTATATTTCGTTAAGTTGGAAGTACAGACCAAATCAAGGAAAAATTATGCTTTGAACATAAGGTCTAAAATGCATAGCTTAAGATCTATGAGAACCTGTTCATATTCATTGCTGTGAAATGCATCTCTTCTACTGCAAGCTCTTTGCTATTACGAATGACCTACAAAATGTTGTTATCAAATGCGAACTTATTGTTCTGCTATTGTTGAACAGTAGGGTTTCTAGTGTAACCTGCTTGCTATTCCATGCAACCTGCACTTGTGATTCATTGTGAAAGGAGGTGCTCCATGTACAACATGAAATGTTAAAGCATATCACACACTTATCAAAACATATACTGGTTCCATGAGAAATTATTTACACCTCGTTGCTCAGCTGGATGGCTCTGTTGGCAGAGTCGATACTCATCCATAAGTTGGGGTACTGAAACATTTGTGACTGTAGGATTGCTCATCACCTAACAGAAGACCATAAAGAGCAACAAAGGACAATCTGTGTGGAATTGTTTACATATTATGAATCTCATTGTGAAATTTTTTTGTCAAATATCATTACAGACAATGAAACATGGTTTCATCATTTCAAACTGAAAACAGAATGGCAAGGACCACACCACCTCTCCTCTGAAGAAATAGTTCAAAGCTGCACTCACATCTGGTAAAGTCATGGTGATGGTCTTCTGGCACTCTGCTGGGGTTATTCTGTTTTAGGTCCTCCCTCTGAAATATGTTGTGCTACTCTCAGGAAATTGAAGGAATGGCTTCAGTGTAGTCATTGCTACAAAAATGTGAACATATTTCTCCTTCTCCATTATAACTGAACACTTCACACGAGTCTGCACATCCAAGATGAGTTCACAGAACTTCAATGGATTGTTCTTCCTCATCCACTCTTCACTCTGGATCTTGCACCTTCCAACTTCCATCTGTTTGTCCCATTGAAAGATGCACTCTGCAGGAAGCAGAATGTAGATAATGGGGAATTTACTGATGTGGCAAGACGTTGGCTCAGACATTGACTGGTAGAGTAGTACCACGTGGGCATGCAGGCTCTCCCAGTAAGGTGGCATAATGCTGTCACATTGAAAGCAGATTATATTGGAAAAGGGTTTTGTAGCCAAAAGAGTGGGTAATAAAGTGGTATGATGTAATCCTGCCATTCAGAACTACAACAAAGGTCTCTCCTGCTGTGGACCTTTTCTGCATCTGACCAATCAAATGCAAGTGTACCTTCATCATGCAAGTATTTAGGAATACACTGGTCCTGATCCAGACAGTTCCATCACAGCCAGTCAATGGATGCCTTCTGCTACAGACCTAGTACCACTTCAGACCACACGTAGCCTTCACCTCTAGTAGACGGAGCTAAGTTCAGTGATGAATTTTTGGGCACACTGGTATTATTATTACTGTTAGACTCTTCTGGCAAGACTGAAGGGACTTTTAAATTATACTGATATTGTTGGAACCTAAAATTTCATTCTGTTCAGACTTATGCCTGCCAATGATAGCCTGGACTTAAAGATTTCTGAGTGTTCAGTCTTGTAGGAGGACTGTATCTTACCATGGGGAAGGTTTTAGGGTGTTTCCATAATAGAGGGTTTGTGTTATCAAGCATTCAGTACACTTTCCATCTAGTCTAAGATTTATGGCCAGACTACTGACTCTTTTGCACTTTCTCAGTGTTGAACTTCAGAATCACTCTTAGGAGAGCATTTGTGCTAAGTTGAGGAAAATCATTTTGTAAGTAAATGGAGACAAAACTTTATTCTTCTATTTCCTTGTGGAAGTGCTCTGAGTGTGGAATACTTGAATCATACACAAAATAAAAAGCTATTTGAAACTTGTACACTATGTAGCAGTTTTCAGAACAGCAAAGTGACAAGACTGTCATGAGAAGAACTAGCTATAATTTGTGATTTGTAATTTAAACAAATGATTAAATGAAAATACTTAGTGAGGTGACTCTCAGTGATGTCAAACATGTAATATAACAAGAATATATGTGGGAAGGATCCATATGGCACATGTGGTGAAGAAACAGAAGCAATCACATGTTCAGTAGCATGCTCCGAGATGGCATAGTATGATTGTGACCATTCAGTTGGACTGGGTAGGTTCCTTGTGGTCGTGCACACACACAGCTCTTGCAGCTAAGTTGGTACAGAATGTGACATACGTCTAGAATGGAAGGTTGTTGTGGACAGATTTATGGAACCTGTTTTACTCCTGGACCATTTGTAAGATGTGTGATTGTGGCAGAAGAAAATAAGGAGCAAAACAATATATTACATAGGCTGGTAGAGAGCTGCCCTACCACATTTGGAAAGGTGAAAAGGGTAGTCGGGACAGTATTCCTCATTTTAGCTTAGTAATAAGAGTGTTGTATATGTATGGAGGTAGCCCATAATTAATTTTATTCTGAGCAAGTTTGATAGTTTCAACTAAGTTTGCCAAAAGGCTCAGAAAGTCTTCCAGCAGACTCTGAAATAGAATACTAGTCATTTAAAATGTGGTGAATAAGCGTGAACTGTCTATGAATTTTTCATGTGGAATAGATGACATCTGAAAAATTTTGATTCATTCAAATATATCTCTCTAATATAGTCTGTCTTTATGGTCAAGTCCCAGAACAGTTTCTGCTTAAGTTCTGTTGTGAGTGAAATTTAATTTCAAAAGCACTGCAATATGCAAAACCACAGTTCTATAAACATGAATTACTTTCATGTAGATTCTACATATCTCCTTAAGATTAAACTGATGTCATATATCCTAGTGCCAGAAAAAATCTTTATCAAGCTTACTGCACAGATAAGAAAACAGATAAACTTTACAAATTAAAAACTTAAACATGTTTTAATAGGTGCACTTAAAATTATTTGAGAGTATAGATTCAAGGATTGAAATACCTTCCATTAGATAACAATGTTCATTACAAATAGATCTCAATTTTCACAGTGTACTGATATTTGGGATAATTCTAAGTGTACTCTGAACTATTTACCACACAGTAATAAATAAACAACAGGTATGAGCTGTAGTTCTATTCAAAGAATTCGCATAACTCAAAATTTCATTATTTCATTCAAAGTGTTCCTAATCATAAAGAATTTGACATTGTAATGATGATTAACATTCATCATCACTCGTTAATGAACAAAGTAAGAGCATATGGACTATCAGACCAATTGCGTGATTGGATTGAAGAGTTCCTAGATAACAGAACGCAGCATGTCATTCTCAATGGAGAGAAGTCTTCCGAAGTAAGAGTGATTTCAGGTGTGCCGCAGGGGAGTGTCGGACTGTTGCTATTCACAGTATACATAAATGACCTTGTGGATGTTTACTGAGGCTTTTTGCGGATGATGCTGTGGTATATCAAGAGGTTGTAACAATGGAAAATTGTACTGAAATGCAGGAGGATCTGCAGCGAATTGATGCATGGTGCAGGGAATGGCAATTGAATCTCAATGTAGACAAGTGTGATGTGCTGTGAATACATAGAAAGATAGATCCCTTATCATTTAGCTACAGTATAGCAGGTCAGCAACTGGAAGCAGTTAGCTCCACAAATTATCTGGGAGTGCGCATTAGGAGTGAATTAAAATGGAATGATCATATAAAGTTAATTGTCAGTAAAGCAGTTGCCAGACTGAGATTCATTGGGAGAATCCTAAGGGAATGCAATCCGAAAACAAAGGAAGTAGGTTACAGTACACTTGTTCACCCACTGCTTGAATACTGCTCAGCAGTGTGGGATCCGTACCAGATAGGGTTGATAGAAGAGATAGATAAGATCCAACGGAGAGCAGCGCGCTTAGTTACAGGATCATTTAGTAATCGTGAAAGCATTACGGAGATGATAGATAAACTCCAGTGGAAGACTCTGCAGGAGAGACACTCTGTAGCTCAGTACGGGCTTTTGTTGAAGTTTCGAGAACATACCTTCACCGAAGAGTCAAGCAGTATATTGCTCCCTCCTACGTATATCTCGCAAAGAGACCATGAGGATAAAATCAGAGAGATTAGAGCCCACACAGAAGCATACCAACAGTCCTTCTTTCCACGAACAAGACGAGACTGGAATAGAAGGGAGAACTGATAGAGGTACACAGGGTACATTCCGCCACACACTGTCAGGTGGCTTGTGGAGTATGGATGTAGATGTAGATCACAGCCTATAGTTCTGATGTCTACTTATCTCTTAAACTTATAAATACACACCTCATGCCCAACTGAACTAATCACTATTGTATTCCATAAAACAGCGAGAAAGAAAGAATCTTTCAGTGTTCTCTTATCTCATATGTCCACTATTAGCAACTCCATTCGGTCCTTCAACTGCTATTGCCTTAGGAAAACATACTCACTTTTTCTGCACATGTATAATACTCGTATTTTACTGCATTTAATGTATGCTCACTTTGTTACATCTGAGCCAAGTAACTATAATAAAACTTCTTAGAGGGTGAATTATCTGACTCTTTGGGAACAATAGAAGTTACACTTCATTTCTAAACATTTATAAAAATTGACAGCATACTAAAGTCATATTTATGTATACCAGGATTGTTCCTTGGAAAAGGGTACACATGATTTCCTTCCCCAACCTTTTATAATCCAAGATTGTGCTCTATACTTAATAGCCTCACTGTCAATGGGACATCAAACTCTAATCTTGCTTCTTTCCTTTGAATCCCCATATGTTAATGTGCTGGGTGGAAAGAAGTAGTCTGAGAAGCTTTTAACACCGTTACAGGGAATGTTATGCTGAGAGATAGTTGTTATGAAAAAAAATTCAATATGTTGCAGTGTTTCAAACACCTTCAACACGAAAGTTAGCTAATCAGTTTTCAGGTACACGAACTGAAACATCCTGCCAGAGATAGTGTCATCAAACTTATCCTTCATTTGGTTTCCTCAAACAAAAAAATGAAGCTTTTGCTCTTCTATCTTAAATTAATCTCTACTTAAAAAGGCACAGATCCACACATTTCTGTACATTGCCACATTTTAGCACATGAAAGCACTTGAGTTTATGTACACAATGACTTGATTGGCTACCTTCAGTCCTACATATCTCAGAAACCATGCCATGTTGAGATTTTTTTTTAACATTTATTTTTCAGCATAACTTCCCCTGCAACACACAAGCTTTTTCGATCATTTCTGACCACACAGTATATAGAGTGTGAGGGGGAAGGCAGGAATCAGATTAGCTGTGGCATTCTGCCCATTTGTCTAATGTAGAGTTCCTAGGAAACGTGCTTTCTTGGATAGCTAGACAACAATTCAAGCAAATCATATTAATGAAGTTTATTACAGTTAGATAAATGACATTATTTAACATTGCATATTCACAAAGGTGTGTCACAAGCAAAGGGTGACATACAAATAATCAATGTCCATTGGTACATACAATTCCAATATAATCAAAACAATACAGTTCATAATTCACTGCTGTAGCGTTCAGAGGATGATTTGTCTTCAACTCGGGCCACAGGCAGTTAAAGTGGGGCTTATATTCGCTTAGTGTAGTGGCCACGCCTATCTGAGAGTCATCCTAGTGACAAGTTGGTCAGTGTTGGTCAGTGTACTATTGGCTTATATTGTCTCAGTGCCCTCTCTCCTGTAATGTTCCTGGATGACATGCCGAGGCTTGACATTACGGCGGAACATTACCATCTGTCAACAAGCTTTTATAAAACCACATGCAGGACTATGTCCCAATAAGTGTAATTCTGTCATGACTACTCCTTTACTGCCAGACACCACACTTAGCAAATTTTCCATTAACATTTACCACTTTGCAGCATTTGGTGACCACTAATTTATATGTTTGATGTGAACAGTTTGTTCTGAAACTGTGATTTAGTAGCCTTATGTCCAATTCTCTAAAGAGCCAGCTGTTGTTATTGAATCACCAAATTAAACAATGTTTATAGATCATTCCCAGTTAGTTTAATTCCTCTTCCAGATTAACAATGACACCTAAGATATTTTATATGAATTTTGGGAGAGGTATCATCAAATGAACTATGTTGATCACTATCAAGGTATGACAGCTGCAAAAGTCACTGCAGAACTTAACGTCACACCCAGGAACCCTATCAGCACTGAACAACACAAAGATAACTCCACAAGCAGGGGATTATAGGGCAACCTGGAATTCTGAAATCACTGATCTGTAATGAAAATGCCTGTAACAGAAAAATGTGGCGTGGAGCATTAAAACCATGACTATTGAGGCAATGAAAGCAAGTTATTTGGTCAGATGTGTCTTGTTTCTCTTTATTTCCAATTTCTAGCTTAGTTTATGTCCTAAGGGTGAAATGTAGCGGGTGTTCAGTGATGATTTTGATGGACATACACATCATGGAATTCCACAGTCCTCATGGTTACTTTATAAGTTCACATTACTGCCAAGTATTATGTGAACAGTGCAGCTGATCAGATCCATCCCATAGTACAGTATTTGTTCCCCAGAGCTAAAGATGTGTTCCAAGAGAACAGGGCCCCTGTTCACAGAACTCACAGAATCAAGGACTGGTTTTGTGAGGTTTAGGAAAAATTTTCACATCTCCCCTGGCCACCACAGTCACCAGATCTCAATAATATTGAGCATTAATTGTCTACTTTTTACAGTAGGGTGCATAATCACTGTACACCTCCACATCATAATGTGAACTTACCACTGTTTTAAAGGAAGAATGGAATAAGGTTCCACTGTAAACCATATAGAAACTGTATTTTTCTATTCCAAGACAACTAAAAGTTGTTTTGAATGCCAACAGGTTTACTACACAATATTAGGCAAATTAAACACTGATCAGCCAGAACAGTATGACTGCTGACATACTATCGATATAAACCTCTCCAGGCGATAGCAGCATCACCTGGTGGAGAATGATGACTAGTCAGGCACACACATGTTGCATGTAGTATCAGTGAGCATGCTGCCCATGTGTAGAATGAGGAAGGTGCATGATCTATCTGAGTTTTATCAAGGGCAGATTGTGCTGGCCTGGAGGCTCAGGATGAGCAGTTTTGGAAACTGTATCACTGGTCAGACGTTTGAGGAGTGCTGTGGTGAGTGTCTTCAGCATGTGGCAAAAGCAAGGTGAAACCAAATCCAGACATCGTAGGTTAGGGCGGCCATCCCTCATTCCATATGTTGGACATTGTAGGCTGGTCAGACTGGTGAAACAGGACAGCCAGCCAAATGCAGCGAAACCAACATCAGTCTTTAATGCTGGGTAGGGTACAAGTCTAACTGAACACACAGTGTATTGAACACTCCTAACAGTGAACTTTGGCTTCTCATGGCCCTTGCATGTGCCAATGTTAGCACCTCAACTTTGGCATCTACAGCTGAATTGCACATGTGACAACTGGCGCTGGACACTGGTGCAATGTCAGAGCATTCCATGGTCTAATGAATCTTGATATATCGTTCATCATTACAATGGGAGGATTTTAATCCATTGTGTTTCAGATGAACAGCTCCTGCCAACCCCCTCCCCATCCACCTGCCCCGTTCGGCAATCAGGTGACATGTATGGAGATGTGGTGCCAGTTGTCTCCAGCAAGCTATGAAGGCCTCACCACTGTTATCCATGCCAAATGTGGACATACTGGTTTTTAGGCAGGTGGTCATAATGATCTGGCTGATCATTGTATATTGGGTTTTTGATGTTCCATATTTTCGCCCTCTGCCCCTCCCCCTATTATTAACTGAATCCAGTTCATATTGTTCCAAACATAATAACAAAATCACAATTAAAATGTCAATAATGCCCAAAAATTGTTATTCAACACCATCAGTGCGTGAAACCTGCTGTTTAGCTATCTGAGATACCTTGACTACAGTAACCACAAAAATGTATGTTAGATATCGGTAGCAAAAATGTATAAAAGGAAGAACATTGTGGTAGATAACCATGTTGCAGTTTCCCACCCCAAAATCCAGATAAACTTTCTAAACATCAGTACCACTCATGAATTAGTTGTTAAACCTGCTCTGACTGGATTACTGTTCCCTAAGGTACAGTACAAGGAGCAATCTGTGATAGTGGGACTTGTAGTAAGTGTACAATAACACATGGCACTGCAATGCTTGTGTTATTCAGAAGTACAATGCAATCCAAAAGAACATTGCATTGTACTTCTGAATAACATAGGCACTGCATTATCTTACTTATCCGCCAACACTGGGCAAGTGACTACAAATGGCAAAATGTCTGCCAGGTACAGGAATATACATAATGTATGTACAAGTGCAGTCTGTAGGCTTATGGTTGATGGCATATGGAAGTTTGGGTCTGGAAATCACACATGCTCAGAGAGACTAGTGGTAAGATGACCACTTGCGATAAACAGGAAAGGCGGGTTTGAGTTCCAGTCCAGCACAAATTTTCGTTGTCATCATTCCATTATACAACTGATGGTTGCCTGTACTTGCAGCTGCAAATACATTTCATGTATGTGATCAGCATGTCATCAAACCCTCCAGCTGCTATTATCAGCAGATTAATGCTAATTATTCTGATGCTTCATTATTGAAGCAGTTTCTCAATTGGCATCATATGTGTGAGGGTACACCGTTCCAGAACTCCAAAAAATCTGAGGAGGTACTGGAAATCAAACCTAGGTCCTTCTCCAACAGTACTAACCATTCAGCTATGGAGGCAGTCAAAAATGATTTTACCCTGTGTTTAAATACAAATTTTAAATGGAGGTCAGTATTCTCGGCCAATAGAGGAAAGCAATTGTAGGTCTTTTCCAAAACTTTGGTAATGATCACGCTAGTCTGAGTAGTTACTACAGCATTGTTCTAACTAGTTCTATAAGAGCAGCGCCTAAGCAAATGTTTTGCTCACATCAACGCAAGATCTTATAATCTAAAATTTTGGTACATTTGTTCCAGTGAGACCTCAGAAGTTACTGCCCTTCACAGTTGGTTTCTGCTGCAGGGAGATAACCTGTACAGGAATTATCTCTGAAAAAGTAGCACTTATTAGGGGTATTTTACCACAGTTTGATGGGATGTGTTACTAATTGCAAATAGAATATAATTAATTAATTACTAGTTGTTTTTATTATTAGTTATTATAGTATGAAGGCTTTCACGACCGGATGACATATCTTCTGGTAAACCTTCCGGGATGTAAGGTCGTGGTCCATGAAACTCTTCAGCTCCTAACGTTTCATCCAGAGCTGCGCTGGACATCACTCACCGGAGGAGAAACACCTCTGAAGATGTCCAGCACAGCTCTGGACGAAACGTTAGGAGCTGAAGAGTTTCATGGACCACGACCTTACATCCCGGAAGGTTTACCAGAAGATATTAGTTATTAATTCATGATGCTCCTATGACACGTCACATGTGGTTCATTTTCTGACAGTTGTGTATGTGGTGTTAAGTCCTATTACTCATTTTCTGATTATCAGTATTTATTGGTCCGTTTTGATCTGTTAAATAGTGCACTGAATATAGAAATCAAATGAGAGACAGATAAAAATCTAAACTTCTGCAACTAACTCAACTAACATCAATTTCGGTTCGATGATGGTCTTCCTACTCATCAAGCAATATTCTGTTTTCAACAATCAAGTTTTGAAATCCATTTCCGAAAATATTTCTTGAGCAGGTAACTTTTGTTATCTCTCAAAAACATTTGATTGAGTGAACCATCAAATCCCTTTTTTAAAAAGGCTGAGTATTTTGGTCTAGGTTGTGATGTTGATTTGTGGCTTCATTCATATCTAAAGGACTGAAAGCAGATTGTAATGCTGAATGGTTCATTTGATTCATTCATTTAAATCATCTTATTGGTGCACCTTATGTTGTGGTGTGTCACAAGACTCTGATTTAGTTCCACTGCTGTTTCTTAGTTTCATTAATAACCTGGTCCCTACACAAAAAGTAGGTTAACCCTTTTTGCCTACAATACTACAATTCTTATTGACAGCTTCTCAGTTAACAATTTTGAACAAACTGAGAATAAAGTTTTCACTGAAATCTTATACAGATTTTCTTCAAGTAGTCTCCCATTCAATGCAGATGAAACCCATAACCCGTATATGTGTTTACATATACCAAAACTAGAACTTGAAGAAATTAACATAAAGTGTAGAGGATAGTCACCACAGAAAGTTGAGAATACAAAATTCCTGTGTGCTTATATAGACAGAAAATGTAATTGGTCAACCCACAATCTTCATCTTTTTAAAACACTTCATTCAGCATGATTTGCACTATGGATTAACACTTCAGTGGCTGAAACATCCATCATAGATGCTTACTTGGAGACCTGTTTTGAAGGATGGAGATCCTTACCTCTACCTAACAGTATAAATTTTCCTTGTTGACTTTTGTCCGTAGTAAATTTTCTCTCTTCAAATACACCAGCAAGTATTTTGTGTACAACACAAAGTCTTGATGTGGTTCAAGAAAGAGTTTATTTTTCCAGCATTATGCAGTTTAATACACTGCTGCCACTTACTGAATGTCTTTATAAATAGTAGTCCAAATTTAAACAAATTAATGATAATAATATTTGTTCCGCATTGAATAACCAAATACCATTCCTAGAAATAACGTAGTTTCAGGACATCATACAGATTGTTCTTCTGACTACACCAGCTCACAAATTACCAACTAAAGATTTGTGTGTAACAATACAGTTTAATGCATTTTACATTTGTTAATATATAAACAGCATCATCATCATCATCATCATCATCATCATTTAAGACTGATTATGCCTTTCAGCATTCAGTCTGGAGCATAGTCCCCCTTCTAAAATTCCTCCATGATCCCCTATTCAGTGCTAACATTCGAGCCTCTTCTGATATTAAGCCTATTACTTTAAAATCATTCTTAACCGAATCCAGGTACCTTCTCCTTGGTCTGCCCCGACTCCTCCTACCCTCTACTGCTGAACCCATGAGTCTCTTGGGTAACCTTGCTTCTTCCATGCGTGTAACATGACCCCACCATCTAAGCCTGTTCACCCTGACTGCTACATCTATAGAGTTCATTCCCAGTTTTTCTTTGATTTCCTCATTGTGGACACCCTCCTGCCATTGTTCCCATCTACTAGTACCTGCAATCATCCTAGCTACTTTCATATCCGTAACCTCAACCTTATTGATAAGGTAACCTGAATCCACCCAGCTTTCGCTCCCATACAAGAAAGTTGGTTGAAAGATTGAACGGTGCACAGATAACTTAGTCTTGGTATTGACTTCCTTCTTGCAGAAGAGAGTAGCTCGTAGCTGAGCACTCACTGCATTAGCTTTGCTACACCTCGCTTCCAGTTCTTTCACTATGTTGCCATCCTGTGAGAATATGCATCCTATGTACTTGAAACCATCCACCTGTTCTAACTTTGTTCCTCCTATTTGGCACTCAATCCGTTTATATCTCTTTCCCACTGACATTACTTTCGTTTTGGAGATGCTAATCTTCATACCATAGTCCTTACATTTCTGATCTAGCTCTGAAATATTACTTTGCAAACTTTCAATTGAATCTGCCATCACAGCTAAGTCATCCGCATATGCAAGACTGCTTATTTTGTGTTCACATATCTTAATCCCACCAAGCCAGTCTATTGTTTTCAACATATGATACATAAATAATATGAACAACAGTGGAGACAGGTTGCAGCCTTGTCTTACCCCTGAAACTACTCTGAACCATGAACTCACTTTACCGTCAACTCTAACTGCTGCCTGACTATCCATGTAAAGACCTTTAATTGTTTGCAAAAGTTTGCCTCCTATTCCATAATCTTGTAGAACAGACAATAACTTCCTCCTAAGAACCCGGTCATATGCCTTTTCTAGATCTATAAAGCATGGATACAATTCCCTGTTCCACTCATAACACTTCTCCATTATTTGACGTAAGCTAAAGATCTGGTCCTGACAACCTCTAAGAGGCCTAAACCCACACTGAGTTTCATCCAATTGGTCCTCAACTAATACTCGCACTTTCCTCTCGACAATACCTGAGAAGATTTTACCCACAACGCTGATTAAAGAGATACCTCTGTAGCTGTTACAATCTTTTCTGTTTCCATGTTTAAAGATTGGTGTGATTACTGCTTTTGTCCAGTCTGATGGAATCTGTCCCGACTCCCAGGCCATTTCAATTAGCCTGTGTAGCCATTTAAGACCTGACATTCCACTGTATTTGATGAATTCTGACTTAATTTCATCCACCCCAGCTGCTTTATTGCACTGCAACCTATTGACCATTTTCCCCACTTCCTCAAATGTGATCCTATTTCCATCATCATTCCTATCCCATTCTACATCGAAATCTGAAACATTACTTATCGTATTTTCACCTACATTGAGCAACTCTTCAAAATATTCCCTCCATCTGCCCAAGGAATCCACAGGATTCACCAGCAGTTTTCCTGACCTGTCGAAAATACTTGTCATTTCCTTCTAATCTCCCTTTCGAAGACTGCTAATTACACTCCAGAATGGTTTTCCAGCAGCTTGGCCCAAAGTCTCCAACCTGTTTCCATAGTCTTCCCAAGATTTCTTCTTGGATGCTGCAGTTATCTGTTTGGCTTTGTTTCTTTCTTCAACATAACTTTCTCTGTCTACCTGAGTTCTAGTATGTAGCCATTTTTGATACGCCTTCCTTTCCTTTTACAGGCTGCCTTGACTGTGTCATTCCACCAAGCTGTTTGCTTCATCCTACCTTTACACACTACTGTTCCAAGATATTCTTTAGCCACTTCTAGTACTGTGTCCCTGTACCTTGTCCATTCCTTTTCCAATGACTGTAATTGACTACATTCAACTAACTGGTACCTTTCTGAGATCGCTGTTATATACTTGTGCCTCATTTCCTTATCCTGAAGTTTCTCCACTCTTATCCTCCTACATATGGACCTGGCCTCCTGCACTTTTGGCCTCACAATACCAATTTCACTGCAGATTAAATAATGGTCAGTGTCACCAAAGAATCCCCTGAATACACGTGTGTCCCTCACAGCCTTCCTGAATTCCTGATCTGTTATTATATAGTCAATGACAGATCTGGTTCCCCTGCCTTCCCAAGTATACTGGTGAATGTTCTTATGTTTTAAAAAGGAGTGTGTGATTACTAAGCCCATACTGGCACAGAAATCCAAGAGTTGTTTCCTGTTCCTGTTGGCCTCCATATCCTCTCCAAATTTATCCATAACCTTTTCATACCCTTCTGTTTGATTTCCATTCCTGGCATTAAAATCACCCATGAGCAGAACACTGTCCTTATCATTTACTCTAACAACTACATCACTGAGTGCATCATAAAAACTATCCAGCTTATCTTGATCTGTCCCTTCACAATGCGAATATACAGACACAATCCTAATTTTCTTGCTAGACACTGTCAAATCTATCCACATCAGTCATTCGTTTACATATCTTATTGCAACTACGCTGGGTTCCATTTCTTTCCTGATGTAAAGCTCTACACCCCATTGTGCTATTCCTGCTTTGACTCCTGACAGGTAGACCTTGTATTCTCCCACTTCCTCTTGTTTCTCACCCCTTACCCGAATGTCACTAACAGCTAAAACGTCCAGCCCCATCTTACTTGCAGCCTCTGCCAGCTCCACCTTCTTCCCAGAGTAGCCCCCATTGATAAACAACAGCATTACAGGTATTTTTCTATCATTATACAGCTTGTGAATTACCTGAAACTATAAGTTTTAAATACTTAAAAAGCACTTTTCATAATGGTATAGACCTCAACAAGAGAATAAATGGGATTTTCAGTTAATATTTTTTAGATGTTCATTTAATTTGCTTGTAGGAAGAGATGTCAGGCCTTAAGTTAGGACATGGCTAGCTTCAGCCCATTATGAAGGGCATTTTTCTTTCTGTGCCTATTTGCATGGTATCTTAAATTTTGTATTTTATTACATTGGTGTAGATCACAGTTTAAATTAGAATTTATTGATTTCACAAACATTATAACTTCTAAAATATATACACTTATAAGGGTAAACATACGTTTTTTTTTAATGAGGTTCCTTCATGATCCTCTAGGTTTGCACCACAAATACCTTTGATAGCTTTTACCATAGTGTTAACAATGTGCTTAGGTTGATTTGCGCTGTTGCATGCCATATTTCTACCACACAGTTTAAATTTAATGACAATAATGTAGGACAAGGAATTTTTAGTACACCCATATCCTTAGAATATTTACTAACCATGTTATGCAAAATATGTTTCTAAACAGCTTTCAGTGTAAGGAATCTGTATGCATGTTCCATTTGAGGTTTCCAGTATTGTGATTACCAAGAATTTGGCCAGCTTTCCTTTTTTAAAGTGTCAGTCCTTAAAGATAATTTAATGGTAAATTCTATTTGCTTCCGGATGTTATATTCCATAATCAAATCTTTGGAACACTGACATTTAAATTTATTTCATTGAAGTATGGTCTACTTCACTATTTCACTGGTAATGCTTCTGCACAGCACATCCAGATGGTTATAAGCTCTCTTTACATAACTTTCTAAAAAGCTTTGATTTACTGGTAAACTAACTAATGCATATAAACAGAAGAGTAAATCTGTGTGGGAACTTCAGTATAGCCTGTGCAAACTAATCAAAGCCAAAAAACAGAATTACTAAACCTGCTTTCAACCATCAACTTAAAAACTACACATAACAACATCAGCTTTGACAATTGACTAGATATTCACTAATATGCAAATAAACTAGCAGAAACACAGGACACAGGCTTTGGGGACCAGGTAGATCAAAAACTTACTTTTGACTTAGAAAATTAGTTTAACTCAACAAACTGCTACAGCCACTGCTTGAGCAAAGAAAACTGGGAAGAAATATACAAATGTTCAAATACTGATGACACTCTTCATAGTTTCAATAGCAACTGTACTTATTATTTTTATCACTGTTTCCCCATTAAAAAGAAAAAAATACAAAAAGAAAGTAAAAAAATATATTGGATTACCATTGGAATATAAATATCTGAAAAAAGGCTTTTGCACAAAACATCCATACAGAACATATCTTCAGAGTTTAATATGTATAAATCCTACACGAGAATCCTCAGCAGAGTTGTAAAACAGGCAAAAACAATAGCAAATGACAAATACATAAAATCTCTGAAAGTAAAGTAAAAGCCATGGGAAATACTCCCCAAGAATGGAAACAGTAAAAGAATGTCCAGAACTCCAAAATATTAACCTCCCAGACGCTCAGCAGTATTATTGGACCCCAGAAGAACTCCAAGTAACGTTTGTCCATTTCACACAGGTAGCAGGAAATCCCATACAGAAAATCCCACAGTGTCCAGTAATAAATCAGTTCAAATGTAAATCATGATAAGACTCTCTTCCTATTCCTGACTAGTGAGGGTGAAATACTAGACGCAATTAAGAAACACTAATCAAAACACTCCTTTGGTATAGGCAGTATAGCCCGCATCTCGTGGTCGTGCGGTAGCGTTCTCGCTTCCCACGCCCGGGTTCCCGGGTTCGATTCCCGGCGGGGTCAGGGATTTTCTCTGCCTCGTGATGGCTGGGTGTTGTGTGCTGTCCTTAGGTTAGTTAGGTTTAAGTAGTTCTAAGTTCTAGGGGACTGATGACCATAGATGTTAAGTCCCATAGTGCTCAGAGCCATATTTATAGGCAGTATACCCATCTTCAGTGTAAAGAAATTTGTTCCCTTCATAGTCAAGCTTCTAGTCTACAACTTCAATAAATATACATAAAAAATTACTACGAATCCATATACAACATAGAATAAGCATCATTAGCTCCATCTGTGGAGTTATTTCATCAAAAACTTGCAAAATGTAAATGCTATGAACTTTCTTGGAATATGAATCCAGGGAGATTTGACGTGGGTCCAACATACAAAGTATGTAACTAATAAACTGAACATCATCTGTTACTGCCCTAAAATTCTTTCAACTCCACATCAAAGGAAACAATAAAAATGCGTGCTTTCCCAAAGCAGAATTTTTACTGGGATATGTCATAATCTTCTGCAGAAACTTGAGTGCTAGCAAAATTTGTTTCACAGCTGAAAAGAGAGTTGTATGAGCCATGGAAAGGACAGCTCCCAGAAGCATGTCATTATTGTAGGGATTGTGTTAAGTGTGAAAAAGTAAAAGAGAATTAAAAATTCAAGGTTCTGTGTACAAATATCTCCCCAGTAAATGTTCTTACAGATAAATAAATATTTTAGTGTAAAGAAGTAGAATATTATATGACACATTTTTATCATGATGTCATATAAATAGTAAATTGTAATTTTCAAATTTGTGTCTTTTCTTCAAAATGCAGTATTTGTAAACTATGGACAAAAAATACTGCAACAACCTGTAAATATGATGGAGAGTAAATTTGTGTCCCTTGTGAAAAATGATGTTTCAAAATATGATCATACAATGTGCTAAGAATGATAAACATCCTACTGCCTTTTGTGTTTTGCTGAAGAGTATCCATGCATGTTCCTTTTTAAGATTTAATCACAGTCTCAATTTAAAAAAGGTAAGTATGAAGAGTTTTTTTGTATGTAAACACCTCCACATTTGTAATAGATATACAGTTTATAATCATTGCATTACTTAATTCATGTTGTCTCATCTCCTCACAATTCCATATTAGTTTGTATCTATGTATAAAAATAATGAAGTGCATCAATAAGACAATATGCTGCAACTAATCTATAGTCTGCATTGAATATTATTTTAGAGTTAGTAGAACAGTACAAGTACTGGTACTTTACATCATTAACATACGTCATGAAAGCAAGGGCGAAAAAATGGAAACTTGAAGCACTCCCTGTTTGATATCCATAAGTTTGGATTTGAAAGACCCCCTGTTTCTTTTAAACAACACAAACGGTTCCTCATATACAATTTATTAGTTCATAGCCAGTACCTGTTTTACCCAGGTTCCACAGCCTCTCAAGTAATATGGTGATGTTGACATAATAAAAAACTGTATCAACATCAAGGGACACGCCAGTAGCATACTCCTTGATCTCTGTGCATGTTATTATTTTGTTGTTAATTGTAATTCAGCTGCTGATATAAAGTTATTTTTCATAAAGTCATTCTGATTTTCAAATAGTAGATTGTGTTGCCTCAGGAATGTAATTAGTCTAGTATAAATAACTTCCTCAGTTACCTTAGAAAGTGCAGATAAGATTAATATCGGAGACTGTTTTCAGCTGTAGATTTATCCCCTTTCTTTAAAATAGCGGCTACTTGTCTATTTTTGGATTCTTTGGGAAACTGCCTGATTCAGTTCTATCATTTACCGTTGTGGCCATGGAATCTTATATGTTGTCTGTGCACCTTATTAATGTGTTGATAGATAATCCATCATAGCAAGCTAATTTTGTATCTTGTTAGTGACCTTACTATGTATTTTATTTCCTTGCTGTTAGTTGGGGCTACGTATATGCTTTGTTTAAATGAAATGCACTTGTACCTATACTGCAGATTGTTGTAATGGTTACTGATGGACTTTCCAACAAAAGACAAGTACTCGTTAAAAACATTTGAGGCGTGATATTTGCATTTGTGACAGAAAAAACATACATACATAAAGGAGGAGTAGTGCAACATAAACGAAAGTTGGTAGGCATAATTCTACATCTGAAAGATGATGTCTGTACAGATTTCACACCAGTCACGTTAGAGTAGCAGCTCTGTGAGGATGAAAGTCAGGTTTGCTTCAAATACATGCTGTAACAGTCTTGATCGTTAGTTACCTTTTAGATTGGACATGCTGAGTTGATGTTAGTCAAGAATTCCTGCAAGGTGTCAAAGATGCCATTATCAGCCACTCAATGAGTTTGAACTAGGTCATGTACTAGGGCTACGAGAAGCTTATTGTTCCTTCTACAATACTGCAGAATGACTTGCTATGAATTTAGCCACTGTACATGACAGCTGTAGGCAGTGATCATGAGAATGTATGCTCATCTGAAGACCAGACTCTAGATGTCCAAGTGAGACTAAGGAGATGGAAGACTATTGTGTTTATTATACACTCCTGGAAATTGAAATAAGAACATCGTGAATTCATTGTCCCAGGAAGGGGAAACTTTATTGACTCATTCCTGGGGTCAGATACATCACATGATCACACTGACAGAACCACAGGCACATACACACAGGCAACAGAGCATGCACAATGTCAGCACCAGTACAGTGTATATCCACCTTTCGCAGCAATGCAGGCTGCTATTCTCCCATGGAGACGATCGTAGAGATGTTGGATGTAGTCCTGTGGAACGGCTTGCCATGCCATTTCCACCTGGCGCCTCAGTTGGAGCAGCGTTCGTGCTGGACGCGTGAGACGACGCTTCATCCAGTCCCAAACATGCTCAATGGGGGACAGATCCGGAGATCTTGCTGGCCAGGGTAGTTGACTTACACCTTCTAGAGCACGTTGGGTGGCACGGGATACATGCGGACGTGCATTGTCCCGTTGGAACAGCACGCTCCCTTGCCAGTCTAGGAATGGTAGAACGATGGGTTCGATGACGGTTTGGATGTACCGTGCACTATTCAGTGTCCCCTCGACGATCACCAGTGGTGTACGGCCAGTGTAGGAGATCGCTCCCCACACCATGATGCCGGGTGTTGGCCCTGTGTGCCTCGGTCGTATGCAGTCCTGATTGTGGCGCTCACCTGCACGGCACCAAACACGCATACGACCATCATTGGCACCAAGGCAGAAGCGACTCTCATCGCTGAAGACGACACGTCCCCATTCGTCCCTCCATTCACGCCTGTCGCCACACCACTGGAGGCGGGCTGCACGATGTTGGGGCGTGAGCGGAAGATGGCCTAACGGTGTGCGGGACCGTAGCCCAGCTTCATGGAGACGGTTGCGAATGGTCCTCGCCGATACCCCAGGAGCAACAGTGTCCCTAATTTGCTGGGAAGTGGCGGTGCGGTCCCCTACGGCACTGCGTAGGATCCTACGGTCTTGGCGTGCATCCGTGCGTCGCTGCGGTCCGGTCCCAGGTCGACGGGCACGTGCACCTTCCGCCGACCACTGGCGACAACATCGATGTACTGTGGAGACCTCACGCCCCACGTGTTGAGCAATTCGGCGGTACGTCCACCCGGCCTCCCGCATGCCCACTATACGCCCTCACTCAAAGTCCGTCAACTGCACATATGGTTCACGTCCACGCTGTCGCGGCATGCTACCAGTGTTAAAGACTGCGATGGAGCTCCGTATGCCACGGCAAACTGGCTGACACTGACAGCGGCGGTGCACAAAAGCTGCGCAGCTAGCGCCATTCGACGACCAACACCGCGGTTCCTGGTGTGTCCGCTGTGCCGTGCGTGTGATCACTGCTTGTACAGCCCTCTCGCAGTGTCCGGAGCAAGTATGGTGGGTCTGACACACCGGTGTCAATGTGTTCTTTCTTCCATTTCCAGGAGTGTATGACTGGCGCATCACAGTTCACCTGCAGCAGTAATTTGAGATGCACTTGGTGCCACAGTGACACTACGAGCTGTTGTGAATCAGTTACTTCAAGGATAGCTCTGAGCCAGAAGCCCTGTAGCGTGCATTCTGCTGGCCCCAAATCCCCGCTGCTTGTTATTTCTGTGGTGTCAAGCAACAGCTCATTGAAGGGCAGGGTGGAGGTCAGCTGTGTTTTCTGATGAAAGCTGGTTCTGCCTCGGTGACAGTGATGTCTGTGTGTTGGTTAGAAGGCGACCAACTGAGGTCCTGCCACCAACCTTTCTGTATGCTAGACATGTTGAGCTAACACCTGGAGTTATCTGCTGGGCTGTGATTTTGTATGACAGCAGGAACAATCTCGTGATTATCCCATGCACCCTGACTGCAAATTTGTATCTCAGTCTGGTGATTCGACCTGTTTTGCTGCCATTAATGAAATGCATTCCAGGGGCCTGTTTACCATGAGGATAACGGTCACCCACATACTAGTGCTGTAACCCAACATGCTCTATGGAGTGTCGACAAGCTGAATAGGCTTGCTCGATCGCCAGGTCTGTCTCCAATAAATCACATCGTCCGTCGACAACTCCGGCGTCATCCACAAACATCTCATCTAACGTCCCTGTATTGACTGACCAGTTGTAAGGGGCATGAAACTCATAATTTGTGTGTGTGAAACCTTATGGGACTTAACTGCTAAGGTCATCAGTCCCTAAGCTAACATACTACCTAACCTAAATTATCCTAAGGACAAACACAGACACCCATGCCCAAGGGAGGACTCGAATCTCCACTGGGACCAGCCGCACAGTCCGTGACTGCAGCGCCTTAGACCGCTCAGCTAATCTCGCATGGCCATGGAACTCTATTGCACAAACTGACATATGGCACTTGTACAACACAATTCATGCATGTTTACATGCTTGTATTCAACATTATAGTGGTTGCCTCAGTTATTAATGTGTCATCATTTCGTATTTGCAATGGCTTATCTCATTGTTACATTATCCTGTGATCTTGCTGCATCAGTCACTTAAATATGTTACCCTGGCAGATGTATTCCTGAAGTTTTATTGATCTACATTAATTACTATTTATGTTAATTGCCCTAGCAATCCCTAAAGCGATTTATAGCTTCCCAAACAGCTAAGCCAGTGTTAGTCAAGTTTCTTACCTTCACTGCTACCTATTTACTCCTATTTTATAACAGCAGATATTTGTAACAATCAGGATAGTTCTTAAATTCTACCTTCAGTCTATTGTTTTTGCTATTCTTTAGCACTTCAAATTGGAAATGTCAAAGTTTTTCTCTTGCTGTTCTCAGATCATGATTTATCGAGTTTCTTTTTTTTTTTTTTTCTAGTAATTTACTGACAAGACACATTTCTAGGTATGAGGCATCAAAGCAAGAATAAAAGTCTGATGCAAATTCTTTGAATCTAAAGGAGTTATTTTCAAACCATTTCAATCATTTTTGCTTACTGTTGAGATCTTCAGCACTGTTGTTGCAGGTTGTTCATCACATAATTTTTCTTTTGGCTTCTGATACGAATATTTGAAGCTTCTATCAGCACCTCTACAGCATGATGGAGAGAAATGCCAAGCTTCAGAACTGATGCATTATTTGTAAAGTGATACATGTTAGTTATAACGTTATCAATGTATGATTTGCTGTTATTAACCTCTCTAGTGGGCTCATATATCAGATAAGTTAAGTTAAATTGACCTACTATTAGCCTTAGGTCTTTTGGAACTGGAGTCAGTAGGCAGCAAGTAAATTTTTGTATCTCTATTAAGTATGATGTTAAACCAGCAATTTTTATGCAGTTATATTTTGTCTGTGCCAACAAGCAGGTCATTAAGACCTCAAAAGAAAATATCTTACACTGTATTTCACTGCTAACAGAGCTTCATTTGTTTTGTTATGGTGCTGATAGTGTTCATGACTGTGACATTCAATTCTTCAGACTTTTGGAGCTGTCATCCCTTTATCTGTTATCACAATCCTCATCAATGGCCATCTGTCACAATCACTCAACACATGTGTTTGTTCACTTTTCCACTTTCCCTGTGTGTGGTATAAATCTTTGATATGATGTCTCTTGAAATATCAAATACTTTGACTACCTTGCTTACAGAAGTTATACAAGTGTTAAAAGTTGTCCCATGTTCAAATTCACTTAGCTCTGACATAATGTACTCCAAACCACACAGAACACTGTTCTGACCACTACTGACACTTGCAGCATATTGTGAAAATTGGAAAGGTGTTGTTCATAGTCAAAAAAAGCAGCACAGACTGCAGGCTTGGCTATCATTGGCACTCGTGTTGTAGTGTGTGTTTCTCACTGTGTTCTCACATATTTGCCCAACCCATGTAATGTCGTTTCCTTACTGAAGAAAGTGATTTACAATGAATAATTACATAATTATGTTATTTAGTTTTACATGGAATGTATTAGCCACCAATTATATTAATAACTTACTGTTGAAGAAGTTTTGGACAGACCGCTGCATAGACTTGTTCCTCATTTCAGTGCAGGGATTCCACGTACAAATTTTGTACTGGCATCCCAGATACAATCTGTTTATGGACATCAGATACGTGGTTCATATGTTTACTTATACATCGGAGAGAAACAATACTTTTGATAGAATAATCAAATAATACATAACTAAGAAAGTTATTGCAGTTAAACAACACAGATTTTCGTTCTTTGATTCCTGATATTGAAAGCATTTGTAATAACATGATCTGAATTTTTTTTTAATTTCTGCGGTTTTATGGTTTCCTGTCTTATGTGTATAGACAACCAAGCTATTAAAGTGCATTTTCATTTTAATTCAAACCACAATAGTGAATCTTATCAGAAATTTATATTTGTGTGTTTATTTCAGTAATGTAGTTCACAATTGTTGTGAAATGCTGCTATTATACATATTAATGAAACATTATTATGACCACGTAACTGTGGAAACTCACAACTTACACCACTGGAGGTCCACTCCATATTCAAGATTGTCTGTGTATGTGAAACACATGCAGTTTCACCACAAATAAAATAAGTTGGCCTAAAATGATAACTGTATTATGTACACATGACAGAAAAATAATTTAATGTCCAATTTTTGTATGTAAAGTCCTTTCATTTCTTCTTCTTTGTATGCTTTGAATCATGCTCTTATCTGTGGAAAGAATTACTTATACTCTCCAACTCTTGTTGCTCATTCTTCTTCCTCTACAGAGATCAAATTTTCTCTCAGCCTCAGTCCTGCTATTATACAGAGTGGTCCAAAAAAATGTGTCCACTGTTTAAAAGTCCATAACTTGCAAACTAACTGACGGAGTTGTCTCATTTTTGGTGAAAGTGTAGCTTAAAGTCCAACCTAAAGATATCACTGTAGGTTTTCGAAATGGTCACCATTAACATCCACACACAAATGATGCCGCCGAACTGCAGCACGAACTATTGACTACAACGTGTTCAGTTGAATATTTGCACATGAATGTATGATGGATTCTTGAAGTTCATCCAAAGTGCATGGCTTTTCTCTTTAAATGACGTCCTTTAGTGTTCCCCACAGGTAAAAGTCCAGAGGAGTTAGGCCTGGGGAACATGGCGGATACTCCACAGCACCTCTAAGGCCTATCCATCTTCCCAGTAGATTTTCGTCGAGATACACCCTTACATGATTTTGGTAGTGGGCTGGGCACCATATTGTTGATAGTAAACTCTTCCATCTCCATACTAGTCTCAGATGGCAGGTAAAATGGATGTCTGATGTTTCTGAAGGTACACCTCACTGGTAACTGTGCCATCAAAGTAGAATGGCCGAATTGAGCCCCGGTAAGACAACCCACGCCACACGTTTACCCTGGCAAATTCACGGCTTTGTCTACATGGACGTTTGGATTTTCAGCAGCCCAGTAGATGCAACTGTGGCGATTTACCATACCATTGAGTTTGAACTGTGCCTCATCAGACCACACAATCATCTCTGCAAACTCTTCATTGTTGCAAACGATGTTAGTAAACCACTTGCAGTACTCCATTCTATGATCTGGGTCATCCTCGTTCATTGCGTGTAGCAATTGTGGGATGTAGCACTTCCACTTTGCTTTCTTCAAAATTCATCGAACACTTGAGCGACTCACTCCTGTTTCATGGGCACACGGTCTCACAGACTTCTGTGGTGAGCAAGTGAATTGTTGTAACATACGAAGGGAGTTGGCTGGACTTGTTATTGTTACAGGTCATCCAGATCATTGTTTGTGTACATATTTAACACAGCCTTTGGTTTCAAAAGCGTCTCGAATGCGACGAAACGTTAAATGTGTCAGTGGCTCTGTTTGATACTCATTTCGCCATTGCCGTTGAACCTCATTGATGTTTTCATACTTAAAATACCACTTAAAAACTGACTTCCTTTCATCGAATGTAAGCTTTGTGCCAGCCCTGCTTACTCAAGTAATTAGCTGCAACTAAAGACAAAACACTAACTATATGGCGACTGTAATCTGACAAAACAAAACAATGCAATACAATGCTTGTGTGGCAATTGCCAGAACTACAAACTATTACACTACCAAAGATGAGACAACTCCATCAATTAGTTTGCCAGTTATGGACTTTTAAACAGTGGATACATTTTTTGGACCCCTAAGTATATATTATCATAATATTTAAGTATAAAAACTAATAAAATATATCATAAATTTTTAGTCAGAAATACATGAAAACTACAAGAATATTCAGAGTATTAATACAGCACTTGTTCCTTTAACATGATTTATTTAACCCAGAAGCATATCACTGCTAAGTTGTGTAACTGGGGATTACTACTGTCCCCTCAAGACAAAGCCAATCTAAGTTTATAAGCTTTCCTGATTGTACTGAAGTTAGATCCAATGCAAGATGAAAGTTACTTTTTTTATTGTTTTGTAGAACACAATACTTTTCTATTGTGAAACACAACATTCTCAAATATTAAAATGAGTTTACAAGAATCATAATATACAACAATGTCACATGTATTACAGGGAGGATTACATGCTAATGAGCTCCAAACGAGAAACAGCTACTATGTTCTAATGCATGTTACTCATTCATATAGCCATTCTAGGTGAATTTTGAACTTGATGGTACAGCAATATCAACTGGCATGCTACTGTGAAATAGTTCAGTGTTAATATAATCCAGATGGTAACCAGACTTGTGTCTACCACAGCATTATAAAAACCATGCTAGATACCAGTGACGTGAGTGCCTATCTTTTTATCAATGGTACTACCATCATAAGTACTTTAATTTCTCTGATCTTACAGAACCTCTACCAGTAATATATTTCATGTAGTTCAGGGTTGTCAGGATTAGGCAGGTGAGGTTTGATCATCCTTTTATTCTGAAGTAAAATTTCAGGTTAAACCATAATGAAAATCTGTTGATGTTTGGTATACAGCTTCACCAGGAGGACACCACCAGTTCAGAGGTGTTGATACAGGGGGGCTGATTAGAAGCAATCAGGGAGACAAGGTGCATCTGTTGGGTTTGGGAGCCAGCAGAGAAGAGAGCATAGCCATCATGGCTACATTTCTTTGGTGGTCACCCCAGGGCTTTATGTCATACATCCCACACTCACTATTGATTCTTCCTGAAGGGCTGCAGAAGTAACAGCACCATGCACTCAGCATTTTTATCTTATTCATGTGAAAAGCTCATGGCATGACCATGGTAGGTAGCCAGACCAAGCCAGCTCTGAGTAGTGCTTCTATGTTAACTGAAGTTGAAAGGCAGATATGAGAAACTTTTAAAAATTTGTGAATGTATGCTTTCCTGGTGTATACAGCTGGTGAAGAGTTCTCAGGCTTCCAGCCAGGTGGCGGTGTCTTCAAACTGCGACGTTTCAATGAGTGACATACTCGTCATCTTCTTGCGAAGTGCCGAGACTTTGCGGATGCCGGTCCCTTTATACCTGCGGTGTGTCCCCCACCACCTGGCTGCAGGAGGCTGAATCCAGAGGAGCCGGCAGGCAGGGTGGAGGGAGAAGCGGGTGCGCCGTTCGTGTCTTGGTCAGAGCATTATGGTCGTGTCTCATGAGCTGGATGGTTCTTGGTGCATTCCTGGCGTATTGCAGCTAATGCTGGATTCCAGGCCATGCTCAGTTGGTAACCTCTGTCCCTGTTCACAAGATTCTCGTGGACCCATATTTCTATTGATTCTTTAATGATGCTGTACAAATAGCTCCCAGCTCAGCACAGCACCCTGGTGTTCTCGAAATCAAAGGTGAGGTTTTCTTTGATGCTATGTTCAGCTATAGCAGATTTCTCTATCTGTCCAAGTCGGACATGCCTGGTGTGTTCCTCGCACCTTTTCCCTACAACAATTCCTTCTGAATTAATGGTCTTGCACAATATTTCGAGGATACATTTCCTGATTCATGTAAGGGATGAGTGACAGAATATACAGCAAGAATCACTGGAGAACAAATACACAGTCAAAATGTCTCAGAAATATTTGTTGCATTCTGGAGAACCACTAATTGGCATGGAAGACAGTCTTGATTCATTTTTATTGTAACTAATTAAAGATGGCATTAATCTCTACTGTACATATTTTCCTGGCTCGATGAGATGTTTCAGCAAAATATGTGGCTTATAGCACAACTAGAAAAGTTTGTAAGTGAGTGGGAGAACATACTGAAGAACAAACAATACCCGAAATTCTCAAATAATTATTTCAGTAGAGCATTCATATTATCAACTCTGAAGTTGTGTTCACTGCCAAAATTCTAAATCACACTCTTCAGTCATGGATATATTTATTTACATTTATCAGCAAGTTGTTATCCGTGGATAATTCTGTTGATTATAAAATCATTACAACTGTGAGAGTGGTGTTTTATAATTTACTATATATGCATCAGTACCTTACTTTTTAAGATGGTTATGTATTTCAAGTACTTTAGTCTGTAATTTCATGTGGACCTTAACTTTTCATTTTTGTCCAGTTTTCCTAATTTCATAATTTGTGATGAGTATTCTACACTCCTGGAAATGGAAAAAAGAACACGTTGACACCGGTGTGTCAGACCCACCATACTTGCTCCGGACACTGCGAGAGGGCTGTACAAGCAATGATCACATGCACGGCACAGCGGACACACCAGGAACCGCGGTGTTGGCCGTCGAATGGCGCTAGCTGCGCAGCATTTGTGCACCGCCGCCGTCAGTGTCAGCCAGTTTGCCGTGGCATACGGAGCTCCATCGCAGTCTTTAACACTGGTAGCATGCCGCGACAGCGTGGACGTGAACCATATGTGCAGTTGACGGACTTTGAGTGAGGGCGTATAGTGGGCATGCGGGAGGCCGGGTGGACGTACCGCCGAATTGCTCAACACGTGGGGCGTGAGGTCTCCACAGTACATCGATGTTGTCGCCAGTGGTCGGCGGAAGGTGCACGTGCCCGTCGACCTGGGACCGGACCGCAGCGACGCACGGATGCACGCCAAGACCGTAGGATCCTACGCAGTGCCGTAGGGGACCGCACCGCCACTTCCCAGCAAATTAGGGACACTGTTGCTCCTGGGGTATCGGCGAGGACCATTCGCAACCGTCTCCATGAAGCTGGGCTACGGTCCCGCACACCGTTAGGCCATCTTCCACTCACGCCCCAACATCGTGCAGCCCGCCTCCAGTGGTGTGGCGACAGGCGTGAATGGAGGGACGAATGGGGACGTGTCGTCTTCAGCGATGAGAGTCGCTTCTGCCTTGGTGCCAATGATGGTCGTATGCGTGTTTGGTGCCGTGCAGGTGAGCGCCACAATCAGGACTGCATACGACCGAGGCACACAGGGCCAACACCCGGCATCATGGTGTGGGGAGCGATCTCCTACACTGGCCGTACACCACTGGTGATCGTCGAGGGGACACTGAATAGTGCACGGTACATCCAAACCGTCATCGAACCCATCGTTCTACCATTCCTAGACTGGCAAGGGAACGTGCTGTTCCAACAGGACAATGCACGTCCGCATGTATCCCGTGCCACCCAACGTGCTCTAGAAGGTGTAAGTCAACTACCCTGGCCAGCAAGATCTCCGGATCTGTCCCCCATTGAGCATGTTTGGGACTGGATGAAGCGTCGTCTCACGCGTCCAGCACGAACGCTGCTCCAACTGAGGCGCCAGGTGGAAATGGCATGGCAAGCCGTTCCACAGGACTACATCCAGCATCTCTACGATCGTCTCCATGGGAGAATAGCAGCCTGCATTGCTGCGAAAGGTGGATATACACTGTACTGGTGCTGACATTGTGCATGCTCTGTTGCCTGTGTGTATGTGCCTGTGGTTCTGTCAGTGTGATCATGTGATGTATCTGACCTCAGGAATGTGTCAATAAAGTTTCCCCTTCCTGGGACAATGAATTCACGGTGTTCTTATTTCAATTTCCAGGAGTGTATTTTCATAGGCTTTCATGGTGAGAGACGGTTTCCATTTAATTCTTCTTGCTTGTTGGTTGTGTCATACTCTAAATAGACGAGCCCATATTTTTGCTGCTATGGCAGGTGCAGATCCAAGGAAGGTGGAACAGTGGGCAGTATCATGGAGATCTTAATCTCCTCCCCAAGCCACCCACCCACTCATCCATCCTCCCACAATTTAGTAGAAGTGGTTATATTTGTACAATTATCAGTTTCCAAATTTTGCTTCTAACAATCAGAAAATAAAGTACATGAAAACTAAGAGTCTTGAAGATAGCAAGATACTTTAGAACATACAGGCAACATTTAATACAGCATTCCTCTGAGTAGCTTGTGTGAGAGGCAGGTAAAGGTGCTCTTTAGCAAGCCAACTTACCTGGTGTCAATAAAAAATGTGACACACATCATGAGTGCACAGGTGGAAAAAAAAGACACAGGAAGTTCAGTAAAGTGAAACAGAATAGATAAAAGACCCTCTACATAAAATAGTCACATCCAAATATATGTGGAAACAACTGAACGAAACAGCATTTCCCTCATTTACTCGTTCATATAGCCACTATGTGCAGACCGGTGATCACAATGGTAGTGTCTTTCAAATTTCTGAACATATGTTTTTCTCAATTGCTGATTTTGGTGGAGATAATGCTAAAGCAATGCAACACTCACTGACGTGAACAAACTATTATTATTGTTGTTATTACTATTAAATAATATTTTTATATATTAATTTTAATCAAGCAATTTATTATTACAATATAACATTTCATATACGTTTTATTAATATTATTACACTGAAGAGCCAAAGAAACTGGTACACCTGCCTACTATTGTGTAGGTCCCCCACGAACATACAGAACTGACACAACATGACATGTCATGGACTCGACTAATGTCTGAAGTAGTGCTGGAGGAAACTGACACCACAAATTGTGCAGGGCTGACAATAAATCCATAAGAGTACAAGGGGGGGGGGGGGGGGGGGGGAGGAGGAGATCTGTTCTGAGCAGCATGTGGCAAGGCATCCACATATGCTCAATAATGTTCATGTCTGGGGATTATGGCGGCCAGTGGAAGTGTTTAAACTCAGAAGAGTGTTCCTGGAGCCACTCTTTAGTGGACGTGTGGGGTGTCACATTTTTCCTCAAATTGCCCAGGTCTGTCAGAAGGCACAATGTACATGAATGGATGCATGTGATCAGACAAGATGCTTATGTACATCACCTCTCAGAGTCATATCTAGACATATCAAAAATCCCATATCATTCCAACTGCACACACCCCACACCATTACAGGGCCTCCAGCAGCTTGAACAGTCCCCTGCTGACATGCAGGGTCCATGGGTTCCTGAGGTTGTCACCACACCCATTCACGTCCATCCACTTGATACAATTTGAAACAAGACTCGTCTGATCAGGCAACACGTTTTCAGTCCTCAACAGTTCTATGTCCATATTGATAGGCACAGGTGAGGCGTAAATCTTTGTGCTTGCAGTCATCAAGGGTACATGAGTGGCCTTCAGCCCTGAAAGCCCGTACCAGTGATGTTTCGTTGAATCTGCAGCAATTTTTGGATGGGTTGCACGTCTGTTATGTTGAATGATTCTCTTTAGTTGTCATTGGTCCCATTCTTGCAGGATCTTTATCTGACTGCAGCGATGCCATATAATTGTTGTTTTACTGGATTTGTAATATTCACGGTACACTTGTGAAGTGGTAGTGTGGGAAAATCCACATTTCGTTGCTACCTCATAGATGATGTGTCCCATCCCTTTTGCACTAACTAGATAACCAAATTCAAACTCATGTAAACCTTGATGACATGCCATTGTAACATCAGTAACTGATCTAACAACTGATCCACACACTTGTTGTCTTCCATAGGTACTGACGACCACAGCATCGTATTCTGCCTGTTTACATATCTCTGTATTTGAATATGCATTCCTATACCAGTTTACTTGGCGCTACAGTGTATTAAAACCATACACATTTGTGGTATGTTAAAAGTATGGGCGACTGTAAGCTGTATTTAGAGGGGAGGTAGGAAACAAAGACAGTAGCAAACTGTGGTCAGTCCACCACAACCTCAATTTCAACCAAATTCTGGATCCATCCCTGCCTTCATCAAAATGTGTAATACAAGTTGATATCTGACTTACTGACTTCCTTCAGTCTCCTGCAAATCTTTGTTATTATAAGGATAGGGTATCACTCACAATATTTAAAAAATTCGACATAAAACTGGTTTTCGGTCAGTCTGCTGTTCTTGTTGATCCCAGTCAGTTGTATTTAACTGTCCATACTAGTCAATTGTGTCTCTTTCTCTTCACCTCTGCAAATATAATGCAACCCACATCCTTTTTAACTTGCTAACTGTCATCAAGCCTTGGTCTTCCTCCACAATCTTTTTTGCCTGCGCCCCTCCCCCCCCCCCCCCCCCCAACCCCACCCCCTCTTGACCATCCTGCCACACACGCACAGACACTGTTCCCACATTTATGAAGGTGCTGATCTATTGGTGACAAGAAATATGACCTATCAACCAAAACCTTCCTTTAAAGAAGTTATGTCTAATATTTCTTTCTTAAGCTTCTATTCTATTCTTATTTGACCTGTTTACTGTCCGTATTTAAGTTCCACACAACACTACACTCCAAACAAATACCTTCAGAAAACACTTTCTAACATTTAAATTTATATTGTGTGCCAAGACATGATGTATTTTTGTCAGAAACACTTTACTTGCTATAGGCTCTGGGTGTCATATCCTATTTACATCAGCCATCATCACTTATTTTCCTGGTCAAATAGCAGAACTCACCTACCACTTTTAGGGTCTCATTTCCTAATCTAATTCCATCAACATCACTTTATTACTGTTAATTAACTGATAATATTTGGAGACACTAAATCTGTTCCTCAAAAATAATACAGGAAAATTCCTCATTTACAAATTTTAAGTAAGAAGATAGTTGTCTGAATTTATGTTCATAGAGTTCTAGCAGTCTTTCTGTTTGTGGCAGAAGGGATGTTATTCACGGTTTGCTAGCAGAAATAAATCAACATAGACCACAATTTTCCACCACTGCTGATCTCAAGTTTGAGCACCCATAAGTTCGTCCTTCAATATTACACAAAGAACAAGTCCTTTGAAAATTTAAACAAGTGAAAAATCTTTCCATGTACCACACCTACCAGTTTTTATTATATACAGGATGTTATGAAGAAAGTGTGTTTTATTTTGTTAATTTGGAAGTACAGACCAAATCAAGGAAAAATTATGCTGTGAAGATAAGGTCTAAAATGCATAGCTTAAGATCTATGAGAACTTGTTCATATTCATTGCTGTGAAATGCATCTCTTCTACTGCAAGCTCTTTGCTATTAGGAATGACCTACAAAATGTTGTTATCAAATGCGAACTTATTGTTCTGCTATTGTTGAACAGTAGGGTTTCAAGTGTAACCTGCTTGCTATTCCATGCAACCTGCACTTGTGATTAATTGTGAAAGGAGGTGCTCCGTGTACAACATGAAATGTTAAAGCATATCACACACTTATCAAAACATATACTGGTTCCATGAGAAATTATTTACACCTCGTTGCTCAGCTGGATGGCTCTGTTGGCAGTGTCGATACTCATACATCAGTACGGGTACTGAAACATTTGTGACTGTAGGATTGCTCATCACCTAACAGAAGACCAAAAAGAGCAACAAAGGACAATCTGTGTGGAATTGTTTACGTATTATGAATCTTACTGTGAAAATTTTTTGTCAAATATAATTACAGACAATGAAACATGGTTTCATCATTTCGATCTGGAAACAGAATGGCAATCCATGGAGGAGGACCACACCACCTCTCCTCTGAAGAAATAGTTCAAAGCTGCATTCACATCTGGTAAAGTCATGGTGACAGTCTTATGGGACTCTGCTGGGGTTATTCTGTTTTAGGTCCTCCCTCTGAAATATGTTGTGCTACTCTCAGGAAATTGAAGGCATGGCTTCATTGTGGTCATCACTACAAAAATGTGAACAAACTTCTCCTTCTCCATTATAACTCAACACCTCACTAGAGTCTGCACATCCAAGATGTGTTCACAGAACTTGATTGGATTGTCCTTCCTCATCCAACCTTCAGTCTGGATCTTGCACCTTCCAACTTCCATCTGTTTGTCCCATTGAAGGATGCACTCTGCAGGAAGCAGTATGTAGATTGACTGGTAGAGTAGTACCATGTTGGCATACAGGCTTTCCCAGTAAGGTGGCATAATGATGTCACATTGAAAGGAGATTATATTGGAAAAGGGTTCTGTAGCCAAAAGAGAGGGTAATAAAGTGGTATGATGTAATCCTGCCATTCACCACTACTACAAAGATCTTTCCCTCCTTGGATTTTTTTTGACATAAAATTGGTGTTAGGTCTGTCTGCTGTTGTTGTTGACCTCAGTCAGTTGTATTTAACTGTCCATACTAGTCAATCCTGTCTCTTTCTCTTCACCTCTGCAGAACTACTGCAACCCACACCCTTTTTATTGTGCTAACTGCCATCTAGCCTTGATCTTCCTCCACAATTTTATTCCTCAACTGCCCTACCCTCTCTCCTTCCTCGCCCCCGCCCCTCACCACACACACAGACACAGTTTCCACACTTACCAAAGTGATGATCTATTGTTGGCGAGAAATATGGTCTATCGAGCAATCCCTTCTTTTAGTGAAGTTATGTCACAAATTTGTATATCCTCCCCAGTCTATGCATATAATCTTAAGTATTCTTCTGTAAAACTACATTTCTAAAGCTTCTATTCTATTCCTATCTGAACTGCTTACTGTCCACATTTAAAGTCCACACAACACTACACTCCAAACAAATACATTCAGAAAGGACTTCCTAACATTTATATTGTGTGCCAAGAAATGATGTCTTTTTGTCAGAAACACTTTACTTGCTATAGGCTCTGGGTTTCATATTCTATTTATATCAGCCATCATCACTTATTTTCCTGGTCAAATAGCAGAACTCACGTATCACTTTTATTGTCTCATTTCGTAATCTCATTCCAGCAACCTCAGTTTATTACTGTTAGTAATTATCATATTTTCTACCTTATCTGTCTTTTCAAGACAATATTCATTCCTGTGAACTGTCCTCCATGTCATTTGACACCCCTGAAATAATTATAACCTCACTGGAGGACCTTTAAATCTTTAACACGCTTTCGAAATTTCTTCTTGGTTTCCTTTAATGCTTGTTCAATGTACAGATAATAAAGCATCAGTGAAAGGCTACAACACTGATTCATATCATTTTTAAATGTCACATACCGTTCATATCCTTCAACTCTTATAACAACAGTCAAATCTCTGTACAAGTTTTTGCTAACCTTTTGCTCCCAGTATTTTATCCCTGCTATTTCAGAATTACAAAGAGAATATTATAATCAGCATTTTCAAAAGTTCACTCTAAATTAACAAGCATCATAATTGTAGAATTACCTATCTTCAGCATATGTTGTAATATTAGTTATAAGGCCAGTATTGTCTAGCATCTTCCTGCATTGCACTGGAACACAAACAGGTCTTCCAGAAGTCTGTATCCACCAGTTGTTTGTCATTCTACTGCAAATAACTTGTGTCAGTAATTTGCCATATGATTTGTTAAACTGATGATCCAATAATATTCACATTGGCCTACTTTGAATCGGAATTCTCTCTCACATCTTTAAATCTAATGGTATTTTGCTAGTCTCATATGTCTTATTCAGCAAATGGAATAATTCTGTCATGGACAGTTTTTCAGTGATCTCAGTGCTTTTGAACATTGTGTACTCCAGGGGCCTTGTTTTATCTTAAATCTTCTCATAGTATCATATCCCATCTCGGCATTGTTTACTTCCTATCCTATTTCTATAATATTGCCTATAAATTCATCTCCTTTCCATTCCCCATCTTTGTTTTGTACTGTTGGCCACCTGAACTTTGGATACTCATAAAATTTCTTTTTTCTCCAAAGTTTCCTTTAATTTTTGTACACATTTGAATGTTTATACAGCTTTACATACATCCTCCAACCATTTCTGCTTTGTCATTTACCCTTTCTGCAAAGCTCATATTTTATACAGCTGTACAGCTGTATTCCCTTTAGCATTCTTCATTTGGTGTATTATCATATTTTCTCCTTTAATCAGTTAAATTCAATAGCTTGAATGTTCTCCAAAGATTTATAATGGGTCTTGTCATGTTGCCTATTTGACCTTCTATTGCTTTCATTATCTCATCTATCAAAGCTACCTGTTCATTCTCTATTTTAGTCTATTCCCCTATTTATGTCCACTGTTGCCTAATACTCCTATCTTTTGTAGCAGCAACATAATAAGATATCTTCTGCTGCTCAGTAAGAATACCATCAGTTTGCTGCACAAATTTTCAGTTTATGATTAATAGGGATCAGTTTCCATTTGAAAAAAACAGATTGACTGATCAGTACATAGTTCAGTCAAGAAGAACCACAATGATTTTTTCAAACCTCTAGCTTGGTTGCTAGCATTACCCAAATGTTAACAGACTGCATTAACAAGACTGTGCTATCATGTACAGCTAGAAGTACTTTTTTTGAAGACATGAAGTAGTGGTTTTTCGTAAGAGTCACTTTACACATTGAGATTAGCATTATGTTAAAAGCAGCTCTTTCCTGATTCTCAAAGCTATCAAACAAAAATTCTTACATAAATTATGATCAAATAGCTTAAGCTCCCCACTCCCAAAATCCAAATATACACATCAAAACAAGTTTTGCATCACCCCGGTTCCCAGAACCCCCAAAGATAGACATTGACTGTGGATATTTTATCACAAACACAGCCCCTTTGACTGTTCAGAGATGTCACTAAAGCCACCCAATGATGTAAATAACCTTGCATGAGCAGCACCTATTAGATGAAGGGGGTCTAACAGCTGATCAGTTCCAGACATTCCACCAGGAGGGAGATACGTGGCTCATGTTGTCTTTAGTTTAACCATGCCTAGACGGTCAATACCGTGGTTTGATCATGCCCGTATTGTTACTTTGTGCCAGGAAGGACCCTCAACAAGGGAAGTGTCTAGGCATTTCAGAGTGAACCAGAGTGATGTTGTTCGGACATGGAGGAGATACAGAGAGACTGGAACCGTTAATGTTATGCCCCACTGAGGCGCCCCAAGGGCTACTACTGCAGTGGATGACAGCTACCTATGAATTATGGAAGAATGCTGACAGCAACACCTCCATGTTGAATAATGTTATGACTCAAACTGTGTACAAAAGGCTACATGATGTGCAACTTCACTCGCAATCTCCATGGCAGTACAGTACAGATGTTCCCAACAACATGCCAAATGAACCGCTCAGTATTGACATCACTTTCTCTTTGTCAAAGACTGTTGCATACGCCTTCAACCAGACAATCATTGGAGATGAGTTTGGATTCAATCCAGTCCGGGTGAATGCCTTAGACACAATTTCCAGCAAGTGCAACAAGGTGGAGATTCCCTGCTGTTTTGGGGTGGTATTGTGGGGGCTGACATACGCCACTGGTGGTCATGGAAAGCTCCATAATGGCTGAACGATACATGAATGTCACCCTCCGACCAATAGTGAACCATATCAGCAGCATATGGGTGAGATATTCGTCTTCATGGGTGATAATTCATGCTCCCATCATGCACCTCTTGCGAATGACTTCCTTCTGGTTAGCAACATCGGTCAACTAGAGTGCCCAGCATGTTCTCCTTACATGAACCCTATGAAACATGCCTAGGATAGATTGAAAAGGGTTGTTTAGTTACGACATAACACACCACCCACTCTGACGGATCTACGTCGAATTTCCATTGAGTAGTGGGACAATCTGGACCACCAGTGCCTTGATTGACTTGTGGATAGTATTCCATGATGAACACAGGCATGTATCAGTGCAAGAGGATGTGCTATTGGGTATTAAAGGTACCTGCATAAAGCAATCTGGACCACCATCTCTGAAGGTCTGGCTGTATGGTGGTACAACATGCAATGTGTGGTTTTAATGAGCAATAAATAGGCTCAAGTGATGTTTATGTTCATCTATGATCCAATTTTCTGTACAGGTTCCAGAACTATCGGAACTGAGGTGAAGCAAATTTCTTTTTGATGTGCGTGTGTTGAATTTTATCATGCACCTCTTACAGAATTGTAGCGGAAATTCAGAAGTCAGTACATTGTTTTTCGAAGTGTTATAGTCCCAATGAAGGCTACATCCAATAGTGGGCGAACTGTTGGTCAATCTTTTGAAAGTATGATGCAACCCAGAAGAAGTTATCGAAACAATATGCTAATTAACCAATATTATTTGGTAGGCACTAAATGTGTTTCACAAAAATAATACAGGAAAATTCCTCATTCACGAAGTGTAAGTAAGAAGATAGCTGTCTGAATTTATGTTCGTAGAGTTTTAGCAGCCTTTCTGTTTGCGGCAGAAGGAAGGTTATTCATGGTTTGCTAACAGAAATAAATCAACATAGACCACAATTTTCCATTACTGCTGATCTCAGGTTTGAGCACCCATAAGCTCATCCTTCAATATTACACAAAGAACAAGTCCTCTGAAAACTTAAACAAGTGAAGAATCTTTCCATGTATCACACCTGCCAGTTTTTATTATATACAGGATGTTATGAAGAAGGTGTTTTATATTTTGTTAAGTTGCGAGTACAGACCAAATCAAGGAAAAATTATGCTTTGAACGTAAGGTCTAAAATGCATAGCTTAAGATCTATGAGAACTTGTTCATATTCATTGCTGTGAAATGCATCTCTTCTACTGCAAGCTCTTTGCTATTATGAATGACCTACAAAATGTTGTTATCAAATGTGAACTTATTGTTCTGCTATTATTGAACAGTAGGGTTTCAAGTGTAACCTGCTTGCTATTCCATGCAACCTGCACTTGTGATCCATTGTGAACGGAGGTGCTAAGTGTGCAGCATGAAATGATAATGCATTTCACACACTTATCAAAACATATACTGGTTCCATGAGAAATTATTTACATCTCGTTGCTCAGCTGAATGGCTGTGTTGGCAGTGCTGACACTCATCCATGAGTTGGGGTACTTAAACATATGTGACTGTTGGATTGCTCACTACCAAACAGAAGACCATAAAGAGCAACAAAGGACAATCTGTGTGGAATTGTTTACACATTATGAATCTCATTGTAAAAATTTTTTGTCAAATATAATTACAGACAATGAAACATGGTTTCATCATTTCGATCTGAAAACAGAATGGCAATCCATGGAGGAGGACCACACCACCTCTCCTCTGAAGAAATAGTTCAAAGCTGCACTCACATCTGGTAAAGTCATGGTGATGGTCTTCTGGGACTCTGCTGGGGTTATTCTGTTTTAGGTCCTCCCTCTGAAATATGTTGTGCTACTCTCAGGAAATTGAAGGCATGGCTTCATTGTGGTCATCACTACAAAAATGTGAACAAACTTCTCCTTCTCCATTATAACTGAACACCTCACTAGAGTCTGCACATCCAAGATGTGTGCACAGAACTTGATTGGATTGTCCTTCCTCATCCACCCTTCACTCTGGATCTTGCACCTTCCAACTTCCATCTGTTTGTCCCATTGAACGATGCACTCTGCAGGAAGCAGTATGTAGATAATGAAGAACTTACTGATGTGGCAAGACGTTGGCTCAGACATTGACTGGTAGAGTAGTACCATGTGGGCATACAGGCTCTCCCAGTAAGGTGGCATAATGCTGTCACATTGAAAGCAGATTATATTGGAAAAGGGTTTTGTAGCAAAAAGTGTGGGTAATAAAGTGGTATGATGTAATCCTGCCATTCAGAACTACAACAAAGGTCTCTCCTGCTGTGGATCTTTTTCTGCATCTGACCAATCAAATGGAAGTGTACCTTTCGTCATGCAAGTATTTAGGACTACACTGGCCCTGATCCAGGCAGTTCCATCACAGCCAGTCAGTGGATGCCTTCAGCTACAGACCTAGTATCACTTCAGACCACACGTAGCCTTCACCTCTAGTAGACGGAGCTAAGTTCAGTGATGAATTTTTGGGCACTGTGGTACTATTATTACTGTTAGACTCTTCTGGCAAGACTGAAGGGACTTTTAAATTATACTGATCTTGTTGGAACCTAAAATTTCGTTCTGTTCAGACTTATGCCTACCAATGAGAGCCTGGACTTAAAGATTTCTTAGTGTGCAGTCTTGTAGGAGGACTGTATCTTACCATGGGGAAGGTTTTAGGGTGTTCCATAATAGAGGGTTTGTGTTATCAAGCATTCAGTACACTTTCCATTTAGTCTAAGATTTATGTCCAGACTACTGACTCTTTTGCACTTTCTCAGTGTTGAACTTCAGAATCACTCTAAGGAGAGCATTTGTGCGAAGTTGAGGAAAATCATTTTGTAAGTAAATGGAGACAAAACTTTATTCTTATATTTCCTTGTGGAAGTGCTCTGAAAGTGGAATACTAGTATCATACACAAAATACCAAGCTATTTGAAATTTTTTCATCATGCAGCAGTTTTCAGAACAGCAAAATGACAAGGCTGTCATGAGAAGAACTAGCTATAATTTGTGATTTGTAATTTAAACAAATGATAAAATGAAGATCCATAGTGAGGTGACTCTTAGTGATGTCAGACATGTCATATAACAAGAATATATGTGGGAAGAATCCATATGGCACAAGTGGTGAAGTAACTGTTGAAGTCAATCGCATGCTCAGTAGCATGCTCCGAGATGGCATAGTATGATTGTGACCATTCAATTGGACTGGGTAGGTTTCTTGTGGTCATGCGCACACACAGCTCTTGCAGCTAAGTTGGTACAGGATGTGACATAGGTCTAGAATGGAAGGTTGTTGTGGACAGATTTATGGAACCTGTTTTACTTCTGGACCATCTGTAAGATGTGTGATTGTGGCAGAAGAAAATATGGAGCAAAACAAGATATTACATAGGCTGGTAGAGAGCTGCCCTACCACATTTGGAAAGGTGAAAAGGGTAGTCGGGACAGTATTCCTCATTTTAGCTTAGTAATAAGAGTGTTGTATATGTATGGAGGTAGCCCATAATTAATTTTATTCTGAGCAAGTTTGATAGTTTCAACTAAGTTTGCCAAAAGGCTCAGAAAGCCTTCCAGCAGACTCTGAAATAGAATACTAGTCATTTAAAATGTGGTGAGTAAGGATGAGCTGTCTATCAATTTTTCATGTGGAATAGATGGCATCTGAAAAATTTTGATTCATTCAAATATATCTCTCTAATATAGTCTGTCTGTATGGTCAAGTCCCAGAACAGATTCTGCTTAAGTTCTGTTGTGTGTGAAATTTAATTTCAAAAGCACTGCAATATGCATAACCACAGTTCTATAAACATGAATTACTTTCATGTAGATTCTACATATCTCCTTAAGATTAGACTGATGTCATATATCCTGTGCCAGAAAAAATTGTTATCAAGTTTACTGCACAGATAATGTAGAAAACAGATAAACTTTACAAATTAAAAATTTAAACATGTTTTAATAGGTGCACTTAAAATTATTTGAGTGTATAGATTCAAGGATTGAAATACTTTCCATTAGATAACAACGTTCATTACAAATAAATCTCTGTTTTCACAATGTACCGATGCTTATGATAATTCTAATTATCTTGAAAGGAGGATATAAGATGAACATCAACAAAAGCAAAACAAGAATAATGGAATGTAGTCTAGTTAAGTCGGGTGATGCTGAGGGAATTAGATTAGGAAATGAGGCACTTAAAGTAGTAAAGGAGTTTTGCTATTTGGGGAGCAAAATAACTGATGATGGTCGAAGTAGAGAGGATATAAAATGTAGGCTGGCAATGGCAATGGCAAGGAAGGCGTTTCTGAAGAAGAGAAATTTGTTAACATCCAGTATTGATTTAAGTGTCAGGAAGTCATTTCTGAAAGTATTCGTATGGAGTGTAGCCATGTGTGGAAGTGAAACATGGATAATAAATAGTTTGGACAAGAAGAGAATAGAAGCTTTCGAAATGTGGTGCTACAGAAGAATGCTGAAGATTAGATGGGTAGATCACATAACTAATGAGGAAGTATTGAATAGGATTGGGGAGAAGAGGAGTTTGTGGCACAACTTGACCAGAAGAAGGGATCGGTTGGTAGGACATGTTCTGAGGCATCAAGGGATCACCAATTTAGTATTGGAGGGCAGCGTGGAGGGTAAAAATCGTAGGGGGAGACCAAGAGAGGAATACACTAAGCAGATTCAGAAGGATGTAGGTTGCAGTAGGTACTGGGAGATGAAAAAGCTTGCACAGGATAGAGTAGCATGGAGAGCTGCATCAAACCAGTCTCAGGACTGAAGACCACAACAACAACAACAATTGTATTCTGAACTATTTATCAAACAGTAATAAATAAACAACAGGTATCTGCTGTAGCTTTGTTCCATAGAATTTTCATACCTGAAAATTGCATTCCTTCATTGAAAGTGCTCCTAATTATGAAGAATTTGACATTGGAATGATAATTAACATTCATCACAGCCTAGAGTTATGATTTCTGATGTCTTCTAATCTCTTAAACGTATAAATACACACCTCATGCCCAACTGAAGTAATCACTATTGTATTCCACAAAACAGTGAGAAAGAAAGAATCTTTCAGTGTTTCTCTTATCTCACATGTCCACTATTAGCGACTCCATTTGGTCCTTCAACTGCTATTGCCTTGTTGTTGTTGTTGTTGTTGTCCTCAGTCCTGAGACTGGTTTGGTGCAGCTCTCCATGCTACTCTATCCTGTGCAAGCTTCTTCATCTCCCAGTACTTACTGGAACCTACATCTTTCTGAATCTGCTTAGTGTATTCATCTCTTGGTCTCCCTCTACGATTTTTACCCTCCATGCTGCCCTCCAATGCTAAATTTGTGATCCCTTGATGCCTCAGAACATGTACTACCAACCGGTCCCTTCTTCTTATCAAGTTGTGCCACAAACTCCTCTTCTCCCCAGTTCTATTCAATACCTCCTCATTAGTTATGTGATCTACCCACCTAATCTTCAGCATTCTTCTGTAGCACCACATTTTGAAAGCTTCTATTCTCTTCTTGTCTGAACTATTTATCGTCCATGTTTCACTTCCGTACATGGCTACACTCCATACAAATACTTTCAGAAACGACTTCCTGACACTTAAATCTATACTTGATGTTAACAAATTTCTCTTCTTCAGAAACGCTTTCCTTGCCATTGCCAGTCTACATTTTATATCCTCTCTACTTCGACCACCATCAGTTATTTTGCTCCCCAAATAGCAAAACTCCTTTACTACTTTAAGTGTCTCATTTCCTAATCTAATTCCCTCAGCATCACCTGACTTAATTTGACTACATTCCATTATCCTCGTTTTGCTTTTGTTGATGTTCATCTTATATCCACCTTTCAAGACACTGCCCATTCCGTTTAACTACTCTTCCAAGTCCTTTGCTGTCTCTGACAGAATTACAATGTCATCGGTGAACCTCAAAGTTTATATTTCTTCTCCATGGACTTTAATACCTACTCCAAATTTTTCTTTTGTTTCCTTTATTGCTTGCTCAATATACAGATTGAATAACATCAGGGACAGGCTACAACCCTGTCTCACTCCCTTCCCAACCACTGCTTCCCTTTAATGCCCCTCGACTCTTATAACTGCCATCTGGTTTCTGTACAAATTGTAAATAGCCTTTCGCTCACTGTATTTTACCCCTGCCACCTTTAGAATTTGAAAGAGAGTATTCCAGTCAACATTGTCAAAAGCTTTGGGAACAATAGAAGTTTCACTTCATTTCTACCAATTTATAAACAGTGAAAGCATTCTAAGTCATATTTATGTATACCGGGATTGTTCCTTTGAAAAGAGTGCACCTGATTTCCTTCCCCAACCTTTTATAATCCAAGATTGTGCTCTATACCTAATAGCCTCACTGTCAATGGGACATCAAACTCTAATCTTGCTCCTCTACTTTGAATCCCTATATGTTAATGTGCTGGGTGGAAAGTTGTAGTCTGAGAAGCTTTTAACACAATTACAGGGTATGTTATGCTGAGAGATAGTTGTTATGAAAAAAAATTCAATATGTTGCAGTGTTTCAAAGACCTTCAACGCGAAAGTTAGCTAATCAGTTTTCAGGTACACAAACAGAAACATCCTGTCGGAGATAGTGTCACCAAACTTATCCTTCATTTGGTTTCCTCAAACCAAACAAATAAAGCTTTTGTTCTTCTATCTTAAATTTATCTCTACTTAAAAAGGCACAGACCCACACATTTCTGTACATTGCCGCATTTTAGCACATGCAAGCACTTGAGTTTATGTACACAATGACTTGATTGGCTAACTTCAGGCCTACATATCTCAGAAATAGTGCCATGTTGAGATTTATTTTTCAACATTGATTTTTCAACATAACCTCCCCAGCAACACACAAGCTTTTTCGATGGTTTCTTACCACACAGTATATAGAGTGTGAGGGGGAAGGCAGGAATCAGATTAGCTGTGGCATTCTGCTAATTTGTTTAATGTAGAGTTCCTAGGAAATGTGCTTTCTTGGATAGCTAAACAACAATTCAAGCAAATCGTATTAATGAAGTTTATTACAGTAAGATAAATGACATTATTTAACATTGCATATTCACAAAGGTGTGTCACAAGCAAAGGGTGACATACAAATAATCAAAGTCCATTCGTATATACAATTCCAATATAATCAAAACAATACAGTTAATGAGTCACTGCTGTAGCATTCAGAGGATGATTTGTCTTCAACTCGGGCCGCAGGCAGGCGAAGTGGGGCTTATATTCGCTTCGTGTAGTGACCACTCCTATCTGGGAGTCATCCTAGTGACAAGTTGGTCAGTGTACTATTGGCTGATATTGTCTCAGTGCCCTCTCTCCTGTAATGTTCCTGGACGACATGCCGAGGCTTGGCATTATGCTGGAACATTACCATCTGACTACAAGCTTTTATAAAACCACATCCAGGACCATGTCCCAATAAGTGTAATTCTGTCATGACTACTCCTTTACTGCCAGACACCACACTTAGCAAATTTTCCATTAACATTTACCACTTTGCAGCATTTGGTGACCACTAATTTATATGTTTGATGTGAACAGTTTGTTCTGAAACTGTGATTTAGTAGCCTTATGTCCAATTCTCTAAAGAGCCAGCTGTTGTTATTGAATCACCAAATTAAACAATATTTATGGATTATTCCCTGTTAGTTTAATTCCTCTTCCAGATTAACAATGACACCTAAGATATTTTATATGAATTTTAGGAGAGGTATCATCAGATGAACTATGTTGTTCTGTACCTTGTTCTTTATTTTGGGAATTTATTTGTTCCATGGGAACCCAATATCTACATTCTCCAAATAACAAACTATAAAAAACAGGCCAAATCATAGTTTCAAAACAAATTACACTTAGAAACAGCAATTGACTTTCACAAGTCTGTGTCAATATTAGGTACACATTATCAGCTTCTGCGATAAACACCTGATTGTCAGTCCATTTTCCAGATTATCTTCTCTTCAATCATTGTTGGATGATATCTTAGAGCATTCCAGTTGCATCCATGACCTTCAATTATAAACCATATGTGAAGGGTACCCTTAGTTCTGGCATGGTCTGTTTCGATCCTCTGAGCCTACACCAAATCTTTCTGTGTACCTACACCAAATCTTTCTATGTAGTTCAGAACCTGGTATTGGTACAGTGAGGTCTTTATATCAACTATGAAGGAAACCTTTGTTCCACTTTCATCGCATTTTCTTTACTTACTGAAGGAAAATTGGCTAAAGCAGCAATGGTACATAATACTCCAAGATGGGACTGTGGTACATCAGGTGGAGGAGAGAAGTGTTATTCATAATCGTGTTGACTGGAAATTTTTTTGTGAGTATGGAGGTTGGTCCATTTCCTAATGATGGCCTGTTGTTGCCTCAGGTCCAGTGCAGCACGTCTGCCAACGGATAGAGACAAGAGGTTGGTCAGAATTTCAGAATTACAGTTATAGAATAAAATATTGATTGCTACTTACTGCAGTTATAGAAAAAAATATGGATTGCTACTTCCTGTAAAGATGACACATTAAGATGTAGACAGGCACAACTAAGAGACAATTACACATTATCTTTTGGCCCCAGCCATCATCAGAAAAAGAATACACATTCATTCAAACAAGCAAATACATCTCATGCAAACATGAAGATCATATGTGGCAGCACAGACGGGAATGCATTGCCATATGAGCTGGCAGAGATGGTGGTCATGTGTGGATGTGATGTGCTTGCTTGTGTGAACAAATGTGTATGCTTTTTCTGACAAAAGTTATGGCTGCAAGTTAATGTGTAATTGTCTCTTAGTTGCACCTATCTGCAGCTTAATGTATCATCTTCATGTCAGTAGTAATCTATCTTTTTCTTACATTTTTGATATTCCACTGTGGAGTTCCCATTCTTTGAGTTACAGTTATGGTTCACAATAATTCATTATTGTACACACAGTTTTGTTGGTGTGGCCATTGTTGCTCAATAAAGATACACAATACTCTGCAGTTTGGTACACTAGAAACTATGTGGTGACATGAAGAAATCTTTTTGTATTCCCCTGTTTATTCCTGCCAATATACTTAATATGTCATTTCTGATATTTAGTTTTTGTTCTGTCAGTTGTGAGTGATTTCAATATCTCAGAAAACCGATGGACCAACTTTTGGTATCATTTAGACAGACTTCTCCTTGTGCATAATTATTCAGTGTGTCAAGATTGGTACCTTGTTTAAAATTGGAGGAGAAAATTTTTTGGGAATGAATGGAACAGGTGTTAGAGAAAAGTCATTAAACCATAGGCAGAGTTTGCCAAGTAATAAAGCTGTATTAAACATTGCACTATGACTCTGTTATTCAGAAATAGGACTCAGTCCATAGTCCTGATGGTTATGAGTATGTGGATGAATGGGGAAAAGAACTGTTAACTCTAAATGCAGAATACAGGAGTTGAATAAACATATGAATACACCAAAAGAAATGCAGATGACAGCCAAGCCTGCAGGCTATGATGTTGTGTTTGCCCTCAAACAGCACATGTGTGTTGCTGCTAGTATTTTGCAAGTGACAGGCGTGCCAAGAAAAGTGTTCTGTGTAGATTTGAGTAAATTATGTTAGAGCCAATTGAATTTAAATGTGGGCAAATTGTTGGTGCTCGTTTTGCATCTGTTTCTATAACTACAGGAGGCAAAGCACTCAGTTTTTCAGGAGGCACTATATCAAAGATTTATACCACACCGAGGGAAAGGGGAAATACATCACGTGCTAAGCCACACCATGGACAAAGTTTATGTTGAAGGATCATGGAAGATGGTCACTGAAGAGCATTGTGACAAAACAAAACGGTATGACAGCTGCAAAAGTCACTGCAGAACTTAACATCACACTCAGGAACTCTATTAGCACTGAAACAACACAAAGATAACTCCACAAGCAGGGGATTATAGGGCAACCTGGAATTCCGAAATCACTGATCTGTAATGCAAATGCCTGTAACAAAAAAATGTGGCGTGGAGCATTAAAACCATGACTATTGAGGCAATGAAAGCAAGTCATTTGGTCAGATAAGTCTTGTATCATTTTATTTCCTATTTATAGCTGAGTTTATGCCCTAAGTGTGAAACATGGTGGGTGTTGAGTGATGATTTGGGTAGACATACACATCATGGTATTCCACAGTCCTCATGGTTACTTTATAGTGTCACATTACTGCCAAGTATTATGTGACCAGTGAGGCTGATCAGATCCATCCCATAGTACAATATTTGTTCACCAGAGCTAAGGATGTGTTCCGAGAGAACAGAGCCCCTGTTCACAGAACTCACAGAATCTGGGACTGGTTTTGTGAGGTTTAGGAAAAAATTTCACATCTCCCCTGGCCACCACAGTCACCAGATCTCAATAATATTGAGCATTAATTGTCTACTTTTTAGAGTAGGGTGCATAATCACTGTACACCTCCACATCATAATGTGAACTTACCACTGTTTTAAAGGGAGAATGGAATAAGGTTCCACTGTAAACCATATAGAAACTGTATTTTTCTATTCCGAGACAACTAAAAGTTGTTTTGAATGCCAACAGGTTTCCTACACCATATTAGGCAAATTAAACACTGATCAGCCAGAACAGTATGACTGCTGACATACTATCGATATAAACCTCTCCAGGCGATAGCAGCATCACCTGGTGGAGAATGATGACTAGTCAGGCACACACATGTTGCATGTAGTATCAGTGAGCATGCTGTCCATGTGTAGAATGAGGAAGGTGCATGATCTATCTGAGTTTTATCAAGAGCAGATTGTGCTGGCCTGGAGACTCAGGATGAGCAGTTTTGGAAACTGGATCACTGGTCAGACGTTTGAGGAGTGCTGTGGTGAGTGTCTTCAGCATGTGGCAAAAGCAAGGTGAAACTAAATCCAGACATCATAGGGTAGGACGGCCATCCCTCATTCCATATGTTGGACATTGTAGGCTGGTCAGACTGGTGAAACAGGACAGCCAGCCAAATGCAGCGAAACCAACATCAGTCTTTAATGCTGGGTAGAGTACAAGTCTAACTGAACACACAGTGTAGTGAACACTCCTAACAGTGAACTTTGGCTTCTCATGGCCCTTGCATGTGCCAATGTTAGCACCTCAACTTTGGCATCTACCGCTAAATTGCACATTGCACTGGCGCTGGACACTGGTGCAACGTCAGAGCATTCCATGGTCTAATGAATCTTGATATATCATTCATCATTCCAATGGGAGGATTTTAATCCATTGTGTTTCAGATGAATAGCTCCTTGACACTTGTACAGCAAGATGAAAACAAGCTGGTGGCAGTTCCATTATGTTCTGGTAAACATTCTTGTAGAATGTGGATTCAGTGGAGCTCATGCAAAACACTGTCACTGCCAATGGTATTATACACTGGTTGCAGACATTGCCCCCCCCCCCTCTCCCCACCCCCCTCCTAATTATTAACTAAATCAAGTTCATATTTTTCCAAACATAATAAGAAAATCCCAATTAAAATGTCAATAATGCCCAAATATTGTTATTCAACACTATCAGTACATATAAACCTGCTGTTTAGCAGTTTGAGATACCTTGACTACAGTAACCACAAAAATGTATGTTAGATATCAGTAGCAAAAATGTATAAAAGAAAGAACATTGTGGTAGATAAGGATGTTGCAGTTTCGCAGCCCAAAATCAAAATAAACTTTCTAAACATCAGTACCAATCATGAATTAGTTGTTAAACCTGCTCTGACTGGATTACTGTTCCCTACAGTGCAGTACAAAGAGCAATCTGTGATAGTGGGACTTGTAGTAATTGTACAATAAGACATGGCACTGCAGTGCTTGTGTTATTCAGAAGTACAATGCAATCTGAAAGAACATTGCACATTGTATTTCTAAATAACATAAGCACTGCAATATCTTACTTACCCACCAATACTGGGCAAGTGACTACAAATGGAAAAATGTCTGCCAGGTATGGCAATATACATAATGTGGTTGATGGCATAAGGAAGTTTGGGTCTGGAAATCACGCATGCTCAGAGAGCCTAGTGGTAAGATGACCACTGACGATAAACAGGAAATGCCGGTTTGAATTCCAGTCCAGCACTAATTTTCATTGTCATCATTCCATTATACATCTGATGGTTGTCCATACTTGCAACTCCAAATACATTTCATGTATGTGATCAGCATGTCACCAATCCCTCCAGATGCTATTATTAGTAGATTACTGCTCATTATTGTGCTCCTTCATTATTGAAGCAGTTCCTCAATTGGCATCATATGCCTGAGGGGGCACTGTTCCAGAACTCCAAAAAATCTGAGGAGGTACTGGGAATCAAACCTAGGTCCTTCTGCACTGAGGGCAACAATTATAACAATTCAGCTATGGAGGCAGTCAAAAATGATTGTACCCTGTGTTTAAATACAAATTTTAAGTGGAGGTAAGTATTCTCAGTCAATAGAGAAAAGCAATTGTAGGCCTTTTCCAAAACTTTGGTAATGATCACACTGGTCTGAGTAGGTACTATAGCATTGATCTAACCAGTTCCATATGAACAGTGCTAAAGCAAATGTTTTGCTCACATCAAGGCAATATCTTGAAATGTAAAATTCTTGTACATTTGTTACAGTGTGATCTAAGAAGTTATGCCCTTCACAATTTGTTTCTGCTAGAGGGAGATAACTTGTACAGGAATTATCTCTGAAAAAGTAGAACATATTAGGGGTATTTTACCACAGTTTGAAGGGATTTGTTACTAATTGTAAATAGAATGCTATTAATTAATTATTAGTTGTCTTTATTATTATTTATTAATACATGATGCTCCTATGACACTTCACATGTGGTTCATTTTGTGATAGTTGTGTATGGGGTGTTAGGCCCTAATCCTCATTTTCTGATTATCAGTATTTATTGGTACATTTTGATCTGTTAAATAGTGCACTGAATATAGAAATCAAATGAGAGACAGATAAACATCTAAACATTCTTATTTTCATTAATGACCTGTGACACAGTCCCTATACAAAAAGTAGGTTAACCCTTTTTGGCCTACAATACTACAATTCTTATTGACAGCTTCTCAGTTAACAAACTGAGAATAAAGTTTTCACTGAAATATTATACAGAATTTCTTCAAGTAGTCTCCCATTCAATGCAGATGAAACTCATTACCAGTATATGTGTTTACATATACCAAAACTAGAACATGAAGAAATTAACATAAAGTGTAGAGGATATTCACTACAGAAAGTTGAGAATACAAAATTCCTGTGTGCTTATATAGACAGAAAATGTAATTGGTCAACCCACAATCTTCATCTTTTTAAAACACTTCATTCAGAAAGATTTGCACTATGGATTAACACTTCAGTGGCTGAAACATCCATCATAGATGCTTACTTGGATACCTGTTTTGAAGGATGGAGATCCTTATCTCTACCTCACTGTATAAATTTTCCCTGTTGACTTTTGCCCATAGTAAATTTTCTCTCTTCAAATACACCAGCAAGTATCTTGTGTACAGCACATAGTCTTAACGTGGTTCAAGAAAGAGTTTATTTTTCCAGCATTATGCAGTTTAATACACTGCTACCACATACTGAATGTCTTCATAAGTAAAAGCCCAAATTTAAACAATTTAAGGATAATAATATTTGTTCAGCATTGAATAATCAAATACCATTTCTAGAAATAATATAGTTTCAGGACATCATGCAGATTATTCTTTCGAATACATCAGTTTACAAAATTACAAACCAAAGATTTGTGTGTAACAATATACTTTAATGCATTTTACATCTGTTAATATACAAATAACAGCATTACAGATATTTTTACTATCATTATACAGCTTATGAATTGCCTGAAACTATAAGTTTTAAACACTTAAAAAGCACTTTTCATAACGGTATAGACCTCAACAAGAGAATAAATAGGATTTTCAGATAATATTTTTAAGATGTTCATTTAATTTGCTAGTAGGAAGAGATGTCAGGCCTTATGTTAGGACATGGCTAGCTTCAGCCCATTATAAAGGGCATTTTTCTTTCATATAATGCTGTTCTGTGGCTATTTGCATGGTATCTTAATTTTTGTATTTTATTATGCTGTTGTAGATTACACTTTAAATTAGAATTTATTGATTTCACAAACATTATTACTTGTAACATCTGTACACCTATAAGGGTAAACATACATAATTTTTGAATGAGGTTCCTACATGATCCTCTAAGTTTGTCACCACAAATAACTTTGATAGCTTTTTCCATAGTGTTAATAATGTTCTTAGGTTGACTTGTGTTGTCGCATGCCATATTTCTACCACACAGTTTAAATTTAATGACAATAATGTAGGACAAGGAGTTTTTAGTACACACATATCCTTAGAATATTTCCTAACCATTTTTATGGCAAATATGTTTCTAAATAGCTTACAGCATAAGGAATCTGTATGCATGTTCCATTTGAGATTTCCAGTATTGTGATTTTCTAGAATTTAAATGGATTGCATTGAATTATGGTCTACTTCACTATTTCATTGGTAATGCTTCTGCACAACACCTCCAGATGGTCATAGGCTCTGTTTACACAACTTCCTAAAAAGCATACAACCACTGCTCAACAAACTAATGTATAATTATAAACAGAAACGTAATTCTGTGTGGTGACTTCAGTATAGCCTCTGCAAACTAATCAATGCAAAAAAACAGATTTACTGACCCTGCTTTCAGCCTTCAACTTAAAAACTACACATAACAACATCAGCCTTGACAACTGACTAGATATTCAGTAATGTGCAAATGAAGTAACAAAAATACAGGACACAGGCATTGGGGACCAGCTAGCACAAAATCTTACTCTTGACTTAGAAAATCAATGTAACTCAACAAACTGCTACAGCCATTGCTTGAGCAAAGAAAACTGGGAAGAAATATATAAATGTTCAGATACAGGTGACACTCTTCATAGTTTCATTAGCAACTTTACTTATTACTTTGATCACTGTTTCCCCATTAGGAAGAAGAAAATTCAAAAAGAAAAGTAAAAAAAAAAATTATTGGATTTCCATTGGAACAAAAATATCTTAAAAAAGGCTTTTGCACAGTACACCATACAGAACATATCTTCAGAGTTTAATATGTATAAATCCTAAAAGAAAATCCTCAGCAGAGTCATAAAACAGGCAAAAACAGTAGCAAGTAATACATCCATAAAATCTCTGAAAGTAAAATAAAAGCCATGGGAAATACTCTAAGAATGGAAACAGTAGTAGAATGTCCACAACTCCTAAATGTTAACCTCACGGGAAGCTTAGCAGTAATATTGGACCCCAGAAGAACTCCAAATTAATTTAGTCCATACTTAAGACAGGTAGCAGGAAATCCCATACAGAAAATCCCACAGTGTCCAATAATATATCAGTTCGAATGTAAATCAAATGATAAGACTCTCTTCCTCTTTCTGAATACTGAGGGTGAAATGCTAAACACAATTACGAAACACAAATCAAAGCACTCCTTTGGTATAGGCAGTATACCTGTCTTCAATATAAAGAAATTCGCTCCTTTCATATTCAAGCTTCTAGTCTACAACTTCAACTGATTCCTTAGTGACCTTACTATTTATTTTATTTCCTTGATGTTACTTGGGGCTACGTGTGTGCTTTTTTTTAACTGAAAACGCATGTACCTATACTGCAGATTGTTGTAATGGCTATTTATCGACTTCCCAACAAAAAACAAGTACATTTGACGTGTGATATTGGCATTTGATGATACTCTCTTTATACATTGTGACAGAGAAAAGATTACAACGCCAAGAAGAAGTAATGCAACATAAACGAAAGTCGGTAGGCATAATTCTACATCTGAAAGATGATGTCTGTACAGGTTTCGCACCAGTCACATAAGAGTAGCACCAGTAGCGGCTCTGTGAGGATGAAAGTCAGGTTTGCTTCAAATACACGCTGTAACAGTCTTGTTCGTCATTTACCTTTGAGATTGGACGTGTTGAGTTGATGTTAGTCAAGAATTCCTTCAAGGTGACAAAGACGCCATTATCAGCCCCTCAATGAGTTTGAACTAGGTCATGTACTAGGACTACGAGAAGCTTATTGTTCCTTCTACAATACTGCAGAATGACTTGCTATGAATTTAGCCACTGTACATGACAGCTGTGGTAGTGATCATGAGAATGTATGGTCATCTGAAGACCAGACTCTAGATGTCCAAGTGCGACTAAGGAGATGGAAGACTATCGTGTTTATTATATGACCCTGGCACATCACAGTTCATCTGCAGCAGTAATTGGAGATGCACTTGGCGCCACAGTGACACTACGAGCTGTTGTGAATCAGTTACTTCAAGGATAGCTCTGAGCCAGAAGCCCTGTAGCGTGCATTCTGCTGGCCCCAAATCCCCGCTGCTTGTTATTTCTGTGGTGTCAAGCAACAGCTCATTGAAGGGCAGGGTGGAGGTCAGCTGTGTTTTCTGATGAAAGCTGGTTCTGCCTCGGTGACAGTGATGTCTGTGTGCTGATTAGAAGGAGACCAGCTGAGGTCCTGCAACCAACCTGTTTGCATGCTAGACATGTTGAGCTAGCACCTGGAGTTATAGGCTGTCGTGCGATTTTGTATGATAGCATGAACTATCTCGTGATTATCCCATGCACCCTGACTCCAAATTTGTACGCCAGTATGGTGATTCGACCTGTTTTGCTGCCATTCATGAATTGCATTCCAGGAGGTGCTTTCCAACTGGATAACGGTATTACACATACCGATGTTGTGAATCACCATGCTCTACTTATTGTCAATATGCTGAATTGGCCTGCTTGATCACCAGGTCTGTCTCCAATAAATCACATCATCGGACATCTCCAGCTTCATCCACAAACATCTCATCAAACGTCCCTGTATTGACTGACCAGGTGTAACAGGCATGGAACTCCATTCCACAAACTGACATACGGCACATGTACAATACAATGCATGCACATTTACATGATTGCATTCAACATTATAGTGGTTACTTCTATTATTAATGTGTCATCATTTCATATTTGCAATGGCTTATCTCATTGTTACATTAACCTGTGATCTTGCTGTGTCAATCACTTAAATATGTTACCTTGGCAGATGTATTCCAGAAATTTTATTGATCTATATTAATTACTTTTTATGTTAATTGTCCTAGCAATCCGTAAAGCTATTTATAGCTTCCCAAACAGCTAAGCCAGTGTTAGTCAAGTTTCTTACCATCATGGCTCCGTATTTGCTCCTAGTTTCTAACAGTAGATCTTTGTAATGATCATGATAGTTCTTAAATTCTACCTTTAGTCTATTATTATTATTGCTATTCTTTAGCACTGCAAATTGGAAAAGTCTAAGTTTTTGTCTTGCTGTTTTCAAATAATGATTTATCCAGTTGTTTTTTTTTGTACTTTTTTCCAGTAATTTACTGGCAAGATCATTTCCAAGTGCGAGGCATCAAAACAAGAATAAAAGTCTGACGCAAGTTCTCTGAATCTAAAGTACTTATTTTCAAACCACTGCAAGGTTGTTAGCTTCCTGTTGAGATCTTGAGCACTGTTGTCACATGTCATTCATCACATAATTTTTCTTTTTGCTTCTGATACAAATATTTTAAGCTTCTATCAGCGCCTCAACAGCATGGTGGTGAGAAATGGCAAGCTTCAGAACTGATGCATTATTTGTAAAGTGATACATGTTAGTTATAGTGTTATCAATGTATGATTTGCTGTTATTAACCTCTCTAGTGGGCTCATATATCAGATAAGTTAAGTTAAATTGACCTAGTACTAGCCTTAGGTCTTTTAGAGCTGGAGTCATTAGGCATCAAGTCAATTTTTGTGTCTCTATTTAGTATGATGTTAAACCATCTATTTTTATGCAGTGCTGTTTTGTCTATGCCAACAAGCAGGTCATTAAGAACTTCAAATAAAATATCTAGGTTACCACGTGGAGGTGTGTATAGGCCTCTAATAGACCTATTTAAATACTCTTTCCCCCAATAGTTGTTAATTGCTGCTAGTTGTATTACACCTTCTATTCTGAAAGTACTTACATATATTACTTTATAGTTACTACCTCTTGCTGCAGACCACCATGTTTCTCTTTTCTGCTGAAGGCAGAGCAGAAAATCATGGAGATTGGCTGACATACACTAATTAGCTCATCTCTACACCAATGTTCACTTATAAGTAAAACTTCAGAGTTATCAGTCGTTGCAGTTATATCCAATTCACTGTGCATATTGCTAAGACTTTGAAAGTTTTTTGAATTAATTTCAATCTATGTTAGGGTTACTGATAACTGGTTGGTGGTGCCACTCTTCCAAATCGTTCAGCGCACCTTGCAGGATTCCCTCATTCCCATTTTGATGATTACTACGCGTATTTTGGTTCCCGATATGGTCTATTAAGTTCGCAGATAGAAGATTCTCGCTTCATAGTTTTCGGATTTTGGTGTGGTTGTCGTGTTTTGATTGCTGTAGAGCGGTTTGCCTTCAGTTATTATCTATATTAATTGTGCTACATTCGTTTCCATTGCCCATATGATTGATGCTGTGTTTGTACTTGAGTACCAATTTTTTATTTGTTATAAATTGTGATCTGTCAAGAGATAACATGACCATTTGTACTGATGTTTCGTTCTCTGTATTCGAGTGGTATGGTGGGAGAATTTGGTGCTTTTTTTTTCCTCATGGCTCCTAGTGTGAAATTTGCAATTTCATTTTTGCCTATGTTGCTTAAGTGAAACCCATTTCGCATATCATATAACGTCCCTGCGAAGTTCACTTGTTGTAATTGCTGTACTATTAGTGTATTTTCGACACAGCTTATAGTTCTACCTTTGAACAGTTACTCCTTTGTTCATACATGGCGAATTTGGAATGTCATGTCTAAATGGCACCCCAATTAAAACACTTCTATTTTTACAGTATAAGGTAGTTTGTTTCGTTGTTGCAATTACTGCAATATCACAAGTGGACGTTTTGGGAGTGTTTTGAGTAATGTTTTTCAGGACGATACTTGCATTAGCCTTGGGTAATCGTAATCTAACGTTTGATGTGTGTATCTTCATTTAGAAATTCAGATAGTTTGCTATCCTGTCAGTCGCCCAAGAACTTCTTGCCCCACGAATTTTGTTTCACATGAAATTTTGTGGTTAATTCACTCTATTTTGGGAATTAATGATCGATATCTTAGATTTTTTTTTTTTGGACTTTGCTTACATTGTTTTTTGCGAGTGAATGTAGGTTTTACCTGACGTAGACTTTGATGCGCCCTACCTTCTGAGCCTCTGTTGATATCCACAGTATTGAAGGATCATGATCCTTGTTCACAATTACGCACTTGTGTTTATCAGCATACCTAATCACATGTGGATCGGTCAAACACAATACCGGCACACAACTTGCATGTTGATTGCTTTTTGTTGTTGGCAGTTTTTTCTTCAGTTCTTCGTATTTCCTCATGTGGCCTTCACACTCAGAATATGTTGCAACTAAGCCTCCTTTTAGTACTATAGCCCGCATCTCGTGGTCGTGCGGTAGCGTTCTCGCTTCCCACGCCCGGGTTCCCGGGTTCAATTCCCGGCGGGGTCAGGGATTTTCTCTGCCTCGTGATGGCTGGGTGTTGTGTGCTGTCCTTAGGTTAGTTAGGTTTAAGTAGTTCTAAGTTCTAGGGGACTGATGACCATAGCTGTTAAGTCCCATAGTGCTCAGAGCCATTTGAACCATTTTTTTTTTTTAGTACTATACATTAATTTCCTCTTCCCTTGATGCCAAAAGAACCTCAAGATTGCTTACTGCCAAGCTATCACCAAATAGGTTTTCTCTCACTATTTCATGTTTCTTCAAGAGTTCTTTATGTCCTGGACACATTGCTGCTACAGTTTATTTTAATGTATTAATTTATATTTTCTGAAAGAGTGCGAGTCCTTTAAATTGTTTTTTACTACTCGTAACTGTTCTGTTGTAACCCTGAACAGTGAGCGCGCATAATTAAACAACACGCGCATCCACGACTGCCTCTTGGCAGGTCCCCGGACTCGTACACGCTATGTGGACATTCGCGCGCCGGAGATCATCGCCATCAGTTTCGCGTGTGTGTGCCGTCGTTTTGTGTTTTCTAGTGTCCGCCGTCACGCTCATACGTTCACCTGTGCCGTCGAATTCATCAGTGTTATGTGCGCCGTGTCAACATGTTTCCAGTGTCGTTATCGTCTAGTGTGAACGGCTCCGTGTTTTTTGTATTTCTGTGTCCACTATTTTCTGCCCGTCACTTGTCTATTCTGGATCTTCTTTCTGTGTTATATCATTCTCAACACTAAGGCTAAAGAGCGGCGTAGCATGCCGCTGCCAGCTACCTGATTGTACAGGTATAAAAATAACAGTAAAGAAAAAAAACAACCGGGCCCTTGATTATTCTGATGTTTACGTGACAATTGTATACTTCATTGTTAGACTGGGCCTTAATGCACTGGTTGGTTACATGTGTTTGTATTGATTACTACGTCATTCGGTGCCTTGGTGTACGCCTTCATGTGGAAGCGGAATAAAAGTTTGTTAGTGGGAATTCTGATATTGTGGTTGTGCAATGTTCCAATTTTTTGGCGACGAGTGCAGTATTCTATTCCACGTGTTTCGTTTCATGGCTCACTATGGCCAATAGGGCAGTGGAAGAAATTCTTCAGTCTCTTGTTGAACAGCATCGAGGTCTTACCAGCCAGCAGCAGACCTCCATGGCACTAAACGGTTTTACAGCATCACTAACGTGCCTGGGCTCATCGCCGTTCTCACAGCCCCCACCGTTTCCTCTTTATGATGAGTCCGCAGAAGACTGGGATGCGTACGAGAAACACCTTCAGTTATATTTCCAAGATTTTGTTGTCGCCGACCCCAACGTGTGCTAGGCTCTCTTTCTGTCATAGATTTCTCCTCATGTTTATCACCTTTTCTGTCAGAGAGCTCCTCTTCAGGAACCCGTCAGTCTGTCTTTTGACGAAATATGACAGTGGTTCTCTGCTTATCACTGCAAACATATGCACGTTGTTGTCAAAAGTGACCGCAACAGTCGTACAGAGCTTGGGCAGTGGAACTTCACGGGATTAACCACCGTTGTCAGTTTGTTACTGCAGCTTACCAGGAATAATATGCTGATTCGATGGTTCGTGATGCTACAATTCGCTTGGCCATTGATAGGGAAGTTCATGAGCGCGCTTTAGAATGTGAAAATCTCTCTTCCACATTGCAACATTGCCCAGTCTTTTGAAGTATCTAGGGAAGCAAGAAATTAAATAGAAGCTTGGTATGAAGTGGGCGTCATTGTTTCTCCTCAGCCAGCGTTGGTTAGCTTACGGGGAGAGGGGAAAGCGGGGGGGGGGGGGGGGATGATACTTATGAATGATTTTTTGTTTCATATGCAGTTCTAGCTACACTATTGCAAGTCGTTGCCTATAGTAGATTACTAAGTAATTACAAACCAGGAGGAAAATGTAAATTGTACTTTAATGCCTGTAAAACACCCTATGTAGATCTTATTCCTGACCCTACTACTTTTAGTTTCTCTGAACAACAGTTGAATGGTATTGCTCTGTGTCTTAAGAAATTAGTAACATACTTGGGCCTTACACTCAATGAGAAACTTCTATAGCTATTCTATCAGAGAAATCTAAATTTACAAGTCACTCACGACACTCAGTATTTTGAATAGCTGAATGTAAAAATCTGGGACACACATTGAACGACTTGATTACAATTACCCAAAAGCTTTACTGGGTATGAGCATACTATGAGTGCGTAATGTATGGGTAATATTTTGAAATTTTAGACTCTGCCAGTCTAGCAACAAGTCAACATAAAAAAAAATGGAGAGCCACCACCATCTAATCAACATTCAGCAGTCCACAACATCTGAATTACATTGTCACTCTCACAATTGCTGGCGCTTCCTAAACTTGTCACTACTTCTACTACCTCTCGGCAAGTACACACATCTACTTCACAAATAATTTACAGGAAGTGACACCTTCATCTGTATTCATATAGTGTTGGACATGACTGAAATTTGGTCTTTGATGAACCCCAGAATTACATTGATTTAAAAATATTATGATACATTATATGCACTAAACAACATTTTAATGTCATAGTTTTAATGTACTAAATGAATATTATGGCTTTGTAGTGGTTTACACTGATGAGACCAAGCAGAGATCCCCCCACTCACCTGCTCCATCACTTTTCCTAACAGCATCTTAACAATCATCTGTCCAAGTAATTCAGTGCCTAAGCAGAAATCAATGCAGCTCCAAATTGATCTGGTATTATTATCAGGTGCTATGGTTATTGATCACCTATGATTATCTATATTACATCCAACCTATTCTGCTCTTTTACACAGGAAATAAAAGGGCCCATATTGTTCGGGATGCTTCTTTTCAGTTCTTTAGGAACAAAATACAAATAGTTTCTGGCTTTTTCTGAAGCACCGTTCAGGTATATAACATTACAGAACAATACCTTTCAGTGTCAGAGTGAAGCAACTCCTAGTTTTAAATCAGTCTACCGGATGATATTAAGTGAAATTGTTTATTATTTTCAATTAGGTTACTACCCATCATAACATCACATCTTCCCTGGTGAGAGGAGTCATATGTTGGTCTTGAATTGTTTACTTGATGATTTTAATTTAACTGCACACATTCAGTACTTTATGAGATGATGTGAGAAATATAGTAAACATTTTTACGTTTTATGTCCTCTTTTACATTGTTTACTCTGTGATCAGACAATTAAGTACATTCTACATATAATGCTATGGGGCATGGAGTGTGAATATGTGCACACTGTTGTGTGTGTGTGTGTGTGTGTGTGTGTGTGTGTGTGTGTGTGTACACGCGCGCGCGTGCGATAGACCAGTACCATACTGAGGTCTCTTTGTATCTGGCAGAAGGAAAATAGTGCTGATGACATTTTTGTGATGTTGACAAGACTGTATGCATCATACCGTTATTTACTGGAAGTATAAATTTTGTTTCATTATTGAATATTCATTGACTATTAGACTATGACACAACTATAGGTAGCAAGATATGATATACAATTACTTTTGTAGATATCTCTGCTGGAATAAGACTAACATCAGAATAGGAGAGTTAAGTACTGAAAATTCCCATGATCAGCAGTTGGCTCCCTGCTCTTTTAACAAAGGTGAATATAATGCCGAATACTCCAAACTGAGCTTTCAGAAAATCTCATCTATTGTGGTGACTAGCATATTGCGACTAAAGGCCACAGCTCAGAAATTATGGACATGGCTGAAATCCTTATAGTTCACATTAAGAAAATTTTTTCAGCTCTTAAAGTCACACCATCAATGCAGTTAAGAGAAAATGGTTTACAACATTTGGCCACAAATTTTGATGGATACATGTTAAAAGAATTTGTGTATATGAGCCCTCTGAAATAGTAATTCCAACAGAAACATATCAGCCACACAGAAATGACCCAATGTGATAAAGAATGCAATAGAATGCAATAAAGAAAGCTGAGTAATCATTAATTACAGGAAAATGTACAGTTTATGATGTCATATACCCTTCTGCATGGCAATGACACTGTAGAGGCATGCAGGAAGTCTTACATGTGTCTGAAGTCCTCTCAAGTGAAATACGTCAAAACTGTTATGAGTGAGTCTGCATATTAGAAGCTGACCATTATAGCCCCGTCATCCAGTTCAAAATACGTTCAGTGGACGATATGTCGAATGATTTCCCAGGCCAAAAGACTACATATACATCATGTAACACCACACCTGAGAACAACTGGCACGGCTGCAAAGCATTTGAATTGTCAGAGAAGTAGCTTAGTAAATTTCATAACTTCCAGTTCATGAGGCAATCAGTTATTCACTAAATTAAGCTTCTATCAGACCTGCTGAATATAAATAATGTGCCCCACATTTCCGCCTCCCCCCCCCCCCCTCGCTCTCTCTCTCTCTCTCTCTCTCTCTCTCACACACACACACACACACACACAAATCTCTCTCAAACACACACACACACACGCACACGCACACACAAAAGGAGAGTGAATGGAACTGGTAGACATAAACAGGAAATTGAGCTCTCTTTTATAGTACTGTTGCTTTGTATTATCACTGAGATACTATGTAAAAGAAGCAGCAAAATATTTTGTAACAGAAATTAACTACTGCTATTTATAAATATAATACAGTCTTCAGAGATTTTCAATAACATTAGCCAGAGTTGGGCACTGGAATGAATCAATGGCAATGGATGAAAATTTGTGCCAGACCAGGACTCAAACCCATATCTCCCACTTAACATGGGAGGTCGCCTAATCTGCTTTGGCCATACCAGATTGCTTTCAATCCTACCCAAATTCCCAGCCCATTGCACAGTACTAGCATAGTGTCACCTACCCCTGAACCTCTCGCTCGCCATTTTGGATTTCTGTAGAGATGGAGCTCGTTTAGATTACTCATTTAAATAAAAATCCTCTCACAAGTAAATAGGAAACACAGCTTACAGTTTTAATGATGGCATAGCTGTATCATCTCTAACAAGACCATGTGAAGCAGAGCGCAGTGTTGTTTAACATACGAGATGTGACAATAAGGAAACCAGGCTCATGCACTAACTCTTTACTGAAAACGGTTACACAGCTGAAATGTCCCCTTCAGTGCAGTCCCTGCACCGCTCAATGCGAATTTTCCTGTTTTGGAAACAGTGGAGTAAGTATTTTTCTGTTATGCTGTTCAGGAGGCTCTTCACTTTGTCCTTCACTGCATCCACGAACTTGAACCCGGTTCCTTCGAGCGCAGACTTAAGTTTCAGGAAGAGGAAGAAGTCGAATGGTGCTAGGTCAGGCGAATACGATGGATGTTCCGTCATTGGACGTTGATTTTCACCAAGAACCTATTCACAGTCTTCGTACTAAGGGCTGGCACGTTATCCTGACTAAGAATCCGTGAGCGATTCTTCCACAGATCTGGTCTCCTTTGTCGCACACATTCATGGAGGGTCTTCAAAACAGCTACATGATAAGCCCGATTGATAGTCTGTCCTTCAGGCACCCAATCAATGTAAATGACCACTCGGATATCGAAGAAAACAATCATCATTGCTTTGAATTTTGATTTGCTCATGCGCGCTTTCTTCTTCTTAGGGCTTTGAGGGCTCTTCCAATGCATGGATTGTCGCTTAGTCCTTGGATGGTATTGGAATATCCATGTTTCACCACACTTAATTACTTTGCTGAGGTAATCAGGGTCAATTTCAATGTTTCCAAGAGTGTCAGCACAGCAGTGCATTCGATGTTGCTTTTGCTCGTTTGTGAGAATTCTTAACATCACTTTAGCACAAAAGTTTGTTATGCCCAGATCATAGGGGAAAATCTGTCTAACGGTTCCCTTGTTGATGCAGGCAAGTTCTGAAATTGCTCGAATGCTCTGGCGGCGGTCTTTTCGAACAATTCTACTGACCATCTCCACATTATCTTCAGTTTTCGAAGTGGATTTCGGATTGTCTTCGATGTTTTCTCTACCGTACTTGACCCTCTTAACCCATTCGAAAACATGCGTACGAGATAGACACTGATCACTACAAACTTGTTTCAACAAATAGTAAATTTCTGTGGCGGATTTCCTAAGTTTTGAAAGGAATTTGATGTTAATACATTGTTCACGTTAGAGCGTAGCATAATTTCGAAGGAACTCAGATACAAGACCCGTTTCTGAGAAGGCTTACAGCCTGACCACAGCTGCGTGAAATGTTGTACATGTGCCAAGGAGAGTCCCTAGGTTATTACCCCACTCCCCAGTCTTCTCGTTGTCATCGACGAAGCCGGAAATACGCTTAACAACCAGCACTGTTTCTTTATTGCCACAACTCGTACTTTACGGTTAATAATTTTAATATAATACAGTTCCTTTTTACGTAAATAAGAGAAATAAACAACTGACGCCATCTTACATTATTGTTCATTTGTTGAGGTGGATCTGACAAAAACTCCTATTGTGCCAAAAAGGGAGTCATTATAGGAAGGGACCTAAAGGACCACAAAATATTAGATCCTGTGGTGCTAAACTTTAGGAGATTTCAGTGTGGTCGGCCCTTTTATAACTGAGGGAGAAACCATAAAATAAATTAAAAATTAGGGAAATTTATTACTCTTAAATTGTTTGCCTCAGTTAATGGCTTCTCATGTAGAGTCATTGTATCTTGCTCTTCTCTTAAAACGCGGAGGAAGGTCACATAAATATACAATACATCACAGTTGTAAAAACACATTTTATTTTAACATACGTAAACGGCTTTTGCAGTGCAGCACATCAAGAACATTTCAGAGTTCAGAAGGAAGACATTCATAACACTGCAGTAGGTCATTGTTAGGAGATAAAATGAGTGCAAACAAAAATTACACTGCAATATGTAGTGCGTTATGCTGACTCATGATATAATGTTGATAATATACTGAAACTGCTCATTGTTTTTAACAAAGTTTATATGTTATGTGTTATTGTTACAGCCCATGGCACTCTTCCAGTTCGCGTTCACCTTTGCGTGCTTTCTACTGTATAAGTGGAACCTGGAATTTTTTGGTAAGTGCTGTCTATTATCATATTATGAGGGCATAAATTAACGATTTTGAATTGCTACTTCAAGCACTTCTGCACACTACCTTACCACCTGTATAGTGTATACATTGATCAGCTAGAACATTATGACAACCTACCTAGAAGCCAGTACGTCCACTTTTGGCGCGGATAACAGTGGCAAAGGATCGTGGTATGGAAGCAATGGGGCCTTGGTAGATCGCTGGAGGGAGTTGCCACAACATCTGCACAACAATTCCCGTAAACAGCGGGGATGGGAGCGATGAACTCTGACGCCACGTTCAGGCACATCCCAGATGTGTTTGATCGGGTTCAGATCTGGCGAATTGGGAGGGGGGGGGGGGGCAGCACATCCTCGAACCACTCCATCTCACTCCTGGCCTTGCTACATGGCACGTTATCTTGTTGAAAAATGCCACTGCAGTCGGAAACATAATCGCCATGAAGGGATGTACGTGTTCTGCAACCAGTGTAAAATGCTCCTTGGCAGTAATGGGGCCTTGCACTGGTCCAATGGATGTTCACGTGAACGTTCCTCAGAGCAAGCTGCCACCAGTTTGTACCCGTCTCACAGTGCAGGTATCAAGGAACTGTTCCCCTGTAACACGACGGATTCGCGTCCTCCCATCGGCATGATGAAGGTATCGGGATTCATCAGACCATGCGACGCTCTGCCAATGCGCCAACGTCCAGTGCCAGTGGTCACATGCCCAATTCAGTCGTAGTTGCAGATATCGTAGTGTTAACATCGCAAATGCAATCAGCTGCGGAGGCCCATCATTAGGCGTGTTCAGGACACTGTGTGTTTAGACGCACTGTCCTGTTTTACCAGTCTGCACAGGCTACGACGTTCGACATCCATAATGAAGGGTGGCCGCCCAAGCTCACGTCACCTTGGTTTCGCCACGTGTTGAAGACACTCACCACAGCACTCTCCGAACACCCAATAAGTCGTGCAATTTTCGAAATGCTCGTACCGAGCATCCGGCCGATCACAATCTGCCTTTATCAAACTCAGATAGAACGCTCGCCTTACCCATTCTACACACGGACAACACACTCACTGGTGCCTCATGCACCGTACGTGAGTCTGACTAGCAGTCATCCCTCACCAGGTGACGCTCCTATCGCCTTGTATCGGTAGTGGGTCGGAGGTCATTGTGTTCTGGCTGATTAGTGTAAGTACTGTACACTCATAACATCCTACAGAGAGACAGTGAATAAAACTAATTCAATAATCTAGACCTTTATGAGCAAGTACCTGCCCTATAATTAGTGTTTTCAGAAGGTGAAACAAGCTGTAATAGCAGCAAGTGTGTCGTGTTCCTAAGGTACTTCTCATCTAATTACTTCACTGTAAAATGTTTAAATGTGTGTGAAATCTTATGGGACTTGACTGCTAAGGTCATCCGTCCCTAAGCTTACACACTACTTAACCTAAATTATCCTAAGGACGAACACACACACCCATGCCCGAGGGAGGACTCGAACCTCCGCCGGGATCAGCAGCACAGCCCATGACTGCAGCGCCCAAGACCGCTCTGCTAATCCCGCGCGGCACTTCACTGTATGTCCCCAGTTTTTTGGTATTAACATGTAGGGGTCACTGATTGCGCATGGCCAGCCTAACATAAGATTTGAAATAGAGTTTCTTTTTCATGAAACTCGATCCAAGATGTCGAACATGGCAAAAGAAATCCACAAAGTAGCAAAAAATGTTTTCCTTTATTAAGTGAAAAACTGCAGCTCCGTCAGAAAATGTCAGATGAAATAGTTGTAGTGCTTCAAGCCAGCTATCTACTGCTTTTTTGTAAGTATCAATTGCTTTCTTACGCTGTGAGATATATCGAAAAAACCGTTAAATCGAGTTCTCTATAACTGATTAACATTCATGTACCCATACTTGCTAATTACTGTATGTATAGCCCGTAGTAAATAAAAAATAGTTGTTTGGAAAATTAGGAAATATTAATTATTTTTCGAGATATGTTGTTCCCGTCAAGTGGCTAGATCTTCGCAGAGGATGGCCCTACACTGTCGGTTTTACGCTTATCATCTTTGCAAAGTGGTATTCTACTGTTATATTAAGTAATTTCTACGATTTTGTTAATTGTAGGGATCAGTAATAGCTTCGAAGAACTTGCTCGTTTGTTGGGCGGTTTTTTTTAACTATCTCAAATTTTATTATATGAAAGTAACTTTTAATTAAAGATGTTGCCTACATTTTTTCACAAATTTAAGTAATAAAAATTCTACAACTTCTGGAGCCGAGATAACTTTGTTCTTTACTTATTTTCATTTATTTATCTATAAATCTAATGGACGTATTTGACATGTTATGGCGATGCGCTTGATGGAGGATAATATTGAGTACTTATATTTTCAAGAAAAAATACTAGGATATGTTTCATTTATTTTTAGTATTAGTAATTTAGTATTAAAGTGAAGCCTGTAAGCGCGGAGTGCATTAGTTGTAGCGGGTGGCAGAGTGGGGGCAACCAGCGCTTGCATGCTCTGAACACTGATTCTAAATGGCCCACGGTTGCAAAATCCTTTTGTGCTCACTCTGAGGTAGCTTGACGAAATAAACCTGGCAAAATAGCCCCAGAAAGATTTAATTTTCATTGAATGTACATTATTTTATCTTTACCATCATGATAAAAACTTTATGTTATTACAGCAGTATTTTCACGTAATACCTAAACCTTTTTGCTTGATTAATGATACTTACGTTGTACTTGTTGCTGGTTTCGCTTGCTTAAATACATAAGATTCTTTAAACATATCCTGTTATGTTGAATTTATTTAATTTTGCAACAAAAATAATTACATGCTGAAGTAATTGTTAAAGAAACGAATAGTAAGTGTAACGTATCATTAATTAAGCAAAACTCTTAATGTTTTACATGAAAAATACTGTTGTAATAATACAAGTTATTAAAATGAAAGTAAACAGCATCTAAATTAAATAAAAACTAAATATTTGTGGGGCTCTTTTGCTTCTAAAGTGAAAATGACTATAACATTCGTGTTCATCCCGTCAAGCTACCCCAGAGTAAGTACATAAGGATTTTTGCAAGTGGTGCAGAAGCCAAGATAGCGTAGATTTCGCAAGCACGAGCCTTTTATAGTCAGTTTTCAGAGCGAGTGCGCACCGGTTTCCCCATAATCCACTGCCCGCTGCCGGTGACGCACCACGCTCCCGCACGTTTCATTTTATTACTCCATTACTCAATGACGGATTCGGGGGGGGGGGGGGGCATGGGGACAGGTAAACCCCCTCTCCCCCAGGTAGTCCGAAATAAAGACAGAGAGTGAGAGAGAGAGAGAGAGAGAGAGAGAGAGAGAGAGCGAGGATGGGGGGGGGAGAGAGAGGGAGAGGGAGGGGGAGAGAGAGAGAGAGAGAGAGAATCTCGACATAATCACAATATTTATTTATGGGCAGCATGTAATTGTGAGTTTAAAAAATGCAAAAAACATGCAATTAACAGAACGTATGACCTGTGTTATGCCGTCATTTGTTTGCTTCTCGTTTCTTTTTTGGTCAGAACTTAAGATAAAAATACAATAAAATATGACGTCCTTTATCGTATCGTGATTGCGTAACAGACAAATGAGCTATTGCATCGGTCGCTGTGCAAGAAAAGATAAATCTTTTACTTTGTGAAAAATTTATAAATTTTTGGGGCTGTATTCAGGCTCATAAATTCAAATAATTTTGGTAAATATTTGATATTGCAGGATTCTTTTCCTACACAGTAAGAAACAGAAATGCCACCAGTTACTATGAACAGCTTCATTTGAAGCTACAAGTTTCGATTTTCCACCATTGCTAGGCTTCTTACAGTCAGTACATTTGTTGTTCTACGTGCCTTCACATTTCGCCAAAGTCCTCCTGTAGAAAATAGAACCTTTTATTCTCTTTGGTGTATTTCAGTCATGATGGAGCACTTCTTGTTGAAAGCCACAGTGAGTAATACAGTGTGTATCATAATTAATGGCGTAAACGCACACAGTTGAAAGTACACGATACTAGAAGCAAAAAAGTCTCAGTAAACATAGGGTCGAAAATGCATATCATAAGAGCTACGAGCAATTTTTCATCTTCGATACTGTGAAACAAATCTCTTCTTCTGCAAGTTCTTTGCTTTCCATATTTTGAGAAGTGGTAGTATGGACCAAAACAAGAAAAAAATGCCCAGTAAACATGTGCTCTAAAATGCATATGTTAAGAGCTATGAGCACTTTTTCATCTTCGCTACTTTGAAAGATAACTCTTCTAATGAACAAATGCTCATAACTTTCAAGGTATGCACTTTAGAGCACACGTTTACTGAGACTTTTTTGCTTCTAGTATCGTTTACTTTCAATTGTATGCGTTTACGCCATTAATTATGATACACCCTGTATACATGGTACCAATACTATAAATGTGAAAGTAACTCTGTCTGTCACCTTTTGAAGGTTGAGCCACTAAATCGAAGTTGATGAAGTTTGGTATGGAGATAGCTTGAACCTTGTGGTAGAACACAGGCTTCTTAAAAAAAAAAAAAAAAAAAAAAAAAAAAAACTAGGCAGAGTTGATAATAGTCGACAATAATGAATCAAAGCAGCGAAACGTTTGTTGGCAGTGCACTCTTTTGTAACCTAATACGTTGCTTAAGCGATAAGAGCTACTCCGAGTTGGAGAGTACTGAATTGTAGATCATAAAAAGATCTACACAAAAGTCGACGAGCGCAAAGGCTTGCCTTTTATGGCTCACCCATAATCATCATTTTTGTCTTGTCATTGCGCCTACCGTAATTAATCCGAATGATAAAAATAGTGATTGTGGGTGAACCTTATGGGGCGAAACAAGCGCTTCATCATTGGAAGAGGTATAGAGAGGCAAGTTAGTGTGGCGGGGCTTATCCCAGTTCACTACTACCAGCGCCACGTTATTTTAACGTGCCTGTGCTTAACATACAAAGTCCTGCTCCATAATCTAAGAGTGAAACTAAAAATTGAAATAATTTCCACAAACTTCATCAGAATATACTTATGTATATTATGGTTAACATTGCTATGTCTCAGAATGATCAAATTAATATGTCAGGCAAAACATAGGATCTTCAGAAAAAATAAATAACGCTAAATAATAAGACCAGAAAGCAAAATATTGGTCAGAATATGCAAAAGTGTCACAACTGAAACTTACAAGTTCCAACTTGATTTTTGTCGAAATAGACGTTTTTACGGAAAATTGAATGCTCTAAATATTAGACTCAGAAAGATGAAAATTCGTACGTAACCCAGATATATGTAAAAACCTGATATATGTGACACAAATAAGCTACCTCTACTAGGTTTCAAGTTATTTATTGAAAACCACATTGTAACAGAAAGTTCTACTTACAGCACTCGTTTGCAATAATCTGATAATACAGCTGTATCTAGTTCCAAGACTGTATTGTAAACAATAATAATTACAAGGAATCTTAAAAAGGTAGTTCAAAGGTCATGTTCTACTGTCAATTCCGTTCTAAGAATTCTAGCCGACAGCGTTTAAATCCAGTCGAGTTAAAACTTTTTCAGTAGCAAAAGCAAACTTAACTTTATTTATGAAAAATTAAGAAGATTGTAAACCGTTAAACGACAGACATATTAATTAATGTGTGTTCGAGAAAGGGGTCATTTAAACGTTCCTACCTGTGCCTAAGGCGGTTGATAGCAGATGTTCCGTTTGGCGGTCCGTTGCATCCATATATAAATAAGGTGTAAAGTACAGCAATTTAAGTGCCTTCTTTAAAACTAAGAAACGACTATATGATTGTATACCGCCACCCCAGGCATAAAAGATAAACGTTTTCTCATAGACTTCTTTGTAAATTTTTTTGAGATCTGTGTTTTAGTATGACGTCCAATTACGTACCACATATGGATTAGGCTGCGTACTGCTGACGGCAAACTCTTTACTGTATATAGCAGATTACCTTTAAAGGGCTCAAAAAACATTCTTCAAACTATGTCGCAACAATTCTGATTGGACTAGCCTTCAAATAATAATAAAAAACTGCGTTGCAATCGATGCATTCGTGTTGAAGCTGTGATGGCATAGACAGAAAGACGTTTAACTTACAACACCTGAATTCCTGCAATGGAGTTGTGGATGGGGCGGCACATATGCACATCGCGAGCTGTGCTTCTCCGATGTTTAGTCATCACAACAATACTACTGATACGCTAACGAAGCCGCACTTAAAGGCTAGTTGAATATATATGAATAATTTCTTTTCGAGGAAGATTCAAACTCCTGTAACCATTACTGGAATTCAATAAAACTTTCTGCAGCTATCAAAATTAAATTTTTTGCAAATTAGAAATTTTGATGACATTTTTCCGCAACTAAGATATAAAAGTTTTTCATGATAGTAAAAATTTTTTGTAAAACGATATTTATGTATGATTTTGTTGATCGAAAAAAATTTCTTGAAAACTTGTCACGTTTTTTACAGAAACTTTACAAGGCCGGAAGAAGAGATTGATTCAATACAACACTTCGTGTGTGTGTGTGTGTGTGTGTGTGTGTGTGTGTGTGTGTGTGTGTGTGTGTCTGTATATTAAAATTAGTCTCACAAAACCTATAAGTACATGTTCACCTTTCTGATTATTGTGCCCCCCCCCCCCCCCAGAAAAAAAAATTGTGTTCACCCCTGCAGTTACCAATACTAAAAATCAGTCAACCGTATACTAGTATTTTTTCTTGAAAATATAAATATTCAGTATAAACCTCTATCAAGCGCATCGCTATAAACTGTAAATTTCGTCCACTAGGTTAAAGAAAAAAGTTATCTCAGCTCCAGAAGGACGGAGAAATTTCTTTTCAAATTCGTGAAAAAAAATCTGCAATATCTTCCTTTCAAAGCTGCCTTCACTGAATAAAAACTGTGGTATTTATTTAAAAAACAGGACCCACAAAAGTGCAAGTTCTTCGAAGTCATTTTTTTATCCTTACGATTAATAAAATCGTAATTATGAGGGAAAGTTTAAACTGATCGTAAATCTCTCTCTGTGTGTGCCGAGTAAGTGGATGAAGGACGGAAAAGACACACCGTGATTTAATCAGAAAATTCTGCGGAAGCTGATACTGAGACACTCCTGGTTCAAAAGAGAAAGTGGAAATGTCGACAGATAAAACTTAATAGAAATCGTGCATCTACAAAAAGATAGACGCGCGAAGTATATAACTTCCACCTTAGCGAAAGATCTTGCCAAGAAATTCTGTTCCTACGTAAAGTCACTAAGCGGGTCGACGTCTTCCACACAAACACTTGTTGAACAGTCTGGTGAGGCAACAGAAGACAGCAAAACGAAAGCTGGAGTGTAACATTTCGCGTTTAGAAAAATCATTCACGCAGGACGATCGTATAGATGCCCGTGTGGAGGACATAGAAACAGCCATACCTCGCGTTGAGAAGCAACTGCAGGAGATGAAAACAGATAAGTTCCGGATCGTATCCAAACACGGTTTTACAGAGTACTCTTCTCCACTGGCCCGTTACGTAGCTTGCGGTTATATCGAATCTCTCGCCCAACTCAAAGTCGCAAACAACTGGAATAAACGGAGGTCTCTTTCGTATATAAGAAAGGTAATAGAGCGGACGCGCCAAATTACAGACCAATATCTTTATTGACATTGATTTGTTGCAAACTTTTAGGCATATTCTAAGTTCGAACGTAACAAATTTCATTGAAACGGAAAAGCTTCTAGCCACAAATCAGCACGGATTTAGAAAGCAGCGAAATTCAGCTTGCCTATTTCTTACGCGACATCCTGCGAACCAACGATGAAGGGCAAGAGGCAGACTCCATATTCCTAGATTTCCGGAAGGCGTTTGACACGGTGCCCTACTGCAGACTGTTGACGAAGTTCGCGCATAAGGAATAGGTTCCCGGATATGTCATGGGCTCGAAGACTTCTAAAGTGACAGAGCCCAGTATGTTGTCCTCGACGGCGAGTGTTTATTAGATCAAGGGTATCGTCAGGAGTGCCCCAAGTAAGTCTGATAGAACCACTCTAGTTCTCTATATACCGTGCATAAATGATCTGATGGATAAATTGAACGGCAATGGGCGACTGTTTGCTGATGACGCTTCAGCGTTCTGAAAAGTGTCGACGTTGATGACTGTATGAGGATAAATAAATGATTTCGACATAATTTCTGTTTGGTGTGACGAACGACAGCTTGCTCTCTTTGTAGAAGTTTGTAAGTCAATGAAGATGAGTAGGAACAACCATCCCAACTCAAAGGGGAATCCCTGGAGGGAAGACGTTTTTTTGGCGAAACACTATTGGGAAAATTTAGAGGGCCATGATTTGCAGCTGAGTTCACAACGATTTTCCTGCGGCTTACGTACATTTCGCGTAAGGACAGCTAAAATAAGATAAAAGAAATTTGGGCTCACACGGAGGCATAGAGACAGTAGTCTTTCCCTCGCCCCATTAGCGTCTGGAATAGTAAGGGATCGACTGGTAGAGGTACAGGATACCTTTCGCCTTGCACCAAGGTTTCTTGTGAAATATGCCTGTAGATGTAGAACGTGGAACTGATATAATTATTAGCACAATGGGCAGATTATTGTTTGTGATTTATTGTGATAGAAACATATGAATTTAATCTGTGATAGAAACACATGAATTGTGTCAAAATAAGTATAGTACAGGGTCGCTGCCATCAGTCTAGCTGGGACCCAAAAAGATATATTCCGTGGAAATAAAATGATGATCATATACTCCACTTTCATTCCTGCAGCTGACACTTCTAATACTTTTATTTGTTATGGTTTGGAAATTCCACTTTCAAGTGCCAAATTTTCATAATTTCTGAATATTGTCAACATATGTTTGTTACCAAACATGGGGCCAAATTCAGTCGTTACTACATAAAATGGCGATCCAAATGTTCTCGTATTCTTATCAACAAAATCACCACTACCACGGCAATGAGGATATTAACTTCAGTCCCCTACTGATTCTCATCATATTGTTTGTATCAGTGGCATCTTTCCCTTCTCATTCATACGTTATATCTTTGATATCGAGATTTATTAGGTAATTGCATGGGGAAAACTCCTTTGCCAAGTGGAGAGGTTTCAAATATTCCGTAACTATTTATTACTCACACAGCCGTTTCGGCTTCTGTTTAACCTGACGTTTAGTAGCTGCCTCTACAAAGACTGCTGCATTTCTTATACTCGTATACCTTACCGAATTCAGAATGGTGCTATACACAGAGTAACTTTCCGTATCTAGAAGGGAGCCAGTAATTCTGGTGATATTTCTATTATTATTTTACAGTCAATAAGATTTGTCTGTCTCAGATAAAACTAAGTCAGTGAGGTGATGCTACGGTGAGATACCTGCAGCACTTTCCACTGACTGCTATTGCTCCCAGGTGGTTCACCCATATTTGACTAGGTGATAAACCTGTTGCGTCCCCACGAACATGTAGGACATCAGAATTCGACTAGTACTGCATGGTTAAACAAACCTAACACTTGGAAAGCGTTACAAGTTACATGTTCCACAGCCTGAGCGCGATCACCAATTTCGCTCAGCAGCAATGTGCCCCATAGCGCGCAGCTCTCCAGAGTTTCTCTATTTCTTAATTTATTATATACAGGTTCGCACCAACTTCCCGTTCCGAGCTCTTGTAGTGGAATACTGGCGGTGCCGATCACCTCCAGTTCAGAAAATCCGTATACGCCTACCTCTAGCTTGGTATTTGCTAACCAGGTTCCCCGAGGTAGAGATGGATAGGTTCGGACGGAATCGGTTCCTTGGACCTGCATCAGTTGAGCTAGCTCTTCTTCTTCTGGTTCCTATCCGTTCCGGATGTTGGCAACCATCTCGGCAGTGCTTTTCCTATCACTTGCAGCTCTAAATAGCTCTGTAGATGTTTTAGAGGTCCACGTTCTGATGTTCTTAAGCCAGGATATTCTTCTCCGGCTGATGTTTCTCTTCCCTGGTATTTTTCCTTGTAGGATGGTCTGGAGGAGATGGTATCTGTTGTTGTTCCGCATGACGTGTCCCAGGTACTGAATTTTTCTTGCTTTCATGGTGACCAGTACTTCTTTCGATTTCTTCATTCTTCATAGAACCTCGACATTTGTGACTTGCGCTGTTCACGGTATTCTTAACGTTTTCCAGTACAGTCATATCTCAAAAGCCTCCAGCCACTTACCGAACGATTCTGTCAGAGTCCATGTTTCAACACCATAGATGAGGGTGAAAAATACGTAGCAGCGTCGTAGAAGTCTGATCTTCGTCATCATTGCTAAGCCATGATTCTTGGAAAGGTTACTCATCTTATTGAAGATAGCACTGGCTTTTCCAGTTCGAGTTCTCGCATCATCAGAAAGATCCCACTGGTGATTTATTGTAGTGGTAAGGTACGTCTATTTATGTACTTGCTCTATGTGATTTTGGTCTATCTTAATGTGACATGCAGGGACTCCGTTTTCACTGATTATCATTGTTTTCGATTTTTGATGGTTGACATCTGGACCGTATTAAGAGTCTTTTTTGTGCAAGTCTATCGACAAGGTACTGCAAACTATCCTCACTATCAGAAAATATTACTGTGTCGTCAGCATATCGGATATTGTTGATATATTTTCCGTTTAAGAGCACTCCCATCTCTACTTCATCAAGAGCTTCCTTAAAGATGTATTCTGAATAGATGTTGAAAATCAGTGGGTATAATATACAACCCTTGCCTTACACCTCGTAGAAGCTACGCCTTCTGTATTTTCTCTGTCCAGCCTCACAGTAGCCGACTGGTTCCGATATAGTTTCACAGCTATACGTAGGTCTTCATCATCTAAACTAATGCTTCTTAAAATGTCAACAATCTTCTGATGTTTTACTCTGTCGAAAGCCTTCTGATAATCAATAAAGCAGGCATAAATGTCGCAATTCACGTCTCTGCACCTTTGAAATAGTACCTGGATACTCAACAATGCTTCGCCCATGCCAAATGCATTTCTGAAACCAAACTGTGTAGACGAAATTTGTTATTCACTGATTTTGTAAATTCTTTGGTGAATGACCCTCAGAAAGATATTTAGCAGTTGATTCATGAGGCTGATGGTCCTGTATTCACCACAAGTCTTAGCTCCGGGCTTTTTGGAGAATGTAATAAATTCGGATTTAAGCCATTCCCGTGGAATGTTACCAGAGTCGTAGATGTCATTGAATATTGCAGTCAACCATTTTAAATTATCCTCAGAGAGCAGCTTGAGAATTTCGGCATTCACATTGTCGGGATCAGATGATTTACCATCTTTCATTCCATTTATCGCAGCTTGTACTTCTCCCAGCAGAATTCTAACTCCTGTTTCGCAATATATTTGAGGAATTTCCGTCCGCTTGTTATAACAGAGTTGTTCTGTGTATGTTTTGTATGTTTCTTTAAGCTCATCTTGTCCAAATATTATTTTTCCTTCATTATTCACCAACCTGTTTCATATCTTTTTTATGTAATTTCGTCACTTCCCTGACTTTTTTATGAGTATTGAAACTATCATGTTTCAATTGTAACTTCTCTGTTTCATTGCACTGTTCCTGTATTTGTCTTTCCTTAGCTTCTCGTATCCGTTTCCTGATCAACTTGTTGATATTCTTGTATCCATCAGGATTACTTTTCACTTTCCTCCTTCTGTCCATCATTTTAAGTATCTCTTCAGTCATTCATGACTTCTTTTTGGTGACACTGGATTTCAGAGGTTCTTCTTTAATTGATTCCACCATAGAGTTTACCTTTTTAATTTTCTCTTCGGTGCACAAGTTACCTGACAGAGACTTTAGTACTTTATTAAGATGGACTACTGCATTTTCTCTTATGGAATATTCTTTCAGTTTGCGGACATCATACATTTTGGCTTTTTTCTTTTGAATTCTCTTCATTCTGATTTTAAACACAACAACTAGGGGAACGTGGTCTGGGTTAATATCGGCACCTTGATAGGTTTTCATTGAGAGACAGCTGTTTCTATACCTTTGATTTATCAAGACACAATCAATCTGATTCCGGGTAATATTTTCGTCTGAATCTCTTGGGGACTTCCAGGCGTAGAGACGTCTGGGTGGTAGTGTGAAGAATGTGTTAGTTGTTACGAATCTCCACTCTGCTGCAAATGCACTGAGTAGTTCGCCTCTCTCATTCCTGTCACCAAGTCCATAGTGAATTATAATGTCACCTTCGGATCCCCTTCCTATTTCTGCGTTAAAATCTCCCATAATTATTGTAAGATCTTTTTCGGTAGTTGTTGCAAAACACCTGAGATTTGGGAATAAAATTCTGCAACTCCTTCATCACTATGGTCTGTTGTTGGAGCGTAGACCTGAATAACGTTCAGTTGTGCGGGTAGAGCACTTATTTGGAGTAACATCACTCTCTCTGAGACAGTTACACAATTAGTGACACATTCTGCGATTGCTTTCGATACTATAAATCCTACTTCAGACTTATACTGTCCGTGAGATGTTCCTGAGTAGTAAATTCTGTGTTCATTGATGTTACAACAACCTGAACCTGGCCATCGCATTTCACTAATTCCCATGATCTTAATGCTCATTCTTCCCATTTCTTGGATTGCATTGTTGATTATTCCAGCGTGAGCCATCGCCTTAACATTCCATGTGCTTATCGTTATACTATCTTTCAATGATACTCTCTTCTTTGTGACAGCGTTGCTCAAAACTGTCCTTCCGCTCCCTCCCCCCCCCCCCCCCCCCTCCTTAGAAGATCGAATTTGGGGGGACTTGAAACTCCGGAACATTTTGTTTTGAACACAGCCATGATGTGTAACTAGAGAAATCCATAGGATCTTTAATGTAGTGGTTTCTCGTTGCCTTCCACATTCTGTTGACCAATCTGGTTTTTCCGCCTTCAGGAACGATTTCTCATCCCTAGGACAACGGAGTGACCTATCGTTTACCTGCTCATCCGCCCTCCAAGGAATGGTTGAAATGGCTCTGAGCACTATGGGACTTAACATCTGAGGTCATCAGTCCCTTAGAACTACTTAAACCTAACTTACCTAAGGACATTACACACATCTATGCCCGAGGCAGGATTCGAACCTGCGACCGCAGCGGTCGCGCGGTTCCAGACCGAAGCGCCTAGAACCGCTCGGCCACACAGGCCGGCGCCCTCCAAGGAGGACGTTGGAAATTGGTAGAAGGGGACCACTTATACCGGTGGTCACTCGGTTTTGGTCGCAGTTTAATGTCATGCCCGGGACGAGTTGAGCTAGTGATGGATGTAAATCCGAGAGCAATTCGGACACTCATCCTTGGACTCCCATCGATTGTGTATCCAGGCTAGCAAACATGTGACGCGCTGCCGGAGTTGGAAACACAGTGGTGGAATGGAAGGGAGACCGAGTGGTAAAGCCCGCGCCAGATGAGGAGTCTACTGTAACGGCAATACGGTAATTAAATGGTTCAAATGGCTCTGAGCACTATGGGACTTAACTTCTGAGGTCATCAGTCCCCTAGAACTTAGAACTACTTAAACCTAACTAACCTAAGGACATCACACACATCCATGCACGAGGCAGGATTCGAACCTGCGACCACAGCGGTCGCGCGGTTCCAGACTGTAGCGCCTAGAACCGCTCGGCCATCCCGGCCGGCTACGGTAATTATATGCTCCAGCAGGTCCACACAGCCGCTGTGACCGGCGGCGAATCTGCCTTCTGTGAGAAGGCGGCTCAGGCCCGACCGGCAGGCCGCTGTCCGTCCCGTCTTCCTGTAGTAGTCATTTTGTTCAATGCAGCCCCGCCCGACCGTTTCCTGGATTTGTGTTGTTATTCACTGCGCAACTGTCTAAGTTCCGTTGAAAGGTGAGGCTATTACTGAAAAGTTATTTCGAACTATACTAACTACTGATTGTGTGTGACTAAAAAGTCTGCAGTAACTTTTTATTGCTCGGCTTTGGTGTATTTTATGGTATGATTTTAAGGTATGGATATCTTTTCGTGGTAAATAGGAAGGTACAGTCCAAATTTTCTATTTTTATGATTTTTTAATTATCATATTTTTCCAAGTTTTAATTTATTTTCACTGCTGTCCGTCAATCAAATGTAGCAATTTTAATTGACCACATGACGTTTTGACTACATCTTGTCCACTGATTTAATAATCGATAACTAGTTAAGCTTTTTAGTGACACCTGCCTAATGTGTGTGTCCACGTGATGCCAAGAAAATAAAGCTAAATTTCGATATTGTTCTCTAAATCCTGCGCACAATCCTAGAATTGGAACGGAAAATCTCGTTCGACATATGAAGAAGAAACACAACAGTGTTTCTCTACAGCGTCAAATACTCGAAATAAATTATGTTCTAATGAATAATTTACCAATATCAGGACCAATTCTAATAGTACTAATCACAATTCTGTATCTAAATCTGTACCTTCCCGTTTAGTAGAAGTTTTACCGTCCACTTCAGCAGTCTTGCAGCCCAGCATTAGATTATGTCAAGAACTCCAAGCAGTATGTCAAACACCAAAATCAAATTTAATTACAAGTTATACGACTAATACAAGATCCCCGCCAATTCATCGTTCCAAGCAAACTGATAATCAGCTACTAAAAATGATTGTAAAAGAATACCACTCATTTAAAATTGTAGAAGCTCATGAATTCCGAAAACTGCTTAATTTACTTTGTCCAGTATATAAGATACCAACAAGAAAAGCAGTATCTTGCAGTTTATTGCCTGCTATCCACAATGAACTAAAGGGAGAAATTTGAAATTTATTTAGGCGAGGAACAGATGTGTGTTTAACTGCTGATGGATGGACATCTCAGAATAATGAAAACCATTTCTACGTCATCACAGCCCCTTCATCGATGAAAACACGATGTTGCAATATGTACTGCTGGATTGTATTCACTATCAAAGCCGGCACACAGCTAACAATATAGCAAAAATGGTTGGAGACGTATACGAATGCGGTATACAGAATAATGTTATTGCCATGGTCACGGATAATGATAGCAACATGTTAACGGCTGTCACAATCGCAGGGTGGAGACGAGTGAGATGCTTTGCACACTCCTTAAATTTGGCAGTAAATAGTAGTCCGGAATAAGAAGAAATCAGATCAGTTATAACAAAAGTCAAAAGTACTGTCGAATGTTCTTAGCAAAGTTCATAAGCGTTATCAGGGCTACAGGATAATCAAGAACAATTAAAGCTTCCAATATTGAAACTGAAACAGGGCTGTGTAACTCGTTGGAGCTCCACAGATGATGCGATTAGTAGATTTCATCTAATGAAGCCTGTTATGATAACTATTCTAGATATTGAAAACCCACAGCTCAATAATTTGTCTGTTGAGAAATGGAAAATTATTTCAAAATGCAAAGAAGTTTTACACAAATTTCACCGAGCGAGGTGGCGCAGTGGTTAGCACACTGGACTAACATTCTGGAGGACGACGGTTCAGTCCCGCGTGCGGCCATCCTAATTTAGGTTTTCCGAGATTTCCCTAAAATCTCTTCAGGCAAATGACGGGATGGTTCCTTTGAAAAGGGCACGGCCGACTTCCGTCTGCATCCTTCCCTAACCCGATGAGACCGATGCCCTCGCTGTTTGGTCTCCTCCCCCAAAACAACCCAACTCAACCCTTTACGCATATTTCATGTTATTACAGAGTCTCTTTGCTCAGAAAAACATGTTTACTCCACAATAGCATCCGTTTATGTATGTGCCATGATTGACAAATTAAATGGATACTTTACAAAACAAGATAAAAGTTGCAGTGAAGAACTATGCCAGACTAAGTGCGAGATAAATGCAAGATTAGGTGGGGCTGAAACAGAAGAATTAATTGCTCCAGTAACGTTGCTAGATCCAAGAATCAAGCCTCATGGTCTAGCGTCTAAAAACACAGAAAAAGCAATAGGTGACCTCAAGCACATATGTGCTACAATTAAGTTAAATACTGACCAAAACCATCAAGACTTTAATAGAAACAATGAAGAGTCTCTCCCAGGTCAACATGAATGTCAGTCGTTGATTTGCGGAAAATTTGACCAGCAAGTTAAAGAATTTCCTTATTACACAAAATCCTTCTGCATAGAGGGCTATGGAAATACACTCCTGGAAATTGAAATAAGAACACCGTGAATTCATTGTCCCAGGAAGGGGAAACTTTATTGACACATTCCTGGGGTCAGATACATCACATGATCACACTGACAGAACCACAGGCACATAGACACAGGCAACAGAGCATGCACAATGTCGGCACTAGTACAGTGTATATCCACCTTTCGCAGCAATGCAGGCTGCTATTCTCCCATGGAGACGATCGTAGAGATGCTGGATGTAGTCCTGTGGAACGGCTTGCCATGCCATTTCCACCTAGCGCCTCAGTTGGACCAGCGTTCGTGCTGGACGTGCAGACCGCGTGAGACGACGCTTCATCCAGTCCCAAACATGCTCAATGGGGGACAGATCCGGAGATCTTGCTGGCCAGGGTAGTTGACTTACACCTTCTAGAGCACGTTGGGTGGCACGGGATACATGCGGACGTGCATTGTCCTGTTGGAACAGCAAGTTCCCTTGCCGGTCTAGGAATGGTAGAACGATGGGTTCGATGACGGTTTGGATGTACCGTGCACTATTCAGTGTCCCCTCGACGATCACCAGTGGTGTACGGCCAGTGTAGGAGATCGCTCCCCACACCATGATACCGGGTGTTGGCCTTGTGTGCCTCGGTCGTATGCAGTCCTGATTGTGGCGCTCACCTGCACGTCGCCAAACACGCATACGACCATCATTGGCACCAAGGCAGAAGCGACTCTCATCGCTGAAGACGACACGTCTCCATTCGTTCCTCCATTCACGCCTGTCGCGACACCACTGGAGGCGGGCTGCACGATGTTGGGGCGTGAGCGGAAGACGGCCTAACGGTGTGCGGGACCGTAGCCCAGCTTCATGGAGACGGTTGCGAATGGTCCTCGCCGATACCCCAGGAGCAACAGTGTCCCTAATTTGCTGGGTAGTGGCGGTGCGGTCCCCTACGGCACTGCGTAGGATCCTACGGTCTTGGCGTGCATCCGTGTGTCGCTGCAGTCCGGTCCCAGGTCGACGGGCACGTGCACCTTCCGCCGACCACTGGCGACAACATCGATGTACTGTGGAGACCTCACGCCCCACGTGTTGAGCAATTCGGCGGTACGTCCACCCGGCCTCCCGCATGCCCACTATACGCCCTCGCTCAAAGTCCGTCAACTGCACATACGGTTCACGTCCACGCTGTCGCGGCATGCTACCAGTGTTAAAGACTGCGATGGAGCTCCGTATGCCACGGCAAACTGGCTGACACTGACGGCGGCGGTGCACAAATGCTGCGCAGCTAGCGCCATTCGACGGCCAACACCGCGGTTCCTGGTGTGTCCGCTGTGCCGTGCATGTGATCATTGCTTGTACAGCCCTCTCGCAGTGTCCGGAGCAAGTATGGTGGGTGTGACACACCGGTGTCAATGTGTTCTTTTTTCCATTTCCAGGAGTGTAGATAATTATATTACTGAAGAATTACTTGACAGGATTCAAGATCCTCTTATCTAGTGGAAACAACGAAAACATATTTATCCACATCTCTTTGAAGTGATGCTAAAACGGCTGTATATTACTGTCACCCCTGTGCCATGTGAGAAGATTTTTTCCAAGATGAGCCAAATAATTAGTGAGCGACGGAACAGACTGAAGCCTAAAAAATTATACCAAATAATGTTACTTGCTCACAATTTAAAATAACTGAGCTATACATGCTTGTGGACAAGTTTATATCTATTTGCATGAAACATTGCTGAGTCTGAATGTAATTTATTACATAGCCCATACTCCTAATTATTTAAAATTATAGATTCATTAAAACTGTTTTTACAGTAAGAAGTAGTAGTTAACAAAGAATTTAGTTTTGTAGAAATAATTAGGCAAATACTAATGTGATTTGGGTGACGTGTAATAATTGATGACTGTGACTTTATAATGCGACAAAGTTTTTGTTATTTTCGTGTAATTCGATGTAATTTTATCACAGTTAACATCCTCTTATTAAAAAAAAATCAGTACTAAGTTATTGACTGCATATTATATAACCCGTTTGTAACAAAACGGCAATCCTTCTCGGTCACAGAAGATTCACTTCATAGATACTCTTCGTCCGCCGGCTGTAGAGTCAGACCAATACAGGTCCAGTGGACACGGATTCACTTCAGAGATACGTTCCGTCCAACCGGCTGTAGAGCCGGATCCATACAGGTCCAGTGGACACGGAACCTGGGTGCATGTCCGCAGAGCTGGATGCAGATCCGGACCCAACTCCTTTAAAGTCTTGGACCTGGAGGTGCTTACCATTTGACAGGACCCAAGAGGCATGCTATGGACGTGACGGTATACCAACCCCAAAACCCCCTTCTTTCGTGTCTATATCGGTGATGAATAGTAATGATTATTTTGAAGGGTATCAAGAAAGTTCTCAGTAGCTGATTCATTAGAACTCATATCAGCAAACCATGACGAGAACTTAATGACACTCTTTACAAAAAATAAAGACTATCGACAAAACATACGTCCCAATAATTTCCTAAAAATGCGCTAATATACACACACACACACATTTATGCTTCAGGCAGTCTGTCTGAACTGAAAATATACCTTGCAAAAACCTTTAAAATATTCGAAATGGAAGATACAACACAGAACGAGAGAAGATAAGTCCACGAATCAGATCTGTTGTGATCGTACTCGAAAATGCTACACTGGTCTTTGACGAATATTTTATCTGCTGTGGATTAACCGCCAAGCCTTAAAATTACTCTTTGGAACTCAAAAAAACTTAAAGAGAAATAGATTAGCTTCTGACAAGCTACAAGGTTTCCGGGGGTTCTACCCCGCCCACGACTGGGACGATACCAGCCTAGTGCACTGCTTTCCATTCTCTTTGATCCATACGTGTATTCGAAGTAGTATACAATTCTTTTCGATTAAGATAGCACATTTCTACACTATCACACACACAAAAAAACGGTGCACCACGAAAAAATTTTCTGAATTAGATGGAAATCTGTAGATGTGATGTACATGTACAGACAAAAAAATTATTTCATTTTCAGAAAACATTGCTCATTCATTCAAGAGGAAGAACATCACAATCTGAGCAAGTCAGTAGCGCTGTGGTCCACCTCTGGCCCTTTTGGAAGCAGTTACTCGGTTTGACCATTGATTGACAGTTGTTCGATCTTCTTCTGAGGGATATCGTGCCAAATTCCGTCCAGTTGGCGCGTCAGATCGTCAAAATTCCAAACTGGTCAGAGGGCCCTGTCCATAATACTCCAAACTTTCTCAACTGGGGAGAGATCCGGTGACCCTGTTATCCAAAGCAGGGTTTGGAAAACCCGAATACAAGCAGTACAAACTTTCGCCGTGTGTGGATGGGCATTATCTTGCTGAAATTTAAGCCCAGTATGGCTTGCCGTGAAGGGCAACAAAACTGGGCTTAGAATATCGTCGACCTAGCGCTGCGCTGCATGGGTGCCGGAGATGACAACCATTTCAAAATGAAATAACGCTCCAGACCATCATTCCTGCTCTCTAGACCATTTGGCGGTCAGGTTGGTACCTCACCGCTGCTCAGGGCACTTCCAGACTCGTCTTCGCTCGTCATCTGGGCTCAGTTCGAATCTGGACTCTTCAATGGAGACAATTACACTCCAATCAATGAGATTCCAGGCCGAAGACGCGTCTGGGGACGACCTGGATAGTTGTGAGATACAAACCTGACTGTCGCCCGCCTTACAGCTTGACAACTAGGGATGATGGTCTGAGGTGGCATTTCTTTTCATATCAGGACCCCTTTGGTTATCAACTGCGGCACGCTGAAAACACAGTGGTACCACGTCCATATTCTACGCCCCGTTTTGTTGCGCTTCATTTCAAGCCATCCTGGGCTTACACTTCAGCAAGGTAATGCCCCTCCATACGCGGCAACAGTTTCTACTGCTTGTCTCCGTGCTTGCCAAACGCTACCTTGGCCAGCAAGGTCGCCGGATCTCTCGCCAGTTGAGAAAATTTGGAGAATTGTGGGTAGGGCCCTCAAGCCAGCACGGGATTTTCACGATCTAACGCGCCAATTTGACAGAATTTGGCACGATATCTCCCAGGAGGACATCCAACAACTTTATCAATTGCTTGCATAATGGACAGAGGTGGATCAACACGTTATTGACTTACTCAGTGTTTGAAGCTCTTTCTCTTGAATAAACCAAATTTCCGTCCCATTCGGATAATTCCTCCTTAATGTCTCTCTCTCTCTCTCTCTTTCTCTCTCTCTCTTTCTCTCTCTCTCTTCTCTCTCTTTCTCTTTCTCTCTCTATCTTTGTTTCCTGTATTATACAGGAAATTATCCTTAGCTTAAGACACTTGTGCATATGATACACTGTTTCGTTTTCCAATCACTCGTCCTACAGCGGGAGTACTGGAGCTATCATATGTAACGAATCTAAATGACTCTTTCATACAAAGAGAAATATTCGACCTGTTTTTGAGGTGTTAAGTAATATCGCACTTGCTCAGACGATACATAGACCAACAGTACTATAAACGTACACTGTTGGTTAGTGTAATGGGGATTGCCCTGTGGTCGCAAGTCAGTTGTCTCGAAAAGCAGAGCTCCAAAAAGGCCATGGCTGTGTGGCTTATTCAGTGCTGTTATTAAGAGTGCTCCTCACTAGATGCCAACGTCATAACAGAATTAATACATATCAATCATGGATGTATTTGTAAATGACTGTACGCCAAAAGTCAAATGTAGTGAAAACGTGATAATGGGACGCTAGATAAGCAGTCGTTGCCGAAAAATGACATTCCAAGCCATGTAGCTACGCAAAAACAGCGATGTTCGTCGCGTGAGCAGTACAGTAACTCATTGTTACTGGTGTCACAGATACTTTTATTTTCCCTGGAACGCGTTCGAATGAGTATTTATTTACAGTATTAATCCCACATGAGTATCTACAAAATGAATGACTGGTACATTTCATTCCAGGGGTTCGAGATCAACGCTTACGTTTGATGCTGAGTGAAATAGCATTCGCCATCCAGGAGATCTATCTCCAGTAAGTAATTCGTATCTTAGTGTTTCCTGCGCTTTAGCACAAATATTACTTGTGATTTGAATGTGTCATTTAACAGTAACCATCAATTATGAGTATGTTGTAATGAGTACTTGTAATCGTAGTAGTAGGCGGCCCGCATAATACAACATAAACAATTTGTTTTCAAACCATTCACTGCGTACATTAGCAGTGACTAGTCATCGTCCTGGAACTACGAGCTTTTGCCTTACAAGGCATTTTTTTCTTTAGAGTTGTGAGATGAATTGCTGCAACAACGAATAATTTTTTATTTCCGCAGTAGTTATTCTACACAGTCGCAGAGAAAAGTATCTGCTTAGAGCAGAGTGAGAACCCTGTTAGATGTCCTAGATGACTATGTTAGTTCTCCGGTATTGAATTATTCCTCAGGTGTTGACACGAAGGAAAATGATGTAATTATGTAATCGATATCTATGCTTATGTTTACAGGTACCCAGATATAGTAGTCATCATAGGATTGACCATCTCCTTTTTCAGTCTCAGATGCGTCCGCTTCAAGTGGGTAAGTACGCCTCCCTCATTTTTATTTTCCGTATAATGTATTATTTTCAAAACTTTGGGCAAATGCAGTTGATTATATACTGGAGAATCAAGGCGCATTCGCCAGTAAAGGAAATTTGCTGCTAATGTCATAATAGTCGGATAACGTAATCTTATGAATTGTATTTTGTATGTGTTAACATTGTGTCCGTCGTAAGTAGCTGCTAATTAATAACAGAAATCATCCTACAGCGACGCGTCTGCAAACAGAACTGTTAAATTGACGGAATGGTTCCGTACTCGTAACAAAAGTGTAAATTTCACTATATCTCACTGAATATAGAGCTCCAATTTTTTATTGTTGTTAAATATACGCTAATGATAATAGTTCATTGTTTATATGTGATGAAGAGTACATAGTACATAAGCAAAGGCATTATTATCTTCAGTTCGTTGCGGCCTCTAGCTCATCTACATTTACATCTACATCTACATGGATGCTCTGCAAATCACGTTTAAATGCCTGGCAGAGGGTTCATGGAACCACTTTCACAATTCTCTATTATTCCAATCTCGTATAGCGCGCGGAAAGAATGAACACCTTTATTTTTCCGTACGAGCTCTCGTTTCCCTTAATTTTATCGTGGTGAACGTTTCTCCCTATGTAGGTCGGTGCCAACAAAATATTTTCGCATTCGGAGGAAAAAGTTGGTGATTGGAATTTCGTGAGAAGATTCAGGCGCAACGAAAAACGCCTTTCTTTTGATGATGTCCAGCCCAAATCCTGTATCATTTCTGTGAAACTCTATCCCATATTTGGAGATAATACAAAACGTGCTGCCTTTTTTTGAACTTTTTGGATGCACTCCGTCAGTCCAAACAGGTAAGGATCCCATACCGCAAGCGGTATTCTAAAAGAGGACGGACAAGCGTAGTGTAGGCAGTCTCCTTGGTAGATCTGTCACATTTTCCAAGTGTACTGCCAATAAAACGCAGTCTTTGGTTAGCCTTCCCCATAACATTTTCTGTGTGTTCCTTCCAATTTAAGTTGCTCGTAATTGTAATACCTAGGTATTTAGTTGAATTTACGGCTTTTAGATTAGACCGATTTATCGTGTAACCGAAGTTTAACAAGTAAGAAGTAAACTACTAAACGTTTTGCGTAATTAACAAATCGGATTATATTTGCTGAACTGGGTGTCGGAAGGCTCACTGACAAAGTTACAGCTCTGTTTCAAGATTTTTAAAATATAACAGGTACCTAAAGAAATCAGAAATGTTCAGAAACACACGATATATATTTTTCAAGATGAACTAAAGCTTACAAACCTCGGCTACTATGCCAGAGTAGCATATAGTTGATTTAGTTACCTGAAATCTTAGTGACATACTTTACGTAACGTGATGCAGAAACTGTATTGCCAGTCGATGCCATTCTAGAGAGATCATTTCGGAGTTTGTATTAACTAAACGAAACTCTTATTTGGTGTTGTTTCAAAAAAAAATATTATTATTGTGAGAACAAGGTTTCGGTTTATCAACCAATAGTCTAGTACACAACTGATCAGAAAGATGGCAATCAAGTAAAGATAAACAAGCCAACATCTTGATCTATCGATTTCTGACTTAAAATATAAAGGTTATGTCAGATGAATATTTTGACACAGTTACATTTGTGTCCCAAAACGTTCGCTAAGACAGGATTTACAATAGCTATGAATAACATACACTGGAGTAAAGTTATGTGCACAGGGCATTGTTTCATAATCTGTTTATGAATGAAAGCACCCAGCTTTCGCTTATTTGTAGAGGTTGTAACGTTGTCTGAATGGAGTGAATAATTCAATTCAGTCTGCTCACTCAATAGCAAATATGGGAATACACATTTTTCTCCATAATGAGTGTAAAGCGATTTAATCTCATAAAAGTCGTCGTACATGAGCATGCAATATCTCATCTCCGTACCATAATAGTTACCAGCATTCAACCAGTCACTAACTAAGATGTAAAGTCCCATACGTTCTCCAACTTTGATAAACACCCCACACCTCTTTTTCCTGAAATTCTCTGATTGTATAGGTACCTCCGATCTGTCCAGACTAAAGAGAGGCGAAATTAATTCAGTAAGCTGAAGAATTCTTCTGCAAAAAACAGTCATCAGTTTTGGCATTATCTAGGCGAGCCATTCCTGCACGGCTGTGAATAAGACGTAGTCTCCAGAATGAAATTTTCACTCTGCAGCGGAGTGTACGCTGTTATGAAACTTCCTGGCAGATGAAAACTGTGTGCCGGCCCGTGACCCGAACTTGGGACCATTGCCTTCCTCGGACAAATGCTCTACCGACCGAGCTACCCACGCACGACTCACGGCCCTTCCTCACAGCTTTACTTCCGCCAGTATCTCTCATCTCCTACCTTCGAAACCTCACAGGAGCTCTCCTGCGAAATTTGCGGAACTAGCACTCCTGGAAGAAAGGCAAAGGTCCCAAGTTGAAGAGTCGGTCCAAAAAAATGTTCAAATGTGTGTGAAATCTTATGGGAATTAACTGCTAAGGTCATCAGTCCCTAAGCTTACACACTACTTAACCTAAATTATCCTAAGGATAAACACACACACCTATGCCCGTGGGAGGACTCGAACCTCCGCCAGGATCAGCCACACAGTCCATGACTGCAGCGCCTAGACCGCTCGGCTAATCCAGCGAGGCAAGCGTCGGTCCAGCACTCAGATTTAATCTGCCAGTAAGTTTCAGAATAGCGCATATTCCGCTGCAGGGTGAAAATCTCATTCAGGAAACATCCTCCAGGCTGTGCCAAAGCCATGTCCCTGCAATATCCTCTCTTCCAGAAGTACTACTTCTGCAAGTTTCGCAAGAGAGCAGCTGTGAGGTTTGGAAAGTAGGAGACGAGGTACTGGGGGAAGTAAAGCTGTTGAGGACAGGTTTTGAGTCGTGCTTGGGTAGCTTAGTGGGTAGAGCACTTGCCCGTGAAATGCAAAGGTCCCGAGTTCTAGTCTCGATCCGATACACAGTTTCAATCTGCCAAGAAGTTTGAAGACGTAGTCTGCCTGTTGCCTGTACTGCACACCAGCCGCTGATAGTAGGAATACTGACAATCTCCGAGAAATCTGAAAGTTTTGCAGACAAGTGTCTCGGAAACCTATTTGGATTTCGTCGTACAGGTATCGAGTTTCTTGTGGAGTGGTTACTCTAATTCGAACTTGTACTGGAGTACGACCGACATTTTCTTTGCCTCGCTACAGTTATCAGAGCTATAAAGAGCCCAATAAGCATCAAGATGTCTTTAAATTCGACCATGAAGACCTATGTCAAAATAACACCCTCATGAATTACACACGGAACTTCTCAACACACAACTGGTTCAGACGAGTGATCTTCTTTATCTTTGAATCAGGAGCCTGTTCGAGTTGAAATCCTGTAGGTTGAATATTTCCGTGATTTCCGTAAATCGATTTAGGCAAACGCCGGGACAGTTCCTTTGCAAAGGATACAGCCGTCAGTCATCCTTCCCCACACTGTTCTATCTGCAATTACTTTATCATCGACGGGGCATTGGAACCTAATCTCGTTTTCTTGCGACATTAGAATGCATGACAATTACTCTACGTACACACAAACAGACACGCAATGTCACTCTGGTAGTCATAATTACACTGAAATATCCGCAAATGACCAACCTAAGCTGAAACCGGTAACGTTCACAGAACTGTCTTACTTATCTTCATCAGTCGATAGAAACTTTTAGAGGAGCACGTTAATACAGTAACTATGAATGTATAAAACTTTTTGTGAGAACATTTGGATAAAATTCTAGGCTCTCGATTATACTATCCATTGTCTCCCTCCTGAAAATAAAGAACTGTAGGGAAATGACAGATGTAGATGGTGTCAGCATGCCCCCAGCTACACCGACGTCCAGTTTGATACGTCTTGGCTAACGTCATGGTGAAGCATAGTTTTTGTAGTCTCCGTTGTAAGGGGCGTTACTCCATCTGGTGATGCTTGTCATTTCCTTGACCATTACTTGTTTTCATCATGATTTTTTTATTTATTTGTTATTTATATTCACCATGTTTAGTCATGCTCAAAAGTATCCGAACGACCTGAACTGCAGTTCGCCTGATTCGCATGCAACCCACATAACTCAGCTGTTTAGCAGGTCCTCTAATCGCTCCTTGGTACAGTCGTTTGACTATTGAAAATAGTTCCAACAAGTCACCACTAGAAAATACTGCTCTGTATCGCAATAACTCAAGATGTAAAGTAATACCACGATACTAGAAATTTCAGGGTACACAGATAAGACTGTCCTTAAGGCTTGTAAGCTCACATTCATTGCAATAAATGACATACCTGAAATGTTACCACTCTCATTATTACGTCAGATAGGTACTGCACGTAGTACGTTCGTCGTAGTACGTTCGTCGTATTCATGATTACCTCTTCAGAGTAACGTATCGTTTTTATTATTTAACACAAAATGACATTAAAAATTTAAGTTATTCACGAGCAGCTAGTTGAGAATATGTATGAACTTCAAATGACACGACGAACCGTCTCGTTCTGCATATGGATTCAAACCCATGTGATGCAGAATAAGATTTAGTGATTGACGGAAACTAACAGTCATTCCTGACTAGGCATACAGACAGTTATATTCCTCGATTTTAGACAGTATCAGTTAGCAAATATCAACTTTAAATTACGTAACGTAAACATTTTTAACGGACGCGAATTCTCACCCAGCATCGATTGTCCCTGTTAACGAACTACGAGAGATGTTAAATATTGCTTCTTCACAAGTAACGTACTTGAAATGCCGTGAGATAAAGCTTTGTGTTGAACAGGGACTCGAACCCAGAACCTAATCGGATTGTTATCGAAGCACAATCATCTGTGATATATCGGATTTTCCAGCAGTAGCTAGATGTTTTAACTGAAATGACGAGACGAAACCTTAATTTTTGCCTTCGCAGGACTCCAACCCGGCACCTATCACTGTTATATTCTAGAGAAAACGAACGTTAACTGTGGGTTTGTTACACCAGCAGCGACATGTGAGCATGTTTGAACTAGAAATAATATGACGAAGAGTTCAGTGCTGACTGGGAATCGAACCCCACACATATCGTTGTTGACTACACACAAACAGACGTCAGATACGGAATGTTTCTCCACCAGCAGCTCGGAATAACATCCTTGAACTTACAGTGATCTCGCAAATAGTTATATGTCTCACTGGGAGTCAAAAACGTCAGATATCGTTAATGTTGACAACGAATGAAAATGCATTAAAAATCGAAATTATTATCCATCAGCAGATAGGCGTTCTCATGCTAAAGCTTGATAATTCATATCGAAACCCTTAGTGCCGGGCCAGGATTCGAACCCATTCACGCGCAATATGTCGAGATGTTGAGGAAACTGCAGTTTTGAACAAACAACAAATTGTAGTCGAGCTGTATTGTCGCGAAGGGAACAGATTCCGCGTTAAGGGCGGTCTGAGTTGCATCCCCAGTTCAGAACCAATTTTATCGGCATGCAGAAGCTCAAATAAAAGATGGAATAAGTGTCCTGTGACCCTACATAGCGTTTGTTTCGTCACTATTAATAAATAACTAGTATAAGAAAGGATACTGGTGATAGAGCTTCTACGTGTCTCCTCTCCTGACTTTATTGTGGTTCAACCTAACGTCTACTTGATAGAGAAGGAATATCATGTTTGATGTGAATTTCAGACCACAATGCCATTAAACCTTCTTCACTTGGCGTAGCCATAAGCGAATAGAATCTGTCTCTCCCTGTCAAAAAGCATCGGCAGAAGTTGGAATCGAACCTAGGCCATCAGTATATGAATCTATCATCAATCCAACTGACCACCAAATCATCTTCTCTGAGACTTACTTTTCTATCGTAACACCGATGCGACACACTCTATGAGAGTTCTGACACACAGGCTCCCTGTCGTGGTTTGCAGCCTCGGCTATCCAGTGCATACATTCCACTCTATATTGTAATCACCGAAATAAAATGACGTAACTGCCACCTACATAGAACTGCCACCAATGTAGGATGCAGAAATTTAAACAGGAAGTGTTCCTTCCCATTTGAGCTACTCTATTGCCCTATCTGTTTGTTGAAACCGCCGTGCAGTGCAAAGGAAAAGCTGTAACTGTCTGTCTCTCAGAAGTCTAGATCCGGCCATATGCATTATCTCACAGCGCTGTGAAATGCGAAAGTTCTGGAGGAACTGTTGTTGACTTCTGGAGCTGCTGTAGCTACGTGATAGCTAGTAGCATAACGGTAAGCGTCATGCACTGTAGATAAGACGTCGCGATTTGTATTGCATTCGCTGCTTTGCACATAATTCCCTTCACTTCTCAACCCAAAATAGTCACATGTGGAAAAAGGCCTAACTTCTGCGACATTTTGTTCTTTTCGGGTTTAATACACGGCCAGGTAGCAGATAAGCCCTTATATTATATATGGGGAGAGCGCATCGTGCCAAAATAGTCAGAATAGTATTTTCTACATTAGCTGTCGTCTGTTGTGGCATTTTATTCCTCTTCAAACCTTGTTCGCAGCTTTAACTCATAACAAGTTTTCTACGTGCATGTAATCAATAAACTGCATGTGCATTGTCAGACTGTTATAGATAACAGCAAAGAATTCGCATATACAGTATCATTGATGATTAATTTCTCTACTCACTTAGATTTCCATTGGGTCTATGTTTAATTGGTGTGCTGTGTCATACTCAACAGATATGCAAATGTGGCATTTCATAAATAACGTTATTTATTCCAGAAACCCAAAATTATCTTATCATCAGCGGAAAGCGGCGTTACCTGTTGCGCAGCATTGTAAGTTTTTCACCATTGTACTATGAGCTGAAAGTATTTTCTTGCGATTTGCTTATCGATGTTTGATCCGACTGCTTGCAGCTCTTTCACAGAAGGGATAATAAGGTTACAGCCAGCGATAATGGAACCTCGAACCATAACAGACGCTTTTTCACATGTCAGCACGTCACCACAGAGCTAGCGAAGAGATATGTATTGTGCCTTCCTCTTACATGGCCAATAGTGGCTAGAACTCGTAAACCGCTATTTAAAGGACGAAATTAGTTGCGATTTCCACGTGCAAAGACTTTCCTGTGCTGAAAACGGTAAATTTATAATCTTCTGTTAAACCTCAAGCGATAAGAACGCAGATTATTCAATGGAAATGACAGGAAAAATCAAGTGAACTTTGAGGCTTAATTCCGTGCTTACCAGGAAGTAGCTCGTCGATCACAGTGTTGCCAAACATTCCTTGCCTTGTTGCCAAATCTCAGTTACAGTACCAGCAGGACGAAGACGAACCAATGTGATCCTACAGCGGGCTGGGAAGCGACCATAGCTGGCGTCTCAAAGACACGGCTGCTACGGCCTGGAATACATAAAGCGTATGATTCGCATTTCAGTAACTATGCTTAGGAACTGGAGTGTAGTTACTAATAATACTCAGAACTGACTGTTAAGTAAGCATCATAAATCAGTAACTCTCATAATTGTTTTTATATTTATTTCGTAAGTGTACTCAAAACTAAGAAACTTATTCACGGACGTTTTTGTGCTTCGCCGATACTCGAGCACAACAAACAAATAAAAATGAAAATGAAATCTGTGTGTGTGTGTGTGTGTGTGTGTGTGTGTGTGTGTGTGTGTGTGAGAGAGAGAGAGAGAGAGAGAGAGAGAGATAGAGAGAGAAATAAAAAAGAATGAGAGAGAGGGTAAAAAATTGTTGTAAAAAAATCGAATACTGGTATGTAAAGAAATCTTTCATTAAAATGACACGTTCCACATCATTACGAAATTTCGTATTCATGATCTATGGAACAAGTACTAATCTAATCTAATTTAATCATATCATATTGCTGACTAGCCATGAAGAGTCATGAAGTACCGAAATTTTCGCCAATATCAGTAACCAAATCTAGGCTTGAAAATAAAGGACGACAGTTTTTGTAATAAACTGGGACTCCTATCAAGACCCTTTCATCCCTGTTAACTAACCACGAAAGATGTCTGATATACTTCAATTCAGAAGTAACAAAGTGTGTATGCATTTAAAGATGAAGCGCATGATGTGAAGTTCTGTGACGGAGATATGAACCCAACACGTAATCAGATTGTTAACTAAATAAAATCAAATGTAACGTGTCGGTTTTTCTTATCAACTGCTAGGTGTTTCAATCTAAAATAAGGATACAAATTCTTGTGCCTGAGTGACAATCGAACCGCACTCCTATCGTTCTTCTTTATCGTCCACGAATATAGCTTAAGTATGAATAGTATGAATTGCTTACTCACCAACAGTAAGATGTCTGCGAGTTTGACCAGAAATTGTTGTCAACACATGAACGGATATTAAAAATGCACGTTAAATTTCAGTAGCAGGCCGGTGTGCACGTGATAGGGCTTGAAATGAAATGACGAGTATTTTGTTCTGGATCAGGATTGGGATCCACATACACCTACAGAAGATTGCATTCTTTGGAAAAGGAACGAAATGATTGAACTATACTGTTCCGAGAGATTCAGATCCTCGAAAGAGGAGATACCAATTCGAATCACAGTCCAGCACCAAATTTTTCAACGTCTCTAGTTCAATCAAGTACAAGTAAAATAAATGGCTATCGGTTCATCAAATAAAATAAAATTTTCTAATGCAAGTAAGTTTACTGGCGATAGTATTTCTGTTTACCATGACGTCCACCTATGTCATTTCCCAACGTAAACCGGCTGTGCCCAGTTGGGAATGAAGGAACGTGATGTTTAATGCGTATTCTGGATTATAACATCTTTCTCTTGAAGTTACCAGAGGTAAAGTAAATCTTTTTGTGCCTCTTAAAAGTGAATGTCTGAACCCACGCATTGCACCTGTGATAGTTCGTTCCACCAGACCATTGTGGCCACATTTCCCAGCTCCAGGAGTGTGCTGTAATGGATGATGTGCTTAGCTTACAAAATTAGTCACGGTGGAAAAAATGCGAGTCTATTAAATGGTAAAGTAGAAGCAAGCTTCTGACGTGAAGATTATGCTGTTCTCATGTCAGCAGGATGTAAAGACTCTTCTAGCCATCATAGCCTCGATGTGAAGCCATTTTGAAATTTTCACTAATTTAGCAAATTTCTTATTTCGAGAAAATCCACTGTGAAATGTGAAGTTACCGGATAATTCGATTATTACCGTCATTATTACTATAATTTTCTTCATACCGCTGCTGGAACACATGTGCCTGAACATCGTTTAAGGCCTTTTGGTCATTATAGAAGTAGTTGCCCAAGAACAGGTTCTTTCGCTGTCTACAGAATCCTTTTCATGTTAATATCAAACATGAGCAGTTACTCTTAGATCCCATTAAAACTAAAGTAATTGATGAAGACTTACTTGATAACAAAAACGCGCGGCCTTTCTTCATTTGCTTGCGCTTAGAAATGGCTATCGAATACTGCCCAACCAAAAGCCTTCCGATATACGTCATTGTCAGTTCTTCCATATGATTTGGTCGACGTGACCTGTTTCAAGTTGTGTATGAGAGAGAACGTTTTAGAAAATCAATTGTTTTCCTTTGCAATAAACAGAGAGATTTTCATTCTAAGCTATCCAAGTCCAAAATTTTCGCAATATTAGTTCAAATTTAATATTCGCTTTTATAATGTAGGAAAGTACCTCACAATTGCAAAACCCGCATCAGACTCACTGTCCTAACACTTAGTCGTTGACCATAAATTCTAGCCCAGAGTGACACCAGTTTAAGTAACCTAATGTAGCGAAGACTGTCTGCCAGTGCTCTTTCTCACCGGAAAATATGCAATTCACTCATTGGGCTCCATAAGCACATTGTAACAGTAATTTCTGTGTGTATGCAATGCATACGGATCGTAGAATTTAGTGGCGCTCTCTCTTCCACTTCTGTATACCATATGCGTGACCTAAAGGGGCTCTTTGTCGTTACAGGCCCTGGGCGGTGCAACATCGTATTGACAGCAGTAATGTGCTAATACTGACAACCTCACTGTTTGTTTTACCTGACTTTGTAATCATTTAAATAAAGCAATATGACCTTCCGGTGGGAGACATTTCGTCCCCGTTTTTCTTCTGTGAAATTTGTCAGTAAGCGTTTTGCCTTCCAATCAGCGATATGCGGCAGAGTACTGCCGGTAAACAATTCACAAAACACGATTTAGTGCCGTTAAGACGATTTCTTTAACATTGGCGTAGCTGAAGGAATCTAGTTTCATCTTAAATCGTCTTATGCAGCAACGTTCGCAGATATGTCAAAAAGGAAAAGCTCTTTATCCAGGTACGAAGGTTCTAAAACAAACTTCCCACAGTTCGTGTCAGGTTGATCTTTTCGTCTGATAGCACTGTGTAAGTATTTTGTCTAAGAGGTATCACAAGTAGTGTTCCTGTATCTGTAGGAATCATTGGTTGAAAACGAGTTTAACACCACTGGGTGCAGTGCTGCTAAATATTCAAAATGATTATCAACCTAAGTCTGCGTTCATCCACAAACTGAGGCGTATTTGTAATACAGAAGCTAGGCTGTGTATCCTTGTCTTCCTTGAGTGGGCATTGGAAGGCGTTTACACACACGTATACGAGGGTAATCCCAAAGGTAAGATATCCTAAGGGACACGCAAGTGCCAACACAGGCACAAACGAGAAACCTTAATTTTAATGCCAAGAAGAAACCACAGTGTTGGCTGCATGGTGGCAAAGGTGATAAAGAACAAGACTGCGGATACGAAGGCCTCAGTTTCGATACCTCGTCAGTCCCACGATTCTTATGTGCCATTTTACACTTATTTCCCCTCGGGCCGTGTTTGTTGATGTGAAAAATGCCGAGTTGCATTGTGTTCCGAAAGCCACGTTAAACTGTAGGTTCCCCTATTAACTGGCTAGATAAGTCGACTCAAAGGTTGGAGGAAGGCAACGGCATACCACCTCAAACAAGACCGTGCCTATTAAAGCACTGTAGTGTTCAAACCACTCTTCCAGCTAATGACTGCTTTACCTTCTGTGGGTTCCAAAATTAATGATTTTCGGGTTATTAACATTTTTGTGTTTTCATGCTGTATCTTTGATACCAGTAAACGTAAAACCGGCCGAACACTGTCACCGTTCGAGTTGTCAAGGTGATAGACGACGATGCTGTCGACCCCAGTTACAATCTTGGTCATAGCTATGTTTCAGTTGAATACCTCTATGTGCCTTTCTGCGTATTTCAAGATATACTTTTATACACTAGGTACGCATCCAAATTCATATCTGATAGAGTTGTATTTAGCAACATGAATCAGATATGTTTTCCGTGCAATATATCGGACAACACGTCAGTGCAGCGAGATTTTGTTTGTCTATTGCGCATGGTGCAAGAAATATTTGTGTTTTGCTTGTTTCTGTGATAGGTTTCACCCCACTGAATGCGAGCAAGCTCACGAATAGACTGTCAATAACTGGAATTCCGCAATATTACACCTAAAAGTTGTATTTTTGCATTATGTATCCCGATGAAAATAACTGTAAACAGATAATATGCCTACTTGCTTATTATTCGCGCTTCTCGATCCTTTCTTCAAAAAATAAAAATAAAAATAAAAAGAGAGAGAGAGACACACAGAGAGAAAACAGAAATGAATTCCAAATATCAGCTCAGTGACGCCATGATCGTCTCGTGATGTAAAGCAAGGATAGTTGATAGGTAATATCTTGTTGTACTAGCGATATATATGGCTACAGGGTTCTTTCTTTTCTCTCAGCAAACAATCAGAACAGAATTCAGTAACAAAGTGGTAAGAACACCTACGCAGTGCGCCAATTAAACACTCACCCTTTCTTGGTTATTTTGTTAATCGTCTGTAATGCAGTAAACATCTTTGATTATTGATTTGTTAAAAAAATGGCTCCGAGCACTATGGGACTCAACTGCTGAGGTCATTAGTCCCCTAGAACTTAGAACTAGTGAAACCTAACAAACCTAAGGACATCACAAACATCCATGCCCGAGGCAGGATTCGAACCTGCGACCGTAGCGGTCTTGCGGTTCCAGACTGCAGCGCCTTTAACCGCTCGGCCACTTCGGCCGGCTATTGATTTGTTATTACTACCATTGTTATTGTTATTCGTCATCTCACAACAGCTTTCCTATCACTCATTGCCGCCGATGCACGTAACGAATGGATCAGGATGAATGGAATGTGGGATGTTTCGTCACGGGGAATATACACATTTATCTCGGCGTCTTGTGTTCAGGGTGATATGAAAATCTCAATAAGAGAAGACGACAACGGGATGCCGATGATGCAGGCAATAACACCCAACTATTTCTGTCGACTTAACACCATGATGACAGACAAACTGGCGTCTCACTTTATTTTAATTATAATTCGTTATCCTTCTTGCGACATCGTTTTAATACCTCGTGGGAGCAGGCATAACATTTTGCTTTTTGAACACCGACCAATAACACACATAAACAGTAGATGGAAGGAAACAAAGAAACAATGAGATTCATGGGTGTGGATCCAGTTCATCATTAGAATACTAAACAAGAGGTAAACATTAAGAAAACAATTAATACGCTAGTTAGTTCAAATGGTTCAAATGGCTCTGAGCACTATGCGACTTAACTTCTGTGGTCATCAGTCGCCTAGAACTTAGAACTAATTAAACCTAACTAACCTAAGGACATCACAAACATCCATGCCCGAGGCAGGATTCGAACCTGCGACCGGAGCGGTCACTCGGCTCCAGACTGTAGCGCCTAGATCCGCACGGCCACTCCGGCCGGCCGCTGGTTAGTATACATTATTTGTATAGATCTGAAGACGAAGAAGCGCAGATCCTCACAGTGCCCGCATCTGCACTTTAGTTTCTCTCCTAATGGGCATAATTTTTAGTTTCTTCTCTTCTGAATTTTCAAATGAATTGATTATTACGTGGTACAGAATAATTAGTTAACTGTTTTCCTTACAGCTTCCATTCGCACCAACATTTTTCTACATTCTCGTTCAGTTCATGAAATTCTACTTGTATGATCACAAGAATGCACATAGGTGTAATCGATCTCAGGGTGCAAAGTGTTTGTTATCTTAATTTTCGTGACAGGTGGGCAAAGTTGATTTCCAAAGACTTTTTATTGTACTGAAATAATCTTTTGTCACAAAGTAACATGGTAAGTTCAAATGGTTCAAATTGCTCTGAGCACTATGGGACTTAACTTCTGAGGTCATCAGTCCCCTACAACTTAGAACTACTTAAACCTAACTAATCTAAGGACATCACACACATCCATGCCCGGGACAGGATTCGAAACTGCGACCATAGCGGTCACGCGGTTCCAGGCTGTAGCGCCTAGAACCGCTAGGCCACCCCGGCCGGCAACAAGCTAAGTGTTTTATTAGTATATATTTTGTGGGAAACTGTAATCGTTATGGAAGATTACACACCTGAATGTTTGACACAACTGGTAGGAGGAAACGCTGCATATTGACCAAACCCCGCGCCTCCTCTCCGTATCCTCCTATGACATAAGAACGGGGTTCTCCTCCTATAACGCTACAGAGCTCTTCCTAGCACAGCTGAGAATTGGCAACATCGTCACAAACATTTGGCAACACTGTGACAATGCAATCACTTCCACGTATGGTACTGAATTGACTCGCTAAATTCACTTGATATTCCCTTTCCATTTGAATGACTCGTGCTATGTAATCCTCATGTAAACTAAGACACAGACAGAAAATTCAATTTTTTCGCAAAAGAAATGCTATTCTTCACATAAGTGACAACTTTTATTATCTTTCACGATGCGTTATGAGGCTGAGCGAGCAATACCATGAGGAGAGTGGCGTGCTGGCAGCAGTGTGTCCGTAGCCCCGTGTTATCACCCGTGTCTTGTATTTCAACGGTTCAAGAAGTCGTCTGTTCTAACCGTCATATGGGCTAGCGTGTGTGAGCTTTTTTTTGTGGTTTATTTTATGCAACTTCGAATTTCCAGAAAAAATCTCTAACGAAATCAGAAGAAAACTTTTACGCATCAAGTCCTCTTGGTAGCTCGACTCAGTAAGTTGTGCTAATGGTCATAGATCTAAGCTTTCTGACTACCAACCTGCTTCACAATACAAGCGTCTCTCAAGAAATTCGAATCGACCCTCAACGGTACGAAATTCAATATTGTTCTTCACTTAAGACTCACATGCCAGGGTGATAACTATGAAGGAAATGAATTGATAAGCTAATCGCGAGAAAATACTTTCAGCTCATAGTGCAATGGTGAAAAACTTACAATGCTGCACCACAGGTAACGCCTCTTTCCGCAGGTGACAAGCAAATTTAGGGTTTCCAGGAACACATACCTTTATTTATGAAATGCCACATTTGCATACCTGTTGAGTATCACACAGCATACCAATTAAACATAGACCCAATCGAAATCTAAGTGAGTAGTATTTTACTAATTCGTGCCGACTGAGATACTCAGTTTTATTAAAACAAACGTTCGTCGTAAGATTATCGTGGATAGTTTCATTTCATTTCTTATAATACAGTGCACAATTTTCGTAAGGTTTCTTTTAGTGTTGGTAAACCAATACTAAACATGCGAATTCTCTGTTGTTGAATATAACAGTCTGACAATGCAAATGCAGTTTATTGATTGCATTTATGTAGAAAACGTTTTCTGAATTAAAGCTGACAAACAAGGCTTTAAGCAGAATAAAATACCACCACCAGACGAAAGCTCATGTAGAAAATACTTTTCTGACTATTTTAGCACGATGCGCTCTCCCCATACATAATACAAAAGCTTCGAGATGCATCTGCTTCCTGGCCGTCTATTGAACCTGAAAACAAAAAAAGTCGCAGAAGTTAGCCTTTTTTCCACATGCGACTATTTTGGGTTGAGTATTGAAGGGAATTAAGTGCAAAGTTCCATTAATTTGATAACTTCAGTAGACAGCAGAATTGCATTTTAAAAAATGTAGCCGCGAATGTAATAGAACTCGCGACATCTCATCTACAGTGTGTGATGCCTAACGTTATGCTACTAGCTATCACAGAGCTACAGCACTTCCAGAAGTCAACAACAGTTCCTCCAGAACTTCCGCGTTCCACAGTACTGTGAGATAGTGCATATGGCAGGATCTAGACTCCTGAGAGACAGACAGTTACAGCTTTTCTTTTGCATTGCACGACAGTTTCAACAAACAGATCGTGCAGCAGAGTAGCTCAAATGGAAAGGAACACCTCCTATTTAAATTTCTGCATCCTACACTGTTGGCAGTTCTGTGTGGATGGCAGTTACGTTATTTTATTTCGGTGATTACAAAATAGAATGGAATGTATGCACTGGATAGCCGAGGCAGCTAGTTCATGGCGATTCGGTCAACCAAGTAACTGAATATACTGAACATGCTGCAAACCACGACAGGGAGCCGGTGTTGCAGCATTCTCATCAAGTGTGTCGCATCGGTGTTACGATAGAAAAGTAAGTCACAGAGAAGATGATTTGGTGGTCAGTTGGATTGATGATAGATTCATATACTGATGGCCTAGGTTCGATTCCAACTTCTGCCGATGCTTTTTGACAGGGAGAGACAGATTCTATTCGCTTATGGCTACGCCAAGTGAAGAAGGTTTAATGGCATTGTGGTCTGAAATTCACATCAAACATGATATTCCTTCTCTATCAAGTAGACGTTAGGTTGAACCACAATAAAGTCAGGAGAGGAGACACGTAGAAGCTCTATCACCAGTATCCTTTCTTATACTAGTTATTTATTAATAGTGACGAAACAAACGCTATGTAGGGTCACAGGACACTTATTCCATCTTTTATTTGAGCTTCTGCATGCCGATAAAATTGGTTCTGAACTGGGGATGCAACTCAGACCGCCCTTAACGCGGAATTTGATCCCTTCGCTACAATACAGCTCGACTACAATTTGTTGTTTGTTCAAAACTGCAGTTTCCTCAACATCTCGACATATTGCGCGTGAATGGGTTCGAATCCTGGCCCGGCACTTAGGGTTTCATTATGAATTATCAAGCTTTAGCATGAGAACGCCTATCTGCTGATGGATAATAATTTCGATTTTTAATGCATTTTCATTCGTTGTCAACATTAACGATATCTGACGTTTTTGACTCCCAGTGAGACATATAACTATTTGCGAGATCACTGTAAGTTCAAGGATGTTATTCCGAGCTGCTGGTGGAGAAACATTCCGTATCTGACGTCTGTTTGTGTGTAGTCAACAACGATATGTGTGGGGTTCGATTCCCAGTCAGCACTGAACTCTTCGTCATATTATTTCTAGTTCAAACATGCTCACATGTCGCTGCTGGTGTAACAAACCCACATTTAACGTTCGTTTTCTCTAGAATATAACAGTGATAGGTGCCGGGTTGGAGTCCTGTGAAGGCAAAAATTAAGGTTTCGTCTCGTCATTTCAGTTAAAACACCTAGCTACTGCCGGAAAATCCGATACATCACAGATGATTGTGCTTCGATAACAATCCGATTAGGTTCTGGGTTCGAGTCCCTGTTCAACACAAAGCTTTATCTCACGGCATTTCAAGTACGTTACTTGTGAAGAAGCAATATTTAACATCTCTCGTAGTTCGTTAACAGGGACAATCGATGCTGGGTGAGAATTCGCGTCCGTTAAAAATGTTTACGTTACGTAATTTAAAGTTGATATTTGCTAACTGATACTGTCTAAAATCGAGGTATATAACTGTCTGTATGCCTAGTCAGGAATGACTGTTAGTTTCCGTCAGTCACTAAATCTTATTCTGCATCACATGGGTTTGAATCCATATGCAGAACGAGACGGTTCGTCGTGTCATTTGAAGTTCATACATATTCTCAACTAGCTGCTCGTGAATAACTTAAATTTTTTATGTCATTTTGTGTTCAATAACAAGTACGGTACATTACTTTGAAGAGGTAATCATGAATACGACGAACGTACTACGTGCATTAACTATCTGATGTAATAATAAGAGTGTTACATTTCAGGTATGTCATTTATTGCAATAAAAGTGAGCTTACAAGCCTTAAGGACAGTCTTATCTGTGATAAGGTGTTCCCTGATATTTCTAGTATCGTGGTATTACTTTACATCTTGAGTTATTGCGATACACAGCAGTGTTTTCTAGTGGTGACTTATTGCAACCATTTTCAATAGTCAAACGACTTTACCAAAGAGCGATTAGAGGACCTGCTAAACAGCTGAGTTATGTGGGTTGCATGCGAATCAGGCGAAACGCAATTGAGGTCGTTCGGATAGTTTTGAGCACGACTGTACATCCATATTCTGCAAACCAGTGTGAAGTGCTTGGTAGAGACTACTTCCCATTCTACCAGTTGTTAGGGATTCTTATCGCAGCGTTCGCGTACGAAGCTGGGAAAGAACGATTGCTATAACGCCTGTGTGTGCGCTGTAATTAACCTAATCTTGCCTGCGAGAGCGATACGTAGATGGCTGCATTTCCTAGACTCTTCACTTTAAAATGGTTCCTGAAACTTTGTGAGTAGGATTTCACGGGATGGTTTGCGTCTATCTTCAAGCGTCTGCCACTTTAGGATTTTCAGTATCTCCATGACGCTCTGCCATTAATCAAACAAACCTGTGACCATCTGTGCTACCTTTCTGTATTGTATGAGTTGAGCGAGTATATTTGTGATTCATTCATACTATAGTCATACATTTTTTTCTATATTTATAATTCAGGCGAGGATGCCAATGATCCCTCTAGTGCGGATACACATCAAGTTTGAATTCTTACGGGAATTGGCGAGATACCGCGAGCAATGAAGATAATGGGGAAAGAGTACTACAGCAGCAGTGTGTGAATAAGTTGAGAATTTGGGTCTGACGGGAGGTGTGCTAGGGTATTCCGTGGACTTGCGATGACCATGGTTCCGGACGGCGCATTGGTCAGCGCATTTGCCTAGGAAACAGGAGAGCTGTGTTTGAATCCCAGTCCGGCTCAAATTTTCAGCTTTCCCCACTGATTTAAATCAGTGGCCACTGGAAGCTAATGTCTTTATTTCCTTTTTATCTCGACAAGATTTTTCGTTTTTTGAAGTGCACAGTTTTACATTTCTGAACATTTATAGCAAGTTGCCAATCTTTGCACCGCTTCGAAATCTTGAGAAGATCTGACTTAATATTTCTTCAGCTTTCAGGCAGTGCTTCATTACAGATAACTACATTATCTGCGAAAAGTCTGAGGTTTCTACTATATTGCCTGCATGGTCATTAATACGCAACTTAAACAGGGAGGCACTCAACAAACTTCACTGGGATACACTCTTAAGTTACTTTTACATCTGTCGATGATTCAGCATCGAAGATCTTGCGGTTTCCCTACCAAGAAATGATTAATACAGCTACAAACTTCGCTTGATACCTTATAGATTGGTACTTTCGATAGTAAGAGGACCTGAGGTACCGAATCAGATACTCTTAGAAAGTGAAGACGTACTGCGTGTAAACGACTGGCTACATCCACGTTTTCAGGATGCCACTTTCAAGCCCTGATTTACAAATAAAAATGAAAATACAGATAAATTTTAGAACTGTAATACATAGACGATAATGATGAATGACATGATTTTAACGATGTTGATAAGGTATATTCTTGTCAGTGAATGTGTTGGGCGGTCTTGGTAACTCTAGGTAGGGAACTTTTGTGTGAAAGGTAATCGAGCGAATGTTATATGAAAATTAATGTAAATGGAAGAATGTACTGACAGTTGACAAATAGGGATTAGGACATGGTAGGATATGAATTAGACAGGATGAGAGGGAGTTCGAGCCTTCATTTGGAATTGGACGGATGAGCTACGTTACAATTGGTAGTTCGGGTATATGTCAGAATTTATTTAATGAACATGCAGAGGGAGGCAGTTAAAATTGATCTAGGTAAGGATGAGTGGTTTTGGAAGGTGAAAGTTTGAAATGGTTCAAATGGCTCTGAGCACTATGGGACTTAACTGCTGAGGTCATCAGTCCCCTATAACTTAGAACTACTAAAGACCTAACTAACCTAAGGACATCACACACATCCATGCGCGAGGCAGGATTCGAACCTGTGACCGTAGCGGTCGCGCGGTTCCAGACTGTAGCGCCTAGAACCGCTCGGCCACACCGGCCGGCGAAGGTGAAAGGAAGGTGTGATGTGCTAATTCAGGTATAAGAGTCTCGACAAATCAAAGTTCCCATGTATGATAAGTACAATTGGGTACTGAAGCTCGCATTGAGATTTAGAGCAGAATAAGTTGTTCTAGCTGTCTGAGGAAGTGAGACAACTTTTTAAGCTGCTACCAAATCCATAGAGGAGAATGGGGTCCTGGCGTAGACCACCGAGAAATTTTATCCAAGTTGAAAGCAACATATTCACAGAGAGTATATTATAAAAGAAAACCGTCGCGAGTTTCTTCGCGGTTTTAAAAGATGTCAGTGTTCCAGGAAAGCTTTTCCAATAGCACGAAGTATGATTCCCAAACACAGCAGACACAAGGCATCTTTGTGTTCCTTCTGTGCATAACAAAACTAGGTCCATGCTATGCAGCGTCACATTCAGCACTGTTTTCGATATTTAGGTACTTAGTTCTACAGTGAACATAGACTTGTACTATATTACTGGACATCTCTCATCTTGACTGCTCAAACATCGCTAGAAATACATCGTTCCGTAAACTAAAAATGAAAAGAAAGAGTTTCGATGATCCGGTAGGTAAAACGTTATTAATATAAAATATGTGTCAAAATACTGTCCCGCTTGTATTGCAAATCCTTTTCAATCGTTGAACGCTTTATTTGACGTTATATGCGTTGCGCAATTCACGTATGTGCTCTCGATCTATAATTGCAATCGGTGACATGATTACATGCCATATTTAGCTTTAGTTACACTGAAGGTTTCTTATGTACACATGTATGGCCTCAGTTTGAGTAACTGATGCTATTTCCTTTTTAGGGTTCTGTACCTCAGACGGTAAAAACGGAGTACTTATAGAATCACTTTGTTGTCTGTCTGTCTGACTGTTAAGATCCCCTTTCCGCAGGAACGGCTAGAGATATCAACTTAAAATGTATGACAGATAGTAAGATGTGTGTGGTCCCTTGGCGGTGTGAACAGTTTCAGCTTCTAAGTCAATGCAATTAAAGGATATGGCCATTCATGTCATATATTTCGACACTCGTAAACCTATTCATCAAAACCTATAGGGAACTTTCCATTGACCTAGAATAATGAAATTTGACAAGACGTGAGGTTTCACGGTACAAGTAAGAGAAAAAATCCGGGAACTGTTATTTTTATTTATATTACATAAAAGTATTTTTTGCCATTTCTTGTGCGTCTGCCCGTCTGACCTTCTGTTAAGAACCTTTTCCTTAGGAACGGGTAGTGGTATGAAGCTGAAATTTTTGTGAAATACAAAGCTCTACAGTCCCTTGGCAATGTAAATAATTTAAGCTTCCAAGTCAATGTAAGCAAAAGATACGGCCATATATCTCTCATATTTTTGTACTCGCAAACCTATAGATGAATCATCTACAAGGTAGTCAGAAACAGTCTGAAAAGTTTGTAAGGGTATTGCAGACTAGGTTGTGCAGAGAAATAATCGTTAAGAAAAAAATTCGATACATTAGGATTAGAGTTAGCCAATCAGGCCGTTGCGCTCACAAATTCTAGGAGCCCACCAGTAATGGTGTCGCCAAACGTGCTCTTCCTTTGGTTTCCTAAAACTGAATAAGAGATCGATACAGAAATTGGGCATAGGACGGCGGTTTGGATGGAACCCGAGCCAAAGGCTTGAGTGCCATCATGTATGCTATGAAGACAACTGGCAGGCCGCTTGAATTTGCGCGCACACAAGCCTGATTGGACGAATTCAGTGTTAATTAATTAGGAAACGGTGCAACTTATCGCATTTTTCTTAGGAATTATTTCTTAGTGCAGCCTCCCCTGGAACACGCCTGCAAGCTTATCAGACACTTTCTGGCCAGCTTGTCTCTATAACTCGGACCTGGTGGTCTAGCAGTGAAGAGTTTGCCTGGAAACCTCGAAGTCGTGGGATCTAATCTAGGTCGGACGATGGATTTTTCAGTTTTCGTTTTAGCCTTGCCTTCACTTCTCAGCGATGTGAGGAGTTGCCAGAAGCAGCACGTGGTTAGTATTCCACAATAAACTGTAGGTCACCTTTCCCCGATTGGATAACTTGGGTGGGTTAGGGACACGCAAGTGGCCAAGGTGGCGTCCAATATTAGGACTTGCACTCGGCCATTGAGCAACGCGAAATTACTCTATAGTTACTCCAGTTAGTCCAGTGTGGACTGTAATTATTGTAATGCCTCGAAACTTGGTAGACATTCTAATGCGTTAATGCAGAACAGATACTCTATAGTTAAAGGAAAGTCGTTGTTTAACGTTGCTACTAAATATCTCTAAAAGTTCTGGACTGATTTACATAAAATCTTTACACGAAACTTTAAATAAACGTTCGGACGGACATAGGCTACTCATTTTTTAATCTATACACTATGTCATCAAAAGTATCCGGACACCCCCAAAAACAAACTTTTTCCATATTAGGTGCATTGTGCTGCCATCTTCTGTAAGGTACTCCATATCAGCGACCTCAGTAGTCATTACACATCGTGAGAGAGCAGAATTTGGCGCTCCGCGGAACTCACGGACTTCAACGTGGTGAAGTGACTGGCTGTCACTTGTGTCATACATCTGTACGCAAGATTTCCACACTCCTAAACATCCCTAGCTCCACTGTTCCCGACGTGTTAGTGGAGTGGAAACGTGAAGTGACATGTACAGCACAAAAGCGTACAGGTCGACCTTGTCTGTTGACTGACAGAGACCGCCGACAGTTGAAGAGGGTCGCAATGTGTAATAGGCAGACATCTATCCAGACCATTACACTGCATGAAACTTCCTGGCAGATTAAAACTGTGTTCCCGACCGAGACTCGAACTCGGGACCTTCTCATTACACTGTAATTCGAAACTCATCAAGATCCACTGCAAGTACTATGACAGTTAGATGGGAGGTGAGAACACTTGGATTTCATGGTCGAGCGGCTTCTCATGAGCCACACGTCACGCGCGTAAATGCCAAACGACGCCTCGCTTGGTGTAAGGAGCGTAAACGTTGGACGATTGAACAGTGGAAAAACGTTGTGTGGAGTGACGAATCACGGTACACAAGGTGATGATCCGATGGCAGTTTGTGGGTATGGCGAATGTCAGGTGAACGTCACCTACCATTGTGTGTAGTGCCAACAATAAAATTCGGAGGCTGTGGTGTTATGGTGTGGTCGTGTTTTTCATGCAGGGGGCTTGCACCCCTTGTTGTTTTGCGCGGCACTATCACAGCACTGGTCTACATTGAAGTTTTAAGCATCTTCTTCCTTCCCACTGTTGAAGAGCAATTCGGGGATGGTGATTGCATCTTTCAACACGATCGAACACCTGTTCATAATGCACAGCCTGTGGCGGAGTGGTTACACGACAATAACATCCCTGTAATGGACTGGCCTACACAGAGCCCTGACCTGAATCCTACATAACATCTTCAGGATGTTTTGCAACGCCGACTTCGTGCCAGGCTTCACCGACCGACATCGATACCTGTCCTCAGTGCAGCACTCCGTGAAGAATGGGCTGCCATTCCTCAAGAAACCGTCCAGCCACTGATTGAACGTATGCCTGCGAGAGTGGAAGCTGTCATCAAGGTTATGGGTGGGCCAACACCATATTGAATTCCAGCATTACCAATGGAGGGCGCCATGAACTTGTAAGTCATTTTCGGCCAGGTGTCCGGATACTTTTGATCACATAGTGTATGTATACAAAGTTATATATTTCTTCTTCTTCTCTTCTCTTCTCTTCTCTTCTCTTCTCTTCTCTTCTCTTCTCTTCTCTTCTCTTCTCTTCTCTTCTCTTCTCTTCTCTTCTCTTCTCTTCTCTTCTCTTCTCTTCTCTTCTCTTCTCTTCTCTTCTCTATATGAATAACGGAAGTCGCCACTTAGCGTCTGTTGGTATGTGCAGGCTACTTTCACGAACTGGGATTTTGATCCGGTTTTCACTAATACCGGTGGTATTAAATACAGTGCAGTGTGGACTGTAATTATTGTAATGCCTCGAAACTTGGTAAACATTCTAATCTGTTAATGCAGAACAGATTTACGCTAGGAAAAAGTTAGTTCTTCCAGTTTTGGCCACCAGGTGCAAATATGGCGATGGGAATGTAAGAAAGACGTATAGAAATGTTTCCATATGTAATGGATTTCTGCTGGAGGTGTGCAGAAAACGTCAAACAAGTGACAAAGGCATAGTGGTGACTTTATTATTAACCGCCTGTTACAAAATTTGTTCAATACTAGTGCTTCTGACGTCGACGAGATGCTGCATCCGTAAAACGACGTGATCAACAACTGCTCGCAGCAGTTCCAGTGGAATCTGAACAAGGTATTCCTGTGTAATACCCATCAAATCAGGCAGAGATCGAACGCGTTCCAAGTAAACGCGTTCTTTTACATACCCCAGAGCCAAAAGTTACATCGATTCAGATCAGATGACCTTGCAGCAGTCCATCTGGAAAATCTCTGGAGATAATACGTTCGTGGATGGTTGCATTAAGCTGATCATTCTCTGGGTGAATACAGTAGTTTCCACATAGTTGCGGTCTTCCAGAGCAGAAATAATATGCTGTACAAGGAGGTCTCGATATCGTGTAGACGTCACGGTATATATGGCAGACCCCATTGGTGTATTCTCTTCCAAAAAGAACGGACCGAGAATAAAGGTGCTTGTGATTCCACAACACACAGTCACATATGGCAAGTGCAGTAGCCCTTCGTAAAGAACACGCCTGTTAAAAATACGACAAATTCGGCAGTTCTGTGTACTCATAGCACCCTGTAGTACAAAATGTGCTTCGTCACTCCGCAGAATATTGCACAGCGACATGTCATCAACTTCGATCCGTGCCAAAAACCTAAGAGCAAATTCAGAACGTTGCTGTGGATTATGGGGTTCCATTTTCTGCGCCGCCTGGATTTTGTACGGGTACCATTGTAAAACAGACTGTCCATGGGATGTACAATTCTCGTGACACTGCACGAGCACTAGCATCGCCTAGGGCACATGCCGCATGGTAAGTTACAGCAACAGTAACCTCGTAACACCTTCCTCTTGCAGATGCCACACCAAGCTCATCCGTGTTTTAGAATCTTATTATCATCTTCTTTAAACAATTTAAAGGCATCATACCTCTCCTCAGGCCTTTCATTCGGAGACACTCTCTCAGTGCAGCACTGTAACTACTGCTGCTCACATAAAACAGTTTCACTAATAGTGCACAGTCTCTTTTCTAGATAGACATACTATTCACTCAAGTCGTGACTCGTCAAATGATAACGTGGATGTCATACAGTCATACTAACAGTGTACGCGCCAGATTTGAACCTGGTAATCAAAATTGGAACAAATATTTTTTCCAGCATAAATCGGGTCCACATAAACGCATTTGCATATCTAGCAAGCTTAGCTGCCATATGATAAACCACCCAGCAGATTCGATGATGCGTAAGGAATTTTTTTGTATATAATTTATAAACATTTCGTACAAACAGTCTGATTTATGATAAATTAAAGTTTTGTTTTTAAAAACGAGGCCACTGCCATCTATCGAACAACGGCCATAACCCGACAGTAGAGCGCACCTGCTGTGTGTTTCTGCCTGCAGCGCGAAGACGCTCGCCTTGTTTATGTCCTCTGGCTGACACTAACGTAACGCTGTAACGGATCAAGATCATGGCGAAACAATACAGGAGATCAGCACTGAAATTTGCATTTCGAAACGACCTTGCTATGCCAAAAGCTCTCGAAGTCGAGCGCCTTTTAAAGGAAGACGCCAAGAGCCCGGTTGCTGACATCGTCACCATCCACTTTTAGATCGTAAGTAGTATGGTCAATGTGAAACGTACATTACATGTGACAAGATTCTTCAAGAAATGAAACAAGAACTCCTCTTCTACTACGCACACAGAAATGTTGACAACTTCGAGGCTGACTTTGCTGGTCTGGGCCTGCAGATTATTTGCATATTCGAACTACCCTTCGAATTCTCGGCGGCAGACGCGGTAACAGTGCTCTGCTCCTACAGCACGGTAAAAGAACACGTGGCAGAAAAGTGGACCCAATTTAAGAAGTGTCCAGTCCTCAACGGAGTACGCAAGTGCACATTGAAGTCCACTGACACATACCATCATACCGTGCGGTTCTAGGCGCTGCAGTCTGGAACCGCGGGACTGCTACGGTCACAGGTTCGAATCCTGCCTCGGGCATGGATGTGTGTGATGTTCTTAGGTTAGTTAGGTTTAAGTAGTTCTAAGTTCTAGGGGACTGATGACCTAAGATGTTAAGTCCCATAGTGCTCAGAGCCATTTGAACATACCATCATAACTCAAAATAGGGGGCTGCTGAGCGATAATTATTTATGACGGCCAGCCTAAAATGTGTTCCAGTTGCGTCAAGGAAGGTCACCTAGTTTCGAATGCCGCCAGCGTCGGACCACACAACTTCCACCGTAGGATGTAGTACCTCCATCGACGTTGACATAGGAATAGAAAAGCAACTGGAATCACTCAACAGAGGAAAGTCCACTGGACGTGACGGGATACCAATTCGATTCTACACAGGGTACGCGAAAGAGCTTGCCCCCCTTCTAACAGTCGTGTACCGCAAGTCTCTAGAGGAACGGAAGGTTCCAAATGATTGGAAAAGAGCACAGGTAGTCCCGGTCTTCAAGAAGGGTCGTCGAGCAGATGCGCAAAACTATACACCTACATCTCTGACGTCGATCTGTTGTAGAATTTTAGAACATGTTTTTTGCTCGAGTATCATGTCGGTTTTGGAAACCCAGAATCTACTATGTAGGAATCAACATGGAATCCGGAAACAGCGATCGTGTGAGACCCAACTCGCTTTATTTGTTCATGAGACCCAGAAAATATTAGATACAGGCTCCCAGGTAGATGCTATTTTTCTTGACTTCCAGAAGGCGTTTGATACAGTTCCGCACTGTCGCCTGATAAACAAAGTAAGAGCCTACGGAATATCAGACCAGCTGTGTGGCTGGATTGAAGAGTTTTTAGCAAACAGAACACAGCATGTTGTTATCAATGGAGAGACGTCTACAGACGTTAAAGTAACCTCCGGCGTGCCACAGGGGAGTGTTATGGGACCATTGGGTTTCACAATATATATATAAATGACCTAGTAGATAGTGTCGGAAGTTCCATGCGGCTTTTCGCGGATGATGCTGTAGTATGCAGAGAAGTTGCAGCACTAGAAAATTGTAGCGAAATGCAGGAAGATCTGCAGCGGATAGGCTCTTGGTGCAGGGAGTGGCAACTGACCCTTAACATTGACAAATGTAATGTATTGCGAATACATAGAAAGAAGGATCCTTTATTGTATGATTATATGATAGCGGAACAAACACTGGTAGCAGTTACTTCTGTAAAATATCTGGGAATATGCGTGCGGAATGATTTGAAGTGGAATGATCATATAAAATTAATTGTTGGTAAGGCGGGTACCAGGTTGAGATTCATTGGGAGAGTCCTTAGAAACTGTAGTCCATCAACAAAGGAGGTGGCTTACAAAACACTCGTTCGACCTATACTTGAGTATTGCTCATCAGTGTGGGATCCGTACCAGATCGGGTTGACGGAAGAGATAGAGACTATCCAAAGAAGAGCGGCGCGTTTCGTCACAGGGTTATTTGGTCAGCGTGATAGCGTTACGGAGATGCTTAACAAACTCAAGTGGCAGACTCTGCAAGAGAGGCGCTCTGCATCGCGGTGTAGCTTGCTCGCCAGGTTTCGAGAGGGTGCGTTTCTGGATGAGGTATCGTATATATTGCTTCCCCCTACTTATACCTCCCGAGGAGATCACGAATGTAAAATTAGAGAGATTCGAGCGCGCACGGAGGCTTTCAGACAGTCGTTCTTCCCGCGAACCATACGCGACTGGAACAGGAAAGGGAGGTAATGACAGTGGCACGTAAAGTGCCCTCCGCCACACACCGTTGGGTGGCTTGCGGAGTATAAATGTAGATGTAGATGTAGATGTAGATGTAGATGTAGACGTCGTACTCGGCAGTGCTCACGACGCCTCCACCTGTTCATACAACAACCTGCCACGGACTGACGCCCGGCCGGTCAGTCAGCCTGGCCAGTAACAGAACTCTGTACTATGCCAAGCATACCACTGGAACACTGCAGGTACCACCACCACCACCAGGATGACTATATCGATTCACTTATTGTACCTTTGTACCAGCGATGCGTGCGTAACTGCCATTGTCCAACACGGAAAGCCACACACGAAAACACGTGTTCACCGAAACGACGAAATGGGGCCGCATTACCGTATCGGAACTTGGCCGCTCCTATTCCTCAAAGGAAGAAGAACTGAACCCTCAGGACGCCAACCACGAGGCTGACATCATTAATACCGACTACACTCCTGCAGAACAGGTCGCAGGATGGTTGGCCCTAACCCGCTGCGGCGGACGGTAAACAACAGGAGGGTTTCACTGCACTCCTATCAACCACTATAACCCTGTGGAACATGAACAGACTTCCATGCCCACGTCGTGGGCTGACGACGTGGATGTGTGGCAGGACGTCGATACAGGGCCCACTGAGATTGTACGATGCCATGATTGCCATGGTCGTCTAGGTGTGACATCACTCTCGATGTAGGCTTCTCTCCACCATCACTGTGGATAAGCCTCCTCAACAACCACACCGCCAGGCTTACCACTTGGCCACAATCAATGTCAATATGGTTACCTCCCCTGCCAAGATCAAACTCTTGAGTAAAACAGTAGAAGCCTGTGAGGTAATGGGCGAATTGTGGCGCCCTGAAAAGGCCGACCACGTGGTGCCAGACGTTGGCCGAAGCAAGAGGGGTCCAGCCCGATCGCATGGCTGGGAATTCCATGTTGACGCTGTGACGAGGACGGTGCTTTGTGTCGATGAAGTAGACGTCTATGCCAGGAGTGCCAAAGATGGCGGACTTTGTGAAACCATAATAGCAGACATTTCACAGTTCGTATAGAAATTAAAAGTAGCCAGATGAACGATGATACCTCAAAAAGAAACATGTACATTACCATTACTTGCACGACGATTCTGATGGTGTAATCAGATTTTCAATATCTTTATTAGTTTAAAGTTTAGTATCTGATGGTAAATTGTACAAGTAACACCAGCAACGAATTTCCAAAACCTAAACGATTCATCCGATTTTCTCGATCGACGTGTCTTTAGAAAGCTGTTAGTGTAAACCTAAATTGGTATAAATTACAGGCATTTAACTTGAATAGTACATGAGGTATTGGAGGTCAAAGTGGCCGATTACTATCGATCGCGTCAGGCCATAAGTACTCCACAGTTACACGAAAAAACGGTTGCAGCATGCTTATAAATATATTTATTCGTCTCTGTCTTTGTTTATATCCAATGTATTCTATTCATGAAGAAATTGGTCAAATATTTACTGTGTTTTAGAAAGCACAGAGACATTAGGCTACAGGCCTACTTTTGCTGGCTATTCCTTTGACATATGTTTATTTAATTTGTTTATGTATTTAATAAATTATCACCTGAGAACGGCGATCGTCTCCATCGATTTCGATCGGTTCTTCGATAGAGAGCACAGTAACCTCCTTTTCCTGGTGATGGACCATATAGGATAGCCCTCAAGACTCAGCGACATCCTGTGGTATTTTTTTGTAACAGCCAGTTATCAGATACAGGTCAACAGACGGTAGTTGGACCCAATACCCATTAAGAGGTCTCTACGACAAGGTTACTCCCTTTTTACCTACCTTTATGCAACTGCACGCGAGGGACTCCTCGGATGTCTCACTCAGCCTTAGGCTATTTGGCATCACGCTGTGGGATATCACCTTCCGCTATAGGGTGTACGCTGACGCCCTGTTACTGCCGGTTCATTCCACCAGTGAAATCCACAGTGTGCTAAACTGGATCGAGCGATACAGACAGGCCATGGGCAGTCTTTTGAATATGAACGAGTCAACGGCAATGGATATCAGGCGTGGTCTCTGGCCAGGCGCTGTTGGCCCCCTGCCGCCAGTTTCTAAACTGAGATATTTGGGAGTCACGTTTACGAAGGATGTGCCCAGAATGACCATGGAAAACTATCGACACTTACTACTGACCATACACATGATGATGCACGAGAACCTGCTCTGGAACTTGAACCAGCTGTAAGGTTTGTAATATCTGAATCTCTATGATGCGTCAAAACTCCATCACGTGGCACAGTCCTCCCCATAGTGATGATGATAGGACGCAGACTTCAGGCAGCCTTCGGTTACTACCTATCAACAGGACACAGGTTTCAAGTACGTTACAAAACTCTCTCACCCTCCATCTGTTTGATGAAGGGCTGGGCCTGGTTAACACCTGGGCACAGGCAGCTACCCTCTATATTAGCAAGATGATGAGACGATGGACCAATCAACATACCTCATTCCTAGATCGTCTATTGGAGGTTTTGATGCCAGTCTCTCACGTCTTGCTGGTGTCGGTGATGCTCGTTGCATCACAGCTCTCCCATGTATCGATATTCTTTCTTGGATACAATTATGTGATCTCGAAGTTTCCCGCAATACACCGTTACACAGGCAGTTCCGTGTAATGTGGTGCAAACCAAGTACCCAACTGTCGAAAACGACACACCACAACTGTATGCCAACACTGTGCACGTGACATGGTACCAAGTCACCAACAGAAAGGTATGCGATGAGACATTGGCTCCATGCTATCAGATTAATGGATTCCCCCCATTCTCGTGACTGTCACCTTCTGGACTAAGCTGAACATCGCTGCATGTGCGCATCGTCTTCCGGCTTTTGGTGACTGGCACAGAAAATCTTAGCTTGTTAACTCCGCGTCACATCCGACGTGGTTGAACCTCGGACCCTCTCCTATCCAGATGACTATTACTTTCCACCTGCAAAGTACCATGTAATTACATGATTTAAGGGAATGGTCATCGACTATGTCTTCGGTAAAGGGGAGAAAGTGGCGGTTGATTACTAGTGGTACCTGCAAAATTCTCACATGGCCGTCAAATGCATATCTAAGTAGTGTACGATCTTTGGAAATTATTTTCACAATGTTTTCGTTAATCACCCTCTAGTTGAAGACTGACATGCACAGTCTGACGTTCCGCGCAGCATAACAATGAAGACAGAAAGTCCTGAACTGCAAGAAGCGAAAAAGAAAAGAGATTGGTTGATTGATGGAAAGCTACGTTAATTGAGGCATTAGCAAAGCAGAATAAGTCTGTTGTAGATAGTTTTACACAGCGTTGTTGGAAATAGAAAACGCCAGTTACAGTGCACAAGAAACATACAGTTGCACCATTCCTGGAAGAAAGGTTCTTTTAGCTGAAGTCAATCAAATCTATGAATGTTATTTTGGTTTTCTTTTGAATAACACTTTTTGTACGGGATGTTCTACAGGGCTTCGTTTGTACACAATTACTAATTATAATCATGTAAAAATTATAAATCATCTTGGGAGAATGTTTAGGAATAATTAGGGGAAACGCCTGCAGAGAAATAGTTCATTATTTTTATCGTTGGGTAACAGGGGCGGTGCCAAGTAGGGGTAGCTTTAATTTTTGTGTCATTTTTTAAAGATTAAACATTATTAGACAAGTACATATTAAAAAAAGGGACTTTTGCGTCAAAAAACCAAAAGTTACATGATCGAATTCAGGCCGTGTCTATTTTTTTCACTCTGCGTCTTAGCCCAGCATGCGGCTAGAATTCCACGTTACACTGCAGTTGCCATTTTCCTGGTTTCATAACTCATTAGGGACATGCAACTCGCCTAAGTGATATCCAGTTTCAGGAGAACTGCCTAGCAAAACGGCATCCGAGTCCACAGCCTGTGATTTTCAATTATTTATGCATAGAGTGAAAGGTAACATGTGATTCAGCTTAACTTCGTTTGTGTAGAAAAACTTTTGCATTAGAGCAGCAGATGACTCAACTTTAGGCTCCCTGCTTTCGTTGAGTCGAACATAGATGCGAAAAGGATTCTCCGCATAGTGGGGCGAAAGATCCTAATTCTGTGGATACTTTCAAATTACAAAGAAGACTTGTAAACGAATCTCCACTGGCGGGAACGAGATTAAGAATTCGGAAATTTCTTGCGGATGAAAGAACAAGATTTCGAAACACTTCTGCAGATTTTTAAGGGGCGCATTTCGAAATATGACAACAATTTCAAACTGTAAATTTTCGTTCCCTCAGATTACGGGTCGCAGTTCACCTCACATTCTTCGAATATTGGGCAGTGAGCTACTCAAATTTGAAGTATCGAAATTAATATTACCAAGAGCGAAAAGATAACCATCTCACCATGAGGCTTACATGTACGATTTACAATCTGAAATAATCAAATATTTTTAGCCTATAGTTTCTCTGCAGTCGTTCAATGCGTCGGCTTAACGCCTCCTTACTGTGAGGGTCTGTATACCCGCATGGTAGCACTCTACTGGTCGACGTCGGAGCCAACGTCTTGGTGTATCAGTAAGCTCCCCATCATTCAGGTACTGCTTACCGAGGAGTGCAACCTTCCCTGGGCCGAAGAGATGGAAATCGGAAGGTGCAAGACCCAGGCTGTAGGATGGATGAGGAGGGAGGAGGAACAGTATAATGCAATTTGTGAGCTGCTGTCGGGTGCACATACTTGTGCGAGGTCTTGCGTTTTCATAGAGGAGAGGTTCGTTTGCATTTTTGCAGCGACGAACACGCTGAAGTCATTTCTTGAATTTCCTGAGAATAGCACAACGCCACTTCAGAGTTGATAGTTGCACCATGAGGGTCCACATCAAACAGAACATTCCCCGCAGAGTCCTACAAAACGGTCGCCATGACTTTACCGGCTGAAGGTGCGGCTTTGAACTTTTTCTTCGGAGGAGAGATGCTGTGGAGCGATTCCATGGATTGCTATTTTGTTTCTGGTTCGAAGTGATCAACCCATGTTTCATCGTCTGTGACGATCAGATTCACAACTGGCAAGCAATTCCGCACAGTTGATTCTTCGTTGCTCCCTCAGGTCTTCTGTTAGGCGACGAAAAACCCAGCGGAACACACCTTTGAGTACCCCAACTGATGGACGAGTGTGTAAGCACTAACAACGGAGGCGTCCAGTTGAGCAGCGAGGTGTTTGATTGTGACCCGTCTATCTGCTCGAATGAGAGTATCCACACATTCCACCTTTGCAGGAGTCAGCTGTTTGCGGCCGGCCCGCACCCGTGACTTCGAACAAGTTTGTTCGATCTTGTATGAATTATGACAAACACTTCGCCCAACGGCTCATGGTGCTTTTGTTCACTTTCAGGTCTCTGTGGACATTCTGCAAGCGTCTGTGAATATCTGTGATGCTCTGGTTTTCCGTCAAAAGAAACTGAATGACAGCTCTTGCTTGGAACGCATCTCCATTACAGACGCCATTTGGAAAGCTGCGTATAGCCTCGCCACCTATTGGAACATCATGACACTACAGGCTGAAGCGGAAATACTCCGCAATGTTCCACTGCAAATTCCACATTTTTTCCTTCGAAACTGGTCAAGAAGAAAAAGTGTTGCATTACTTATTGAACGCCCATCGTAAAACGTTTTCCGAAAAAGTACTGCAACAACTTTACTTCGTTAACATACGATAGTTCAGTTTACCAGTGCAGCAGATGACTCAATTTTTAGCTTTCTGCTTTCCTTGAATCAAACCAATATGTGTACACGTTTTTTTGCGCGATACGGCGAAGAAGTCTTCCATAAAGAGCCCACGACGAAGAACTGTGTCAGTGGGTGTCAAGATTGCAACACTGTCATACTAAGCTTCACAATAGGAGTACTGCAACACGAGCTAAACGTGTAGTTCATGAGTAGTTTTTCTTATTTTTTCTTTTATTTGTGCACCTAAGCCAGCCTTCAATAGATATTGAATCACTCGCTGACACAAACATCCATGAACTTTTCGAGATTTTTGGTAATAATGTTGAACAGCGACTTGGCTTTGTACTGGATGTCCCACCTAACTGTACCCCATATATTTTCGATATGAAACAAAATTTGGAAAATGCAGTTGGTCAGGGATGTACCTATGTCAGGGGCTCACACAATGGGCAGAAATGCGCAATCCCTACAAGTAAAGTAACATTACTTTCAACACAGAGTTACGTATTTTTCAAATGGTACCTGTCAGCTTCCTCCATCGAAGTGAAAACTAGAATTATGTTATCGCAGACTTGGTTTCACTGCTCTAAAACTTATACCTTCTGGAACACTTAGACTTTGTTGTTGTTGTAGTCTTCAGTCCAGAGACTGGTTTGATGCAGCTCTCCATGCTACTCTATCCTATGCAAGCTTCTTCATCACCCAGTACCTACTGCAACCTACATCCTTCTGAATCTGTTTAGTGTATTCTTCTCTTGGTCTCCCTCTACGATTTTTACCCTCCATGCTGTCCTCCAATACTAAATTGGTGATCCCTTGATGCCTCAGAACATGTCCTACTAACCAGTCCCTTCTTTTTGTCAAGTTGTGCCACAAACTCCTCTTCTCCCCAATTATATTCAAAACTTCATCATTAGTTATGTGATCAACCCATCTAATCTTCAGCATTCTTCTGTACCACCACATTTCGAAAGCCTCTATTCTCTTCTTGTCTAAACTATTTGTCGTCCATCTTTCACTTCCATACATGGCTACACTCCCTACAAATACTTTCAGAAAGGACTTCCAGGCACTTAAATCTATACTCGATGTTAACAAATTTCTCTTCTTTAGAAACGCAATAGCAAAACTCATTTACTACTTTAAGTGTCTCATTTCCTAATCTAATATCCTCAGCATCACCCGATATAATTCGACTACATTCCATTATCCTCGTTTTGCTTTTGTTGATGTACATCTTTATCCTCCTTTCAAGACACTGTCCTTTCCGTTCAGCTGCTCTTCCAGGTCCTTTGCTTTCTCTGACAGAATTACAGTGTTTTAATTTCTTCTCCATGGATTTTAATTCCTACTCCGAATTTGTTTCCTTTACTGCTTGTTCAACTTACAGATTGAATAACGTCGGGGATAGGCTACAATCCTGTCTCACTCCCTTCCCAACCACTGCTTCCCTTTCATGCCCCTCGACTCTTATAACTGCCATCTGGTTTCTGTGCAAACTGTAAATAGCCTTTCGCTCCCTGTATTTTACCCCTACCACCTTCAGAATTTGAAAGAGAGTATTCCAGTCAACATCGTCAAAAGCTTTCTCTAAGTCTACAAATGCTAGAAACGTAGGTTTTCCTTTCCTTAATCTGTTTGCTAAGATAAGTCGTAGGGTCAATATTGCCTCACGTGTTCCAACATTTCTACGGAAACGAAACTGATCTTCCCCGAGGTCGGCTTCTACCAGTTTTTCCATTCGTCTGTAAAGAATTCATGTTAGTATTTTGCAGCCGTGGCTTATTAAACTGATAGCTCGGTAATTTTCACTTCTGTCAACACCTGCTTTCTTTGGAATTGGAATTAATATATTCTTCTTGAAGTCTGAGAGTATTTCGCCTGTCTCATACATCTCGCTCACCAGATGGTAGAATTTTGCCAGGGCTGGCTCTCCCAAGGCTATTAGTAGTTCTAATGGAATGTTGTCTACTCCCGGGGCCTTGTTTCGGCTTCGGTCTTTCAGTGCTCTGTCAAACTCTTCACGCAGTATCATATCTCCCATTTCATCTTCATCTACATCCTCTTCCATTTTCATAATATTGTACTCAAGTACATCGCCCTTGTATAGACCCTCTATATACTCCTTCCAGCTTTCTGCTTTCCCTTCTTTGCTTAGAACTGGGTTTCCATCTGAGCTCTTGATATTCATGCAAGTGGTTCTCTTTTTTCCAAAGGTCTCTTTAATTTTCCTGTAGGCAGTATCTATTTTACCCCTAGTGATATAGGCCTCTACATCCTCTAGCCATCCCTGCTTACCCATTTTGCACTTTCTGTCGATCTCATTTTTGAGACGTTTGTATTCCTTTTTGCCTGCTTCATTTACTGCAGTTTTCTATTTTCTCCTTTCATCAATTAAATTCAATATATATTCCGTTATACAAGGATTTCTACTAGCCCTCGTCTTTTTACCTACTTGATCCTCTGCTGTAATGCGGGTTGCCTGCGCTCACCTGAAGCCTACCTGCTGTGGGATAATCCTTGCTGCGCGCATAATGGGCAGAAACTGCGGCGCCGTTGCCATCCTATAAAGTCTACGTACTTCAGAAAGTATGAGGTTTAGAACAGTGAACTTAAGTCTGCTGTCACTAATTGTAACTGAAGTTATCATTTCCGTAGAGATAACATACATACCCCATATAAAGAAACGTAACTTCGTGTTGAAAGTTATGTTTGTTTACAGTTATGGATTGTGCATTCCCGCCCTTTATGTGAGCCCCATAGTTGCATCCCTGTCCAATTGCGATTCTCACATTTTGTTTCGATTCGGGAACATATGAGATGATAAAGTGATAAAGTCAGGTGGGACACACTGTACAAAGACAAGTCGTTGTTTAACATTGTTACCAAATACCTCGAAAAGTTCTTGACCGATTTACTTCAAGTTTTACATGGTACTTTGATAAACATTTACATGGATATAGGCAATACATTCTTTTTAAATAAAACAATGTGTCAGTTTTCTCTTAAAACCGACTGCGAGAAGGGATACGCTGTGAAAATGTGCGGTGTTGTCTTCTTTCTCGCATTTCGTTTTAACTACAATAATAGTGCATTTAAACCACTGAATAGATTTTTTTATACAGTAAATATTAATTCTCACGATATATATTTTTAAACAAAAATTGTATGCACAGCAATGGGCTGTTTTGTTTTCCTCCTCGCATTCGATTTTCACGGAAAACAGGAAAGTTTTATTTATGACTTATCGGCTTATGATTAGAATGCTACTACGGAACCTGGATTGGGAAGAACAAAAACTAAGGCTCAGTGTCTGGGAGAGGGCTTAATAGGACATAGAGAGGGGGAAGGAGGAGGTAGGCTGGGAGTGGGAAGGAGGGGATGGAGAGAGAAATGGGGGAGAAGGAGAACAGTACGTACATCTAATTCATGTACAAATTTAACAATAGCGAATTATTGCTGGGTTCGACAGTCTGTATATGTAATTAAGTTAATATAATTAAGTTTTTGCGGAATCCATAGAGCGTACTCCTGCTCGCCCTTGTACGGTTATTTTCTTTTTGTAACTACTGTTTATATTACTTTGTAACACCTTGTGAACTGCATTACAGTGTCATTATTTCTTCTGTTCTACAGGCCATAATCAACGTTATAGCATGTTTGACAATGCCAAAGGATATGGTGCAGACTATGATTTGGCGGATGCTATTAAGTGAGTATACAGACTCTAATACTAAATTTAAAAAGTGTCGCTTTCGTTTTGATGATACTTCATTTATTATTATTGTTATTGTTGTTGTTATTATAATTATTTATAATATTATTGTGACATACTGATACTTTTACAACGAGAAAAAGTTCAAAAAACACCTTTAAAGATACTGAATTCATTTATTCTCTGTGAAGTAGGAATATAATGAATGTGGCTGAGAACCAAGTTGGATTCAATATAGTAAGACTTGATACGAGCTAAGTCGACTTGGCTTAAGGACGAGGGATTATAGTTGACGATGGATTATAGGTAGATATTTTCACGCTTTTCTATGTGGGGCAGTCAAATCAAAACCGAACACCCGTCACAAGAGGACCATGGAATAGTTCCATTGAAAAGTAATTACCACACGCATTACGACATTTATTTCTCTGGGAAACGAGACGGTCAATTCCTGTTTCGTAGAACACAGTCGGCTGCTGACGGATCCACAACAGCAACCACTCTCGCACTTCCTCCTCCGACTGAAACCGACGTCCACGCATGTCTTTCTTCAGGTCACCATAGATGTGAAATTTTCACGATGAAAAATCCGGTCTGTACGGGGGATGTTGCTGTATGTCCCAACCAAATCGCTGAAGCATAGCCGTAGTCCAATTGGCAGTGTGGAAGCAGGCGTTATCGTGCAACAGGGTGATTACATTCGACAGTATTCCGACACATCGAGGGCAACAGCAAAGTCAACAGCGGGAATATCCCACACCTCCCCGCCAGAGACATCCAAAGCTGTTCACACAAGTTCTGGTAAGGTATGACGGCCTTCTTCTTCGGCTGCAGGGGCACTCTGCTCGCCGATTTTCTGGAGCGTGGAACCACAAACAATGCGCAGCGCTATGAAGACACCTTACAGGAACTTCGATTAGCCATAAAGTCAAAATTCCCAGTAATGCCGTCGGACGGAATCAGACTGCTGACAGCCACCACACTGCCAATCGGACGAAGACTACTCTTCAGCGATTTGTTTCGGAAACATTGTAACTTCCTCCGTATAATCCGGATCTATCATAGTGTGATATTCACATCTTTATCGGCCTGAAGAAAGACATGCGTGGATGTCGGTTTCAGTCGGACGAGGAAGTGCGAGAGTGCGTGGGGTTGTGGATCTGTCAGCGGCCAATCGCGTTCTATCGATCGTGTCGTCTCCCTGAGGGACAAATGTCTTAACACGTGTGGCGACCATTCCCTGATCCCGTTGTGGTGGGTGTTCTGCTTTCATTTTACTGCCCCTTTAAGATCTGGAGCGAGAGTCTTTTCTGTACCATGGGATAGGCTGTGGGGTGTCTGGAAATGAATAAGTGATCAGGTGTATGCTGCTGGAGGCTTCGCATATTATGGAACACTGCTGCTCACTTTTATGGGGTGTACCGATTTCTGAAGGTAATGTGTGAGTTTTATGAATAGTAAAGGGTATGTATGACAGAATGCGGGCAGATGTGAAAACAGGAGCAAGAACGTGACAAGCAATAACTTACACAAAATGATCAAAGAACAAGTGGGAAAAGTATCACTTGGTAGAACACAATTTTTGTAAGGTCTGAAGGATTTAATCCCCTTTTTTGGTTTGTGTAATTTCCAGGTTCATATTAGTTCTGTTGCCAGTCCCATACATTTTAAAGTATTAGTAAGTTGGATGGAATGGTTGTGGCTGGTGCTGTGGAAGCCACAATAGGTAGACGGCTCGAATTCTGTTTAACGCCTGTTTTTGACAGGACAGACCGTTAGGTACCCACGTTATACCTTGACATGAAATTGTTAAGCTGTATTAGATAGAATGTTTGGGAAGATTGAAAAGATTTGATAGAGGGCAAATAATACGCTGTCGTCAGCTTTATTAAGAAATCAGTCTTCACGGAATACCAGCAGTGGTGCGGGCAAATCAGATGTCTAGAGTACCGACTCTCAGGTCTCTCCTGCCGACGGGTGGAAGAGATGGGTGGGAGTATGATGTTCAGTAATACACAAATTATGTTTGGAGTTAAGAGAGAATACCGGGAAGCTTCACACGATCGACAATTGTTCGTTCGGTTGGTAGGATAAGAGACGAGTGAGTTCTGAAAAAGTGGTCTTCAGTAGAATATTTGGGGTTAAAGCTGCTTGGAGTGTGGGAAGGATTAGATGCCGTTCGACTTGCTCACCATTTAAAGCGCACGAATCAGTCCAATAACCATGCCGATGGGTCAGTAGAAAGAAGTTCCCATACTGGGTTAGTTGGACGTCAGAAATAAGAGGCTTTTGGAGGTAGAATGCTGATCCTTAGATTCTTAATATCTGACTGATATTCCTGTGTAGGGGAGGGAGACAACTTCAGGATTTCATATCCCTACAGTGTGAATAGTGATTATTTTCATTGAACACTTGAATTATAACGTTAATTTGATAAATTTTAGCCATCAGTATTTCCTAGGGAAATGAGTGCTGATACAAAGAAGCAGCAACCATTGGAGTAACATTGCCGGATCTCATATTCACGCAGGCTGCACGCTCAGCACATCACACAAAGTAAGGGGAAGGACACGTTCTTGCGCCTTCAGAAGCTAACGATACTAAGAAAATTTTCCATTTATTGGTATGTTGGAGAAGGAGTTCTATTACAAAACATAATTTTCTGTACTTCCGTTTCATACCCTAAACATGAATTACCCCACAATTACATGGTCGCCCAGATATGACACCAAAACTGACTTATCTGTCAGTATTTTCTGCCTTTCAAGTAAAAGTATCGGAATGAGGTACCACACCTCTTTCGATAATCAGGAAACAATGACACTCAACATTCAAACATAAACTGTTCACTGAATGAGCACTAACTCACTGTATTTTAATCATTACTTTAGGTCTTTTTATTTTTTTAGGGGACTGGAGAAACGATACACACATAATAACCTGTTTCACTGGCAGGAGGACGTTCATAACCCTCAACGATATTATCTATGAACAGCTGATTCTCTCCTAACACGAGAGGAGGATTACAATGTAATCTCACTGCGAGCAAAAAACTTTTTAGAGACGGGATACATGGCCCATTTCCTTAACGACTGCGTAATATATCGTCTGACGGAAAGTAATCTGATCCCATTCGTTCCGAGTGCCAGTCCAATGCTGTAACGAGTGCGCCATACTTCTAGCTTGGAATTTTCATGTGCTCCCACATGAAAATATGCCACCTCATATGCAGATATTGCATTGTACAAATACATCATTCCATAGATGTTTGTTCAGTGGTTAAGGGTATTGGCCTCTTACCGAACCAGAACACATCTGCTGTCACGTTGAACAACCAAGTTTGTCTGTGGTTCAGTGGCTTGTTCGTGTCCTCTCTTACAAGGGGACCGCGCATACTCGGAATCACCGGTTTCGTCCAAATTTATAATGTACGCGGCGCTTTGCCACAGATGAAAACAACAGAAATGGGAGCACCAGTTGGCTAAGGGTTTGGAGAAAATACCATATTTACCTTGTGTGGGGGTAGGCATGAGCCATTTATATTAACAGATCTTCCATGGAGTGACTGTCGCAGCGTAAAGAGTACACAACGGTGGTCTGAAGGTCTTGGGCTTGAGTCCCTATGTGGAACTTCTTTTATATATCAGTTACTTACACTGCAAATAATCTTAAATAATGTTGAAGATATTGGACTTATCAATATTTTCATAAAAGCCTCGAAAAGAAAAATCAAAGAAAAATCTAAGATTGGAAATCAATTTCTAGGAAGGGATTATAAAGCGTCCACCAGAATTTAATATATAAAATTATGTACTTTTATTATTTTACAGTTGATGGTTTATACGTGTTGGTGATGATGATAATGATGATGAAAGCAATTAGATAATAAATAGTTTCAGTTGTAAATAGTTTTATTGGCTCATTCAAGACAGGCTCCGGACGATTATAAGTCCATTTTCAGGTGAACAACACTGCCGTACGAAATGGAGAAACTATAATACCACTTGACAGTTGTCTGTTATAATAATAGTGGTAAGCCACTGTCTAGCTGTGAATATGAAGCTAGTATGGTCGGGTTAGTCAGAATAAAACACGGGTATTGCACCAAATAATCAACAAAAATTATCTAAACTAATGAGCGGTTAAAGGAAGAAGAAAGGAGGAAAAAAACACGATAATATCAACGAACAACGGAAGAGAACTTACACCATGAGCCGCGTTGTCAAACCACACACTGGACGCCATACTGATGGCAGGTAACAGCCGCACGTGAAGTCGAGATACTGTATAACATGGCGGTAGAAGGCAGCCACTCACCAAGACTAACGACCGTCATTTTACATGGAAAAGTAAGGCAATTTAGTGGCTGATAGCCTCAGAGCAGACTAGCACGATCGTTAAAATGGTGCACACATAAAATATTACTGATCAAAAGATGGTCAGACGTACATCGTCAGGATATTAAAAATATGTGAAAATTATGTACTCGGGCATAAACAGTGAGATTGCCCAACCAGCTGTTAAAAGTGATATAAAAGTAACATTTAAATTTAAAAAAGCCACAAATTAGCCAACATTGGAAAGTTGAATAAAAACTAAATATAGCAAGAGTTGAGTATCCACATAGCACATATTAAATAACATTAATACTTTTTCCATAGATCATCAATACAACTTTTCATAATGGTATGGAACGCGTCAGTTTAACATAAGTTTTCTTTATACAATATAATTAATATTTTTTTACAGTTTCTACTTCGTATCTAAAAATTCATCTATTGAGTAGAAAAAGTTGTCATTCAGAAATTCTTTTAATTTGTTTTTAAATATTGGTTGGCTATCTGTCAGATTTTTATTGCTATTTGGCATATGACCAAAGATTTTTGTGGCAGCATTAACTACCCCCTTTCTGTGCCAAAGTCAGATTTAACCCAGAATAGTGAAGACCATCCTTTCTTCTAGTGTTGTAGCTATGCAGTTCGTTATTATTTCGAAATGAGATGGGTTAATAATAAAAATTTCATAAGTGAATATATGTATTGCGAGGGTACTGTTACTCTACCGAGTTCCTTAAATAAATGTCTGCAACGTGGTCTTGGGTGGGCTCCAGCTATTATTCTGATTACACGCTTTTTTGCAATGAATACTTTTTCTCTTAATGATGAATTACCCCACAGTACACTGAAGACCCAAAGAAACTGATACACCTGCCTAATATCGGTTAGGGCCCCCGCGAACAAGCAGAAGTGACACAACACGACGTGACATGGACTCGACTAATGTCCGAATTAGAACTGGGGGGAACTGACATCATTTATACTGCAGGGCTGTGCATAAATTCGTAAGAGATCTCTTCTGAACAGCATGGTGCAAGACATCCCAGATATCCTCAAATAAAAAATGGCTCTGAGCACTATGGGACTTAACGTCTGAGGTCATCCGTCCCCTAGAACTTAGAACTACTTAAACCTAACTAACCTAAGGACATCACACACATCCATGCCCAAGGCAGGATACGAACCTGCGACCGTAGCGGTGGCGCGGTTCCAGACTGAAGCACCTAGAACAGCTCGGCCACTCCGGCCGGCCAGATATCCTCAATTATGTTCATGTCTCGGGAGTTTGGTGGCCAGAGGACGTGTTTAAACTCAGAAGTGTTCCTGGAGCCACTCTTTAGCAATTCTGAACGTGTGGGGTAGTGGCACTGTCCTGCTGCAATTTCCCAAGTCCACCGGAATGCACAATGGACATGAATGAATGCAGGTTATCAGACATAGGATGCTTACATACGTTTCACCTGTCAGAGTCGCATCTAGGCTTACCAGGATTCCCACGTCACTCCAACTACACACGCCCCACACCATTACAGAGCCTCCATCAGTTTGAACAGTCCCCTGCTGAAATTCAGGGTTCATATATTCATGAGGTTGTCTCCATACCCGTACACGTCCATCCGCTCGATACGATTTGAAACGAGACTCGTCCTACCAGGCAACATGTTTTCAGTCATCAACAATCCAGTATCGGCGTTCACGGGCCCAGGCGAGGGGTAAGGCTTTGTGTCGCGCAGTCATGAAGGGTACATTTGTGGACTTTCGGCTCCAAAAGCCCATAACGATGATGTATTGTTGAATAATTTTGACGCTGACACTTGTGGATGACCCAGCACTGAAATCTGCAACAATTTGCGGAAGGGTTGCACTTACGTCACGTTGAACCATTTTCTTCATCTTGCAGGATCTTTTTCCGACCGCAGCGCTGTCTGAGATCTAATGTTTTACCGGACTCCTGGTATTGACGAAGCACTCGCGAAATGGTCGTACGGAAAAATCCTCTGACCCATCGCTCGTGCACCAACTATAACACCACATTCACAGTCACTTAAATCTTGATAACCTGCCATTGTAGCAGCAGTAACCGATCTAACAACTGCGCCAGACACTTGTTGTCTTATATAGGATTTGCCAACCGCAGGACCATATTCTGTCTGATTACATATCTCTGTATTTGAATATGCATGCCTATACCAGTTTTTTTGCCACTTCAGTGTATGATGCCATATCAAGGCAGTGAATGGCATAGTTGGCTAATTTACTGATATGTATATAACCCAAATTTGCGGTAAACCTTATAGCATAAGTAGCTGAAGCTAACTGTTTCAGCAGATCATCAATGTGCTTCTCCCAGTTCAATTTTTCGTCAGTGCACACATCCAGAAATTTTGAATATTCTGCCTTAGTAACAGACTTCTGTCCAAAGTTTATATTTATCAATGGTGTCATGCCATTTACTGTACAGTATTGTATGCACTGTGTTTTCTCAAAATTTTGTGAGAGTCCATTTGCAGAAAACCACTTAGTCATTTTCTGAGAGACATTATGTGTTGGATGTGATTACTATATACTTGTATCATTAGCAAAAAGAGCTAGCTTTGCATCTTCACGAATATAGAGTGGCAAGTCATTAATATATGTTAACAACAATGAGGGACCCAAAACTGAACCCTGTGGGACACCATTCTTGATACCCCCCTCAGAGGGCTCTGCTGAATTTTTGCAGACTATCTGTACTGTTAATTTCAAATTTCTGCATTCTTCCAGTTAAATATGAAGTAAACTATTTGTACACTGTCACACCCATACCACAATTATTAAGCTTATCTAGAAGAATTTCATGATTCACACAGTGAAAAACCTTTGAGTGATCACAAAATATCCCAATGGGTGATGTTCAGTTATTCAAGGCATTTAATATTTGATCAGTAAAAGCACTGAGAGTATTTTCTGTTGAAAAGCCTTTCCGAAATCCAAACTGACATTTTGTTAATACTTCATTTTTACAAATACGTGATGCTACTCTAGAATACATTACTTTTTCCAGAATTTTGGATAAAATTGTCAGAAGTGATACTGGACAGTATTTGTTAGCATCAGACCTATCCCCTTTTTTATGTAGTGGTTTAACAACAGTTTATTTCAGTCTATCTGGTAAATGTTATGAGCTACTTCATATGTGGCTGATAATCCTACTTACCTGATGGCAACAAGCTTTTAGTACTCTGTTGGAAATGTCATCAGTTCCATGTAAGCTTTTACTTTTGAGTGACTTTATTATTTTTATAATTTCAATTTTATCAAACTGCATAGGTATTGCTTCTTCCGTATACTGTCTTGCATTTTCTTATGAATAACTGGATCCTATTTTCTCTAAAACGCTTAAAAATGATAATTAAAATGTTTGCTACTTTTGACCTTTTTGTTAACAAATTTTCTTTGAGTGTGATACAAATGCAGTCTTCTTGTGATCTCGGTTGCCCTGTTTCTCTTTTAACTATATTCCAAATCGTTTTAAATTTATTATCAGATGATCTAATATCAGGCATTCTGCACATACGTCTGGGATTTTTAATATTTTTTCTGAATACAATGCAGTAGTTTCTACAATGTTTCATTGTTTCTGGATCATTACTCCTTCTAGCTGTAAGATACTGTTCCCTTTTCTGTTTACAACATATTTTTATCCCTTTTTTTTAGCCATAGCTTCTTAGATGGTTTATTACAGTTATATTTCACCGTTTTGTTAGGGAACCTCTTTTCAAATACACTCATAAAGCCATCATGAAATAGGTTAGATTTTACGTTAGCATCAGATTTCCTGTGTACCTCATCCCAGTCTAACTGTTGCAAGCTTTCCCTAAAATTTTCAATTGTTAAATCGTTATCTTGGTCTATAAAAACATTATCTATCAATAACTGACTTCAAATTGAAAGAACCAATTAATACTTCAAGGTCAAGCTTTCTATCGGACACTGCCAGAAGATTTACATTGAAATCTCCACAAACAACAATTTGCTTCCCTCTGTCTGACAGGTAGCACAACAAAGAATCCAAGTAATTCACAAATAGTTGAAAATTTCCAATTGATGACCTATACACGACTACAATTATAAAAATACAATTATTCAGTTTAAGCTCGCACATACATGCTTCTATATGTTGCTCTACACAAAATTTTCTAGTTTCTAAATTTTTCACTCTGTAACATATTTTAATACATATGGCAACTCTTCCTGTCTCCAGAGTGTCTCTACTTACATGTGAAGGGCTTATTTCAATAGTGGTAGAAGTCCATTTTTGTTCATTCTGAGATACAGAGTCCTAAAGTTAAATGAGCGCTGAAAAATCTGCAGTTGAGATACCAGAAATATGCAAGCATATGGCTTCTTGCTAGAGATGAACCTTTCTTTCTGTTTGTTTGGACCATTAACGTCAGAAGCATTATAGACAGAAAAGTGGAGGTAATGGACTTGTACCACTATTGAAATAAGCCCTTCATGTGCTGAAAGCTTATTTCCACCTAATCTTCCTTTTCTATATCTGTGACTATATGATGTACAGACAGGCATCGTACATCTTTCCACTGTCAGCTTCTAAATCTTATAAACAAACAAGGAGCCCATCTACTTTGTTTTTTAATCCCCTGATATTCTGATGCAATAACTAACTTATTTTTCGCTGTGCCTTTAAAGACAATCTTGCGACATACAACATTATTTTTCTCTGAACTTTTACTAGAATCTTGTCATATTTCAACATGTCTAGTACGTGTCTGTGTGAGCTTCTCATTAAGCTTAATTTCATTCAATGTTGAATTATTGGACACCGATCTTAACATACAAAAGAGGTACTCACACGAGTTTTAGAGCGCCCCCCCCCTCCCCCCTTTAAGGCTTTTACTATCATCTCAGCCAATTTACCCTTCCCATCCCTACTGAGATGCCGGTCATGTCTTCTGAAATCCCACCTATCAATACCATCAACAAGAACCAAACCTATGCCTGAAAAGTAGCTTCCTGAAGCAGCTGATTTGGCTCCATAGGAAAATTTGGAAATTTGTGGTAAGCTGTTATCGGACCAAACTGCTGAGGTCATCGGTCCCTAAGCTTACACACTATTTAATCTAACTTAAACTAACAGACCGTGACAAGACGCCTGAGACCGCGCAGCTACCCCGCATGGCAGGGCTCCATATCGACACTCCTGACAGAGCTGTTCAATTGGGGACCGATCACACCGCATAAAAGCAGGAACCAAGCCAACATTTGTGTTGCTTGTTACAGATGCCACTTTTACCAGGTCACACTCAATATTGTAGCCCTGATCCAAATCAATAGTGTTTCCCGAACCACCCACTATCACAACATGATCCTGCTTTGAAAAACCCTTGGACAATGATCCAACATTCTCTATCACTTGCCTAAGACATGCACTGGGCTTGAAAAAAGTTGTGAACTGTAACCTGTCACCTAATTTTTTTTGCAAGATCTGGCCCACACCTCTTCCATGGTTACTACCTAACAACAGAACTTTCCTCCTACTTTCTACTTTTTTTAAACAGTTGGTTTACTGGTGAAAGTCTGTTGGGTCCTGACTACACTTACATCTACCTGGGCCTCTTCCGTAGTTACCTGAGGCAGCGAGGCAAATCTGATGTTTGTGCCAATGACGAAACTGTCAGATACTGTTCTCTTTCTGTGGCCCCTGTCCCTTGCTACCACAAGGAGAAACAGTACCAGTTGGCGACAGAATTTAAAGGGATGAAAAGAAGATTAAAATTTTTGAGAAATGAGTTTGAAAGGAGTATTGGTGAGGTTTGAGCGCGATTTCAAAAAAAGAATAATTAATTAGAAGATACATTTGCTTCAGCGTGGTTTCCTCTTTTAGGGTTGTTGATGGGTTCTTATTTAAGCTGTGCGTAATTTTTATTCCCTCTAGTAAATTAATGAAGTGACCTTTGTGGTGACGATGAAGGATACTCAAATTGGTATATATATCACCAGCAGAGTGCCCATTGATTTTCAAATGACTGGACGGAATGGACTTAGAATAATTAAGGTCCCGATTTTCCTTGAATACGATGTTAAAAGTGCGCCATGCCTGTCTGATAAAGAGGCATTGGCAATCATCGTACTTAATTTGACAAATACCGGAGCCCATGTGGCGGTTGTGGGTCCTAGCTTCTTGGTGCCGGTACTGAAGACCAGTTCCACTCGGTATAGGCCGGCCGAAGTGGCCGTGCGGTTCTGGGCGCTGCAGTCTGGAACCGCGAGACCGCTACGGTCGCAGGTTCGAGTCCTGCCTCGGGCATGGACGTGTGTGATGTCCTTAGGTTAGTTAGGTTTAAGTAGTTCTAAGTTCTAGGGGACTTATGACCACAGAAGTTAAGTCCCATAGTGCTCAGAGCCATTTGAACCATTTGAACCACTCGGTATAAAACATGCCACTGTGACTCCAAATGTTTTGAGTCATTGGCCAGCTTGATCTGAAATTTAACCTAAATAGAGTAGCTTACTGATTGAATTTCACGGAATATACTCATCGGTGGGTGTCAGGGTAATGCGATGGAGAATACCATCAAGTCCTCTATGTTGCATTTGCTGAGTAAGGGTGTCCACAGCCAGAATTGTGTAGCTGCTGGAGCTTGCAATGTACCTGATAATTTCAAGTTCAGTTTTATATTCCTTTTCGTAAAGGGGTACTTTGGTAGCTCGGTGCACCATTGCACATGAAGCAGCAATCTTATATTTTTGTGAGTGGTTCGATGAGCTGTGGATTATACTGTCAGTCGTAGCCTCTTTGCTAAAAATGTGGTAGGAATCAAAATGATTTGTACATCCAAAGAGGGTAAAGTTAAATTTTAAAAAAAAGTTTAAAAATCATTTGCTAAGTAATATGGCCCCAGTGGCGAGCCTAAGTCCTTCATGGTACACCACGTTCAACATTTTTAAATAAGATGTTCGTCAGATCCATACGCCAGGAACCCACAATCAAGCCGAGATCGCACTAAGGCCCTGATAAACTGGTGCAGACAAACCAGGCCTGCTCCTCGTGAATTGTGTATAAGATATTTTGAAATGCTGTACTTTCATGGAGCGTCTTTTCAGGCCCTTTTAAGGTATGGCAACGATGTAAGTTTAGAGTTAAATATCAGACTCAGAAATTTCACCATGTCTTTAAGCTTAAGAATCCTTCGTCCTCAACTCAGGGAAGTTGAAAACCGAACAGGAATGACTAAAAAGGACGCACACAGATTTCTCAAATGAGAATTAAAAACCTGTCTCCTCTGTCCATTCACTACTGTTGAAGAGTCAGTTGCAACTGATGAGTTGTTGTTGCAACACTTGAAAAGAAACAAAAGACAGGGAAGTCATCAACAAACAAAGAACACTGGACACGAAATGTAACAATGGACGAGATAGTATTAATAGCTATTGCAAAGACAGTCACGCTTCAAACACTACCTTGAGGAACAACGTTCTCCTGCTCAAAGTGATCAGAGAGGGAATCATTGACTTGATACCTTAAATGACTGGGCGAGAGAAGACTATTTGAAGACTGGAAGACACCCTCTAAAACCCCATTCACCAAGCTGCCCGAGAACGCTATGCTGCTAAGTAATATCTTGGGCCTTATCGATGTCAAAAAAAAAGTTCAAATGTGTGTGAAATCTTATGGGACTTAACTGCTAAGGTCATCAGTCCCTAAGCTTACACACTACTTAACCTAAATTATCCTAAGGACAAACACACACACCCATGCCCGTGGGAGGACTCGAACCTCCGCCGGGACCAGCTGCACAGTCCATGACTGCAGCGCCTGAGACCGCTCGGCTAATCCCGCGCCTATCAATGTCAAAAAATATACCTAGGAGATTATGCCGGTACAGGAAAGCCTGTTGTATAGCCGCTTGCAGGAAGGCTAGGTCATCAAAGGGGAGCGATACCTCATGAACCCATAGTGAAAGCGACCAAGGAGCAGTCAGGATTCTAGGATCAAAACAGGGCAGCAACTCCAATGTTTTTCCACCCAACTAGTGAGGACAATATTACGATAACTACTCACGTATATTTGGTCCTTCCCAGGTGTTAAGAGTGGAATTAAAATGTCACTTCTACACAAATTAGGAATGTAACCTGATGTCAAAATGAGATTAAAAGTGGCGAGAAGTATTCCCTTTCTGTGCCCCGTGAGGTGCTGTAACACACTATAATGGACCCTGTAGTGACCAGATGATGTACCACGAGCTGCAAATAATGCAGTATTCAGCTCTAACGTGGGGATGCGGCAGTTGTCTTTTCCACCCGTGGTGAAACTGAATCTCAACTGACCCTCCCAGCAGCCACTCTCTAACGCTAGAAATCTGAATCCTGATGGGCTGTGGCGGTGGCTATGGGAAAATAGACCACCAAGGTCTGAACACTGTCTCATGGGGTGGTCTTCAGACTTCAATTCCCTATTGCAGCATCAAATCGTCACCTCCCACCTCTTACAGAAATCCTCCTGATGGCCTCGCTTACGACTGTACTTTCAGTGAAACAGTTTATGGTGGTCAGGAACTGTTCTCCTCAATAATTCGGCAACATTTCGCTCTCGCTACCCGAAATACTGTGTGGTTCTCTCCAGTTGACTGGCGCTTGTACCTACGCAGAATTGCCCACCTGGACCTGATTACAGAGTAGCATTGGTCGCTACACCAAGAGACAGGCTGCCTTTATAGCTGGCCTAAAGACTGCAGAATGGATGCTTCAGCAGTATGGCAGATTGTTTGGGTAATATGATCAACCCATTCTTGGACACTGTTACTGTGTTCAAACACATCATGTTGGCTGTAAAGCATCCAGTTTGCCCTTCGAAGCTTCCATCATGGTGGTTGTCTTTCAGGTTTCACACTGTCTGGCAGGTGAATCTAGACTGGGAAATCGTCACTTGAGTGCAAGTCATCAACCAGTTACCATTGAGCAGTGTGTGCAGGTGTTGGAGAGCATACCGAGAGAGACAGCAGTAAACGACACTGTAGCAGTGTTGAAGTATGTGCTCTGCCCCATGTTCAGCATACACGCATGTGAGAACAAGAGAAGGTTCTCAGCTGCTCTACCCAGGGGGAAGATTGCCGCAGAGCCCTAAAGCACATTATGTTGTTTTACAATCACGACACACGTTGAGAGGGTCTGGGAGCTGAGTAAGGATGCCATGGGAGCCTCTTCATCTAGCACTCATTTGGGAGCAGGTAGAACGAACATATTGTCAACTGATGACGCACATGCACCAATACAGCGACTATTAGCATGCTATATATATGAAGACAATAACTGTTCTCGAAAGAACAGAATACTGTTGATGGCCGTGCAGCTTTTCCCTGGAATAAATGATGACTAACTGAAACCCTCAGCTGCCGACAGGTGTTGTTGATATACCTCGATGTGGACAGCTGAAAATGTGTGCCCCGACCGGGACTCGAACACGGGATCTCCTGCTTACATGGCAGACGCTCTATCCATCTGAGCCACCGAGGACACAGATCAATAGCGCGACTGCAGGGACTTATCCCTTGCACGCTTCCCGTGAGACTCACATTCCCAACTGTCCACAATTCTACATATGTAATGTACCTTATAGACATTTTCCCATCCACTCATTACTCGCGCACGCTTTGGCGATTCCCGTAAGAGTTTGGGCAACCTGTGCGTATTCGCACAGACGAAGGTCAGTGGCTGGGTAGCCCTTAACTATATATATGAAGACAGTAACTATTCTCGAAAGAACAGAATACTGTTGATGACCGTGCAGCTTTTCCCTGGAATAAATGATGACTAACTGAAACCCTCAGTTGCCGACAGGTGTTGTTGATATACCTCGATGTGGACAGCTGAAAATGTGTGCCCCGACCGGGACTCGAACCCGGGATCTCCTGCTTACATGGCAGACGCTCTATCCATCTGAGCCACCTAGGACACAGATGAATAGCGCGACTGCAGGGACTTATCCCTTGCGCGTTCCCGTGAGACTACCATTCCCAACTGTCCACAATTCTACATATGTAATGTACCTTATAGACATTTGCCCATCCGCTCATTACTCGCTCACGCTTTGGCGATTCCCTCTGTGGCTCAGATGGATAGAGCGTCTGCCATGTAAGCAGGAGATCCCGGGTTCGAGTCCCGGTCGGGGCACACATTTTCAGCTGTCCGCATCGAGGTATATCAACAACACCTGTCGGCAGCTGAGGGTTTCAGTTAGTCATCACATAATAGCATGCTGTTTGTGAGGGAGAGAAGCGAGAGATGGTAGGCATTGTTGACGAAAGTAGCCACTCCTGCTTTAGCTCTCTCTCCACTAAGGTCATCCTTTTGGAGAAAATAATCACATAGCTCAGGGGCATCGGAGAATTTAAAATGTGTGTCTTGAAGACAGAGACATATTGGCGTACCCTGAGTTAACAGACGTAGTTCCTCCACATGTATCCTGAAACCATTCAAGTTTCACTGCAGTAGGAAGCCATCTAAACGGTAAAGTTTTCCTCTATCTCTTCCCTTTCCGTACCTCCGTGGTGAGGAGATTGTATCAGGGGAGTGGGGATGGTAACGTGAAGGACTCGTCGGTTCCCTCAGGCAGACGTCGACACCTGCACCATCGTCCGATCGATCGGACAGGAGAAAGGTTGCGTGGTCTGATGTCTTCGGACCTGATCATTTTGGTTTGATGGTTTTCGACCACAGCTTGGACTTCAGGGATGATGGCAAGGCCATTTTAACACAAACAGTTTTTTGGGACTCATATATCATCTGTTGTGAGAGTTTGTTACCTTTAGGAAGAGTATGTTCCCCAGCCACCATTACTGCCGTGGTGGATAGGCTTGGTTGTTGTTGGACTAGCGGTTGACAGGTGCAGGTGGAGGTGCAATGGTCAGCTGCCAACGCCAGTTTTCTGCACAGGCTGCTTCAACATTGAACAAATGACTGCACAGAAGTTGGTGTCTCCGAAGCCTTGAACGTCTTCTTCGCGTCCGTATATTAGAGCTGTTGCGTCACATTAATTTCCTGGATATTCTTCTCTTTTGCAAAGACAGGACATTCTTTGCTCAAAACAGGATGGACTTTGGAGCAATTCACACACATGGGCTGGGTAGTACGTTGGATGCTGGAGTCGTGGGCAATGAAGGCTGCATCTTCCATAGATAGCGTAACCATTATGACCCATGGTGGTATGACCAAAGTGTTGACTCTTAAAGTAGAGCGTTACATTTGGCACATAGGGCCTAACGTTACCGTGGAGAAGGTCGGCCACAACACATTCGGGCAACTTTGGTAAATGGAATGTCAGACGCTGCCATTGGGAGTTCGCCTTCATCCCGTTTCATGACATTCTGAACTTCACCGATCCTCATGCTTCCTCATTCCGGTTGCAGTTTTTTGGTATTCCTACCCATAATTTTCTGGCATCTCACAAGTCCTTTACAACACAGATGTCTCAGGTGGAATAGACACGAACTCCTGGGAGTAAAGGAAAGAGATTTAGACTTCACGGAAGTCCAGCAAACAGTTAGGGAACAAAGCATCTACCCAAATAGAGCCCTGCTTGCCTGGGTACGCCTTATACAACTTCTGTGCAGCAGGTTCCCCAGAGGCTGCCCGCTAACGACTGTTCCGTCTCAACTGGCATGCATCTCATCGGCACGCAGCACAATTTGAGATTGAAGTTCTTTTGTTTTTTTAATTAGGTTTTTACTATTCTCACAGTCAAGGCAATCAAGCCAAGAGCCCCGTTCCCTGCGACATACAAGATTCCACCGCCGTGCCACACGGTGGTCGCTGAAGCATGCCAAAAAACTGGTGACGATCACCAGTCCCCAGCTCAGTAAACCTGGGCTCGCCATGTCTGTACCCAGCAAACGAATACTGAGCTCCCTGAGGTGCTCACCATTTAGAACTAACCGGGGAACACATGTGGCCTTATCGAAAACACCACGGATGTGGTGAGCATTACACCCAATTTACACCTGCTGGGGTGATATTCATCGCAAAAACAGGGAAAGTAGCAATTTTCTCGGCATCTTGCGCACGCCATAAACGCCGAATTTTGAGAATTACGTGTTTGTTTGAAAACTTCTAAAGAAAATCAAAGCTCTTTTACATATATAAAAGATTCGCCCGCATTGCAGAGATGCAGAGACTGGCAGCAAATCACGCGGTACACATGATTACGCCAAATATTGACGAGGATAGGTGCTGATGCCCAATGGACTATATTTTGATGCATTCTTCTCGGGATGTGATGTATTTTTCTCTCTCGGTGACAGTAGCAATTTTGAAGATTTTTAATCAAAGTCTGTACCTGACGATAAAAACGGATATCACCGAGTTGCACTAACGGAGTGCATTTGAGTGAAGTCACTTTAGTTGTGCACGATGACAATCCTTCTTCATCCTGAAAACTCTCGTCGTATAATTGGGGATTTGTTTGTCCGTTCCACGAGTCAGTTAACAGAAGAAATTTGTTCTCCTACACACAGCGCCTCATCACGTTACACACAATTTTTTTTTTTTTTGTGTAAGGCTGATGAAACCCTCTCACATTTTGATGAAGTATTGACGACATTACTATATTTTGCCACGTGCCCATCTTCGTTCCAAAAGAGCTCTCTTGTAGCCATATGTAGACTGTTCGCAATAATTTTCCAGAAAGGGCTGTAACATGTAGCGCTGTATATGAGTGGGCTATTTTGTTCATATTTCGATTTATTTGCAGTGTAAGTAATGTAAAAGCTGAACATGAAAATGTTTTCCCAGAGGGATTCGGCCCACGACGCTCGGTTGAGCGTTCCCTACTCTTTCGGTTGTGCCAGGGATTGCTTGAAATTACACTAACGAAAATGTCTCATGCGTAGCCTGACCCGCCATTTTTTTCTAAACGTTTGGCCGTATGGAGCTATCACTTCTGCCCGTTTTATTTCGGGCCAAGCCCTGCATTTACCATAAATTGGGTCGAAGTCAGTGATGACGGGTAGGCGCAGTCCCCTTGTAAGTCGTACTCAACGTGTTTAACCGCCTTGCATACATTCAGCCTTCTTGTCATTTTCTGTATTCTGTACCTGATGGCGTATTCCATCAGGTAGTTACAGTAATAGCTGCCTGTATTTGATGCAGAGGATGTGGCTACTTTCTGCTGTTGTGCGGTCTCAAATACAAGACATAGGCGCGTAATATTGGCTTTGACCATGCACACCTGAACTTTCTGGGTGCTTGACTTCGTATAGAAGTTTTGTTTCTATACATGAAGTAGAGAAGAACCGTAGTTTACCACTCCGCAGACACTTTAAGACTTTCATCTGCCAATTCTCAGGCTGTAATGCATGTAACTGTGAGAACAACTCTACTCTCTCAGCTGCTTTTTCCTGCTCTGCCCGCAGCAACATGCATTCTACTCCTAAACATGCAATTGTTTGCCATACAAAAAGGAAGAAAGTAGAGGGAAAATTTTCTAGTTTTCAAGTGAGATTCTCTTGCAGACTACTGCTGCAACACAACAATCTAATTTAATTTGAACAATTTTTACTTACTGGTGTTTTAGTGGTTTTTACCTAATTTATTGAAACCCGTGTATTTTGTTTCCTGCTTGGTTGCTATATATGATTTTTCTACCTCTTTAACTAATAAATTATGTATTTCATGCTATCCATTTGACAACGTACTAATTTCCAAACTGCAGCAATACTCCAAAAGTCGATGTATAACTCGAGGAGGAAATTCTTGTTTTCTTTTTTTTTTATATATCTGAAGCCATCACATTGCACAACCTGCTTTCTTGTTTCCTACTGCAAGCCATTCTTTATAGGTTTCTGGCGCGACAACTGGAGTTATTCTTATGATACATAAACAATCTTCATGTTGTTTCTTGGCGTATTATAAAGTGTATCAAAAAATATAAGCGGAAAGCATACTGAATTTTGTTGTTATTGTGATCTTCAGTCTGAAGACTAGTTTGTAGCACCTCTCCACACTAGTTTATCTTTTGCAAGTCTATCTCTGCAGAACTGTTATAACCTTCATTCACTTGAAACTGTTTATTGTAGGGAAACCTTGATCACCCCCTACAATTTTTATCTCACACGCTTCATCTCATTACTAAGATCAACAATTCGTACCTGCCGCAGCATTTGTCATACAAGCCTATACCTTCTTTAGTCATGTAGTGTAATGAATTTCGCCGGCCGCGGTGGCCGAGCGGTTCTAGGCACTTTAGTCTGGAACCGCGTGACTGCTTTGGTCGCAGGTTCGAATCCTGCTTCGGGCATGGATGTGTGTGATGTGCTTAGGTTATTTAGGTTTAAGTAGTTCTAAGTTCTAGGGGACTGATGACCTCAGATATTAAGTCCCATAGTGCTCAGAGCCATTTGAACCATTTTTTTGTAATGAATTTCAGTTGTCGCATATTCGGTTCCGTACCTCTTCATTAGTCATCCAAGCAATTCCACTGATTTTCAACATTCCTCTGTGGCACCACATTTCAGACCTTCTGTTTTCTTCATGCCTGTACAGTTCATCGTCCACGTTTCACTTCCATAACAGACTACGCTTCAGACAGATACTTTCAGGAAAGACCTAACACTTATCACATTTTGAAATATTTCTGTTTTTCAGAGACGTTTCTTTTAGTACTGACAGTCAGCATTTTATAGTCTATTTAATATGTTCAGCAGTTTTTCTGCTAAAATAGCAAACCTCGTCAGCTGCTTTTAGTGTCTCATTTTCTAATCAAATTCCGTCGTAATCAACTGATTAGTTTTACCTTTGTTGATGTTCGTCTTATTACCTCCTTTCGAAACATCAATTTCGTTCAATTTGAAACGCCCTGTGTTAAGAAGGGTAATAGTATTTCATATCCTTTACACTCTTTATTAACACTGATATCTAACGTAGTTTCCATACTGCATTAACCTTCTTTTACCTTTGTTGGTGTTCACTTTATTACCTGTTTTCGAGATGTACAATTAAAAGCACCCTGTGTTAATAAGGATAATATTATTTTACACGCTCTACATTGTAACGTTCTCTAAAGTTTAGAAACAGCTCGTTCTACGATAAGCTGCGTCTTTATTAACACTGGAATCTGACGCAGTTTCTGAAGACTTGTAGCCCTCACATCCCAACAAAAAGATCCATAACAGACGTCACTATTTTTTGGTGAACAATTTTGTTTTTTACAATAATTCAGACGTAATAATCATCTCAATCAAACGATTGACATACCAGATGCTTCCACACAAATTTTTGGTATGCAGCGTCATACGCTGAGAAACTGCCTCTCTCAAAACTCCTTGCAACGACCTACACCTGACATTTGCCTCGTGTGATTGGCATATTCCTTTTTCCTTGTAATGGTTCGAAGTCACGACAAGCTACCTGAACATAATCGTTGACCTGTTAAGTGGCACCAGACACTAATCTCGTTGCTAAGTTTGATGTGAGTCACAACTTTTGCTGTAAGAGATGACTTCAAAGACTGTGAACAATCTTTGATAAATTGCTGGAATTATCTTCGAAATCATTTGCAAATACTGTGAACTCTTTCAAACATCCCTCTCTCATGTCTGATATTATTTAATTGTTCCTCTGCAATAGTGAACCTCCATCTAAAGTGAAATTTTGGTTACAACGAACAAAAAAAAAAAAAATCTCGTGCTCGTGGCACATTTGATCGGATATTCTTATGTTCATAATTTTCTAACTAAGCAGCAGTGTTGAACTGTAACTAAAGACTAAAACTACACTCACCTAACCGCTTCTTTGTCTCTAGACAAAGAAAGGAGAGAGAGTTGAATGTCATAGAACCACTGGTTTCGTAATATTAGTCCATATCAGCACTAATAGTTGTCTCCGGTGAGAGACACGTATTCCGCATATTCGAGTGCAGTTTTCTGCTTGAATGAAATTGAAGGTAACAGTTAGCTGAGTTTGTTAATGCATTGTGTTAGAGAGCGAAAGAAGGTGGCGAGGGGATGGAAGGAGGGAGGGAGTGAGACAGAGACAGCGGTAGGAGAGTGAGGGAGAGTAGAAAACTTGCAGAGGGTGGGGCAGGGGGCACAGAAATCATGACATAGTGGTACAGTGTGTCTGATTCTTAACAATGGCCGATTAATACAGACCTATAACTGAACATAAATTTGGTCTCACGTAAGAACAAGAAATCTGACTCTGTGAACATTGTCTGTTTTTGCTGATATATAATACAGCTAAATTCTGCATCTGCACAGTAGCTAAATATAATGAACCATTTAAATTAACGACAGCTTGCTCATGGCTAATTTCGACAACTATCCATCGTTTTAATTCGTAAATATATATCTGTGACATCTTTATCCAATCATGTATGACAAAACTGACAATAAGAAAGTGTGTTTTATTAGAGAGAATGTATGAGATGGCTGAGGTTTGTTTCAGTGACCAGCGCCATGGGATTTGTTTATGTGCATACAGAATGTATTCGTCTGCTTCGCAGACGACCACGTCTGCCTGAAGACCAAATTCCACTGGAGCAAATGATGTAAGCAGAAAACTTAAAACTGTCAAAAACTACTAAAAGTATGCATTGCCTAAATCAAGTTATCTATTCCTATATTTACGTGCTGTGATTAGTTACCTGGAGTAGTATAGAATAAAAACAACTAACAGTTTTCCTTCCATTGTCATGACCAAGAATTTTGTTGTGTTTCATCTTCATGTATGGAACTTTAGGGGTGTTCAGTTGTATTTTATTAATATTCTGTTATTGTATAAAAAATTCAAGTGGTTTATTGCTGGCATTTGTCTTGTAATGATTTAAATTGACTGCAAATTCAGTGAAGAATATAAAATTCAGTGATTTTAGTGAAACGATTGGTTACATTTTACACTCATCTTTTGTACTTTAAAAATTATAGTTACTATTAATATTATGTGCATTAATATGAAAAAGGTTTGTTACAATTACTATTTCAGCTGTCCGATACTGTTATTTTGCAACTCAGTTTCTTTCCACAGCCTGTTTTTCTGAGAAAAACTATATGCGTTGTCTTATACTAATTTTAATTTAAAAGTGGGAACGAAACAGTATAGTATAAGTGGGAATACCGGAAATACAGGTGTTTATAAATCAGTTATACAAAAGTAACCATTTTTTGTGAAAAAGTTAATCCATTTGCAGAAATGTTTGATACAGCGCTGAATGCAGTATATCTTCAAGTTTTATTTACAGATTCAATGTGGCTACCTTTTGTAAGACGACAAATGTCCCATCTTTAATCAGTTTCCTGCCAAATCCTATGAATGAAATCTTGATGTATCGTAGCAACTGCTTGTGTCATCCGTTGTCGCAGCTCGTCGACGTTTCCTGGAAGAGGAGGAACAAACACCCTGTCTTTAATGTAACCCGTACACAGAAGTCCGATGAGGTCAAATCAGGTGATCGTGGTGGGTGGGATATTGTTCCACCACGTCCAATGCAGGCCTCCAAATTCCTATAGAGGTACGCGACAACTTCACGACGATAATGTGGATGTGCGCCATCTTGCTCGAAAATAAATTCTGTGACCATATCCTGTTGTAGTTGAGGCAATAGGTAATGTTCAAGCATGTCCAGGTACGATATGCCCGTTACAGTTAACTCGGCAAAAAAGAGAGAAATGTAAATCTTGCTACAGCGCAAAACACATTTACCTCAGGTTTCATGTTCGACTATGTGAAGTAGTTTCTGTTCACCCCATATCCGAGTCACACTGCCGCAGGTAAGGAAGGAGGTTCCGTCACTGAACGCAATTTTATTAAGAAAATCATCTTCAGTCTGCGTTTTGTTAAACATTTCTATATCAAACTCAGCTCATTTTTCATTGTCACTTTCTCTTACAGCTTGCAACAATTCAATTGTTAGTGTTTCAGTGACAGGCCTTTCTGTAATACCTTGCAGATTGTAGCACTAGGCATCTTAAATTTTAAGATGGCACGTCTCATTGACTACGAATCTATCACTGCCGGACTGGTTCTATTGCTGCATCAGAAACTGCTGGCCCACCCTGACCCGGCGTCCTATGTGATACAAAGCCAGTTCCGGTGAAACGATTGTACCAATTAACAACAGTTTGTATCAAGGTGATGGCTTGCAGTGTTTAGTCCTGAATTATGTCTGAAATTCAATAGCGGATTTGGATTCATGAAACCATAAGCAACACTGTGCACACACTGCACCGTTGTACGACTCCATGATGACTGTTAGAATAACTCAGTTGCGTGTGTCACTTAGCGGGAACGTCGGAAACTAATAGTGGTAAGCGGAAATAAAACTTGAAGATACACTGGCATTCACCGCTATATCAAACTTTTTATAAGTTTTCAGTATTAGTTATTTTTATACAATTAATTTATAAACATCCTTTAGAATAATAAATCTGCTTTACACTAACATTTACACAAGGGGCAAGTATTAATTGATTCCGATATTGTGAGTTTGATCGTTCACAAGTTCTTATGCTTTTAAAAGGCGTTGACCCATGTTATTATGCTACACAGGAAATGTACCTGTCTGTTTTAAACAATTTTAGGCACCAAGTTGTTTCATTCTTGAGACTTTTATAGATTAAACCATTATGATTACGATGTGAGATGGGAATGACGATTCATAAGTCCATGTAATCTTTTTAGAGGTTCAGAATATGCTGAAGCTCTGCGCATCCTGTATGTTTTTCACAGTTTTTTCTTCGGTCTTCTGCTCTCTCTGATACTGAATTCAGTACCAGCACCAGGTCTTCGAAAACCGTAGTAGGGATCTTCAGTTCATACTGTATACGGAATGAAATATTCATCAGTGTCAACATTCTCCTTGAGCGATTTAAGAAAACCTCACAATCCCTAATCTGGATTTGAACTCAGCTCGTCTAGAATCCGAGGCCAGTAGTGCGAGTATTGTAATACTCTCTTTCTGTTATACACCAAAAAACCAAAACATTATGAACACTGACCATCGTGTCGTTGGATGCCGCCAGTTGGCGTTGCGGGCACGTGACGCGGTAATAAAAATATGTAAGCGGGGCAGACACGGACGGGGGATCACCCTAGCGAAGATATGGGTTGCAAATGGAGAAATCCACTGAGATAAGACATTCACAAGTGGTAGATTATTATTAGGCAGAGACTGTGAACGAGTATCTCGAAAACGGCTATTGTCGTGAGCATCTACGGAAACAGGTAGAAAGATAGTGAAACTACCACTTTAGTCCAGTAAGGGCGTCACAAAATAGGCCCTATAGGCCCTTTTCCTTGCAAAACACGAGGTATAAGATTTTATTTTCTGTCTTGTGTATATATCTGGGAATATGTTGAATCCAAGTTTTCGACCTCCAAACCCCTCGGGACAACTTTTTGTGGCCAAAACACCAAGAAATTTTGGCACTTTTTTCAATTTTTCGCATATTACTTGAGAACTATGTATCCTACTGAAAATGTTAACCTTAGAAGGAACATTAAATTTTGCGTCCTTCATCTACTTAAATCTCAAAATCGTTGCAGCCCTTTGGCCGCAGTCAGTTGTCAAAGTTCGTTCATCTATACTAACACAGCCAAAAAGTCGTCTTCAACGCCTGTAACTAAAATACAGCTACTCCAAATGAAAAACGTCAAGGGAATCTCTTTATTGTGCACCAAGTACGTCGTAACTGTTTCACACCTGCGCCTGCCATCCGAGAAAAAATAATGGGCTCCCTGCAACATTTTGTTTCACCCTACTTCTTTGGCTGTACACTAGCAGCAGCCGGAACATGGAACTACTGCGACGTGCATAGGGTGCCGTTAACACCACAAGACAAATGGCTGTGTTTGGAGTGGTGCTGTGACAGTGGAACATGCGCTGCTGAAGAATTGCGTCGCATTGCGTTCCCCGACGCATGGCCGTTCTGCACAACCCCGGATGACCATTACTGGCGAATAAGGAGGTGCTCTCGCGAGTGGTCCCACATTTCCTGATTTCCAGTGTTTTGGAGAGACACGGCAGTGTTACGCCTGATATAGTGGCGTGGTTAGCCATTGAGTATGACTTCAGCTCAAGGCAGATAGTGACCGAAGGGAAACTGATGGCACAACAGTACGTCACGGATATCCTGAGTCCTGGTGTGTTACCTTTGATGCAACAGTACTATAGTGCAATTTTTCAACAGGACAATGCTCGTCCGCGCGTGGCGTGGGTGTCTACGAGTTTTCTGCGTGATGCTGAGATACTTCCATGGTGCCAGCTCCGTCCCACTGCCAGTATCCAGGATATCAAGGACCAGTTACAACAGTTGTCGACCAGCTCACCCTAAGGGATGATACAACTTCATCACGACTCCCTTCCCAATCTAATCTGTGCATGCATCCTGGTCAGAGAGGGAGCCACATCACATTGACAAGGGGGCTCATACTGTCAAGTTGTTTGTAATTCTGACTCGGTTATGTCATCAATAACGTCACATACCCTATGGAACAGTAGAGTTTGATTTCGTGGTGATCGTTCCTCCCTATGTAGCTTGGTGTCAATCAAATAGTTTCGCATTCGGAGGAGAAAGTTGGTGATTAGAATTTCTTGAGAAGATTCCGTCGCAACGAATAACGCGTTTCTTTGAACGATTTGCAGCCCAAATCCTGTATCATTTCTGTGACACGCTCTCCCATATTTCGCGATAATACAAAACGTGCTGCCTTTCTTTGAACTTTTTCGATGTACTCCGTCGGCCCAATCTGGAGAGGATCCCACACGGCGCAGCAGTATTCTAAAAGACGACGGACAAGAGTAGTGTAGGCAGTCTCCTTATAAGGTCTGTTACATTTTCTAAGTGTCCTGCCAGTAAAACGCAGTCTTTGGTTAGCCTTCCCCACAACATTTTCTATATGTTCCTTCCAATTTAAATTGTTCGTAATTTAATATCTAGGTATTTAGTTGAATTTATGGCTTTTAGATTAGACTGATTTATCGTGTAACCGAAGTTTAACGAGTTCCTTTTAGCACTCATGGGGATGTCCTCACACTTTTCGTTATTTAGGGTCAACTGCCACTTTTCGCACAATTTCGATATTTCTTCTAAATGGTTTTGCAGTTTGCTTTGATATTCTGATGACTTTATTAGTCGATAAACTACAGCGTCATCTGCAAACAACCGAAGACGGCTGCTCAGATTGTCTCCCAAATCGTTTATATAGATAAGGAACAGCAAAGGGCCTATATCACTACCTTATTTCCCTAATTCCCAACAGTCAGTCAATAATATTGATAACTGACCTCTACATGCTTACTGATATATACACGGTCCAGTCACATTAATGTGAGCGCTACCCATGTTGGAAGTCAATGTGTGGCAATCACTCACAGGCGGCAGGAGGCAGTGCTAACAGCGGAGCGTATATAAAGTGTGTGGGGAGACGCGGAAGACAGTGCAGACGTTGTCATAATGCTGAAACGGAACGGTTCATCTGACGTCCAAAAGGGCATGATCTTGGCTTTCAGGTCAAGAGTGGAAGCATTTCCGAAAAGGTTAAGTCTGTAAACTGTTTCCGTGCTGCCGTGGTTAAAGTATAACGTGCAATGCAAAATGGTTTACCCAAAACCGGCGCCAAATCAACTGTGGTGCACCACGATTCATAGATGAAAGGGGTGAATGACAGCTGCAGAGTGTGTAGTGGCCTATAAGTGTTCAACTGTTGAGCAACTGAACAGCCCGATGAACTAAGGGACTACGAACAGTGTCTCTTTAATGACCGTTTGACGAATGTTGCTGTATATGGACCTCCGCAGCGGGCGTGTGATTCATGCACCAAGCTGACGGCTTTTCATTGGCGACGAAGGGTGCACTTTGCACGCCAACACGACAACTGGACGTCCATTGAATGGAGACAAGTGTCCTTTTCAAGTGAATTACGTTTCATTCTGCATTTGATAGATGGCCGTTGGTGTTAAAAGGCGCGAAACGTCTGGAACCAAACACCTTACAACAATCGTCAGCCGCAGGAGGGGCCGTTGTGGCCCAAGGAATACATTCGTGGCATTCCCTGAGTAATTCCGTCATTCTGGAATGCATAATGGATCAATAAAAGTATGCATGTATCTTTGGGGACCATGCCTACCCCTACATGCAGTTTGTTTTTCCTCGGCACGACGACATCTACCAGTCGGACAATGCGACATGTCACACAGTCCACAGTGTACGTGCGTGGCTCTGAGAGCACCAGGATGAGTTTACCGTACTCTCCTGGCCACCAAACTCAACGGATTTAAGCCCAATCGAGAGTCTGTAGAACCACATCGATCGGGCCCTAGATCCAAAACTGAGAAACCAAGGGCAGCTGGCTCGCGCACTGGTGTCGATAACATCAAGAACCTCCTTGACTCTATTTCTGCACTTCTCGTAGCTGTTTGTGCTGCAAAAGTTGGCAATTTCAGCCTTTAGTAGGTGGTCACATTAGTGTACCTGGACAGTGTATACACTCCTGGAAATGGGAAAAAGAACACATTGACACCGGTGTGTAAGACCCACCATACTTGCTCCGGACACTGCGAGAGGGCTGTACAAGCAATGATCACACGCACGGCACAGCGGACACACCAGGAACCGCGGTGTTGGCCGTCGAATGGCGCTAGCTGCGCAGCATTTGTGCACCGCCGCCGTCAGTGTCAGCCAGTTTGCCGTGGCATACGGAGCTCCATCGCAGTCTTTAACACTGGTAGCATGCCGCGACAGCGTGGACGTGAACCGTATGTGCAGTTGACGGACTTTGAGCGAGGGCGTATAGTGGGCATGCGGGAGGCCGGGTGGACGTACCGCCGAATTGCTCAACACGTGGGGCGTGAGGTCTCCACAGTACATCGATGTTGTCGCCAGTGGTCGGCGGAAGGTGCACGTGCCCGTCGACCTGGGACCGGACTGCAGCGACGCACGGATGCACGCCAAGACCGTAGGATCCTACGCAGTGCCGTAGGGGACCGCACCGCCTCTTCCCAGCAAATTAGGGACACTGTTGCTCCTGGGGTATCGGCGAGGACCATTCGCTACCGTCTCCATGAAGCTGGGCTACGGTCCCGCACACCGTTAGGCCGTCTTCCGCTCACGCCCCAACATCGTGCAGCCCGCCTCCAGTGGTGTCGCGACAGGCGTGAATGGAGGGACGAATGGAGACATGTCGTCTTCAGCGATGAGAGTCGCTTCTGCCTTGGTGCCAATGATGGTCGTATGCGTGTTTGGCGCCGTGCAGGTGAGCGCCACAATCAGGACTGCATACGACCGAGGCACACAGGGCCAACACCCGGCATCATGGTGTGGGGAGCGATCTCCTACACTGGCCGTACACCACTGGTGATCGTCGAGGGGACACTGAATAGTGCACGGTACATCCAAACCGTCGTCGAACCCATCGTTCTACCATTCCTAGACCGGCAAGGGAACTTGCTGTTCCAACAGGACAATGCACGTCCGCATGTATCCCGTGCCACCCAACGTGCTCTAGAAGGTGTAAGTCAACTACCCTGGCCAGCAAGATCTCCGGATCTGTCCCCCATTGAGCATGTTTGGGACTGGATGAAGCGTCGTCTCACGCGGTCTGCACGTCCAGCACGAACGCTGGTCCAACTGAGGCGCCAGGTGGAAATGGCATGGCAAGCCGTTCCACAGGACTACATCCAGCATCTCTACGATCGTCTCCATGGGAGAATAGCAGCCTGCATTGCTGCGAAAGGTGGATATACACTGTACTAGTGCCGACATTGTGCATGCTCTGTTGCCTGTGTGTATGTGCCTGTGGTTCTGTCAGTGTGATCATGTGATGTATCTGACCGCAGGAATGTGTCAATAAAGTTTCCCCTTCCTGGGACAATGAATTCACGGTGTTCTTATTTCAATTTCCAGGAGTGTATATTTATGACTATTACATTTTGGGAATTACTTCGGCAATGAAAATGAGATAATTTTTTTCTCTGATTAGCAATCACTGCAGTTCTAAATAATGATGTGATTATTGCAATTGTCATTTCGGGTAATACAATATCATTAAGTACCAAATTCTAAGGGGCCTAACGCGTAATTTGTCTGATTAAACTGACGGCAACATCTAGTTTTATTTTGCGATTTCTGTCACACAACTGATTAATTACGTCGAATAACATAAAATTATTAGTAGCAGTAGCAATATTAGTAGCAGGGACTATGCAAATTGCCTTTTTAAGCAAAATGTGAAAAATTATACAAATATGTACTCATATTTTTCTATCAATTTCAGGTTATTGCTTGATGATGGAGCAAATATACCAGAGCAGGGTAACTGATTAAGCTTTGCGTCACTTGTAACGAGGTTGCGAGAAAATGCAGCAAGAGGTGTTCACAACTCGCAAAAAATATATCTACTGCGTGTGTTATGATAAGAATTTACAAACTTTACGCTGTCATTTTTGTATTATTTATTTGATGCGTGATACCTATGAAGTATATTTTGTCTTACTTGAGATACGATTTATAACTGTAATAAACTGTTAAAGATTATCATTTGCTGTGTCAATGTACATCCTCCACTGTGTAGTGCTACATTTTGTACATCTCCTAGCATATGGACGCCTAGAAAAGTAAGGTACAGCATGAACCCCCACACACCTCCATAGATTTTTTGAGACTTAATCACATACAACAGTGAGGACTGCTGTGGTAACTTTCACCGTGTAGCCAGATCAACGAAAATTAGTCTCGTGGTAATATGCCACTATAAATAATAATGCTAGCAGTCACATTCCATTTTTTGTCTGCATAGTTTAGTGCAGACATAATGCCTCACAATACAGACTTATTTCTGTCAGAATGAGGCTACGGATATAGTCCGTTAAGTTCAAGCAGAGTATGAGTATGGGACCCACATGTTCGGATATCCGATTTTCGAAGAGGATTCATGTGCTCATGTCACAGTCATGACTTAAGGGTGATATGTGAACATCAGAGAAGTATTATATCTAATAGCCGGTCGGAGTGGCCGTGCGGTTCTAGGCGCTACAGTCTGGAACCGAGCGACCGCTACGGTCGCAGGTTCGAATCCTGCCTCGGGCATGGATGTGTGTGATGGCGTTAGGTTAGTTAGGTTTAATTAGTTGTAAGTTCTAGGTGACTGATGACCTCAGAAGTTAAGTCGCATAGTGCTCAGAGCCATTTGAACCATTTTATATCTAATATTTGGTATTAACTGATGGGGAAAGTCGAAATTTGGAGGTGTCAGACTTTCTTACGAATCACTGCAACTACTTTGGGTGGCACCTCACATACAGACGTAAAATGATACACCAAGAGGCGAGATGATTCAGTTATCATTGTCGTGTTGCAGCCTTGCTTTATGAGGGGATAGACAAGGTAAAATAAAGCAGTAATTTGATTAACTGCTTTCAGAGACTCAGTAGCGGCAGTTCTTTGTTGATGATGCGAAGAACAGAATAATATGGTTGAGGTTATAGAATGACTGTCAACACTGACATCATTAGAGACGGAGTAGCAGATCTGATAGGATAAAGATGGGACTGGAATTCGGCCGTGGCTCTGCTGTTCCTGAATGTAGCTCCAATGACGTAACGACTGCAACACCAAGGTAGTAAAAGTGATATTTTCAGTCAGAAACTACTAACCAAAACTGTCTAACAACAGCAAAACTTGTCGAATACTACACCCAGTCGTACCTCAGTACGAAATGTGGAACTACTGAAGAGAAGTAGCCTTGTTATATGTGTGCTAGGGATGAGTGCGCGTTTGTATTGTTGTAGATGATTATGGAATTCCAAGCAAATAAGGCTCTCATATCTGGTGCCAACATATAGCCTACTGCTCTCTAATGGCACCAAGAGGACCACTGAGTCTTTTATCTCTTTTCAGATGATGTGCCACCATTTACATTTATCCTCACTCTAGCAGACACCGCAGAGAGGTCAGATAATTAACTTGGGATATTGACAAACAGCCTGGTAGTCTGGCGATAAATAACACAGGGTATTGACATTCCTCCCACCAACAGGATTCTAAGGGGCTATATATGATTCTTCATCCAAAAAGAACCATAGAAATATGAGAACAAATTTTGAAAGACTGTAAAATATTGCGCAATTGTTCCTATGATGAAGACGTAAAATAGCTGTTCCCCAAAAAGTCATGGGATGATGTCCAAGCTCTAATACCACTAGTTCTTTCGAGCAGTTATTAATAATGAATTGTGAAGATGAATTATTACCATTGTGTATACCACAATTATTGCAGAGACGTGAATATTATAATAGTAGCAGTTGCGGAAAATATAAGATCACTTCAGTGTCTCACGCTGCTGTATCAATATCCACGGGAGCTAAATTACATTCAGGTATTCCTAAAATGAAGTCTGTTGCAAAATGAAGGGTATAATTTTCTTGAAATCCGACGTTTCTTATTACGAACTTCAGTATCATATCCATAAACCTCACAAAACTTCGCTTATAACCTTGTAAAATCCTGAAAAGGTACATTAATAGCTGGTTGTTCCAAGCCCATTACAATGCCAACGCAGTTCATGACTTCACCACAACTCCATACAACAACTCTCTGTAGCCAGCCTATTACCAAAGACAACCATGATACAAAGATAATTTTGAAAAGTGTTACATTGATATTAAAATGTAAACTGTGACATTGATTCGCGTACATTTAAAATCTGAATTTCAGCTGTTTTTACAAAGTATAATTTGCATTAATATTTAGAAATAATATTTTGACCTGTGCTGTTTGAATTAACCGTAAGAATGTCTGCACGACCAGTTTGTTAGAGTGCAAATATTTTTGTATGAAAAGCATACCGAATATTTTCATAACTATACAATATGGTAAAGCAGGGGTAGCCAAGATTTTGGCTTGCAGGCCATCCACGAGACTGAATGCCAATTTGCCTTGCTTCACATTTCCCCCACAACCACACCACGCTGTCTGAGTGCAAGGAGAGGGAACAGGGGAAAACAGAGTGTGCGTCGCATTTAAATAGCAGTGCAGTCGCAATGCGACTTGGTTTTATATTTTACATTTCTCAGCAACATTGATCAAAACCAAACAAATTTTCAATATTAAAATATTATCTTTGGCGTGCTGAAGACATTATATAATTTTTATCTGGTACAAACTACCAGCATACGAACAGACGCAGACAATTTCACATAGTTTCTCACACAATTTGCCACATAATCGTGACCTAATTAGTTTCATAATCGAAAAAGGTCTTTCATACAAATATGTCGATCGAAATATTGGAGCATTTTTGCAAGATCATCGATGAGACTTGAAAAATGTACCTGAGCAAAGTAAGTAGACATCCTGGACAGTTTTAATGTAAAATATTTGTAATTGAAACTGCATCTGTCTTCCAGGTCACTCATTTACGTCTGCACATGTACAGTGTGATTTCAACTGAACCAGCAAACGGTCTCGAAAACACCTCGAAAAGAGATTTAAGATTGACAATAACTTCAAAACGTTTATAAAAATATCCTTTTAATTATTGTAAGGCCACAATAAAGTCTTCAAAGCTCACAGTTTCTCTAATGCCAGTAGGCTTAGGGAACAGTACCGTCCTTGCCAGAGTGTGTCCCTTCTACAGCGCGATTTTCTTTTTAAATGCATGCCCACCAAATCATAAAGAAATTACCTTGCAATGTTTTACTGTGGACAGTGTGCAGTCAAATCCACTTAAAATGCGAAGGATGTTCTAATTTTCGTTCCTGCACTTCACTTTCCTTCATAAATTCAACAATAGCAAATTTTAAGTCGAAAAATCGTTCCAGTCATACCCCTTGATTTAACCAACATTACTTTGCAGTAATATATAAAGTCTTCCATACTCTTTGTTCACTTCCATTGAAAACTGTTGCAACTGACAGTGGACTAATGGGTGCGACTTCAGAAATTTTACTGTGATACCACCAATCTCTTCAACTACTCCAAATTTAGCACAAAATACGTCTTGATGTACAGAACAATGAATCCTGTCTATCGATCGTTGTAATTTCTTGCTCTTTCATTGTTATCTAGAAGTTTAAATTCCCGCTGCATGTCTTTGGCAGCAAATTAGCAGTACCCATCGCTTATGCGAATTCTCATCCCTCTCTACTGTCACTCCCATCCATTTTAAAGGGTTGTGTAGACAGATCGATACACTGCCTCTTTTTGCGTGAAAGCCACTGGACCTGTGAACATACTTCATATCAGAACAAATAGCGAAAGCTAAACAGCGCTGACACCACGATTCTTCCGAACTCAGGAGTGTTGTCCCTACTGAAAAATGCCGCACCGCATTACTAAATGACATGTTGCGCTGTTCCGTGAACTTCCGAGAAGGACCGAGCAAACCCAAGGGACAGGCCGGGGCTTGCCACGCCCGGGCCCGCACACGCTGCACGCGTCAAGTTTGGTATGCCGTCGCCGGTCCTGCGGTAAAGAAATAGAAATAATGGATAATTACGATAAAAAGCAACTCTCCAGCAACAGCAGAGGATTACGCGAATATCGACAGAATGTGGTTTCGTGCGATTCATCAAAGGTGACACTGGCGTCAGTAGAGTCAATATGGAGGACAGAAAATTACCCTCAGGTTGTTGAAAGGTACACCATCACAAAATTCAGCTCAAGTCTGCTTCGAGACAAGTGCAGGTAAAGCCACAACAGAAACCAAACCCGAATGCCGAAAACAACAAGCTACTCATATTTGTAGCTCTCTTAGAGAAACTAAAGTGAATGATTAGAGGTTTCAAATTACCGGAGGTGCTGCACAGGCCCTGATTGTTATTTAATTATTTAATTTTTTCCACAAGGGAAACTGATACAGAAAACAAACTTTTATATTTAAAGAAAAAAAGTTGAATACCTCGCCATATGTACAGTACTGCACTCACGTGACGAACGTATACTAGAAAACTTGACACTCTCTACATTAAATTGACGTGACGAGAGTATTCTAGAAATCTTGACACTATCAACATTAAACTGATTACAGTAATGAATGCTCGCAGGTTGACAAACAGAGAAATATGGAATCAGCAGCTCAATAACGTTGTACATTATCGGAAAATAAAAGTAAGAAAAGTACTAAATGACACACACGTCCAGTTTGAAACAGTAGAGCACAGCGCACTAAATTAACATTCTACATCCTCTAGGGTAAAGCTAAACACAATATCCACCTCTCTTCAGGCGTCCCTCAACTTGCTCATAGCTTTCCATAAATGTAGTCTCAATGTTTCCGTTTCTTATTCTCGTCAAGAAAGGAAATCCTTGCAAGATATTTACTCCGAACTCTATAGGTGTGACTGATTAGGGTGAGTAAGCAACTATCCACTCTCGTAGCTGACTACGGATTGTAACAAGGAAAACCAGCCGTTCGTGTAAGCTGATACATTACTTTCGTCACCCAAAGGTATCATTCAATGGGTAACTGTCCCGCAGCTCTCAGCTTCGAGGTATACATGCATCACTGCAAATCAAACTCACGAAACGTGATGAGATTGATGTGTGAAATATGACTAATACGTCTTGTAGGTTGGGCAAATGCGTGCTCGATAGCAGTTACCAAGTTCCGAGGTCGGTACGCAGTTGTTAATGGGTTTTACTTTGGCAGATATGTATTTTATCTCTGGCAGAGCCTGGTGAGAAGCGAGTCGTCTGGATAAGTCGGTCTTCAGAGAAAGGCGAATAACAACAAAAGGACCGAGGGCACGAAGCACATTGTTTCTCAGATCACTCTTCGAAGTGCTGACAGCAGTACTATGAAGCACACGCCTGTAGCAGTTTTCGGTGGTTACAAAGCATCCTTCATCTGTGAATGGTATTAGGTCCTTTGTGACCCTGCAGCTATAATAGTAGGATATTTGATTGTTTTCTGGAAATTGTGTTAAATGATTCATTATGTCATTTTACGCTCCTAACATGCTTTTTTCCTCTTGAATTTCAGTGTTCGTATATAAAAACGAAAATGAAATTCAAATAATTTGAAAGCTCGCTAAAACGCTCCATTCGAGTAAGCTCGCTGCTCCTGCTGTCATAAAGCTCATTCACAGCGATATCTTGTTTTGGAATTTACATTTCGGAAAATGGGTTACAAATAGTGTGTAGTACTATACTGTACAAATACATCTACAAAAACTCCTGGAAAGTAGTTTTTGAGCGTTCCAGAGAATGAGTGGTTGCACTGTACCGGTAAATTGCCACCAAGTAGCCGCACAAATTCGCGAACTTAATTAAAAATGTGCTGCACTGTGAAGTTGACATTACTTTCGTTCCGAGATATGCTTTCTCATTGTACAACGAAGAATATCGTCATTCAAAGAAATTAAACTCTTAGTGAAAATTATCGTTTTAGCCAAACCGATCTAAATTGTTCGACAACTTCGTTGTTAGACGGTAGACCGCCGAAATGCATAAGATGATGTCCAGAGATCGCTGGATTGAATCCAATCAAAGATAATATTTTAACTTATTTGTAAAAACGAATCGACAGTTTTCTCATACGAAAACCAAATCACAATTACAAAACTTCACCACACCGATCAGAAACAGAATATTATTGTGTTTTTCTTGCTGTATATATGAGGTTACATTTACAGTCGCTGTTCACACACGCCGCATTCAGAAAGATATTTTCCAGTTAATGTAACCACACGTATTTTACTTTATTGGAAACAATGTTTTTTTATCTTTGTACTGTCCAGCTAAGATCCTTATTGTGCAAACTTTTGAAGTATCATCATCTTACTTAAAGATGAAGTAAGTTTGCTTTGGACACTGACGTAAGTTTATACTCACAAACACTTCACAGCCCTTACGTGTATGTTACCTGCATGTTGCACATGGTTTATATCCGTCCGTATAGAGAACCTAATCGTCCTACACCTCTTTGTACCGTGGAAGAATCGTGATATTTTCACTATTAGCAGTGCTTACCAAAAAAGTCAACTGTTTTTTCGCGAAGTGAATGTATTTTTCCTCTGTTGTCCATTTCTCAGACTAAGATTAATGTGAAGCTGTATATAAAATATCCCACCATCGAAGCAACTACTACAATGAGTTCTTGCTATCGCTATTCTTGTATTTCGTCTAAAACTTTTAATAACACGTGACCTCTTTACTTACAGGCAGCTGCGCTATCCGTTGCGTCACAGAGCGCTTGCTGGGCAGTCTCTCTATGCTCAGTAACTTCTACAGAGGAAACCAGCACTAACTTTGCCAAGAATAATTTTATTGTGCCTTTAGTCGTAGCTCATGACTGACAGTCGGCAATCTAGTTATAATATACCGACCAATTTCAGAAGTTTTACAATTCCTCAGTTTTGAGCGAGTTTAATGATGTTGCAGGGAGCAAGGAAAAAAATGTTCGCTGTCGCACATATCGCCGCTCTAAGTGAGTGGAATATAAAAGCATCAACTTTCGCTACGTTTCCACTATTAGCGTTCAGAAAATTCCTTTCTACTTTTACTTAAAAGCTATAGTGGCGTTTTCCATCATTAAATAGCGTAACTGCTTGTAGAAAAAGTACGTAAAAACACCGTCACTTCGTCTAACATTCCTAACATTCCTATAACACTCGTACAGCTTCGTTTTTACTCTAGCCTGTGACGTCACCAGAGCGTCAGCCAGTAACAGAGCGTTTTCGATCACGTGACCAAATCTTGATATTTAATGATTTCTAAGCTTTAATTAATTAAAAATAACACATATTTTGTCAGAATCTGGACCGTAAATGCTATTTAAATGTTATGAACAACTAGAATGACAATAATTCGAACCATATTTTTAACGTAGGAAAATAGCCTATTGCTCCAATAACAAATAAAACAAAAAAATAAGCAAAACTACATACATCTCAGTGTTACAGCTACTACTACTTTTCTGTTAAGGTTGTGGCTTCTAGAACATTTTATTATCGTGTATGAACGTACGAATGACCTCAGACTGGATGTGTTCCATTCTAGGATATTTTACAGTGGACACCCGCACTCAAAAAAAATCACAAGGATGGCTGCAGCTCCCGAAGGCCTACAACACCATCTGGGATAGAGAGATAATGTCACCAAAGTCACCTGATGCTGTAGTGTCCCGTATGTGTTTCAAAATAATACCACAAGTGACATGAATAAATAATGACTCCTCTACTCTCACCAAGGAAATCATGACTAGCAATGTCGTTGAATCCCAAACATAAAATTCATCGTACTGCTCTCATTATAACGCCATATACCAACTAGTGATAACTTGTATGATATTGCCATTATTGTTATTACAACCCTCTCCTATGTTCCAAGTGCTACGAGTGATTGGAGTTTATCTAATACAGTTGATGAAACATGTAGAAAGAATTCAAGGACGCATATGAAGGTAACCTCGGTAAAAAGAATCTCTTCTCAGTTGAAAACCAAATGATACTGAGTTACAGAATAATATCTCAAAAAATATTCGCAGCAGTAACGCACAAATTCGAAATACGTTTGTCATTTCTACTTCTAAGGAATTGCTTTATAATGGCGCGGCTTCATCAACAGATCATCCTCGTATGCTCCTCAACTGAATAAGTAATGCCGCGTGAATTGTAAATCTGGATGGTGGTGCGAATTCTGCCATTCTTGAATAAAGCACCAGGGCCTTAACGAATTTACAACTTTTCGAACGTCTAAGGTGCAATAGAAAAAGAAATATTCTTTCTCTTAGGATTAATTAACTCCAGCAATTTGGCTATTACAAATTCTGAATACACGAGAAGTGTCCCTGACATCATTTGGATAAACAGCAGGATTGGTGAGATATTACATCGATGAAAATGATGATTCTCGACAGAGGCAGTAAAAGTGATAATTTCAGCCACAAATTGCTAAGAAGGTATGTGGATATTACCGTGGAGTCGGTGTTACAAACTATATTGGTAGGTTGTATGGTCGGATCGTAAAAGCAGGACAGAGGGTATGTTGTTGGACATTGAAGAGCAAAGTGAATTCCAGAGGTATGATATTTTAACGACAATATTTTTTGTATTAAGACAAGTAATAGCAAGGAGGCAGTAATGAAATCTGAGCAGCCATTTAGTGTTCATAGATCTCGAGAATGCGTATGACACAGTGCCGCTGAAAGAACTATTTGAAATCCTAAGGGGAGTGAGCTTGAAAATACATATTTTAGAAATAATGCGACCTATAAAAGTCTGCAGAGTGTGTAGTCAGGAAAGTGGGGAATAAAATTTCATCACAGCCATTCAAAATTACAAATACAACGATTAGGAAAATGTCCCAGATTCAAGAAAGCACCAGATATATATAGAACAGAAGAAGGCACATCGCTTGGCATAGACATACAATGCGAATAACAGATGTCAGATGACCAAAGAAGGAGAAGAGGATGACGGGTAACCTGGTTAGATGTGATACAGGAGGCCATGAGAAAAAGAGAAATTGAACAAGACGAGGAAGCACTGGAAGACAATAACAGATGGCGACATACACGATGTGTTCAAAAGTATCCGTACACCGCCAAAAACATACATTTTTCATATTAGGTGAATTGTACTGCCACCTACTGTGAGGTACTTCATATCAGCAACCTCAGTTGTGTCCGCCCCAGTAGCTGAGTGGTCAGCGTGACGGATTGCCGTCCTCTGGGCCCGGGTTCGATTCCCGGCTGGGTCGGAGATTTTCTCCGCGCAGGGACTGGGTGTTGTGTTGTGTTCATCATCATTTCATCCCCATCCGGCGTGCAGGTCGCCCAATGTGGCGCCGAATGTAATAAGACCTGCGATATGGCGGCCGGACCTGCCCCGCGGGGGGCCTCCCGGCCAATGACGCCAAACGCTCATTTCCATTTCCACCTCAGTTGTCACTAGACATCGTGAAAGAGCAGAATGGGATGCTCCGCGAAACGTGGTCAAGTTATTGGGTGTCACTTGTGTCATCCATCTATAGACGAGATTTCCACACTCCTAAACATCCCTAGGTCCACTGTTTCCGATGTGATAGTGAAGTGTAAGCGTGAAGGAACACGTACAGCACAAAAGCGTACAGGCCAACCTCGTCTGGTGACTGACAGAGACCGCTGACGGTTGAAGAGGGTTGTAATAGTGATAGGCAGACATCTATCCAGACACACAGGCATTCCAAACTTCATCAGGATCCACTGCAACTACTATGACAGTTAGGGGAGAGCTGAGAAAACTTGGATTTCATGGTCGAGCGGCTGCTCATAAGCCACACATCTCATTGGTAAATGCCAAACGACGCCTCACTTGGTGTAAGGAGCATTACCATTGGACGATTTAACAGTGGAAAAACTTAGTGTGGAGTGACGAATCACGTTACACAGTGTGGTGATCCGATAGCAGGATGTGGGTATGGCTAATGACCGGTGAACATCATCTGCCAGTGTGTGTAGTGCCAACAGTAAAATTCGTAGGCGGTGGTGTTATGGTGTGGTAGTGTTTTTCATGGAGGGGGCATGCACCCCTTGTGGTTTTGCATGGCACTATCACAGCACAGGCCTACATTGATGTTTTAAGCACCTTCTTCTTTCCCACTGTTGAAGAGCAATTCGGGGATGGTGATTGCATCTTTCAACACGATCGAACACCTCTTCATAATGCACGGCCTGTGGCGGAGTGGTTACACGACAATAACATCCCTGTAATGGGCTAACCTGCACAGAGCCCTGACCTGAATCCTATAGAACACCTTTGGGATATTTTGGAACGCCGACTTCGTGCCAGGCCTCATCAACCGACATCGATACTTCTCTTCAGGGCAGCACTCCTTGAAGAATGGGCTATCATTCCCCAAGACACTTTCCAGCACCTGTTTGAACGTATGCCTGCGAGAGTGGAAGCTGTCATCAAGTCTAAGGGTGGACCAACACCATATTGAATTTCAGCATTACCGATGGAGGGCGCCACGAAATTGTAAGTCATTTTCAGCCAAGCGTCCCGATACTTTTGATCACATAGTGTATGTGTGGGTAGCGCGACAGCTATAGTAACTCCACAGCGGAGAGACAGAAAGAGCTTCCCTAAAAATGGCTAAAATCAGAACAGCTAGATGTTCCATAGTAAACACAATTAATCCTCAACGAAAAATACCGAACTACCAAAACAGAGTCCATTTTCTCTAAACGTAACATGCCTCCTGCTATGGTTGTTAGGGATGAATGTATCTGTGGAGTATGGTTGCGTTTGAGTTTTTGTGGATTATTATGAGATTCCAAGAAAATAAGAGTTATTTATATCTGGTGCCAACATATACCCTACTACTCTATAATGACAAATGACCACAGAAATTGATAGCTAATTTCAGTGAACGTGACACCATAAACACTTACCCTCACTCCGGGAAGCACTGCAAACGGATCTGATGATTAACCCAGGATACTGAAAAACAGTCTAGTAATCTGGAACTGAATACTGCAGCCTCTCCTCACCATGCCTGCTAAGCACGGGTGACGAACATTTCTACCACCAACAGGCTTCTGACTCTATAAAAACAGCACAAATGTGATAAACATTTTCAAACAACATAAAATCATGTGAAATCGTTTCTGTGGCGGGAACGTGTAACTGCTTATCCCTGAAAACTCATGACGTGTTTGCACCCACGCCATCACGAAATTCAGCTCAAGTCTGTTCCGAGGCATGTGCAGGTGAGGTAACAAAGATAAAAAACAGAAACAATTACAGGCTAGATACACTTGTAGCTAAGTTAGGAAAACTGAAGTACACGCCTAGAAACTTGGTAGTGCGTTAAGAAATATATGAGGTGTTGCGCATGTCATGATCAGTCTTTACTGCTTTAATATTTTACAAGATGGGAGACTGATACATATATGAAATTTTACACTTCGTTGGAGCAATTCGTGCATTTAAGGTAAGCAAGATGTGGAGGAGTTACCCATACATGAAGTAGTCCATTCAGTGACACACACACAGTCCACTAGACGGAGATATACTAGAAAATCTTATACGCTCAACATTAACCTGACTGCAGCAATGACCGTAAAATGGTGAATTAACAGCTCAGTAATGTCGTGCATTAGCGAAATAGTGTTTCCCGTTCTCACGAACGAATGAAATTCCTTCACGATGCTTATTCTTAGCTCGATACGTGTGATTCATTAGTGTAAACCGGAACCTGTTCTCTTTGGAAGTGGGCCATGTATAGCAATAATGGAAACCAGCACTTTGTGTAGGCTGAAACATGACTCCCACAGGTCAAAGGAATGAATTTAAGGGTCTAGCTGTCGTACCGTTATGGTAAAAATGCGTCGTTGCAAAGCTAACACAAGGAACGTGATAGGATTGACGCATAAGGGGAGTGCTCAGTGCAGTTACTACATTCCATGCGTCGATATCCGCATGCTGCTAGGATTTATCTTGGCAGATATGACTTTCGCCTCTGACATAGCCTGGTCAATATGACATCATCTCGGATGTGTCAGGGAATGGCTTTGAACTACTCTTGACGCTTTCAAGCGTTTTACAATACTGCATGACGTGAAAAAGAATGCTTCCTAAGCCTCTCACCACAGAAATCATAATTAGCAATGTCATCGTATCCTGAAGATCAAGTCTGTCCTACTACCCTCAAAATCATGCCATACTGTATCCAGTGACAACTCAGATAAAACTGCAATTAATCTTTTACAACCTTATACCGTGTCCTAAGTGATTTTGTTCAGCTGAGTTAATGAAACGTGTATAAGAAAAACAGTTATGCTTATGAAGGTAAACTCAATATCGCAATCTCTTTACAACTGAAAATCATATGATACTCAATCACAAGATCACAATTCACAACATATTCATAACAGTTATGCATAAAATTCGTAATACTATAAACTTCTTCTTTATACACACTGAGACATACACACGCGCAAAAACTACGTACCCTGCAGAAATTATCCAAATGGGACGGAAATCGGCAGCTGTGATGTACGTGTGCAGACAAACGAATGATTACAATTTCAGAAAAAAAATTGCCTGATTTACTCAAGTGAAAGAACTGTAGAAACTGATCAAGACTATAAAGCGTTGGTCCACTTCTGGCCATTATGAAGCAGTTATCCGGCTTGGCATTGATTGATACAGTTGCATTATGTCCTCCTGCGGGATATCGCTCAAAATTCTGTCCAGTTGGTTTGTTAGATCGTCAAAATCCAGAGTTATCAGGAAGGACCTGTCCATAATGCTCCAGGCGTTCCCAACTGGGGAGAAATCTGACAACTCTGTTGGCCATAGGTGTGGTTTGACAAGCAAGAAGACAAGCAGTAGACACTCTCGCAGTGTGCGGGCGGGAATTATCTTGCTGGAATTTAAGCCCAGGGTGGCTTGCCATGAACGGCCACAAAACGAGGAGTTGGAATGTCGTCGAAGTACGGCTGTGCAGTAAGGGTGCCCCAAATGACAACGAAAGGGGTACTGCTATGAAACGGCACATCACACCTGGCCCACAGTCGGGTTGGTATCCCACCACTGTCCGAGGCGTCTCCAGGCACGTCTTCGTTCTAGAATCTCATTGACAGGAGTAGAATTGTCTTCAGTGATGAACCCCGCTTCTGCAGGTGGTGGCTCATGTCGGTATCAATGACGTGTGTCGCTTTGGATCGGAGCAGATTCTGTCTGGTTTCGGGTGGCTAGCGGAAATGGTAAAGACTGCCAGTCTTGCTTCCAAGGTTAAGGCGGAGCTCACCACTGCAGCATCGTCGATAGAACCGACTGTGGTCCTTTAATGCAGAGCCGAGTGCAGGGTCTGAATCAGAGGCTCAGGCGGTTCTGTGACCGTGTAGGCTGCACATTCCTTGACTTGCGCCATCGGGTGGTGGGTTTCCGGGTTCCGCTCAGTAGGTCAGGAGTCCACTACACACAGGAGGCGGCTACACGGGTAGCGGGGGCTGTGTGGAAGGGACTGGGCGATTTTTTAGGTTAGAGGGTCTCAGGGAACCACAGAAGGGACATCCGTCTAAAAGTGGGCAGGTAAAACAGAGTAAGGTAGTTGTAGAAACGTTTGGTATTGTAGTTGTAAGTTGTCGTAGCTGTGTTGGGAAAGAACTAGAGCTCCAAGCCCTAATAGAAAGCACTGAAGTTCAATTAGTTGTAGGTACAGAGAGCTGACCAAAGCCGGAAATAAGTTCAGCCAAAATTTTTTCAAACGATCTGACAGTGTTGAGAAAGAATAGATTAAATACAGCTGGTGGTGGAGTACTTATTGCTGTCAGAGTTAGTTCGCCTTGTAGCGAAACTGAAGTAGATAGTTCGTGTGAAATAGTATGGGTAGAGGTTATACCTGACTATCGGACTAAACTATTAATGGGATCGTTTTACCGACCCCCCAACTCAGAAGATATGGTTGCTGAACAGTTCAAAGAAAACTTGAGTCTCATTTGAAATAAGTACCCCGCTCATTCTATTATAGTCGGTGGCGACTTTAATCTACCCTCGATATGCTGGAAAAATTGTACGTTTAAAGCCGGCGGCAGGCATAAAACGTCATCCGAAATTGCACTGAATGCTTCCTCAGAAAGTTATTTTGAACAATCAGTTCCTGAGCCCACTCGAAGCGTAAATGGTTGCGAAAGCATACTTGACCGTTTAGCAACAAATAATCCTGGACAAATAGTGAGTATTGTGACGAATACAGGGATTAGCGACCACAAGGCAGTTGCTCCTAGGCTGAATACCGTAACACCTACAACCATCAAAAAGAAACGGAAAGTATGATGAAAGTATGATGAAACTATGATGAAAATGCTCTTAACCCCTTTTTAAGAGACAGTCTTCACTCCTTCCGATCTGATCATGTAAGTGTAGAAAAGTTGTGGAATGTTTTCAAAGAGATAGTATCGACAGCAATTGAGACATATATTTACCACATAAATTAATAAGTGATGATACTGATCCCCAATGGTACACAAAACGGGTCAGATCGTTGTTTCAGAAGCAGCGAAAAAAACATACCAAATTTAAAAGAACGCAAAATCCCCAAGATTGGCAAAGTTTTACAGAAGTTCGAAAAATGGCGTGTACTTCAATGCGAGATGCTTTTAATAATTTCCACAACGAAATCTGGCAGAAAACCCAAAGAGATTCTGCTCATACATGAAGCATACCAGTGGCAAGACGCAAACAATACCTTCACTGCGTGATAACAACGGTGAAGTCACTGATGACAGTGTCACTAAAGCAGAGTTATTAAACACGGTTTTCCGAAACTCCTGCACCAAAGAAGACGAAGTAAATATTCCTGAATTCCAGTCAAGAACAACTGACAAGATGAGATACATAGAAGTAGATATCCTTGGTGTAACAAAGCAGCTTAAATCACTTAATAAAAACAAGACCCCCGGTCCAGATTGTATACCAGTCCGGTTCCTCTCAGAGTGTGCTGATGAAATAGCTCCGTATCTAGCAATTATATGCAACCACTCGCTCACAGAAAGATCTGTACCGAAAGGCTGGAAAATTGCTCAAGTCACACCAATACCCAAAAAGGGAAGTAGGAGTAATCTGCTGAATTACAGGCCTATGTCACTAACGTCGATTTGCAGTAGGGTTTTGGAACATATACTGTATTCGAACATTATGAAGTACCTCGAAGAAAACGATTTATTGACACATAGTCAGAACGGTTTCAGAAAATATCGTTCTTGTGAAACACAACTAGCTCTTTATACTCAAGAAGTAATAAGTGCTATCGACAGGGGATGTCAAATTGATTCCATATTTTTAGATTTCCGTTCCACACAAGCGTTTTCTAACCAAACTGCGTGCCTACGGAGTATCGCCTCTGCTGTGCGACTGGATTCGTGATTTCCTGTCAGAAAGGTTACAGTTCGTAGTAATAGACGGAAAGTCATCGAGTAAAACAGAAGTAATATCCGGCGTTCCCCAAGTATGTGATATAGGCCCTCTATTGTTCCTGATCTGTATTAACGACATAGGAGAGAATCTGAGTAGCCGTCTTAGGTTGTTCGCAGATGATGCTGTCATTTACCGTCTTGTAAAGTCATCAGATAATCAAAACGACTTGGAAAATGATTTAGATGAGATATCTGTATGGTGCGAAAAGTGGCAATTGACCCTGAATAAGGGAAAGTGTGAAGTTATTCACATGAGTACTAAAAGAAACCAGCTAAATTTCGATTACGCGATAAGTCACACAAATCCGAAGGCTGTAAATTCAAATAAATACTTAGGGGTTACAATAACAAATACCCTAAACTGGAACGATCACATAGATAATATTGTGGGTAGAGCAAACCAAAGACTGCGATTCATTGGCAGAAAACTCAGAAGGTGCAACAGGTCTACTAAAGAGACTGCTTACACCACGCTTGTCCGCCCTATTCTGGAGTATTGCTGTGCAGTGTGGTATCCACATCAGGTGGGACTGATGGATGACATCAAAAAAATTCAGAGAAGGGCAGCTCGTTTTGTATTATCGCGAAATGGGGGAGATAGTGCCACAGACATGATACGTGAATTGGAGTGGCAATGATTAAAACAAAGGCGTTTTTCGTTGCGACGGGATCTTCTAATGCAATTTCAATCACCAGTTTTCTCCTCTGATTGTGAAAATATTCTGTTGGCACCCACCTACATTGGGAGAAATGATCATCACGATAAAACAAGAGAAATCATGGCCCGCACAGAAAAATTTAAGTGCTCGTTTTCCCGCGTGCCGATCGAGAGTGGAACGGTAGAGAGACAGCTTGAAGGTGGTTCATTGAACCCTCTGCCCGGCACTTTACTGTGAATAGCAGAGTAATCACGTAGATGTAGATGAACTGAGTCCCGATTATAAGTGAAGGCGTGTCTGGAGACGCCCAGAACAGCGTTGGGCTAACACCTTGACTGTCGCCTGCAATGCAACCCGGCAGCAAGGAGTGATGGTCTGGGTGGCCATTTCTTTTCTTAGCAGGGCCCCTTTGGTTGTCATCCGCGGAACGCTTACAGCGCAGCGGTGTGTCGACGATATTCTACACCCCGTTTCGTTGTGCTTCATGACATGCTATCCTGGGCTTACAAGAAAGCAAGAGAACGCCCGCCCGCACACGCTGAGAGTTTCTACTGCTTGTCTTCATGCTTGTCAAACCTAACTTGGCCAGCATGGTCGCCGGATTTCTCCCAAACTGAGAACATCGGGAGCATTGTGGGCACGGCTGTTCAATTATATATGTATATGTATGTAAATTCCTAAGGGACCAAACTGCTGAGGTCATTGGTCCCTAGTCTTACACACTACTTAAACTAACTTAAACTAACTTATGCTAAGAACAACACACAAACCCATACTCCAGGGAGGACTCGAACCTCCGTCGGAATGGCCTGCACAATCTGTGACACTCCGCCTCTAACCGCACGGCCACTCCGAGCGGCGCTGTCCAGTCAGCTCGGGATTTTAAAGATCTAACGCACTAGCTGGACAGAATTATCAGGAAGACAGCCGACAACTGCATCATTCAATGTCAAGCCTAATAATTGTTTGCATAAGGGCCAGAGGTGAACCAACGCGTTATTCACTCCTTCGAGTAGTGAAGCACTTCCTATTGAATAAATGATCAAATTTTTCTGAAATTGTAATCATTTGTTCGTCTGTACATGTACATCACATCTACCAATTTCCGTCCCGTTCGGATAATTCCTTTGAAGTGCATCTTTCTTTTTCTTCATTTCCTTAGAGTGTATATCAAGCGGATTAGTTGGAACTAAAGTAAAATATACAGTTCCAGACGAAAAGTGATGCACTCGTAAGTGGAAGAGTAAACGAAAAGGAACTTCATGAGTGAGTAGGTAAATGACGCTATTCCAGTGAGCACGAAACCGGTTTAAATTAATGAGAATGTCTGCACCATGAGCAGGTCGCCGCCTTACACAGCAAACATCAACAGTACTAACATATAACACCGGTGCGCTAGCACACAAAAATTTCTTCAGTGTAACACACCCTGGTGCATGGAAGCCAGCAACAAAATGGCGCGCTAGGTGAGAGATCAGTCGCAGCAATCTGTCCGCTATTTGCTCGCGCTGATAATTCAGGTGCGGAAGTGCATCATATGGCTTTCAACGCACCGCTGTTCATGACTGAATGCCCAGCCTACGGTTCAGTCATGTCGAAGGCATGCAACAATGTGTAACCTCATCATGGCATATTTACACAACCGAACTGAGCTCGCAGTCAGCGATGTAACAATGAAACTTCCATCGACTGGCCGCAACGAGAGTCTGGAAGGAGATATTGTTTGGTGGCTATTACACACACACACACACACACACACGAACGCAAGCACGCAATGATAATAGCAGCATCTGTACAAGGAGAAGCTGAGAACAGAAAACGTGATTTCTAACACACTTTCCAGAGTTGGCGTCATATATCAGCCAATACATTTCAACGAGCTGGCAAAAACGTAGTTGAAGGATGCATAATTAGAGAACTTGTTGGAAGGAACATTGGCACTGCACATGGATCTTGTCGGCACCCTACTTGTTATTTACAATTTCCACTATTGTCTGACAGTGACCGAAACGTTCAAGAGGTGGCCAGAAGTTCTACATGGTCTAGTCATATTAATGTGACCACCGCTTATGATCGACGTCAACGTGCAGTAATCACTCACAGACGGCAGATGGCAGCACTAGCAGTGGACGGTATACAAGCGCAGAGAAAGTGAAAAACGGTGCAGTCATTGTCATAATGCAGAAACGGGGTGATTTATCAGAATTCCAGAAGTGAATGATCATTGGCTTTGGAGCCAGGGGTGGAAGCATTTCCGAAACGCTAGGTTAGTAAACCGTTCGCTTGCCGCCGTGGTTAAAGTATACCGTGCATAGCAAAATAGCACTATCCAAAACCGCGCAGAAGAAAGTATGGTGCATCACAGGCCATAGATGAGAGGGATGAAGGACGGTTGCGGAGATGTGTACGGACGCTAGACAAGCAACTGTTGACAACTAATCTCCCAAATGAACCAAGGCGCTGCCAATAGCGTCTCCTCAACGGCTGTTTAATGAACGTGTGTTGGACTCTGCAGTAGTCGCCTGGTTCATGCATCCATGCTGACAGCTGTTCATCGCTGAAGAAGGCTGAAATTTGCACGCCAGTACCACAACTGGACCTCTGAGTGGTGATATGTAACCTTTTCAGATGAATCAAGTTCTATGCTCCATCGGACAGATGGGTATTGGCATGTATGGCTTCTGAAAGCAGACGGTTCAGATCGGAGGAGGGAGTATTATGGTCTGGGGAATGTTTCCGTGGCATTCCCTGGGTGACTCGTCAGCTTGAAAGGGACGCTGGATCAACGCCAGTATACATCTATCCTTAGGGCCTATGTTCACACCTACTTGCCTCAGCACGATGGCATCTACGAGCAGGATAATGCATCATTTCTCACGGTTCACAGTGTATGTGGATGGTTCGAAGAGCAAAAGGATGAGTTTACTGTGCTTTCTTGGACACCAGACTCCCAGGATTCAAACCCAGTCAAGAATCTGTGAGGCCACCTCGATCTTCCTGTTCGCGTCACGGATCCTCAAATGAGAAACCTGCTCAGATGGCCAACGCATTGGACTCAGCAGGCCTCCACACCCCTGTTAGTACCTTCCATTACCTCACTGACTCTGTTCCTACATGTCTTGCAGCGGATCACGCTGCAAAAGGTGGTTACTCAAGCATTTGACAAGTGGTCACAATAAGTGACTGGACAGTGTATTATTTCAACATCTTGAAGAGAGTGTGGTGCACGCATTTTCTTTTGCTTTTCGGCTGCCAAGAACAGCTGACAATCGACCAAGGTCGCCAATGGGAGGTAGAGGTCTACCGTTCCATGAGGTGACTGTCCAGCATTCACATCTGAAGAATTACACCGCATCATGCAACTTCAAGTGGTGTATCGTAATGCTATCATCCATCTCTCTTAGTCGTTATCATATGTGTTGGTGGACACACTCCCACTAATAGTGCTAGGAATAAGCAGCATGCTGCTGGAGGACTGTCAGTCGCTGCAGCAGATCTCATATATGGTGAACTCTGCAGTTGACGAGTGAGATCTTTCTCCCGTCCGCCATACCTGCCTGCACAACTCCCTAGATTCTTAACGTCCGGAAAAACATGGAAGAGTTGAGATCGATGCCTGCTTCGTATAATAACAAACTAGTGGCGTTAGTTTTCACGGTCTGGCCACGACGAAACATGCATTTCTGCTCAGCGGTCCCTTATATAAAGCTTTGCAGCCGCCTTACCACGATCCCTAACCACTCATGGAACCAGATGACAGGAAGCTTAATCTTCAGGTAAACGGGGAAACAAATACATACCGGAATACTGAAGACATCGCTGAAACACCAGCCACTACCACATGCCCACTGTGTAACCCGACAATCAGCAGCTCAGACATAGGCCGCTGCAAGGCACCAGTGTTGTGTCGTGCCACACGTCTAGAGAAGAAGAAGAAGAAGAAGAAGAAGATGATGATGATAATGCAACTGTGGTGATACGATACGGTCGGCGAGTATGAGGCCGCCTGCACTCACAGGTGATTAGTAAACTAACAATTATATATTAGCGCTGTGTCTATATTTGACAGTGTCTGTGAAGTTCGATGCAGTTTATCTTCCGAACAATGCATCGATCTTTACAGACACTGTCAAATATAGACATTGCACTAATATATTTCATATCAAAGCCAAGATAATCTGACAAGAAAACTACATACGTCTTTTCATGTACGGGAATCATCTAATTGTCGCTCTGGCCGAGCGGAACCGTGCTGCTGCTACGGTCGCAGGTTCGAATCCTGCCTCGGGCATGGATGTGTGTGATGTCCTTAGGTTAGTTAGTTTTGAGTAGTTCTAAGTCTAGGGGACGGATGACCTCAGATGTTAAGTCCCATAGTGCTTAGAGCCATTTGAACCATCTAATTGTGCGAGCATTATGGGGAGCACACGCTGGGACAATAGGGAAGTTTGGGCCTGTTCGGGAAGCGTGCTCGGATAGCTGCAGCGGCTAAGGCGATAGCTCGTGTAGAGTAGAAAATCCGGGTTCGAGTCTTGATCCTGCGCAATTTCTCACTATTTTCCAGTTGTACCGTACTTGCAATTTTCGAATACATTTCACGATAACTACTATTGCTTATTTCTTCATGCAAGGAGAGTGGTGTGTCGGTCCTAGCGCCCCACTTTTTCACACCTCGAAACCGGCAAAATGGGAACAAGGATTTAACAGATATCGTGGCAGACTACTGTGCCAGTCTGCACCCAGCCGATGTACTGGCCAGAAGGGAGCTATTCTGCGTACAGTTATGAAAATATAGGCGTGTGCTTCCAAATATCGTCCAAGCGCATTAGTACCAGATAGCGTGAATAGCAAGCTGCACAGTGCCTAATATGAAGCCAATCTTCTCACTCTCCGTCCGTAAATACAATTCTAACAGCAATAACACCACATAAATCTGTGACTAGGCCGCGTATGTGTCCCGCTGTCAAATGGTTCAAATGGCTCTGAGAACTATGGGACTTAACATCTGTGGTCATCAGTCCCCTAGAACTTAGAACTACTTAAACCTATCAAACCTAAGGACATCACACACATCCATGCCTGAGGCAGGATTCGAACCTGCGACCGTAGCGGTCGCGCGGTTCCAGACTGAAGCGCCTAGAACCTCTCGGCCACTATGGCCGGCGTCCCGTTGTCGATCTGGTACTGGGTCAGTCATCTTCCTATGGCATATCTGGAGTTATATATTTCGGGATGTTTCCTCAGCGCGCCAATAACCCTCTCAAATCACTTTTCCGAAACAGAAGATTATTTTACGTCAAGCAGTTCCCAGTTATTGTTACGAGGCTTACGAGAAGAACATGGCAAGTGCCATAACCCGATTTACCAGAAACTTCTCACAGTGGAATAGAGGTCAAAATAAGCGACCACGTATTTCAGCTTGTACGTAGATACTCGATCATTTCTGAGAAAACGACGCTCAAAGTTTTCGAGATACATTATGTGCAGTTTACCGAGTAAATAGTTTGATCGGAGAGGTGACCCAGTGGCACAGGGTCTAGCGTCGCGTTTTCACACTTTTGCTGTTCGTGTTCGAAACCCAATTATTATATTTATTTTTGTGTTTCATATATAGAATAGAAACAGCCACCAGTTCAAAATTGGTTCAAATGGCTCTGAGCACTATGGGACTTAACATCTGAGGTCATCAGTCCCCTATAACTTAGAACTACTTAAATCTAACTAACCTAAGGACATCACACACACCCATGCCCGAGGCAGGATTCGAAGCCGCGACCGTAGCAGTCGCGCGGTTCCGGACTGAAGCGCCTAGGACCCCTCGGCCACAGTGGCCGGCCAGCCACAGTTTCGAAAGGTGTTAGTCAAAGCTCTTGACCTAGATTTCAACCCATATAAATTGGCCTTCTTCAGAAGTCTAATTGCGTCTTACATGCTGATTATGATATGACGCCAATAGGCTTGATCAGCATGTAAAACGTAGTGAAACTTCTGCAGAAGGCCTATTTATATTGGTTGAGACCTAGGTCAAGAGCTTTTGACTAACACCTTCCATAACTGGTGGCTGTTTTTATTCCATATACGAGGGTCACCCCAAAAGAAATGCACATTATTTTTGTGAAAATACAGTTTCCATTCTGCATATGTGAAAGTTTACAGTATGTAGATACATCCTTCCCACTTGTTTTCAAACTTAGTTCAACCTGTTCCCGTGAGTGGCGCCGTCACAGCATGACGTTCGTCAGAAGCAACGTGCTATCATATAATTCCTGTACTGTGAAAACGAGACAGTGGGAAACTTCCACAAGACATTGAAAAAGGTGTATGGAGATGCTGCTGTCGATCGCAGTACAGTTAGTCGGTGGGCAAGCAGATTACGTGATGAAAGGGGGCACGGCAATATTGAGGATTGTACTCGCAGCGGGCGGCCTCGTACTGCACACACTTCAGACATTGTGCAGAGAGTTAACAAATTGGTGACTGCTAACAGACACATCACAGTGAACGAATTGTCCCGCTGTGTGGGATAGGGGAAGGAAGTGTTTGCGTTAAAAAGGTTTGTGCCAAGTGTGTTCCCAGGATGTTGACAGTGGCTCACAAAGAAACAAGGAAAACGGTATGCAGCGAACTTTTGGAACAGTACGAGAATGGTGGAGATTAATTTCTTGGAAAAATTGTGACAGGTGATGAAACATGGCTCCATCATTTTTCACCAGAGACGAAGAGGCAATCAATGGAGTGGCATCATGCAAATTTACCCAAGAAAAAAATTCAAAACCTTCTGCTGGAAAAGTTACGGCTACAGTGTTTTTCGATTCCGAAGGACTGTTGCTTGCGGACATCATGCCAAGTGGGACCACCATAAATTCTGATGCATATGTGACGACACTGAAGAAACTTCAAGCTCGACTGAGTCGTGTTCGACCACATCGGCAAAAGCAGGATGTTTTGCTGTTGCACAACAATGCACCGCCACATGTCAGTCAAATAACCATGGAAGCGATCACAAAACTCGGATGGACAACAATGAAACACCCGCCTTACAGTCCTGTGCTGGCTCCGAGTGACTATCATCTCTTTGGGAAACTCAAAGACTCTCTTCGTGGAACAAGGTTTGAAGATGATGACTCCCTTGTGCACGTTGCCAAACAGTGGCTCCAACAGCTTGGTCCAGAATTTTACCATGCGGGTATACAGGCGCTGGTTCCAAGATGGCGTAAGGCAGTTGAGAGGGATGGAAATTACGTGGTGAGATGAAAATATTGTTCCTAAAGGATGTATCTACACGCTGTAAAACTTTCAGACATGTAGAATAAAAGGTGTATAAAAAAAAGTAGTGTGCATTTCTTTTGGAGTGACCCTCGTATTACATTTGTACAGTTGATGCTGCAGCCATGGTTAAGATTCTTTTGTGTTTCATCTATCTACCCATGTCAATAGAAGATTACTACAGAAATGTTTTCCACTTTATATTGAAATAACGTTGTTCTTATGCGTCTTCCAGCTGGGCCTCTGAATTAAAAGAAAGAAAAAATGAGAAAATTATTTGAAACTGTTTCCGGTGAAATTTCTGTAGTGAATCTTGATTCATGGTCAATTGCAAGCGCACATTTTCTGTAACATGATCCGTTATGCGTGATTTGCCGTGAAATTATTCCCGGCGTGTGAAATATTCAGCAATCTCAACGACCTTACTTTCCCGAATGAGATTCATACGAAGAAATGCCCCTGTGGTAAATCTGCCTTAGCACGATGCTGGTGGTATTCACAATTTCTATGTTTCGAATGTTTCTACGATTGGTATCATCCAAGGGAAAGCATCAAATCTTCCTAAAGAATAAATATAACAATAAACTATAAGAATTGAAATAAGAATGAAATAGAAGAATATAAGATTTTAAAAAGGTTGTATCCCCTGAAAACACCATACACACATATATTATATAATAAACGTACGACACTTATTGTGAAAACCAGTTGTAATTTTATAAGTAATATAACACCATTGTGTCCCTTAACTTCGTACGAATCATTCGCGTAGTAACCTTCTACAGACATGGATAGATAAATGAAAGAAAAAAATATAATAAAATAAATACAAACAATAATCGCGACTCGAACAGATGAGCAAAATGGATACGTCGCGACGCTAGCCACTGTGCCACCATATCGGCTGAGATTATGCCGCGCTAGAGGGCATCTAGATTACGTTGAAAACTGTGACCTTCGTTTTCTCAGAACCTGTCGAGTATCTACGGGTATGCCGAGACACGCTTTCGCTTATTTTACTGCAGTTTTACTGCGAGAGGTTTCTTGGAAATCAGGTTATGACACTTGCCGTGTTTTCCTCGTTAGCGCTCCCAGATTCATCCCACCTACAAAGTATGAATCCGTGACAGTTTCTGGAATCCAATGGAGACTGCCCACATAGTAATGAGAGAAGATGACGGAACAAAGATTGGAATCTAACGTTTCAATGGCAACGAGGTCATTAGAGGTGGAGCACAGGTCTGAAATGGTGAAAATAGGCACTACGTTGACAGTGCCCTTCCAAAGGAAGCAACACAACATTTAAGTTCAACGAATTAGGGAAATAATGGAAAATCTAAATCTCGAACATCGGATCGAGATCTGAACCGTAGTTTTATCGAATACGAGTCCAACGTTTTTCCACTGCTCCACACAGTTCCGCTAATTAATTATAGACACTAGACAGTCACCTACGGAGGCAGGCTAACCAAAATGTGTGACACAATAAAACATTACTCCTACGACGGACTTTCTGCATATACCACACTCAAAGGAGGAGGAACTTGAAGTACTTATGCAGTGAAGGTTTGGTTTAGGAGATTAATGTAGGCATATCTCCGTTCTAGATGAGGATGTTTCCCACATCAAGTGTTGATCTGTACAACAAGGAGATGATCAGCCAGAACATTATGACCATCGACCTACTATAGATATAAACCCGTCCAGACGATAGAGGAGACATGAGGCGAGGAATGACTGCTAGTTAGAAAGACGCACAGTGCATGTAGTATCAGTGAGAGTACTGTCTTATGTAGAATGGGGAAGGCTCACGATCTATTTGAGTTTGACCAAGGGCAGACTGTGAAGAGCCGGAGGCTCGGCTCGAGAGTTTCGGAAACTGCACGACTTGCCGGGCGTTCGAGGAGTGGTGTGGTGAGTGCCTTCACCACGTGGCGAAACAAGACGAAACTACGCCCAGCCATCGTGGGGTTTGGCGGCCACCCCTCATTATAGGTGTCAGACGTCGTAGGCTGGGCCGACTCATAAAACAGGAGAGGCGGCGAACTGTGGCTGCACTAACGTCAGACTTTAATGCTGCGCGTAGAACAAGTGTGTCTGAACATACAGTTCATCGAACACCAGTAATGATGGGCCTCCGCAGCCAACGACCCACGCATGTGCCAATGTTAACACCACGACATCGGCAACTACAACTTAAATGTGTACGTGCCCATTGGCACTAGTCGTTGCCACAGTAGCAGAGCGTTGCATGATGTGATGAATCCCTTCTTCATGATGCCAATGGAAGGACGCGGGTCTGTCGTCTTCCAGGAGAACAGTTTCTTGACACCTTTACTACGAGATGGAGACAAGTTGGCGGCGGCGCCATTACGCTCTGGGGAACATTCACGTGGGCATCCATGCGTCCAGTGGAGCTAATAAAAGGCACCATGACGGCCAGTGAGTATCGTACACTGGTTGCAGACCACATACACCCCTCCATGACGATCATGCTTCTTCCCTATGGCAGTGGCATTTTTCAGCAAGATAATATGTTATGTTACAAGGCCAAGAGGGTAAGGGAGTGCTTCGAGGAGCACAGTGGCGAGTTCCAATTGATGTGCTGGCCCCCTAACTCGCCAGATCTGAACCCGATCGAACACATCTGGGTTGTGATTGAACGTGACGTCAGAGCTCATCGCCGCTTCTCCGGAATTTACGGGAATTAAGTGACTTGTGTCTGCAGATGTGGTGCCAACTTCCGCCAGCGATCTACCAAGGTATCATTACTTCCATGCCAAGACACATCGGCTCATATATCTGTGCCTAGAGTGGACGTACTGGCTATTAGGTAGGTGGTCATAATGTTCTGGCTGAACAGTGTACAGCATGTTTGGAGATTGCGCCAATGTGAATATTCACACATCAGCAACTAAGTAAGTAGAGACTTGGTCTGACAAGCAAAAGCAGTTGAGACTTTTCAACCAGGATGAAAAACTGTCTTCCCTCTGTAATATTTTGCTGCCTGTGGATTTTCTGTCTTGTATAAATCAGAGAAACGTTTATGATGAAATTGATATGGAAATACTGTAAGTCATAGTACTAGACAACCTAGTCAACAGTGGCAGGGAGAAGGGATTCCCACTGGATTTTCTTATCTCTACCAGTTTCCAAGAAAGCGCTGTTTCACGTGATCAAGCTCTTAGATGAGGTGTGCTGCATTAAAAATTAGTCATAGAAAAACACATAATAACACCTGCATTTATCATACGAAATACCAGAAAGGCACATGTTATGACTTCAAGAAAGAACAATACAATACTAATGTGTTTGGGAAATAACATTGCCTACCCCGTCAGGCGGGAGGTGAGCGCAGTGGTCTTCTGTATTTAAGAGACAGAGTGTGATGTACCTTGTTATATGTTGTTTGGATGTCAAACTAGTAATAGTGTTAGCACAGTTCGCAATTAATTGCCTCATGCTTTTGATTACACAGCGTTAAGGTAAGCCCTGCTTTGTATCACATAGTTGTTTATTAAGAATTTGAAACATGCAGAGTAATGGCAGTCACCGTGTAAACTGACTCACTGGTATGCACATTTCTAAAGTGAATGGTGACCATCCAATGGGGGAATGATGGTCACATAATATAGGAATGGTGACTACAGAAAAGGGAATGGTGGTCCCCTGCCAGGAATGGTAACCTCTCAGAGGTGGAAAGGTGGGCACCTAGAAGAACGGTAGGAGATTAGTGACTACCTAGGTGGAATGGTGGCCACCTAGTTGATAACCACATAGTAGAAAAATGATGACTACCTAGGGGAATATAGGCCACCCAAAAGATGATGACGTCCATCCAAAAGGGGGCGGGCGGGGGGGAGGGGGTGAGTGGTGGCCACCGTGTAAAATGACTACAGTATATAATATAAGAACAAACGAAGCTAAAATAATGAAGTACAGAAGATTTGAAACTATTAAAAGAAGGTGTTGTTGAAGGTTTGTCAATTAGTAAGGCTGCTGAAATTTTTAAAATGCCTCATAGCAAACTGTGAATCAGGTTAAGAAGTGGAAATGGATCACAACCAAGCTTAAGAAAGCAATGTGCACATCATGTTAAGACACCTGAAACAACAGTGTGTTCAAAGAACGAACTTCCCCTCAGACTCAGTGAAAAAAGCTGCAGAAAAGGGAAATATTTATGTAATTTGCTACCGTTAGTTAACACAGATATACACTAACGGTAAAATACGCAAAATCAAAAAATAATTAATGTAGAATAATGAAATACTGAGATTACATTTGTCTAGGTAACATTCTGAAGTGATTAACATTGCAAGATCACAGGTTAATGTAAGTGCGAGTAAAGCATTACAAATATGAAATGCTGGTACATTAATAACCGGCGTAACTAACAGAATGTTGGTTGCAAGCATGCAGACGGGCATGCAGTGTGTTGTACAGGTGCCGGATGTCAGTTTATGGTATAGAGCTCCATACCTGTTGCTCTGTGTCAGTCAACACAGAGACAGTTAACGCTGTTTGTGGATGATGCCGCAGTTGCCGTGCGATGGTGTCCATATGTGCTTCATTGGAGAAAGATCTGACGATCGAGAAGGCCAAGGCAACATGTTGACACTCTGTAGATCAAGTAGGGTTACAACAGCAGTATGTGAGCGAGTGTTATCCTGCTAGAAAACACCCTATGGAATGCTGCTCATAGCCGCGCGGGATTAGCCGAGCGGTCTAGGGCGCTGCAGTCATGGACTGTGCGACTGGTCCCGGCGGAGGTTCGAGTGTGTGTTTGTCTTTAGGATAATTTAGGTGAAGGACTGATGACCTCAGTAGTTAAGTCCCACAAGATTTCACACACATATTGCTGCTCATAAATAGCAACACAATAGATCTAATCACCAGACTGACGTACAAATTTGCAGTCAGGGTGCTTAGGAAAACCACCAGGGTGCTCCTGGTGTCATATGAAATCACACCCCAAACCATAACTACTGGTGTAGGTCCAGAGTGTCTAGCATGCAGACAGGTTGGTTGCAGGCTCTCAACAGGATTCCTTTTCCGCAGAAGGAGCGTTACACAGAACTACTGGCCATCAGACCTCCTTTTAGAACACACATGTCTTACAAGAACCAAGGGGCCACAGACGGTGCTCCAGGAATCGACCTCTGAGAAGGTCCGGCAACAAACAATTCCACGATCGATGAGATAGGCAGCCAAGTGTTGCATTGACTTCATAAGATGGTAACTCAGACTACTGGCAGTCTAACGAATGACTAATGATAATCTTGCTGAAGCTACCTGACGTCCGATAAACCAAATGCTACGATGGAACAATACGTCAAAGCCGGAGCCGGCGGTCTGCACCACGTCCCCAGAATCCTGTGTTTAGAGCGCCCAGAACGAGAAAGGAACCACTACCACCAGAGTAGAAGAATCACCAACCGGCCTACAATGAAGAAAGCTTTCAAAACTACACGCCTTACTGGACAGTAGCGCCAAGGCGAGGAAACGTACACCGCCGTTACATACACTAACCCCCAGGGCAGGTAACTGGGGCGTTAGCGGCCACCAGGCAAGAAAACTTACCTCTGGTTGAACTTAACAAATTGTAACAAGTTGAACGCAGTAAATAGTAATAAGAAGTCGAGGAAAGCTAATCAGATCCGCCTTCCCAAAGCACTCCACTCGCTGCTCTTCGACTCGGCTACACTACGAGCAGCAACACGAACGCAAGTCACTGGAGAATCGCGACATATCACAGTGGTGGACGTTTCTCTACTTGGATTGAAATGCACTCATCTTAAGGCTTGGTGGATCCGGTTTACGGCGAGCTCGTGCACCCTCGTTACCACAGCTCTTCCATCCGGCAATCCATGCGTGTCGCCAGCGGTCCTGGCATGTTTCTCGCATTACGCGGACCTGGCTCCTCCTGAGTCCCCAACCGAACTCCGCCCACTCAAACGATCCAGAAAAGCAACGACGTCGCCTCCAAGATAGGGCAACCAGTTACTACATATCTATAACCGCCGCTGTTTCCACTAGCGGACAGGCAACGCTTGCAAAACCGAGTGGCACCAGTCAACACGAGAAGAAGACAAATAACTGGAACCATACCAACTAAACGATACCGTCTGGCCTCCAGCAGAGGGCGGAAACCTACAAACAGCACCAACGCGAGCCACAGCACCGCTCAACGACCATTCTCAAAGGTAATTAACGCTCACGATCGTTGCAGTATTTATCTAAAGTAAACCCTATTGGCATCCTCATAGTAGCGCTACCAGCGCCATGCTTATACGACTGGTGCGATATTTGAATAGACATCATCTTTCAGATGTAGAAACACACCAAAAAATTTCGTTTATTTTGCACAACTCCTTCTTGGTGTTGCAATTTTTTTCCGTCAGTGTATTATTCTCACTTGCAGACACCATAGTTCAATTCTTTTATCTTGGCAGTTCGCGCATGCCCGCCCAGACGCGGGAGATTGCTGCGTTGCCAGTTGCACGCGCCAAGCAAACTTAGGTTTAGGGAGGAGCGCGCAGTTTATGAAGTAAAGCCACCACGGCCGCATTAACCCTTTCGCTGCAACAGAGACGTGCTCCCCGCATTCCGCGCTGTGCGCGATTTTGTCATCACTGCACTGCTCGCCTGTGAAGACACATGGTGTTCCGACTGCTTTGACACACTTATCATTCCATTTCACAAAAAGTATTTGGCCCAAAAATTTTATTTCTACACATCTTCTTGACTGATACCTCCCCCCATAAATGACTTAATTTTGTTTCGATGTTATACGCAGTTATTGTGCAGCATTAAATGTAGTAAACCACTGCACGAAATTTTGAAGAGTTTGCAGAGGTAAAAGTCCATAGTGTATACTATCCGTATGGTTGATTTCAGTTGCCACTAGAAATTTCAAAAAAATTACAAACCAATAAAAATCATGAATTAAGACACTTCGTGTGGTGTCACCGCCAGACACCACACTTGCTAGGTGGTAGTTTTAAATCGGCCGCGGTCCATTAGTACATGTCGGACCCGCGTGTCGCCACTGTTTGATCGCAGACCGAGCGCCACCACAAGGCAGGTCTCGAGATACGGACTAGCACTCGCCCCAGTTGTACGGACGACGTAGCTAGCGACTACATGGACGATGCCTTGCTCATTAGCCGAGCCGATAGTTAGAATAGCCTTCAGCTAAGTCAATGGCTACGACCTAGTAAGGCGCCATTAGTAACATTGCATGTATCTAAAGAGTCTCACTTGCATCGCCACAATCTCCAGATGTACCAAAAGGATGGATTAAAGTTAAGTATTTCAGCAGCTACGTACTTTTCTTTATAGCATTCATTACGTATCCTGTTTCAGACCTCACGCCATCCAGCTTTAGCTAAACGCGTGCCTTTCGGCTTCCTGTCATTGTGTCTAGGCTGTCTTGTCTAGACACAACACTTCGATATTGTTTTTAAATAAAGAAAATATTAAGCATCGAACAAGGTTTGAGCTCGGAACTTTCCACTTAGCATCCAAACACTTTCACCATTACGCTAACGCGACTCGTCATTCAGTATATTTCTTGAAGGACTTTAAACTGGGACGCAAAATACCGACAAACACTGTTGGTATGACTGTGAATTACTCACGTTTCGTCGAAGTCCAATAGGAAATAAACAATTACCGCTGTTCTTTATTGCGAAAAAGCGGTTAGCGAAAATGATACAAACACCTTTCCATGCTATCGCCTGAATTAGGAGGCTTATTGCTTGTTTGGTTTAATTAATTAATAGAATATGAAGCAATTGGTATAAAGAATGCTTTTTCCAAACTTTCTATAAAAGAAATTCTGCTATCAAGACATTGCTTTCGTTCAGTTACTTTATTTATGACTGAACGTTTCTAAAACCAAAGGAACTCGTCCGTGCTCTGTACTGCAGTCGAGCTCTGGCAACGTCGTTCTCTGTTCATTGGCTGACTGTGTTTTGTGACGTCAGATGCGCAGAACGAACCTAAACTCGGCCGCCGTCATAAATAATGCGCACTTTAATATACCTTTGCCTAACGTTGGATTCAAAATATCTCACTAAGTTTTGTCGGAGAGGAGAAGAAGATGTGAGCTATTTGACTTCCTATCGAACTCAGTGTGTAAAAATAAAAAATACCATTATTTATATATTTATACATTATTTATATTGTATCTCATCATTACTTAACAGGGATTGTAATGACACATTGTTGTCAATTTCAGACCATAATCCACCAAGCGGGGTGGCGCAGTTGTTAGCACACTGGACTCGCACTCGGGAGGACGGCGGTTTAAATGCGTGTCCGGCCATCCTAATTAGGTTTTCCGTAATTTCTCTAACTCAGAAGTGCCTAATGTTATTTAAAATAAATCTCGTCACTTTTTATCTGAGGAGATGGAGATGAGGTCCAAGGAGCGTGCACTTCAATTTTCCAACATACCTACTTCCCAACAATTAGGACTATTCCGAATGAAGATAGACGAATATGTTCAGAACGCTACATTTACGGAAGCAGAGGGTGGAGAAGAAGAATAAGATGAGTACGACGAGGAAAATAGTGATCATTACGATGAGGTGGTGGTGGTGGTGGTTAGTGTTTAACGTCCCGTCGACAACGAGGTCATTAGAGACGGAGCGCAAGCTCGGGTTAGGGAAGGATTGGGAAGGAAATCGGCCGTGCCCTTTCAAAGGAACCATCCCGGCATTTGCCTGAAACGATTTAGGGAAATCACGGAAAACCTATACGATGAGGTAAAAGAAGAGGAAGCAGAAGAAGAAGGCGAAGGAGAAGATGTCGTTCACAATCGGAAGACGTTCGCGTGCAAGTCGCTAGCAGATATCAAGCCGAATGAGATGGTAGAGCGATTACTCTCCTTGTTGCCTTCGAAAGCGTTTGTCAATAGTTCCCATGATAATGAAATACTACCTATTGAAGAGGAACTTCCAAAAATATCGATTATCGTCCGAAGTTGGAGGGAAAAATGAAGTGATTTTTCATATAAAAACATTAAGTCATATCAAGACTCGTTAGTATATTGGGAGGTGAAACTTGTAACACGCACCATAAAATGTTGAGGGGTTCTGAGAATACCGGCCTGCGTAAAACTTGTTTCCAAGAAGAAATAGGAGTAATCTTCTTTCCGTGAACACACATCGCTGTTTGCTTTAAATGTGCACTTTCCCTTTGCTCATGTACTGTGTGTCAAAATCCTTCTTTAGTTACGATAAGAGAATAATCCTCGTAATAAATTCAGTATCAATGAACAGTTCTGACAGTGGATTGTTAATATATATTTTTGTCTTTTTTTATCTGTGAGAAAGAAATCACTAGTGTTAAAAGAATGTCAACTTATTGTTTTTTACTAGCAGACTTAGATATAACACACTTACGTGCCCCTTACAAGTGCTGCGTAATCTAAAAGTTTTTGTCAGTAGTGCCAATAAGATTGCTGTGAGTATTTTAATAACTAATGCAGACAACTTAGAGCCAGTGCAAAGTGTGAAAAATCTCACGTATAACATAAAAATGATAATTATCGGGGTACCGACTCTGCCATTGTCTTTGGAGATGTTTTATCTCTCACTCTTGCCATCTTTGGATGTCTCGTGAGTGTGTCTACAAAAAATGCATCTCATTTTGGAGTTAAGTGATACATCGTCCAGTCACATTAATATGACCACTGCCTACGTTAGGTGTCAAACTGCAATAACCACTCACAGGCGGAAGTTGTCAGCACTAGTAGTGGCTGAATATAAAGCATGTTAGGAGAATTCAGATAACAGTTCAGTTATTGTTGTAATGCGGAAACGGAGCGATTTATTTGACCTCCAAAAGGATATAGTCACTGGCTTTCGACCTGGGTTGGAAACATATCCGAAACGGCTAATGTTGTATTCTGTTCGCTTGCCGCCATGGTTGAAATATACCGTACATGGAAAAACTGTGCTATCCAAAACAGCCGCGGAGGCAACTGTGGTGCACAACGGGCCATCGATGGCTGTGCTGAAGGACTACTCTGGAGATAAGAATGGGAGAATGGACGTGCAACTGTTGAGCACCTGACCGCCCTGATGAACCAAGGGACTATCAACAGTGTCTCCTCAACTACCATTCAGTGATCATTGCTGCGATAGGTGGCCTTTCAGATGAATTACGTTACATGCTCCGTTGGCGAGTAAGACATGATACGTCTCAAAACAAACATCCTGCATCAACTTTTGGGAAGCCAGAGGAGAGAGCGTCATGGTCTGATGAACGTTTTCGTATTCCTGGGTGATACCGTCATTCTGGAAGGCGCAACACATCAACAAAAGTGTGCGTCTACCCTAGGGGCTGTGTTCACCCCTATATGCTGTTTCTTTTTCCTCGGCACAATGAAATACACAAACAGAACAATGCAACGTGACACACAGCCCACAGTGTACATGCGTAGGTTGGAGAGCACCAGGATGAGTTTACCGTATTCCACTGGCCTCCAAAAATCCCGATTTGAATCCAATCGAGAATCTGTGGGAACAACTCGTTCGGGCTACATAAGCCATGGTTCCTCAACCGAGAAAATCTAGAGCAGATGGCACGGTAGTGTAGTGGGCGTGACTCCACATCCGTGTCGGGACCTTCCAGAACACCAATGACTCTCTTCCTGTACGTCTCACAACGGTCCGTGCTGCAAAAGGTGTTTAGGGTAGGCAGGAGCAAATGTGCCCACGTTGTAAATATCAGAGTCTAGTGTTATTCCTACTTCCGATGACAGCCTCTCATCTTAAGTTGAGAGCTGCTGTGGTGGAATAGTCAGATGTGTTATGTTAGTGATTTGCGCTTTGAAGTTTTCGAGATATGAGGTGAGTTACTTTTTTTGATCTTTCGATCTAAGTATTTACGATGTAACTGATAGCTTTCTGCCTGCTATAACAAAATCCCAAAGAATTACCAATACCTCGTACGTCAGTACACAACCTAAGTTGCTATTTAAGCTTAATTATTATTTTAATAAGTTGCTTTAGCTGGCAGTCAATATCAAAAGTTCATAAATCAACGCTACCAGGCAAAGACATAACGAATTAGTTGGGGAAATGTCTGGATGCATACCTTTGCCACAGAACATTTGTCTTTTCTTTCTTAGATTTGAATACTTAACGTGTAGGTTTATTTTACAAATTTTAACGTTTAAACACTCCAGACATTTAGCATATCGGTTTACGGAAAGTGACGGAGTTAACCATCAGTTTAATTAAGAAACCCAAGTGGCAGTGGGAAACTGGGCTCCCTCGTTCATCGATTGTCATAATTTAAGTTTGAGGCAACGGGAGAAAACCAATGTCGGGAGGATAACACACAAAAATGGAAATTTTTTTAGCAACTAGGATATTTTGCAATTTAAATATAATTTTCTGCACACACGAGTCTATAATGAAGACGAAACAGGAATACAGATTGTACCGGGAAATCTGTTGCCAAATATAGCAATAAAAGGTCAAAAATGTGTAAGTAAAGCAGTTGCGACCGACAATGGTGAAACCGTTCCTGTGGCTAGCTGCTTGAGCGCCACATGACATTACCTACCACCGACGTACATCTTCAAATGAAAAAGAACGAAGAATGTGCTGACCAGTGGAATCTCTCCAGGTTCACTAATGAAGTTTTCAGAGAAGGGATACATGACAACGGCCGATTCCATTGAATGGCTCCAGCATTTCCAGAAATACATGAATGCTACTTCAAAAATGCTGCTTTACTAGTTGTGGGTAGTTGCAGTTCACATTTGTCAGTGGAGACTATAACTTTTTCTAAAGAAAATAACATTCGCTCACTCAGTTTGCCTCCACACAGCAGCAGCGAGATCCAAACGCTGGACCGCTGTTTTTTCAAGCAATTGAAGTCAATGTATGAGAAACTGTGCAATATATGAATTGGCTAGTCTTTTTCTCAGATATTTTCAAGAGTAGCAACTATGGGAAGAGCCATTGTTGCTTTCAGGAAATGTGGAATTGTTCCAGTAAACAAGTTCGCTTTCACAGAATAACATTTTCTGCGGTCGCAGCTGATTAACCAGCCAAAAGCTGACCATAAAGAGAATGAACCAGATACGAAACTCCATCGAAGCCGATGATATCTACTTCTGTCAGGGACACCCGAGTACTCTATGAATCCTTGTCATCATATATTAATAACATCTGAGTAGCGTCTGAATCCATGTACTCTACTCCTGGTATCAACAAGCCAGTAGCAGCTGAACCTATGACATCTACTCATAATTATGCGATCAACAACCCAGTGGTAGGTGAACCCATCCCAACTACTTCTGGTATCAACAACAACCAAGTAAGCGCTGAATCCGTCAATGACAGTTCCAAGAATAAACATAGTGTTAATACAGAAATACCTGCACATTCAGCAGACGAAATTAACATTCCATTGGGACCCATGAGAGACGCTACATGTGGTAAACTTCCTGCTATAAGAACGTCACTTGCTGATTTTCATCCTCTTCGGAATTGTGCAGTACAGGAAAAGAGGCAGAACAGGGGTATGACATCTGCTATTCTAACCACCAACAAACATTAAATTTGTTAAAAGTGTTACAGGCACTCATGTGTAATGGACAAAAACAACGTCCAAAAATAGACCAGGAACAGAAATAATACTCCTTTCCAGCTTGTGACGGGAAGTATGAACATCCACAGGGCCAGATAGGGTACATCCAATGCCATGACTGATAGCACGAGGAATATACAGCAAACAAGTACGACGATTTCGTTTATGGTCTGTGTACAACCAAAAATAGAAATAATATAAAATCTTAGATATAAAAGGTATGATAAACTTATTTTTGGCATTAGATATTTCTCCCAGCATTTCTGAGTTTCATTTGTTTGTGTAAAACTTACTTCTTACAGTTATTTGTCATTAACTTAGTTTGTCTTGTGTTTTCTAGTTCTAAAGTGTTTCCCTTATGTTTGAATTAATATCACTTTTTGAATCAGATGTTTTTGGGACTTGACTTCGACTTTCAAATTAATGATATTTTAGTGTCCAGTTTTGATCATTAATACGATCGCGATGAAGGAGACTTTGATGATTATGATGGTGATGATTATGATATAGCAAGACATTATACACTAGTGTTTGTAAAAAGTGAAACATTCAGAAGCAATGGTCTGTAACACGGCATAACAAGGGAACGTGTACAACCACAATAAATTATTTAAAGGGCGGCGAGGTGGCGTGCATGTAGGCCCAACAGAGTTCCCTTTCGTGTGACCGGACAGGTCAGTGTAACGCAATACTCAGCCGGTGCGGTGCGGAGCCGCCACACGAAGTGGAAACGTGTAACCCCGTGCCACTATGACTCACCGACATCACCAGTGGAAAATCGGCGTGTGAATGCGTTCGTACGGTGCATAATGAATTGATTAGTCTTCCGGAGACGGATCGTTCCATGACATTGTGGCTCGTAAAGGGCACGCTGCTTCAACAGTGAGGCATATGTAGAACCAGTGGAGAGAAGAGGGCTGTACGCAGCGCCGACTGGGTACTGCACGACACAAAATGACCACAGTACAAGATGACCGCCACCATGTTCGTTTGGCCGTAGTGGAGAGACCGGCTTCGCACACAGTGCTGGCGCGAGGTTGGAGCACTGCAATGGGTGTGGATGGCTGGCTCTGAGCACTATGGGACTTAACATCTATGGTCATCAGTCCCCTAGAACTTAGAACTACTTAAACCTAACTAACCTAAGGACAGCACACAACACCCAGCCATCACGAGGCAGAGAAAATCCCTGACCCCGCCGGGAATCGAACCCGGGAACCCGGGCGTGGGAAGCGAGAACGCTACCGCACGACCACAATGGGTGTGGACATACCTGCGTTGACGGTTCGAATCTGTCTTCTGCGGGCTGCAGTGGTGGCACCCATGCCATCGCACTTGCGTCCGTTGACGAGAATCTACCAACGCTGCAGACTGCAGTGGGCACGAGAACGAGGACATTGACGAGGTGATTGGCAAAACGTAGTGTTTTCGGACGAGTTCTGCTTTAACTAGTTGTACAGTGAAGGCCGAGTACGCGTTCAACGCCGCCGTTCTGAACGCAATCGTGCAGGCTACATTACTGAGCGGCATAGCTGACAAACGCCAAGTGTCATGGTTTGCGGTGCTGTCGCCTATAACACACGATCTCCCCTCCTACGTCTGGAGGGCAATTTGAACAGCAACCGCTACATCAGGAATGTCTTAGACCCCAAGGCACTGCCCCTCGTACAAGCCGTTCCACATGCCATATTTCAACAGGACAACGCCCAGCAGCATGTGACGAGGACTCTGCAAGTCTTCTTCGAGGAACGACAGGTACCACTGCTTCCTTCGCCTGCCTCTTGACCTGTCTGGGACGTGGTTGGTCGGCATCTTAGTTCGCTAAGGTCCTCCTACGGCCACTGTTGACGCTTTGAGGACGCATGTATAGGCCACATGGCTGATTGTTCCCTAGCAGCATACTGAGGTGCTGTTTGACTCCACCCCACTATGTCTAGTGTGTCTGACCACAGTGCATAGTGGCATTATTCCGTACACATTCACAGTGCATATACACGTCTATAATTCTAATAATTTATATAGTGTTGTGTCCGTAATCGGTGGAATAAATTTTCAAATGGTTCAAATGGCTTTGATCACAATGAGACTTAACATCTGAGGTTATCGCTCCCCTAGAACGTAGAACTACTTAAACCTAACTAACCTAATGACATCACACACATCCATGCCCGAGGCAGGATTCGAACTTGCGATCGTAGCGGTCGCGCGGTTCCAGACTGTAGCGCCTAGAACCGCTGGGCCACTCAGACCGGCGAATAAATTTCAAAATGGTTCAAATGGCTCTGAGCACTATGGGACTTAACTTCTGAGGTCATCAGTCCCATAGAACTTAGAACTACTTAAACCTAACTAGCCTAAGGACATCATACACATCCATGCCCGAGACAGGATTCGAACCTGCGACCGTTGCAGTCGCGCGGTTTCAGATTGTAGCGCCTAGAACCGCTCGGCCACTTCGGCCGGCGGCGAATAAATTTTATTGTGTTCACATCTCCAGGTCTTGGTGTGTCACTTTTTCCAAACAGTAGACTACAAGTTAATGGTGGTACGTAACAAATACTGCAATTCTCCTTTAGGCTTTTATAAGTGTAATAATTTCATCTTTGTGGAATATTGTTCCATGATAATGTGATTTCACCTCAAGCCTAGAGCAAATATCCATTTTCTTCACTTGCAACGTTTTGTTAAATATAACTTTAACACATTAAACAATCAATCTTGAACTTGAGTTAGCATTAAAGTATGATCCAAGGTCTATTACGTACAATTTTCATTGTCATATAAGCAGAAAAGCAGAAGTGAAAAACAGAAAACTGTTATGTGCCCACACATGTCCCTGCCTACGTCATTCAGAGCTTTACTGGTGGTCACAATAATGTGACTGGACAGGATATATCGTAATAAAATCACTTATTCCTCCCTAAAATCGAACAGGTTCCTTTCCTCCTTCCCTAAAAAATTGTATTGTGCACGCGGTGGTACCTTTTTACATTGTTGTTGATTACAGGTTTATAACGAGACATAATTTCGAATGCAGCAGCGATTTGTATAACACTTGTGTCGATTGTATTTTCTCTTGTGATGTATTATCTGTGCTCCTCTCCTAAACTGGTGATGAAAAACACGTTAGGTGATGACAGTACACGTTATCAGACTGAATACACATTACATATTTAGATACTATGGCAACGTAATCATTATATTTTCTTGCTTTTTGTGACACATTTTAGAACATTATGGCGTTTGAAAAACATCATAGATGAGATAAAGTAATTAATTTAAGCCTTTCAACTGTTTTATTTAAACTCAAATAGATCCCAATCATTTACAATACTTGTTATAGATTATATTTTTCTAGTGATTTATTAACTTCTCTCTCCCCTCCCCTGACTCACATTTAGAGTACACAATCATGTTTTATTGACTGTTATGAGTAGAATTTGGTTTTTAGTTACTTACAACACGTATGTTATATTCTCGCTCCATTATACCATAGCAAATTGTGTATCGCTTCAAATGAAATATACTGAGGTCACATGTGAGCCAGTGCGTAAGCGATTCATTAGGAAATCAGTAATGAAAACATTGTTTGTCTTTTTTACGCAATTCAGATACTTCGACGTATCCTTCGATAAGTATTTCGTTTACATTTGAGCACAGTCCAGATGAGGCCGGACTGTAATTCGCACTTTTACTTTACACTGACCAGTAACGTAAATGTGATCACCTGCCAGAAGCCTGAATAAGGAGATTTTGCAACTCTAACAACTGCGAGACATGCAGGAAGAGAGTCAGTGAGCTTCTGGAAGGTACTGACAGGGATGTGGAGCTATTCCGACTCCAGTACGGTGGCCAGCTGCGTTAGGTTTCCCGGTTGCGGATCCATGGAGCATATGGCCCCAACGAGATGGTATCACTTGTTTAAATCCGGTAAGTTAGATGTCCAGGAGAGTACGGTAATCTCATCATGGTGCTCTTCAACCTACGCACGTACGCTGTGAGCTGTGTGACACGTTACGTTGTCCTGTTTGTGTATGTCACTGTACTGAGGAGAGAGAAACAGCATATAGGGGTGGACATGGCCCCAAGGGTAGACGCATACTTCTGTTTATCCATTACACTTTCCAGAATGACGATATCACCCAGGTAATATGAAAGTGCTCCCCAGACCATGACGCTACCACTCTGGTCTAGACCCTTCCAGTGACTATTGCAGGTTTGCTTTCAGACATATCATGCCGTCCACGCTAACGGAGCATATAACGTAATTCATCTGAAAAGGCCACCTGTCGCAGCATTTTTCACTGAATGGTCGACGAGCAGACGCTGCTGGTAGCCCCTTTGTTCATAAGGGCGATCAGCTGCTCAACAGTTGCACATCTATTCGCCCATTCTTATCTCCACAGCCGTCCTTCAGCCCTGTCATCGATGGCTCGTTGTGCACCACAGTTGCTTCGGCGCTAGTTTTGGATGGCGCCATTTTACCATGCATGGTATACTTTAACCACAGTGGCATGCGAACAATGTGCTAGCTTAGTTGTTTCAGAAAAGCTTCCACCCTTGACCCAAAATCCAATAATCACAACCCTCTGAACGTCAGACACATCGCTCCGTTTGTGCATTACGATAACAACTGCACCGTTTCCACGTACTCCCGACACGCTTTATATGCCCTCCACTGTTAGTTGCTCTGGCACCTGACGTCTTCGACTTGTTATTGCACGATGACGTCGAATATGAGCCGTGGTCGTATTAACGTGACTCGACCGTGTAATACAAAACTCTGATTGGAATGCTAATTGCGTTTTTTTTTTTAGCTAGCTTTTTTTTTTTATTTCTTAGCTGCGAATCCTCTCAGGCAGTCCCGCGGAATTCTATAAATTCTGCTTCAATCCGAAAGCGTAATTCCGCAAGAGAGTTGGCCTCAGTAGCATAGAGCAGGCGTTTTACATTACGCCATACACAGAAATACATGGGATGTAGATCCGGAGACCTTGGAGGCCATGGCACATGCCCTTCTCTGCTTATCTACTGTTGATCATATGTCCGAGTTAGAAGCCGAAGTACTAGTAAATGAAAATGTGCTGGAGCACCATCATGCATGAACCACATGTTCAGGTGTTGGTTCAGTGGAACATCGTCATGTACATATGGAAGTACAGTTCGTATAAACCATATGTGCAGCTGTCTGGCTATTCTCTGTGGTAAGAAGAGTGGTCCAGTTATGCCATCTCCGAGCACATCCGCCCAGACGCTCAACGAATAACGCCACTGATGTCGTGATACCTGTGTTGCATTATGATTGGCATCAGCCCAAATGTGACAATTATTGCAGTTAAAAAGACCGTCAGTGGGAAATCCAGCCTCATCTGCGAACAGAATACAGCTTACTAACAGGGAAGTAGGGTACACTGTTGTTGCATCCATTGGCAGAAATCCTGTCAAGGATGTAGGTGTGCATTGTTGAAGGCTTCCACTCGCTGGAGATGATATGGATAGAGTACCTGTCGATGCAAAATCCGCCACATACTGCTATGACTCAAGACACACTCTTGGGTAGCAATCCTCCTTGTTGAAGTACTCGGACGTTAGTGTACATTGCATAACACTCTTTCCTCAACATCGTGTGTTATGGATCTGGATCGACCTCTCGTACATGGTGTGTGAAACTCCCGGTTCCTCTAAGGTGCTGATGTAATCGGCTAATTGTACGCCTGTCAGGCTGCCTGCGGAGAGGTTCAAAAATGCCTCAAATGGCTCTGAGCACTATGCGACTTAACTTCTGAGGTCATTAGTCGCCTAGAACTTAGAACTAATTAAACCTAACTAACCTAAGGACATCACACACATCCATGCCCGAGGAAGGATTCGAACCTGCGACCGGAGCGGTCGCTCGGCTCCAGACTGTAGCGCCTAGAACCGCACGGCCACTCCAGGCGGCCCTGCGGAGAGGAAAAGCTTCTCCGTACAATCGTGCAGCCTTAATGACACTCCATTCGCTTTGCCATATATGGCATGGCAGCGTACTCTTCATTGTTGTAACCTCTGTCAATGCTATCTTCACGTTCGTAACTGATTCTGAGGCTGGTATGGCACAGTGCACGGAGGGGGGAAAACGGAAGTAGTTGCGCATGCGTTAACAAACAGATAGTCGATTCCAAACCTTGAGATACCAACGTAAATACCGCGGTATCCAGGGGCATTTAAGGTTGTTTCCCAACTCGAATTAGTGCGCTACCTCAGCAACGGTTGATTTGCTGATCCATGTTTATTGGAGCTTTTAGCTGCTTTTGGTCTTCACTTTCCATGTGTGGGTTATTGAACATCACTTCTGAAACACCCTGTAAAATGCATGCCTTTGACTTCCAGACTGAGGCTACATACTTTATTATAGAATATCTGGCGTCATTTTCTAACTTTACACTTCAATTGGTTGGAAAGATGTATAAAACACACAAGAGGACTGTTTCGTTCATGTTGAATTTCTTAACACTGCTCTATGCGTGGAGATCAGGAGGGGAAAAGGGAGAAAGGAGTGTGACCTGACGTGGACGCAAGAAAATACGTAACTTTACACCTTCTTTATGCATCATTTTAATACTAACCTCAGATTTTTTGGGTTTTGAATTTTCCACTAACACAGTTGGGTTGTTTTCCCAATCTAAGATTTTTAATTCTTCTCTATGATTGGGCTGTAAATAGGGGGAGGGGAGAGGGTTTTATTGTCTGATTAACACAATTGGGCTCTGACTGGTTAGAAAGAGAAGACGGAGGGAATATAAAACTCACAATTGGTCTTTTTCCGCCATCTTGAATTTTAATACTGACTAGGATTGATTGGAGAAATGGAGTACTGCACGGTGATTGGTTAGAGATACGGGAGGGGAGGATATGGCTTTTAATTTCCCACTAACACAAATGGACTATTTCCACCATCTTGCATGTTTAATACTATGTTATCATTGTCTAGAGATAAGGAGAAGGTAGAGTAAGCGGAAATGGGTGTGACTTCCCGCTGATAAGGATGATGACATCACTGATAATAGTGAAGGCATCAGTGGTGATGTTGGTAAGGAAGATGACGTCGCTAGGCCAGTGACCTCAGTGGACCAAAGTAACCAATATAAGAAACGTTTATCGATGTCACCATCACATTACTACTTGTAACAACCATAGAGTTTACAATATAAAACAAGTCACAGAGGTTACTTCGCAAAGAGTGAAAAATTTATATTCGATAGCTGGCATGAATGCAATTACTAAAATTTACGTCTCATTGTTAATAAAATAACTAAAAACAAATTCGAATGCACTGTAGGAAGTGGCAAAACGCCGCAAGATGGGCAGTGTATGTTTGTTTCGCTGTGTCATCTGTTACGTCATATCGCTGCACTTGGCCAGAAGGAAGTTGATAGGGCGTAGTCGCTCACACGAATTGCTATATGAAGTTAACAGAATTAAAACATTACGCACTTTTCAGTCAAGTAGAAAAGAAAATAAACTCCTTCAAATGTTAATGAAACATTACAAGTCTATTTCCTGTTAATCCCACAAAAGCAAATCAAGCTGTACGTATACAAAAAAAAAAGGCGTAACACAGATAAAAGTATTTTAAATGTGGCAATGTGATATCGGCTATATAACCCCGAACTATCAAGAGTGTGGAGTCTGGCCGTTGAATTCAACGGTTATTGAACACATCCAACAGCTTTTGCAAACGCGTACGGATGTAAAAGGTTCATAACCATTTGTAGTGATCACAGAATATTAATGTTGCGCGTAAAATTTTGTAGAAATGACTGTCTCACCCAGCTTTCCGCTGTTGAATCGTATTGTAGGGTTGCACCTACCTTCACTTTCGACTCATATTTACCACATCCCATGGGATATTTTTCAAAAACTTTCGTTGCTAACACCGACAAGCGTTTTTCAGCTTTACTCGGTGTTTAAAGTTGTATCAGATGTCGCTAGAACAAGACATATTTTCATTTAGAAAATGCTACTCACATCTTGACAAATAAATACATTAATAATCCACTTCAAAATATTCTCTTACATGTGAAAACCTCTCCCCAATGTCTTGGACCGTAAAGGAAATGAGAGACATTCAGAGAACCACATATCTCCCTTACTTTCACATATTTAACACCTATATACTCAAAATATGTAATAATGCTCCTCGTTAATCTGGTGTAGTGCGTTGTAGGCTTTCAGCATAATCTTCAGAGGATGTTCCCGACAAAGAACGTGTTCAGAATATCCACTTCAGTATCTTCCACTTAATGAGCATCACGCTGGTTACCAGAGCACGTTTAAGCAAGAGAAACGAGCAAGTCGAGATCATTACGTAAGCACACAATAACTCCTGTGTCGAGATGGAAGGTCATAAGTAAGCCAGTTGTATACCTCTGCCATGCATCCTTTTAGTTATTAAAATGGGTAAGAACCCCTCTGACACCATCACCGCCCCAAAGCGCACAGCGAAAAACGCAGCCGGGTGTTAAGATTTGTGCTTATCAGCCACAATACAGCACACCTTGCCGGCCGCGCTGGTCGTGCGGTTCTAGGCGCTCCAGTCCGGAGCCGCGCTGCTGCTACGGTCGCAGGTTCGAATCCTGCCTCGGGCATGGATGTGTGTGATGTCCTTAGGTTAGTTAGGTTTAATTAGTTCTAAGTTCTAGGGGACTAATGACCACAGCAGTTGAGTCCCATAGTGCTCAGAGCCAACCAGCACACCTTTAACATTCTCGACAGTTGTGTGAAGACATAAAGGGACGTGTAAGTGTGGTTTTGTATAGTAACCCTATAGTGGATTACAGGTCCTCAGGATTCTGTGAGAGAATGGTGGAGAGAGAGCTGAGATGAAAATAGATGGATCTTGTGTATTAAAATCGACTTCTTCTTGACTGCGTAATGTATTCCGGCAATAAATCTTGGTTTTCTTACCGTTGGTAGCAAATTTATTCATCATTTATATCTCAAGGAGTTTCACTCTGTTGTGTATACTTTGTATCGCTGGAGAGAAGTACCTGGAAGTCTTAGAAAGATTGAGTGTTCGTTTCCATGGATTTCTTGTGATAAGTTGGAGAAGCAGGTGCCGTCTGACACGAATTTCCACATGACGTGATAAGCCCAAAGACGGCACGTGCTTCAGAGGCTGCCCGTTAATGTATGTGTAGTGACAGTGCACATAGTGAAAATTGTCGTGACACAGAGTATTCCAAGTCAGAGATGTGTAATGCATGTTATTCTCTGACCAATAATGTTTTTTTCTTGGTCGCTTTGTGTGTATAGAGATATCACTAACTCATGTATTCATGTACACTTCGTTCACCAAATGTATGAAATAAATATCTTGTCATTAAGACCGAACGTTCATTTGTGATTTCAGTGTAATCATAAGATAATCGCACCGAATACAACATGAGTAGTAAGAAATAACAGGGCCGCTCGATGTGATCAAGGCTCTACCGCGACGCAACGTGAAAGTGTAACAGCAGCCCAGCCGCGCCATGTGTTTCTTATGTGATTTACGAGAGCTGTTCGGAATTTAAGATACGATCAGTAGCGAAATGGAAACCATTGTTAAAATAAAAAATGCTTTATTTGCAACTGTTCGATACACTTTCCAGCTACTTCTATACATAATCACCGCCACGATTTAGACATACGTCGTAGGTTTGCATCAACTCTCCAATACCCTCATCAGAGGAAGCAGCCACCTGTGCTTTCCGCTATTTCTCTACACTGGCCTACAGCTCGTTTTCAGTACCAAAGTGTTGGCTTCACAGCCAGCGCTTGATGTGAGCAGAGAATAAACTCAAGTGGAGCCAATTACGGGCTGTATTGTGTGTGATCAAACACTTTCCATCGAAAACGCTGCAGGAGCATCTTCATTGCCCCAGCAGAGTGCGGTCGAGAATTGTCATGAAATGAAGAAGGAAACCAATGACAGTTATGTTACGCGGGCTGCAAACGTCAGGCAGAATCTTTCACCAGCTGGAGACACGATTTCCTAGGCACCTTTACGTGCTCACTGTGTACACAGAGCTGAGAAGAGCGACGTGACGTCATCGACACTGTCCAACACATCTGTGCAAAGCTTCAAAGGAATCCCACTGTAGTTTTACTTCGCACCCGATCGGATCTTACTTTCCGAATTGCCCTCTTACACAGAGTACTAGACATTGCCACATGGGTGCACTTTCTGGACCACACCAATGACGTCCATGGAACACGACCTCCACAGGAGAGGGCCGAGGTAGTGGTCCATTACCTATAGCCGGCAACAATACGCAAGCTACTTCGGCTTCTGGGAGTCACGAATTATTATTGTCGCTTCGTTCGGTGACCGCTTATGTTGTTTATTCTTTATTTTTCCGTGGTTGCTATGCCTATCCAGAAATATCACTCACTCTCGTTTTTCTGTGTGTTATGTTCGATAAATGTTGGAAATTAATATCTTGTTATTAAGACCCAACATACATGTTACTTCAAACCCACTCAACTGAACGACCTGTACGTCCCCTTATGTTGACACTATTTTATTTTGTCCCAGAACTTGTGTTGGATGTTGACAACGTGTTGTGAGTTCCTTATCTCTCAAAACACGTTGTTGATTTATCTTAAGTACAATTAAAGTAGTTCAACGCTAACAGCTATTGCTGATAAAATAATACAGTCAATAATTCACATCCGAGAAATCGATGATATCGCATTTAAAACTTCCACGTTCTTTGCATTTCTGATCTCCCCACGTATTCTCAGCGAGATCAGTTCGTTATGTCCCTCAATGACTGGCGAGAGCTCAGCACTACTAATTCAATGTTACTCAGGAGATTCTCTTGCTACACATATGACGATCTCTTCGAAGACAAATTGTTAATCCACATTCGATACAGCAACTTGGCAGCGTATTTATATGATGAATTTAAAAAATAAGTAAATAACTTTTTAAACGATGTTTCACTTCAATACTTACGTTTTCTGTTTTTGAATTCTTGCTCCACTTGTGAAAACTTTTTGATTATCTTTCTGAATTTATCACATACATCATCACTTACAACATTCCAAACAGACTGTGTAATAATTTGATGGCTAACATAATAGCAAAATACTAGGGTTGGATAAAACGTAGTAGCAGACAAATACCCGGATGCTTCCCTTGAAAAGGCACGTCTGATGACCTCGCTATCTGATCCCCTCGCCCAAAACCAACCAGCCAAAATACAATAGCAACATCGCCATAACATGGGGGATGTTGTCCAATGGCATTCGCGCTGTACGTAGCTGACAGCGAAGGTCAGATGAAGTTGTGCAATGAGTGGCGACGGCTCTATTTGAGGCAGTTGCAGAATGTACTGTCTCAAAGTGCGGGAGGTCCGTTCAAACACCCTAACAGTATGTTTACGAAACGTGAAAAACGTACAAGCATCAAGACTGAAGTTGCACATGGTGTGAGTGGACAACAACATTTTAAGGGACTGCGACAGGTGTAGCAGCATTGCCATATCGTTCGGCAGCTGGATGGGTGAAAGTGTTTCGGGATGGCAGACATGTTATTCAAGATCGGCCCAAAGGATGGAAATGTCTTGGTTCTTCTCGACAACAGAACGCTCGCTGTGAACCAGCTCGTACGAGAGTGATGGTTGTTGTGGCTTGCGATAGCCATAGGTTAAATCCTGCTTCACGCTGTACTGCAGCAGAAAATCACTGCAGCCTACTACTGCTGTTTCTTGTGACATCGCGCTCGTCCTATACTGAGAAGAAAGCGACAGCACCTTCTTGCACTGCATGCCATCATCCATCACGATAATGCTTGGTTCTACACGGTGAACCTCGGGCATGACTCCTGTGTACGTAGTGTGAACATACTGGAACATCACCGTATTCAGCCGATATGAGTCCATGCAATTACGACATGTTCGACAAAATGAAGGAAACTCCTCATGCCACGTGCTAAAACACAAGAGAAGACATCATCCATGGCACAGGGCAGTCTTTATGAAATGTTGACAGAAATGGACGCGATGACGACGTACAACACCTTCCACGTGTGTGGGGGAAGGTGATCGAGATGTGGGGCAATTATACTGAAGGCATGAAATACAGTGAACGCCTGTCAATTAAGTTGCCATGAGTTGTAATAGTCTTACCACCACTTTTATCCAGCCCATGTATGTATCAATTACGGCTTCACAATAGCATTCCCAAATTACAATTGTCTCACTACTTTCTTGGTGCTGAACATGCCGGTAAATAACATACTGCAGGATTCATGATTTAACTTAGTAATCAACATAGCTAAGTGTCATCTAAATGTTATTAAAATACATAATAAATTTTGCAGCGTAACATCGTTTATCGTACTAGTACCCAATTTCCCCTGTTTCCTTACTATGATGGCTTTTATTTTCACTTAATTTAGTTTTGCACATTCCAGTGGCACAAGTAATTTAACTACACTGTTTGTTCCTGAAATCATTTTAGTCAGTATTATAAACTAAAGTTGTTTTTCTTTATAACATGACATATTTAGCCCTAAAAATTGTTTCGGTGCCACTAAAGTTCCAATTGCTCCCGTGAAATTGGGCATGTTTCCGAAATTCGATGTGATACACAATTTCATTGATTTAGACTTTGACTGTAACCAGGATCAACAGTGTTAACAGAAATTATAATTCATTTCGTGTGCTCTGCATTCCATACTTTGTACAGACATATTAATTATCAAAAGGTACCATAGGAGGGCTGTTCGGAAATAAGGTCCGATCGGTCACGAATTGGAAACTACAGTGAAAATGAAAAGCGTTTTATTTGCAACATTTAGCTACATCTTCCAGCTACTTCTCCACATAGTCTCCGCTCCGACTTAGACATTTGTCGGAGCGTTTTTTTTTTTTTTTTTTTTTTTTTTTTGGTTTTAGGGCGCAAAACTGCTATGGTCGTTAGCGCCCGACTTGTCGGAGCGTTGTACCAACACTCCAACAGTTGCGTCATAGGAGACAGCTGCCTATGCTTTCAAACAATTCTCTACACTGGTCTACAGCTCGTCTTCTGAGGCAAAATGTTGGCTTCATAAGCAGCGGTTCATGAGAGCGGAGATGAAACTCAGTGAGAGCCAATTACGGGTTATATAGTGGGTTATCAAATCGTTCCCTTCTAAAACGTTGCAAGATCATCTTTATTGCCCCTGCAGAGTTTGGCCGAGAATTATTATCACAAAGAAGGAAACGTGTGATAGTTATGTTATGTGGGGTGCGTGAAATCAGATGAAATCTCTCACCAGGCCCTCGTACTTGGTGGGAGACACTATTTTCTACACGTCTTTACGTGCTCATTGTGATGTCAGAACTGAAAAAAGCGACGTGACACGATCGACGGGCAATTAAAGACACTGTGCAACACATCTGTGCAAAGTTTCATCTGATTTTCACTGTGGTTTCCATTTCGCTCCCAGTCGGACTCCACTTTCCGAATAACCTTCGTGTTTCTATAAACACGAAATATTTAAAACCATGTGTTTAACAAAATGTTGCATATTTTTGCATTAGGTTTTCATTTGCGTATCCAAGATATGGTCACCTTTTAAGTTTATCAAGCCCTAGCCACACATAAACAGCATTTTAAGTTATGCTATTTAGTCGCATACGTGGCCGGAAACACGGCTATAATTGTCATGGTTCAAATGGCTCTGAGCACTATGGGACTTAACATCTGATGTCATCAATCCCCTAGAACTTAGAACTACTTAAACCTAACGAACCGAAGGACATCTCACACATTCAAGCCCGAACAGGATTCGTACCTGCGACCGTAGCGGTCACGCGGTTCCAGACTGAAACGCCTAGAAACATTCGTCCACAGCGGCCGGCTAATTGTCATGCCTAAGAGAACTTTCGTTCCTTGGAAAGTGAAAATTACACGTTTCTATGAATATAAATCTCAACTATACTGTTGCGATGCTTATTTTCTCATTTTCGGTCTTTGTTTGTCGACATTGAGGCATAAAGACTTATGGAATCGATTGATACCGTGCATATTTCCCCAAACGTAAATTTCCAATACGTTCGCATTTCGTATTATACCTAAATACGCGCTCTCTGAAGTGTACAATGTTTCGCAGCTTGGGGTGAGAAGTATAGAAGAAACACATGAAATATTCAATAATTATCATTTCGTAAATTCTGGGTTTACAAATGAGAGCATCAGGCTTATCTCATTATCTTAGATGCAACACATTAACAAAATCAGAAACACTTCTCACAAATATGCTACTTGTTCTGGGCGTATTCTAGTTACACAAACCATAGTTGCTCCATCACAAAAAAGTTTCTTCGCTGACTATCCACTTGAACTTAAAATTTTTATCTTGGAATAAAATTAAAGAACATTACCCTTCACCTTGAACCTTAATTTATTCGATTCCGTCTTGCTGGTCTTCGAAGACAACGGTAGAATTTTATATTTGGACAAAAATGTTTCATATCGAAGTATCATGTGATCGATTATTGAGTTGCAGAGGCTGCAACATGCTACAATTGTTCAAATTATTGTTCGAAGGTATCACTTTTAACGTCGTAATTGACGTATATTGTTGTTGTGGAGTAGAAGAACGCTTTGAGAGATCAACGCTATCTATTTCACTGTCTTGATATATGGAGGCGCAACAGCTAAATACAACTATAAAGACGTAATGTATTAATCTCTGATGTCAAAGGTGATAAACTCGCATGGTTGGCGCCTTCCGTTATTTGGTGCATTTGAGTTACAGGTCATCGAGATACCGCTTCTGCAACCACCACAAGACACGATGTGGTATGCTATGGTAAGTAACTGTTGTGTAACTGTGTTTTATTTACACGCGTTTTCTGGACGTACCAGTATCTGCATGTTCTACCGCGTTTTCTGGTCATTTAATGAACGGTACTTAAGAGTTCTACACATAAGCAATTACTTTAAATCAGGCAATGTATTATTTAAATTAGTGAGAGTTCTATGCCGTTGGCGTTTGGTTAAATACATATTTTTTTCTTTTTAGTAGGGAACAGATTGTCTCTCTCGCAAGCTTTGATCTGCACGCAATTTACTTTCGTTAGAGCACTACTAGCCTACATGGCTGTTAGGCATCCACTTCCAACCTCTAGAAAACTTAGTGTTCTCTTTTTTTTTTTTTTTGATCACATAAATTGTTTCTCTCTTAAATAGGAGGATAGCTGTAGCACTTTTGTCACTGTTTGACGTAATAAACAACTATAAAATGAAATCAGGTAACTGGTGTACTGAAAAGAGCATTCATGCTAAAATAGTCCAATTACAGTTCTTGTGTAAAAATGTAGCTTACGTACGAGGCTCACAACAATAAGTTGAAGAAAAATTCTAGAAACTAACAACTAAGAATTTGCTGGTCGCCAACTAAATGCGAAGTACTGAAGAACAGTTTAAAGTGATTGTTCACGGAAACAATGGCGGCAGACTGTGCGGAAAATGTGACATGCTACCTCTTCTTGATCATGTTTATCCCTCTGTTCTGCTAAATTAATAACATATTTACTGCATAACCCAAGTAGGCCCAATACTATACTGAATAGTATGCTTGTTATTAATTCTTGAGAATGGATTATGCCCCAACAACTTAATTCAACAGAAAGTATATCACAAATGTTTAATAGTTATCAAACATTTTTAAGGTAATTACTTTCATACTTAAAAAGGTAAGCGTACTTACGTAGCTTATGCAAAGTACATTGTTTTTTATTGTTAATATGAATATTGATACGGCCTTTTTAACTAAGTCTGAAATTATAGCTTTACATGAATGAGTTAAGCATGCTTATCCATCGAATTAGTAAACAGAAAAAGTTCAGAAAAGTTATGTTTGGTTATACACCAATAATCTGAGTTGCTTTTGAAAATTAAAAATTTGAAATAGAAGAAAATTCTAAACGGCTGAGGAAATAGTACTTGATATCAACGAAAAGAGCCCTCCGTCCTCGAAAAACGCAAATGATTAATTCTCGTCAGAGTGGAGAAACAGGAAACTTTTAAAAAATTTTGATGCAATCTTTATTACATCCTTCTTCTTTCAAAATTTAACATTATTAGACCGAGGCATCATTTTTATGCCTTTTTTTTTATGAATGGTGTCCGGCACGATAAACGCTGAATAAAATGTATTTTGAAACCTCTCGTATTATTTTTTTAAGAGTTGTTTGAGTGAATTTTAACCTGGGACCAGAATTTATAGATTAATGTGGTAAATTTTCAAAAACAGTAAGAAGCGACTCTTAGCAGCTTAGGCCTAAGCGTAGATGATACTTATCTTTCCAGTTCTACATGTAATTTGCCATATGTATTGTAGAATTCGTAGCTATATGATTGTATGATGCGCTGTGTTGCACACTATTCATCCTTGAAGTTTCACAGTTTTTCCCTCAATTCTAAAGCAAAAAATGGTATTTCTTGCATTCGAGTGTTTCATTTGGATCCATTGATGAAGTATAAATGAATGCAGCTACAGTATAACGTGGTTGCATCCTTCAGTGACGTCTACAGTCGCTCTGCAGTGAATGTAGTCTCAACATGCCTTGAAGGGTCTCCTTTGTCCACATACAAATAGTAAACTGCGGTTGTGATCAAGTTGTGCAGCAAGCGATGGGTAACTGGGGCGCTGTTTACCTTGGGAGGGGCATTGACGTGGACCTGACCGAGGTGTACGAGGAATACACAGAGATATACTGGAGACCGAATTTCTGCAATTTTCTGCTAAGGTACGCATCTGTCAAGGCTGAGAAACAGTGCCACAACATGAATACGGTAAAATTTACTGTGAACAGCCAGGCTAGTAAACAAACTGAAGTTAAGTAGTGTGTGCGAAACGGACAGCGTTTCTTGTTGCATTTGGTAATGCCAAAGCTTTTGGTACAGTCACAGACAACGGTTTCCACAATTTGGTGAAAATTCTGTAATGAATAACTTCTGTACTCTTGATACCATATCCTTTGTGGACATCTATGATATGACCAACAAACCACAACTTTTAACTAAAAGTATTTATATTGAAGAACACGAGGAGAAACTCCATTCAACATGTCTCTAGTAAGGCTTCAGTACTAAAGGCCGTGCATATTAGGACGTGGGGTATGCTTCCTCTAACCCCTCACCCACTCCTCACCCTACTCTCTACTCTCTCTCTCTCTCTCTCACACACATACACACACACACACACACACACACACACACACACACACACACCATCAATTTTTCGTCATACTGACACCAAATGCAAGCTATTCTTACTAATTTCAGTGTCACTTCTGAATTAAGAGATTTGAAACATTAGACTCTGGCCAAATCAGTGAATTCAGGGACAGTTGACATACAGTTGGTTTCTTTAACGAAGTGACTGTAAATTAGTATTACCTTATTCACTGCAAACAACTCTCCTCATTTTGAACCACGCAGATGTGTTTAACTATGAATAGACACAAAAGCTTCCAGGAGCTGTTGAACATCATGTTGCAGCTCGTGGACACATCACAAATTTTTAGTCTGTCTATATCTGACACATCATAAAACTTGAACTCAGTCTCAACCTGGGGAGTTTCCCAAGAGAATAAGCAAACCATTATAATGTTCCTGTGTACTTACACTGTAGACTGTACTTTAATCCCGGTATGGTAGTTGCTGTAGCCCAGAGGAAGTATGTCGGCAATTTCTATTGGACAATGTACGCTTCTTTAGTGAGAGGTTTTTCTTTTCCACATCTCAGTCTAGAAATTTCTTATCTGTATCTGCAACTGACAAGCCAGTACCGCAGCTCACACTACAAATTAGTTTCCAGCTATGTAATACTTCTCTGCCATTTTTGTGCAAATGCTTCTCCAAGAATTGAAAGTGTTTTCACTGGCATAATATGTACCAGACAAGAAACATGGGGTGTCTCAGGTAATTATTTGATTTTGGAACACAATTTTATTTTATTTCTTAGCATCTTCCCTTGTCACCTAAAAAATGGAACCTACCAACATGTAACTAGAAGAATTGTATTAAGGGTAAACATTCAAATAACGAAGACAGGAATTACATTCTGAAGAAATGTGTGCCCCTTCTGTGTGATTGCATATTTTGGAAACAATAATTACCCTTGATCTTCAGATAACTGTTTGTCTTGTGAAAAATATCAAACTACATTTTTATCATCATTTGTTAAGATGCATATATAGCCATCAGTCACGCCTGTAAATGTGTTTTCTGCCAAACTACAGATATATAAAAAACACACTAACCAGTAATTTGTAGATAATTGATTTAAACGATTTTGCTCTCACCTTCGCCTTCGTAGCTTTTGCAGAATGAATATCTGCACTAACTGTTTTTGGACTGAATTAGTAAATTAATGTTAGTACATGACATGGTTTTTATTAAGGTACCATACATGTTTCATGAACCCCTTTCTCTCTCTTTCTCTCTCTCTCTCTCTCTCTCTCTCTCTCTCTCCCCCCCTCCTCCACACACACACACACACACACACACACACACACACACACACACAAATACATTTCAGAACAGATTATATAATGAATTGTGTAAAAGTTCTCATTTCACAAATTTCACAAAAAACCATGGCACAGTAAAAGAATATATTTATTGTTCGTATGTGATGACACATAGATCAACAACTATGTATTCCAAGCTACATATACAGTATTAACTGAAACCCAAAACTACGTATTCTCTTGCATATATACAGTTTAATTCAATGGGCTCCATGGCATTTGTCGTGCTGGGAGTTTCCCTTCCAAATGATGATATTGTTAAAGAAGAGTGTTCATCTGGCATGTAGTAATTTCTTGGGGACTAATACCATATTACAAAACCTGACCAGGAATTTCAGACATTCTAATGGATTTTATTCTTGAATTTACCTCTGAAAATTATTACATTTCATGAACCTACTCCTGTTTCCTATTAAGATGTCTAAGGTGAGACATAAATTCTATGAACATACTATTGAATATGTGGAAGGAAGCTGAAGATGCTTCATACGGATGCAGAATATTTTTAAATTATTTTATATGGAAAGATCTTCATGATAATTCATATGGATAACAAAACACTAAATAATGGCATACATCTCAGATATATTTATTTAGCGACAACCGACTACAAATCTCTCCGTTATACTCGCATGTTAGTGTCTGTTTAACCTATGATAAATTTTTCTATCCTACAAATGCCATATGTTGTGAAATTTATGTTGCTACATGGTGCGTATTAAGGTATACTTTCATCCAAAGTTTTGTCATGTTTTCCTCTTACCAAGCACACATTTTGTTGTAAAATGCAACACCTTTGTGTTAATTTTTCGGAATTGAGTCATATTTCCATTTGTAGTTGTCATATGCTGCAATTAATTCTTAACAGTACTCCTAAAAATTCAGTATCTCATTGTGACAACTTTGATCATGATGTATCTCAGCTTATCTATGGGACACTCTTTTCCCTAGCCTGTTTATTCACTGAATTATTCAATTGGATAGATAAAAAATCTGCTCACCAAGCAGCAGTAGAACACACACCTAAAAGGCCGTTACAGTTGGCAAGCTTTCAAAGCCAGTGGCTCCTTCTTCAGACAGAAGGCTTGAAGGGGAAGGAAGAAGGGTGAAGGAAAAGGACCGAAGAGGCCTTGGAAAAGGGATAGATTTCAGGAAAGTCACCCAGAACTAATGGTCAGGGGAGACTTATCGTACGGGATGAGAAGGAAAGACATTGTTGGGGAGTGCATCATACGAGATTTGAAAACCTGAAAGCTTAAAGGTCGAAGACAGTAGTTATGTTTATTCACTCAGCTATTCATGTACTTGAGGTTCTAAGACCTACTACAGTGAGCATGAAATGTAGCACTCGACAATTGGAGATTGAAATGTGGTAAAATATGAAGAGAAATTTATTCCTAAGAATGAACAAAGCATGGTCAGGACACCATTAACATCTGAAAAACTTGCATACTGAGATACAGAACATAGCAAAAGAAAGAAAGTCTCATATTGAACATGCCGACTATACTGATGAACAATTACAATGTACAAAGCTACTGTGCTGAAGCCAAAGAGCATTATTGCCACCACAGAAAATGGAATAATTTATACATTCCCATGACTATGGTTGTGCCATAGTTAGCTTGTTACTTAGTTAGTTGTGTGTTCCATTGATCAGTTTCATGGTACAGTAGTCGTTATGATGTGGAACGGGTCAAGTGCACAGGAAATGCGCATATGAAACAAGATATTTTAAGATATATGTAGTACAATACAGAGTTAAGGATTAATATTTCAATTATGTACCTCATTCCCTTAAATGGCACAAAATGCATATACTATATTTATAGTGATATTTATTCCTATTCAAGAATTCATCTATGGCACAGAAGGAGTTGTCAAGGAGATATGATTTCAATTTATTTTTGAAGCTATTACTGCTGTCTGTCAGACATTTTGTTTCATTTGGTAATTTGTGGAAAATTTTTATAGGAGAATATTTTACCCCTTTCTGTGCCAAAGATGGGTTGAGTAAAGGATAGTGTAAGTCTTTCTTTTTTCTGGTATTACAATCATGAATGCCACTGTTGTTTTTTAACTGATTCATGTTGTCGAGGACAAATTTCATTAGTGAGTAAATCTACTGTGAGGCTGTTGTAAGAATTCCCAATCATTTAAAAAGATACCTTCAAGATGTGTGACTATGAACCCTACACATTATTCTACCCACTTTCTTTTGAGCAGTGAATGCTTCTTGTCTAAATGTTGAGTTATCCCATAATATTATTTCATATGACACTAGAGAGTGAAAGTATGCAAAGTATGTTAGCTCACTAAATTCTATACCCTCAAAATTGGCTATTATTCTGATTGCAAAAGTTCCTGAACCTAGTCACTTTAGAAGATCCAAAACATGAATTATCCAATTAAGATTCTCATCTATGTGTACACCCAAAAACTTAGTATGCTCTACCGTGTCTACTGACTTCTGTTGGTGTGTTGTATTTATTGAAGGAGCTGTACTTTTTGCAGCAGAAAATTGGATGTACTGTGTTTTTTCAAAGTTTAGAGCAAGCCCATTTGCAGAAAACCAATTAATGACTTTTCCAAAGACCTTTTTTGTATCGTTATCAATTGGAATTTATTTTACCAGATTAATGATGATGCTTGTATCATCAGTAAACAGTGTCAGTTCAGAAACTTGTTGGCAGATTAAAACTGTGTGCCGGACTGAGACTAGAACTCGGGACCTTTGATTTTTGTGGGCAAGTGCTCTTCTGGAAGTTTGGAAGGTAGGAGACGAGATACTGGCAGAAGTAAAGCTGTGAGGACGGGGTGTGTGAGTCATGCTAGGGTAGCTCAGATGGTAGAGCACTTGCCAGCGAAAGGCAAAGGTCCCGAGCTCGAGTCTCGGTCCGGCACGCAGTTTTAATCTGCCAGGAAGTTTCATATCAGTGCACACTCTGCTGCAGAGTGAAAATCTCATTCTAGTGTCAGTTCAGCTTCCTGTTTCAGATAGGAAGGGAGGTTGTTCACATACATCAAGAACAGAAGGGGGCCCATGATTGAACCCTGTGGAACACCTAATGTAAGTTCACCCCAGTGAGATGAAGTGGCAAACTTATTTAAATCACTTGACCCATATAAGGAAACTTCTTGCTTCCTGTTCTGTAGATATGACTTAAAACACTCATATGCTATTCCATTTACACCATCGAACTGTAATTTCTGTAACATAATGTCATGGTTCACACAATCAAATGCTTTGGACAAGTCACATAAAATTCCTATTGGTGACATTTTACTATTTAAAGACCCTATTAAGTGGAAAGTGAAATTGTATTTGCTGTCTCAGTGGAACAGCATTTTAGAAATCCATCACTGTTGAGATGGTTAACATCTCTTGAGTACATTACTTTCTCAAATATTTTTGAAAATGTTGTAAGAAAGGATACTGGCTGATAACTATTGACATCTGTGGTGTCCCCTTTTTGTAGAGCTGCCTGACAATGGAATATTTTAAACTGTCTGAGAAAATACCTTGAGTTAGTGATGCATTACATATGTGACTCAGAACATTAGCTTTAATTGCTCCATATTGTTTTAATATCTTATTAGAGATGTCATCTACTCCAACAGAACATTTATTTTTCAAAGATTTAATTATTTTACTTATTTCACAAGAGGTTGTTAGGTGAAACTTAATATGACTACAATTTTCAAAACAGACTCTTCCATGTACTGTCTGGCTTTTTCTTTCGAAGTGTTCTCACCAATTTTTTCTCCTACAATTAAGAAAAGGTTGTTAAATACATTAGCTGCTTGTGTGCTGTTAGTAATACTACCTACCCCAGTGGTTACGTCTCCCTTCTAACAACATTTCATATTGATTTGGTTTTATTGCCGGAGTTGTTACTTTCTTCTCTAACATAACATTTCTCAGTACGTTACAATAATTTTTGATAGTGTAAAACTACTTCTTGATCTTTACTAGTTCTTGCTGTCTCATAAAGTTTTCTTTTTCTTTCTGAAGGCACTTTAATACCTGTAGTAATCCAAGGTTTCTTTGAAAATTGTTTGGTGTTACATTTAGTAATTTTCTTTGGGAAACAATGTTCAAGAAGGGATATAAATTTATCAAGAAATATGTTGCATTTATCATTAGCATTTGGCTCATTATATACATCTCCCCAATTAACATTTCTTAAGCTTTCTTTGATGTGCACTATAGATACTGGGTTGAGCGACCTAACACTTTTATTTAATGGTTTCCGAACTGCGCACCCTGTTAGGTTTTGCAAGTTAATCAGTTGTGCATCATGGCCTGACAACCATTTACCACAGGGAAAGCATGTGTTTGTTTTATATCCTCTTTCTGTACAAATACATTATCTGTTAGTGTTCTACTGTCTTGAGCTATACGTGTAGGAAAATTGATCACTGATTCTAAGTTATATGTTGTTAAAAACACTTCTAGTTCACTTTTCCTCTCAGAATTATTTAGAAAGTTTACATTGAAATCACCACAGATTAATAACTTCTTCTTTTTGTCTGACAGACAGCATAATGGGAGTCAAACTCTTTTATGCATAGCTCCCAGTCTCCTAATGGGGACCTGTACACTGTTGCTAATGTCAATACTACAGTTTCTAGCTGAAGTTCACATGCACAAACTCAAAGTGCTGATCAACACAAAATTTGCTTACTTGTACAGTTTTGCATTTATACCCTTGTTTTATGAAAATGGCAACTCCTCCTTTATCCATCCTAGATCTACAATTGTAAGATGCTAAATTATACCCACTTATACTGACACTATCCATGCCTACAGTTACGTGGCGTTCAGACAGACATAGTATATCAGTCTCATTCTTATTTTTGAGATCATCTAAATACACCAGTAGCTCATGTACTTTATTTTTTATTCCCCTGATATTTTGATGAAGTAAGTTGATACTGCCCTTAGCGTTACTTCTATTTACTGTACATGAAGTTTCTTTTATACTATTTATCTTGATTGTCATTTGTCTCGACTTTGGTTTCAACCTAAAAAAATCTGTCTGCCTGGACTTATTAACCACAGGGTTCACCCCTTGGGTGACTGTGGACCCCCTTACAGTTTCTGCTAACAGAGAAGCTAACTTATTTTTCCCCATTTTATTTTTCCCCATCCTTGCATTGTCCATAAATCACACAAAGAACAGGCAAGACACCCTATCAACTCAATCATATCACTGGAACCCAATGCAATGGACACAACACTTTTGAAGTTGTGCACACTTTTAGCTTTTTATTTGTGCGAGGTCAAAAATATACTACCAACACTCCAGTTGGGAGAAATCACTACCAATAGAGTAAGTAATGGGATGGTGACAGGTTCATGCTAGACTATCACAGATTATAGCAGTGCAAAGGTGAACCGCACTGCATCATATCACTCTCCCATTCAGTGATGACCAATAACAATAAAATGTGAGTTATCATACAAATCACAACCATATCTTATGTGGACACAAGCTGTTGCCACATACTTGTAAGAGTGCTTAAAGCACGTCTATGTGCACAAAGTTTGTAAGTGGTGCAAGGACACAATGACTGTGTGCTCAGAGAACAGAAAAAGATCATCTGGAATAATGAACCATGGTACTTGTTGAAATACATTGAGGCAGGATATCAGTTCATCCAAACCATAAGAACAATTTCATCCTGATTGCTAGAAGACCACTGTTAATGCAGGAGGTGGATGTATTCCCATATGTGGGATCTTCAGTTTGAGTGAGGATGGGTATCTTATGCATTAACCATCATCTGTCATCTACAAATGATACAGAAAACAACTTTCTAATCATGTGCATGTGTTTGTTAACCTGCAGTATCCCATTGGTGATCTTACCTACTCATATATAAGAAATACTCCACTGCCTCACTCCCAAATGGTGTCATTACATTCAGAAAAACACTATACAGACATGATTGTAGTCCTTCAGGCTAACTGACTTCAGTGGGCCTAGTGTTTGATATTTGATCGTACTGAGTAAGACTGATCTTTGAGCAATTTCCAGGACTGATTAGTGCTGTTCGAGGTGTAGTGGATCACAATGGTTCCCCAATGATTTTGGTATAGTGTGAAATCTATGACATAGTGTATTTCTATTGTTGTAATGGTGAAAGGGGTTACTCACCACTATTAGGTAGCAATGCACCATGCAATTGATTCCATTGGACTGAAGAGAGGATGAGTGTTTGATGCAAACAATAATAGGTTCATGACAGAATATACTAAATGCGACAAAACTGTCCGGAAATGTGTTTGAGAGGATGTGAGAGGATGCAATGAAAATTTGGTAAGAGGAACAATAGGAGTACTACCAAAACACAATACAGTGTTATGGAGGATAGACATCATTTTTAATCAGTGTAGTAGGAAGACAACACAACAACAACAGAGATAACAATTTACAGAAGGTTTCTTTAAATTTTGTGGTATTTAATAGTAGTAGTGGTAGTAGTAGTAGTATTATTTATCCATAGATCTCTTTTACATTGGTGTTGGACATGTCTTGGTATTACAGGTTAAGAACAACAAAAACAAGGTTATTCACATATATAGACATTTACAGGCTATGTGATGAAGCTGGGACTGTGACGTTATAGTAGGAACCATCCCAGCATTTCCCTGAAGTAATCTGGGGAAACCATTGAAAGCCTAAATCATGATGACTGCATGAAAATTGGAACCCTTACCCTACTGAATACCAAATCACTCTATTTAAAAGACTGCCAACTCATTTAGTTTACCCTAGTGTAAAATGCTGGTTTAAAACTAAGTTATTTGCTAATCATAGAAGGCTAATGTTACTCTGTTCATTCACTTATCACTCCCAGTCACTGCACACACTATATGCAGATAGTTTAATAACACTACACACACTATCAGCTGCCATCAGGACCATTTTGTGCACCGCCAATTCCCAATTGCTATCCTAAAAAGCTGAGTCAGCATACCTCTGTAACAAGTGAGATGTTCAGCTCAGAAAGAGGATGAGATCTTAGTATTATACATTGCATAGCTTTCAGGATACATTTTCCCTGAAAAGGAAAAATTTTTTACCAGACTGAGGATTTTTTAGTTGGGTGGATGCCGCTTGTTAGTGCTGATGAAAAGTCATTGATAGATGTAGAAGTAGTTTCAAGTATGCCTCGGGAAAGTGTATGGGAACCATTGCTGTTCTTATTGCATATTAAAGATGTTGCGACAATATTATTAATCACCTCAGAGTTTTTGTAAGACAATGCAGTTTGCTCTCACGAAGTACTGTCTTTCAAAAACTGCACACATTTTCAGTCATATCTTGGCAAGACTTCAAAGTGTACAAAGATTATCAGCTTGCTTTAAATGTTCAGATGTGTAAAATTTTGCTCTTCACAAAGGGAAAAAAATTAATATCTCATGACTATAGTCTCAGTGAGTCACAGTTTGAATCAGTCAACTCATACAAATGCCTGAGTTTTATGCAGGTGGCAAACTTTGATTTATAGGTAGAATACTATGAAAATGCTATAACTCTATAAAACACTGGTAAAACATATCTTAGAATATCATTTAAGTGTGAGGGATCCACACCAAATATGGCTAACATGGGAAATTGAATGTATACAAAGAAGGGCAGCATGAGGTGACAGAGGTTCGTTTGACCCACCGGGGTGATGGTGAAAAACTGTACAGACTCAATCTATCTTGAGGAAGTCTACTTACAATTTTTGAATAAAACAGTTTCAATTGAAGAATCAGGTAATATACAACAACCCCCTAAATAACATTCAAGTAGGGATTTTGAAGACAAGAGGAGATTAATTACACAGAGGTGTTTAAGCAGTCATGCTTCCCATGCTCCATATGTGAATGAAACTAGAAGAAGCCCTAGTGACTTGTACAATGTGATGTACCCTCTGCAATGCACTTCACAGTAATTTGCAGTGTGTGGATATACATGTAGATGTTTGTGTAGAAATTATTCCAAATGGCAGGTGTATAAAGCTATTTGAGGTACGTGCATGTACACACACACACACACACACACACACACACACACACACACACACACACACACACACTGACATAGCTGTTGTTGTTCTTCACCCAAGCTTACTTTGACAGCTTGCTAGGTTTAATTTCATTCAGTTTAATTTATTTTTATCCATAGATCATATTTTACAATGATATTAGACATACCATGTTGCTAGTTTTATACAGAATAAACACAATGACTTACAGATTTATCACTGACATATTAAAACAAAATATTTGAGTACCGATAATGATAACAAGTAATCAGCAGTAGCCAGCTATTGTAGATACTACAGCCAAAAATTCTTAGCAACACACAGTAATGATTAATACTAACAGCCTGCATTAATTTACACAAAAATGTTGCATACATAACAAAAGTCAACAAAGATATATATTTATGGCATACTGCAGAAAATACTAGGACAGTCACACAAATTATAAACAATTTTTTAAGTCATATATATACCCTTTCCACAGAAAATATTTAGACATTTACACGTACTGAAAACTTTTAAAAATTAAATTTGCACTAATTTACAGAATTGGGAACACAATTTTCCACTTCATCTATACATTCTCTTCTGTATTTTCAGCATTAACTTTGTCTTACTTTTTCCTTCTGTCATTAAGTTAGTTGTCACATAAAAAAAGAAGTATTTTGTTATACTCCTAATTTTAAATTTACATTAGTTCTATGAATTTTCCGGCTAGGAGTCATTCAGCTTACATCAGCAATCAGAGTTATCTTTTGAAGGTGCTCCCTCCCTTTATGCTCTCTATGATAAGTGACAGTACCTTATTTGATAAGCTGCTTGTATATGTAGGCTCACGACCTGTCATTTTCAGCCACTTGCTGCAGATACATTACCTTGTCTTGCGGTCATGGAAATGTCTGTTTAGATGTGTTAATCAGTTTACTATTGAAAGAAGTATTGTTTCATATATGTAACTCACCACAGTTAATATTTTAAATTTTTTTTGCAGGATTCCCTTTATGTTAGTGTTACTTTGCATCAGATGGCTTTCCCGTGGAGTTTTAGAGATATCTGACTTTGTACATCTGCTGCACCTCCCCATACTGATATGCAGTACAATATGTGTGGGAAAATATGTCTATAGTAGAAGTTTAACAAGGTGTTTTGTCCACTGTATAGGAGATTTTCTTCTTCAAGAATATATTTGTACTTTTTTCAGCAGATCTTATCTGTCAAGTTTGCCACATCAGAAATTTGTTCACCTCTATTGCCAGAAACCTATTGCAGTCAACTTCATCTAAGTCTGTAACACTCGTCCTCAGAATAAACTCCTCTGATCTATTAGTTCCATTCGTTTCAGATTTTGAACATGTTGTTGTTCAATATATCATTTTCTCCAAAGCACTTTTTTGCCATTTGCTAACACCGGAAATTTTTCCCAGGCATTTTGCTGATACTCTACATACTAGTAAGGTAGTGTAGTTGGCACACATAATCACTCTTTCATTCACTGCTACAGATATAGCATTTATATACAAGATAAAGGATTGAGTTAATATTACTGAATCCTGAGCTACTCCATATTTAATTGCAGAAAATCTGGGTAGATACTTTTCTCTGCACTTCTGGGTTTTGTTTTATTTCAAAACACTATGGCCTGTCATCAACAGAGTTTTTTTATGATATCCACAGCTTTCCCACTTATACCAGAGTAGTCCAGTTTCGCAAGAAGAATTTTATGGCAGACACAGTGAGAAACTTTGCAAAGGTATACACCAGATACCCTCCATTGATCACCCAGGTTGTCAGTTATGTGTGTTATGAACTTTGCCACTCCAATCTTAGTAAGTCTCCTCTTTCTGAACCCATTCCATGCATCATTTAAGATGTTAAGTATTTCTCTGTGAAGATCACTGTCTCATCATTTTAGGAAGAAAAATTATGATTGTTACACGTCTATAGTTTCCTCGTTCTCCTTTACCCCCTCCTTTATACTCTGTCACAACCTTACTCATTTTTCAACATTTTTTTGAAAATTCTCATTGCTTCAGTACTAAATTTATGAAGAATGTTAAGGGAAATTCTGACACTCACCTATAGTTTATCTATGCTTTGAGCACACAAACTCATAACAGCATTCATACTAGCCGTACTAGCTCTCTTTCCTCTCTTTCTAGCAATAGTACACACACACACACACACACACATACACACACACACACACACACACACACACACACACACAGAGAGAGAGAGAGAGAGAGAGAGAGAGAAGATCCAAACACACACTTCTATGCCCATGGTTTCCTGTGCTACATACCTCGATCCAATATAGGTGTTTGCCTTTCCCTCATTTTATATACAGCGCCATCCAGGAATATCCACTATTGTTTATCAAGAATATCACACGGTTTTGGTTTTTAATGCTGTAATTACTTTTGAAACTTTCAGTTCAGCTGTAGGTAACAGGTATAAACTCTCAGCCACCCTTTCAGGACTTACAACACTTTTGGTACTGTTACGTTTTGTTTTGTAAGTTTCTTCATTACAGCTGTATACTGCTGATTCAAGCTATTATACCCCTGTTGTGGATCTATCACTTCTTTGCCCTCCCTCATCAATTTTCGATTTGTAACATTTAACATGTATAACTCTTTTCTGCTATCATTTACATAATTCCAGACTCTTTTAGGGGTGTTAGAAGAAGCTTTTATTTCAGATTTCTGAGGACTAGCCTTTGCTTCTGTTTATCACTTTATTATTAAATTATTGCCTTTATTACCAGTTCTTTCTCATTCACTAGCCATTGCTGGACAGACAGCATTAATGTTACAATAATATTACCACATCAAATTAACAAAAAATTGCAATGTAAACTATGATACTAAAGTGGTTACTATAAAACATATATTTAAGAAATAGATTACAATATAAATTGCAATAATAAGACAATCATGTAATAAAATAGCAGAGTTCTTGCTGCTGTCATTGATACTGATTTGCAGCTCAGATAGACACTGCTCTGCCACCAGAGAAGTATTCTTCTGTACTCTACAGAGTTTTCTCTTTTAGTATTAACATAATTTTAGACCTAAATTGTTCAGTTGGTAGTGACTGTATGTCCTTGGGTAGAGCATTGAATAATTTTAGGGAAGCTGTTCTGCATCTTAGTTAATCAACATCTTGGACTGTCTATACTGTCTTTGTAGTGAGTGCTGTATTGCAGAACTTTGTGTTTCTTTCTGTAGTACTGATTTGTCTTTGTGTGAACAAGGCAGATGAAAATACATTGGCTAAAAGCAGTCAGAAGTCCTGATTTGGGAGAAATTGGCTTGCACTGGCCTGTCCTTTCTCTTTCTAGTATTTTCATAGAGCATAATCAGTTATTCTTTTGCTTTTTAAATTTTTGTGCTTATCCATTCTTGTTTGGTTTACCACTAATAGTTCTGCTGCATTTTTGTGCTGTCTTAATGTATCACAGAAGGATTCCCCCACTCTCAACAAACATCAGAAATATTCTTGAAGCTTAGGACATAGTAAATCAGTCAAATACATTTTAACTAAGTGACAGCATTGTGTGAACATGAATAATTTATGTGTTCCACAATGCAAGAGAACTGAAAGATATTGGAATCTTTTTCAACTCATTTTTCAACAAACAGAAAGCGTTAGTGTTCTTAATTTCACCAGGCAGTTTACAGAAGATTGTTTTACTTTAATGTAAGCATACTTGCATAAGGGTTTTTTATGTACTTTTCTTTGAAAATTTTCACAATTTTCATTCCATGAGAGTGAACTTGGGTGTTTAATGCTGAAAAATAGAATACATGCAAAGCCATGCTGCCAAATTTTGTGTGGTTGTAGAGGACTTCTTGGGGAGAAAATTTATAACAGTAACCCATGTGATCATAATGTTCTTTAAATATGGCAGCAATCTGTATGTGATTACTGAGTCATTTTCCCTGTACCTTCTTACATACTGTTTCAGAGCGTTTTTTTTGTTTTGTTTCTATATTAAGCTCTCCAGAAGTTTCAGATTTGTCTGTTATGATCTATGTCATTCACATATTTTACTTCATCCTAACTTTTCTCCATTAAGACTGCAACATCAAAACAATGTTTTATTGTTGTTATATTGGAAGACCTTTTTGAAAGTTATTTTTTGTAGAATGCAACTGAAAATCGCATTTTTCTTTTCAGTAATGATTCTTCTTGTCAGATAGTTTTTACATGTCCTATAGTTACTACTAAGCATATTTTTAAGCATTGTCATCTGAATTATAATTTTATTTCATCTCAGTTACCATATATGGTATTTGTTTGCATATCAATTTGTATCCAGTCAGCATTTCTGGTACCCTCTTCTACTTCTGGTGATGTAATGTACAATATTAGCAAGTTACCCAATAGCAGAAGTGCTGAGTTGTTGACAGGTACACTCAGAAGAGAAAGGAAACCTGTTAGCTTTCAGAAAAAAAAAAAAAAAAAAAAAAAAAAATATATATATATATATATATATATATATATATATATACACACATACATACCTGGATAGATGCAATGCAGCTAACCTGTCTGCGTATACAGTAAATCCTGTGATCAAGTGTGCGAAAGAGAAAGTGTTCTAGATGTTTGCTTTTGGGTGTCTGAGGTGGAACATGGTACCAGTCCGGTTGCAGTTAGTGGGATGTAGGCAACCACCTAAAAACCACACCTGCATTTGCCAGCATATTGTCCCATCATCACTAATCTGTCAGGTGAATTTGATCTGGAGCCAGCATAACTCCAAATCCCACCAATGCTCACGTTTCGATGCATGGCAATCCATGTGAGTTCCCAAAAGCTAGCAAGTTTTGTTTCTCTTTTGTGTGTACCTGCTGACTTCATGCATCTGCTATTCATACTGCATTGACATAAAAACATACAGACCCAGCAGTGTACTCTCTGTATTGGAACTAAAGCTGCAACAGCTTAGTGTAAAAACACTGACTTTAACCAAATATAGTAGAATGCCCACTTTAGAAATGGATATAGTGTAATGGACAACTAGCAAGGCATGAACAATATTATAGAACTGCTCTGAGTGCATGAATCATATCTTTGTCAGGGATTAATAGATACAGAGGAACCTTTTACTCCATTTCATCAAAGGGAAAGTTCACCATTGAAAGTGGAGTCCAGTAGATATGATTTTAAGCATCATAACTTTTTGCACAGGCCTGAGGAGGTTTTCTCATTCATAAACTGGTAGAAACAAATTGAAATATGTGTTGATGAACCATACCAGCACCACAACTGTTTTCAAATTTTTCCTCTGGCTACATAATGTTTTTTTAAAAAATGTAGAGAACTTAATGTGGCAGTTTGAGGAAATTGCCTGAAACACAGTTTTAATATGACTAAAACCATGGATAAGCAGCACATGAACAGTGAATGCTACACCTTAGTACCAAAGTCACAGAAACAATTTATGAGTTTTCGTATCAAGGGCAGTAGTGGGAGACTTCAAACATGGTCTATATTCTCAAACAAGCTTAAAACCGTTATAGAGAAATATAAAGGAGACAAATATAATGACTGATGCAATGTGTAACTGGCTATTCATGTATCTCGTATAAGTTTAATATACTTCACTTTTTTGTTTTCAGTTAAGGATAAAACAGCCAACCTGTTGCACAAATTGTATTGCATTGATCTGGTTTCAATGCTGACAAAGGTTATTTTCATCAGAGTAAGTCATTCTTACCTATAAAGTTATTAAAATCAACCTAGAAGAACAACAAACATTTCAAAAACCTTAAGCTGCACAAGAAATATTCAAAATAGAATAGGTATTACTTACATAGGTTTGGATTGCATAGAGAGGTTATAAAACCATGTGAGCTGAAGTGCTCAAGTCAAATAAGTAAAAAGCGTCCTGTTAAGTCAAAATTAAAATCACGAGCATAGAAAACTGATAGGACTAACACCACACTGAAAGATTTGTCAACAAATCACACTGCTATATGGGAACAGCGCCACGCACATCACCTATGGAGCATGAAAGGCATATAGCAACACTAATTATGAAAACAGTTAAATTATAAATGAAAATAGTTATAACAAGACACCAAGCTTAATAATAGAAATACAGAAATCGGTAATAAATGAAATATACAGGAAATGCTGGAAATTACAGAGCAGTTGATACCTGCCATCCGACCAGTGCGGAAAGCATCAAAGTGCTCAACAACAATATAATTTAACATAGTAGAAATAACATCTGTGGAATACAATAAAGCAATTAAAAGGAGAAGAAAACAATGTTTGAGTACTGTGTGTTCGTGAACTGTGCATAAAGACCTCCAGACAAAGAATGATAGTATATCAGAAAGCTGCAAATATCTGTTTCAAGCCATTAAAGAAATTTTTATTTCACAATTGTAGCTGTTCAGTAAGAATGAAACCATCATTAATAGGCATATGCTTAAAATGTTTAAGTTCATCAAGTATATCATGTCTATGACCTTTACTTTCTTTATGGATGATAGTAACTGCATTGCTCCCTTGGGTTTGAGGCCTGTAACAAGCAAATGATCTGCAAAAGGTGTATTATACACATTAGTACTCTTTCTTCTGAATAAATTCTCTTTACATCTAATACCCATAGCTCTTCTGACCAGAATTGCATAATAAACAGGACAAGTGTCATCGGTTATTTTATAGATCCCTGAATTATGCAAAAGGGTAACTGGAGATTTCAAAGTGTGAATTAGAATTTTCAGCAAACCTACCCATCTTTATATAGGTGGTGCACATTGTGCTGTTTCCATATAGTAGTGATCAGTTGACAAATCTTTCAGTCTGTCATCATTTCTAGCAGTTTACTATGCTTTTATTGTTAATGTTGTCTTTAAAAGATAACTTCTACAAATTTGACTTGAGCACTTCAGCTCATTTAGTTTCACTGCCTCTCCATGCAATGTGAACCTATGTAAGTAATATCCATTCCGTTTTTAATATACTACTAAAGCATTTGGGAATGTTTGTTTATTCTCCTATGTTGATTAAAAAAACTTTTGTAGGTAACTATAACTTATTCTGATGATACCCATAGTCAGTATCAGAGCCTGGTCCATGTAATAAAATTTGTGCAACTGGTTGTCTGTTTTTATCCTACATTTTTTGACCAAAATAAGACAACATATCAGATATTTTTAACTGAACACATTCATAAAGGCATTGAAGGCTGTGAGGGTGTTGTCTATTAAAACAGCTTTTAATTTGTTTTTAAAACAGCAGTATTGTAAATTTATAAGTAATCCACACCATCTTTCTCTAGTTTTATATGTATGAGTGTTAGTATCATTTAAACTTGTAGTTTACTAGTAACACAAGTCTTACACAGAGGTGAATGTCTTATGAAGCTGTTAGAAGTATAACTAAAATTTTAAATAATTACCAACTTGAGGCTCAAGAATATACCCAAAGTCTAACAGTTACAGCATACCACTGTGTAATAATCAGAGTACTACTTCATATGAGATTATTTGATAGAAACATACAATCTCAGCTATCTTCCTAATGACCATGTCGAGAAAACCACCCAATAGAAGTTATCATTATGCACACCCAGGAATTGGAATATTTAGTTTTAGGTATTTAGCTTTTGCTGTTACCTATTCTTATTGACAGAGGTGGTTTGTGAGTATACATGCTGGGTGTCCACAAATTTTTTGATTCTGATAAATTTGTGAGAATGAGAATAATAGCTTCTGATGTATAACAGTTACTCTTATCAACAAGATTATACAGCTACAGCCACTGCCAATAATAATAACAAAAGTAATATTAATAATAATAATAATAATAATAAACCCCGTGGAGGCCCGGGAAAAGAATAGGCCTCCAGTATGTTCTGCCAGTCGTAAAAGGTGACGAAAAGAACAAACCACTAATAGGGCTAACCCCCCTTTTAGTGTGATTAGTTGGTTCAGGACAGAACTAAAGAAGACTCGGACAAGTGCCGTCATGGTCGGGGACGACCCTTGAACCCTACGCCCGCCCACAATACTAACGACACTGCTAGCCAACTGGAAAATTATTTAAATCCAAATAGAGGTGTTTTGCAGGATATGCTTCCTGCAACCACCCTAGAAGGAAAACAAAGACAGAGGATGAGATGGTCAGATGAAGTTAATCGACACCTCCTGTTCTGTTATTACCAAGCAACAAACCTAAGAACGAACACAACAGGATACAGATTACAAGTATACACAACATTTATTATCAGATACCCAGAATTAAAATTTTTAACAGAACAACGACTAACTGATCAGATCCGTGTAATAATAAAAAATAACAGGATACCCCAGTCAGAATTAGAAAACATCAAACAACAAGTACAACAAATACTGGAACAAAATAATGTGCAATCAGAAGAAGAAGAAAATACAGTAATAGACTCAAACATCCCAGAGCAAACAAACAAAGAACAACACCCATCAATTAAACAATCAGAGCAAAACGAAATCTTAAGACAGCCACCAGAACAAGCACAAATAGAACTCGAAATAACACACATGTTAGATATAGAAGAAAAATTTCAGTTGACATATATAGAATACAAAGACACAAATACAGACATTAGACCATTCTTGCATAGACCGCCAAATAACTCACAAGTCAAAACAACAATAAAAACTATCAACACAATCATGCACAACAAAATAAATGAAAACACAACTATGGAAAAGTTACAACTACTGGTTTATATAGGAGCGCTCACTACACTAAATATACACACTGGGCAGAGATCAGAACCAAGCAACACACAGAAGAAACCCACAAAACCAGCATGGCAACACTGGCTACAGATCAGGATAGAAAAACTGAGAAAAGACATTGGACAGCTAATACAATTTATAGGAAATGAAATGTCTGGAAACAAAAAAAGAAAACGAAAAAGGTTAGGTAAAAACTCACAACAAGAAGCGATAGAGCAATTAGATGAAAAGATGCAGAAATTACAATCATTGGCCAAACGACTTAGAAGATACAAAAAAAGTGAAAATAGAAGAAAACAAAACCAAACATTCAACACAAACCAAAAGAAATTTTACCAGACAATAGATAACACACACATTAAAATAGACAATCCACCAAACATAACAGACATGGAACACTTCTGGAGCAACTTATGGTCAAACCCGGTACATCATAACAGGCATGCACGCTGGATACAAGCAGAAACAGATACATACAAGATGATACCACAAATGCCTAAAGTTATAATTTTGCAACATGATGTCACCCAAGCAATTAATTCTACTCACAATTGGAAAGCCCCTGGAAAAGATAAAATAGCAAATTTCTGGCTAAAGAAGTTCACCTCAACACATTCACATCTAACTAAATTATTTAACAGTTACATTGCAGACCCATACACATTTCCTGATACACTTACACATGGAATAACTTATCTGAAACCTAAAGATCAAGCAGACACAGCGCACCCAGCTAAATATTGCCCCATAACCTGCCTACCAACAATATACAAAATATTAACTTCAGTCATTACACAAAAATTAATGACACATACAACACAGAACAAAATTATAAAAATTTGTAGCAAAGGAGCACGAGGATGTAAAGAGCAACTGATAATAGATGCAGAGGTGATATATCAAGCTAAAACTAAACAAAGGTCGCTACACTATGCATACATTGATTACCAAACAGCTTTTGATAGTGTACCCCACTCATGTTTACTACAAATATTTGAAATATACAAAGTAGATCCTAAATTGATACAGTTGCTAAACATAGTAATGAAAAATTGGAAAACCACACTTAATATCCAAACAAATTCTAATAATATCACATTACAGCCAATACAGATTAAGCGTGGAATATACCAAGGAGACTCATTAAGTCCTTTCTGGTTCTGCCTTGCTCTGAACCCACTATCCAACATGCTAAATAATACAGATTATGGCTACAATATTACTGGAACATACCCACACAAAATCACACATTTCCTATACATGGATGATCTAAAACTACTGGCAGCAACATATCAACATCTCAACTAATTACTAAAGATAACAGAAGTATTCAGCAATGATATAAATATGGCTTATGGAAGAGACAAATGTAAGAAAAATAGCATAGTCAAGGGAAAACACACTAAACAAGAAGATTACATATTGGATAACCACAGCGACTGCATAGAACCAATGGAAAAAACATATGCCTATAAATATCTAGGATACAGACAAAAAATAGGAATAGATAATACAAATATTAAAGAAGAACTAAAAGAAAAATATAGACAAAGACTAACAAAAATACTGAAGACAGAATTGACAGCAGGAAACAAGACAAAAGCTATAAATACTTATGCTATACCAATATTGACCTACTCATTTGGAGTAGTGAAATGGAGTAACACAGACCTAGAAGCACTCAATACACTTACACGATCACAATATCACAAATATACAATACATCACATACATTCAGCAACTGAAAGATTCACATTAAGTAGAAAGGAAGGAGGAAGGGGATTTATCAACATAAAAAACCTACATTATGGGCAGGTAGACAATTTAAGAAAATTCTTTCTAGAACGAGCAGAAACTAGCAGAATACGCAAAGCAATCACTCATATAAATAAATCGTCTACACCACTGCAATTTCATAACCACTTCTACAACCCTTTAGATCACATAACATCAACAGATACGAAGAAAGTAAAACAGAAAAAGAAAACACTACATGGCAAGCACCCCTATCATCTAACACAGCCACACATCGATCAAGACACATCCAACACATGGCTAAGAAAAGGCAATATATACAGTGAGACGGAAGGATTCATGATTGCAATACAGGATCAAACATTAAACACCAGATATTACAGCAAGCATATTATTAAAGATCCCAATACCACAACAGATAAATGCAGACTTTGCAAACAACAAATAGAAACAGTAGATCACATCAAAAGCGGATGTACAATACTAGCAAATACAGAATACCCCAGAAGACATGACAATGTAGCAAAAATAGTACATCAACAGCTTGCCTTACAACATAAACTTATAAAACAACATGTTCCCACATACAAGTATGCACCACAAAATGTACTGGAGAATGATGAATACAAATTATACTGGAACAGAACCATTATAACAGATAAAACAACACCACATAACAAACCTGACATCATACTCACCAATAAAAAGAATAAATTAACACAACTAATCGAAATATCCATACCCAATACAACACATATACAGAAGAAAACAGGAGAAAAAATTGAAAAATACATTCAACTGGCTGAGGAAGTCAAGGACATGTGGCATCAGGATAAAGTTGACATTATACCAATTATATCAACTACAGGAGTCATACCACACAATCTCCACCAGTACATGAACGCAATACAGCTACATCCATACTTATATATACAACTACAAAAATCTGTAATTATTGATACATGTTCAATTACCCGAAAGTTCCTAAATGCAATGTAACATATACTGTACAGTTAAAAGGAAGTCACGCTTGATCAAGGTCCACGTCACTTTCCATTTCTAACCAGACATAACGTCTGAGAAAGGGAAGAAATAATAATAATAAGATGCGTAACATATATGACAAAGAAAGAATTTTTTGTGGAATTCTGTTGTTTTGTACATAATGAAGTACAGTTTAGGGCAATAACAAAATAATGCGTAACCTTTTGCAACTCTCCACTTTGCATTTTTGTATAAGTGGGAGTCTTCATGCTTTTCTGTTTTTTGAACAAATGTACAAGATACCTGACAGATGTATGAGTCCATGAATTCACTTCCTGGCAGAAGATCAGATATTCTAATGCTGCAGCCACACAGCAACTTGTGCTAACTGTACACTTGTTTGTTAATGTTTGTAGTCACACTTATCTGATTTTGTCAATCTCTCATTGAAAGGATCTGTTCTCAGAGGCTCTAGTTCCCTTGCAGCTAACTTTTCCTGGTACTTTACTTTTCTGTTCCCAGAATGAGATTTTTACTCTGCAGCAGTTCATGCACTGATATGTAGCTTCCTGGCAGATGAAAGCTGTGTGCTGGACCAAGACTCGACCTCAGAATCTTTTCTTTCATGGGGAAGTGCTCTACTGACTGAGCTACCCAAGCATGACTCAAAACTCATCCTCACAGGCTTACTTTCCTGTTATCATTTAAAATAGAGTCAATGTAGTTCATGTTTACACAGCACATGAAAACCAATTCCTGCACAGTAGAGAACCATCCCCAAACACAAAGTGCCTTTTGTTGAAGTGATTAAACTCAAGTAGTAATGTCTATCAACATGGTCACTTGACTAGAAATCAAATGAGGCACTGAAATCCATAAGGGCCTAAGGCACATTACCATTGATCCCACATTTAAAGTGAATGTCAGAGAAACCAGTGATGCAGCTTTCCATTAATTTTCATATATACAATGTGAGCATACAGCACCATAAGATCAACAGATTTCAGAAGCATGAGTAAATGCTACAGTCTCGCAATGGACAGTGATGTGCTTTAGGCCATTAATATTCTCGGCGACTCCAATGGATTACTATATGATAAAATTCATAACTTAATATACTATTACTCATTCAGAAACCCATGAAACAGGTTTACTGTCAATATAACTTTAACTTAGACTGAGATCCGATTTAATATTACTACCATATATAGTGAGTGAATTAGTGTATCTGACGAATGTGCTATCATCTAGCAAGACTTATGCCGGAAAAATGGGGATAAAAGTCTGCTACAGTGTGCTACCAACTGGTGGTACTGATGTAAACTTCTAGTTGAGTGGTAAGGACTAGCTATGTACATTCTGAACCGCGCACATTGTTTAGCAAATCCGTATGTATTTGGCCCGTAAGGCATTTATGTCATGCAGGCTTGCATGTGCAAAAGCTCCTTGAAATGTGCGCAACTGCAGGTGTGCTCACAACCTTGATGCCAACTTTAACAGAGTGTAGAGGAGCAGCAACACGTTGGATTTAAGTGCCGTATGTTTTAGATTACAGCATCAATGTTATATTTAACAGCATTTGATGAAAAATAACCAATAGAGCTGCAAGGAGCAAACATTATGGTTTTCATGTGCTCTTGTGCTCTTACACAGCAGCTGCCACTGCTTATTGATAATTTTGTGTTCTGACTAGTTCATATCTGAATGAAATGTGTTTTTCTAAGTTAACAAATTTTCTATCCCTGCACTACAACATGGAAACAGGAAATTAAACAGCAGTTCCCAGTGATATCTACAAAACTGTACTGCACAATGGTTAACTATTCAGAACATCTTCTATGACAATATTAGAGGCTCTTGCAGTCTGGAATGGACCCAATGTAGGGCCAGGGTGTGGGTGCAGCTAGTGTCTACAATGAGGAAATGCCTCTGGTCCAACCCCTAGAAACCCAAGAATGCAGGCATAATGTTGGTGCTTTATGTGACTGGCTGCAGTAATAAGAAGACAACTTACAAAAAAATTTGCCAATAATGGCTTCTAAAAATGAATTTATCATTGATTGGTTAATTTTGTTATGTTACCTGTATTATAACAGGAAAGAATCTTATCTGAATTGTCAGTGTAACATGAGTGGTGTTTTATGTGTGTCGAGAACAGGCCAATAACCAAAATCAACTTCTACATCTCTACATCTACATCTGCATCCATACTCCGCAAGCCACCTGATGGTGTGTGGCGGAGGGTACCCTGAGTACCTCTATCAGTTCTGCCTTCTATTCCAGTCTCGCATTGTTTGTGGAAAGAAGGATTGTCAGTATGCCTCTGTGTGGGCTCTAATCTCTCTGGTTTTATCCTCATGGTCTCTTCGCGAGATATACGTAAGAGGGGGCAATATACTGCTTGACTCTTCGGTGAGGGTATGTTCTCTAAACTTTAACAAAAGCCCGTACCGAGCTACTGATCGTCTCTCCTGCAGAGTCTTCCACTGGAGTTTATCAATCATCTCCATAACACTTTCGTGATTGCTAAATGATCCTGTAACAAAGTGTGCTACTCTCTGTTGGATCTTCTCTATCTCTTCTATCAACCCTATCTGGTACGGATCCCACACTGCTGAGCAGTATTCAAGCAGAGGGCAAACAAACATACTGTCACCACTTCCTTTGTTTTCGGTTTGCATTTTCTTAGGATTCTTCCAATGAACCTCAGTCTGGCATCTGTTTTACTGACGATCAACTTTATCTGATCATTCCATTTTAAATCACTCCTAATGCGTACTCCCAGATAATTTATGGAATTAACTGCTTCCAGTTGCTGACCTGCTATTTTGTAGCTAAATGATAAGGGATCTATCTTTCTATGGATTCGCAGCACATTACACTTGTCTACATTGAGATTGAATTGCCAATCCCTGCACCATCCGTCAATTCGCTGCAGATCCTCCTGCATTTCAGTACAATTTTCCATTGTTACAACCTCTCGATACACCACAGCATCATCTGCAAAAAGCCTCAGTGAACTTCCGATGTCATCCACAAGGTCATTTATGTATATTGTGAATAGCAATGGTCCTATGACACTCTCCTGCGGCACACCTGAAATCGCTCTTACTTCGGATGACTTCTCTCCATTGAGAATGACATGCTGCGTTCTGTTATCTAGGAACTCTTCAATCCAATCACACAATTGGTCTGATAGTCCATATGCTCTTACTTTGTTCATTAAACGACTGTGGGGAACTGTATCAAACGCTTTGTGGAAGTCAAGAAACACGGCATCTACCTGTGAACCCGTGTCTATGGCCCTCTGAGTCTTGTGGACGAATAGCGCGAGCTGGGTTTCACACGACCGTCTTTTTCAAAACCCATACTGATTCCTACAGAGTTGATTTCTAGTCTCCAGAAAAGTCATTATATTCGAACATAACACATGTTCCAAAATTCTACAGCTGATCGACGTTAGAGATATAGGTCTATAGTTCTGCACATCTGTTCGACGTCCCTTCTTGAAAATGGGGATGACCTGTGCGCTTTTCCAATCCTCAAAGATAAACAAGTAGTAGCTTGGTCCCAGGCAGTGACTGTCAATTTGGAATAACTATGATGAGGTGTATAATTTATGAGTTGAGACACTATGGAATTATGAGCTATCTGTAGTCTCATTCTCTGCATGAAAAAGGAATACTACACTTCCAATCCAGACCTGACATCTGTCGTTATCATCATTCATAAACATGGACTAAGAATTTTTCTGCATGGTATCAAGGAGTGATTATGTCACCACAGAAAGGAAATCATCCTTCAAAATTGAAAACCATTTTACAAGGAGAACCCCAGTGTTTGGTCTTATGTTCCATTCCATTTCTGTTTTGTATAAATGATCTACTGCTTAATAATGACTGTAGCTAATAGTTATTTGTAGATGATACCCCTATAATAATTGGAAATAACAGTACTGACAGAGTTGTATAAAGGTAAAATGTCATCATAAAATGAAGAGGGAGAAGAGATCAGTATATAAGTAAATGATTATGTATTTGTTCAATGCGCAAACTTATAACAAAAGAAGCTATCAGTCTGTTGAAGATAGGGAGTCTCCAGGGAAATATAGAACCTGCAATGAATTACTGAAGTATAGACGATATCCACTAACTGAACAACTAACCAAGCTGGTTGATAATGTTATAACAGGTAATGAAATTCCAAAAGAATGGAGAACTAGTATTTGAATTCTCATGTGCGAAAAAGAAGATAAGAATGACTCATCCAACTATTGAGGAATAAATCTATCAAGTTCAGTTCTAAAATACATAACAAAAAAATGAAATAAAATAAGAAGCATTACCACGCTTACAGAGGAGCAGAATGGTTTTAGATATGATATGTCATGCACAGGTGCAGTATTCACGCATGGGCAGGTAGTGGAGAAGTCCATTGAATACAGTAGACCAGCTTATCTTTGTTTTATTGATTTACAGAAGGCTTTTCGTAGGATACAGATGTGCTAAAAGTGCTCTACAATTTCATAAAAACAAATGAAGATATTTCTTCCAATAACCACATCCAGGCAAATATTTGTTCCAGGTTAACTAGCTGCATAGCAGTAAATAGTAGTATTAAACAAGGTGACTCTTTCAGCCTGCTACTTCTTGATATCGTCATGGATGAGGTGATAAAGAAGGATTTGGCTGGCAGTCATTATGGAATGGTGGGCAAAGAAATAAAAATCATTTGTTTTGCTGACAATGTAGTTCTGCTGGCAACCAGTGAAGATAACCTACAAAAACTTTGGCATACTCATAAAGTGGCAGCCAAAAACCTAAATATGGTCATATCCTCTCAAAACACCAAATGTATGACCACATCTCTGGAACAAATTAGTTGCAACCTCGAAGTGGCTGGAAAAATTATTCCACAGGTAATAACATTTAAATATATTGGTAATGAACTGGCCAGCAGTGGACATGACGAAAAGGAAGTTAGAGATCAAGTAACAAAAGCAAATAAGGTGGAAAGTTTTTTAAATAATACTGTTTGGAGAAACAGGAATATAGGAAAAGCTGCAAAGGCAAGAATACATAAAACAATAGTGAGACCAGATCAAGTAACAAATGCAAATAATGTGGAAGGTTTTTTAAATAATATTGTTTAGAGAAACAGGAATATAGGAAAAGCTGCACAGGCAAGAATACACAAAACAATAGTGAGACCAGTTATGATATACACAACTGAGACAAGATCAGATACATCCTGAACAAAAAGACTTTTGGAAACCATGGAAATGAAAATTCTGTGAAGAATTACAGAAAAGACTGCAAGATAGAGAGAGATGTGCAAGAATTAGAAAATGATGTAAAGTATACTCCATTAATGGGTGGGCACATAAGATAAAGCATAGTCTGGATGAATGAACAGAAGATTTCAAATATCATAAGAGATAAATTACCAGCTGGTAAAAGAAATATTGGCCATTCATGTAAAAGATGGAGTGACAACCTGAGGGTAGCCTGAAGGGTGCTGAAGGAAAGACCCTTTAGCCTAGGAAGAAAGAAAGAACAAGAGTACTGACCAGTTTTTACAAACTGTTATAAGTACTACACAAAAATTATATAACAGATTTAATCCAAATAGGTTAAAAATAAAAATGGAAAAAACTCATCTAATGCAGATCAAACCAAACCAAGCAAAGTTAAATGATGGAGAAATACATCACAAAAACCAGGACTGGCATGAAGCTAGTTGTGTCGAATTTCTAAGAATCCATTTTGACAAAAATTTATCATGTGCCTTGCTTATACAGCAGTTTGCAAATAAATGGAACAGCCTGGAATTTGCAATAATGATAGCATACAATGCTAATAGCATGAACATATGGCAAGCAGTGTATCACAGCAACTTCTAAACAGTAATAGGGTACAGAATTATATTTTAGGGTAGTTCAAACCATCTGTCTTCAATAATGAAACTTAAATAAGATAAAATAATCATTTGATGTATCCACAATGAGAAGTGAAGAATATCATGTCACCCGCATCTAAATATTTATGTACATATGTGAACTGATTTAACTTCGTGCATAGTACCATGATTTATCTGTAGCAAATCAATTTCGACATGTTTACACCATGAGGAATCAAAATAATTCTATATCACCCGTACATCATTTTAATCTTTATCGTCACATTCTACAGTATATACATCTATACCTATACTCTGCAAACCACCATGAAATGCATGTCAGAGTGTTCATCCCACTGTACTAGTGATTAGGATTTCTTTCTGTTCAATTGATATTTGGAGGGCAGGAATAACAATTGCTTGAATGCCTCTGTATGTACAGTAATTGTTGTAATCTTATCCTCACAATCACTATGTGAGTAATATGTGAGGGATTATAGTATATTTCTTGAGACATCATTTAAAGCTGGTTGTTGAAACATTGTTAATAGACTTTCTCAAGGTAATTTACATCCTTCTTCAAGAGTCTTCCACATCAGTTCCCTCAATATTTCTGTGACACTCTCCCATGGATTAAACAAACCTGTGACTATCTGCTCTCCTCTGTATACCTTCAGTTTCTCCTGTTAGTCCTATTTGGTACAAGCACCACACACTTGATCAGTAGTCTAGAAATGGTGACTTGAGTGATTAATAAACAACCTCCTATGTAGACTGACCACACTTCTCCAGTATGCTACTAGTAAACCAAAGTTTACCACCTGCTTTACCCATGACTGAGCCCATGTGATCATTCCATTTCATATCCCTACAAAGTGTTACACCCAGGTATTTGTATGAGTTGGCCAATTCCAACAGCGACTAACTGATATT